>NC_060130.1:16821031-18141985 GCF_021461395.2 Schistocerca americana | reverse complement strand
AGGGAAACAGTAAACCTGAGGTGAAGCATCGGAATCTATAGCTAATGTCTCAAGAATGGTTCAAAACATAGTCAGTAAGAAGAGTCAGTCTTCTTGTACTTAAGTCGGCATTGTGCCTTTTGTATTTAATTCCGATGCAATTTCTGTGCTTCATCGTCAATAAGAAGGTCCAAGGGATACATTAAACCTGGAGTGAAGCATCGGAATCTATAACTACAGTCACAGGGGCGGTTCAAAACACAGACAGTAAGATGAGTCAGTATTTTTGTACTTAAGTCGGCATTGTGCCTTTTGTTTTTAATTCCTATGCAATTTCTGTGTTTCATCGTCAATAAGAAGGTCCAAGGGATACAGTAAACCTGGAGTGAAGCATCGGAGTCTATAACTAGTGTCACAGGAATGGTTCAAAACATAGACAGTAAGAAGAGTCAGTCTTCTTGTACTTAATTCGGCATTGCGCCTTTTGTATTTAATTCCGATGCAATTTCAGTGTTTCATCGTCAATAAGAAGGTCAGAGGGATACAGTAAACCTGGAGTGAAGCATCAGAGTCTATAACTAGTGTCACAGGAATGGTTCAAAACATAGGCAGTAAGAAGAGTCAGTCTTCTTGTACTTAATTCAGCATTGTGTCTTTTGTATTTAATTCCGATGCAATTTCTGTGATTCTTAGTCAATACGTAGGTCAGAAGGATACAGTAAACCTGAAGTGAAGCATCGGAATCTATAACTAGTGTCACAGGAATGGTTCAAATCATAGTCAGTAAGAAGAGTCAGTGTTCTTGTACTTAAGTCGGCATTATGCCTTTTGTATTTAATTTCGATGCAATTTCTGTGTTTCATCGTCAATAAGAAGGTCCAAGGGATACAGTAAACCTGGAGTAAAGCATCGGAATCTATAACTAGTGTCACAGGGACGGTTCAAAACATAGGCAGTAAGATGAGTCAGTATTTTTGTACTTAAGTCGGCATTGTGCCTTCTGTTTTTAATTCCTATGCAATTTCTGTGTTTCATCGTCAATAAGAAGGTCCAAGGGATACAGTAAACCTGGAGTGAAGCATCGGAGTCTATAACTAGTGTCACAGGAATGGTTCAAAACATAGACAGTAAGAAGAGTCAGTCTTCTTGTACTTAATTCGGCATTGCGCCTTTTGTATTTAATTCCGATGCAATTTCAGTGTTTCATCGTCAATAAGAAGGTCAGAGGGATACAGTAAACCTGGAGTGAAGCATCAGAGTCTATAACTAGTGTCACAGGAATGGTTCAAAACATAGGCAGTAAGAAGAGTCAGTCTTCTTGTACTTAATTCAGCATTGTGTCTTTTGTATTTAATTCCGATGCAATTTCTGTGATTCTTAGTCAATACGTAGGTCAGAAGGATACAGTAAACCTGAAGTGAAGCATCGGAATCTATAACTAGTGTCACAGGAATGGTTCAAATCATAGTCAGTAAGAAGAGTCAGTGTTCTTGTACTTAAGTCGGCATTATGCCTTTTGTATTTAATTCCGATGCAATTTCTGTGTTTCATCGTCAATAAGAAGCTCAGAGGCATACAGTAAACCTGAAGTTAAGCATCGGAATCTATGACTAGTGTCACAGGAATGGTTCAAAACACAGTCAGTAAGAAGAGTCAGTCTTCGTGTACTTATGTCGGTATTGTGCGTTTTGTATTTGATTCCGATGAAATTTCTGTGTTTCATCGTCAATACGAGGGTCCATGGGATACAGTAAACCTGAAATGAAGCATCGGAATCTATAACTAGAGTCACACGAATGGTTCAAAACATAGACAGTAAGAAGAGTCAGTCTTCTTGTACTTAAGTCGGCATTGTTCCTTTTGTATTTAATTCCTTTGCTATTTCTGTGTTTCATCGTCAATAAGAAGGTGTAAGGGAAACAGTAAACCTGAGGTGAAGCATCGGAATCTATAGCTAATGTCTCAAGAATGGTTCAAAACATAGTCAGTAAGAAGAGTCAGTCTTCTTGTACTTAAGTCGGCATTGTGCCTTTTGTATTTAATTCCGATGCAATTTCTGTGCTTCATCGTCAATAAGAAGGTCCAAGGGATACATTAAACCTGGAGTGAAGCATCGGAATCTATAACTACAGTCACAGGGGCGGTTCAAAACAGAGACAGTAAGATGAGTCAGTATTTTTGTACTTAAGTCGGCATTGTGCCTTTTGTTTTTAATTCCTATGCAATTTCTGTGTTTCATCGTCAATAAGAAGGTCCAAGGGATACAGTAAACCTGGAGTGAAGCATCGGAGTCTATAACTAGTGTCACAGGAATGGTTCAAAACATAGACAGTAAGAAGAGTCAGTCTTCTTGTACTTAATTCGGCATTGCGCCTTTTGTATTTAATTCCGATGCAATTTCAGTGTTTCATCGTCAATAAGAAGGTCAGAGGGATACAGTAAACCTGGAGTGAAGCATCAGAGTCTATAACTAGTGTCACAGGAATGGTTCAAAACATAGGCAGTAAGAAGAGTCAGTCTTCTTGTACTTAATTCAGCATTGTGTCTTTTGTATTTAATTCCGATGCAATTTCTGTGATTCTTAGTCAATACGTAGGTCAGAAGGATACAGTAAACCTGAAGTGAAGCATCGGAATCTATAACTAGTGTCACAGGAATGGTTCAAATCATAGTCAGTAAGAAGAGTCAGTGTTCTTGTACTTAAGTCGGCATTATGCCTTTTGTATTTAATTTCGATGCAATTTCTGTGTTTCATCGTCAATAAGAAGGTCCAAGGGATACAGTAAACCTGGAGTAAAGCATCGGAATCTATAACTAGTGTCACAGGGACGGTTCAAAACATAGGCAGTAAGATGAGTCAGTATTTTTGTACTTAAGTCGGCATTGTGCCTTTTGTTTTTAATTCCTATGCAATTTCTGTGTTTCATCGTCAATAAGAAGGTCCAAGGGATACAGTAAACCTGGAGTGAAGCATCGGAGTCTATAACTAGTGTCACAGGAATGGTTCAAAACATAGACAGTAAGAAGAGTCAGTCTTCTTGTACTTAATTCGGCATTGCGCCTTTTGTATTTAATTCCGATGCAATTTCAGTGTTTCATCGTCAATAAGAAGGTCAGAGGGATACAGTAAACCTGGAGTGAAGCATCAGAGTCTATAACTAGTGTCACAGGAATGGTTCAAAACATAGGCAGTAAGAAGAGTCAGTCTTCTTGTACTTAATTCAGCATTGTGTCTTTTGTATTTAATTCCGATGCAATTTCTGTGATTCTTAGTCAATACGTAGGTCAGAAGGATACAGTAAACCTGAAGTGAAGCATCGGAATCTATAACTAGTGTCACAGGAATGGTTCAAATCATAGTCAGTAAGAAGAGTCAGTGTTCTTGTACTTAAGTCGGCATTATGCCTTTTGTATTTAATTCCGATGCAATTTCTGTGTTTCATCGTCAATAAGAAGCTCAGAGGCATACAGTAAACCTGAAGTTAAGCATCGGAATCTATGACTAGTGTCACAGGAATGGTTCAAAACACAGTCAGTAAGAAGAGTCAGTCTTCGTGTACTTATGTCGGTATTGTGCGTTTTGTATTTGATTCCGATGAAATTTCTGTGTTTCATCGTCAATACGAGGGTCCATGGGATACAGTAAACCTGAAATGAAGCATCGGAATCTATAACTAGAGTCACACGAATGGTTCAAAACATAGACAGTAAGAAGAGTCAGTCTTCTTGTACTTAAGTCGGCATTGTTCCTTTTGTATTTAATTCCGATGCTATTTCTGTGTTTCATCGTCAATAAGAAGGTGTAAGGGAAACAGTAAACCTGAGGTGAAGCATCGGAATCTATAGCTAATGTCTCAAGAATGGTTCAAAACATAGTCAGTAAGAAGAGTCAGTCTTCTTGTACTTAAGTCGGCATTGTGCCTTTTGTATTTAATTCCGATGCAATTTCTGTGCTTCATCGTCAATAAGAAGGTCCAAGGGATACATTAAACCTGGAGTGAAGCATCGGAATCTATAACTACAGTCACAGGGGCGGTTCAAAACAGAGACAGTAAGATGAGTCAGTATTCTTGTACTTAACTCGGCATTGTCCTTTTTGTATTTAATTCCGATGCAAATTCTGTGTATCAACGTCACTATGAAGGTCAGAGGGATACAGTAATCCTGAAGTTAAGCATCGGAATCTATAACTAGTGTCACAGGAATGGTTAAAAGCATAGTCAGTAAGAGGAGTCAGTCTTCTTGTAGTTAAGTCGGCTTTGTGTCTTCTGTATTTAATTCCGATGCAGTTTCTGTGTTTATCGTTAATAAGAAGGTCCAAGGGATACAGTAAACCTGAAGTGAACCATCGGACTCTATAACTAGTGTCACAGGAAAGGTTCAAAACATAGTCAGTAAGAAGAGTCAGTCTTCTTGTACTTAAGTCGGCATTGTGCCTCTTGTATTTAATTCCGATGCAATTTCTGTGTTTCATCGTCAATAAGAAGGTCCAAGGGATACAGTAGACCTGAATTGAAACATTGTAATCTATAACTAGTATCACAGGAATGGTTCTAAAACATAGACAGTAAGAAGAGTCTGTCTTCTTGTACTTAAGTCGGTATGGTGCCTTTTGTATTTAATTCCGATGCAATTTCTGTGTTTCATCGTCAATAAGAAGGTGAGAGGGATACAGTAAACCTGAAGTGAAGCATCGGAATCTATAGCTAGAGTC
The DNA here is from genome assembly GCF_021461395.2 of Schistocerca americana. Classification (NCBI taxonomy): domain Eukaryota; kingdom Metazoa; phylum Arthropoda; class Insecta; order Orthoptera; family Acrididae; genus Schistocerca; species Schistocerca americana. The sequence continues at coordinate 18,137,292 of NC_060130.1, read as the reverse complement.
ACACGAATGGTTCAAAACATAGACAGTAAGAAGAGTCAGTCTTCTTGTATTTAAGTCGGCATTGTTCCTTTTGTATTTAATTCCGATGCTATTTCTGTGTTTCATCGTCAATAAGAATGTGTAAGGGATACAGTAAACCTGAGGTGAAGCATCGGAATCTATAGCTAATGTCATAAGAATGGTTCAAAACATAGTCAGTAAGAAGAGTCAGTTTTCTTGTACTCAAGTCGGCTTGTGCCTTTTGTACTTAATTCCGATGTAATTTCTGTGTTTAATCTTCAATAAGAAGGTCCAAGGGATACAGTAAACCTGAAGTTAAGCATCGGAATCCATGACTAGTGTCACAGGAATGGTTCAAAACATAGTCAGTAAGAAGAGTCAGTCTTCTTGTACTTATGTCGGTATTGTGCCTTTTCTTTTTAATTCCGATGAAATTTCTGTGTTTCATCGTCAATACGAAGGTCCAAGGGATACAGTAAACCTGAAGTGAAGCATCGCAATCTATAACTAGTGTCACAGGAATGGTTCAAAACATAGACAGTAGCAAGAGTCACTCTTCTTGTACTTAAGTCGCCATTGTGCCTATTGTATTTAATTCCGATGCAATTTCAGTGTTTCATCGTCAATAAGAAGGTCAGAGGGATACAGTAAACCTGGAGTGAAGCATCGGAGTCTATTACTAGTGTCACAGGAATGGTTCAAAACATAGGCAGCAAGAAGAGTCAGTCTTCTTGTACTTAATTCGGCATTGTGCTTTTCGTATTTAATTCCGATGCAATTTCTGTGATTCTTAGTCACTAAGAAGGTCAGAGGGATACAGTAAACCTGAAGTGAAGCATCGGAATCTATAACTAGTGTCACAGGAATGGTTCAAAACATAGTCAATAAGAAGAGTCAGTCTTCTTGTACTTAAGTCGGCATTATGCCTTTTGTATTTAATTTCGAAGCAATATCTGTGTTTCATCGTCAATAAGAAGGTCCAAGGGATACAGTAAACCTGGAGTAAAGCATCGGAATCTATAACTAGTGTCACAGGGACGGTTCATAACATAGACAGTAAAATGAGTCAGTATTCTTGTACTTAAGTCGGCATTGTGAATTTTGTATTTAATTCCGATGCAACTTCTGTGTTTCATCGTCAATAAGAAGGTCTAAGGGATACAGTAAACCTGGAGTGAAGCATCGGAGTCTATAACTAGTGTCACAGGAATGGTTCAAAACATAGGCAGTAAGAAGAGTCAGTCGTCTTGTACTTAATTCGGCATTGCGCCTTTTGTATTTAATTCCGATGCAATTTCTGTGTTTCATCGTCAATAAGAAGGTCAGAGGGATACTGTAAGCCTGAAGTGAAGCATCGGAATCAATTAGTGTCACAGGAATGGTTTATAACAATGTCAGTAAGAAGAGTCAGTCTTGTTGTACTTAAGTCGGCATTGTGCCATTTGTATGTAATTTCGATGCAACTTCTGTGTTTCATCGTCAATAAGAAGGTCCAAGGGATACAGTAAACCTGGAGTAAAGCATCGGAATCTATAACTAGTGTCACAGGGACGGTTCAAAACATAGACAGTAAGATGAGTCAGTATTCTTGTACTTAAGTCGGCATTGTGCTTTTTGTATTTAATTCCGATGCAATTTCTGTGTTTCATCGTCACTATGAAGGTCAGAGGGATACAGTAATCCTGAAGTTAGGCATCGGAATCTATAACTAGTGTCACAGGAATGGTTCGAAGCATAGTCAGTAAGAAGAGTCAGTCTTCTTGTAGTTAAGTCGGTTTTGTGCCTTCTGTATTTAATTCCGATGCAATTTCTATGTTTCATCGTCAATAAGAAGGTCCAAGGGATACAGTAAACTTGAAGTGAACCATCGGACTCTATAACTAGTGTCACAGGAATGGTTCAAAACATAGTCAGTAAGAAGAGTCAGTCTTCTTGTACTTAAGTCGGCATAGTGCCTTTTGTATTTAATTCTGTTGCAATTTCTGTGTTTCGTCGTCAATAAGGTCAGAGGATACCGTAAACCTGAAGTGAAGCATCGGAATCTATAACTAGAGTCACAGGAATGGTTCAAAACATAGACAGTAAGAAGAGTTAGTCTTCTTGTACTTAAGTCGGCATTGGGCCTCATGTATTTAATTCCGATGCAATTTCTGTGTTTCATCGTCAATAAGAAGGTCCAAGGGATACAGTAGACCTGAATTGAAGCATCGGAATCTATAACTAGTGTCACAGGAATGGTTCTAAAACATAGACAGTAAGAAGAGTCAGTCTTCTTGTACTTAAGTCGGTGTGGTGCCTTTTGTATCTAATTCAGATGCAATTTCTATGTTTCATCGTCAATAAGAAGGTCCAAGGGATACAGTAATCCTGAAGTTAAGCATCGGAATCTATAACTAGTGTCACAGGAATGGTTCGAAGCATAGTCAGTAAGAAGAGTCAGTCTTCGTGTAGTTAAGTCGGTTTTGTGCCTTCTGTATTTAATTCCGATGCAATTTCTATGTTTCATCGTCAATAAGAAGGTCCAAGGGATACAGTAAACTTGAAGTGAACCATCGGACTCTATAACTAGTGTCACAGGAATGGTTCAAAACATAGTCAGTAAGAAGAGTCAGTCTTCTTGTACTTAAGTCGGCATAGTGAATTTTGTATTTAATTCTGTTGCAATTTCTGTGTTTCGTCGTCAAAAAGGTAAGAGGATACCGTAAACCTGAAGTGAAGCATCGGAATCTATAACTAGAGTCACAGGAATGGTTCAAAACATAGACAGTAAGAAGAGTTAGTCTTCTTGTACTTAAGTCGGCATTGGGCCTCATGTATTTAATTCCGATGCAATTTCTGTGTTTCATCGTCAATAAGAATGTCCAAGGGATACAGTAGACCTGAATTGAAGCATCGGAATCTATAACTAGTGTCACAGGAATGGTTCTAAAACATAGACAGTAAGAAGAGTCAGTCTTCTCGTACTTAAGTCGGTGTGGTGCCTTTTGTATTTAATTCAGATGCAATTTCTGTGTTTCATCGTCAATAAGAAGGTCAGAGGGATACAGTAAACCTGGAGTGAAGCATCGGAATCTATAACTAGAGTCACACGAATGGTTCAAAACATAGTCAGTAAGAAGAGTCAGTCTTCTTGTACTTAAGTCGGCATTTTGCCTTTTGTACTTAATTCCGATTCAATTTCTGTGTTTAATCGTCAATAAGAAGGTCCAAGGGATACAGTAATCCTGAAGTTAAGCATCGGAATCTATGACTAGTGTCACAGGAATGGTTCGAAACATAGTCAGTAAGAAGAGTCTGTCTTCTTGTACTTATGTCAGTATTGTGCCTTTTGTATTTAATTCCGATGAAATTTCTGTGTTTCATCGTCAATACGAAGTCCAAGGGATACAGTAAACCTGAAGTGAAGCATCGGAGTCTATAACTAGTGTCACAGGAATGGTTCAAAGCATAGACAGTAGCAAGAGTCACTCTTCTTGTACTTAAGTCGGCATTGTGCCTATTGTATTTAATTCCGATGCTATTTCTGTGTTTCATCGTCAATAAGAGGGTCCAAGGAACACAGTAAACCTGGTGTGAACCATCGGAATCTATAACTAGTGTCACAGGAATGGTTCAAACATAGACAGTAGGAAGAGTCAGTCTTCTTGTACTTATGTCGGCATTGTGCCTATTGTATTTAATTCCGATGCAATTTCAGTGTTTCATCGTCAATAAGAAGGTCAGAGGAATACAGTAAACCTGGAGTGAAGCATCAGAGTCTATAACTAGTGTCACAGGAATGGTTCAAAACACAGGCAGTAAGAAGAGTCAGTCTTCTTGTACTTAATTCGACATTGTGTCTTTTGTATTTAATTCCGATGCAATTTCTGTGATTCTTAGTCAATAAGAAGGTCAGAAGGATACAGTAATTCTGAAGTTAAGCATCTGAATCTATAACTAGTGTCACAGGAATGGTTCAAAGCATAGTCAGTAAGAAGAGTCACTCTTCTTGTAGTTAAGTCGGCTTTGTGCATTCTGTATTTAATTCCGATGCAGTTTCTGTGTTTAACGTCAATAAGAAGGTCAGAGGGATACAGTAAACCTGGAGTGAAGCATCGGAGTCTATTACTAGTGTCACAGGAATGGTTCAAAACATAGGCAGTGAGAAGAGTCAGTCTTCTTGTACTTAATTCGGCATTGTGCCTTTCGTATTTAATTCCGATGCAATTTCTGTGATTCTTAGTCAATAAGAAGGTCAGAGGGATACAGTAAACCTGAAGTGAAGCATCGGAATCTATAACTAGTGTTACAGGAATGGTTCAAAACATAGTCAGTAAGAAGAGTCAGTCTTCTTGTACTTAAGTCGGCATTATGCCTTTTGTATTTAATTTCGATGCAATTTCTGTGTTTCATCGTCAATAAGAAGGTCCAAGGGATACAGTAAACCTGGAGTAAAGCATCGGAATCTATAACTAGTGGCACAGGGACGGTTCATAACATAGACAGTAAGATGAGTCAGTATTTTTGTACTTAGGTCGGCTTTGTGCCTTTTGTATTTAATTCCGATGTAACTTCTGTGTTTCATCGCCAATAAGAAGGTCTAAGGGATACAGTAAACCTGGAGTGAAACATCGGAGTCTATAACTAGTGTCACAGGAACGGTTCAAAACATAGGCAGTAAGAAGAGTCAGTCGTCTTGTACTTAATTCGGCATTGCGCCTTTTATATTTAATTCCGATGCAATTTCTGTGTTTCATCGTCAATAAGAAGGTCAGAGGGATACTGTAAGCCTGAAGTGAAGCATCGGAATCAATTAGTGTCACAGGAATGGTTTATAACAATGTCAGTAAGAAGAGTCAGTCTTGTTGTACTTAAGTCGGCATTGTGCCATTTGTATTTAATTCCGATGCAATTTCTGTGTTTCATCGTCAATAAGAAGGTCCAAGGGATACATTAAACCTAGAGTGAAGCATCGGAATCTATAACTACAATCACAGGGACGGTTCAAAACATAGACAGTAAGATGAGTCAGTATTCTTGTGCTTAAGTCGGCAGTGTGCTTTTTGTATTTAATTCCGATGCAATTTCTGTGTTTCATCGTCACTATGAAGGTCAGAGGGATACAGTAATCCTGAAGCTAAGCATCGGAATCCATAACTAGTGTCACCGGAATGGTTCAAAACATAGACAGTAGCAAGAGTCACTTTTCTTGTACTTAAGTCGGCATTGTGCCTATTGTATTTAATTCCGATGCAATTTCTGTGTTTCATCGTCAATAAGAGGGTCCAAGGGACACAGTAAACCTGGTGTGATGCATCGGAATCTATAACTAGTGTCACAGGAATGGTTCAAACATAGACAGTAGGAAGAGTCAGTCTTCTTGTACTTATGTCGGCATTGTGCCTATTGTATTTAATTCCGATGCAATTTCAGTGTTTCATCGTCAATAAGAAGGTCAGAGGGATACAGTAAACCTGGAGTGAAGCATCAGAGTCTGTAACTAGTGTCACAGGAATGGTTCAAAGCATAGGCAGTAAGAAGAGTCAGTCTTCTTGTACTTAATTCGGCATTGTGTCTTTTGTATTTAATTCCGATGCAATTTCTGTGATTCTTAGTCAATAAGAAGGTCAGAAGGATACAGTAAACCTGAAGTGAAGCATCGGAAACTATAACTAGTGTCACAGGAATGGTTCAAAACATAGTCAGTAAGAAGAGTCAGTGTTCTTGTACTTAAGTCGGCATTGTGCCTTTTGTATTTAATTTCGATGCAATTTATGTGTTTCATCGTCAATAAGAAGGTCCAGATGATACAGTAAACCTGGAGTAAAGCATCGGAATCTATAACTAGTGTCACAGGGACGGTTCAAAACATAGACAGTAAGATGAGTCAGTATTTTTGTACTTAAGTCGGCATTGTGCCTTTTGTTTTTAATTCCTATGCAATTTCTGTGTTTCATCGTCAATAAGAAGGTCCAAGGGATACAGTAAACCTGGAGTGAAGCATCGGAGTCTATAACTAGTGTCACAGGAATGGTTCAAAACATAGACAGTAAGAAGAGTCAGTCTTCTTGTACTTAATTCGGCATTGCGCCTTTTGTATTTAATTCCGATGCAATTTCAGTGTTTCATCGTCAATAAGAAGGTCAGAGGGATACAGTAAACCTGGAGTGAAGCATCAGAGTCTATAACTAGTGTCACAGGAATGGTTCAAAACATAGGCAGTAAGAAGAGTCAGTCTTCTTGTACTTAATTCAGCATTGTGTCTTTTGTATTTAATTCCGATGCAATTTCTGTGATTCTTAGTCAATACGTAGGTCAGAAGGATACAGTAAACCTGAAGTGAAGCATCGGAATCTATAACTAGTGTCACAGGAATGGTTCAAATCATAGTCAGTAAGAAGAGTCAGTGTTCTTGTACTTAAGTCGGCATTATGCCTTTTGTATTTAATTTCGATGCAATTTCTGTGTTTCATCGTCAATAAGAAGGTCCAAGGGATACAGTAAACCTGGAGTAAAGCATCGGAATCTATAACTAGTGTCACAGGGACGGTTCAAAACATAGGCAGTAAGATGAGTCAGTATTTTTGTACTTAAGTCGGCATTGTGCCGTTTGTTTTTAATTCATATGCAATATCTGTGTTTCATCGTCAATAAGAAGGTCCAAGGGATACAGTAAACCTGGAGTGAAGCATCGGAGTCTATAACTAGTGTCACAGGAGTGGTTCAAAACATAGACAGTAAGAAGAGTCGGTCTTCTTGTACTTAATTCGACATTGCGCCTTTTGTATTTAATTCCGATGCAATTTCTGTGTTCCATCGTCAATAAGAAGGTCAGAGGGATACTGTAAGCCTGAAGTGAAGCATCGGAATCAATTAGTGTCACAGGAATGGTTTAAAACATAGTCAGTAAGAAGAGTCAGTCTTCTTGTACTTAAGTCGGCATTGTGCCTTTTGCATTTAATTCCGATGCAATTTCTGTGTTTCATCGTCAATTAGAAGGTCCAAGGAATACATTAAACCTGGAGTGAAGCATCGGAATCTATAACTACAGTCACAGGGACGGTTCAAAACATAGACAGTAAGATGAGTCAGTATTCTTGTACTTAAGTCGGCATTGTGCTTTTTGTATTTAATTCCGATGCTATTTCTGTGTTTAATCGTCAATAAGAGGGTCCAAGGGATACAGTAAACCTTAAGTGAAGCATCAGAATCTATAATTAGTTTCACAGGAATGGTTCAAAACATAGACAGGTCAAGAGTCACTCTTATTGTACTAAAGTCGGCATTGGGCCTATTGTATTTAATTCCGATGCAATTTCTGTGTTTCAGCGTCAATAAGAAGGTCCAAGGGACACAGTAAACCTGGAGTGAAGCATCGGAATCTATAACTAGTGTCACAGGAATTTTTCAAAACGCAGACAGTAGGAAGAGTCAGTCTTCTTGTACTTAAGTCGGCATTATGCCTTTTGTATTTAAATCGGATGCAATTTCTGTATTTCATCGTCAATAAGAAGGTCAGAGGGATACAGTAAACCTGGAGTGAAGCATCGGAGTCTATAACCAGTGTCACAGGAATGGTTCCAAACATAGGCAGTAAGAAGGGTCAGCCTGCTTTTACTTAATTCGGCATTGTGCCTTTTGTATTTAATTCCGATGCAATTTCTGTGTTTCATAGTCAATAAGAAGGTCAGAGGGATACAGTAAACCTGTAGTGGAGCATCGGAGTCTATGACTAGTGTCACAGGAATGGTTCAACACATAGGCAGTAAGAAGAGTTAGTCTTCTTGTACTTTAGGCGGCATTGTGCCTTTTGTATTTAATTCCGATGCAAATTCTTGTTTCATCGTCAATAAGAAGGACCAAGGGATACAGCAAAACCTGGAGTGAAGCATCGGCTTCTATAACTAGTGTCACAGGGATGGTTCAAAACATAGACAGTAAGAAAAGTCAGTCTTCTTGTACTTAAGTCGGCATTGTGAATTTTGTACTTAGTTCCGATACAATTTCTGTGTTTCATCGTCAATAAGAAGGTCCAAGGGATACAGTAAACCTGGAGTGAGGCATCGGAGTCTATAACTAGTGTCACAGGAATGGTTCAAAACATAGACAGTAAGAAGAGTCAGTCTTCTTGTACTTAATTCGGCATTGCGCCTTTTGTATTTAAATCCGATGCAATTTCTGTGTTCCATCGTCAATAGGAAGGTCAGAGGGATACTGTAAGCCTGAGGTGAAGCATCGGAATCAATTAGTGTCACAGGAATGGTTTAAAACATAGTCAGTAAGAAGAGTCAGTCTTCTTGTACTTAAGTCGGCATTGTGCCTTTTGTATTCCGATGCAATTTATGTGTTTCATCGTCAATAAGAAGGTCCAAGGGATACATTAAACGTGGAGTGAAGCATCGGAATCTATAACTACAGTCACAGGGACGGTTCAAAACATAGACAGTAAGATGAGTCAGTATTCTTGTACTTAAGTCGGCATTGTGCTTTTTGTATTTACTTCCGATGCAATTTCTGTGTTTCATCGTCACTATGAAGGTCAGAGGGATACAGTAATCCTGAAGTTAAGCATCGGAATCTATAACTAGTGTCACAGGAATGGTTCAAAGCATAGTCAGTAAGAAGAGTCAGTCTTCTTGTAGTTAAGTCTTCTTTGTTCCTTCTGTATTTAATTCCGATGCAATTTCTGTGTTTCATCGTCAATAAGAAGGTCGAAGGGATACAGTAAACCTGAAGTGAACCATCGGACTCTATAATTCTTGTCACAGGAATGGTTCAAAACATAGTCAGTATGAAGAGTCAGGCTTCATGTACTTAAGTTGGCATAGTGCCTTTTGTATTTAATTCCGATGCAATTTCTGTGTTTCATCGTCAATAAGAAGGTCAGAGGATACAGTAAACCTGAAGTGAAGCATCGAAATCTATAACTAGAGTCACAGGAGTGGTTCAAAACATAGTCAGTAAGAAGAGTCAGTCTTCTTGTACTTAAGTCGGCATTGTGTAACTTGTATTTAATTCCGATGCTATTTCTGTGTTTAATCGTCAGTACGAAAGTCCAGGGGATACAGTAATCCTGAAGTTAAGCATCGGAATCTATGACTAGTGTCACAGGAATGGTTCAAAACATAGTCAGTAAGAAGAGTCAGTCTTCTTGTACTTATGTCGGTATTGTGCCTTTTGTATTTAATTCCGATGCAATTTCTGTGTTTCATCGTCAATACGAAGGTCCAAGGGATACCGTAAACCTTTAGTGAAGCATCAGAATCTATAATTAGTTTCACAGGAATGGGTCAAAACATAGACAGGAGCAAGAGTCACTCTTCTTGTACTTAAGTCGGCATTGTGCCTATTGTATTTAATTCCGATGCAATTTCTGTGTTTCATCGTCAATAAGAAGGTCCAAGTTACACAGTAAACCTGGAGTGAAGCATCGGAATCTATAACTAGTGTCACAGGAATTTTTCAAAACACAGACAGTAGGAAGAGTCAGTCTTCTTGTACTTAAGTCGGCATTATGCCTTTTGTATCTAATTCCGATGCAATTTCTGTGTTTCATCGTCAATAAGAAACTCAGAGGGATACAGTAAACCTGGAGTGAAGCATCGGAGTCTATAACTAGTGTCACAGGAATGGTTCGAAACATAGGCAGTAAGAAGGGTCAGTCTTCTTTTACTTAATTCGACATTGTGCCTTTTGTATTTAATTCCATGCAATTTCTGTGTTTCATCGTCAATACGAAGGTCCAAGGGACACAGTAAACCTGAAGAGAAGCATCGGAATCTATAACTAGTGTCACAGGAATAGTTCAAAACATAGACAGTAGGAAGAGTCAGTATTCTTGTACTTAAGTCGGCATTGTGCCTTTTGTATTTAATTCCGATGCAATTTCTGTATTTCATCGTCAATAAGAAGGTCCGAGGGATACAGTAAACCTGTAGTGAAGCATCGGAGTCTATAACTAGTGTCACAGGAATGGTTCAACACATAGGCAGTAAGAAGAGACAGTCTTCTTGTACTTTAGTCGGCATTGTGCATTTTGTATTTAATTCCAATGCAAATTCTTGTTTCATCGTCAAAAAGAAGGTCCAAGGGATACAGTAAACCTGGAGTGAAGCATCGGAATCTATAACTAGTGTCACAGGAATGGTTAAAAGCAAAAAACAGTAAGAAGAGTCAGTCTTCTTGTACATATGTCGGCATTGTGCCTTTTCTATTTAATTCCGATGCAATATCTGTACTTCATCGTCAAAAAGAAGGTCCAAGGGATACAGTAAACCTGAAGTGAAGCATCGGAATCAATAACTAGTGTCACAGGAATGGTTCAGAACATAGTCAGTAAGAAGCGTCAGTCTACTTGTCCTTAAGTCGGCATTGTGCCTTTTCTATTTAATTCTGATGCAATTTCTGTGTTTCATCGTCAATAAGAAGGTCCAAGGGATACTGTAAACCTGAAGTGAAGCATCGGAATCTATAACTAGTGTCACAGGAATGGTTCAAAACATACACAGTAGGAAGAGTCAGTCTACATGTACTTAAGTCGGCATTGTGCCTTTTGTATTGTATTCCGATGCAATTTCTGTGTTTCATCGTCAATAAGAAGGTCTGAGGGATACAGTAAACCTGATGTGAAGCATCGGAAACTATAACTAGTGTCACAGGAATGGTTCAAAGCGTAGTCAGTAAGAAGAGTCAGTCTTCTTGTACTTATGTCGGCATTGTGCCTTTTGTATTTAATTCCGATTTAATTTCTGTGTTTCATCGTCAATAAGAAGGTCAGAGGGATACAGTAGACCTGAATTGAAGCATCGGAATCTATAACTAGTGTCACAGGAATGGTTCTAAATCATAGACAGTAAGAAGGGTCAGTCTTCTTGTACTTAAGTCGGTATGGTGCCTTTTGTATTTAATTCCGATGCAATATCTGTGTTTCATCGTCAATAAGAAGGTCAGAGGGATCCAGTAAACCTGAGGTGAAGCATCGGAATCTATAACTAGAGTCACACGAATGGTTCAAAACATAGACAGTAGGAAGAGGCAGTTTTCTTGTACTTAAGTCGGCATTGTTCCTTTTGTATCTCATTCTGATGCATTTTCTGTGTTTCATCGTCAATAAGAAGGTCCAAGGGATACATTAAACCTGGAGTGAAGCATGGGAATCTATAACTACAGTCACAGGGACGGTTCAAAACATAGACAGTAAGATGAGTCAGTATTCTTGTACCTAAGTCGGCATTGTGCTTTTTGTATTTAATTCCGATGTAATTTCTGTGTTTCATCGTCACTATGAAGGTCAGAGGGATACAGTAATCCTAAAGTTAAGCATCGGAATCTATAACTAGTGTCACAGGAATGGTTCAAGGCATAGTCAGTAAGAAGAGTCAGTCTTCTTGTAGTTAAGTCGGCTTTGTGCCTTCTGTATTTAATTCCGATGCAATTTCTGTGCTTCATCGTCAATAAGAAGGTCCAAGGGATACAGTAAACCTGAAGTGAACCATCGGAATCTATAACTAGTGTCACAGGAATGGTTCAAAGCATAGTCAGTAAGAAGAGTCAGTCTTCTTGTACTTAAGTCGGCATAGTGCCTTTTGTATTTAATTTCGATGCAATTTGTGTGTTTCATCGTCAATAAGAAGGTCAGAGGATATAGTAAACCTGAAGTGAAGCATCGGAATCTATAACTAGAGTCACAGGAATGGTTCAAAACATAGACAGTGAGAAGAGTCTGTCTTCTTGTACTTAAGTCTTCATTGTGCCTCTTGTATTTAATTCCGATGCTATTTCTGTGTTTCATTGTCAATAAGAAGGTCCAAGGGATACAGTAAACCTGAAGTGAAGCATCGGAATCTATCACTAGTGTCACAGGAATGGTTCAAAACACAGACAGGAGGAAGAGTCACTCTTCTTGTACTTAAGCCGGCATTGTGGATATTGAATTTAATTCCGATGCAATTTCTGCATTTCATCGTCAATAAGAAGGTCCAAGGGACACAGTAAACCTGGAGTGAAGCATCGGAATCTATAACTAGTGTCACATGAATTTTTCAAACATAGACAGTAGGAAGAGTCAGTCTTCTTGTACTTAATTCGGCAATATGCCTTTTGTATTTAATTCCGATGCAATTTCTGTGTTTCATCGTCAATAAGAAGGTCAGAGGGATACAGTAAACATGAGGTGAAGCATCGGAATCTATAACTAGAGTCACACGAATGGTTCAATCATAGACAGTATGAAAAGTCAGTCTTCTTGTACTTAAGTCGGCATTGTTCCTCTTGTATTTAATTCCGATGCTATTTCTGTGTTTCATCGTCAATAAGAAGGTGTAAGGGATACGGTAAACCTGAGGTGAAGCATCGGAATCTATAGCTAATGTCACAAGAATGGTTCAAAACATAGTCAGTAAGAAGAGTCAGTCTTCTTGTACTTAAGTCGGCATAGTGCCTTTTCTATTTAACTCCGATGCAATTTCTGTGTTTCATCGTCAATAAGAAGGTCAGAGGATACAGTAAACCTGAAGTAAAGCATCGGAATCAATTAGTGTCCCAGGAATGGTTTAAAACATAGTCAGTTAGAAGAGTCAGGCATCTTGTACTTAAGTCAGCATTGTGCCTTTTGTATTTAATTCCGATGCAATTTCTGTGTTTCATCGTCAATAAGAAGGTCCAAGTTACACAGTAAACCTGGAGTGAAGCATCGGAATCTATAACTAGTGTCACAGGAATTTTTCAAAACACAGACAGTAGGAAGAGTCAGTCTTCTTGTACTTAAGTCGGCATTATGCCTTTTGTATCTAATTCCGATGCAATTTCTGTGTTTCATCGTCAATAAGAAACTCAGAGGGATACAGTAAACCTGGAGTGAAGCATCGGAGTCTATAACTAGTGTCACAGGAATGGTTCGAAACATAGGCAGTAAGAAGGGTCAGTCTTCTTTTACTTAATTCGACATTGTGCCTTTTGTATTTAATTCCATGCAATTTCTGTGTTTCATCGTCAATACGAAGGTCCAAGGGACACAGTAAACCTGAAGAGAAGCATCGGAATCTATAACTAGTGTCACAGGAATGGTTCAACACATAGGCAGTAAGAAGAGTTAGTCTTCTTGTACTTAATTCGGCATTGCGCCTTTTGTATTTAAATCCGATGCAATTTCTGTGTTCCATCGTCAATAGGAAGGTCAGAGTTATACTGTAAGCCTGAGGTGAAGCATCGGAATCAATTAGTGTCACAGGAATGGTTTAAAACATAGTCAGTAAGAAGAGTCAGTCTTCTTGTACTTAAGTCGGCATTGTGCCTTTTGTATTTAATTCCGATGCAATTTATGTGTTTCAGCGTCAATAAGAAGGTCCAAGGGACACAGTAAACCTGGAGTGAAGCATCGGAATCTATAACTAGTGTCACAGGAATTTTTCAAAACACAGACAGTAGGAAGAGTCAGTCTTCTTGTACTTAAGTCGGCATTATGCCTTTTGTATTTAAATCGGATGCAATTTCTGTATTTCATCGTCAATAAGAAGGTCAGAGGGATACAGTAAACCTGGAGTGAAGCATCGGAGTCTATAACCAGTGTCACAGGAATGGTTCCAAACATAGGCAGTAAGAAGGGTCAGCCTGCTTTTACTTAATTCGGCATTGTGCCTTTTGTATTTAATTCCGATGCAATTTCTGTGTTTCATAGTCAATAAGAAGGTCAGAGGGATACAGTAAACCTGTAGTGGAGCATCGGAGTCTATGACTAGTGTCACAGGAATGGTTCAACACATAGGCAGTAAGAAGAGTTAGTCTTCTTGTACTTTAGGCGGCATTGTGCCTTTTGTATTTAATTCCGATGCAAATTCTTGTTTCACCGTCAATAAGAAGGACCAAGGGATACAGCAAAACCTGGAGTGAAGCATCGGCTTCTATAACTAGTGTCACAGGGATGGTTCAAAACATAGACAGTAAGAAAAGTCAGTCTTCTTGTACTTAAGTCGGCATTGTGAATTTTGTACTTAGTTCCGATACAATTTCTGTGTTTCATCGTCAATAAGAAGGTCCAAGGGATACAGTAAACCTGGAGTGAGGCATCGGAGTCTATAACTAGTGTCACAGGAATGGTTCAAAACATAGACAGTAAGAAGAGTCAGTCTTCTTGTACTTAATTCGGCATTGCGCCTTTTGTATTTAAATCCGATGCAATTTCTGTGTTCCATCGTCAATAGGAAGGTCAGAGGGATACTGTAAGCCTGAGGTGAAGCATCGGAATCAATTAGTGTCACAGGAATGGTTTAAAACATAGTCAGTAAGAAGAGTCAGTCTTCTTGTACTTAAGTCGGCATTGTGCCTTTTGTATTTAATTCCGATGCAATTTATGTGTTTCATCGTCAATAAGAAGGTCCAAGGGATACATTAAACGTGGAGTGAAGCATCGGAATCTATAACTACAGTCACAGGGACGGTTCAAAACATAGACAGTAAGATGAGTCAGTATTCTTGTACTTAAGTCGGCATTGTGCTTTTTGTATTTACTTCCGATGCAATTTCTGTGTTTCATCGTCACTATGAAGGTCAGAGGGATACAGTAATCCTGAAGTTAAGCATCGGAATCTATAACTAGTGTCACAGGAATGGTTCAAAGCATAGTCAGTAAGAAGAGTCAGTCTTCTTGTACTTAAGTCGGCATTGTGCCTTTTGTATTTAATTCCGATGCAATTTATGTGTTTCAGCGTCAATAAGAAGGTCCAAGGGACACAGTAAACCTGGAGTGAAGCATCGGAATCTATAACTAGTGTCACAGGAATTTTTCAAAACACAGACAGTAGGAAGAGTCAGTCTTCTTGTACTTAAGTCGGCATTATGCCTTTTGTATTTAAATCGGATGCAATTTCTGTATTTCATCGTCAATAAGAAGGTCAGAGGGATACAGTAAACCTGGAGTGAAGCATCGGAGTCTATAACCAGTGTCACAGGAATGGTTCCAAACATAGGCAGTAAGAAGGGTCAGCCTGCTTTTACTTAATTCGGCATTGTGCCTTTTGTATTTAATTCCGATGCAATTTCTGTGTTTCATAGTCAATAAGAAGGTCAGAGGGATACAGTAAACCTGTAGTGGAGCATCGGAGTCTATGACTAGTGTCACAGGAATGGTTCAACACATAGGCAGTAAGAAGAGTTAGTCTTCTTGTACTTTAGGCGGCATTGTGCCTTTTGTATTTAATTCCGATGCAAATTCTTGTTTCACCGTCAATAAGAAGGACCAAGGGATACAGCAAAACCTGGAGTGAAGCATCGGCTTCTATAACTAGTGTCACAGGGATGGTTCAAAACATAGACAGTAAGAAAAGTCAGTCTTCTTGTACTTAAGTCGGCATTGTGAATTTTGTACTTAGTTCCGATACAATTTCTGTGTTTCATCGTCAATAAGAAGGTCCAAGGGATACAGTAAACCTGGAGTGAGGCATCGGAGTCTATAACTAGTGTCACAGGAATGGTTCAAAACATAGACAGTAAGAAGAGTCAGTCTTCTTGTACTTAATTCGGCATTGCGCCTTTTGTATTTAAATCCGATGCAATTTCTGTGTTCCATCGTCAATAGGAAGGTCAGAGGGATACTGTAAGCCTGAGGTGAAGCATCGGAATCAATTAGTGTCACAGGAATGGTTTAAAACATAGTCAGTAAGAAGAGTCAGTCTTCTTGTACTTAAGTCGGCATTGTGCCTTTTGTATTTAATTCCGATGCAATTTATGTGTTTCATCGTCAATAAGAAGGTCCAAGGGATACATTAAACGTGGAGTGAAGCATCGGAATCTATAACTACAGTCACAGGGACGGTTCAAAACATAGACAGTAAGATGAGTCAGTATTCTTGTACTTAAGTCGGCATTGTGCTTTTTGTATTTACTTCCGATGCAATTTCTGTGTTTCATCGTCACTATGAAGGTCAGAGGGATACAGTAATCCTGAAGTTAAGCATCGGAATCTATAACTAGTGTCACAGGAATGGTTCAAAGCATAGTCAGTAAGAAGAGTCAGTCTTCTTGTAGTTAAGTCTTCTTTGTTCCTTCTGTATTTAATTCCGATGCAATTTCTGTGTTTCATCGTCAATAAGAAGGTCGAAGGGATACAGTAAACCTGAAGTGAACCATCGGACTCTATAACTCTTGTCACAGGAATGGTTCAAAACATAGTCAGTATGAAGAGTCAGGCTTCATGTACTTAAGTTGGCATAGTGCCTTTTGTATTTAATTCCGATGCAATTTCTGTGTTTCATCGTCAATAAGAAGGTCAGAGGATACAGTAAACCTGAAGTGAAGCATCGAAATCTATAACTAGAGTCACAGGAGTGGTTCAAAACATAGTCAGTAAGAAGCGTCAGTCTTCTTGTACTTAAGTCGGCATTGTGTAACTTGTATTTAATTCCGATGCTATTTCTGTGTTTAATCGTCAGTACGAAAGTCCAGGGGATACAGTAATCCTGAAGTTAAGCATCGGAATCTATGACTAGTGTCACAGGAATGGTTCAAAACATAGTCAGTAAGAAGAGTCAGTCTTCTTGTACTTATGTCGGTATTGTGCCTTTTGTATTTAATTCCGATGCAATTTCTGTGTTTCATCGTCAATACGAAGGTCCAAGGGATACCGTAAACCTTTAGTGAAGCATCAGAATCTATAATTAGTTTCACAGGAATGGTTCAAAACATAGACAGGAGCAAGAGTCACTCTTCTTGTACTTAAGTCGGCATTGTGCCTATTGTATTTAATTCCGATGCAATTTCTGTGTTTCATCGTCAATAAGAAGGTCCAAGTTACACAGTAAACCTGGAGTGAAGCATCGGAATCTATAACTAGTGTCACAGGAATTTTTCAAAACACAGACAGTAGGAAGAGTCAGTCTTCTTGTACTTAAGTCGGCATTATGCCTTTTGTATCTAATTCCGATGCAATTTCTGTGTTTCATCGTCAATAAGAAACTCAGAGGGATACAGTAAACCTGGAGTGAAGCATCGGAGTCTATAACTAGTGTCACAGGAATGGTTCGAAACATAGGCAGTAAGAAGGGTCAGTCTTCTTTTACTTAATTCGACATTGTGCCTTTTGTATTTAATTCCATGCAATTTCTGTGTTTCATCGTCAATACGAAGGTCCAAGGGACACAGTAAACCTGAAGAGAAGCATCGGAATCTATAACTAGTGTCACAGGAATAGTTCAAAACATAGACAGTAGGAAGAGTCAGTATTCTTGTACTTAAGTCGGCATTGTGCCTTTTGTATTTAATTCCGATGCAATTTCTGTGTTTCATCGTCAATAAGAAACTCAGAGGGATACAGTAAACCTGGAGTGAAGCATCGGAGTCTATAACTAGTGTCACAGGAATGGTTCAACACATAGGCAGTAAGAAGAGACAGTCTTCTTGTACTTTAGACGGCATTGTGCATTTTGTATTTAATTCCAATGCAAATTCTTGTTTCATCGTCAAAAAGAAGGTCCAAGGGATACAGTAATCCTGGAGTGAAGCATCGGAATCTATAACTAGTGTCACAGGAATGGTTAAAAGCAAAAAACAGTAAGAAGAGTCAGTCTTCTTGTACATATGTCGGCATTGTGCCTTTTCTATTTAATTCCGATGCAATATCTGTATTTCATCGTCAAAAAGAAGGTCCAAGGGATACAGTAAACCTGAAGTGAAGCATCGGAATCAATAACTAGTGTCACAGGAATGGTTCAGAACATAGTAAGAAGCGTCAGTCTACTTGTCCTTAAGTCGGCATTGTGCCTTTTCTATTTAATTCTGATGCAATTTCTGTGTTTCATCGTCAATAAGAAGGTCCAAGGGATACTGTAAACCTGAAGTGAAGCATCGGAATCTATAACTAGTGTCACAGGAATGGTTCAAAACATACACAGTAGGAAGAGTCAGTCTACATGTACTTAAGTCGGCATTGTGCCTTTTGTATTGTATTCCGATGCAATTTCTGTGTTTCATCGTCAATAAGAAGGTCTGAGGGATACAGTAAACCTGATGTGAAGCATCGGAAACTATAACTAGTGTCACAGGAACGGTTCAAAGCATAGTCAGTAAGAAGAGTCAGTCTTCTTGTACTTATGTCGGCATTGTGCCTTTTGTATTTAATTCCGATTTAATTTCTGTGTTTCATCGTCAATAAGAAGGTCAGAGGGATACAGTAGACCTGAATTGAAGCATCGGAATCTATAACTAGTGTCACAGGAATGGTTCTAAATCATAGACAGTAAGAAGGGTCAGTCTTCTTGTACTTAAGTCGGTATGGTGCCTTTTGTATTTAATTCCGATGCAATATCTGTGTTTCATCGTCAATAAGAAGGTCAGAGGGATCCAGTAAACCTGAGGTGAAGCATCGGAATCTATAACTAGAGTCACACGAATGGTTCAAAACATAGACAGTAGGAAGAGTCAGTTTTCTTGTACTTAAGTCGGCATTGTTCCTTTTGTATCTCATTCTGATGCATTTTCTGTGTTTCATCGTCAATAAGAAGGTCCAAGGGATACATTAAACCTGGAGTGAAGCATGGGAATCTATAACTACAGTCACAGGGACGGTTCAAAACATAGACAGTAAGATGAGTCAGTATTCTTGTACCTAAGTCGGCATAGTGCTTTTTGTATTTAATTCCGATGCAATTTCTGTGTTTCATCGTCACTATGAAGGTCAGAGGGATACAGTAATCCTAAAGTTTAGCATCGGAATCTATAACTAGTGTCACAGGAATGGTTCAAGGCATAGTCAGTAAGAAGAGTCAGTCTTCTTGTAGTTAAGTCGGCTTTGTGCCTTCTGTATTTAGTTCCGATGCAATTTCTGTGCTTCATCGTCAATAAGAAGGTCCAAGGGATACAGTAAACCTGAAGTGAACCATCGGAATCTATAACTAGTGTCACAGGAATGGTTCAAAACATAGTCAGTAAGAAGAGTCAGTCTTCTTGTACTTAAGTCGGCATAGTGCCTTTTGTATTTAATTTCGATGCAATTTGTGTGTTTCATCGTCAATAAGAAGGTCAGAGGATATAGTAAACCTGAAGTGAAGCATCGGAATCTATAACTAGTGTCACAGGAATGGTTCAAAACATAGACAGTGAGAAGAGTCTGTCTTCTTGTACTTAAGTCTTCATTGTGCCTCTTGTATTTAATTCCGATGCTATTTCTGTGTTTCATTGTCAATAAGAAGGTCCAAGGGATACAGTAAACCTGAAGTGAAGCATCGGAATCTATAACTAGTGTCACAGGAATGGTTCAAAACACAGACAGGAGGAAGAGTCACTCTTCTTGTACTTAAGCCGGCATTGTGGATATTGAATTTAATTCCGATGCAATTTCTGTGTTTCATCGTCAATAAGAAGGTCTGAGGGATACAGTAAACATGAGGTGAAGCATCGGAATCTATAACTAGAGTCACACGAATGGTTCAATCATAGACAGTATGAAAAGTCAGTCTTCTTGTACTTAAGTCGGCATTGTTCCTCTTGTATTTAATTCCGATGCTATTTCTGTGTTTCATCGTCAATAAGAAGGTGTAAGGGATACGGTAAACCTGAGGTGAAGCATCGTAATCTATAGCTAATGTCACAAGAATGGTTCAAAACATAGTCAGTAAGAAGAGTCAGTCTTCTTGTACTTAAGTCGGAATAGTGCCTTTTCTATTTAACTCCGATGCAATTTCTGTGTTTCATCGTCAATAAGAAGGTCAGAGGATACAGTAAACCTGAAGTAAAGCATCGGAATCAATTAGTGTCCCAGGAATGGTTTAAAACATAGTCAGTTAGAAGAGTCAGTCATCTTGTACTTAAGTCAGCATTGTGCCTTTTGTATTTAATTCCGATGCAATTTCTGTGTTACATCGTCAATAAGAAGGTCCAAGGGATACATTAAACCTGGAGTGAAGCATCGGAATCTGTAACTACAGTCACAGGAACGGATCAAATCATTGACAGTAAGATGAGTCAGTATTCTTGTACTTAAGTCGGCATTGTGCTTTTTGTATTTAATCCGATGCAATTTATGTGTTTCATAGTCACTATGAAGGTCAGAGGGATACAGTTATCCTGAAGTTAAGAATCGGAATCTATAACTAGTGTCACAGGAATGGTTCAAAGCATAGTCAGTAAGAAGAGTCAGTCTTCTTGTAGTTAAATCGGCTTTGTGCCTTCTGTATTTAATTCCGATGCAATTTCTGTGCTTCATCGTCAATAAGTAGGTCCAAGGGATACAGAAAACCTGAAGTGTACCATCGGAATCTATAACTAGTGTCACAGGAATGGTTCAAAACATAGTCAGTAAGAAGAGTAAGTCTTCTTGTACTTAAGTCGGCATAGTGCCTTTTGTATTTAATTCCGATGCAATTTCTGAGTTTCATCGTCAATAAGAAGGTCAGAGGATACAGTAAACCTGAAGTGAAGCATCGGAATCTATAACTAGAGTCACAGGAATGGTTCAAAACATAGACAGTAAGAAGAGTCAGTCTTCTTGTACTTAAGTCGGCATTGTGGCTATTGTATTTAATTGCGATGCAATTTCTGTGTTTCATCGTCAATAAGAAAGTCCAAGGGACTCAGTGAACCTGGAGTGAAGCATCGGAATCTATAACTAGTGTCACAGGAATTTTTCAAACATAGACAGTAGGAAGAGTCTGTCTTCTTGTACTTAAGTCGGCATAATGCCTTTTGTATTTAATTCCGATGCAATATCTGTGTTTCATCGTCAATAAGAAGGTCAGAGGGATACAGTAAACATGAGTGAAGCATCGGAGTCTATAACTAGTGTCACAGAAATGGTTCAAAGCATAGGCAGTAAGAAGGGTCAGTCTTCTTGTACTTAAATCGGCATTGTGCTTTTTGTATTTAATTCCATGCAATTTCTGTGTTTCATCGTCAATAAGAAGGTCCAAGGGACACAGTAAACCTGGAGTGAAGCATCGGAATCTATAACTAGTGTCACAGGAATGGTTCAAACATAGACAGTAGGAAGAGTCAGTCTTCTTGTACTTAAGTCGGCATTGTGCCGTTTGTATTTATTTCCGATGCAATTTCTGTGTTTCGTCGTCAATAAGAAGTTCAGAGGGATACAGTAAACCTGAAGTGAAGCATCGGAATCTATAACTAGTGTCACAGGTATGGTTCAAAACATAAATAGTATGAAGAGTCAGTCTTCTTGTACTTAAGTCGGCCTTGTGCCTTATGGACCTAATTCCGATGCAATTTCTGTGTTTCATCGTCAATCAGAAGGTCAGAGGGATACAGTAAACCTGTAGTGAAGCATCGGGGACTATAACTAGTGTTACAGGAATGGATCAAAGCATAGGCAGTAAGAAGAGTCAGTCTTCTTGTACTTAATTCGGCATTGCGCCTTTTGTATTTAATTCCGATGCAATATCTGTGTTTCATCGTCAATAAGAAGGTCAGAGGGATACTGTAAGCCTGAAGTAAAGCATCGGAATCAATTAGTGTCACAGGAATGGCTTAAAACATAGTCAGTAAGAAGAGTCAGTCTTCTTGTACTTAAGTCGGCATTGTGCCTTTTGTATTTAATTCCGATGAAATTTCTGTGTTTCATCGTCAATGAGAAGGTCGAAGGGATACATTAAACCTGGAGTGAAGCATCGGAATCTATAACCACAGTCACAGGGACTGTTCAAAACATAGACAGTAAGATGAGTCAGTATTCTTGTACTTAAGTCGGCATTGAGCTTTTTGTATTTAATTCCGATGCAATTTCTGTGTTTCATAGTCACTATGAAGGTCAGAGGGATACAGTAATCCTGAAGTGAAGCATCGGAATCTATAACTAGTGACACAGGAATGGTTCAAAGCATAGTCAGTAAGAAGAGTAAGTCTTCTTGTGGTTAAGTCGGCTTTGTGCCATTTGTATTTAATTCCGATGCAATTACTGTGTTTTATCGTCAATAAGAAGGTCCAAGGGATACAGTAAACCTGAAGTGAACCATCGGAATCTATAACTAGTGTCACAGGAATGGTTCAAAACATAGACAGTAGGAAAAGTCAGTCCACATGTACTTAAGTCGGCATTGTGCCTTTTGTATTTAATTCCAATGCAATTTCTGTGTTTCATCGTCAATAAGAAGGTCAGAAGGATACAGTAATCCTGATGTGAAGCATCGGAATCTATAACTAGAGTCACAGGAATGGTTCAAAACATAGACAGTAAGAAGAGTCAGTCTTCTTGTACTTAAGTCGGCATTGTGCCTTTTGTATTTAATTCCGATGCAATTTCTGTCTTTCACCGAAAATACGAAGGTCAGAGGATACAGTAAACCTGAAGTGAAGCATCGGAATCTATAACTAGAGTCACAGGAATGGTTCAAAACGTAGACAGTAAGAAGAGTCAGTCTTCTTGTACTTAAGTCGGCATTGTGCCTCTTGTATTAATTTCCGATGCTATTTCTGTGTTTCATCGTCAATAAGAAGGTTAAGGGATACAATAAACCTGAAGTGAAGCATCGGAATCTATAGCTAGTGTCACAAGAATGGTTCAAAGCATTGTCAGTAAGAAGAGTCAATCTTCTTGTACTTAAGTCGGCATTGTGCATTTTGAATTTAATTCCGATGCAATTTCTGTGTTTAATCGTCAATAAGAAGGTCCAAGGGATACAGTAATCCTGAAGTTAAGCATCGGAATCTATGACTAGTGTCACAGGACTGGTTCAAAACATAGTCAGTAAGAAGAGTCAGTCTTCTTGTACTTATGTCGGTATTGTGCCTTTTGTATTTAATTCCGATGCAATTTCTGTGTTTCATCGTCAATAAGAAGGTCCAAGGGATACAGTAAACCTGAAGTGAAGCATCGGAATGTATAACTAGTGTCACAGGAATGGTTCAAAACATAGACAGTAGGAAGAGTCAGTCTTCTTGTACTTAAGTCGGCATTGTGCCTTTTGTATTTAATTCCGATGCAATTTCTGTGTTTCATCGTCAATAAGAAGGTCAGAGGGATACAGTAAACCTGGAGTGAAGCATCGGAGTCTATAACTAGTGTCACAGGAATGGTTCAAAACATAGGCAGTAAGAATAGTCAGTCTTCTTGTACTTAAGTCGGCATTCTGCCTTTTGTATTTAATTCCGATGCAATTTCAGTGTTTCATCTTCAATTAGAATGTCCAAGGGATACATTAAACATGGAGTGAAGCATCGGAATCCATAACTACAATCACAGGGACGGTTCAAAACATAGACAGTAAAATGAGTCAGTATTCTTGTACTTAAGTCGGCATTGTGCTTTTTGTATTTAATTCCGATGCAATTTCTGTGTTATATCGTCACTAAGAAGGTCAGAGGGATACAGTAACCCTGAAGTTAAGCATCGGAATCTATAACCAGTGTCACAGGAATCGGTAAAAGCATAGTCAGTAAGAAGAGTCAGTCTTCTTGTACTGAAGTCGGCTTTGTGCCTATGTATTTAATTCCGAGGCAATTTCTGTGTTTCATCGTCAATGAGAAGGTCCAAGGGATACAGTAGACCTGAATTAAAGCATCGGAATCTATAACTAGTGTCACAGGAATGGTTCAAAACAAAGACAGTAGGAAGAGTCAGTCTTCTTGTACTTAAGTCGGCATTGTGAATTTTGTATTTAATTCCGATGCAATTTCTGTGTTTCATCGTCACTATGAAGGTCAGAGGGATACAGTAATCCTAAAGTTAAGCATCGGAATCTATAACTAGTGTCACAGGAATGGTTCAAGGCATAGTCAGTAAGAAGAGTCAGTCTTCTTGTAGTTAAGTCGGCTTTGTGCCTTCTGTATTTAATTCCGATGCAATTTCTGTGCTTCATCGTCAATAAGAAGGTCCAAGGGATACAGTAAACCTGAAGTGAACCATCGGAATCTATAACTAGTGTCACAGGAATGGTTCAAAACATAGTCAGTAAGAAGAGTCAGTCTTCTTGTACTTAAGTCGGCATAGTGCCTTTTGTATTTAATTTCGATGCAATTTGTGTGTTTCATCGTCAATAAGAAGGTCAGAGGATATAGTAAACCTGAAGTGAAGCATCGGAATCTATAACTAGAGTCACAGGAATAGTTCAAAACATAGACAGTGAGAAGAGTCTGTCTTCTTGTACTTAAGTCTTCATTGTGCCTCTTGTATTTAATTCCGATGCTATTTCTGTGTTTCATTGTCAATAAGAAGGTCCAAGGGATACAGTAAACCTGAAGTGAAGCATCGGAATCTATAACTAGTGTCACAGGAATGGTTCAAAACACAGACAGTAGGAAGAGTCACTCTTCTTGTACTTAAGCCGGCATTGTGGATATTGAATTTAATTCCGATGCAATTTCTGCATTTCATCGTCAATAAGAAGGTCCAAGGGACACAGTAAACCTGGAGTGAAGCATCGGAATCTATAACTAGTGTCTCATGAATTTTTCAAACATAGACAGTAGGAAGAGTCAGTCTTCTTGTACTTAATTCGGCAATATGCCTTTTGTATTTAATTCCGATGCAATTTCTGTGTTACATCGTCAATAAGAAGGTCCAAGGGATACATTAAACCTGGAGTGAAGCATCGGAATCTGTAACTACAGTCACAGGAACGGATCAAATCATTGACAGTAAGATGAGTCAGTATTCTTGTACTTAAGTCGGCATTGTGCTTTTTGTATTTAATCCGATGCAATTTATGTGTTTCATAGTCACTATGAAGGTCAGAGGGATACAGTTATCCTGAAGTTAAGAATCGGAATCTATAACTAGTGTCACAGGAATGGTTCAAAGCATAGTCAGTAAGAAGAGTCAGTCTTCTTGTAGTTAAATCGGCTTTGTGCCTTCTGTATTTAATTCCGATGCAATTTCTGTGCTTCATCGTCAATAAGTAGGTCCAAGGGATACAGAAAACCTGAAGTGTACCATCGGAATCTATAACTAGTGTCACAGGAATGGTTCAAAACATAGTCAGTAAGAAGAGTAAGTCTTCTTGTACTTAAGTCGGCATAGTGCCTTTTGTATTTAATTCCGATGCAATTTCTGAGTTTCATCGTCAATAAGAAGGTCAGAGGATACAGTAAACCTGAAGTGAAGCATCGGAATCTATAACTAGAGTCACAGGAATGGTTCAAAACATAGACAGTAAGAAGAGTCAGTCTTCTTGTACTTAAGTCGGCATTGTGGCTATTGTATTTAATTGCGATGCAATTTCTGTGTTTCATCGTCAATAAGAAAGTCCAAGGGACTCAGTGAACCTGGAGTGAAGCATCGGAATCTATAACTAGTGTCACAGGAATTTTTCAAACATAGACAGTAGGAAGAGTCTGTCTTCTTGTACTTAAGTCGGCATAATGCCTTTTGTATTTAATTCCGATGCAATATCTGTGTTTCATCGTCAATAAGAAGGTCAGAGGGATACAGTAAACATGAGTGAAGCATCGGAGTCTATAACTAGTGTCACAGAAATGGTTCAAAGCATAGGCAGTAAGAAGGGTCAGTCTTCTTGTACTTAAATCGGCATTGTGCTTTTTGTATTTAATTCCATGCAATTTCTGTGTTTCATCGTCAATAAGAAGGTCCAAGGGACACAGTAAACCTGGAGTGAAGCATCGGAATCTATAACTAGTGTCACAGGAATGGTTCAAACATAGACAGTAGGAAGAGTCAGTCTTCTTGTACTTAAGTCGGCATTGTGCCTTTTGTATTTATTTCCGATGCAATTTCTGTGTTTCGTCGTCAATAAGAAGTTCAGAGGGATACAGTAAACCTGAAGTGAAGCATCGGAATCTATAACTAGTGTCACAGGTATGGTTCAAAACATAAATAGTAGGAAGAGTCAGTCTTCTTGTACTTAAGTCGGCCTTGTGCCTTATGGACCTAATTCCGATGCAATTTCTGTGTTTCATCGTCAATCAGAAGGTCAGAGGGATACAGTAAACCTGTAGTGAAGCATCGGGGACTATAACTAGTGTTACAGGAATGGATCAAAGCATAGGCAGTAAGAAGAGTCAGTCTTCTTGTACTTAATTCGGCATTGCGCCTTTTGTATTTAATTCCGATGCAATATCTGTGTTTCATCGTCAATAAGAAGGTCAGAGGGATACTGTAAGCCTGAAGTAAAGCATCGGAATCAATTAGTGTCACAGGAATGGCTTAAAACATAGTCAGTAAGAAGAGTCAGTCTTCTTGTACTTAAGTCGGCATTGTGCCTTTTGTATTTAATTCCGATGAAATTTCTGTGTTTCATCGTCAATGAGAAGGTCGAAGGGATACATTAAACCTGGAGTGAAGCATCGGAATCTATAACCACAGTCACAGGGACTGTTCAAAACATAGACAGTAAGATGAGTCAGTATTCTTGTACTTAAGTCGGCATTGAGCTTTTTGTATTTAATTCCGATGCAATTTCTGTGTTTCATCGTCACTATGAAGGTCAGAGGGATACAGTAATCCTGAAGTGAAGCATCGGAATCTATAACTAGTGACACAGGAATGGTTCAAAGCATAGTCAGTAAGAAGAGTAAGTCTTCTTGTGGTTAAGTCGGCTTTGTGCCATTTGTATTTAATTAAGATGCAATTACTGTGTTTTATCGTCAATAAGAAGGTCCAAGGGATACAGTAAACCTGAAGTGAACCATCGGAATCTATAACTAGTGTCACAGGAATGGTTCAAAACATAGACAGTAGGAAAAGTCAGTCCACATGTACTTAAGTCGGCATTGTGCCTTTTGTATTTAATTCCAATGCAATTTCTGTGTTTCATCGTCAATAAGAAGGTCAGAAGGATACAGTAATCCTGATGTGAAGCATCGGAATCTATAACTAGAGTCACAGGAATGGTTCAAAACATAGACAGTAAGAAGAGTCAGTCTTCTTGTACTTAAGTCGGCATTGTGCCTTTTGTATTTAATTCCGATGCAATTTCTGTCTTTCACCGAAAATACGAAGGTCAGAGGATACAGTAAACCTGAAGTGAAGCATCGGAATCTATAACTAGAGTCACAGGAATGGTTCAAAACGTAGACAGTAAGAAGAGTCAGTCTTCTTGTACTTAAGTCGGCATTGTGCCTCTTGTATTAATTTCCGATGCTATTTCTGTGTTTCATCGTCAATAAGAAGGTTAAGGGATACAATAAACCTGAAGTGAAGCATCGGAATCTATAGCTAGTGTCACAAGAATGGTTCAAAGCATTGTCAGTAAGAAGAGTCAATCTTCTTGTACTTAAGTCGGCATTGTGCATTTTGAATTAAATTCCGATGCAATTTCTGTGTTTAATCGTCAATAAGAAGGTCCAAGGGATACAGTAATCCTGAAGTTAAGCATCGGAATCTATGACTAGTGTCACAGGACTGGTTCAAAACATAGTCAGTAAGAAGAGTCAGTCTTCTTGTACTTATGTCGGTATTGTGCCTTTTGTATTTAATTCCGATGCAATTTCTGTGTTTCATCGTCAATAAGAAGGTCCAAGGGATACAGTAAACCTGAAGTGAAGCATCGGAATGTATAACTAGTGTCACAGGAATGGTTCAAAACATAGACAGTAGGAAGAGTCAGTCTTCTTGTACTTAAGTCGGCATTGTGCCTTTTGTATTTAATTCCGATGCAATTTCTGTGTTTCATCGTCAATAAGAAGGTCAGAGGGATACAGTAAACCTGGAGTGAAGCATCGGAGTCTATAACTAGTGTCACAGGAATGGTTCAAAACATAGGCAGTAAGAATAGTCAGTCTTCTTGTACTTAAGTCGGCATTCTGCCTTTTGTATTTAATTCCGAAGCAATTTCAGTGTTTCATCTTCAATTAGAATGTCCAAGGGATACATTAAACATGGAGTGAAGCATCGGAATCCATAACTACAATCACAGGGACGGTTCAAAACATAGACAGTAAAATGAGTCAGTATTCTTGTACTTAAGTCGGCATTGTGCTTTTTGTATTTAATTCCGATGCAATTTCTGTGTTATATCGTCACTAAGAAGGTCAGAGGGATACAGTAACCCTGAAGTTAAGCATCGGAATCTATAACCAGTGTCACAGGAATCGGTAAAAGCATAGTCAGTAAGAAGAGTCAGTCTTCTTGTACTGAAGTCGGCTTTGTGCCTATGTATTTAATTCCGAGGCAATTTCTGTGTTTCATCGTCAATGAGAAGGTCCAAGGGATACAGTAGACCTGAATTAAAGCATCGGAATCTATAACTAGTGTCACAGGAATGGTTCAAAACAAAGACAGTAGGAAGAGTCAGTCTTCTTGTACTTAAGTCGGCATTGTGAATTTTGTATTTAATTCCGATGCAATTTATGTGTTTCATCGTCAATAAGAAGGTCCAAGGGATACAGTAATCCTGAAGTTAAGCATCGGAATCTATGACTAGTGTCACAGGAATGGTTCAAAACATAGTCAGTAAGAAGAGTCAGTCTTCATGTACTTAAGTCGGTATTGTGCCTTTTATATTTAATTCCGATGCATTTTCTGTGTTTCATCGTCAATAACAAGATCCATGGGATACAGAAAACCTGAAGTGAAGAATCGGAAACTATAACTAGTCTCACAGGAATGGTTCAAAACATAGACAGTAGCAAGAGTCAGTCTTCTTGTACTTAAGTCGGCATTGTGCCTATTGTATTTAATTCCGATGCAATTTCTGTGTTTCATCGTCAATAAGAAGGTCCAAGGGACACAGTAAACCCGGAGTGAAGCATCGGAATCCATTACTAGTGTCACAGGAATGGTTCAAAACATAGACAGTAAGAAGAGTCAGTCTTCTTGTACTTAATTCGGCATTGTGCCTTTCGTATTTAATTCCGATGCAATTTCTGTGATTCTTAGTCAATAAGAAAGTCAGAGGGATACAGTAGACCTGAATTAAAGCATCGGAATCTATAACTAGTGTCACAGGAATGGTTCAAAACATAGAAAGTAGGAAAAGGCAGTCTACATGTACTTAAGAAGGCATTGTGCCTTTTGTATTTAATTCCGATGCAATTTCTGTGTTTCATCGTCAATAAGAAGGTCCAAGGGACACAGTAAACCTGGAGTGAAGCATCGGAATCCATAACTAGTGTCACAGGAATGGTTCGAAATATATACAGTAGGAAGAGTCAGTCTTCTTGTACTTAAGTCGGCATTGTGCATTTTGTATTTAATTCCCACGCAATTTCTGTGTGTCATCGTCAATAAGAAGGTCCTAGGGATACGGTGAACCTGGAATGAAGCATCGGAATCTATAACTAGTGTCACAGGGTCGGTTCAAAACATAGACAGTAAGATGAGTCAGTATTCTTGTACTTAAGTCGGCATTGTGCCATTTCTATTTAATTCCGATGCAATATCTGTGTTTCATCGTCAATAAGAAATTCCATGGGATACAGTAACCTGAAATGAAGCATCGGAATCTGTAACTAGTCTCACAGGAATGGTTCAAAACATAGTCAGTAAAAAGAGTCAGTCTTCTTGCACTTAAGTCATCATTGTGCATTATCTATTTAATTCTGATGCAATTTCTGTGTTTCATCGTCAATAAGAAGGTCCAAGGGATACAGTAAACCTGGAGTGAAGCATCGGAATCTATAACAAGTGTCACAGGAATGGTTCAAAACATAGACAGTAAGAAGAGTCAGACTTCTTTTACTTAAGTCAGCATTGTGCCTTTTGTATTTAATTCCGATGCAATTTCTGTGTTTCATCGTCAATAAGAAGGTGCAAGGGATACAGTAAAGCTGGAGTGAAGCATCGGAGTCTATAACTAGTCTCACAGGAATGGTTCAAAACATAGTCAGTAAAAAGAGTCAGTCTTCTTAAACTTAAGTCATCATTGTGCATTATCTATTTAATTCTGATGCAATTTCTGTGTTTCATCGTCAATAAGAAGGTCCTAGGGATACGGTGAACCTGGAATGAAGCATCGGAATCTATAACTAGTGTCACAGGGTCGGTTCAAAACATAGACAGTAAGATGAGTCAGTATTCTTGTACTTAAGTCGGCATTGTGCCATTTCTATTTAATTCCGATGCAATATCTGTGTTTCATCGTCAATAAGAAATTCCAAGGGATACAGTAACCTGAAATGAAGCATCGGAATCTGTAACTAGTCTCACAGGAATGGTTCAAAACATAGTCAGTAAAAAGAGTCAGTCTTCTTGCACTTAAGTCATCATTGTGCATTATCTATTTAATTCTGATGCAATTTCTGTGTTTCATCGTCAATAAGAAGGTCCAAGGGATACAGTAAACCTGGAGTGAAGCATCGGAATCTATAACAAGTGTCACAGGAATGGTTCAAAACATAGACAGTAAGAAGAGTCAGACTTCTTTTACTTAAGTCAGCATTGTGCCTTTTGTATTTAATTCCGATGCAATTTCTGTGTTTCATCGTCAATAAGAAGGTCCAAGGGATACAGTAAACCTGAAGTGAAGCATCGGAAACTATAACTAGTGTTACAGGAATGTTTCATAACATAGACAGTAAGAAGAGTCAGTCTTCTTGTACTTAAGTCGGCATTGTGCCTTTTGTATTTAATTCCGATGCAATTTCTGTCTTTCATCGTAAATACGAAGGTCAGAGGATACAGTAAACCTGAAGTGAAGCATCGGAATCTAGAACTAGAGTCACAGGAATGGTTCAAAACATAGACAGTAAGAAGAGTCAGTCTTCTTGTACTTAAGTCGGCATTGTGCCTCTTGTATTAATTTCCGATGCTATTTCTGTGTTTCATCGTCAATAAGAATGTTAAGGGATACAATAAACCTGAAGTGAAGCATCGGAATCTATAGCTAGAGTCACAAGAATGGTTCAAAACATTGTCAGTAAGAAGAGTCAATCTTCTTGTACTTAAGTCGGCATTGTGCATTTTGTATTTAATTCCGATGCAATTTCTGTGTTTAATCGTCAATAAGAAGGTCCAAGGGATACAGTAATCCTGAAGTTAAGCATCGGAATCTACGACTAGTGTCACAGGACTGGTTCAAAACATAGTCAGTAAGAAGAGTCAGTCTTCTTGTACTTATGTCGGTATTGTGCCTTTTGTATTTAATTCCGATGCAATTTCTGTGTTTCATCGTCAATAAGAAGGTCCAAGGGATACAGTAAACCTGAAGTGAAGCATCGGAATCTATAACTAGTGTCACAGGAATGGTTCAAAACATAGACAGTAGGAAGAGTCAGTCTTCTTGTACTTAAGTCGGCAATGTGCCTTTTGTATTTAATTCCGATGCAATTTCTGTGTTTCATCGTCAATAAGAAGGTCAGAGGGATACAGTAAACCTGGAGTGAAGCATCGGAGTCTATAACTAGTGTCACAGGAATGGTTCAAAACATAGGCAGTAAGAATAGTCAGTCTTCTTGTACTTAAGTCGGCATTCTGCCTTTTGTATTTAATTCCGATGCAATTTCAGTGTTTCATCTTCAATTAGAATGTCCAAGGGATACATTAAACATGGAGTGAAGCATCGGAATCCATAACTACAATCACAGGGACGGTTCAAAACATAGACAGTAAAATGAGTCAGTATTCTTGTACTTAAGTCGGCATTGTGCTTTTTGTATTTAATTCCGTTGCAATTTCTGTGTTATATCGTCACTAAGAAGGTCAGAGGGATACAGTAATCCTGAAGTTAAGCATCGGAATCTATAACCAGTGTCACAGGAATCGGTCAAAGCATAGTCAGTAAGAAGAGTCAGTCTTCTTGTACTGAAGTCGGCTTTGTGCCTATGTATTTAATTCCGATGCAATTTCTGTGTTTCATCGTCAATGAGAAGGTCCAAGGGATACAGTAGACCTGAATTAAAGCATCGGAATCTATAACTAGTGTCACAGGAATGGTTCAAAACAAAGACAGTAGGAAGAGTCAGTCTTCTTGTACTTAAGTCGGTATTGTGAATTTTGTATTTAATTCCGATGCAATTTATGTGTTTCATCGTCAATAAGAAGGTCCAAGGGATACAGTAATCCTAAAGTTAAGCATCGGAATCTATGACTAGTGTCACAGGAATGGTTCAAAACATAGTCAGTAAGAAGAGTCAGTCTTCTTGTACTTAAGTCGAAATTGTGCCTTTTATATTTAATTCCGATGCATTTTCTGTGTTTCATCGTCAATAAGAAGGTCCATGGGATACAGAAAACCTGAAGTGAAGAATCGGAAACTATAACTAGTCTCACAGGAATGGTTCAAAACATAGACAGTAGCAAGAGTCAGTCTTCTTGTACTTAAGTCGGCATTGTGCCTATTGTATTTAATTCCGATGCAATTTCTGTGTTTCATCGTCAATAAGAAGGTCCAAGGGACACAGTAAACCTGGAGTGAAGCATCGGAATCCATTACTAGTGTCACAGGAATGGTTCAAAACATAGACAGTAAGAAGAGTCAGTCTTCTTGTACTTAATTCGGCATTGTGCCTATCGTATTTAATTCCGATGCAATTTCTGTGATTCTTAGTCAATAAGAAGGTCAGAGGGATACAGTAAACCTGAAGTGAAGCATCGGAATCTATAACTAGTGTCACAGGAATGGTTCAAAACATAGTCAGTAAGAAGAGTCAGTCTTCTTGTACTTATGTCGGTATTGTGCCTTTTGTATTTAATTCCGATGCAATTTCTGTGTTTCATCGTCAATAAGAAGGTCCAAGGGATACAGTAAACCTGAAGTGAAGCATCGGAATCTATAACTAGTGTCACAGGAATGGTTCAAAACATAGACACGAGCAAGAGTCACTCTTCTTGTACTTAAGTCGGCATTGTGCCTATTGTATTTAACTCCGATGCAATTTCTGTGTTTCATCGTCAATAAGAAGGTCAGAGGGATACAGTAAACCAGGAGTGAAGGATCGGAGTCTATAATTAGTGTCACAGGAATGGTTCAAAACATAGGCAGTAAGAAGAGTCAGTCGTCTTGTACTTATTTCGGCATTGTGCCTTTTGTATTTAATTCCATGCAATTTCTGTGATTCTTCGTCAATAAGAAGGTCAGAGGGATACAGTAAACCTAAAGTGAAGCATTGGAATCTATTAGTGTCTCAGGAATGTTTCAAAACATAGTCAGTAAGAAGAGTCAGTCTTCTTGTACCTAAGTCGGCATTGTGCCTTTTGTATTTAATTCCAATGCAATTTCAATGTTTCATTTTCAATTAGAAGGTCCAAGGGATACATTAAACATGGAGTGAAGCATCGGAATCCATAACTACAATCACAGGGACGGTTCAAAACATAGACAGTAAAATGAGTCAGTATTCTTGTACTTAAGTCGGCATTGTGCTTTTTGTATTTAATTCCGATGCAATTTCTGTGTTCTATCGTCACTAAGAAGCTCAGAGGGATACAGTAATCCTGACGTTATGCATCGGAATCTATAACTAGTGTCACAGGAATCGTTCAAATCATAGTCAGTAAGAAGAGTCAGTCTTCTTGTAGTTAAGTCGGCAATGTGCCTTTTCTATTTAATTCCGATGCAATTTCCGTGTTTCATCGTCAATAAGAAGGTAAGGGATACAGTAAACATAAAATGAACCATCGGAATATATAACTAGTGTCACAGGAATGGTTCAAAACATAGACAGTAGGAAAAGGCAGTCTACATGTACTTAAGAAGGCATTGTGCCTTTTGTATTTAATTCCGATGCAATTTCTGTGTTTCATCGTCAATAAGAAGGTCCAAGGGACACAGTAAACCTGGAGTGAAGCATCGGAATCTATTACTAGTGTCACAGGAATGGTTCAAAACATAGATAGTAAGAAGAGTCAGACTTCTTTTACTTAAGTCAGCATTGTGCCTTTTGTATTTAATTCCGATGCAATTTCTGTGTTTCATCGTCAATAAGAAGGTCCAAGGGATACGGTGAACCTGGAATGAAGCATCGGAATCTATAACTAGTGTCACAGGGACGGTTCAAAACATAGACAGTAAGATGAGTCAGTATTCTTGTACTTAAGTCGGCATTGTGCCATTTCTATTTAATTCCGATGCAATATCTGTGTTTCATCGTCAATAAGAAATTCCAAGGGATACAGTAACCTGAAATGAAGCATCGGAATCTATAACTAGTCTCACAGGAATGGTTCAAAACATAGTCAGTAAAAAGAGTCAGTCTTCTTGCACTTAAGTCATCATTGTGGATTATCTATTTAATTCTGATGCAATTTCTGTGTTTCATCGTCAATAAGAAGGTCCAAGGGATACAGTAAACCTGGAGTGAAGCATCGGAATCTATGACTAGTGTCACAGGAATGGTTCAAAACATAGACATTATGAAGAGTCAGACTTCTTTTACTTAAGTCAGCATTGTGCCTTTTGTATTTAATTCCGATGCAATTTCTGTGTTTCATCGTCAATAAGAAGGTCCAAGGGATACAGTAAAGCTGGAGTGAAGCATCGGAGTCTATAACTAGTCTCACAGGAATGGTTCAAAACATAGTCAGTAAAAAGAGTCAGTCTTCTTAAACTTAAGTCATCATTGTGCATTATCTATTTAATTCTGATGCAATTTCTGAGTTTCATCGTCAATAAGAAGGTCAGAGGATACAG
The DNA here is from genome assembly GCF_021461395.2 of Schistocerca americana. Lineage (NCBI taxonomy): Eukaryota > Metazoa > Arthropoda > Insecta > Orthoptera > Acrididae > Schistocerca > Schistocerca americana. The sequence continues at coordinate 18,102,856 of NC_060130.1, read as the reverse complement.
TAAACCTGAAGTAAAGCATCGGAATCTATAACTAGAGTCACAGGAATGGTTCAAAACATAGACAGTAAGAAGAGTCAATCTTCTTGTACTTAAGTAGCCTTGTGCCTCTTGTTTTAATTTCCGATGCTATTTCTGTGTTTCATCGTCAATAAGAAGGTTAATGGATACAGTAAACCTGAAGTGGAGCATCGGAATCTATAGCTAGTGTCACAAGAATGGTTCAAAACATTGTCAGTAAGAAGAGTCAGTCTTCTTGTACTTAAGTCGGCATTGTGCATTTTGTATTTAATTCCGATGCAATTTCTGTGTTTAATCGTCAATAAGAAGGTCCAAGGGATTCAGTAATCCTGAAGTTAAGCATCGGAATCTATGACTAGTGTCGCAGGAATGGTTCGAAACATAGTCAGTAAGAAGAGTCAGTCTTCTTGTACTTATGTCGATATTGTGCCTTTTGTATTTAATTCCGATGCAATTTCTGTGTTTCATTGTCAATAAGAAGGCCCAAGGGATACAGTAAACCTGAAGTGAAGCATCGGAATCTATAACTAGTGTCACAGGAATGGTTCAAAACATAGACAGGAGCAAGAGTCACTCTTCTTGTACTTAGGTCGGCATTGTGCCCATTGTATTTAACTCCGATGCAATTTCTGTGTTTCATCGTCAATAAGAAACTCAGAGGGATACAGTAAACCTGGAGTGAAGCATCGGAGTCTATAACTAGTGTCACAGGAATGGTTCAAAACATAGGCAGTAAGAAGAGTCAGTCTTCTTGTACATATTTCGGCATTGTGCCTTTTGTATTTAATTCCATGCAATTTCTGTGATTCTTCGTCAATAAGAAGGTCAGAGGGATACAGTAAACCTGAAGTGAAGCATCGGAATCTATTAGTGTCTCAGGAATGGTTCAAAACATAGTCAGTAAGAAGAGTCAGTCTTCTTGTACTTAAGTCGGCATTGTGAATTTTGTATTTAATTCCGATGCAATTTATGTGTTTCATCGTCAATAAGAAGGTCCAAGGGATACAGTAATCCTGAAGTTAAGCATCGGAATCTATGACTAGTGTCACAGGAATGGTTCAAAACATAGTCAGTAAGAATAGTCAGTCCTCTTGTACTTAAGTCGGTATTGTGCCTTTTATATTTAATTCCGATGCATTTTCTGTGTTTCATCGTCAATAGGAAGGTCCATGGGATACAGAAAACCTGAAGTGAAGAATCGTAAACTATAACTAGTCTCACAGGAATGGTTCAAAACATAGACAGTAGCAAGAGTCAGTCTTCATGTACTTAAATCGGCATTGTGCCTATTGTATTCAATTCCGATGCAATTTCTGTGTTTCATCGTCAATAAGAAGGTTCAAGGGACACAGTAAACCTGGAGTGAAGCATCGGAATCCATTACTAGTGTCACAGGAATGGTTCGAAACATAGACAGTAGGAAGAGTCAGTCTTCTTGTACTTAAGTCGGCATTGTGCCATTTCTATTTAATTCCGATGCAATATCTGTGTTTCATCGTCAATAAGAAATTCCAAGGGATACAGTAAACCTGAAGTGAAGCATCGGAATCTATAACTAGTCTCACAGGAATGGTTCAAAACATAGACAGTAAGAAGAGTCAGTCTTCTTGTACATAATTCGGCATTGTGCCTTTTGTATTTATTTCCCATGCACTTTCTGTGTGTCATCGTCAATAAGAAGGTCCTAGGGATACGGTGAACCTGGAATGAAGCATCGGAATCTATAACTAGTGTCACAGGGACGGTTCAAAACATAGACAGTAAGATGAGTCAGTATTCTTGTACTTAAGTCGGCATTGTGCCATTTCTATTTAATTCCGATGCAATATCTGTGTTTCATCGTCAATAAGAAATTCCAAGGGATACAGTAAACCTGAAGTGAAGCATCGGAATCTATAACTAGTCTCACAGGAATGGTTCAAAACATAGTCAGTAAGAAGAGTCAGTCTTCTTGTACTTAAGTCATCATTGTGCATTAACTATTTAATTCTGATGCAATTTCTGTGTTTCATCGTCAATAAGAAGGTCCAAGGGATACTTTAAACCTGGATTGAAGCGTTGCTATCTATATCTAGTGTCACAAGGACGGTTCAAAACATAGACAGTAAGATGTGTCAGTATTCTTGTACTTAAGTCGGCAATGTGCCTTTTGTATTGAATTCCGATGCAATTTCTGTGTTTCATCGTCAATAAGAAGGTCAGAAGGATACAGTAATCCTGATGTGAAGCATCGGAATCTATAACTAGAGTCACAGGAATGGTTCAAAACATAGTCAGTAAGAAGAGTCAGTCTTTTTGTACTTAAGACGGCATTGTGCCTTTTCAATTTAATTCCGATGCAATTTCTGTGTTTCATCGTCAATACGAAGGTCCAAGGGATACAGTAGACAAGAATTGAAGCATCCGAATCTATAACTAGTGTCACAGGAATGTTTCAAAACATAGACAGTAAGAAGAGTCAGTCTTCTTGTACTTAAGTCGGCATTGTGCCTTTTGTATTTAATTCCGCTGCAATTTCTGTGTTTCATCGTCAATAAGAAGGTCAGAGGATACAGTAAACCTGAAGTGAAGCATCGGAATCTATAACTAGAGTCACAGGAATGGTTCAAAACATAGACAGTAAGAAGAGTCAATCTTCTTGTACTTAAGTCGGCATTGTGCCTCTTGTTTTAATTTCCAATGCTATTTCTGTGTTTCATCGTCAATAAGAAGGTTAAGGGATACAGTAAACCTGAAGTGAAGCATTGCAATCTATAGCTAGTGTCACAAGAATGGTTCAAAACATTGTCAGTACGAAGAGTCAGTCCTCTTGTACTTAAGTCGGCATTGTGCATTTTGTATTTAATTCCGATGCATTTTCTGTGTTTAATCGTCAATAAGAAGGTCCAAGGGATACAGTAATCCTGATGTTAAGCATCGGAATCTATGACTAGTGTCACAGGAATGGTTCAAAACATAGTCAGTAAGAAGAGTCAGTCTTCTTGTACTTATGTCGGTATTGTGCCTTTTGTATTTAATTCCGATGCAATTTCTGTGTTTCATCGTCAATAAGAAGGTCCAAGGGATACAGTAAACCTGAAGTGAAGCATCGGAATCTATAACTAGTGTCACAGGAATTTTTCAAAGCATAGACAGTAGGAAGAGTCAGTCTTCTTGTACTTAAGTTGGCATTGTGCCTATTGTATTTAATTCCGATGCAATTACAGTGTTTCATCTTCAATTAGAAGGTCCAAGGGATACATTAAACATGGAGTGAAGCATCGGAATCCATAACTACAATCACAGGGACAGTTCAAAACATAGACAGTAAAATGAGTCAGTATTCTTGTACTTATGTCGGCATTGTGCTTTTTGTATTTGTTTCCGATGCAATTTCTGTGTTTTATCGTCACTAAGAAGGTCAGAGGGATACAGTAATCCTGAAGTTAAGCATCGGAATCTATAACTAGTGTCACAGGATTCGTTCAAAGCATAGTCAGTAAGAAGAGTCAGTCTTCTTGTAATTAAGTCGGCATTGTGCCTTTTCTATTTAATTCCGATGCAATTTCTGTGTTTCATCGTCAATAAGAAGGTCCAAGGGACACAGTAAACCTGGAGTGAAGCATCGGTATCCATAACTAGTGTAACAGGAATGGTTCGAAACATAGACAGTAGGAAGAGTCAGTCCTCTTGTACTTAAGTCGGCATTGTGCCTTTTGTATTTAATTCCGATGCAATTTCTGTGTTTCATCGTCTATAAAAAGGTCAGAGGGATACAGTAAACCTCGAGTGAAGCATCGGAATCTATAACTAGTGTCACAGGAATGGTTCAAAACATAGACAGTGAGAAGAGTCAGTCTTCTTGTACTTAATTCGGCATTGTGCCTTTTGTATTCAATTCCCAAGCAATTTCTGCGTGTCATCGTCAATAAGAAGGTCCTAGGGATACGGTGAACCTGGAATGAAGCATCGGAATCTATAACTAGTGGCACAGGGACGTTTCAAAACATAGACAGTAAGATTAGTCAGTATTCTTGTACTTAAGTCGGCATTGTGCCATTTCTATTTAATTCCGATGCAATATCTGTGTTTCATCGTCAATAAGAAATTCCAAGGGATACAGTAAACCTGAAGTGAAGCATCGGAATCTATAACTAGTCCCACAGGAATGGTTCAAAACATAGTCAGTAAGAAGAGTCAGTCTTCTTGTACTTAAGTCGTCATTGTGCATTATCTATTTAATTCTGATGCAATTTCTGTGTTTCATCGTCAATAAGAAGGTCCAAGGGATACAGTAAACCTGGAGTGAAGCATCGGAATCTATAACTAGTGTCACAGGAATGGTTCAAATCATAGACAGTAAGAAGAGTCAGACTTCTTTTACTTAAGTCAGCATTGTGCCTTTTGTATTTAATTCCGATGCAATTTCTGTGTTTCATCGTCAATAAGAAGGTCAGAGGGATACAGTAAACCTGAAGTGAAGCATCGGAATCTATAACTAGTGTCACAGGAATGGTTCAAAACATAGTCAGTAAGAAGAGTCAGTCTTCTTGTACATAAGTCGGCATTGTGCCTTTTGTATTTATTTCCGATGCAATTTCTGTGTTTCATCGTCAACAAGAAGGTCCAAGGGATACATTAAACTTGGAGTGTAGCATCGGAATCTATATCTAGTGTCACAGGGACGGTTCAAAACATAGACAGTAAGATGTGTCAGTTTTCTTGTACTTAAGTCGGCATTGTGCTTTTTGTATTTAATTCCGATGCAATTTCTGTGTTTCATCGTCACTAACAAGGTCAGAGGGATACAGTAATCCTGAAGTTACGCATCGGAATCTACAACTAGTGTCACAGGAATGGTTCAAACATAGTCAGTAAGAAGAGTCAGTCTTCCTGTAGTTAAGTCGGCATTGTGCCTTTTGTATTTAATTCCGATGCTATTTCTGTGTATCATCGTCAATAAGAAGGTCCAAGGGGTACAGTACACATGAAGTGATGCATCGGAATCTATAACTAGTGTCACAGGAATGGTTCAAAACATAGACATTAGGAAGAGTCAGTCTTCTAGTACTTAAGTCGGCATTGTGCCTTTTCTATTTAATTCCGATGCAATTTCTGTGTTTCATCGTCAATAAGAGGGTCAGAGGGATACAGTAATCCTGAAGTGAAGCATCGGAATCTATAACTAGTGTCACAGGAATTTTTCAAATCTTAGACAGTTGGAAGAGTCAGTCTTCTTGTACTTAAGTCGGCATTGTGCCTTTTGTATTTAATTCCGTTGTAATTTCTGTGTTTCATCGTCAATAAGAAGGACCAAGGGATACTGTAAACCTGAAATGAACCATCGGAATCTATAACTAGTGTCACAGGAATGGTTCAAAACATAGACAGCAGAAAATATCAGTCTGCATGTACTTAAATCGGCATTGTGCCTATTGTATTTAATTCCGATGCAATATCTGTGTTTCATCGTCAATAAGAAGGTCAGAGGGATGCAGTAAACCTGATGTGAAGGATCGGAGTCTATAACTAGTGTCACTGGAATGGTTCAAAACATAGTCAGTAAGAAGAGTCAGTCTTCTTGTACTTAAGTCGGCATTGTGCCTTTTGTAATTAATTCCGATGCAATTTCTGTGTTCCAGCGTCAATAAGAAGTTCCAAGGGATACAGTAGACCTGAATTAAAGCATCGGAATCTATAACTTGTGTCACAGAAATGGTTCACAACATAGACTGTCAGAAGAGTCAGTCTTCATGTACTTTAGTCGGCTTTGTGCCTTTTGTATTTAATTCCGAAGCAATTTCTGTGTTTCATCGTCAATAAGAAGGTTAAAGTGATACAGTAATCCTGAAATTAAGCATCGGAATCTATGACTAGTGTCACAGGAATGATTCAAAACATAGTCAGTAAGAAGAGTCAGTCTTCTTGTACTTAAGTCGGTATTGTGCTTTTGTATTTAATTCCGATGCAATTTCTGTGTTTCATCGTCAATAAGACGGTCCAAAGGATACAGTAAACCTGGAGTGAAGCATCGGAATCTATAACTAGTGTCACAGGGATGGTTCAAATCATAGACTGTAAGAAAAGTCAGTCTTCTTGTACTTCAGTCGGCATTGTGCCTTTTGTATTTAATTCCGATGCAATTTTTGTGTTTCATCGTCAATAAGAAGGATAGAGGGATACAGTAAACCTGGAGTGAAGCATCGGAATCTATAACTAGTGTCACAGGAATGGTTGAAACATAGACAGTAAGAAGAGTCAGACTTCTTTTACTTAAGTCGGCATTGTGCCTTTTGTATTAGTTCCGATGCAATTTCTGTGTTTCATCGTCAATAACAAGGTCCAAGGGATACAGTAAACCTGGAGTGATCATCGGAGTCTATAACTAGTGTCACAGGAATGGTTCAAAACATAGACAGTAAGAAGAGTGAGTCTTCTTGTACTTAATTCGGCATTGTGCCTTTTGTATTTAATTCTGATGCAATTTCTGTGTTTCATCGTCAATAAGAAGGTCGGAAAGGATACAGTAAAGCTGAAGTGAAGCATCGGAATCTATAACTAGTGTCACAGGAATGGTTCAAAACATAGTCAGTAAGAAGTGTCAGTCTTCTTGTACTTAAGTCGGCATTGTGCTTTTTGTATTTAATTCCGATGCAATTTCTGTGTTTCATCGTCAGTAAGAAGGTCCAAGGGATACAGTAAACCTGGAGTGAAGCATCGGAATCTATAACTAGTCTCACAGGAGCGGTTCAAAACATAGACAGTAAGATGAGTCAGTATTCTTGTACTTAAGTCGGCATTGTGCCTTTTCTATTTAATTCCGATGCAATTTCTGTGTTTCGTCGTCAATAAGAAGGTCCAAGGGATACAGTAAAAATGGATTGAGGCATCGGAATCTATAACTAGTGTCACAGGAATGGTTCAAAACACAGACAGTAAGAAGAGTCAGACTTCTTTTACTTAAGTCGGCATTGTGCCTTTTGTATTTAATTCCGATGCAATCTCTGTGCTTCATCGTTAATAAGAAGGTCCAAGGGATACTGTAAACCTGGAGTGAAGCATCAGAGTCTGTAACTAGTGTCACAGGAATGGTTTAAAACATAGTCAGTAAGAAGAGTAAGTCTTCTTGTACTTAAGTCGGTATTGTGCCTTTTGTATTTAATTCCGATGCAATTTCTGTGTTTCAACGTCAATACGAAGGTCCAAAAGATGCAGTAAACCAGAAGTGAAGCATTGGAATCTACAACTAGTGTCACAGGGACGGTTCAAAACATAAACGCTAAGATGAATCAGTAATCTTGTACTTTAGTCGGCATTGTGCTTTTTGTACTTAATTCCGATGCAATTTTTGTGTTTCATCGTCACTAAGAAGGTCAGTGGGATACAGTAATCCTGAAGTTAAGCATCGGAATCTATAACTAGTGTCACAGGAATGGTTCAAAACGTAGTCAGTAAGAAGAGTCAGTCTTCTTATACGTAAGTCGGCATTGTGCCTACTGTATTTAATTCCGATGCAATTTCTGTGTTTCATCGTCAATAAGAAGGTCCAAGGGATACAGTAAACCTGAAATGAACCATCGGAATCTATAGCTAGTGTCACAGGAATGCTTCAAAACATAGACAGTAGTAAAAGTCAATCTACATGTGCTTAAGTCGGCATTGTGCCTTTTGTATTTGATTCCGATGCAATTTCTGTGATTCTTAGGCAATAAGAAGGTCAGAGGGATACAGTAAACCTGAAGTGAAGCATCGGAATCTATAACTAGTGTCACTGGAATGGTTCAAAACATAGACAGTAAGAAGAGTCAGTCTTCTTATACGTAAAGCTATATTGTGCCTTTTGTATTTAATTCCGATGCAATTTCTGTGTTTCATCGTCAATAAGAAGGTCGAAGGGATACAGTAAACCTTGATTGAAGCCTTGGAATCTAAAACTAGTGTCACAGGGATGGTTCAAAACATAGACAGTAAGAAGAGTCAGTCTTCTTGTACTTAAGTCGGCATGTGCCTTTTGTATTTAATTCCGATGCAATTTTTGTGTTTCATCGTCAATAAGAAGGTCAGAGGGATACAGTAAACCTGAAGTGAAGCATCGGAATCTATGACTAGTGTCACAGGAATGGTTCAAAACATAGACAGTAGGAAGAGTCAGTCTTCTTGTACATAAGTCAACATTGTGCATTTTCTATTTACTTCTGATGAAATTTCTGTGTTTCATCTTCAATAAGAAGGTCCAAGGGATACAGTAAACCTGGAGTGAAGCATCGGAATCTATAACTAGTGTCACAGGACTGGTTCAATACATAGTCAGTTAGGAGAGACAGTCATCTTGTACTTAAGTCGGTATTGTGCCTTTTCCATTTAATTCCGATGCAATTTCTGTGTTTCATCGTCAATAAGAATGTCAAAGGGATTCAGTAAACCTGAAGTGAAGCATCGAAATCTAAAACTAGTATCACAGGAATTGTTCAAAACATAGACAGTAAGCAGAGTCAGTCTTTTTGTACTTAATTCGGCATTGTGCCTTTTGTATTTAATTCCGATGCAATTTCTGTGTTTCATCGTCAATAAGAACGTCAGAGGGATACAGAAAATGTGAAGTGAAGCATCGGAATCTATAACTAGTGTCACAGGAATGGTTCAAAACATAGACAGTAAGAAGAGTCAGTCTTCTTGTACTGAAGTCGGCATTGTGCCTTTTGAATTTAATTCCGATGCAATTTCTGTGTTTCATCGTCACTAAGAAGGTCAGTGGGATATAGTAATCCTGAAGTTAAGCATCGGAATATATAACTAGTGTCACAGGAGTGGTTCAAAACATAGTCAGTAAGAAGAGTCAGTCTTCTTGTAGTTAAGTCGGTAAGGTGCCTATTCTATTTAATTCCGATGCAATTTCTGTGTTTCATAGTCAATAAGAAGGTCCAAGGGATACAGTAAACCTGAAGTGAAGCATCGGAATTTATAACTAGTGTCACAGGAATGGTTCAAATCATAGTCAGCAAGAAGAGTAAGTATTCTTGTACGTAAGTCGGCATTGTGAATTTTGTATTTCATTCCGATACAATTTCTGTGTTTCATCGTCAATAAGAAGGTCAGAGGGATACAGTAATCCTGAAGTAAAGCATCGGAATCTATAACTAGTGTCACAGGAATGGTTCAAAACATAGTCAGTAAGAAGAGTTAGTTTCCTTGTACCTAAGTCGGTATTGTGCATTTTGTATTTAATTCCGATGCAATTTCTGTGTTTCATCGTCAATAAGAAGCTCCAAGGGATACAGTAAACCTGAAGTGAAGCATCGGAATCTATGACTAGTGTCACAGGAATGGTTCAAAACATACACTGTAGGAAGAGTCAGTCTTCTTGTACTCAAGTCGGTATTGTGCTTTTTGTATTTAATTCCGATGCAATTTCTGTGTTTCATCGTCAATAAGAAGGTCCAAGGGATACAGTAAACCTGGAATGAAGCATGGGAATCTATAACTAGTGTCACAGGGACGGGTCAAACCATAGACAGTAAGATGAGTCAGTATTCTTGTACTTAATTCGGCATTGTGCATTTTCTATTTATTTCCGATGCAATTTCTGTGTTTCATCGTCAATAAGAAGGTCCAAGAGATACAGTAAACCCGAAGTGAAGCATCGGAATCTATAACTAGTGTCACAGGAATGGTTCAAAACAAAGTCAGTAAGAAGAGTCAGTCTTCCTGACTTAAGTCATCATTGTGCATTTTCTATTTAATTCTGATGCTTTTTCTGTGTTTCATCGTCAATAAGAAGGTCCCAGGGATACTGTAAACCTGGAGTGAAGCATCGGAATCTATAACTAGTGTCACATTAATGGTTCAAAACACAGACAGTAAGAAGAGTCAGACTTCTTTTACTTAAGTCGGCATTGTGCCTTTTGTATTTAATTCCGATGCAATTTCTGTGTTTCATCGTCAATAAGAAGGTCCAAGGGATACAGTAAACCTTGAGTGAACCATCAGAGTCTATAACTAGTGTCACAGAAATGGTTCAAAACATAGACAGTAAGAAGAGTCAGTCTTCTTGTACTTAATTCGGCATTGTGCCTTTTGTATTTAATTCCGATGCAATTTCTGTGTTTCATCGTCAATAAGAAGGTCAGAGAGATACAGTAAACCTGATATGAAGCATCGTAATCTATAGCTAGTGTCACAGGAATGGTTCAAAACATAGTCAATAAGAAGAGTCAGTCTTCTTGAACTTCAGTCGGTATTGTGCCTTTTGTATTTAATTCCGATGCAATTTCTGTGTTTCATCGTCAATAAGAAGGTCCAAGGGATACAGTAAACCTGAAGGGAAGCATCGAAATCTAAAACTAGTATCACAGGAATTGTTCAAAACATAGACAGTAAGCAGAGTCAGTCTTCTCGTACTTAAGTTGGCATTGTGATTTTTATTTAATTTGTATGCAATTTCTGTGTTTCATCGTCAATACGAAGGTCCAAGTGATACAGTAAACCTAGAGTGAAGCATCGGAATGTATAACTAGTGTCACAGGAATGGTTCAAAACATAGACAGTAAGAGGAGTCAGTCTTTTTGTACTTAATTAGGCATTGTGCCTTTTGTATTTAATTCCGATGCAATTTCTTTGTATCATCGTCAATAAGACCGTCAGAGGGATACAGTAAACCTGGAGTGAAGCATCGGATTCTATAAGTAGTGTCACAGGAATGGTTCAAAGCATAGACAGTAAGATGAGTCAGTCTTCTTGTACTTAAGTCGGCATTGTGCCTTTTGTATTTATTTCCGATGCAATTTCTGTGTTTCATCGTCAACAAGAAGGTCCAAGGGATACATTAAACTTGGAGTGTAGCATCGGAATCTATATCTAGTGTCACAGGGACGGTTCAAAGCATAGGCAGTAAGATGTGTCAGTTTTCTTGTACTTAAGTCGGCATTGTGCTTTTTGTATTTAATTCCGATGCAATTTCTGTGTTTCATCGTCACTAACAAGGTCAGAGGGATACAGTAATCCTGAAGTTACGCATCGGAATCTACAACTAGTGTCACAGGAATGGTTCAAACATAGTCAGTAAGAAGAGTCAGTCTTCCTGTAGTTAAGTCGGCATTGTGCCTTTTGTATTTAATTCCGATGCTATTTCTGTGTATCATCGTCAATAAGAAGGTCCAAGGGGTACAGTACACATGAAGTGATGCATCGGAATCTATAACTAGTGTCACAGGAATGGTTCAAAACATAGACATTAGGAAGAGTCAGTCTTCTAGTACTTAAGTCGGCATTGTGCCTTTTCTATTTAATTCCGATGCAATTTCTGTGTTTCATCGTCAATAAGAGGGTCAGAGGGATACAGTAATCCTGAAGTGAAGCATCGGAATCTATAACTAGTGTCACAGGAATTTTTCAAATCTTAGACAGTTGGAAGAGTCAGTCTTCTTGTACTTAAGTCGGCATTGTGCCTTTTGTATTTAATTCCGTTGTAATTTCTGTGTTTCATCGTCAATAAGAAGGACCAAGGGATACTGTAAACCTGAAATGAACCATCGGAATCTATAACTAGTGTCACAGGAATGGTTCAAAACATAGACAGCAGAAAATATCAGTCTGCATGTACTTAAATCGGCATTGTGCCTATTGTATTTAATTCCGATGCAATATCTGTGTTTCATCGTCAATAAGAAGGTCAGAGGGATGCAGTAAACCTGATGTGAAGGATCGGAGTCTATAACTAGTGTCACTGGAATGGTTCAAAACATAGTCAGTAAGAAGAGTCAGTCTTCTTGTACTTAAGTCGGCATTGTGCCTTTTGTAATTAATTCCGATGCAATTTCTGTGTTCCAGCGTCAATAAGAAGTTCCAAGGGATACAGTAGACCTGAATTGAAGCATCGGAATCTATAACTTGTGTCACAGAAATGGTTCACAACATAGACTGTCAGAAGAGTCAGTCTTCATGTACTTTAGTCGGCTTTGTGCCTTTTGTATTTAATTCCGAAGCAATTTCTGTGTTTCATCGTCAATAAGAAGGTTAAAGTGATACAGTAATCCTGAAATTAAGCATCGGAATCTATGACTAGTGTCACAGGAATGATTCAAAACATAGTCAGTAAGAAGAGTCAGTCTTCTTGTACTTAAGTCGGTATTGTGCTTTTGTATTTAATTCCGATGCAATTTCTGTGTTTCATCGTCAATAAGACGGTCCAAAGGATACAGTAAACCTGGAGTGAAGCATCGGAATCTATAACTAGTGTCACAGGGATGGTTCAAATCATAGACTGTAAGAAAAGTCAGTCTTCTTGTACTTCAGTCGGCATTGTGCCTTTTGTATTTAATTCCGATGCAATTTTTGTGTTTCATCGTCAATAAGAAGGATAGAGGGATACAGTAAACCTTGAGTGAAGCATCGGAATCTATAACTAGTGTCACAGGAATGGTTCAAACATAGACAGTAAGAAGAGTCAGACTTCTTTTACTTAAGTCGGCATTGTGCCTTTTGTATTAGTTCCGATGCAATTTCTGTGTTTCATCGTCAATAACAAGGTCCAAGGGATACAGTAAACCTGGAGTGATCATCGGAGTCTATAACTAGTGTCACAGGAATGGTTCAAAACATAGACAGTAAGAAGAGTGAGTCTTCTTGTACTTAATTCGGCATTGTGCCTTTTGTATTTAATTCTGATGCAATTTCTGTGTTTCATCGTCAATAAGAAGGTCGGAAAGGATACAGTAAAGCTGAAGTGAAGCATCGGAATCTATAACTAGTGTCACAGGAATGGTTCAAAACATAGTCAGTAAGAAGTGTCAGTCTTCTTGTACTTAAGTCGGCATTGTGCTTTTTGTATTTAATTCCGATGCAATTTCTGTGTTTCATCGTCAGTAAGAAGGTCCAAGGGATACAGTAAACCTGAAGTGAAGCATCGGAATCTATAACTAGTATCACAGGGACGGGTCAAACCATAGACAGTAAGATGAGTCAGTATTCTTGTACTATAGTCGGCATTGTGCTTTTTGTATTTAATTCCGATGCAAATTTCTGTGTTTCATCGTCACTAAGAAGGTCAGTGGGATACAGTAAACCTGAAGTGAAGCATTGGAATCTATAACTAGAGTCACAAAATGGTTCAAAACATAGACAGCAGGAAGAGTCAGTCTTCTTGTACTTAAGTCGGTATTGTGCCTTTTCTATTTAATTCCGATGCAATTTCTGTGTTTCATCGTCAATATGAAGGTCAAAGGGATACAGTAAACCTGAAGTGAAGCATCGGAATCTATAACTAGTGTCACAGGAATGGTTCAAAACATAGTCAGTAAGAAGAGTCAGTCTTCTTGTACTTAAGTCGGCATTGTGCCTTTTGTATTTGATTCCGATGCAATTTCTGTGTTTCATTGTCAATAAGAAGGTCCAAGGGAGACAGTAAACCTGAAATGAACCATCGGAATCTATAACTAGTGTCACAGGAATGGTTCAAAACATAGTCAGTAAGAAGAGTCAGTCTTCTTGTACTTAAGTCGGCATTGTGCTTTTTCTATTTAATTCCGATGCGATTCCTGTGTCTCATCGTCAATAGGAAGGTCCAAGGGATACGGTAAACCTGAAGTGAAGCATCGGAATCTATAACTAGTGTCACAGGAATGGTTCAAAACATAGACAGTAAGAAGAGTCAGTCTTCTTGTACTTAAGTCAACATTGTGCCTTTTGTATTTAATTCCGATGAATTTCTGTGTTTTATCGTCAATTACAAGGTCAGAGGGATACAGTAAACGTGAAGTGAAGCATCGAAATCTATAACTAGTATCACAGGAATTGTTCAAAACATAGACAGTAAGCAGAGTCCGTCTTCTTGTACTTAAGTCGGCATTGTGCTTTTTTTATTTAATTCGGATGCAATTTCTGTGTTTCATCGTCAATAAGAAGGTCCAAAGGATACAGTAAACCTCGAGTGAAGCATCGGAATCTATAACTAGTGTCACAGGAATGGTTCAAAACATAGACAGTAAGAAGAGTCAACCTTTTTGTACTTAATTCGGCATTGTGCCTTTTGTATTTAATTCCTATGCAATTTCTGTGTTTCATCGTCAATAAGAACGTCAGAGGGATACAGCAAATCTGAAGTGAAGCATTGGAATCTATAACTAGTGTCACAGGAATGGTTCAAAACATAGACGTTAAGAAGAGTCAGTCTTCTTGTACTTATGTCGGCATTGTGATTTTTGTATTTAATTCCGATATAATTTCTGTGTTTTATCGGCAATAAGAAGGTCAGAGGGATACAGTAAACATGATGTGAAGCATCGGAATCTATAACTAGTGTCACAGGAATGGTTGAAAACATAGTCAGTAAGAAGAGTCAGTCTTCTTGTACTTATGTCGGCATTGTGCTTTTTGTATTTAATTCCTATGCAATTTCTGTGTTTCATCGCCAATAAGAAGGGCCAAGGGATACAGTAAACCTGAAGTGAAGCATCGGAATCTGTAACTAGTGTCACACGAATGGTTCAAAACATAGACAGTTGGAAGAGTACGTCTTCTTGTTCTTAAGTCGGCATTGTGCCTTTTGTATTTAATTCCGATGCAATTTCCGTCTTACATCGTCACTACGAAGGCCAGTGGGCAATAGTAATCCTGAAGGTAAGCATCGGAACCTATAACTAGTGTCACAGGAATGGTTCAAAACATAGTCAGTAAGAAGCGTCAGTCTTCTTGTAGTTAAGTCGGTATTGTGCCTTTTCTATTTAATTCCGATGCAATTTCTGTGTTTCATCGTCAATAAGAAGGTCCTAGGGATACAGTAAACCTGAAGTGTAGCATCGGAATTTATAACTAGTGTCACAGGAATGGTTCAAAACATAGTCAATAAGAAGAGTCAGTCTTCTTGTACGTAAGTCGGCTTTGTGATTTTTGTATTTAATTCCGATACAATTTCTGTGTTTCATCTTCAATAAGAAGGTCCAAGGGATACAGTAAACCTGGAGTGTAGCATCGGAATCTATAACTAGTGTCACAGGGATGGTTCAAAACATAGACAGTAAGAAGAGTCAGTTTTCTTGTACTTATGTCGGCATTGTGCCTTTTGTATTTAATTCCGACGCAATTTCTGTGTTTCATCGTCAATAAGAAGGTCAAAAGGATACAGTAAACCTGAAGTAAAGCATCGGAATCTATGACTAGTGCCACAGGAATGGTTCAAAACATAGTCAGTAAGAAGAGTCAGTCTTCTTGTACTTAAGTCGGTATTGTGCCTTTTGTATTTAATTCCGATGCAATTTCTGTCTTTCATCGTCAATCAGATGGTCCAAGGGATACAGTAAACCTGAAGTGAAGCATCGGAATCTATGACTAGTGTCACAAGAATGGTTCAAATCATAGACAGTAGGAAGAGTCAGTCTTCTTGTACTTAAGTCGGCATTGTGCCTTTTGTATTTAATTCCGATGAATTTCTGTGTTTTATCGTCAATAAGAAGGTCCAAGGGATACAGTAAACCCGAAGTGAAGCATCAGAATCAATAACTAGTGTCACAGGAATGGTTCAAAACATAGTCAGTAAGAAGAGTCAGTCTACTTGTACTTAAGTCGGCATTATGCCTTTTGTATTTAATTCCGATGCAATTTCTGTGTAACATCGTCACTAAGAAGGTCAGTGGGATATAGTAATCCTGAAGGTAAGCATCGGAATCTATAACTAGTGTCACAGGAATGGTTCAAATCATAGTCAGTAAGAAGAGTCAGTCTTCTTGTAGTTAAGTCGGTATTGTGCCTTTTCTATTTAATTCCGATGCAATATCTGTGTTTCATCGTCAATGAGATGGTCCAAGGGATACAGTAAACCTGAAGTGAAGCATCGGAATCTATGACTAGTGTCACAGGAATGGTTCAAAACATAGAGAGTAGGAAGAGTCAGTCTTCTTGTTCTTAAGTCGGCATTGTGCCTAATGTTTTTAATTCCGATGCAATTTCTGTGCTTCATCGTAAATAAGAAGGTCCAAGGGATACAGTAAACCTGGAGTGAAGCATCGGAATCTATAACTAGTGTCACAGAAATGGTTCAAAACATAGTCAGTAAGAAGAGTCAGTCTTCTTGTACTTAAGTCGGCATTGTGTTTTTTGTATTTAATTGCGATGCAATTTCTGTGTTTCATCGTCACTAAGAAGGTCAGTGGGATACAGTAATCCTGGAGTTAAGTATCGGAATCTATAACTAGTGTCACAGGAATGGTTCAAACATAGTCAGTAAGAAGAGTCAGTCTTCTTGTAGTTAAGTCGGCATTGTTCCTTTTCTATTTAATTCCGATGCAATTTCTGTGTTTCATCGTCAATAAGAAGGTCAGAGGGATACAGTAAACCAGAAGTGAAGCATCAGAATCTATAACTAGTGTCACACGAATGGTTCAAAGCATAGACAGTTGGAAGAGTCAGTCTTCTTGTACTTAAGTCGGCATTGTGACTTTTGAATTTAATTCCGAAGCAATTTCTGTGTTTCATCGTCAATAAAAAGGTCCAAGGGGTACACTAATTCTGAAATGAACCAACGGAATCTATAACTAGCGTCACAGGAATGGTTCAATACAGAGACAGTAGGAAAAGTCAGTCTACATGTACTTAAGTCGGTATTGTGCCTTTTGTATTTAATTCCGATGTAATTTCTGTGTTACATCGCAACAAGAAAGGCAGAGGGATACAGTAAACCTGAACTGAAGCATCGGAATCTATAACTGGTGTCACAGGAATGGTTCAAAACATAGACAGTAGGAAGAGTCAGTCTTCTTGTACTTAAGTCGGTATTGTGCCTTTTCTATTTAATTCCGATGCAATTTCTGTGTTTCATCGTCAATAAGAAGGTCAGAGGGATACAGTAAAACTGAAGTGAAGCATCGTTATCTATAACTAGTGTCACAGGAATGGTTCAAATCATAGAGAGTTGGAAGATTCAGTCTTCTTGTACTTAAGTCGGCATTGTGCATTTTGTATATCATTCCGATGCAATTTCTGTGTTTCATCGTTCATAAGAAGGTCCGAGGGATACAGTAAACCTCAATTGAAGCATCGGAATAAAAAACTAGTGTCACAGGAATGGTTAAAAACATAGAGAGTAGGAAGAGTCAGTCTTCTTGTACTTAAGTCGGCATTGTGCTTTTTCTATTTAATACTGAAGCGACTTCTGTGTCTCATCGTCAATAGGAAGGTCCAAGGGATACAGTAAACCCTAAGTGAAGCATCGGAATCTATAACTAGTGTCACAGGAATGGTTCAAAACATAGTCAGTAAGAAGAGTCAGTCTTCTTGTACTTATGTCGGCATTGTGCCTTTTGTATTTAATTCCGATGCAATTTCTGTGTTTTATCGTCAATAAGAAGGTCAGAGGGATACAGTAAACCTGAAGTGAAGCATCGGAATCCATAACTATTGTCACAGGAATGGTTTAAAACATAGTCAGTAAGAAGAGTCAGTCTTCTTGTACTTAAGTCGGCATTGTGCTTTTTGTATTTAATTCCGATGCAAATTCTGTGTTTCATCGTCAATAAGAAGGTCCAAGGGATACAATAAAACTGGAGTGAAGCATCGGAATTCATAACTAGTGTCACAGGGACGGTTCAAACCATAGACAGTAAGATGAGTCAGTAATCTTGTTCTTAAGTCGGCATTGTGCATTTTCTATTTAGTTCCGATGCAATTTCTGTGTTTCATCGTCAATAAGAAGGTCCAAAAGATACAGTAAACCCGAAGTGAAGCATCGAAATCAATAACTAGTGTCACAGGAATGGTTCAAATCACAGTCAGTAAGAAGAGTTAGTCTTCTTGTACTTAAGTCATCATTGTGTATTTTCTATTTAATTCTGATGCAATTTCTGTGGTTCATCGTCAATAAGAAGGTCCAAGGGATACAGTAAACCTGGAGTGATGCATCGGAATCTATAACTAGTGTCACATGAATGGTTCAAAATACAGACAGAAAGAAGAGTCAGACTTCTTTTACTTAAGTCGGCATTGTGCCTTTTGTATTTAATTCCGATGCAATTTCTGTGTTTCATCGTCAATAAGAAGGTCCTAGGGATACAGTAAACCTGGAGTGAAGCATCAGAGTCTATAACTAGTGTCACAGGAATAGTTCAAAACATAGACAGTAAGAAGAGTCAGTCTTCTTGTAGTTAAGTCGGCATTGTACCTTTTCTATTTATTTCCGATGCAATTTCTGTGTTTCATCGTCAATAAGAAGGTCAGAGGGATACAGTAAACCTGAAGTGAAGCATCGGAATCTATAACTAGTGTCACACGAATGGTTCAAAACATAGACAGTTCGAAGAGTTAGTCTTCTTGTACTTAACTCGGCATTGTGCCTTTTGTATTTAATTCCGATGCAATTTCTGTGTTTTATCGTCAATAAGGAGGTCAGAGGGATACAGTAAACATGAAGTGAAGCATCGGAATCTATAACTAGTGTCACAGGAATGGTTCAAAACATAGTCAGTAAGAAGAGTCAGTCTTCTTGTACTTAAGTCGGCATTGTGCTTTTTCTATTTAATTCCGATGCGATTCCTGTGTCTCAACGTCAATAGGAAGGTCCAAGGGATGCGGTAAACCTGAAGTGAAGCATCGGAGTCTATAACTAGTGTCACAGGAATGGTTCAAACCATTGTCAGTAAGAAGAGTCAGTCTTTTTCTACTTAAGTCTGCATTGTGCATTTTCTATTTAATTACGATGCAATTTCTGTGTTTCATCGTCAGTAAGAAGGTCCAAGTAATACAGTAAACCTGGAGTGAAGCATCGGAATCTATAACTAGTGTCACAGGAATGGTTCAAAACATAGCCAGTAAGAAGAGTCAATCTTTTTGTACTTAATTCGGCATTGTGCCTTTTGTATTTAATTCCGATGCAATTTCTGTGTTTCATCGTAAATAAGAACGTCAGAGGGATACAGTAAATCTGAAGTGAAGCATCGGAATCTATAACTAGTGTCACAGGAATGGTTCAAACATAGTCAGTAAGAAGAGTCAGTCTTCTTGTAGTTAAGTTGGCATTGTTTTTTTCTATTTAATTCCGATGCAATTTCTGTGTTTCATCGTCAATAAGAAGGTCAGAGGGATACAGTAAACCAGAAGTGAAGCATCAGAATCTATAACTAGTGTCACACAAATGGTTCAAAACATAGACATTTGGAAGAGTCAGCCTTCTTGTACTTAAGTCGGCATTGTGCATTTTTTTATTTAATTCCGAAGCAATTTCTGCGTTTCATCGTCAATAAGAATGTCCAAGGGATACACTAAACCTGAAATGAACCAATGGAATCTATAAGTAGTGTCACAGGAATGGTTCAGTACAGAGACAGTAGGAAAAGTCAGTCTACATGTACTTAAGTCGGCATTGTTTCTTTTGTATTTAATTCCGATGCAATTTCTGTGTTTCATCGCAACAAGAAGGTCAGAGGGATACAGTAAACCTGAAGTGAAGCATCGGAATCTAAAACTAGTGTCACAGGAATGGTCCAAATCATAGTCAGTAAGAAGAGTCAGTGTTCTTGTACTTAAGTCGGCATTGTGCCTTTTGTATTTAATTCCGATGCAATTAGTGTGTTTCATCGTCAATAAGTAGGTCCAAGGGATACGGTAAACCTGAAATGAAGCATCGGAATCTATAACTAGTGTCACAGGAGAGGTTCAAAACATAGACAGTAGGAAGAGTCAGTCTTCTTGTACTTAAGTCGGTATTGTGCCTTTTATATTTAATTCCGATGCAATTTCTGTGTTTCATCGTCAATAAAAAGGTCAGAGGGATACAGTAAACCTGAAGTGAAGCATCGGAATCTATAACTAGTGTCACACGAATGGTTCAAAACATAGTCAGTTAGAAGAGTCAGACTTTTTGTACTTAAGTCGGCATTGTGCCTTTTCTATTTAATTCCGATGCAATTTCTGTGTTTCATCGTCAATTAAAAGGTCCAAGGGATACAGTAAACCTAGAGTGAAGCATCGGAATCTATAACTAGTGTCACAGGAATGGTTCAAAACATTGTCAGTAAGAAGTGTCAGTCATCTTGTACTTAAGTCGGCATTGTGCCCTTTCTATTTAATTACGATGCAATTTCTGTGTTTCATCGTCAGTAAGAAGGTCAGAGGGATACAGTTAACCTGAAGTGAAGCATCCGAATCTATAGCTAGTGTCACAGGAATGGTTCAAAACATAGTCTGTAAGAAGAGTCTATCTTCTTGTACCTAAGACGGCATTGTGCTTTTGTATTTAATTCCGATGCAATTTCTGTGTTTCATCGTCGTAAAGAAGGTCCAAGGTATACAGTAATCCTGGAGTGAAGCATCGGACTCTGTAACTAGTGTCACAGGAATGGTTCAAAACATAGACAGTAAGATGAGTCTGTCTTCTTGTACTTAAGTCGGCATTGTGCCTTTTGTATTAAATTCCGATGCAATTTCTGTGTTTCATCGTCAATAAGAAGGTAGAAGGGATACAGTAAACCTGAAGTAAAGCATCGAAATCTAAAACTAGTATCACAGGAATGGTTGAAAACATAGACAGTAAGCAGAGTCAGTCTTCTTGTACTTAAGTCGCCATTGTGCTTTTTTGCTTATTTCCGATGCAATTTCTGTGTTTAATCGTCAATAAGAATGTCCAAGGGATACAGTAAACCTAGAGTGAAGCATCGGAATCTATAACTAGTGTCACAGGAATGGTTCAAAACATTGTCAGTAAGAAGTGTCAGTCTTCTTGTACTTAAGTCGGCATTGTGCCCTTTCTATTTAATTACGATGCAATTTCTGTGTTTCATCGTCAGTAAGAAGGTCCAAGTAATACAGTAAACCTGGAGTGAAGCATCGAAATCTATAACTAGTGTCACCGGAATGGTTCAAAACATAGACAGTAAGAGGAGTCAGTCTTCTTGTACTTAAGTCGGCATTGTGCCTTTTGTATTTAATTCCGATGAATTTCTGTGTTTTATCGTCAATAAGAAGGTCTGAGGGATACAGTAAACCTGAAGTGAAGCATCGAAATCTATAACTAGTATCACAGGAATTGTTCAAAACATAGACAGTAAGTAGAGTCAGTCTGCTTGTACTTAAGTCGGCATTGTGCTTTTTTGATTTAATTCGGATGCAATTTCTGTGTTTCATCGTCAATAAGAAGGTCCAAAGGATACAGTAAACCTAGAGTGAAGCATCGGAATCTATAACTAGTGTCACAGGAATGGTTCAAAACATAGACAGTAAAAAGGGTCAATCTTTTTGTACTTAATTCGGCATTGTGCCTTTTGTATTTAATTCCGATGCAATTTCTGTGTTTCATCGTCAATAAGAACGTCAGAGGGATACAGTTAATCTGAAGTGAAGCATCGGAATCTATAACTATTGTCACAGGAATGGTTCAAAACATAGATATTAAGAAGAGTCAGTCTTCCTGTACTTAAGTCGGCATTGTGCCTTTTGTATTTAATTCCAATGTAATTTCTGTGTTTTATCGTCATTAAGAAGGTCAGATGGATACAGTAACCATGAAGTGAAGCATCGGAATCTGTAACTAGTGTCACAGGAATGGTTCAAAACATAGTCAGTAAGAAGAGTCAGTGTTCTTGTACTTAAGTCGGCATTGTGCCTTTTGTATTTAATTCCGATGCAATTCGTGTGTTTCATCGTCAATAAGTAGGTCCAAGGGATACGGTAAACCTGAAGTGAAGCATCGGAATCTATAACTAGTGTCACAGGAATGGTTCAAAACATAGTCAGTTAGAAGAGTCAGTCTTTTTGTACTTAAGTCGGCATTGTGCCTTTTCTATTTAATTCCGATGCAATTTCTGTGTTTCATCGTCAATTAGAAGGTCCAAGGGATACAGTAAACCTGGAGTGAAGCATTGGAATCTATAACTAGTGTCACAGGAATGGTTCAAAACATAGACAGTAAGAAGAGTCAGTCTTCTTGTACTTATGTTGGCATTGTGCCTTTTGTATTTAATTCCGATGCAATTTCTGTGTTTTATCGTCAATACGAAGGTCAGAGGGATACAGTTAACCTGAAGTGAAGCATCCGAATCTATAGCTAGTGTCACAGGAATGGTTCAAAACATAGTCAGTAAGAAGAGTCTATCTTCTTGTACCTAAGTGGGCATTGTGCTTTTGTATTTAATTCCGATGCAATTTCTGTGTTTCATCGTCGTAAAGAAGGTCCAAGGTATACAGAAATCCTGGAGTGAAGCATCGGACTCTGTAACTAGTGTCACAGGAATGGTTCAAAACATAGACAGTAAGATGAGTCTGTCTTCTTGTACTTAAGTCGGCATTGTGCCTTTTGTATTAAATTCCGATGCAATATCTGTGTTTCATCGTCAATAAGAAGGTAGAAGGGATACAGTAAACCTGAAGTAAAGCATCGAAATCTAAAACTAGTATCACAGGAATGGTTCAAAACATAGACAGTAAGCACAGTCAGTCTTCTTGTACTTAAGTCAGCATTGTGCTTTTTTGCTTATTTCCGATGCAATTTCTGTGTTTAATCGTCAATAAGAATGTCCAAGGGATACAGTAAACCTAGAGTGAAGCATCGGAATCTATAACTAGTGTCACAGGAATGGTTCAAAACATTGTCAGTAAGAAGTGTCAGTCTTCTTGTACTTAAGTCGGCATTGTGCCCCTTCTATTTAATTACGATGCAATTTCTGTGTTTCATCGTCAGTAAGAAGGTCCAAGTAATACAGTAAACCTGGAGTGAAGCATCGAAATCTATAACTAGTGTCACCGGAATGGTTCAAAACATAGACAGTAAGAGGAGTCAGTTTTCTTGTACTTAAGTCGGCATTGTGCCTTTTGTATTTAATTCCGATGAATTTCTGTGTTTTATCGTCAATAAGAAGGTCTGAGGGATACAGTAAACCTGAAGTGAAGCATCGAAATCTATAACTAGTATCACAGGAATTGTTCAAAACATAGACAGTAAGTAGAGTCAGTCTTCTTGTACTTAAGTCGGCATTGTGCTTTTTTTATTTAATTCGGATGCAATTTCTGTGTTTCATCGTCAATAAGAAGGTCCAAAGGATACAGTAAACCTAGAGTGAAGCATCGGAATCTATAACTAGTGTGACAGGAATGGTTCAAAATATAGACAGTAAAAAGGGTCAATCTTTTTGTACTTAATTCGGCCTTGTACCTTTTGTATTTAATTCCGATGCAATTTCTGTGTTTCATCGTCAATAAGAACGTCAGAGGGATACAGTTAATCTGAAGTGAAGCATCGGAATCTATAACGAGTGTCACAGGAATGGTTCAAAACATAGACATTAAGAAGAGTCAGTCTTCTTGTATTTAAGTCGGCATTGTGCCTTTTGTATTTAATTGCAATGTAATTTCTGTGTTTTATCGTCATTAAGAAGGTCAGATGGATACAGTAACCATGAAGTGAAGCATCGGAATCTATAACTAGTGTCACAGGAATGGTTGAAAACATAGTCAGTAAGAAGAGTCAGTCTTCTTGTAATTAAGTCGGCATTGTACCTTTTGTATTTAATTCCGATGCAATTTCTGTGTTACATCGTCAATATGAAGGTCTAAGGGATACAGTAAACCTGGAGTGAAGCATCGGAATCTATAACTAGTGTCACAGGAATGGTTCACAACATAGACAGTAAGATGAGTCAGTCTTCTTGTACTTAAGTCGGCATTGTGCCTTTTGTATTCAATTCCTATGCAATTTCTGTGTTTCATCGCCAATAAGAAGGTCCAAGGGATACAGTAAACCCGAAGTGATGCATCAGAATCAATAACTAGTGTCACAGGAATGGTTCAAAACATAGTCAGTAAGAAGAGTCAGTCTACTTGTACTTAAATCGGCATTATGCCTTTTGTATTTAATTCCGATGCAATTTCTGTGTTACATCGTCACTAAGAAGGTCAGTGGGATATAGTAATCCTGAAGGTAAGCATCGGAATCTATAACTAGTGTCACAGGAATGGTTCAAATCATAGTCAGTAAGAAGAGTCAGTCTTCTTGTATTTAAGTCGGTATTGTGCCTTTTCTATTTAATTCCGATGCAATTTCTGTGTTTCATCGTCAATAAGAAGGTCCTAGGGATACAGTAAACCTGAAGTGTAGCATCGGAATTTATAACTAGTGTCACAGGAATGGTTCAAAGCATAGTCAATAAGAAGAGTCAGTCTTCTTGTACGTAAGTCGGCATTGTGAATTTTGTATTTAATTCCGATACAATTTCTGTGTTTCATTGTCAATAAGAAAGTCCAAGGGATACAGTAATTCTGGAGTGAAGCATCGGAATCTATAACTAGTGTCACAGGGATGGTTCAAAACATAGACAGTAAGAAGAGACAGTTTTCTTGTACTTATGTCGGCATTGTGCCTTTTGTATTTAATTCCGAAGCAATTTCTGTGTTTCATCGTCAATAAGAAGGTCAGAGGGATACAGTAATCCTGAAGTAAGGTATCGGAATCTATGACTAGTGTCACATGAATGGTTCAAAACATAGTCAGTAAGAAGAGTTAGTCTTCTTGTACTTAAGTCGGTATTGTGCCTTTTGCATTTAATTCCGATGCAATTGCTGTGTTTCATCGTCAATGAGATGGTCCAAGGGATACAGTAAACCTGAAGTGAAGCATCGGAATCTATGACTAGTGTCACAGGAATGGTTCAAAACATAGAGAGTAGGAAGAGTCAGTCTTCTTGTTCTTATGTCGGCATTGTGCCTAATGTTTTTAATTCCGATGCAATTTCTGTGCTTCATCGTCAATAAGAAGGTCCAAGGGATACAGTAAACCTGGAGTGAAGCATCGGAATCTATAACTAGTGTCACAGAAATTGTTCAAAACATAGTCAGTAGGAAGAGTCAGTCTTCTTGTACTTAAGTCGGCATTGTGTTTTTTGTATTTAATTCCGATGCAATTTCTGTGTTTCATCGGCACTAAGAAGGTCAGTGGGATGCAGTAATCCTGGAGTTAAGCATCGGAATCTATAACTAGTGTCACAGGAATGGTTCAAACATAGTCAGTAAGAAGAGTCAGTCTTCTTGTAGTTAAGTCGGCATTGTTCCTTTTCTATTTCATTCCGATGCAATTTCTGTGTTTCATCGTCAACAAGAAGGTCAGAGGGATACAGTAAACCAGAAGTGAAGCATCAGAATCTATAACTAGTGTCACCCGAATGGTTCAAACATAGACAGTTGGAAGAGTCAGTCTTCTTGTACTTAAGTCGGCATTGTGCCTTTTGAATTTAATTTTGAAGCAATTTCTGTGTTTCTTCGTCAATAAGAAGGTCCAAAGGGTATACTAAACCTGAAATTAACCAACGGAATCTATAACTAGCGTCACAGGAATGGTTCAATACAGAGACAGTAAGAAAAGTCAGTCTACATGTACTTAAGTCGGTATTGTGCCTTTTGTATTTAATTCCGATGCAATTTCTGTGTTTCATCGCAACAAGAAGGGGAGAGGGATACAGTAAACCTGAAGTGAAGCATCGGAATCTATAACTAGTGTCATAGGAATGGTTCAAACATAGTCTGTAAGAAGAGTCGGTCTTCTTGTACTTCAGTCGGCATTGTGCCTTTTGTATCTAATTCCGATGCAATTTCTGTGTTTCATCGTCAATAAGAAGGTCCTAAGGATACAGTAAACCTCAAGTGAAGCATCGGAATAAAAAACTAGTGTCACAGGAATAGTTCAAAACATGAAGAGTAGGAAGAGTCAGTCTTCTTGTACTTAAGTCGGCATTGTGCTTTTTCTATTTAATTCCTATGCGATTTCTGTGTCTCATCGTCAATAGGCAGGTCCAAGGGATACAGTAAACCTGAAGTGTAGCATCGGAATCTATAACTAGTGTCACATAAATGGTTCAAGACATAGACAGTAAGAAGAGTCAGTCTTCTTGTACCTCAGTCGGCATTGTGCTTTTGTATTTCATTCCGATGCAATTTCTGTGTTTCATCGTCAATAAGAAGGTCCAAGGTATACAGTAAACCCGGAGGGAAGCATCGGAATCTGTAGCTAGTGTCACAGGAATGGTTCAAAACATAGACAGTAAGATGCGTCAGTCTTGTTGTACGTAAGTCGGCATTGTGCCTTTTGTATTAAATTCCGATGCAATTTCTGTGTTTCATCGTCACTAAGAAGCTCAGTGGGATACAGTAATACTGAAGTTAAGCATCGGAATCTATAACTAGTGTCACAGAAATGGTTCAAAACATAGTCAGTAAGAAGAGTCCGTCTTCTTGTACCTAATTCGGCATTGTGCATTTTGTATTTAATTTCGACGCAATTTCTGTGTTTCATCGTCAATAAGAACGTCAGAGGGATACAGTAAATCTGAAGTGAAGCATCGGAATCTATAACTAGTGTCACAGGAATGGTTAAAACATAGACAGTAAGAAGAGTCAGTTTTTCCTTGTACTTAAGTCGGCATTGTGCCTTTTGTATTTAATTACGATGCTATTTCTAAGTTTCATTGTCAATAAGAAGGTCAGAGGGATACAGTAAACCGGAAGTGTAGCATCGGAATCTATAACTAGTGTCACAGGAATGGTTCAAATCATAGACAGTAAGAAGAGTCAGTTTTTCCTTGTACTTAAGTCGGCATTGTGCCTTTTGTATTTAATTCCAATGCAATTTCTGTGTTTCATCGTCAATAAGAAGGTCAGAGGGATACAGTAAACCTGAAGTGAAGCATCGGAATCTATAACTAGCGTCACAGGAATGGTTCAAAACATAGACAGTAGGAAGAGTCACTTTTCTTGTACTTAAGTCGGCATCGTGCCTTTTGTATATATATCCGATGCAATATCTGTGTTTCATCGTCAATAAGAAGGACAGATGGATAGATTAATCCTGAATTGAAGCATCGGAACCTATAACTAGTGTCACAGGAATGGTTAAAACATAGACAGTAAGAAGAGTCAGTTTTTCCTTGTACTTAAGTCGGCATTGTGCGTTTTGTATTTAATTCCGATGCAATTTCTGTGATTCATCGTCAATAAGAAGGTCAGAGGGATAAAGTGAACCTGAAGTGAAGCATAGGAATCTATAACTAGTGTCACATGAATGGTTCAACTGATAGACAGTAAGAAGAGTCAGTTATCTTGTACTTAAGTACGCTTGTGCCTCTTGTATTTAATTCCGATGCTATTTCTGTGTTTCATCGTCAATAAGAAGGTCAGAGGGATACACTAAACCGGAAGTGAAGCATCGGAATCTATAACTAGTGTCACAGGAGTGGTTCAAAGCATAGACAGTAAGAAGAGTCAGTTTTCTTGTACTTAAGTCGGCATTGTGCCTTTTGTATTTAATTCCGATGCAATTTCTGTGTTTCATCGCCAATAAGAAGGTCAGAGGGAGGCAGTGAACCTGAAGGTGAACATCCGAATCCATAACTAGTGTCACAGGAAAGGTTCAAAACATGGACAGTAGGAAGAGCCAGTCTTCTTGTACTTGAGTCGGCATTGTGCCTTTTGTATTTAATTCCGATGCAATTTCTGTGTTTCATCGTCAATAAGAAGGTCAGAGGGATACAGTAAAGCTGAAGTGAAGCATCGGAATCTATAACTATTGTCACAGGAATGGTTTAAAACATAGTCAGTAAGAAGAGTCAGTCTTCTTGTACTTAAGTCGGCATTGTGCTTTTTGTATTTAATTCCGATGCAAATTCTGTGTTTCATCGACAATAAGAAGGTCCAAGGGATACAATAAACCTGGAGTGAAGCATCGGAATTCATAACTAGTGTCACAGGGTCGGTTCAAACCATAGACAGTAAGATGAGTCAGTAATCTTGTTCTTAAGTCGGCATTGTGCATTTTCTATTTAATTCCGATGCAATTTCTGTGTTTCATCGTCAATAAGAAGGTCCAATAGATACAGTAAACCCGAAGTGAAGCATCGAAACCAGTAACTAGTGTCACAGGAATGGTTCAAATCATAGTCAGTAAGAAGAGTTAGTCTTCTTGTACTTAAGTCATCATTGTGTATTTTCTATTTAATTCTGATGCAATTTCTGTGGTTCATCGTCAATAAGAAGGTCTAAGGGATACAGTAAACTTGGAGTGAAGCATCGGAATCTATAACTAGTGTCACAGGAATGGTTCAAAACACAGACAGAATGAAGAGTCAGACTTGTTTTACTTAAGTCGGCATTGTGCCTTTTGTATTTAATTCCGATGCAATTTCTGTGTTTCATCGTCAATAAGAAGGTCCTAGGGATACAGTAAACCTGGAGTGAAGCATCAGAGTCTAAAACTAGTGTCACAGGAATAGTTCAAAACATAGACAGTAAGAAGAGTCAGTCTTCTTGAAGTTAAGTCGGCAAATTGCTTTTTCTATTCATTTCCGATGCAATTTCTGTGTTTCATCGTCAATAAGAAGGTCAGAGGGATACAGTAAACCTGAAGTGAAGCATCGAAATCTATAACTAGTGTCACACGAATGGTTCAAAACACAGACAGTTGGAAGAGTCAGTCTTCTTGTACATAAGTCGGCATTGTGCCTTTTGTATTTAATTCCGATGCTATTTCTGTGTTTTATCGTCAATAAGGAGGTCAGAGGGATACAGTAAACATGAAGTGAGGCATCGGAATCTATAACTAGTGTCACAGGAATGGTTCAAAACATAGTCAGTAAGAAGAGTCAGTCTTCTTGTACTTAAGTCGGCATTTTGCTTTTTCTATTTAATTCCGATGCAATTCCTGTGTCTCATCGTCAATAGGAAGGTCCAAGGGATGCGGTAAACCTGAAGTGAAGCATCGGAATCTATAACTAGTGTCACAGGAATGGTTCAAAACATTGTCAGTAAGAAGAGTCAGTCTTTTTCTACTTAAGTCGGCATTGTGCTTTTTCTATTTAATTACGATGCAATTTCTGTGTTTCATCGTCAGTAAGAAGGTCCAAGTAATACAGTAAACCTGGAGTGAAGCATCTTAATCTATAACTAGTGTCACAGGAATGGTTCATACATAGTCAGTAAGAAAAGTCAATCTTCTTGTAGTTAAGTCGGCATTGTTTTTTTCTATTTAATTCCGATGCAATTTCTGTGTTTCATCGTCAATAAGAAGGTCAGAGGGATACAGTAAACCAGAAGTGAAGCATCAGAAACTATAACTAGTGTCACACGAATGGTTCAAAACATAGACAGTTGGAAGAGTCAGTCTTCTTGTACTTTAGTCGGCATTGTGCATTTTGTTATTTAATTCCGAAGCAATTTCTGTGTTTCATCGTCAATAAGAATGTCCAAGGGATACACTAAACCTGAAATGAACCAACGGAATCTATAAGTAGTGTCACAGGAATGGTTCAGTACAGAGACAGTAAGAAAAGTCAGTCTACATGCACTTAAGTCGGCATTGTTTCTTTTGTATTTAATTCAGATGCAATTTCTGTGTTTCATCGCAACAAGAAGGTCAGAGGGATACAGTAAACCTGAAGTGAAGCATCGGAATCTAAAACTAGTGTCACAGGAATGGTTCAAAACATAGTCAGTAAGAAGAGTCAGTCTTCTTGTACTTAAGTCGGCATTGTGCCTTTTCTATTTAATTCCTATGCAATTTCTGTGTTTCATCGTCAATTAGAAGGTCCAAGGGATACAGTAAACCTGGAGTGAAGCATTGGAATCTATAACTAGTGTCACAGGAATGGTTCAAAACATAGACAGTAAGAAGAGTCAGTCTTCTTGTACTTATGTTGGCATTGTGCCTTTTGTATTTAATTCCGATGCAATTTCTGTGTTTTATCGTCAATACGAAGGTCAGAGGGATACAGTTAACCAGAAGTGAAGCATCCGAATCTATAGCTAGTGTCACAGGAATGGTTCAAAACATAGTCAGTAAGAAGAGTCCATCTTCTTGTACCTAAGTCGGCATTGTGCTTTTGTATCTAATTCCGATGCAAGTTCTGTGTTTCATCGTCGTAAAGAAGGTCCAAGGTATACAGTAATCCTGGAGTGAAGCATCGGACTCTTTAACTAGTGTCACAGGAATGGTTCACAACATAGACAGTAAGATGAGTCTGTCTTCTTGTACTTAAGTCGGCATTG
This sequence comes from Schistocerca americana, assembly GCF_021461395.2. Taxonomy (NCBI): domain Eukaryota; kingdom Metazoa; phylum Arthropoda; class Insecta; order Orthoptera; family Acrididae; genus Schistocerca; species Schistocerca americana. The sequence continues at coordinate 18,072,862 of NC_060130.1, read as the reverse complement.
TGCCTTTTGTATTAAATTCCGATGCAATTTCTGTGTTTCATCGTCAATAAGAAGGTCAGAGGGATACAGCAAACCTGAAGTGAAGCATCGGAATCTATAACTAGTGTCACAGGAATGGTTCAAACATAGTCTGCAAGAAGAGTCGGTCTTCTTGTACTTCAGTCGGCATTGTGCCTTTTGTATCTAATTCCGATGCAATTTCTGTGTTTCATCGTCAATAAGAAGGTCCTAAGGATACAGTAAACCTCAAGTGAAGCATCGGAATAAAAAACTAGTGTCGCAGGAATAGTTCAAAACATGAAGAGTAGGAAGAGTCAGTCTTCTTGTACTTAAGTCGGCATTGTGCTTTTTCTATCTAATTCCTATGCAATTTCTGTGTTTCATCGTCAATTAGAAGGTCCAAGGGATACAGTAAACCTGGAGTGAAGCATTGGAATCTATAACTAGTGTCACAGGAATGGTTCAAAACATAGACAGTAAGAAGAGTCAGTCTTCTTGTACTTATGTTGGCATTGTGCCTTTGTATTTCATTCCGATGCAATTTCTGTGTTTCATCGTCAATAAGAAGGTCCAAGGTATACAGTAAACCCGGAGTGAAGCATCGGAATCTGTAGCTAGTGTCACAGGAATGGTTCAAAACATAGACAGTAAGATGCGTCAGTCTTGTTGTACGTAAGTCGGCATTGTGCCTTTTGTATTAAATTCCGATGCAATTTCTGTGTTTCATCGTCACTAAGAAGCTCAGTGGGATACAGTAATACTGAAGTTAAGCATCGGAATCTATAACTAGTGTCACAGAAATGGTTCAAAACATAGTCAGTAAGAAGAGTCCGTCTTCTTGTACTTAATTCGGCATTGTGCATTTTGTATTTAATTTCGACGCAATTTCTGTGTTTCATCGTCAATAAGAACGTCAGAGGGATACAGTAAATCTGAAGTGAAGCATCGGAATCTATAACTAGTGTCACAGGAATGGTTCAAATCATAGTCAGTAAGATGAGTCAGTCATCTTGTACTAAAGTCGGCATTGTCCCTTTTGTATTTAATTCCGATGCAATTTCTGTATTTCATCGTCAATAAGAAGGTCAGAGGGATACAGTAAACCTGAAGTGAAGCATCGGAATGTATAACTAGTGTCACAGGAATGGTTCAAACATAGTCAGTAAGAAGAGTCAGTGTTCTTGTACTTAAGTCGGCATTGTGCCTCTTGTATTTAATTCCGATGCAATTTCTATGTTTCATCGTCAATAAGAAGGTCCAAGGGATACAGTAACCCTAGAGTGAAGATCGGAATCTATTACTAGTGTCACAGGAAGGGTTCAAAACATGGACAGTAAGAAGAGTCAGTCTTCTTGTACTTAATTCGGCATTGTGCATTTTGTATTTAATTTCGACGCAATTTCTGTGTTTCATCGTCAATAAGAACGTCAGAGGGATACAGTAAATCTGAAGTGAAGCATCGGAATCTATAACTAGTGTCACAGGAATGGTTCAAATCATAGTCAGTAAGATGAGTCAGTCATCTTGTACTAAAGTCGGCATTGTGCCTTTTGTATATAATTCCGATGCAATTTCTGTATTTCATCGTCAATAAGAAGGTCCAAGAGATACAGTAAACCTTAAGTGAATCATCGGAATCTATAACTAGTGTCACAGGAATGATTCAAAACATAGACAGTAAGAAGAGTCAGTTTTCTTGTACTTAAGTCGGCATTGTGCCTTTTGTATTTAATTCCGATGCAATATCTGTGTTTCCTCGTCAATAAGAAGGACAGAGGGATACAGTAAACCTGAAGTGAAGCATCGGAATCTATAACTAGTGTCACAGGAATGGTTAAAACATAGACAGTAAGAAGAGTCAGTTTTTCCTTGTACTTAAGTCGGCATTGTGCCTTTTGTATTTAATTACGATGCTATTTCTAAGTTTCATCGTCAATAAGAAGGTCAGAGGGATACAGTAAACCGGAAGTGTAGCATCGGAATCTATAACTAGTGTCACAGGAATGGTTCAAATCATAGACAGTAAGAAGAGTCAGTTTTTCCTTGTACTTAAGTCGGCATTGTGCCTTTTGTATTTAATTCCAATGCAATTTCTGTGTTTCATCGTCAATAAGAAGGTCAGAGGGATATAGTAAACCTGAAGTGAAGCATCGGAATCTATAACTAGCGTCACAGGAATGGTTCAAAACATAGACAGTACGAAGAGTCACTTTTCTTGTACTTAAGTCGGCATCGTGCCTTTTGTATATATATCCGATGCAATATCTGTGTTTCATCGTCAATAAGAAGGACAGATGGATAGATTAATCCTGAAGTGAAGCATCGGAACCTATAACTAGTGTCACAGGAATGGTTAAAACATAGACAGTAAGAAGAGTCAGTTTTTCCTTGTACTTAAGTCGGCATTGTGCGTTTTGTATTTAATTCCGATGCAATTTCTGTGATTCATCGTCAATTAGAAGGTCAGAGGGATAAAGTGAACCTGAAGTGAAGCATAGGAATCTATAACTAGTGTCACATGAATGGTTCAACTCATAGACAGTAAGAAGAGTCAGTTATCTTGTACTTAAGTCGGCTTGTGCCTTTTGTATTTAATTCCGATGGTATTTCTGTGTTTCATCGTCAATAAGAAGGTCAGAGGGATACACTAAACCGGAAGTGAAGCATCGGAATCTATAACTAGTGTCACAGGAGTGGTTCAAAGCATAGACAGTAAGAAGAGTCAGTTTTCTTGTACTTAAGTCGGCATTGTGCCTTTTGTATTTAATTCCGATGCAATTTCTGTGTTTCATCGCCAATAAGAATGTCAGAGGGAGGCAGTGAACCTGAAGTTGAGCATCCGAATCCATAACTAGTGTCACAGGAAAGGTTCAAAACATGGACAGTAGGAAGAGCCAGTCTTCTTGTACTTGAGTCGGCATTGTGCCTTTTGTATTTAATTCCGATGCAATTTCTGTGTTTCATCGTCAACAAGAAGGTCAGAGGGATACAGTAAAGCTGAAGTGAAGCATCGGAATCTATAACTATTGTCACAGGAATGGTTTAAAACATAGTCAGTAAGAAGTGTCAGTCTTCTTGTACTTAAGTCGGCATTGTGCTTTTTGTATTTAATTCCGATGCAAATTCTGTGTTTCATCGACAAAAAGAAGGTCCAAGGGATACAATAAACCTGGAGTGAAGCATCGGAATTCATAACTAGTGTCACAGGGTCGGTTCAAACCATAGACAGTAAGATGAGTCAGTAATCTTGTTCTTAAGTCGGCATTGTGCATTTTCTATTTAATTCCGATGCAATTTCTGTGTTTCATCGTCAATAAGAAGGTCCAATAGATACAGTAAACCCGAAGTGAAGCATCGAAACCAATAACTAGTGTCACAGGAATGGTTCAAATCATAGTCAGTAAGAAGAGTTAGTCTTCTTGTACTTAAGTCATCATTGTGTATTTTCTATTTAATTCTGATGCAATTTCTGTGGTTCATCGTCAATAAGAAGGCCCAAGGGATACAGTAAACCTGGAGTGAAGCATCGGATTCTATAACTAGTGTCACAGGAATGGTTCAAAACACAGACAGAATGAAGAGTCAGACTTGTTTTACTTAAGTCGGCATTGTGCCTTTTGTATTTAATTCCGATGCAATTTCTGTGTTTCATCGTCAATAAGAAGGTCCTAGGGATACAGTAAACCTGGAGTGAAGCATCAGAGTCTAAAACTAGTGTCACAGGAATAGTTCAAAACATAGACAGTAAGAAGAGTCAGTCTTCTTGTAGTTAAGTCGGCAAATTGCCTTTTCTATTTATTTCCGATGCAATTTCTGTGTTTCATCGTCAATAAGAAGGTCAGAGGGATACAGTAAACCTGAAGTGAAGCATCGAAATCTATAACTAGTGTCACACGAATGGTTCAAAACACAGACAGTTGGAAGAGTCAGTCTTCTTGTACATAAGTCGGCATTGTGCCTTTTGTATTTAATTCCGATGCTATTTCTGTGTTTTATCGTCAATAAGGAGGTCAGAGGGATACAGTAAACATGAAGTGAAGCATCGGAATCTATAACTAGTGTCACAGGAATGGTTCAAAACATAGTCAGTAAGAAGAGTCAGTCTTCTTGTACTTAAGTCGGCATTTTGCTTTTTCTATTTAATTCCGATGCGATTCCTGTGTCTCATCGTCAATAGGAAGGTCCAAGGGATGCGGTAAACCTGAAGTGAAGCATCGGAATCTATAACTCGTGTCACAGGAATGGTTCAAAACATTGTCAGTAAGAAGAGTCAGTCTTTTTCTACTTAAGTCAGCATTGTCCTTTTTCTATTTAATTACGATGCAATTTCTGTGTTTCATCGTCAGTAAGAAGGTCCAAGTAATACAGTAAACCTGGAGTGAAGCATCTTAATCTATAACTAGTGTCACAGGAATGGTTCAAACATAGTCAGTAAGAAAAGTCAATCTTCTTGTAGTTAAGTCGGCATTGTTTTTTTCTATTTAATTCCGATGCAATTTCTGTGTTTCATCGTCAATAAGAAGGTCAGAGGGATACAGTAAACCAGAAGTGAAGCATCAGAATCTATAACTAGTGTCACACGAATGGTTCAAAACATAGACAGTTGGAAGAGTCAGTCTTCTTGTACTTAAGTCGGCATTGTGCATTTTGTTATTTAATTCCGAAGCAATTTCTGTGTTTCATCGTCAATAAGAATGTCCAAGGGATACACTAAACCTGAAATGAACCAACGGAATCTATAAGTAGTGTCACAGGAATGGTTCAGTACAGAGACAGTAAGAAAAGTCAGTCTACATGCACTTAAGTCGGCATTGTTTCTTTTGTATTTAATTCAGATGCAATTTCTGTGTTTCATCGCAACAAGAAGGTCAGAGGGATACAGTAAACCTGAAGTGAAGCATCGGAATCTAAAACTAGTGTCACAGGAATGGTTCAAAACATAGTCAGTAAGAAGAGTCAGTCTTCTTGTACTTAAGTCGGCATTGTGCCTTTTGTATTTAATTCCGATGCAATTAGTGTGTTTCATCGTCAATAAGTAGGTCCAAGGGATACGGTAAACCTGAAGTGAAGCATCGGAATCTATAACTAGTGTCACAGGAATGGTTCAAAACGTAGACAGTAGGAAGAGTCAGTCTTCTAGTACTTAAGTCGGTATTGTGCTTTTTATATTTAATTCCGATGCAATTTCTGTGTTTCATCGTCAATAAGAAGGTCAGAGGGATACAGTAAACCTGAAGTGAAGCATCGGAATCTATAACTGGTGTCACAGGAATGGTTCAAAACATAGTCAGTTAGAAGAGTCAGTCTTTTTGTACTTAAGTCGGCATTGTGCCTTTTCTATTTAATTCCTATGCAATTTCTGTGTTTCATCGTCAATTAGAAGGTCCAAGGGATACAGTAAACCTGGAGTGAAGCATTGGAATCTATAACTAGTGTCACAGGAATGGTTCAAAACATAGACAGTAAGAAGAGTCAGTCTTCTTGTACTTATGTTGGCATTGTGCCTTTTGTATTTAATTCCGATGCAATTTCTGTGTTTTATCGTCAATACGAAGGTCAGAGGGATACAGTTAACCAGAAGTGAAGCATCCGAATCTATAGCTAGTGTCACAGGAATGGTTCAAAACATAGTCAGTAAGAAGAGTCCATCTTCTTGTACCTAAGTCGGCATTGTGCTTTTGTATCTAATTCCGATGCAATTTCTGTGTTTCATCGTCGTAAAGAAGGTCCAAGGTATACAGTAATCCTGGAGTGAAGCATCGGACTCTTTAACTAGTGTCACAGGAATGGTTCAAAACATAGACAGTAAGATGAGTCTGTCTTCTTGTACTTAAGTCGGCATTGTGCCTTTTGTATTAAATTCCGATGCAATTTCTGTGTTTCATCGTCAATAAGAAGGTCAGAGGGATACAGCAAACCTGAAGTGAAGCATCGGAATCTATAACTAGTGTCACAGGAATGGTTCAAACATAGTCTGTAAGAAGAGTCGGTCTTCTTGTACTTCAGTCGGCATTGTGCCTTTTGTATCTGATTCCGATGCAATTTCTGTGTTTCATCGTCAATAAGAAGGTCCTAAGGATACAGTAAACCTCAAGTGAAGCATCGGAATAAAAAACTAGTGTCACAGGAATAGTTCAAAACATGAAGAGTAGGAAGAGTCAGTCTTCTTGTACTTAAGTCGGCATTGTGCTTTTTCTATTTAATTCCTATGCGATTTCTGTGTCTCATCGTCAATAGGCAGGTCCAAGGGATACAGTAAACCTGAAGTGTAGCATCGGAATCTATAACTAGTGTCACATAAATGGTTCAAGACATAGACAGTCAGAAGAGTCAGTCTTCTTGTACCTCAGTCGGCATTGTGCTTTTGTATTTCATTCCGATGCAATTTCTGTGTTTCATCGTCAATAAGAAGGTCCAAGGTATACAGTAAACCCGGAGTGAAGCATCGGAATCTGTAGCTAGTGTCACAGGAATGGTTCAAAACATAGACAGTAAGATGCGTCAGTCTTGTTGTACGTAAGTCGGCATTGTGCCTTTTGTATTAAATTCCGATGCAATTTCTGTGTTTCACCGTCACTAAGAAGCTCAGTGGGATACAGTAATACTGAAGTTAAGCATCGGAATCTATAACTAGTGTCACAGAAATGGTTCAAAACATAGTCAGTAAGAAGAGTCCGTCTTCTTGTACTTAATTCGGCATTGTGCATTTTGTATTTAATTTCGACGCAATTTCTGTGTTTCATCGTCAATAAGAACGTCAGAGGCATACAGTAAATCTGAAGTGAAGCATCGGAATCTATAACTAGTGTCACAGGAATGGTTCAAATCATAGTCAGTAAGATGAGTCAGTCATCTTGTACTAAAGTCGGCATTGTCCCTTTTGTATTTAATTCCGATGCAATTTCTGTATTTCATCGTCAATAAGAAGGTCAGAGGGATACAGTAAACCTGAAGTGAAGCATCGGAATGTATAACTAGTGTCACAGGAATGGTTCAAACATAGTCAGTAAGAAGAGTCAGTGTTCTTGTACTTAAGTCGGCATTGTGCCTCTTGTATTTAATTCCGATGCAATTTCTATGTTTCATCGTCAATAAGAAGGTCCAAGGGATACAGTAATAATAGAGTGAAGATCGGAATCTATTACTAGTGTCACAGGAAGGGTTCAAAACATGGACAGTAAGAAGAGTCAGTCTTCTTGTACTTAATTCGGCATTGTGCATTTTGTATTTAATTTCGACGCAATTTCTGTGTTTCATCGTCAATAAGAACGTCAGAGGGATACAGTAAATCTGAAGTGAAGCATCGGAATCTATAACTAGTGTCACAGGAATGGTTCAAATCATAGTCAGTAAGATGAGTCAGTCATCTTGTACTAAAGTCGGCATTGTGCCTTTTGTATTTAATTCCGATGCAATTTCTGTATTTCATCGTCAATAAGAAGGTCCAAGAGATACAGTAAACCTTAAGTGAATCATCGGAATCTATAACTAGTGTCACAGGAATGATTCAAAACATAGACAGTAAGAAGAGTCAGTTTTCTTGTACTTAAGTCGGCATTGTGCCTTTTGTATTTAATTCCGATGCAATATCTGTGTTTCCTCGTCAATAAGAAGGACAGAGGGATACAGTAAACCTGAAGTGAAGCATCGGAATCTATAACTAGTGTCACAGGAATGGTTAAAACATAGACAGTAAGAAGAGTCAGTTTTTCCTTGTACTTAAGTCGGCATTGTGCCTTTTGTATTTAATTACGATGCTATTTCTAAGTTTCATCGTCAATAAGAAGGTCAGAGGGATACAGTAAACCGGAAGTGTAGCATCGGAATCTATAACTAGTGTCACAGGAATGGTTCAAATCATAGACAGTAAGAAGAGTCAGTTTTTCCTTGTACTTAAGTCGGCATTGTGCCTTTTGTATTTAATTCCAATGCAATTTCTGTGTTTCATCGTCAATAAGAAGGTCAGAGGGATACAGTAAACCTGAAGTGAAGCATCGGAATCTATAACTAGCGTCACAGGAATGGTTCAAAACATAGACAGTACGAAGAGTCACTTTTCTTGTACTTAAGTCGGCATCGTGCCTTTTGTATATATATCCGATGCAATATCTGTGTTTCATCGTCAATAAGAAGGACAGATGGATAGATTAATCCTGAAGTGAAGCATCGGAACCTATAACTAGTGTCACAGGAATGGTTAAAACATAGACAGTAAGAAGAGTCAGTTTTTCCTTGTACTTAAGTCGGCATTGTGCGTTTTGTATTTAATTCCGATGCAATTTCTGTGATTCATCGTCAATTAGAAGGTCAGAGGGATAAAGTGAACCTGAAGTGAAGCATAGGAATCTATAACTAGTGTCACATGAATGGTTCAACTCATAGACAGTAAGAAGAGTCAGTTATCTTGTACTTAAGTCGGCTTGTGCCTTTTGTATTTAATTCCGATGGTATTTCTGTGTTTCATCGTCAATAAGAAGGTCAGAGGGATACACTAAACCGGAAGTGAAGCATCGGAATCTATAACTAGTGTCACAGGAGTGGTTCAAAGCATAGACAGTAAGAAGAGTCAGTTTTCTTGTACTTAAGTCGGCATTGTGCCTTTTGTATTTAATTCCGATGCAATTTCTGTGTTTCATCGCCAATAAGAAGGTCAGAGGGAGGCAGTGAACCTGAAGTTGAGCATCCGAATCCATAACTAGTGTCACAGGAAAGGTTCAAAACATGGACAGTAGGAAGAGCCAGTCTTCTTGTACTTGAGTCGGCATTGTGCCTTTTGTATTTAATTCCGATGCAATTTCTGTGTTTCATCGTCAACAAGAAGGTCAGAGGGATACAGTAAACATGAAGTGAAGCATCGGAATCTATAACTAGTGTCACAGGAATGGTTCAAAACATAGTCAGTAAGAAGAGTCAGTCTTCTTGTACTTAAGTCGGCATTTTGCTTTTTCTATTTAATTCCGATGCGATTCCTGTGTCTCATCGTCAATGGGAAGGTCCAAGGGATGCGGTAAACCTGAAGTGAAGCATCGGAATCTGTAACTAGTGTCACAGGAATGGTTCAAAACATTGTCAGTAAGAAGAGTCAGTCTTTTTCTACTTAAGTCAGCATTGTCCTTTTTCTATTTAATTACGATGCAATTTCTGTGTTTCATCGTCAGTAAGAAGGTCCAAGTAATACAGTAAACCTGGAGTGAAGCATCTTAATCTATAACTAGTGTCACAGGAATGGTTCAAACATAGTCAGTAAGAAAAGTCAATCTTCTTGTAGTTAAGTCGGCATTGTTTTTTTCTATTTAATTCCGATGCAATTTCTGTGTTTCATCGTCAATAAGAAGGTCAGAGGGATACAGTAAACCAGAAGTGAAGCATCAGAATCTATAACTAGTGTCACACGAATGGTTCAAAACATAGACAGTTGGAAGAGTCAGTCTTCTTGTACTTAAGTCGGCATTGTGCATTTTGTTATTTAATTCCGAAGCAATTTCTGTGTTTCATCGTCAATAAGAATGTCCAAGGGATACACTAAACCTGAAATGAACCAACGGAATCTATAAGTAGTGTCACAGGGATGGTTCAGTACAGAGACAGTAAGAAAAGTCAGTCTACATGCACTTAAGTCGGCATTGTTTCTTTTGTATTTAATTCCGATGCAATTTCTGTGTTTCATCGCAACAAGAAGGTCAGAGGGATACAGTAAACCTGAAGTGAAGCATCGGAATCTAAAACTAGTGTCACAGGAATGGTTCAAAACATAGTCAGTAAGAAGAGTCAGTCTTCTTGTACTTAAGTCGGCATTGTGCCTTTTGTATTTAATTCCGATGCAATTAGTGTGTTTCATCGTCAATAAGTAGGTCCAAGGGATACGGTAAACCTGAAGTGAAGCATCGGAATCTATAACTAGTGTCACAGGAATGGTTCACACCGTAGACAGTAGGAAGAGTCAGTCTTCTTGTACTTAAGTCGGTATTGTGCCTTTTATATTTAATTCCGATGCAATTTCTGTGTTTCATCGTCAATAAGAAGGACAGAGGGATACAGTAAACCTGAAGTGAAGCATCGGAATCTATAACTGGTGTCACAGGAATGGTTCAAAACATAGTCAGTTAGAAGAGTCAGTCTTTTTGTACTTAAGTCGGCATTGTGCCTTTTCTACTTAATTCCTATGCAATTTCTGTGTTTCATCGTCAATTAGAAGGTCCAAGGGATACAGTAAACCTGGAGTGAAGCATTGGAATCTATAACTAGTGTCACAGGAATGGTTCAAAACATAGACAGTAAGAAGAGTCAGTCTTCTTGTACTTATGTTGGCATTGTGCCTTTTGTATTTAATTCCGATGCAATTTCTGTGTTTTTTCGTCAATACGAAGGTCAGAGGGATACAGTTAACCAGAAGTGAAGCATCCGAATCTATAGCTAGTGTCACAGGAATGGTTCAAAACATAGTCAGTAAGAAGAGTCCATCTTCTTGTACCTAAGTCGGCATTGTGCTTTTGTATCTAATTCCGATGCAATTTCTGTGTTTCATCGTCGTAAAGGAGGTCCAAGGTATACAGTAATCCTGGAGTGAAGCATCGGACTCTGTAACTAGTGTCACAGGAATGGTTCAAAACATAGACAGTAAGATGAGTCTGTCTTCTTGTACTTAAGTCGGCATTGTGCCTTTTGTATTAAATTCCGATGCAATTTCTGTGTTTCATCGTCAATAAGAAGGTCAGAGGGATACAGTAAACCTGAAGTGAAGCATCGGAATCTATAACTAGTGTGACAGGAATGGTTCAAACATAGTCTGTAAGAAGAGTCGGTCTTCTTGTACTTCAGTCGGCATTGTGCCTTTTGTATCTAATTCCGATGCAATTTCTGTGTTTCATCGTCAATAAGAAGGTCCTAAGTATACAGTAAACCTCAAGTGAAGCATCGGAATAAAAAACTAGTGTCACAGGAATAGTTCAAAACATGAAGAGTAGGAAGAGTCAGTCTTCTTGTACTTAAGTCGGCATTGTGCTTTTTCTATTTAATTCCTATGCGATTTCTGTGTCTCATCGTCAATAGGCAGGTCCAAGGGATACAGTAAACCTGAAGTGTAGCATCGGAATCTATAACTAGTGTCACATAAATGGTTCAAGACTTAGACAGTCAGTCTTCTTGTACCTCAGTCGGCATTGTGCTTTTGTATTTCATTCCGATGCAATTTCTGTGTTTCATCGTCAATAAGAAGGTCCAAGGGATACAGTAATCCTAGAGTGAAGATCGGAATCTATTACTAGTGTCACAGGAAGGGTTCAAAACATTAACAGTAAGAAGAGTCAGTCTTCTTGTACTTAATTCGGCATTGTGCATTTTGTATTTAATTTCGACGCAATTTCTGTGTTTCATCGTCAATAAGAACGTCAGAGGGATACAGTAAATCTGAAGTGAAGCATCGGAATCTATAACTAGTGTCACAGGAATGGTTCAAATCATAGTCAGTAAGATGAGTCAGTCATCTTGTACTAAAGTCGGCATTGTGCCTTTTGTATTTAATTCCGATGCAATTTCTGTATTTCATCGTCAATAAGAAGGTCCAAGGGATACAGTAATAATAGAGTGAAGATCGGAATCTATTACTAGTGTCACAGGAAGGGTTCAAAACATGGACAGTAAGAAGAGTCAGTCTTCTTGTACTTAATTCGGCATTGTGCATTTTGTATTTAATTTCGACGCAATTTCTGTGTTTCATCGTCAATAAGAACGTCAGAGGGATACAGTAAATCTGAAGTGAAGCATCGGAATCTATAACTAGTGTCACAGGAATGGTTCAAATCATAGTCAGTAAGATGAGTCAGTCATCTTGTACTAAAGTCGGCATTGTGCCTTTTGTATTTAATTCCGATGCAATTTCTGTATTTCATCGTCAATAAGAAGGTCCAAGAGATACAGTAAACCTTAAGTGAATCATCGGAATCTATAACTAGTGTCACAGGGATGATTCAAAGCATAGACAGTAAGAAGAGTCAGTTTTCTTGTACTTAAGTCGGCATTGTGCCATTTGTATTTAATTCCGATGCAATATCTGTGTTTCCTCGTCAATAAGAAGGACAGAGGGATACAGTAAACCTGAAGTGAAGCATCGGAATCTATAACTAGTGTCACAGGAATGGTTAAAACATAGACAGTAAGAAGAGTCAGTTTTTCCTTGTACTTAAGTCGGCATTGTGCCTTTTGTATTTAATTACGATGCTATTTCTAAGTTTCATCGTCAATAAGAAGGTCAGAGGGATACAGTAAACCGGAAGTGTAGCATCGGAATCTATAACTAGTGTCACAGGAATGGTTCAAATCATAGACAGTAAGAAGAGTCAGTTTTTTCTTGTACTTAAGTCGGCATTGTGCCTTTTGTATTTAATTCCAATGCAATTTCTGTGTTTCATCGTCAATAAGAAGGTCAGAGGGATACAGTAAACCTGAAGTGAAGCATCGGAATCTATAACTAGCGTCACAGGAATGGTTCAAAACATAGACAGTAGGAAGAGTCACTTTTCTTGTACTTAAGTCGGCATCGTGCCTTTTGTATATATATCCGAAGCAATATCTGTGTTTCATCGTCAATAAGAAGGACAGATGGATAGATTAATCCTGAAGTGAAGCATCGGAACCTATAACTAGTGTCACAGGAATGGTTAAAACATAGACAGTAAGAAGAGTCAGTTTTTCCTTGTACTTAAGTCGGCATTGTGCGTTTTGTATTTAATTCCGATGCAATTTCTGTGATTCATCGTCAATAAGAAGGTCAGAGCGATAAAGTGAACCTGATGTGAAGCATAGGAATCTATAACTAGTGTCACATGAATGGTTCAACTCATAGACAGTAAGAAGAGTCAGTTATCTTTTACTTAAGTCGGCTTGTGCCTTTTGTATTTAATTCCGATGCTATTTCTGTGTTTCATCGTCAATAAGAAGGTCAGAGGGATAAACTAAACCGGAAGTGAAGCATCGGAATCTATAACTAGTGTCACAGGAGTGGTTCAAAGCATAGACAGTAAGAAGAGTCAGTTTTCTTGTACTTAAGTCGGCATTGTGCCTTTTGTATTTAATTCCGATGCAATTTCTGTGTTTCATCGCCAATAAGAAGGTCAGAGGGAGGCAGTGAACCTGAAGTTGAGCATCCGAATCCATAACTAGTGTCACAGGAAAGGTTCAAATCATGGACAGTAGGAAGAGCCAGTCTTCTTGTACTTGTGTCGGCATTGTGCCTTTTGTATTTAATTCCGATGCAATTTCTGTGTTTCATCGTCAATAAGAAGGTCAGAGGGATACAGTAAAGCTGAAGTGAAGCATCGGAATCTATAACTATTGTCACAGGAATGGTTTAAAACATAGTCAGTAAGAAGAGTCAGTCTTCTTGTACTTAAGTCGGCATTGTGCTTTTTGTATTTAATTCCGATGCAAATTCTGTGTTTCATCGACAATAAGAAGGTCCAAGGGATACAATAAACCTGGAGTGAAGCATCGGAATTCATAACTAGTGTCACAGGGTCGGTTCAAACCATAGACAGTAAGATGAGTCAGTAATCTTGTTCTTAAGTCGGCATTGTGCATTTTCTATTTAATTCCGATGCAATTTCTGTGTTTCATCGTCAATAAGAAGGTCCAATAGATACAGTAAACCCGAAGTGAAGCATCGAAATCAATAACTAGTGTCACAGGAATGGTTCAAATCATAAGCAGTAAGAAGAGTTAGTCTTCTTGTACTTAAGTCATCATTGTGTATTTTCTATTTAATTCTGATGCAATTTCTGTGGTTCATCGTCAATAAGAAGGTCCAAGGGATACAGTAAACCTGGAGTGAAGCATCGGAATCTATAACTAGTGTCACAGGAATGGTTCAAAACACAGACAGAATGAAGAGTCAGACTTGTTTTACTTAAGTCGGCATTGTGCCTTTTGTATTTAATTCCGATGCAATTTCTGTGTTTCATCGTCAATAAGAAGGTCCTAGGGATACAGTAAACCTGGAGTGAAGCATCAGAGTCTAAAACTAGTGTCACAGGAATAGTTCAAAACATAGACAGTAAGAAGAGTCAGTCTTCTTGTAGTTAAGTCGGCAAATTGCCTTTTCTATTTATTTCCGATGCAATTTCTGTGTTTCATCGTCAATAAGAAGGTCAGAGGGATACAGTAAACCTGAAGTGAAGCATCGAAATCTATAACTAGTGTCACACGAATGGTTCAAAACACAGACAGTTGGAAGAGTCAGTCTTCTTGTACTTAAGTCGGCATTGTGCCTTTTGTATTTAATTCCGATGCTATTTCTGTGTTTTATCGTCAATAAGGAGGTTAGAGGGATACAGTAAACATGAAGTGAAGCATCGGAATCTATAACTAGTGTCACAGGAATGGTTCAAAACATAGTCAGTAAGAAGAGTCAGTCTTCTTGTACTTTAGTCGGCATTTTGCTTTTTCTATTTAATTCCGATGCGATTCCTGTGTCTCATCGTCAATAGGAAGGTCCAAGGGATGCGGTAAACCTGAAGTGCAGCATCGGAATCTATAACTAGTGTCACAGGAATGGTTCAAAACATTGTCAGTAAGAAGAGTCAGTCTTTTTCTACTTAAGTCGGCATTGTGCTTTTTCTATTTAATTACGATGCAATTTCTGTGTTTCATCGTCAGTAAAAAGGTCCAAGTAATACAGTTAACCTGGAGTGAAGCATCTTAATCTATAACTAGTGTCACACGAATGGTTCAAAACATAGACAGTTGGAAGAGTCAGTCTTCTTGTACTTAAGTCGGCATTGTGCATTTTGTTATTTAATTCCGAAGCAATTTCTGTGTTTCATCGTCAATAAGAATGTCCAAGGGATACACTAAACCTGAAATGAACCAACAGAATCTATAAGTAGTGTCACAGGAATGGTTCAGTACAGAGACAGTAAGAAAAGTCAGTCTACATGCACTTAAGTCGGCATTGTTTCTTTTGTATTTAATTCCGATGCAATTTCTGTGTTTCATCGCAACAAGAAGGTCAGAGGGATACAGTAAACCTGAAGTGAAGCATCGGAATCTAAAACTAGTGTCACAGGAATGGTTCAAAACATAGTCAGTAAGAAGAGTCAGTCTTCTTGTACTTAAGTCGGCATTGTGCCTTTTGTATTTAATTCCGATGCAATTAGTGTGTTTCATCGTCAATAAGTAGGTCCAAGGGATACGGTAAACCTGAAGTGAAGCATCGGAATCTATAACTAGTGTCACAGGAATGGTTCAAAACGTAGACAGTAGGAAGAGTCAGTCTTCTTGTACTTAAGCCGGTATTGTGCCTTTTACATTTAATTCCGATGCAATTTCTGTGTTTCATCGTCAATAAGAAGGTCAGAGGGATACAGTAAAGCTGAAGTGAAGCATCGGAATCTATAGCTGGTGTCACAGGAATGGTTCAAAACATAGTCAGTTAGAAGAGTCAGTCTTTTTGTACTTAAGTCGGCATTGTGCCTTTTCTATTTAATTCCTATGCAATTTCTGTGTTTCATCGTCAATAAGTAGGTCCAAGGGATACGGTAAACCTGAAGTGAAGCATCGGAATCTAAAACTAGTGTCACAGGAATGGTTCAAAACATAGACAGTAAGAAGAGTCAGTCTTCTTGTACTTATGTTGGCATTGTGCCTTTTGTATTTAATTCCGATGCAATTTCTGTGTTTTATCGTCAATACGAAGGTCAGAGGGATACAGTTAACCAGAAGTGAAGCATCCGAATCTATAGCTAGTGTCACAGGAATGGTTCAAAACATAGTCAGTAAGAAGAGTCCATCTCCTTGTACCTAAGTCGGCATTGTGCTTTTGTATCTAAGTCCAATGCAATTTCTGTGTTTCATCGTCGTAAAGAAGGTCCAAGGTATACAGTAATCCTGGAGTGAAGCATCGGACTCTGTAACTAGTGTCACAGGAATGGTTCAAAACATAGACAGTAAGATGAGTCTGTCTTCTTGTACTTAAGTCGGCATTGTGCCTTTTGTATTAAATTCCGATGCAATTTCTGTGTTTCATCGTCAATAAGAAGGTAGAAGGGATACAGTAAACCTGAAGTAAAGCATCCAAATCTAAAACTAGTATCACAGGAATGGTTCAAAACAGTCAGTAAGAAGAGTCATTCTTCTTGTAGTTAAGTCGGCATTGCGCCTTTTCTATTAAATTCCGATGCAATTTCTGTGTTTCATCGTCAATAAGAAGGTCCAAGGGATACAGTAAACCTGGAGTGAAGCATCGGAATCTATAACTAGTGTCAGAGGGACGGTTCAAAACATAGACAGTAAGCAGAGTCAGTCTTCTTGTACTTAAGTCGGCATTGTGCTTTTTTGCTTATTTCCGATGCAATTTCTGTGTTTAATCGTCAATAAGAATGTCCAAGGGATACAGTAAACCTAGAGTGAAGCATCGGAATCTATAACTAGTGTCACAGGAATGGTTCAAAACATAGTCAGTAAGAAGAGTCAGTCTTCTTGTACTTAAGTCGGCTTTGTGCCTTTTGTATTTAATTCCGATGCAATTTGTGTGTTTCATCGTCAATAAGAAGGTATAAGGGATACAGTAAACCTGAAGTGATGCATCGGAATCTATAACTAGTGTCACAGGTATGGTTCAAAACATAGACAGTAGGAAGAGTTAGTCTTCCTGTACTTAATTCGGCATTGTGCCTTTAGTAATTAATTCCAATGCAATTTCTGTGTTTCATCGTCAATAAGAAGGTCCAAAAAAAAAAGTAAAGCCGAAGTGAAGCATCGAAATCAATAACTAGTGTCACAGGAATGGTTCAAATCATAGTCAGTAAGAAGAGTTAGTCTTCTTGTACTTAAGTCGGCTTTGTGCCTTTTGTATTTAATTCCGATGCAATTTGTGTGTTTCAACGTCAATAAGAAGGTCCAAGGGATACAGTAAACCTGGAGTGATGCATCGGAATCTATAACTAGTGGCACAGGAATGGTTCAAAACACAGACAGAAAGAAGAGTCAGACTTCTTTTACTTAAGTCGGCATTGTGCTTTTTGTATTTAATTCCGATGCAATTTCTGAGTTTCATCGTCAATAAGAAGGTCCTAGGGATACAGTAAACCTGGAGTGAAGCATCAGAGTCTAAAACTAGTGTCACAGGAATAGTTCAAAACATAGACAGTAAGAAGAGTCAGTCTTCTTGTAATGAATTCGGCATTGTGCCTTTAGTAATTAATTCCAATGCAATTTCTGTGTTTCATCGTCAATAAGAAGGTCAGAGGGATACAGTAAACCTGATATGAAGCATCGCAATCTATAACTAGTGTCACAGGAATGCTTCAAAACAGTCAGTAAGAAGAGTCAGTCTTCTTGTAGTTAAGTCGGCATTGTGCCTTTTCTATTAAATTCCGATGCAATTTCTGTGTTTCATCGTCAATAAGAAGGTCCAAGGGATACAGTAAACCTGGAGTGAAGCATCGGAATCCATAACTAGTGTCAGAGGGACGGTTCAAAACATAGACAGTAAGATGAGTCAGTCTTCTTGTACTTTAGTCGGCATTGTGCTTTTTGTATTTAATTCCGATGCAATTTCTGTGTTTCATCGTCACTACGAAGGTCAGTGGGATACAGTAATCCTGAAGTTAAGCATCGGAATCTATAAGTAGTGTCACAGGAATTGTTCAAATCACAGTCAGTAAGAAGAGTCAGTCTTCTTGTAGTTAAGTCGGCATTGTGATTTTTCTATTTATTTCCGATGCAATTTCTGTGTTTCATCGTCAATAAGAAGGTCAGAGGGATACAGTAAACCTGAAGTGAAGCATCGGAATCTATAACTAGTGTCACACGAATGGTTCAAAACACAGACAGTTGGAAGAGACAGTCTTCTTGTACTTAAGTCGGCATTGTGCATTTTGTATTTAATTCCGATGCAATTTCTGTGTTTCATTGTCAATAAGAAGGTCCAAGGGATACAGTATACCTGAAATGAACCATCGGAATCTATAACTAGTGTCACAGGAATGGTTCAAACATAGTCAGTATGAAGAGTCAGTCTTCTTGTAGTTAAGTCGGCATTGTTCTTTTCTATTTAATGCGTTGCAATTTCTGTGTTTCATCGTCAATAAGAAGGTCAGAGGGATACAGTAAACCAGAAGTGAAGCATCAGAATGTATAACTAGTGTCACACGAATGGTTCAAAACATAGACAGTTGGAAGAGTCAGTCCCCTTGTACTTAAGTCGGCATTGTGACTTTTGTATTTAATTCCGAAGCAATCTCTGTGTTTCATCGTCAATAAGAATGTCCAAGGGATGCACTAAACCTGAAATGAACCAACGGGATCTATAAGTAGTGTCACAGGAATGGTTCAGTACAGAGACAGTAGGAAAAGTCAGTCTACATGTACTTAAGTCGGCATTGTGTCTTTTGTATTTAATTCCGATGCAATTTCTGTGTTTCATCGCAACAAGAAGGTCAGAGGGATACAGTAAACCTGAAGTGAAGCATCGGAATCTAAAACTAGTGTCACAGGAATGGTTCAAAACATAGTCAGTAAGAAGAGTCAGTCTTCTTGTACTTAAGTCGGTATTGTGCAGTTCATATTTAATTCCGATGCAATTTCTGTGTTTCATCGTCAATAAGAAGGTCAGAGTTATACAGTAAACCTGAAGTAACGCATCGTAATCTATAACTAGTGTCACAGGAATGGTTCAAATCATAGAGAGTTGGAAGATTCAGTCTTCTTGTAGTTAAGTCGGCATTGTGCCGTTTGTATTTCATTCCGATGCAATTTCTGTGTTTCATCGTCCATAAGAAGGTCCGAGGGATACAGTAAACCTCAAGTGAAGCATCGGAATAAACAACTAGTGTCACAGGAATGGTTAAAAACATAGAGAGTAGGAAGAGTCAGTCTTCTTGTACTTAAGTCGGCATTGTGCTTTTTCTATTTAATACCGATGCGACTTCTGTGTCTCATCGTCAATAGGAAGGTCCAAGGGATACAGTAAACCTGAAGTGAAGTATCGGAATCTATAACTAGTGTCACAGGAATGGTTCAAAGCATAGTCAGTTAGAAGAATCAGTATTCTTGTACTTAAGTAGGCATTGTGCCTTTTGTATTTAATTCCGATGCTATTTCTGTGTTTTATCGTCAATAAGGAGGTTAGAGGGATACAGTAAACATGAAGTGAAGCATCGGAATCTATGACTAGTGTCACAGGAATGGTTCAAAACATAGTCAGTAAGAAGAGTCAGTCTTCTTGTACTTTAGTCGGCATTTTGCTTTTTCTATTTAATTCCGATGCGATTCCTGTGTCTCATCGTCAATAGGAAGGTCCAAGGGATGCGGTAAACCTGAAGTGCAGCATCGGAATCTATAACTAGTGTCACAGGAATGGTTCAAAACATTGTCAGTAAGAAGAGTCAGTCTTTTTCTACTTAAGTCGGCATTGTGCTTTTTCTATTTAATTACGATGCAATTTCTGTGTTTCATCGTCAGTAAAAAGGTCCAAGTAATACAGTTAACCTGGAGTGAAGCATCTTAATCTATAACTAGTGTCACACGAATGGTTCAAAACATAGACAGTTGGAAGAGTCAGTCTTCTTGTACTTAAGTCGGCATTGTGCATTTTGTTATTTAATTCCGAAGCAATTTCTGTGTTTCATCGTCAATAAGAATGTCCAAGGGATACACTAAACCTGAAATGAACCAACAGAATCTATAAGTAGTGTCACAGGAATGGTTCAGTACAGAGACAGTAAGAAAAGTCAGTCTACATGCACTTAAGTCGGCATTGTTTCTTTTGTATTTAATTCCGATGCAATTTCTGTGTTTCATCGCAACAAGAAGGTCAGAGGGATACAGTAAACCTGAAGTGAAGCATCGGAATCTAAAACTAGTGTCACAGGAATGGTTCAAAACATAGTCAGTAAGAAGAGTCAGTCTTCTTGTACTTAAGTCGGCATTGTGCCTTTTGTATTTAATTTCGATGCAATTAGTGTGTTTCATCGTCAATAAGTAGGTCCAAGGGATACGGTAAACCTGAAGTGAAGCATCGGAATCTATAACTAGTGTCACAGGAATGGTTCAAAACGTAGACAGTAGGAAGAGTCAGTCTTCTTGTACTTAAGCCGGTATTGTGCCTTTTACATTTAATTCCGATGCAATTTCTGTGTTTCATCGTCAATAAGAAGGTCAGAGGGATACAGTAAAGCTGAAGTGAAGCATCGGAATCTATAGCTGGTGTCACAGGAATGGTTCAAAACATAGTCAGTTAGAAGAGTCAGTCTTTTTGTACTTAAGTCGGCATTGTGCCTTTTCTATTTAATTCCTATGCAATTTCTGTGTTTCATCGTCAATAAGTAGGTCCAAGGGATACGGTAAACCTGAAGTGAAGCATCGGAATCTAAAACTAGTGTCACAGGAATGGTTCAAAACATAGACAGTAAGAAGAGTCAGTCTTCTTGTACTTATGTTGGCATTGTGCCTTTTGTATTTAATTCCGATGCAATTTCTGTGTTTTATCGTCAATACGAAGGTCAGAGGGATACAGTTAACCAGAAGTGAAGCATCCGAATCTATAGCTAGTGTCACAGGAATGGTTCAAAACATAGTCAGTAAGAAGAGTCCATCTCCTTGTACCTAAGTCGGCATTGTGCTTTTGTATCTAATTCCAATGCAATTTCTGTGTTTCATCGTCGTAAAGAAGGTCCAAGGTATACAGTAATCCTGGAGTGAAGCATCGGACTCTGTAACTAGTGTCACAGGAATGGTTCAAAACATAGACAGTAAGATGAGTCTGTCTTCTTGTACTTAAGTCGGCATTGTGCCTTTTGTATTAAATTCCGATGCAATTTCTGTGTTTCATCGTCAATAAGAAGGTAGAAGGGATACAGTAAACCTGAAGTAAAGCATCCAAATCTAAAACTAGTATCACAGGAATGGTTCAAAACAGTCAGTAAGAAGAGTCATTCTTCTTGTAGTTAAGTCGGCATTGCGCCTTTTCTATTAAATTCCGATGCAATTTCTGTGTTTCATCGTCAATAAGAAGGTCCAAGGGATACAGTAAACCTGGAGTGAAGCATCGGAATCCATAACTAGTGTCAGAGGGACGGTTCAAAACATAGACAGTAAGCAGAGTCAGTCTTCTTGTACTTAAGTCGGCATTGTGCTTTTTTGCTTATTTCCGATGCAATTTCTGTGTTTAATCGTCAATAAGAATGTCCAAGGAATACAGTAAACCTAGAGTGAAGCATCGGAATCTATAACTAGTGTCACAGGAATGGTTCAAAACATAGTCAGTAAGAAGAGTCAGTCTTCTTGTACTTAAGTCGGCTTTGTGCCTTTTGTATTTAATTCCGATGCAATTTGTGTGTTTCATCGTCAATAAGAAGGTATAAGGGATACAGTAAACCTGAAGTGATGCATCGGAATCTATAACTAGTGTCACAGGTATGGTTCAAAACATAGACAGTAGGAAGAGTTAGTCTTCCTGTACTTAATTCGGCATTGTGCCTTTAGTAATTAATTCCAATGCAATTTCTGTGTTTCATCGTCAATAAGAAGGTCCAAAAAAAAAAGTAAAGCCGAAGTGAAGCATCGAAATCAATAACTAGTGTCACAGGAATGGTTCAAATCATAGTCAGTAAGAAGAGTTAGTCTTCTTGTACTTAAGTCGGCTTTGTGCCTTTTGTATTTAATTCCGATGCAATTTGTGTGTTTCAACGTCAATAAGAAGGTCCAAGGGATACAGTAAACCTGGAGTGATGCATCGGAATCTATAACTAGTGGCACAGGAATGGTTCAAAACACAGACAGAAAGAAGAGTCAGACTTCTTTTACTTAAGTCGGCATTGTGCTTTTTGTATTTAATTCCGATGCAATTTCTGAGTTTCATCGTCAATAAGAAGGTCCTAGGGATACAGTAAACCTGGAGTGAAGCATCAGAGTCTAAAACTAGTGTCACAGGAATAGTTCAAAACATAGACAGTAAGAAGAGTCAGTCTTCTTGTAATGAATTCGGCATTGTGCCTTTAGTAATTAATTCCAATGCAATTTCTGTGTTTCATCGTCAATAAGAAGGTCAGAGGGATACAGTAAACCTGATATGAAGCATCGCAATCTATAACTAGTGTCACAGGAATGCTTCAAAACAGTCAGTAAGAAGAGTCAGTCTTCTTGTAGTTAAGTCGGCATTGTGCCTTTTCTATTAAATTCCGATGCAATTTCTGTGTTTCATCGTCAATAAGAAGGTCCAAGGGATACAGTAAACCTGGAGTGAAGCATCGGAATCCATAACTAGTGTCAGAGGGACGGTTCAAAACATAGACAGTAAGATGAGTCAGTCTTCTTGTACTTTAGTCGGCATTGTGCTTTTTGTATTTAATTCCGATGCAATTTCTGTGTTTCATCGTCACTACGAAGGTCAGTGGGATACAGTAATCCTGAAGTTAAGCATCGGAATCTATAAGTAGTGTCACAGGAATTGTTCAAATCACAGTCAGTAAGAAGAGTCAGTCTTCTTGTAGTTAAGTCGGCATTGTGATTTTTCTATTTATTTCCGATGCAATTTCTGTGTTTCATCGTCAATAAGAAGGTCAGAGGGATACAGTAAACCTGAAGTGAAGCATCGGAATCTATAACTAGTGTCACACGAATGGTTCAAAACACAGACAGTTGGAAGAGACAGTCTTCTTGTACTTAAGTCGGCATTGTGCATTTTGTATTTAATTCCGATGCAATTTCTGTGTTTCATTGTCAATAAGAAGGTCCAAGGGATACAGTATACCTGAAATGAACCATCGGAATCTATAACTAGTGTCACAGGAATGGTTCAAACATAGTCAGTATGAAGAGTCAGTCTTCTTGTAGTTAAGTCGGCATTGTTCTTTTCTATTTAATGCGTTGCAATTTCTGTGTTTCATCGTCAATAAGAAGGTCAGAGGGATACAGTAAACCAGAAGTGAAGCATCAGAATGTATAACTAGTGTCACACGAATGGTTCAAAACATAGACAGTTGGAAGAGTCAGTCCCCTTGTACTTAAGTCGGCATTGTGACTTTTGTATTTAATTCCGAAGCAATCTCTGTGTTTCATCGTCAATAAGAATGTCCAAGGGATGCACTAAACCTGAAATGAACCAACGGGATCTATAAGTAGTGTCACAGGAATGGTTCAGTACAGAGACAGTAGGAAAAGTCAGTCTACATGTACTTAAGTCGGCATTGTGTCTTTTGTATTTAATTCCGATGCAATTTCTGTGTTTCATCGCAACAAGAAGGTCAGAGGGATACAGTAAACCTGAAGTGAAGCAGCGGAATCTAAAACTAGTGTCACAGGAATGGTTCAAAACATAGTCAGTAAGAAGAGTCAGTCTTCTTGTACTTAAGTCGGTATTGTGCAGTTCATATTTAATTCCGATGCAATTTCTGTGTTTCATCGTCAATAAGAAGGTCAGAGTTATACAGTAAACCTGAAGTAACGCATCGTAATCTATAACTAGTGTCACAGGAATGGTTCAAATCATAGAGAGTTGGAAGATTCAGTCTTCTTGTAGTTAAGTCGGCATTGTGCCGTTTGTATTTCATTCCGATGCAATTTCTGTGTTTCATCGTCCATAAGAAGGTCCGAGGGATACAGTAAACCTCAAGTGAAGCATCGGAATAAACAACTAGTGTCACAGGAATGGTTAAAAACATAGAGAGTAGGAAGAGTCAGTCTTCTTGTACTTAAGTCGGCATTGTGCTTTTTCTATTTAATACCGATGCGACTTCTGTGTCTCATCGTCAATAGGAAGGTCCAAGGGATACAGTAAACCTGAAGTGAAGCATCGGAATCTATAACTAGTGTCACAGGAATGGTTCAAAGCATAGTCAGTTAGAAGAATCAGTATTCTTGTACTTAAGTAGGCATTGTGCCTTTTCTATTTAATTCCGATGCAATTTCTGTGTTTCATCGTCAATTAGAAGGTCCAAGGGATGCAGTAAACCTGGAGTGAAGCATTGGAATCTATAACTAGTGTCACAGGAATGGTTCAAAACATAGACAGTAAGAAGAGTCAGTCATCTTGTACTTATGTTGGCATTGTGCCTTTTGTATTTAATTCCGATGCAATTTCTGTGTTTTATCGTCAATAAGAAGGTCAGAGGGATACAGTTAACCTGAAGTGAAGTATCCGAATCTATAGCTAGTGTCACAGGAATGGTTCAAAACATAGTCAGTAAGAAGAGTCCACCTTCTTGTACCTAAGTCGGCATTGTGCTTTTGTATTTAATTCCGATGCAATTTCTGTGTTTCATCGTCATAAAGAAGGTTCAAGGTATACAGTAAACCTGAAGTGATGCATCGGAATCTATAACTAGTGTCACAGGAATGGTTCAAAACATAGTCAGTAAGAAGAGTCCGTCTTCTTGTACTTAATTCGGCATTGTGCATTTTGTATTTAATTTCGACGCAATTTCTGTGTTTCATCGTCAATAAGAACGTCAGAGGGATACAGTAAATCTGAAGTGAAGCATCGGAATCTATAACTAGTGTCACAGGAATGGTTCAAATCATAGTCAGTAAGATGAGTCAGTCATCTTGTACTAAAGTCGGCATTGTGCCTTTTGTATTTAATTCCGATGCAATTTCTGTATTTCATCGTCAATAAGAAGGTCAGAGGGATACAGTAAACCTGAAGTGAAGCATCGGAATGTATAACTAGTGTCACAGGAATGGTTCAAACATAGTCAGTAAGAAGAGTCAGTGTTCTTGTACTTAAGTCGGCATTGTGCCTCTTGTATTTAATTCCGATGCAATTTCTATGTTTCATCGTCAATAAGAAGGTCCAAGGGATACAGTAAACCTGAAGTGAAGCATCGGAATCTATAACTAGTGTCACAGGAATGGTTAAAACATAGACAGTAAGAAGAGTCAGTTTTTCCTTGTACTTAAGTCAGCATTGTGCCTTTTGTATTTAATTACGATGCTATTTCTAAGTTTCATCGTCAATAAGAAGATCAGAGGGATACAGTAAACCGGAAGTGTAGCATCGGAATCTATAACTAGTGTCACAGGAATGGTTCAAATCATAGACAGTAAGAAGAGTCAGTTTTTCCTTGTACTTAAGTCGGCATTGTGCCTTTTGTATTTAATTCCAATGCAATTTCTGTGTTTCATCGTCAATAAGAAGGTCAGAGGGATACAGTAAACCTGAAGTGAAGCATCGGAATCTATAACTAGCGTCACAGGAATGATTCAAAACATAGACAGTAAGAAGAGTCACTTTTCTTGTACTTAAGTCGGCATCGTGCCTTTTGTATATATATCCGATGCAATATCTGTGTTTCATCGTCAATAAGAAGGACAGATGGATAGATTAATCCTGAAGTGAAGCATCGGAACCTATAACTAGTGTCACAGGAATGGTTAAAACATAGACAGTAAGAAGAGTCAGTTTTTCCTTGTACTTAAGTCGGCATTGTGCGTTTTGTATTTAATTCCGATGCAATTTCTGTGATTCATCGTCAATAAGAAGGTCAGAGGGATAAAGTGAACCTGAAGTGAAGCACAGGAATCTATAACTAGTGTCACATGAATGGTTCAACTCATAGACAGTAAGAAGAGTCAGTTATCTTGTACTTAAGTCGGCTTGTGCCTTTTGTATTTAATTCCGATGCTATTTCTGTGTTTCATCGTCAATAAGAAGGTCAGAGGGATACACTAAACCGGAAGTGAAGCATCGGAATCTATAACTAGTGTCACAGGAGTGGTTCAAAGCATAGACAGTAAGAAGAGTCAGTTTTCTTGTACTTAAGTCGGCATTGTGCCTTTTCTATTTAATTCCGATGCAATTTCTCTGTTTCGTCGTCAATAAGAAGGACAGAGGGATACAGTAAACCTTAAGTGAAGAATCGGAATCTATAACTAGTGTCACAGAAATGGTTAAAACATAGACAGTAAAAAGAGTCAGTTCTCTTGTACTTAAGTCGGCATTGTACCTTTTATATTTAATTCCGATGCAATTTCTGTGATTCATCGTCAATAAGCAGGTCAGAGGGATACGGTGAACCTGAAGTGAAGCATGGGAATCTATAACTAGTGTCACAGGAATGGTTCAAAACATAGACAGTAACAAGAGTCAGTTATCTTGTACATAAGTCGGAATTTTGCCCTTTGTATTCAATTCCGATGAAATTTCTGTGTTTCATCGTCAATAAGAAGGTCAGAGGGATCCAGTAAACCTGAAGTGAAGCATCGGAATCTATAACTAGTGTCACAGGAATGGTTCAAAACATAGTCAGTAAGAAGAGTCAGTTTTCTTGTACTTAAGTCGGCATTGTGCCTTTTGTATTTAATTCCGATGCAATTTCTGTGTTTCATTGTCAATAAGAAGGTCCAAGGGATACAGTATACCTGAAATGAACCATCGGAATCTATAACTAGTGTCACAGGAATGGTTCAAACATAGTCAGTAAGAAGAGTCAGTCTTCTTGTAGTTAAGTCGGCATTGTTCTTTTCTATTTAATCCGTTGCAATTTCTGTGTTTCATCGTCAATAAGAAGGTCAGAGGGATACAGTAAACCAGAAGTGAAGCATCAGAATGTATAACTAGTGTCACAGGAATGGTTCAAAGCATAGTCAGTTAGAAGAATCAGTATTCTTGTACTTAAGTAGGCATTGTGCCTTTTCTATTTAATTCCGATGCAATTTCTGTGTTTCATCGTCAATTAGAAGGTCCAAGGGATGCAGTAAACCTGGAGTGAAGCATTGGAATCTATAACTAGTGTCACAGGAATGGTTCAATACATAGACAGTAAGAAGAGTCAGTCATCTTGTACTTATGTTAGCATTGTGCCTTTTGTATTTAATTCCGATGCAATTTCTGTGTTTTATCGTCAATAAGAAGGTCAGAGGGATACAGTTAACCTGAAGTGAAGTATCCGAATCTATAGCTAGTGTCACAGGAATGGTTCAAAACATAGTCAGTAAGAAGAGTCAGTCTTCTTGTACCTCAGTCGGCATTGTCCTTTTGTATTTAATTCCGATGCAATTTCTGTGTTTCATCGTCAATAAGAAGGTCCAAGGTATACAGTAAACCCGGAGTGAAGCATCGGAATCTGTAGCTAGTGTCACAGGAATGGTTCAAAACATAGACAGTAAGATGCGTCAGTCTTGTTGTACGTAAGTCGGCATTGTGCCTTTTGTATTAAATTCCGATGCAATTTCTGTGTTTCATCGTCACTAAGAAGCTCAGTGGGATACAGTAATACTGAAGTTAAGCATCGGAATCTATAACTAGTGTCACAGGAATGGTTCAAAACATAGTCAGTAAGAAGAGTCCGTCTTCTTGTACTTAATTCGGCATTGTGCATTTTGTATTTAATTTCGACGCAATTTCTGTGTTTCATCGTCAATAAGAACGTCAGAGGGATACAGTAAATCTGAAGTGAAGCATCGGAATCTATAACTAGTGTCACAGGAATGGTTCAAATCATAGTCAGTAAGATGAGTCAGTCATCTTGTACTAAAGTCGGCATTGTGATTTTTGTATTTAATTCCGATGCAATTTCTGTATTTCATCGTCAATAAGAAGGTCAGAGGGATACAGTAAACCTGAAGTGAAGCATCGGAATGTATAACTAGTGTCACAGGAATGGTTCAAACATAGTCAGTAAGAAGAGTCAGTGTTCTTGTACTTAAGTCGGCATTGTGCCTCTTGTATTTAATTCCGATGCAATTTCTGTGTTTCATCGTCAATAAGACAGTCCAAGGGATACAGTAAACCTGAAGTGAAGCATCGGAATCTATAACTAGTGTCACAGGAATGGTTAAAACATAGACAGTAAGAAGAGTCAGTTTTTCCTTGTACTTAAGTCGGCATTGTGCCTTTTGTATTTAATTACGATGCTATTTCTAAGTTTCATCGTCAATAAGAAGGTCAGAGGGATACAGTAAACCGGAAGTGTAGCATCGGAATCTATAACTAGTGTCACAGGAATGGTTCAAATCATAGACAGTAAGAAGAGTCAGTTTTTCCTTGTACTTAAGTCGGCATTGTGCCTTTTGTATTTAATTCCAATGCAATTTCTGTGTTTCATCGTCAATAAGAAGGTCAGAGGGATACAGTAAACCTTAAGTGAAGAATCGGAATCTATAACTAGTGTCACAGAAATGGTTAAAACATAGACAGTAAAAAGAGTCAGTTCTCTTGTACTTAAGTCGGCATTGTACCTTTTATATTTAATTCCGATGCAATTTCTGTGATTCATCGTCAATAAGAAGGTCAGAGGGATACGGTGAACCTGAAGTGAAGCATGGGAATCTATAACTAGTGTCACAGGAATGGTTCAAAACATAGACAGTAATAAGAGTCAGTTATCTTGTACATAAGTCTGAATTTTGCTCTTTGTATTCAATTCCGATGAAATTTCTGTGTTTCATCGTCAATAAGAAGGTCAGAGGGATCCAGTAAACCTGAAGTGAAGCATCGGAATCTATAACTAGTGTCACAGGAATGGTTGAAAACATAGTCAGTAAGAAGCGTCAGTTTTCTTGTACTTAAGTCGGCATTGTGCCTTTTGTATTTAATTCCGATTCAATTTCTGTGTTTGCTCGTCAATACGAAGGACAGTGGGATACAGTAAACCTGAAGTGAAGCATCGGAATCTATAACTAGTGTCACAGGAATGGTTAAAACGTAGACAATAAGAAGAGTCAGTTTTTCCTTGTATTTAAGTCGGCATTGTGCCTTTTGTATTTAATTCCGATGATATTTCTGTGAATCATCGTAAATAAGAAGGTCAGAGGGATACAGTAAACCTGAAGTGAAGCATCGGAATCTATAACTAGTGTCACATGAATGGTTCAACTCATAGACAGTAAGAAGAGTCAGTTATCTTGTACTTAAGTCGGCATTGTGCCTTTTGTATTTAATTCCGATGCTATTTCTGTGTTTCATCGTCAATAAGAAGGTCAGAGGGATACAGTAAACCGGAAGTGAAGCATCGGAATCTATAACTAGTGTGACAGGAATGGTTCAAAACATAGACAGTAAGAAGAGTCAGTTTTCTTGTACTTAAGTGTGCATTGTGCCTTTTGTATTTAATTCCGATGCAATTTCTGTGTATCATCGCCAATAAGAAGGTCAGAGGGAGGCAGTGAACCTGAAGTGGAGCAACCGAATCCATAACTAGTGTCACAGGAAAGGCTTAAAGCATAGACAGAAAGAAGAGCCAGTCTTCTTGTACTTGAGTCGGCATTGTGCCTTTTGTATTTAATTCCGATGCAATTTCTGTGTTTCATCGACAGTAAGGAGGTCAGAGGGATACAGTAAACCTGAAGTAAAGCATCGGAATCTATAACTAGTGTCACAGGAATGGTTCAAAACATACACAGTAAGAAGAGTCAGTTATCTTGTACTTAAGTCGGCATTGTGCCTTTTGTATTTAATTCCGATGCTATTTCTGTGTTTCATCGTCAATAAGAAGGTCAGAGGGATACACTAAACCTGACGTGAAGCATCGGAATCTATAACTAGTGTCACAGGAACTGTTCAAAGCATAGACAGTAAGAAGAGTCAGTTTTCTTGTACTTAAGTCGGCATTGTGCGTTTTGTATTTAATTCCGATGCAATTTCTGTGTTCAATCGTCAATAAGAAGGTCAGAGGGATACAGTAAATCTGAAGTGAAGCATCGGAATCTATAGCCAGTGTCACTGGAATGGTTCAAAACATAGACAGTAAGAAGAGTCAGTTTTCTTGTACTTAAGTCGGCATTGTGCCTTTTGTATTTAATTCCGATGCAATGTCTGTGTTTCATCGTAAATAAGAAGGTCAGAGGGATACAGTAAACCTGAAGTGAAGCATCGGAATCTATATCTAGTGTCACAGGAATGGTTCAAAACTTAGACAGTAAGAAGAGTCAGTTTACTTGTACTTAATTCGGCATTGTGCCTTTTGTATTTAATTCCGATGCAATTTCTGTGTTTCATTGTCAATAAGAAGGTCCAAGGGATACAGTATACCTGAAATGAACCATCGGAATCTATAACTAGTGTCACAGGAATGGTTCAAACAGAGTCAGTAAGAAGAGTCAGTCTTCTTGTAGTTAAGTCGGCATTGTTCTTTTCTATTTAATCCGTTGCAATTTCTGTGTTTCATCGTCAATAAGAAGGTCAGAGGGATACAGTAAACCAGAAGTGAAGCATCAGAATGTATAACTAGTGTCACACGAATGGTTCAAAACATAGACAGTTGGAAGAGTCAGTCTCCTTGTACTTAAGTCGGCATTGTGACTTTTGTATTTAATTCCGAAGCAATCTCTGTGTTTCATCGTCAATAAGAATGTCCAAGGGATGCACTAAACCTGAAATGAACCAACGGGATCTATAAGTAGTGTCACAGGAATGGTTCAGTACAGAGACAGTAGGAAAAGTCAGTCTACATGTACTTAAGTCGGCATTGTGTCTTTTGTATTTAATTCCGATGCAATTTCTGTGTTTCATCGCAACAAGAAGGTCAGAGGGATACAGTAAACCTGAAGTGAAGCATCGGAATCTAAAACTAGTGTCACAGGAATGGTTCAAGACATAGTCAGTAAGAAGAGTCAGTCTTCTTGTACTTAAGTCGGTATTGTGCAGTTTATATTTAATTCCGATGCAATTTCTGTGTTTCATCGTCAATAAGAAGGTCAGAGTTATACAGTAAACCTGAAGTAACGCATCGTAATCTGTAACTAGTGTCACAGGAATGGTTCAAATCATAGAGAGTTGGAAGATTCAGTCTTCTTGTAGTTAAGTCGGCATTGTGCCGTTTGTATTTCATTCCGATGCAATTTCTGTGTTTCATCGTCCATAAGAAGGTCCGAGGGATACAGTAAACCTCAAGTGAAGCATCGGAATCTATAACTAGTGTCACAGGAATGGTTCAAAGCATAGTCAGTTAGAAGTATCAGTCTTCTTGTACTTAAGTAGGCATTGTGCCTTTTCTATTTAATTCCGATGCAATTTCTGTGTTTCATCGTCAATTAGAAGGTCCAAGGGATGCAGTAAACCTGGAGTGAAGCATTGGAATCTATAACTAGTGTCACAGGAATGGTTCAAAACATAGACAGTAAGAAGAGTCAGTCATCTTGTACCTATGTTGGCATTGTGCCTTTTGTATATAATTCCGATGCAATTTCTGTGTTTTATCGTCAATAAGAAGGTCAGAGGGATACAGTTAACCTGAAGTGAAGTATCCGAATCTATAGCTAGTGTCACAGGAATGGTTCAAAACATAGTCAGTAAGAAGAGTCCATCTTCTTGTACCTAAGTCGGCATTGTGCTTTTGTATTTAATTCCGATGCAATTTCTGTGTTTCATCGTCATAAAGAAGGTTCAAGGTATACAGTAAACCTGAAGTGATGCATCGGAATCTATAACTAGTGTCACAGGAATGGTTCAAAACATAGACAGTAGGAAGAGTTAGTCTCCTGTACTTAAGTCGATATTGTGTATTTTCTATTTAATTTCGATGCAATTTCTGTGTTTCATCGTCAATAAGAAGGTCAGAGGGATACAGTAAACCTGAAGTGAAGCATCGGAATCTATAACTAGTGTCACAGGAATGGTTCAAACATAGTCTGTAAGAAGAGTCGGTCTTCTTGTACTTCAGTCGGCATTGTGCCTTTTGTATCTAATTCCGATGCAATTTCTGTGTTTCATCGTCAATAAGAAGGTCCTAAGGATACAGTAAACCTCAAGTGAAGCATCGGAATAAAGAACTAGTGTCACAGGAATAGTTCAAAACATGAAGAGTAGGAAGAGTCAATCTTCTTGTACTTAAGTCGGCATTGTGCTTTTTCTATTTAATTCCTATGCGATTTCTGTGTCTCATCGTCAATAGGCAGGTCCAAGGGATACAGTAAACCTGAAGTGTAGCATCGGAATCTATAACTAGTGTCACATAAATGGTTCAAGACATAGACAGTAAGAAGAGTCAGTCTTCTTGTACCTCAGTCGGCATTGTCCTTTTGTATTTAATTCCGATGCAATTTCTGTGTTTCATCGTCAATAAGAAGGTCCAAGGTATACAGTAAACCCGGAGTGAAGCATCGGAATCTGTAGCTAGTGTCACAGGAATGGTTCAAAACATAGACAGTAAGATGCGTCAGTCTTGTTGTACGTAAGTCGGCATTGTGCCTTTTGTATTAAATTCCGATGCAATTTCTGTGTTTCATCGTCACTAAGAAGCTCAGTGGGATACAGTAATACTGAAGTTAAGCATCGGAATCTATAACTAGTGTCACAGAAATGGTTCAAAACATAGTAAGAAGAGTCCGTCTTCTTGTACTTAATTCGGCATTGTGCATTTTGTATTTAATTTCGACGCAATTTCTGTGTTTCATCGTCAATAAGAACGTCAGAGGGATACAGTAAATCTGAAGTGAAGCATCGGAATCTATAACTAGTGTCACAGGAATGGTTCAAATCATAGTCAGTAAGATGAGTCAGTCATCTTGTACTAAAGTCGGCATTGTGCCTTTTGTATTTAATTCCGATGCAATTTCTGTATTTCATCGTCAATAAGAAGGTCAGAGGGATTCAGTAAACCTGAAGTGAAGCATCGGAATGTATAACTAGTGTCACAGGAATGGTTCAAACATAGTCAGTAAGAAGAGTCAGTGTTCTTGTACTTAAGTCGGCATTGTGCCTCTTGTATTTAATTCCGATGCAATTTCTATAATTCATCGTCAATAAGAAGGTCCAAGGGATACAGTAAACCTGAAGTGAAGCATCGGAATCTATAACTAGTGTCACAGGAATGGTTAAAACATAGACAGTAAGAAGAGTCAGTTTTTCCTTGTACTTAAGTCGGCATTGTGCCTTTTGTATTTAATTACGATGCTATTTCTAAGTTTCATCGTCAATAAGAAGGTCAGAGGGATACAGTAAACCGGAAGTGTAGCATCGGAATCTATAACTAGTGTCACAGGAATGGTTCAAATCATAGACAGTAAGAAGAGTCAGTTTTTCCTTGTACTTAAGTCGGCATTGTGCCTTTTGTATTTAATTCCAATGCAATTTCTGTGTTTCATCGTCAATAAGAAGGTCAGAGGGATACAGTAAACCTGAAGTGAAGCATCGGAATCTATAACTAGCGTCACAGGAATGGTTCAAAACATAGACAGTAAGAAGAGTCACTTTTCTTGTACTTAAGTCAGCATCGTGCCTTTTGTATATATATCCGATGCAATATCTGTGTTTCATCGTCAATAAGAGGGACAGATGGATAGATTAATCCTGAAGTGAAGCATCGGAACCTATAACTAGTGTCACAGGAATGGTTAAAACGTAGACAATAAGAAGAGTCAGTTTTTCCTTGTATTTAAGTCGGCATTGTGCCTTTTGTATTTAATTCCGATGATATTTCTGTGAATCATCGTAAATAAGAAGGTCAGAGGGATACAGTAAACCTGAAGTGAAGCATCGGAATCTATAACTAGTGTCACATGAATGGTTCAACTCATAGACAGTAAGAAGAGTCAGTTATCTTGTACTTAAGTCGGCATTGTGCCTTTTGTATTTAATTCCGATGCTATTTCTGTGTTTCATCGTCAATAAGAAGGTCAGAGGGATACAGTAAACCGGAAGTGAAGCATCGGATTCTATAACTAGTGTGACAGGAATGGTTCAAAACATAGACAGTAAGAAGAGTCAGTTTTCTTGTACTTAAGTCGGCATTGTGCCTTTTGTATTTAATTCCGATGCAATTTCTGTGTATCATCGCCAATAAGAAGGTCAGAGGGAGGCAGTGAACCTGAAGTGGAGCAACTGAATCCATAACTAGTGTCACAGGAAAGGCTTAAAGCATAGACAGAAAGAAGAGCCAGTCTTCTTGTACTTGAGTCGGCATTGTGCCTTTTGTATTTAATTCCGATGCAATTTCTGTGTTTCATTGACAGTAAGGAGGTCAGAGGGATACAGTAAACCTGAAGTAAAGTATCGGAATCTATAACTAGTGTCACAGGAATGGTTCAAAACATACACAGTAAGAAGAGTCAGTTATCTTGTACTTAAGTCGGCATTGTGCCTTTTGTATTTAATTCCGATGCTATTTCTGTGTTTCATCGTCAATAAGAAGGTCAGAGGGATACACTAAACCTGACGTGAAGCATCGGAATCTATAACTAGTGTCACAGGAATGGTTCAAAGCATAGACAGTAAGAAGAGTCAGTTTTCTTGTACTTAAGTCGGCATTGTGCCTTTTGTATTTAATTCCGATGCAATTTCTGTGTTCAATCGTCAATAAGAAGGTCAGAGGGATACAGTAAATCTGAAGTGAAGCATCGGAATCTATAGCCAGTGTCACTGGAATGGTTCAAAACATAGACAGTAAGAAGAGTCAGTTTTCTTGTACTTAAGTCGGCATTGTGCCTTTTGTATTTAATTCCGATGCAATTTCTATGTTTCATCGTAAATAAGAAGGTCAGAGGGATACAGTAAACCTGAAGTGAAGCATCGGAATCTATAACTAGTGTCACGGGAATGGTCCAAAACATAGACAGTAAGAAGAGACAGTTTTCTTGTTGTTAAGCCGGCATTGCGCATTTTGTATTTAGTTCCGATGCAATTTCTGTGTTTCATCGTCAATAAGAAGGTCAGAGGGATACAGTAAAGCTGAAGTGAAGCATCGGAATCTATATCTAGTGTCACAGGAATGGTTCAAAACTTAGACAGTAAGAAGAGTCAGTTTTCTTGTACTTCAGTCGGCATTGTGCTTTTTGTATTTAATTCCGATGGAATATCTGTGTTTCATCGTCAATAAGAAGGTCAGAGGGATACAGTAAACCGGAAGTGAAGCATCGGAATCCATAACTAGTGTCACATGAATGGTTCAGCACATAGACAGTAGGAAGAGTCAGTTATCTTGTACTTAAGTCGGCATTGTGCCTTTTGTATTTAATTCCGATGCTATTTCTGTGTTTCATCGTCAATAAGAAGGTCAGAGGGATACAGTAAACCGGAAGTGAAGCATCGGAATCTATAACTAGTGTCACAGGACTGGTTCAAAACATAGACAGTAAGAAGAGTCAGTTTTCTTGTACTTAAGTCGGCATTGTGCCTTTTATTTTTAATTCCGATGCAATTTCTCTCTTTCGTCGTCAATAAGAAGGACAGAGGGATACAGTAAACCTGAAGTGCAGAATCGGAATCTATAACTAGTGTCACAGAAATGGTTAAAACGTAGACAGTAAGAAGAGTCAGTTTTCTTGTACTTCAGTCGGCATTCTACCATTTATATTTAATTCCGATGCAATTTCTGTGATTCATCGTCAATAAGAAGGTCAGAGGGATACAGTAAAAATGAACTGAAGCATCGGAATCTATAACTAGTGTCACGTGAATGGTTTAACACATAGACAGTAAGGAGAGTCAGTTATCTTGTACTTAAGTCGGCATTGTGCCTTTTGTATATAATTCCGATGATATTTCTGTGTTTCATCATCAATAAGAAGGTCAGAGGGATACAGTAAACCGGAAGTGAAGCATCGGAATCTATAACTAGTGCCACAGGAATGGTTCAAAACTTAGACAGTAAGAAGAGTCAGTTTTTCCTTGTACTTAAGTCGGCACTGTGCCTTTTGTATTTAATTCCGATGCAATTTCTGTAATTCATCGTCAATAAGAAGGTCACAGGGATACAGTGAAACTCAAGTGAAGCATCGGAATCTATAACTAGTGTCACATGAATGGTTCAACTCATAGACAGTAAGAAGAGTCAGTTATCTTGTGCTTAAGTCGGCATTGTGCCTTTTGTATTTAATTCCGATGCTACTTCTGTGTTTCATCGTCAATAAGAAGGTCAGAGGGATACGGTGAACCTGAAGTGAAGCATGGGAATCTATAACTAGTGTCACAGGAATGGTTCAAAACATAGACAGTAACAAGAGTCAGTTATCTTGTATATAAGTCGGAATTGTGCCTTTGTATTTAATTCCGATGAAATTTCTGTGTTTCATCGTCAATAAGAAGGTCAGAGGGATACAGTAAACCGGAAGTGAAGCATCGGAATCTATAACTAGTGTCACAGGAATGGTTCAAAACATAGACAGTAAGAAGAGTCAGTTTTCTTGTACTTCAGTCGGCATTGTGCCTTTTGTATTTAATTCCGATGCAATTTCTGTGTATCATCGCTAATAAGAAGGTCAGAAGGAAGCAGTGAACCTGAAGTGGAGCAACCGAATCCATAACTAGTGTCACAGGAAAGGTTTAAAACATAGACAGAAAGAAGAGCCAGTCTTCTTGTACTTGAGTCGGCATTGTGCCTTTTATATTTAATTCCGATGCAATTTCTGTGTTTCATCGACAGTAAGGAGGTCAGAGGGATACAGTAAACCTGAAGTAAAGCATCGGAATCTATAACTAGTGTCACAGGAATGGTTCAAGACATAGACAGTAAGAAGAGCCAGCCTTCTTGTACTTGAGTCGGAATTGTGCCTTTTGTATTTAATTCCGATGCAATTTCTGTGTTTCATCGTCAATACGAAGGTCACAGGGATACAGTAAAGCTGAAGTGAAGCATCGGAATCTATAACTAGTGTCACAGGAATGGTTCAAACATAGAGAGTAAGATGAGACAGTCTTCTTGTACCTAAGACGGCATTGAGCCTTTTGTATTTAATTCCGATGCAATTTCTGTGTTTCATCGTCAATATAAGGACAGAGGGATACAGTAAACCTGAAATGAAGCATCGTATTCTATAACTAGTGTCACAGGAATGGTTCAAAACATAGACAGTAAGAAGAGTAAGTTTTATTGTACTTAAGTCGGCATTGTGCTTTTTGAATTTAATTCCGATGCAAATTCTGTGTTTCGTCGTCAATAAGATGGTCCGAGGTATACATTAAACCTGAAGTGAAGCATCGGAATCTATAACTAGTGTCACATGAATGGTTCAAAACATAGACAGTAAGAAGAGTCAGTTATCTTGTTCTTAAGTCGGCATTGTGCCTTTTGTATATAATTCCGATGATATTTTTGTGTTTCATCATCAATAAGAAGGTCAGAGGGATACAGTAAACCGGATGTGAAGCATCGGAATCTATAACTAGTGTCACAGGAATGGTTCAAAACATAGACAGTAACAAGAGTCAGTTTTCTTGTACTTAAGTCGGAATTGTGCCTTATGTATTTAATTCCGATGAAATTTCTGTGTTTCATCGTCAATAAGAAGGTTAGAGGGATACAGTAAACCTGAAGTGAAGCATCGGAATCTATAACTAGTGTCACTGGATTGGTTCAAAACATAGACAGTAAGAAGAGTCAGTTTCTTGTACTTAAGTCGGCATTGTGCCTTTTGTATTTAATTCCGATGCAATTTCTGTGTTTCCTCGTCAATAAGAAGGACAGATGGATACAGTAAACCTGAAGTGAAAATCGGAATCTATAACTAGTGTCACAGGAATGGTTAAAACATTGACAGTAAGAAGAGTCAGTTTTCTTGTACTTAAGTCGGCATTGTGCCTTTTGTATTTAATTTCGATGCAATTTCTGTGATTCATCGTCAATAAGAAGGTCAGAGGGATACAGTACAAATGTAGTGAAGCATCGGAATCTATAACTAGTGTCACATGAATGGTTCAACACATAGACAGTAAGAAGAGTCAGTTATCTTGTACTTAAGTCGGCATTGTGCCTTTTGTATTTAATTCCGAAGCTATTTCTGTGTTTCATCGTCAATAAGAAGGTCAGAGGGATACAGTAAACCGGATGCGAAGCATCGGAATCAATAACTAGTGTCGCAGGAATGGTTCAAAACATAGACAGTAAGAAGAGACAGTTTTCTTGTACTTAAGTCGGCATTGCGCCTTTTGTATTTAATTCCGATGCAATTTCTGTGTTTCATCGTCAATAAGAAGGTCAGAGGGATACAGTAAACCTGAAGTGAAGCATCGGAATCTATTACTAGTGTCACATGAATAATTCAAAATATAGACAGTAAGACGAGTCAGTTTTCTTGTACTTACGTCAGCATTGTGCCTTTTGTATTTAATTCCGATGCAATTTCTGTGTTTCATCGTCAATGAGAAGGTCAGAGGGATACAGTAAACCTGAAGTGAATCATCGGAATCTATAACTAGTGTCACAGGAATGGTTCAAAACATAGACAATAAGAAGAGTCAGTTCTCTTGAACTTAAGTCAGCATTGTGCCTTTTGTATTTAATTCCGTTGCAATTTCTGTGTTTCATCGTCAATAAGAAGGTCAGAGGGATACGGTAAACCTGAAGTGAAGCATCGGAATCACTATTTAGTGTCACAGGAATGGTTCAAACATAGTCAGTAAGAAGAGTCAGTTTTCTTGTACTTAATTCGGCATTGTGCTTGTTCTATTTAATTCCGAAGCAATTTCTGTGTTTCATCGTCAATAAGAAGGTCAGAGGGATACAGTAAACCTGAAGTGAAGCATCGGAATCACTATTTAGTGTCACAGGAATGGTTCAAACATAGACAGTAAGAAGAGTCATTTTTCTTGTACTTAATTCGGCATTGTGCTTGTTCTATTTATTTCCGATGCAATTTCTGTGTTTCATCGTCAATAAGAAGGTCAGAGGGATACGGTGAACCTGAAGTGAAGCATGGGAATCTATAACTAGTGTCACAGGAATGGTTCAAAACATAGACAGTAACAAGAGTCAGTTATCTTGTACATAAGTCGGAATTGTGCCTCTGTATTTAATTCCGATGCAATATCTGTGTTTCATCAGTCAATAAGAAGGTCAGAGGGATACAGTAAACCTGAAGTGAAGCATCGGAATCTATAACTAGTGTCACAGGAATGGTTCAAAACATAGACAGTAAGAAGAGTCAGTTATCTTGTACTTAAGACGGCATTGTGCCTTTTGTATTTAATTCCGATGCTATTACTGTGTTTCATCGTCAATAAGAAGGTCAGAGGGATACGGTAAACCTGAAGTGAAGCATCGGAATCACTATTTAGTGTCACAGGAATGGTTCAAACATAGTCAGTAAGAAGAGTCAGTTTTCTTGTACTTAATTCGGCATTGTGCTTGTTCTATTTAATTCCGATGCAATTTCTGTGTTTCATCGTCAATAAGAAGGTCAGAGGGATACGGTGAACCTGAAGTGAAGCATGGGAATCTATAACTAGTGTCACAGGAATGGTTCAAAACATAGACAGTAACAACAGTCAGTTATCTTGTACATAAGTCGGAATTGTGCCTCTGTATTTAATTCCGATGCAATTTCTGTGTTTCATCGACAAAAAGATGGTCAAAGCGATACAGTGATAATGAAGTGAAGCATCGGAATCTATAACTAGTGTCACAGGAATGGTTCAAAGCATAGACAGTAAGAGGAGTCAGTTTTCTTGTACTTGAGTCGGCATTGTGCCTTTTGTATTTAATTCCGATGCAATTTCTGTGTTTCATCGACAGTAAGGAGGTCAGAGGGATACAGTAATACTGAAGTAAAGCATCGGAATCTATAACTAGTGTCACAGGAATGGTTCAAAACATAGACAGTAAGATGAGCCAGCCTTCTTGTACTTGAGTCGGAATTGTGCCTTTTGTATTTAATTCCGATGCAATTTCTGTGTTTCATCGTCAATAAGAAGGTCACAGGGATACAGTAAAGCTGAAGTGAAGCATCGGAATCTATAACTAGTGTCACAGGAATGGTTCAAAACATAGAGAGTAAGATGAGACAGTCTTCTTGTACCTAAGTCGGCATTGAGCCTTTTGTATTTAATTCCGATGCAATTTCTGTGTTTCATCGTCAATATAAGGACAGAGGGATACAGTAAACCTGAAATGAGGCATCGGATTCTATAACTAGTGTCACAGGAATGGTTCAAAACATAGACAGTAAGAAGAGTAAGTTTTCTTGTACTTAAGTCGGCATTGTGCTTTTTGAATTTATTCCGATGCAAATTCTGTGTTTCGTCGTCAATAAGATGGTCCAAGGGATACATTAAACCTGAAGTGAAGCATCGGAATCTATAACTAGTGTCACATGAATGGTTCAAAACATAGACAGTAAGAAGAGTCAGTTATCTTGTACTTAAGTCGGCATTGTGCCTTTTGTATATAATTCCGATGATATTTTTGTGTTTCATCATCAATAAGAAGGTCAGAGGGATACAGGAAACCGGATGTGAAGCATCGGAATCTATAACTAGTGTCACAGGAATGGTTCAAAACATAGACAGTAACAAGAGTCAGTTTTCTTGTACTTAAGTCGGAATTGTGCCTTATGTATTTAATTCCGATGAAATTTCTGTGTTTCAGCGTCAATAAGAAGGTTAGAGGGATACAGTAAACCTGAAGTGAAGCATCGGAATCTGTAACTAGTGTCACTGGAATGGTTCAAAACATAGACAGTAAGAAGAGTCAGTTTCTTGTACTTAAGTCGGCATTGTGCCTTTTGTATTTAATTCCGATGCAATTTCTGTGTTTCCTCGTCAATAAGAAGGACAGATGGATACAGTAAACCTGAAGTGAAAAATCGGAATCTATAACTAGTGTCACAGGAATGGTTAAAACATAGACAGTAAGAAGGGTCAGTTTTCTTGTACTTAAGTCGGCATTGTGCCTTTTGTAATTAATTTCGATGTAATTTCTGTGATTCATCGTCAATAAGAAGGTCAGAGGGATACAGTAAAAATGTAGTGAAGCATCGGAATATATAACTAGTGTCACATGAATGGTTTAACACATAGACAGTAAGAAAGGTCAGTTATCTTGTACTTAAGTCGGCATTGTGCCTTTTGTATTTAATTCCGAAGCTATTTCTGTGTTTCATCGTCAATAAGAAGGTCAGAGGGATACAGTAAACCGGATGCGAAGCATCGGAATCTATAACTAGTGTCACAGGAATGGTTCAAAACATAGACAGTAAGAAGAGTCAGTTTTCTTGTACTTAAGTCGGCATTGTGCCTTTTGTATTTAATTCCGATGCAATTTCTGTGTATCATCGTCAATAAGAAGGTCAGAGGGATACAGTAAACCTGAAGTGAAGCATCGGAATCTATTACTAGTGTCACATGAATAGTTCAAAATATAGACAGTAAGAAGAGTCAGTTTTCTTGTACTTACGTCAGCATTGTGCCTTTTGTATTTAATTCCGATGCAATTTCTGTGTTTCATCGTCAATAAGAAGGTCAGAGGGATACAGTAAACCTGAAGTGAATCATCGGAATCTATAACTAGTGTCACAGGAATGGTTCAAAACATAGACAATAAGAAGAGTCAGTTCTCTTGAACTTAAGTCAGCATTGTGCCTTTTGTATTTAATTCCGATGCAATTTCTGTGTTTCATCGTCAATAAGAAGGTCAGAGGGATACAGTAAACCTGAAGTGAAGCATCGGAATCACTATTTAGTGTCACAGGAATGGTTCAAACATAGACAGTAAGAAGAGTCAGTTTTCTTGTACTTAATTCGGCATTGTGCTTGTTCTATTTATTTCCGATGCAATTTCTGTGTTTCATCGTCAATAAGAAGGTCAGAGGGATACGGTGAACCTGAAGTGAAGCATGGGAATCTATAACTAGTGTCACAGGAATGGTTCAAAACATAGACAGTAACAAGAGTCAGTTATCTTGTACATAAGTCGGATTTTTGCCTCTGTATTTAATTCCGATGCAATATCTGTGTTTCATCGTCAATAAGAAGGTCAGAGGGATACAGTAAACCTGAAGTGAAGCATCGGAATCTGTAACTAGTGTCACAGGAATGGTTCAAAACATAGACAGTAAGAAGAGTCAGTTTTATTGTACTTAAGTCGGCATTGTGCCTTTTGTACTTAATCCGATTCAATTTCTGTGTTTCCTCGTCAATATGAAGGACAGTGGGATACAGTAAACCTGAAGTGAAGCATCGGAATCTATAAATAGTGTCACAGGAACGGTTGAAACATAGACAGTAAGAAGAGTCAGTTTTTCCTTGTATTTAAGTCGGCATTGTGCCTTTTGTATTTAATTCCGATGATATTTCTGTGATTCATCGTAAATAAGAAGGTCTGAGGGATACAGTAAACCTGAAGTGAAGCATCGGAATCTATAACTAGTGTCACATGAATGGTTCAACTCATAGACAGTAAGAAGAGTCAGTTATCTTGTACTTAAGTCGGCATTGTGACTTTTGTATTTAATTCCGATGCTATTACTGTGTTTCATCGTCAATAAGAAGGTCAGAGGGATACAGTAAACCGGAAGTGAAGCATCGGAATCTATAACTAGTGTCACAGGAATGGTTCAAAACATAGACAGTAAGAAGAGTCAGTTTTCTTGTACTTCAGTCGGCATTGTGCCTTTTGTATTTAATTCCGATGCAATTTCTGTGTATCATCGCCAATAAGAAGGTCAGAGGGAGGCAGTGAACCTGAAGTGGAGCAACCGAATCCATAACTAGTGTCACAGGAAAGGTTTAAAACATAGACAGAAAGAAGAGCCAGTCTTCTTGTACTTGGGTCGGCATTGTGCCTTTTGTATTTAATTCCGATGCAATTTCTGTGTTTCATCGACAGTAAGGAGGTCAGAGGGATACAGTAATACTGAAGTAAAGCATCGGAATCTATAACTAGTGTCACAGGAATGGTTCAAAACATAGACAGTAAAAAGAGCCAGCCTTATTGTACTTGAGTCGGAATTGTGCCTTTTGTATTTAATTCCGATGCAATTTCTGTGTTTCATCGTCAATAAGAAGGTCACAGGGATACAGTAATACTGAAGTAAAGCATCGGAATCTATAACTAGTGTCACAGGAATGGTTCAAAACATAGACAGTAAGATGAGCCAGCCTTCTTGTACTTGAGTCGGAATTGTGCCTTTTGTATATAATTCCGATGATATTTTTGTGTTTCATCATCAATAAGAAGGTCACAGGGATACAGTAAAGCTGAAGTGAAGCATCGGAATCTATAACTAGTGTCACAGGAATGGTTCAAAACATAGAGAGTAAGATGAGACAGTCTTCTTGTACCTAAGTCGGCATTGAGCCTTTTGTATTTAATTCCGATGCAATTTCTGTGTTTCATCGTCAATATAAGGACAGAGGGATACAGTAAACCTGAAATGAGGCATCGGATTCTATAACTAGTGTCACAGGAATGGTTCAAAACATAGACAGTAAGAAGAGTATGTTTTCTTGTACTTAAGTCGGCATTGTGCTTTTTGAATTTATTCCGATGCAAATTCTGTGTTTCGTCGTCAATAAGATGGTCCAAGGGATACATTAAACCTGAAGTGAAGCATCGGAATCTATAACTAGTGTCACATGAATGGTTCAAAACATAGACAGTAAGAAGAGTCAGTTATCTTGTACTTAAGTCGGCATTGTGCCTTTTGTATATAATTCCGATGATATTTTTGTGTTTCATCATCAATAAGAAAATCAGAGGGATACAGGAAACCGGATGTGAAG
The DNA here is from genome assembly GCF_021461395.2 of Schistocerca americana. NCBI lineage: Eukaryota > Metazoa > Arthropoda > Insecta > Orthoptera > Acrididae > Schistocerca > Schistocerca americana. The sequence continues at coordinate 18,029,499 of NC_060130.1, read as the reverse complement.
CATCGGAATCTATAACTAGTGTCACAGGAATGGTTCAAAACATAGACAGTAACAAGAGTCAGTTTTCTTGTACTTAAGTCGGAATTGTGCCTCATGTATTTAATTCCGATGAAATTTCTGTGTTTCAGCGTCAATAAGAAGGTTAGAGGGATACAGTAAACCTGAAGTGAAGCATCGGAATCTGTAACTAGTGTCACTGGAATGGTTCAAAACATAGACAGTAAGAAGAGTCAGTTTCTTGTACTTAAGTCGGCATTGTGCCTTTTGTATTTAATTCCGATGCAATTTCTGTGTTTCCTCGTCAATAAGAAGGTCAGAGGGATACAGTAAAAATGTAGTGAAGCATCGGAATATATAACTAGTGTCACATGAATGGTTTAACACATAGACAGTAAGAAAGGTCAGTTATCTTGTACTTAAGTCGGCATTGTGCCTTTTGTATTTAATTCCGAAGCTATTTCTGTGTTTCATCGTCAATAAGAAGGTCAGAGGGATACAGTAAACCGGATGCGAAGCATCGGAATCTATAACTAGTGTCACAGGAATGGTTCAAAACATAGACAGTAAGAAGAGTCAGTTTTCTTGTACTTCAGTCGGCATTGTGCCTTTTGTATTTAATTCCGATGCAATTTCTGTGTATCATCGCCAATAAGAAGGTCAGAGGGAGGCAGTGAACCTGAAGTGGAGCAACCGAATCCATAACTAGTGTCACAGGAAAGGTTTAAAACATAGACAGAAAGAAGAGCCAGTCTTCTTGTACTTGAGTCGGCATTGTGCCTTTTGTATTTAATTCCGTTGCAATTTCTGTGTTTCATCGACAGTAAGGAGGTCAGAGGGATACAGTAATACTGAAGTAAAGCATCGGAATCTATAACTAGTGTCACAGGAATGGTTCAAAACATAGACAGTAAAAAGAGCCAGCCTTATTGTACTTGAGGCGGAATTGTGCCTTTTGTATTTAATTCCGATGCAATTTCTGTGTTTCATCGTCAATAAGAAGGTCACAGGGATACAGTAATACTGAAGTAAAGCATCGGAATCTATAACTAGTGTCACAGGAATGGTTCAAAACATAGACAGTAAGATGAGCCAGCCTTCTTGTACTTGAGTCGGAATTGTGCCTTTTGTATTTAATTCCGATGCAATTTCTGTGTTTCATCGTCAATAAGAAGGTCACAGGGATACAGTAAAGCTGAAGTGAAGCATCGGAATCTATAACTAGTGTCACAGGAATGGTTCAAAACATAGAGAGTAAGATGAGACAGTCTTCTTGTACCTAAGTCGGCATTGAGCCTTTTGTATTTAATTCCGATGCAATTTCTGTGTTTCATCGTCAATATAAGGACAGAGGGATACAGTAAACCTGAAATGAGGCATCGGATTCTATAACTAGTGTCACAGGAATGGTTCAAAACATAGACAGTAAGAAGAGTAAGTTTTCTTGTACTTAAGTCGGCATTGTGCTTTTTGAATTTATTCCGATGCAAATTCTGTGTTTCGTCGTCAATAAGATGGTCCAAGGGATACATTAAACCTGAAGTGAAGCATCGGAATCTATAACTAGTGTCACATGAATGGTTCAAAACATAGACAGTAAGAAGAGTCAGTTATCTTGTACTTAAGTCGGCATTGTGCCTTTTGTATATAATTCCGATGATATTTTTGTGTTTCATCATCAATAAGAAGGTCAGAGGGATACAGGAAACCGGATGTGAAGCATCGGAATCTATAACTAGTGTCACAGGAATGGTTCAAAACATAGACAGTAACAAGAGTCAGTTTTCTTGTACTTAAGTCGGAATTGTGCCTTATGTATTTAATTCCGATAAAATTTCTGTGTTTCAGCGTCAATAAGAAGGTTAGAGGGATACAGTAAACCTGAAGTGAAGCATCGGAATCTGTAACTAGTGTCACTGGAATGGTTCAAAACATAGACAGTAAGAAGAGTCAGTTTCTTGTACTTAAGTCGGCATTGTGCCTTTTGTATTTAATTCCGATGCAATTTCTGTGTTTCCTCGTCAATAAGAAGGACAGATGGATACAGTAAACCTGAAGTGAAAAATCGGAATCTATAACTAGTGTCACAGGAATGGTTAAAACATAGACAGTAAGAAGGGTCAGTTTTCTTGTACTTAAGTCGGCATTGTGCCTTTTGTATTTAATTTCGATGCAATTTCTGTGATTCATCGTCAATAAGAAGGTAAGAGGGATACAGTAAAAATGTAGTGAAGCATCGGAATCTATAACTAGTGTCACATGAATGGTTTAACACATAGACAGTAAGAAAGGTCAGTTATCTTGTACTTAAGTCGGCATTGTGCCTTTTGTATTTAATTCCGAAGCTATTTCTGTGTTTCATCGTCAATAAGAAGGTCAGAGGGATACAGTAAACCGGATGCGAAGCATCGGAATCTATAACTAGTGTCACAGGAATGGTTCAAAACATAGACAGTAAGAAGAGTCAGTTTTCTTGTACTTAAGTCGGCATTGTGCCTTTTGTATTTAATTCCGATGCAATTTCTGTGTATCATCGTCAATAAGAAGGTCAGAGGGATACAGTAAACCTGAAGTGAAGCATCGGAATCTATTACTAGTGTCACATGAATAGTTCAAAATATAGACAGTAAGAAGAGTCAGTTTTCTTGTACTTACGTCAGCATTGTGCCTTTTGTATTTAATTCCGATGCAATTTCTGTGTTTCATCGTCAATAAGAAGGTCAGAGGGATACAGTAAACCTGAAGTGAATCATCGGAATCTATAACTAGTGTCACAGGAATGGTTCAAAACATAGACAATAAGAAGAGTCAGTTCTCTTGAACTTAAGTCAGCATTGTGCCTTTTGTATTTAATTCCGTTGCAATTTCTGTGTTTCATCGTCAATAAGAAGGTCAGAGGGATACAGTAAACCTGAAGTGAAGCATCGGAATCACTATTTAGTGTCACAGGAATGGTTCAAACATAGACAGTAAGAAGAGTCAGTTTTCTTGTACTTAATTCGGCATTGTGCTTGTTCTATTTATTTCCGATGCAATTTCTGTGTTTCATCGTCAATAAGAAGGTCAGAGGGATACGGTGAACCTGAAGTGAAGCATGGGAATCTATAACTAGTGTCACAGGAATGGTTCAAAACATAGACAGTAACAAGAGTCATTTATCTTGTACATAAGTCGGATTTGTGCCTCTGTATTTAATTCCGATGCAATATCTGTGTTTCATCGTCAATACGAAGGTCAGAGGGATACAGTAAACCTGAAGTGAAGCATCGGAATCTATAACTAGTGTCACAGGAATGGTTCAAAACATAGACAGTAAGAAGAGTCAGTTTTCTTGTACTTCAGTCGGCATTGTGCCTTTTGTATTTAATTCCGATGCAATTTCTGTGTATCATCGCCAATAAGAAGGTCAGAGGGAGGCAGTGAACCTGAAGTGGAGCAACCGAATCCATAACTAGTGTCACAGGAAAGGTTTAAAACATAGACAGAAAGAAGAGCCAGTCTTCTTGTACTTGAGTCGGCATTGTGCCTTTTGTATTTAATTCCGATGCAATTTCTGTGTTTCATCGACAGTAAGGAGGTCAGAGGGATACAGTAATACTGAAGTAAAGCATCGGAATCTATAACTAGTGTCACAGGAATGGTTCAAAACATAGACAGTAAAAAGAGCCAGCCTTATTGTACTTGAGTCGGAATTGTGCCTTTTGTATTTAATTCCGATGCAATTTCTGTGTTTCATCGTCAATAAGAAGGTCACAGGGATACAGTAAAGCTGAAGTGAAGCATCGGAATCTATAACTAGTGTCACAGGAATGGTTCAAAACATAGAGAGTAACAAGAGTCAGTTATCTTGTACTTAAGTCGGCATTGTGCCTTTTGTATATAATTCCGATGATATTTTTGTGTTTCATCATCAATAAGAAGGTCAGAGGGATACAGGAAACCGGATGTGAAGCATCGGAATCTATAACTAGTGTCACAGGAATGGTTCAAAACATAGACAGTAACAAGAGTCAGTTTTCTTGTACTTAAGTCGGAATTGTGCCTTATGTATTTAATTCCGATGAAATTTCTGTGTTTCAGCGTCAATAAGAAGGTTAGAGGGATACAGTAAACCTGAAGTGAAGCATCGGAATCTGTAACTAGTGTCACTGGAATGGTTCAAAACATAGACAGTAAGAAGAGTCAGTTTCTTGTACTTAAGTCGGCATTGTGCCTTTTGTATTTAATTCCGATGCAATTTCTGTGTTTCCTCGTCAATAAGAAGGACAGATGGATACAGTAAACCTGAAGTGAAAAATCGGAATCTATAACTAGTGTCACAGGAATGGTTAAAACATAGACAGTAAGAAGGGTCAGTTTTCTTGTACTTAAGTCGGCATTGTGCCTTTTGTATTTAATTTCGATGCAATTTCTGTGATTCATCGTCAGTAAGAAGGTCAGAGGGATACAGTAAAAATGTAGTGAAGCATCGGAATCTATAACTAGTGTCACATGAATGGTTTAACACATAGACAGTAAGAAAGGTCAGTTATCTTGTACTTAAGTCGGCATTGTGCCTTTTGTATTTAATTCCGAAGCTATTTCTGTGTTTCATCGTCAATAAGAAGGTCAGAGGGATACAGTAAACCGGATGCGAAGCATCGGAATCTATAACTAGTGTCACAGGAATGGTTCAAAACATAGACAGTAAGAAGAGTCAGTTTTCTTGTACTTCAGTCGGCATTGTGCCATTTTGTATTTAATTCCGATGCAATTTCTGTGTATCATCGCCAATAAGAAGGTCAGAGGGAGGCAGTGAACCTGAAGTGGAGCAACCGAATCCATAACTAGTGTCACAGGAAAGGTTTAAAACATAGACAGAAAGAAGAGCCAGTCTTCTTGTACTTGAGTCGGCATTGTGCCTTTTGTATTTAATTCCGATGCAATTTCTGTGTTTCATCGACAGTAAGGAGGTCAGAGGGATACAGTAATACTGAAGTAAAGCATCGGAATCTATAACTAGTGTCACAGGAATGGTTCAAAACATAGACAGTAAAAAGAGCCAGCCTTATTGTACTTGAGTCGGAATTGTGCCTTTTGTATTTAATTCCGATGCAATTTCTGTGTTTCATCGTCAATAAGAAGTTCACAGGGATACAGTAATACTGAAGTAAAGCATCGGAATCTATAACTAGTGTCACAGGAATGGTTCAAAACATAGACAGTAAGATGAGCCAGCCTTCTTGTACTTGAGTCGGAATTGTGCCTTTTGTATTTAATTCCGATGCAATTTCTGTGTTTCATCGTCAATAAGAAGGTCACAGGGATACAGTAAAGCTGAAGTGAAGCATCGGAATCTATAACTAGTGTCACAGGAATGGTTCAAAGCATAGAGAGTAAGATGAGACAGTCTTCTTGTACCTAAGTCGGCATTGAGCCTTTTGTATTTAATTCCGATGCAATTTCTGTGTTTCATGGTCAATAAGAAGGTCAGAGGGATACAGTAAACCGGATGCGAAGCATCGGAATCTATAACTAGTGTCACAGGAATGGTTCAAAACATAGACAGTAAGAAGAGTCAGTTTTCTTGTACTTAAGTCGGCATTGTGCCTTTTGTATTTAATTCCGATGCAATTTCTGTGTATCATCGTCAATAAGAAGGTCAGAGGGATACAGTAAACCTGAAGTGAAGCATCGGAATCTATTACTAGTGTCACATGAATAGTTCAAAATATAGACAGTAAGAAGAGTCAGTTTTCTTGTACTTACGTCAGCATTGTGCCTTTTGTATTTAATTCCGATGCAATTTCTGTGTTTCATCGTCAATAAGAAGGTCAGAGGGATACAGTAAACCTGAAGTGAATCATCGGAATCTATAACTAGTGTCACAGGAATGGTTCAAAACATAGACAATAAGAAGAGTCAGTTCTCTTGAACTTAAGTCAGCATTGTGCCTTTTGTATTTAATTCCGTTGCAATTTCTGTGTTTCATCGTCAATAAGAAGGTCAGAGGGATACAGTAAACCTGAAGTGAAGCATCGGAATCACTATTTAGTGTCACAGGAATGGTTCAAACATAGACAGTAAGAAGAGTCAGTTTTCTTGTACTTAATTCGGCATTGTGCTTGTTCTATTTATTTCCGATGCAATTTCTGTGTTTCATCGTCAATAAGAAGGTCAGAGGGATACGGTGAACCTGAAGTGAAGCATGGGAATCTATAACTAGTGTCACAGGAATGGTTCAAAACATAGACAGTAACAAGAGTCAGTTATCTTGTACATAAGTCGGATTTGTGCCTCTGTATTTAATTCCGATGCAATATCTGTGTTTCATCGTCAATAAGAAGGTAAGAGGGATACAGTAAACCTGAAGTGAAGCATCGGAATCTATAACTAGTGTCACAGGAATGGTTCAAAACATAGACAGTAAGAAGAGTCAGTTTTATTGTACTTAAGTCGGCATTGTGCCTTTTGTATTTAATTCCGATTCAATTTCTGTGTTTCCTCGTCAATATGAAGGACAGTGGGATACAGTAAACCTGAAGTGAAGCATCGGAATCTATAAATAGTGTCACAGGAATGGTTGAAACATAGACAGTAAGAAGAGTCAGTTTTTCCTTGTATTTAAGTCGGCATTGTGCCTTTTGTATTTAATTCCGATGATATTTCTGTGATTCATCGTAAATAAGAAGGTCTGAGGGATACAGTAAACCTGAAGTGAAGCATCGGAATCTATAACTAGTGTCACATGAATGGTTCAACTCATAGACAGTAAGAAGAGTCAGTTATCTTGTACTTAAGTCGGCATTGTGACTTTTGTATTTAATTCCGATGCTATTACTGTGTTTCATCGTCAATAAGAAGGTCAGAGGGATACAGTAAACCGGAAGTGAAGCATCGGAATCTATAACTAGTGTCACAGGAATGGTTCAAAACATAGACAGTAAGAAGAGTCAGTTTTCTTGTACTTCAGTCGGCATTGTGCCTTTTGTATTTAATTCCGATGCAATTTCTGTGTATCATCGCCAATAAGAAGGTCAGAGGGAGGCAGTGAACCTGAAGTGGAGCAACCGAATCCATAACTAGTGTCACAGGAAAGGTTTTAAAACATAGACAGAAAGAAGAGCCAGTCTTCTTGTACTTGAGTCGGCATTGTGCCTTTTGTATTTAATTCCGATGCAATTTCTGTGTTTCATCGACAGTAAGGAGGTCAGAGGGATACAGTAATACTGAAGTAAAGCATCGGAATCTATAACTAGTGTCACAGGAATGGTTCAAAACATAGACAGTAAAAAGAGCCAGCCTTATTGTACTTGAGTCGGAATTGTGCCTTTTGTATTTAATTCCGATGCAATTTCTGTGTTTCATCGTCAATAAGAAGGTCACAGGGATACAGTAAAGCTGAAGTGAAGCATCGGAATCTATAACTAGTGTCACAGGAAAGGTTCAAAACATAGAGAGTAAGATGAGACAGTCTTCTTGTACCTAAGTCAGCATTGAGACTTTTGTATTTAATTCCGATGCAATTTCTGTGTTTCATCGTCAATATAAGGACAGAGGGATACAGTAAACCTGAAATGAGGCATCGGATTCTATAACTAGTGTCACAGGAATGGTTCAATACATAGACAGTAAGAAGAGTAAGTTTTCTTGTACTTAAGTCGGCATTGTGCTTTTTGAATTTAATTCCGATGCAAATTCCGTGTTTCGTCGTCAATAAGATGGTCCAAGGGATACATTAAACCTGAATTGAAGCATCGGAATCTATAACTAGTGTCACATGAATGGTTCAAAACATAGACAGTAAGAAGAGTCAGTTATCTTGTACTTAAGTCGGCATTGTGCCTTTTGTATATAATTCCGATGATATTTTTGTCTTTCATCATCAATAAGAAGGTCAGAGGGATACAGGAAACCGGATGTGAAGCATCGGAATCTATAACTAGTGTCACAGGAATGGTTCAAAACATAGACAGTAACAAGAGTCAGTTTTCTTGTACTTAAGTCAGAATTGTGCCTTATGTATCTAATTCCGATGAAATTTCTGTGTTTCAGCGTCAATAAGAAGGTTAGAGGGATACAGTAAACCTGAAGTGAAGCATCGGAATCTATAACTAGTGTCACTGGAATGGTTCAAAACATAGACAGTAAGAAGAGTCAGTTTCTTCTACTTAAGTCGGCATTGTGCCTTTTGTATTTAATTCCGATGCAATTTCTGTGTTTCCTCGTCAATAAGAAGGACAGATGGATACAGTAAACCTGAAGTGAAAAATAGGAATCTATAACTAGTGTCACAGGAATGGTTAAAACATAGACAGTAAGAAGAGTCAGTTTTCTTGTACTTAAGTCGGGATTGTGCCTTTTGTATTTAATTCCGATGCAATTTCTGTGTTTCATCGTCAATAAGAAGGTCAGAGGGATACAGTAAACCGGATGCGAAGCATCGGAATCTGTAACTAGTGTCACAGGAATGGTTCAAAACATAGACAGTAAGAAGAGTCAGTATTCTTGTACTTAAGTCGGCATTGTGCTTTTTGTATTTAATTCCGATGCAATTTCTGTCTTTCATCGTCACTAAGAGGGTCAGCGGAATACAGTAAACTTGAAATGAAGCATCGGAATCTAGACCTAGTGTCACAGGAATGGTTCAAAACATAGACAGTAAGAAGAGTCAGTTTTCTTGTACTTAAGTCGTCATTGTGCCTTTTGTATTTAATTCCGTTGCAATTTCTGTGTTTCATCGTCAATAAGAAGGTCAGAGGGATACAGTAAACCTGAAGTGAAGCATCGGAATCACTATTTAGTGTCACAGGAATGGTTCAAACATAGACAGTAAGAAGAGTCAGTTTTCTTGTACTTAATTCGGCATTGTGCTTGTTCTATTTATTTCCGATGCAATTTCTGTGTTTCATCGTCAATAAGAAGGTCAGAGGGATACGGTGAACCTGAAGTGAAGCATGGGAATCTATAACTAGTGTCACAGGAATGGTTCACAACATAGACAATAAGAAGAGTCAGTTTTCTTGTACATAAGTCGGCATTGTGCATTTTGTATTTAATTCCGATGCAATTTCTGTGTATCATCGTCAATAAGAAGGTCAGAGGGATAAAGTAAAAATGAAGTGAAGCATCGGAATCTATAACTAGTGTCACATGAATGGTTCAACACATAGACAGTAAGAAGAGTCAGTTATCTTGTACTTAAGTCGGCATGTGCCTTTTCTATATAATTCCGATGTAATTTCTGTGTTTCATCGTCAATTAGAAGGTCAGAGGGATACAGTAAACCTGAGGTGAAGCATCGGAATCTATAACTAGTGCCGAAGGAATGGTTCATAACATAGACAGTAAGAAGAGTCAGTTTTCTTGTACTTAAGTCGGCATTGTGCCTTTTGTATTTAATTCCGAAGAAATTTCTGTGTTTCATCGTCAATAAGAAGGTCAGAGTGATACAGTAAACCAGAAGTGAAGCATCGGAATCTATAACTAGTGTCACAGGAATGGTTCAAAGCATTGACAGTAAGAAGACTCAGATTTCTTGTACTTAAGTCGGCATTGTGACTTTTCTATTTAATTCCGATGCAATTTCTGTGATTCACTGTCAATAAGAAGGTCAGAGGGATACAGTAAAAATGAAGTGAAGCATCGGAATCTATAACTAGTGACACAGGAATGGTTCAAAGCATAGACAGTAAGAGGAGTCAGTTTTCTTGTACTTAAATCGGCATTGCTCCTTTTCTATTTAATTCCGATGCAATTTCTGTGTTTCCTCGTCAATAAGAAGGACAGATGGATACAGTAAACCTGAAGTGAAAAATCGGAATCTATAACTAGTGTCACAGGAATGGTTAAAACATAGACAGTAAGAAGAGTCAGTTTTCTTGTACTTAAGTCGGCATTGTGCCTTTTGTATTTAATTTCGATGCAATTTCTGTGATTCATCGTCAATAAGAAGGTCAGAGGGATACAGTAAAAATGTAGTGAAGCATCGGAATCTATAACTAGTGTCACCTGAATGGTTCAACACATAGACAGTAAGAAGAGTCAGTTATCTTGTACTTAAGTCGGCATTGTGCCTTTTGTATTCAATTCCGAAGCTATTTCTGTGTTTCATCGTCAATAAGAAGGTCAGAGGGATACAGTAAACCGGATGCGAAGCATCGGAATCTATAACTAGTGTCACAGGAATGGTTCAAACATAGACAGTAAGAAGAGTCAGTTTTCTTGTACTTAAGTCGGCATTGTGCCTTTTGTATTTAATTCCGATGCAATTTCTGTGTTTCATCGTCAATAAGAAGGTCAGAGGGATACAGTAAACCTGAAGTGAAGCATCGGAATCACTATTTAGTGTCACAGGAATGGTTCAAACATAGACAGTAAGAAGAGTCAGTTTTCTTGTACTTAATTCGGCATTGTGCTTGTTCTATTTATTTCCGATGCAATTTCTGTGTTTCATCGTCAATAAGAAGGTCAGAGGGATACGGTGAACCTGAAGTGAAGCATGGGAATCTATAACTAGTGTCACAGGAATGGTTCAAAACATAGACAGTAACAAGAGTCAGTTATCTTGTACATAAGTCGGAATTGTGCCTCTGTATTTAATTCCGATGCAATAACTGTGTTTCATCGTCAATACGAAGGTCAGAGGGATACAGTAAACCTGAAGTGAAGCATCGGAATCTATAACTAGTATCACAGGAATGGTTCAAAACATAGACAGTAAGAAGAGTCAGTTATCTTGTACTTAAGTCGGCATTGTGCCTTTTGTATTTAATTCCGATGCTATTACTGTGTTTCATCGTCAATAAGATGGTTAGAGGGATACAGTAAACCGGAAGTGAAGCATCGGAATCTATAACTAGTGTCACAGGAATGGTTCAAAACATAGACAGTAAGAAGAGTCAGTTTTCTTGTACTTCAGTCGGCATTGTGCCTTTTGTATTTAATTCCGATGCAATTTCTGTGTATCATCGCCAATAAGAAGGTCAGAGGGAGGCAGTGAACCTGAAGTGGAGCAACCGAATCCATAACTAGTGTCACAGGAAAGGTTTAAAACATAGACAGAAAGAAGAGCCAGTCTTCTTGTACTTGAGTCGGCATTGTGCCTTTTGTATTTAATTCCGATGCAGTTTCGGTGTTTCATCGACAGTAAGGAAATCAGAGGGATACAGTAATACTGAAGTAAAGCATCGGAATCTATAACTAGTGTCACAGGAATGGTTCAAAACATAGACAGTAAGAAGAGCCAGCCTTCTTGTAATTGAGTCGGAATTGGGCCTTTTGTATTTAATTCCGATGAAATTTCTGTGTTTCATCGTCAATAAGAAGGTCACACTGATACAGTAAAGCTGAAGTGAAGCATCGGAATCCATAACTAGTGTCACAGGAATGGTTCAAAACATAGAGAGTAAGATGAGACAGTCTTCTTGTACCTAAGTCAGCATTGTGCCTTTTGTATTTAATTCCGATTCAATTTCTGTGTTTCCTCGTCAATACGAAGGACAGTGGGATACAGTAAACCTGAAGTGAAGCATCGGAATCTATAACTAGTGTCACAGGAATGGTTAAAACATAGAAAGTAAGAAGAGTCAGTTTTTCCTTGTATTTAAGTCGGCATTGTGCCTTTTGTATTTAATTCCGATGATATTTATGTGATTCATCGTAAATAAGAAGGTCTGAGGGATACAGTAATCCTGAAGTGAAGCATCGGAATCTATAACTAGTGTCACATGAATGGTTCAACTCATAGACAGTAAGAAGAGTCAGTTATCTTGTACTTAAGTCGGCATTGTGCCTTTTGTATTTAATTCCGATGCAATTTCTTTGTTTCATCGTCAATATAAGGACAGAGGGTTACAGTAAACCTGAAATGAGGCATCGGATTCTATAACTAGTGTCACAGGAATGGTTCAAAACATAGACAGTAAGAAGAGTAAGTTTTCTTGTACTTAAGTCGGCATTGTGCTTTTTGAATTTAATTCCGATGCAAATTCTGTGTTTCGTCGTCAATAAGATGGTCCAAGGGATACATTAAACCTGAAGTGAAGCATCGGAATCTATAACTAGTGTCACATGAATGGTTCAAAACATCGACAGTAAGAAGAGTCAGTCTTCTTGTACTTAAGTCGGCATTGTGCCTTTTGTATTTAATTCCGATTCAATTTCTGTGTTTCCTCGTCAATACGAAGGACAGTGGGATACAGTAAACCTGAAGTGAAGCATCGGAATCACTATTTAGTGTCACAGGAATGGTTCAAACATAGACAGTAAGAAGAGTCAGTTTTCTTGTACTTAATTCGGCACTGTGCTTGTTCTATTTATTTCCGATGCAATTTCTGTGTTTCATCGTCAATAAGAAGGTCAGAGGGATACGGTGAACCTGAAGTGAAGCATGGGAATCTATAACTAGTGTCACAGGAATGGTTCAAAACATAGACAGTAACAAGAGTCAGTTATCTTGTACATAAGTCGGAATTGTGCCTCTGTATTTAATTCCGATGCAATATCTGTGTTTCATCGTCAATAAGAAGGTCGGAGGGATACAGTAAACCTGAAGTGAAGCATCGGAATCTATAACTAGTGTCACAGGAATGGTTCAAAACATAGACAGTAATAAGAGTCAGTTTTCTTGTACTTACGTCAGCATTGTGCCTTTTGTATTTAATTCCGATGCAATTTCTGTGTTTCATCGTCAATAAGAAGGTCAGAGGGATACAGTAAACCTGAAGTGAATCATCGGAATCTATAACTAGTGTCACAGGAATGGTTCAAAACATAGACAATAAGAAGAGTCAGTTCTCTTGAACTTAAGTCAGCATTGTGCCTTTTGTATTTAATTCCGATTCAATTTCTGTGTTTCCTCGTCAATACGAAGGACAGTGGGATACAGTAAACCTGAAGTGAAGCATCGGAATCTATAACTAGTGTCACAGGAATGGTTAAAACATAGAAAGTAAGAAGAGTCAGTTTTTCCTTGTATTTAAGTCGGCATTGTGCCTTTTGTATTTAATTCCGATGATATTTATGTGATTCATCGTAAATAAGAAGGTCTGAGGGATACAGTAATCCTGAAGTGAAGCATCGGAATCTATAACTAGTGTCACATGAATGGTTCAACTCATAGACAGTAAGAAGAGTCAGTTATCTTGTACTTAAGTCGGCATTGTGCCTTTTGTATTTAATTCCGATGCTATTACTGTGTTTCATCGTCAATAAGAAGGTCAGAGGGATACAGTAAACCGGAAGTGAAGCATCGGAATCTATAACTAGTGTCACAGGAATGGTTCAAAACATAGACAGTAAGAAGAGTCAGTTTTCTTGTACTTCAGTCGGCATTGTGCCTTTTGTATTTAATTCCGATGCAATTTCTGTGTATCATCGCCAATAAGAAGGTCAGAGGGAGGCAGTGAACCTGAAGTGGAGCAACCGAATCCATAACTAGTGTCACAGGAAAGGTTTAAAACATAGACAGAAAGAAGAGCCAGTCTTCTTGTACTTGAGTCGGCATTGTGCCTTTTGTATTTAATTCCGATGCAGTTTCGGTGTTTCATCGACAGTAAGGAAATCAGAGGGATACAGTAATACTGAAGTAAAGCATCGGAATCTATAACTAGTGTCACAGGAATGGTTCAAACATAGACAGTAAGAAGAGCCAGCCTTCTTGTACTTGAGTCGGAATTGGGCCTTTTGTATTTAATTCCGATGAAATTTCTGTGTTTCATCGTCAATAAGAAGGTCACACTGATACAGTAAAGCTGAAGTGAAGCATCGGAATCCATAACTAGTGTCACAGGAATGGTTCAAAACATAGAGAGTGAGATGAGACAGTCTTCTTGTACCTAAGTCGGCATTGAGCCTTTTGTATTTAATTCCGATGCAATTTCTGTGTTTCATCGTCAATATAAGGACAGAGGGATACAGTAAACCTGAAATGAGGCATCGGATTCTATAACTAGTGTCACAGGAATGGTTCAAAACATAGACAGTAAGAAGAGTAAGTTTTCTTGTACTTAAGTCGGCATTGTGCTTTTTGAATTTAATTCCGATGCAAATTCTGTGTTTCGTCGTCAATAAGATGGTCCAAGGGATACAGTAAACCTGAAGTGAAGCATCGGAATCTATAACTAGTGTCACATGAATGGTTCAAAACATCGACAGTAAGAAGAGTCAGTCTTCTTGTACTTAAGTCGGCATTGTGCCTTTTGTATATAATTCCGATGATATTTTTGTGTTTCATCATCAATAAGAAGGTCAGAGGGATACAGGAAACCGGATGTGAAGCATCGGAATCTATAACTAGTGTCACAAGAATGGTTCAAAACATAGACAGTAACAAGAGTCAGTTTTCTTGTACTTAAGTCGGAATTGTGCCTTATGTATTTAATTCCGATGAAATTTCTGTGATTCAGCGTCAATAAGAAGGTTAGAGGGATACAGTAAACCTGAAGTGAAGCATCGGAATCTATAACTAGTGTCACTGGAATGGTTCAAAACATAGACAGTAAGAAGAGTCAGTTTCTTGTACTTAAGTCGGCATTGTGCCTTTTGTATTTAATTCCGATGCAATTTCTGTGTTTCCTCGTCAATAAGAAGGACAGATGGATACAGTAAACCTGAAGTGAAAAATCGGAATCTATAACTAGTGTCACAATAATGGTTAAAACATAGACAGTAAGAAGAGTCAGTTTTCTTGTACTTAAGTCGGCATTGTGCCTTTTGTATTTAATTTGGATGCAATTTCTGTGATTCATCGTCTATAAGAAGGTCAGAGGGATACAGTAAAAATGTAGTGAAGCATCGGAATCTATAACTAGTGTCACATGAATGGTTCAACACATAGACAGTAAGAAGAGTCAGTTATCTTGTACTTAAGTCGGCATTGTGCCTTTTGTATTTAATTCCGAAGCTATTTCTGTGTTTCATCGTCAATAAGAAGGTCAGAGGGATACAGTAAACTGGATGCGAAGCATCGGAATCTATAACTAGTGTCACAGGAATGGTTCAAAACATAGACAGTAAGAAGAGTCAGTTTTCTTGTACTTAAGTCGGCATTGTGCCTTTTGTATTTAATTCCGATGCAATTTCTGTGTATCATCGTCAATAAGAAGGTCAGAGGGATACAGTAAAACTGAAGTGAAGCATCGGAATCTATTACTAGTGTCACATGAATAGTTCAAAATATAGACAGTAAGAAGAGTCAGTTTTCTTGTACTTACGTCAGCATTGTGCCTTTTGTATTTAATTCCGATGCAATTTCTGTGTTTCATCGTCAATAAGAAGGTCAGAGGGATACAGTAAACCTGAAGTGAATCATCGGAATCTATAACTAGTGTCACAGGAATGGTTCAAAACATAGACAATAAGAAGAGTCAGTTCTCTTGAACTTAAGTCAGCATTGTGCCTTTTGTATTTAATTCCGTTGCAATTTCTGTGTTTCATCGTCAATAAGAAGGTCAGAGGGATACAGTAAACCTGAAGTGAAGCATCGGAATCACTATTTAGTGTCACAGGAATGGTTCAAACATAGACAGTAAGAAGAGTCAGTTTTCTTGTACTTAATTCGGCATTGTGCTTGTTCTATTTATTTCCGATGCAATTTCTGTGTTTCATCGTCAATAAGAAGGTCAGAGGGATACGGTGAACCTGAAGTGAAGCATGGGAATCTATAACTAGTGTCACAGGAATGGTTCAAAACATAGACAGTAACAAGAGTCAGTTATCTTGTACATAAGTCGGAACTGTGCCTCTGTATTTAATTCCGATGCAATATCTGTGTTTCATCGTCAATAAGAAGGTCAGAGGGATACAGTAAACCTGAAGTGAAGCATCGGAATCTATAACTAGTGTCACAGGAATGGTTCAAAACATAGACAGTAATAAGAGTCAGTTTTCTTGTACTTACGTCAGCATTGTGCCTTTTGTATTTAATTCCGATGCAATTTCTGTGTTTCTTCGTCAATAATAAGGTCAGAGGGATACAGTAAACCTGAAGTGAATCATCGGAATCTATAACTAGTGTCACAGGAATGGTTCAAAACATAGACAATAAGAAGAGTCAGTTCTCTTGAACTTAAGTCAGCATTGTGCCTTTTGTATTTAATTCCGATTCAATTTCTGTGTTTCCTCGTCAATACGAAGGACAGTGGGATACAGTAAACCTGAAGTGAAGCATCGGAATCTATAACTAGTGTCACAGGAATGGTTAAAACATAGACAGTAAGAAGAGTCAGTTTTTCCTTGTATTTAAGTCGGCATTGTGCCTTTTGTATTTAATTCCGATGATATTTATGTGATTCATCGTAAATAAGAAGGTCTGAGGGGTACAGTAATCCTGAAGTGAAGCATCGGAATCTATAACTAGTGTCACATGAATGGTTCAACTCATAGACAGTAAGAAGAGTCAGTTATCTTGAACTTAAGTCGGCATTGTGCCTTTTGTATTTAATTCCGATGCTATTACTGTGTTTCATCGTCAATAAGAAGGTCAGAGGGATACAGTAAACCGGAAGTGAAGCATCGGAATCTATAACTAGTGTCACAGGAATGGTTCAAAACATAGACAGTAAGAAGAGTCAGTTTTCTTGTACTTCAGTCGGCATTGTGCCTTTTGTATTTAATTCCGATGCAATTTCTGTGTATCATCGCCAATAAGAAGGTCAGAGGGAGGCAGTGAACCTGAAGTGGAGCAACCGAATCCATAACTAGTGTCACAGGAAAGGTTTAAAACATTGACAGAAAGAAGAGCCAGTCTTCTTGTACTTGAGTCGGCATTGTGCCTTTTGTATTTAATTCCGATGCAATTTCTGTGTTTCATCGACAGTAAGGAGGTCAGAGGGATACAGTAATACTGAAGTAAAGCATCGGAATCTATAACTAGTGTCACAGGAATGGTTCAAAACATAGACAGTAAGAAGAGCCAGCCTTCTTGAACTTGAGTCGGAATTGTGCCGTTTGTATTTAATTCCGATGCAATTTCTGTGTTTCATCGTCAATAAGAAGGTCACAGGGATACAGTAAAGCTGAAGTGAAGCATCGGAATCTATAACTAGTGTCACAGGAATGGTTCAAAACATAGAGAGTAAGATGAGACAGTCTTCTTGTACCTAAGTCGGCATTGAGCCTTTTGTATTTAATTCCGATGCAATTTCTGTGTTTCATCGTCAATATAAGGACAGCGGGAATCAGTAAACCTGAAATGAGGCATCGGATTCTATAACTAGTGTCACAGGAATGGTTCAAAACATAGACAGTAAGAAGAGTAAGTTTTCTTGTACTTAAGTCGGCATTGTGCTTTTTGAATTTAATTCCGATGCAAATTCCGTGTTTCGTCGTCAATAAGATGGTCCAAGGGATACATTAAACCTGAAGTGAAGCATCGGAATCTATAACTAGTGTCACATGAATGGTTCAAAACATAGACAGTAAGAAGAGTCAGTTATCTTGTACTTAAGTCGGCATTGTGCCTTTTCTATATAATTCCGATGATATTTTTGTGTTTCATCATCAATAAGAAGGTCAGAGGGATACAGGAAACCGGATGTGAAGCATCGGAATCTATAACTAGTGTCACAGGAATGGTTCAAAACATAGACAGTAACAAGAGTCAGTTTTCTTGTACTTAAGTCGGAATTGTGCCTTATGTATTTAATTCCGATGAAATTTCTGTGTTTCAGCGTCAATAAGAAGGTTAGAGGGATACAGTAAACCTGAAGTGAAGCATCGGAATCTATAACTAGTGTCACTGGAATGGTTCAAAACATAGACAGTAAGAAGAGTCAGTTTCTTGTACTTAAGTCGGCATTGTGCCTTTTGTATTTAATTCCGATGCAATTTCTGTGTTTCCTCGTCAATAAGAAGGACAGATGGATACAGTATACCTGAAGTGAAAAATCGGAATCTATAAGTAGTGTCACAGGAATGGTTAAAACATAGACAGTAAGAAGAGTCAGTTTTCTTGTACTTAACTCGGCATTGTGCCTTTTGTATTTAATTTCGATGCAATTTCTGTGATTCATCGTCAATAAGAAGGTCAGAGGGATACAGTAAAAATGTAGTGAAGCATCGGAATCTATAACTAGTGTCACATGAATGGTTCAACACATAGACAGTAAGAAGAGTCAGTTATCTTGTACTTAAGTCGGCATTGTGCCTTTTGTATTTAATTCCGAAGCTATTTCGGTGTTTCATCGTCAATAAGAAGGTCAGAGGGATACAGTAAACCGGATGCGAAGCATCGGAATCTATAATTAGTGTCACAGGAATGGTTCAAAACATAGACAGTAAGAAGAGTCAGTTTTCTTGTACTTAAGTCGGCATTGTGCCTTTTGTATTTAATTCCGATGCAATTTCTGTGTTTCATCGTCAATAAGAAGGTCAGAGGGATACAGTAAACCTGAAGTGAAGCATCGGAATCTATTACTAGTGTCGCATGAATAGTTCAAAATATAGACAGTAAGAAGAGTCAGTTTTCTTGTACTTACGTCAGCATTGTGCTTTTGTATTTAATTCCGATGCAATTTCTGTGTTTCATCGTCAATAAGAAGGTCAGAGGGATACAGTAAACCTGAAGTGAATCATCGGAATCTATAACTAGTTTCACAGGAATGGTTCAAAACATAGACAATAAGAAGAGTCAGTTCTCTTGAACTTAAGTCAGCATTGTGCCTTTTGTATTTAATTCCGTTGCAATTTCTGTGTTTCATCGTCAATAAGAAGGTCAGAGGGATACAGTAAACCTGAAGTGAAGCATCGGAATCACTATTTAGTGTCACAGGAATGGTTCAAACATAGACAGTAAGAAGAGTCAGTTTTTATGTACTTAATTCGGCATTGTGCTTGTTCTATTTAATTCCGAAGCAATTTCTGTGTTTCATCGTCAATAAGAAGGTCAGAGGGATACAGTAAACCTGAAGTGAAGCATCGGCATCTATAACTAGTGTCACAGGAATGGTTCAAAACATAGACACTAAGAAGAGTCAGTATTCTTGTACTTAAGTCGGCATTGTGCTTTTTGTATTTAATTCCGATGCAATTTCTGTCTTTCATCGTCACTAAGAGGGTCAGCGGAATACAGTAAACTTGAAATGAAGCATCGGAATCTATAACTAGTGTCACAGGAATGGTTCAAAACATAGACAGTAAGAAGAGTCAGTTTTCTTGTACTTAAGTCGTCATTGTGCCTTTTGTATTTAATTCCGTTGCAATATCTGTGTTTCATCGACAATAAGAAGGTCAGAGGGATACAGTAAACCTGAAGTGAAGCATCGGAATCACTATTTAGTGTCACAGGAATGGTTCAAACATAGACAGTAAGAAGAGTCAGTTTTCTTGTACTTAATTCGGCATTGTGCTTGTTTTATTTTTTTCCGATGCAATTTCTGTGTTTCATCGTCAATAAGAAGGTCAGAGGGTTACGGTGAACCTGAAGTGAAGCATGGGAATCTATAACTAGTGTCACAGGAATGGTTCAAAACATAGACAATAAGAAGAGTCAGTTTTCTTGTACATAAGTCGGCATTGTGCATTTTGTATTTAATTCCGATGCAATTTCTGTGTATCATCGTCAATAAGAAGGTCAGAGGGATAAAGTAAAAATGAAGTGAAGCATCGGAATCTATAACTAGTGTCACATGAATGGCTCAACACATAGACAGTAAGAAGAGTCAGTTATCTTGTACTTAAGTCGGCATTGTGCCTTTTCTATATAATTCCGATGTAATTTCTGTGTTTCATCGTCAATTAGAAGGTCAGAGGGATACAGTAAACCTGAGGTGAAGCATCGGAATCTATAACTAGTGCTGAAGGAATGGTTCAAAACATAGACAGTAAGAAGAGTCAGTTTTCTTGTACTTAAGTCGGCATTGTGCCTTTTGTATTTAATTCCGATGAAATTTCTGTGTTTCATCGTCAATAAGAAGGTCAGAGGGATACAGTAAACCAGAAGTGAAGCATCGGAATCTATAACTAGTGTCACAGGAATGGTTCAAAGCATTGACAGTAAGAAGACTCAGATTTCTTGTACTTAAGTCGGCATTGTGACTTTTCTATTTAATTCCGATGCAATTTCTGTGATACATCGTCAATAAGAAGGTCAGAGGGATACAGTAAAAATGAAGTGAAGCATCGGAATCTATAACTAGTGACACAGGAATGGTTCAAAGCATAGACAGTAAGAGGAGTCAGTTTTCTTGTACTTAAATCGGCATTGCTCCTTTTCTATTTAATTCCGATGCAATTTCTGTGTTTCATCGTCAATAAGAAGGTCAGAGGGATACAGTAAAAATGAAGTGAAGCATCGGAATCTATAACTAGTGTCACAGGAATGGTTCAAAGCATAGACAGTAAGAGGAGTCAGTTTTCTTGTACTTAAATCGGCATTGTGCCTTTTGTATTTAACTCCGATGCAATTGCTGTGTTTCATCGTCAATAAGGTCAGAGGGATACAGTAAACCTGAAGTGAAGCATCGGAATCTATAACTAGTGTCACAGGAATGGTTCAAAACATAGACAGTAAGGGGAATCAGTTTTCTTGTACTTAAGTCGGCATTGTGCCTTTTGTATTTAATTCCGATGCATTTTCTGTGTTTCATCGTCAATAAGAAGGTCAGAGGGATACAGTAAACCTGAAGTGAAGCATCGGAATCTATAACTAGTGTCACAGGAATGGTTCAATCATAGACAGTAAGAAGAGTCAGTTTTCTTGTACTTAAGTCGGAATTGTGCCTTTTGTATTTACTTCCGATGCAACTTCTGTGTTTCATCGTCAATAAGAAGGTCTGATGGATACAGTAAACCTTAAGGGATGCATCGGAAGCTATAACTAGTGTCACATGAATGGTTCAAAACATAGACAGTAGGAAGAGTTCTCTTGTACTTAGGTCGTCATTGTGCCTTTTGTATTTAATTCCGATGCAATTTCTGTGTTTCATCGTAAATAAGAAGGTCAGAGGGATACAGTAACCTGAAGTGAAGCATCGGAATCTATAACTAGTGTCACAGGAATGGTTTAAAACATAGACAGTTAGAAGAGTCAGTTTTCTTGTACTTAAGTCGGCATTGTGCCTTTTGTATTTAATTCCGATGCAATTTCTGTGTTTAATCGTCTATAAGAAGGTCAGAGGGATACAGTAAACCTGAAGTGAAGCATCCGAATCAATAACTAGTGTCACAGCAATGGTTCAGAACATAGACAGTAAGAAGAGTCAGTTTTCTTGTACTTAAGTCGGCATTGTGCCTTTTGTATTGAATTCCGATGCAATATCTGTGTTTCATAGTCAATAAGAAGGTCAGAAGGATAAAGTAAACCTGAAGTGAAGCATCGGAATCTATAACTAGTGTCACAGGAATGGTTCAAAACATAGGCAGGAAGAATAGTCAGTTTTCTTGTACATAAGTCGGCATTGTGCCTTTTGTATTTAATTCCGGTGCAATTTCTGTGTTTCATCGTCAACAAGAAGGTCAGAGGGATACAGTAAACCTGAAGTGAAGCATCGGAATCAATACCTAGTGTCACAGGAATGGTTCAAACATAGACAGTAGGATGTGTCAGTTTTCTTGTACTTTAGTCGGCATTGTGCCTTTTGTATTTAATTCCGATGCAATTTCTGCGTTTCATCGTCAATAAGAAGGTCAGAGGGATACAGTAAAAATGAAGTGAAGCATCGGAATCTATAACTAGTGTAACAGGAATGGTTCAATAAATTGACAGTAAGAAGAGTCAATTTTCTTGTACCTAGGTCGGCATTGTTCCTTTTTTATTTCATTCCGACGCTATTTCTGTGTTTCATCCTCAATAAGAAGGTCAGAGGGATACAGTAAACCTGAAGAGAAGCATCGGAATCTATTATTAGTGTCACATGAATGGTTCAAAACATAGACAGTAAGAAGAGTCACTTTTCTTGTACTTAAGTCGGCATTGTGCCTTTTGTATTTATTTCGGATGCAATTTCTGTGTTTAATCGTCAATAAGAAGGTCCGAGGGATACAGTAAACCTGAAGTGAATCATCGGAATCTATAACTAGTGTCACAGGAATGGTTCAAAACATAGACAGGAAGAATTGTCAGTTTTCTTATACATCAGTCGGCATTGTGCCTTTTGTATTTAATTCCGGTGCAATTTCTGTGTTTCATCGTCAACAAGAAGGTCAGAGGGATACAGTAAACCTGAAGTGAAGCATCGGAATCTCTAACTAGTGTCACAGGAATGGTTCAATACATTGACAGTAAGAAGAGTCATTTTACTTGTACCTAAGTCGGCATTAATCTTTTCTATTTAATTCCGATGCAATTTCTGTGTTTCATCGTCAATAAGAAGGTCAGAGGTATACAGTAAAAATGAAGTGAAGCATCGGAATCTATAACTAGTGTCACAGGAATGGTTCAAAGCATAGACAGTAAGAGGAGTCAGTTTTCTTGTACTTAAATCGGCATTGTGCCTTTTGTATTTAACTCCGATGCAATTGCTGTGTTTCATCGTCAATAAGAAGGTCTGAGGGATACAGTAAACCTGAAGTGAAGCATCGGAATCTATAACTAGTGTCACAGGAATGGTTCAAATTATAGACAGTAAGAGGAGTCAGTTTTCTTGTACTTAAGTCGGCATTGTGCCTTTTGCATTTAATTCCGATGCATTTTCTGTAATTCATCGTCAATAAGAAGGTCTGATGGATACAGTAAACCTGAAGGGATGCATCGGAAGCTATAACTGATGTCACATGAATGGTTCAAAACATAGACAGTAGGAAGAGTTCTCTTGTACTTAGGTCGTCATTGTGCCTTTTGTATTTAATTCCGATGCAATTTCTGTGTTTCATCGTCAATAAGAAGGTCAGAGGGATACAGTAACCTGAAGTGAAGCATCGGAATCTATAACTAGTGTCACAGGAATAGTTCAAATCTTAGACAATAAGAAGAGTCTGTTTTCTTGTACTTAAGTCGGCATTGTGCCTATTGTATTTAATTCCGATGCAATTTCTGTGTTTCATCGTCAATAAGAAGGCCAGAGGGATACAGTAAACCTGAAGTGAAGCATCGAAATCTTTAACTAGTGTCACAGGAATGGTTCAAAACATAGACAGTAAGAAAAGTCAGTTTTCTCGTACTTAAGTCGGCATTGTGCCTTTTGTATTTAATTCCGTTGCAATTTCTGTGTTTCATCGTCAATAACAAGGTCAGAGGGATACAGTAAACCTGAGGTGACGCATCGGAATCTATAACTAGTGTCACAGGAATGGTTCAAAACATAGACAGTAAGAAGAGTCAGTTTTCTTGTACTTAAGTCGGCATTGTGCCTTTTCTATATAATTCCGATAAAGTTTCTGTGTTTCATCGTCAATTAGAAGGTCAGAGGGATACAGTAAACCTGAGGTGAAGCATCGGAATCTATAACTAGTGTCGAAGGAATGGTTCAAAACATAGACAGTAAAAAGAGTCAGTTTTCTTGTACTTAAGTCGGCATTGTGAATTTTTTTGTATTTAATTCCCATGAAATTTCTGTGTTTCATCGTCAATAAGAAGGTCAGAGGGATACAGTAAACCAGAAGTGAAGCATCGGAATCTATAACTAGTGTCACAGGAATGGTTCAATACATTGACAGTAAGAAGAGTCAATTTTCTTGTACCTAGGTCGGCATTGTTCCTTTTTTATTTCATTCCGATGCTATTTCTGTGTTTCATCCTCAATAAGAAGGTCAGAGGGATACAGTAAACCTGAAGAGAAGCATCGGAATCTATTATTAGTGTCACATGAATGGTTCAAAACATAGACAGTAAGAAGAGTCACTTTTCTTGTACTTAAGTCGGCATTGTGCCTTTTGTATTTATTTCGGATGCAATTTCTGTGTTTCATCGTCAATAAGAAGGTCCGAGGGATACAGTAAACCTGAAGTGAATCATCGGAATCTATAACTAGTGTCACAGGAATGGTTCAAAACATAGACAGTAAGAAGAGTCAGTTTTCTTGTACTTAAGTCGGCATTGTGCCTTTTGTATTTAATTCCGATGCAATTTGAGTGTTTCATCGTCAGTAAAAACGTCAGAGGAATACAGTAAACCTGAAGTGAAGCATCGGAATATATAACTAGTGTCACATGAATGGTTCAAAACATAGACAGCAAGAAGAGTCAGTTTTCTTGTACTTAAGTCGGCATTGTGCCTTTTGTATTTAATTCCCATGCAATCTCTGTGTTTCATCGTCAATAAGAAGGACACAGGGATACAGTAAACCTGAAGTGAAGCATCGGAATCTATAACTAGTGTCAAATGAATGGTTCAAGCGTAGACAGTAAGAAGAGTCAGTTATCTCGTACTTAAGTCGGCATTGTGCCATTTGTATTTAATTCCGACGCAATTTCTGTGTTTCATCGTCAATAAGAAGGTCAGAGGGATACAGTACACCTGACGTGAAGCATCGGAATCGAAAACTAGTGTCACAGGAATGGTTCAAAACATAGACAGTAAGAAGGGTAAGTTTTCTTGTACTTAAGTCGGCGTTGTGCCTTTTGTATTTAATTCCGATGCAATTTCTGTGTTTCATCGTCAATAAGAAGGTAAGAGGGATACAGTAAAGCTGAAGTGAAGCATCGGAATCTATAACTAGTGTCACTGGAATGGTTCAAAACATAGACAGTAAGAAGAATTAGTTTTCTTGTACTTAAGTCGGCATTGTGCCTTTTGTATTTAACTCCGATGCAATTTCTGTGTTTCATAGTCAATAAGAAGGTCAGAAGGATAAAGTAAACCTGAAGTGAATCATCGGAATCTATAACTAGTGTCACAGGAATGGTTCAAAACATAGACAGGAAGAATTGTCAGTTTTCTTATACATCAGTCGGCATTGTGCCTTTTGTATTTAATTCCGGTGCAATTTCTGTGTTTCATCGTCAACAAGAAGGTCAGAGGGATACAGTAAACCTGAAGTGAAGCATCGGAATCTCTAACTAGTGTCACAGGAATGGTTCAATACATTGACAGTAAGAAGAGTCATTTTACTTGTACCTAAGTCGGCATTAATCTTTTCTATTTAATTCCGATGCAATTTCTGTGTTTCATCGTCAATAAGAAGGTCAGAGGTATACAGTAAAAATGAAGTGAAGCATCGGAATCTATAACTAGTGTCACAGGAATGGTTCAAAGCATAGACAGTAAGAGGAGTCAGTTTTCTTGTACTTAAATCGGCATTGTGCCTTTTGTATTTAACTCCGATGCAATTGCTGTGTTTCATCGTCAATAAGAAGGTCTGAGGGATACAGTAAACCTGAAGTGAAGCATCGGAATCTATAACTAGTGTCACAGGAATGGTTCAAATTATAGACAGTAAGAGGAGTCAGTTTTCTTGTACTTAAGTCGGCATTGTGCCTTTTGCATTTAATTCCGATGCATTTTCTGTAATTCATCGTCAATAAGAAGGTCTGATGGATACAGTAAACCTGAAGGGATGCATCGGAAGCTATAACTGATGTCACATGAATGGTTCAAAACATAGACAGTAGGAAGAGTTCTCTTGTACTTAGGTCGTCATTGTGCCTTTTGTATTTAATTCCGATGCAATTTCTGTGTTTCATCGTCAATAAGAAGGTCAGAGGGATACAGTAACCTGAAGTGAAGCATCGGAATCTATAACTAGTGTCACAGGAATAGTTCAAATCTTAGACAATAAGAAGAGTCTGTTTTCTTGTACTTAAGTCGGCATTGTGCCTATTGTATTTAATTCCGATGCAATTTCTGTGTTTCATCGTCAATAAGAAGGCCAGAGGGATACAGTAAACCTGAAGTGAAGCATCGGAATCTTTAACTAGTGTCACAGGAATGGTTCAAAACATAGACAGTAAGAAAAGTCAGTTTTCTCGTACTTAAGTCGGCATTGTGCCTTTTGTATTTAATTCCGTTGCAATTTCTGTGTTTCATCGTCAATAACAAGGTCAGAGGGATACAGTAAACCTGAGGTGACGCATCGGAATCTATAACTAGTGTCACAGGAATGGTTCAAAACATAGACAGTAAGAAGAGTCAGTTTTCTTGTACTTAAGTCGGCATTGTGCCTTTTCTATATAATTCCGATAAAGTTTCTGTGTTTCATCGTCAATTAGAAGGTCAGAGGGATACAGTAAACCTGAGGTGAAGCATCGGAATCTATAACTAGTGTCGAAGGAATGGTTCAAAACATAGACAGTAAAAAGAGTCAGTTTTCTTGTACTTAAGTCGGCATTGTGAATTTTTTTGTATTTAATTCCCATGAAATTTCTGTGTTTCATCGTCAATAAGAAGGTCAGAGGGATACAGTAAACCAGAAGTGAAGCATCGGAATCTATAACTAGTGTCACAGGAATGGTTCAATACATTGACAGTAAGAAGAGTCAATTTTCTTGTACCTAGGTCGGCATTGTTCCTTTTTTATTTCATTCCGATGCTATTTCTGTGTTTCATCCTCAATAAGAAGGTCAGAGGGATACAGTAAACCTGAAGAGAAGCATCGGAATCTATTATTAGTGTCACATGAATGGTTCAAAACATAGACAGTAAGAAGAGTCACTTTTCTTGTACTTAAGTCGGCATTGTGCCTTTTGTATTTATTTCGGATGCAATTTCTGTGTTTCATCGTCAATAAGAAGGTCCGAGGGATACAGTAAACCTGAAGTGAATCATCGGAATCTATAACTAGTGTCACAGGAATGGTTAAAACATAGACAGTAAGAAGAGTCAGTTTTCTTGTACTTAAGTCGGCATTGTGCCTTTTGTATTTAATTCCGATGCAATTTGAGTGTTTCATCGTCAGTAAAAACGTCAGAGGGATACAGTAAACCTGAAGTGAAGCATCGGAATATATAACTAGTGTCACATGAATGGTTCAAAACATAGACAGCAAGAAGAGTCAGTTTTCTTGTACTTAAGTCGGCATTGTGCCTTTTGTATTTCATTCCCATGCAATCTCTGTGTTTCATCGTCAATAAGAAGGACACAGGGATACAGTAAACCTGAAGTGAAGCATCGGAATCTATAACTAGTGTCAAATGAATGGTTCAAGCGTAGACAGTAAGAAGAGTCAGTTATCTTGTACTTAAGTCGGCATTGTGCCATTTGTATTTAATTCCGACGCAATTTCTGTGTTTCATCGTCAATAAGAAGGTCAGAGGGATACAGTACACCTGACGTGAAGCATCGGAATCGAAAACTAGTGTCACAGGAATGGTTCAAAACATAGACAGTAAGATGGGTAAGTTTTCTTGTACTTAAGTCGGCGTTGTGCCTTTTGTATTTAATTCCGATGCAATTTCTGTGTTTCATCGTCAATAAGAAGGTAAGAGGGATACAGTAAAGCTGAAGTGAAGCATCGGAATCTATAACTAGTGTCACTGGAATGGTTCAAAACATAGACAGTAAGAAGAATTAGTTTTCTTGTACTTAAGTCGGCATTGTGCCTTTTGTATTTAACTCCGATGCAATTTCTGTGTTTCATAGTCAATAAGAAGGTCAGAAGGATAAAGTAAACCTGAAGTGAAGCATCGGAATCTATAACTAGTGTCACAGGAATTGTTCAAAACATAGACAGGAAGAATTGTCAGTTTTCTTATACATCAGTCGGCATTGTGCCTTTCGTATTTAATTCCGGTGCAATTTCTGTGTTTCATCGTCAACAAGAAGGTCAGAGGGATACAGTAAACCTGAAGTGAAGCATCGGAATCTCTAACTAGTGTCACAGGAATGGTTCAATACATTGACAGTAAGAAGAGTCATTTTACTTGTACCTAAGTCGGCATTAATCTTTTCTATTTAATTCCGATGCAATTTCTGTGTTTCATCGTCAATAAGAAGATCAGAGGGATACAGTAAAAATGAAGTGAAGCATCGGAATCTATAACTAGTGTCACAGGAATGGTTCAAAGCATAGACAGTAAGAGGAGTCAGTTTTCTTGTACTTAAATCGGCATTGTGCCTTTTGTATTTAACTCCGATGCAATTGCTGTGTTTCATCGTCAATAAGAAGGTCTGAGGGATACAGTAAACCTGAAGTGAAGCATCGGAATCTATAACTAGTGTCACAGGAATGGTTCAAATTATAGACAGTAAGAGGAGTCAGTTTTCTTGTACTTAAGTCGGCATTGTGCCTTTTGCATTTAGTTCCGATGCATTTTCTGTAATTCATCGTCAATAAGAAGGTCTGATGGATACAGTAAACCTGAAGGGATGCATCGGAAGCTATAACTAATGTCACATGAATGGTTCAAAACATAGACAGTAGGAAGAGTTCTCTTGTACTTAGGTCGTCATTGTGCCTTTTGTATTTAATTCCGATGCAATTTCTGTGTTTCATCGTCAATAAGAAGGTCAGAGGGATACAGTAACCTGAAGTGAAGCATCGGAATCTATAACTAGTGTCACAGGAATGGTTCAAATCTTAGACAATAAGAAGAGTCAGTTTTCTCGTACTTAAGTCGGCATTGTGCCTTTTGTATTTAATTCCGTTGCAATTTCTGTGTTTCATCGTCAATAACAAGGTCAGAGGGATACAGTAAACCTGTGGTGACGCATCGGAATCTATAACTAGTGTCGCAGGAATGGTTCAAAACATAGACAGTAAGAAGAGTCAGTTTTCTTGTACTTAAGTCGGCATTGTGCCTTTTCTATATAATTCCGATAAAATTTCTGTGTTTCATCGTCAATTAGAAGGTCAGAGGGATACAGTCAACCTGAGGTGAAGCATCGGAATCTATAACTAGTGTCGAAGGAATGGTTCAAAACACAGACAGTAAAAAGAGTCAGTTTTCTTGTACTTAAGTCGGCATTGTGAATTCTTTTGTATTTAATTCCCATGAAATTTCTGTGTTTCATCGTCAATAAGAAGGTCAGAGGGATACAGTAAACCAGAAGTGAAGCATCGGAATATATAACTAGTGTCACAGGAATGGTTCAAAGCAATGACAGTAAGAAGAGTCAGTTTTCTTGTACTTAAGTCGGCATTGTGACTTTTCTATTTAATTCCGATGCAATTTCTGTGTTTCATCGACAAAAAGGTGGTCAAAGCGATACAGTGATAATGAAGTGAAGCATCGGAATTTATAACTAGTGTCACAGGAATGGTTCAAAGCATAGACAGTAAGAGGAGTCAGTTTTCTTGGACTTAAATCGGCATTGTGCCTTTTGTATTTAACTCCGATGCAATTTCTGTGTTTCATCGTCAATAAGGTGGTCAGAGGCATACAGTAAACCTGAAGTGAATCATCGGAATCTATAACTAGTGTCACAGGAATGGTTCAAAACATAGACAGTAAGAAGGGTCAGTTATCTTGTACTTAAGTCGGCATTGTGCTTTTTGTATTTAATTCCGATGCATTTTCTGTGTTTCATCGTCAATAAGAAGGTCAGAGGGATACAGTAAACTTGAAGTGAAGCATCGGAATCTATAACTAGGGTCACAGGAATGGTTCAATCATAGACAGTAAGAAGAGTGAATTTTCTTGTACTTAAGTCGGAATTGTGCCTTTTGTATTTAATTCCGATGCAATTTCTGTGTAACATCGTCAATAAGAAGGTCTGATGGATACAGTAAACCTGTAGTGATGCATCGGAAGCTATAACTAGTGTCACATGAATGGTTCAAAACATAGACAGTAGGAAGAGTTTTCTTGTACTTAGGTCGTCATTGTGCCTTTTGTATTTAATTCCGATGCAATTTCTGTGTTTCATCGTCAATAAGAAGGTCAGAGTTATACAGTAACCTGAAGTGAAGCATCGGAATCTATAACTAGTGTCTCAGGAATGGTTCAAAACATAGACAGTAAGTAGAGTCAGTTTTCTTGTACTTAAGTCGGCATTGTGCCTTTTGAATTTAATTCCGATGCAATTTCTGCGTTTCATCAACAATAAGAAGGTCAGAGGGATACAGTAAACCTGAAGTGAAGCATCGGAAACTATAACTAGTGTCACATGAATGGTTCAAACGTAGACAGTAAGAAGAGTCAGTTTTCTTGTACATATGTCGGCATTGTTCCTTTTGTATTTAATTCCGATGCAATTTCTGTGTTTCATCGTCAATAAGAAGTCAGAGGGATACAGTAAACCTGAAGTGAAGCATCGGAATCTATAACTAGTGTCACAGGAATGGTTGAAAACATAAACAGTAAGAAGAGTCATTTTTCTTGTACTTAAGTCGGCATTGTGCTTTTTGTATTTAATTCCGATGCGATTTCTGCGTTTCGTCGTCAATAAGAAGGTCAGGGGGATATAGTAAACCAGAAGCGAAGGTCTCGCGGGCCTAGGCGCGCAGTCCGGAACCGTGCGGCCGCTACGGTCGCAGGTTCGAATCCTGCCTCGGGCATGGATGTGTGTGATGTCCTTAGGTTAGTTAGGTTTAAGTAGTTCTACGTTCTAGGGGACTGATGACCACAGCAGTTGAGTCCCATAGTTCTCAGAGCCATTAGAACCTGAAGTGAAGCATCGGAATCTATATCTAGTGTCACAGGAATGGTTGAAAACATTGACAGTAAGAAGAGTCAGTTTTCTTGTACTTAAGTCGGCATTGTGCCTTTTGTATTTAATTCCGATGCAATTTTTGTGTTTCATCGCAAATAAGAAGGTCAGAGGGATACAGTAAACCTGAAGTGAAGCATCGGAATCAATATCTGGTGTCACAGCAATGGTTCAAAACAGAGACAGTAAGAAGAGTCAGTTTTCTTGTACATAAGTCGGCATTGTGCCTTTTGTATTTAATTCCGATGCAATATCTGTGTTTCATCTTCAATAAGAAGGTCAGGGGGATACAGTAAACCTGAAGTGAAGCATCGGAATCTATAACTAGTGTCACAGGAATGGTTCAAAACATATCCAGTAAGAAGAGTCAGTTTTCTTGTACCTAAGTCGGCATTGTTCTTTTTCTATTTCATTCCGATGCAATTTCTATGTTTCATCGTCAATAAGAAGGTCAGAGGGATAAGGCGAGTACACCGTTCGCTTGTAGGGTAAACATAGTCATGTGTAGGGACTGTGGTTGTTGTGAGCGGACGCAAGGAGAATTGGCCACTCTTCGGGGGCAGGTGGAGGCTTTGTCTGTTAGGCTCATCGAGCTCGAGGCGCAGGCGTCGGCTCGTAGTGGCGTTGGGGCAACTGTGGTGAGTCCTATGCCTACTTCGGTGGCCTTGGAATCGCATGGAACCCCTGATGTCGCTGCGTCTTCCGGCAGTGAGCATCTTACCGGTCAGCCATCACTCCAGGGTGAATGGCGGACAGTGGTGGGCTCGCGCGTGCCTGGCCGAAAGGCGAAGGTGGGATCTGGCCGCGTGGCAGCTGCCTTACCCCTTTCCAACAGGTACGGGGTGCTTCCTAGTGGTGATGACATTGTTTCCGAGCCACCACAGGATGCCTCGCCTGTTGGGCCAGTGGCCGATTCTCCGGCAAGGTCCCGACAGTCACAGAGGGCGGGCCTATTAGTTATAAGGAGCTCCAACGTTAGGCGGGTTATGGAGCCCCTTAGGAAAATAGCGGGTAGATCGGGGAAGAATGCCAGTGTGCACTCGGTGTGCTTGCCGGGGGGTCTCGTCCGTAATGTGGAGGAGGCCCTTCCGGCAGCTATTGAACGCACTGGGTGTGACCGGCTGCAGATAGTAGCACATGTCGGAACGAATGACGCCTGCCGCTTGAGTTCTGAGGCCATCCTTGGTTCCTTCCGGCGGCTGGCTGATTTGGTGAAGACAACCAGCATCGCACGCGGAGTGCAAGCTGAGCTTAATATCTGCAGCATAGTGCCCAGAGTCGATCGCGGTCCTCTGGTTTGGAGCCGTGTGGAGGGTCTAAACCAGAGGCTCAGACGACTCTGCGACTATAATGGTTGCAAATTCATCGACCTCCGTTATTGGGTGGAGAACTGTAGGGCCCCCCTAGACAGGTCAGGCGTGCACTACACACCGGAAGCAGCTACTAGGGTAGCAGAGTACGTGTGGCGTACACACGGGGGTTTTTTAGGTTAGAGGGACCCCCCCTTGGGCGAAACGATAAAATACCTGACGGCTTACCAGAGAGGACATTATCATCGTTGATAAAGAACGTCCATCCTCAGAGACCAAAAACAGGAAAAGTTAACGTAATATTGGTAGACTGCAGGAGTATCCAGGGCAAGGTTCCTGAATTAGTATCTCTTATTGAAGGAAATAGTGCGCATATAGTATTAGGAACGGAAAGTTGGTTAAAACCGGAAGTGAACAGTAACGAAATCCTAGACACAGAATGGAATATATACCGCAAGGATAGGATAAACGCCAATGGTGGAGGAGTATTTATAGCAGTAAAGAATTCAATAATATCCAGTGAAGTTATTAGCGAATGCGAATGTGAAATAATCTGGGTTAAGTTAAGTATCAAAGGTGGGTCAGATATGATAGTCGGATGCTTCTATAGACCACCTGCATCAGCAACCGTAGTAGTTGAGCGCCTCAGAGAGAACCTGCAGAACGTCGTGAAGAAGTTTCGTGATCATACTATTGTAATAGGGGGAGACTTCAATCTACCAGGTATAGAATGGGATAGTCACACAATCAGAACTGGAGCCAGGGACAGAGACTCTTGTGACATTATCCTGACTGCCTTGTCCGAGAATTACTTCGAGCAGATAGTTAGAGAACCAACTCGTGAAGCTAACGTTTTAGACCTCATAGCAACAAATAGACCGGAACTTTTCGACTCCGTGAATGTAGAAGAGGGTATCAGTGATCATAAGTCAGTGGTTGCATCAATGACTACAAGTGTAATAAGAAATGCCAAGAAAGGAAGGAAAATATATTTGCTTAACAAGAGTGATAGGGCACAAATCGCAGAATATCTGAGTGACCACCATCAAACGTTCATTTCTGAGGAAGAGGATGTGGAACAAAAATGGAAAAAATTCAGAAACATCGTCCAGTACGCCTTAGATAAGTTCGTACCGACTAAGGTCCAAAGCGAGGGGAAAGATCCACCGTGGTATAACAATCATGTACGAAAGGCACTACGGAAACAAAGAAAGCTTCATCATAGGTTTAAGAGTAGTCGAATCATAGCCGATAAGGAAAAGCTGAACGAAGCGAAAAAGAGCGTAAAGAGAGCAATGAGAGAAGCATTCAACGAATTCGAACATAAAACATTGGCAAACAATCTAAACAAGAACCCTAAAAAGTTTTGGTCATATGTAAAATCGGTAAGCGGATCTAAATCCCCTATTCAGTCACTCGTTGACCACGATGGCACCGAAACAGAGGACGACCGAAGAAAGGCAGAAATACTGAATTCAGTGTTTCGAAACTGTTTCACTGCGGAAAATCGTAACACGGTCCCTGACTTCAGCCGTCGCACGGACGACAAAATGGAAAATATTGAAATAAACGATATCGGAATTGAAAAACAACTGCTATCACTTAGTAGCGGAAAAGCATCCGGACCAGACGAGATACCCTTAAGATTCTACAGTGATTATGCTAAAGAACTTGCCCCCTTTCTATCAGCAATTTATCGTAGATCGCTGGAAGAACGTAAAGTACCTAGCGACTGGAAGAAAGCGCAGGTCGTTCCCATTTTCAAGAAGGGTCATAAATCAGATGCGAATAATTATAGGCCTATTTCGCTTACGTCAATCTGTTGTAGAATAATGGAACATGTTTTGTGTTCTCGTATTATGACGTTCTTAGATAATACAAATCTCCTTCCTCATAACCAACATGGATTCCGCAAACAGAGATCATGTGAAACTCAGCTCGCCCTATTTGCCCAAGAAATTCACAGTGCCGTAGACACTGGCGAGCAGATTGATGCCGTATTCCTGGACTTCAGGAAGGCATTTGATACGGTTCCGCACTTACGTTTAGTGAAAAAAATACGAGCTTACGGAATATCGGACCAGGTTTGTGATTGGATTCAGGATTTCCTAGAAGAAAGAACACAACATGTCATTCTTAACGGTTCAAAATCTGCAGATGTAGAGGTAATTTCGGGAGTACCGCAGGGAAGCGTGATAGGACCTTTATTGTTTACAATATACATAAATGACTTAGTTGACAACATCGGTAGCTCCGTGAGGCTATTTGCAGATGACACGGTTGTCTACAAGAAAGTAGCAACATCAGAAGACTCGTACGTACTCCAGGAGGACCTGCAGAGGATTAATGCATGGTGCGACAGCTGGCAGCTTTCCCTAAACGTAGATAAATGTAATATAATGCGCATACATAGGGGCAGAAATCCATTCCAGTACGATTATGCCATGGGTGATAAATCATTGGAAGCGGTAACGACCGTAAAATACTTAGGAGTTACTATCCGGAGCGATCTGAAGTGGAGTGATCACATAAAACAAATAGTGGGAAAAGCAGGCGCCAGGTTGAGATTCATAGGAAGAATTCTAAGAAAATGTGACTCATCGACGAAAGAAGTAGCTTACAAAACGCTTGTTCGTCCGATTCTTGAGTATTGCTCATCAGTATGGGACCCTTACCAGGTTGGATTAATAGAAGAGATAGACATGATTCAGCGAAAAGCAGCGCGATTCGTCATGGGGACATTTAGTCAGCGCGAGAGCGTTACGGAGATGCTGAACAAGCTCCAGTGGCGGACACTTCAAGAAAGGCGTTACGCAATACGGAGAGGTTTATTATCGAATTTACGAGAGAGCACATTCCGGGAAGAGATGGGCAACATATTACTACCGCCCACATATATCTCGCGTAATGATCACAACGAAAAGATCCGAGAAATTAGAGCAAATACGGAGACTTACAAGCAGTCGTTCTTCCCACGCACAATTAGTGAATGGAACAGGGGAGGGGGGATCAGATAGTGGTACAATAAGTACCCTACGCCACACACCGTAAGGTGGCTCGCGGAGTATAGATGTAGATGTATACCTGAAGTGAAGCATCGGAATCTATAACTAGTGTCACAGGAATGGATCAAAACATAGATAGTAAGAAGAGTCAGTTTTCTTGTACTTAAGTCGGCATTCTGCCTTTTGTATTTAATTCCGAAGCAATTTCTGTGTTTCGTCGTCAATAAGAAGGTCAGAGGGATACAGTAAACCTGAGGTGAAGCATCGGAATCTTTAACTAGGGTCACAGTAATGGTTCAAAACATAGACAGTAAGAAGAGTCAGTTTTCTTGTACTTAAGTCGGCATTGTGCCTTTTCTATTTAATTCCGATGTAATTTCTGTGTTTCATCGTCAATTAGAAGGTCAGAGGGTAACAGTAAACCTGAAGTGAAGCATCGGAATCTATAACTAATGTCGAAGGCATGGTTCAAATCATACACAGTAAGAAGAGTCAGTTTTCTTGTACTTAAGTCGGCATTGTGCCTTTTGTATTTAATTCCGATGAAATATCTGTGTTTCATCGTCAATAAGAAGGACAGAGGGACACAGTAAACCTGAAGTGAAGCAACGGAAACTATAACTAGTGTCACAGGAATGGTTCAAAGCATTGACAGTAAGAAGAGTCAGTTTTCTTGTACCTAAGTCGGCATTGTTCCTTTTCTATTTCATTCCGATGCAATTTCTATGTTTCATCGTCAATAAGAAGGTCAGAGGGATACAGTATACCTCAAGTGAAGCATCGGAATCATTAACTAGTGTCACAGGAATGGTTCAAAACATAGGCAGTAAGAAGAGTCAGTTTTCTTGTACTTAAGTCGGCATTGTGCCTTTTATATTTAATTCCGAAGCAATTTCTGTGTTTCATCGTCAATAAGAGGGTCAGAGGGATACAGTAAACCTGGAGTAAAGCATCGGAATCTATAACTCATGCCACATGAATCGTTCAAAACATAGTCAGTAAGATGAGTCAGTTGTCTTGTACTTAAGTCGGCATTGTGCCTTTTGTAAATAATTCCGATGCAATTTCTGTGTTTCATCGTCAATAAGGAGGTCAGAGGGATACAGTAAACCTGAAGTGAAGCATCGGAATCAATAACTAGTGTCACAGGAATGGTTCAAACATAGACAGTAGGAAGAGTCAGTTTTCTTGTACTTAAGTCGGCATTGTGCCTTTTGTATTTAATTCCGATGCAATTTCTGTGTTTCATCGTCAATAAGAAGGTCAGAGAGATACAGTAAACCTGAAGTGAAGCATCGGAATCTATAACTAGTGTCACAGGAATGGTTCAAAACATAGACAGTAAGAAGAGTCAGTGTTCTTGTACCTAAGTCGGCATTGTTCATTTTCTATTTCATTCCGATGCAATTTCTGTGTATCATCGTCAATAAGAAGGTCAGAGGGATACAGTAAACCTGAAGTGAAGCATCGGAATCTATTATTAGTGTCACATGAATGGTTCAAAACATAGACAGTAAGAAGAGTCAGTTTTCTTGTACTTAAGTCGGCATTGTGCCTTTTGTATTTAATTCCGATGCAATTTCTGTGTTTCATCCTCAATAAAAAGGTCAGAGGGATACAGTAAACCTGAAGTGAAGCATCGGAATCTATAACTAGTGTCACATGAATTGTTCAAAACATAGACAGCAAGAAGAGTCCGTTTTCTTGTACTTAAGTCGGCATTGGGCCTTTTGTATTTAATTCCGATGCAATCTCTGTGTTTCATCGTCAATAAGAAGGTCAGAGACATACAGTAAACCTGAAGTGAAGCATCGGAATCTATAACTAGTGTCACATAAATGGTTCAAACATAGACAGTAAGAAGAGTCAGTTATCTTGTACTTAAGTCGGCATTGTGCCATTAGTATTTAATTCCGATGCAATTTCTGTGTTTCATCGTCAATAAGAAGGTCAGAGGGATACAGTAAACCTGAAGTGAAGCATCGGAATCTATAACTAGTGTCACAGGAATGGTTCAAATCTTAGACAATGAGAAGAGACTGTTTTCTTGTACTTAAGTCGGCATTGTGCCTTTTGTATTTAATTCCGATGCAATTTCTGTGTTTCATCGTCAATAAGAAGGTCAGAGGGATACAGTAAACCTGAGGTGAAGCATCGGAATCTATAACTAGTGTCGAAGGAAAGGTTCAAAACATAGACAGTAAGAAGAGTCAGTTTTCTTGTACTTAAGTCGGCATTGTGCCTTTTGTATTTAATTCCCATGAAATTTCTGTGTTTCATCGTCAATAAGAAGGTCAGAGGGATACAGTAAACCTGAAGTGAAGCATCGGAATCTATAACTAGTGTCACAGGAATGGTTCAAAGCATTGACAGTAAGAAGAGTCAGTTTTCTTGTACTTAAGTCGGCATAGTGACTTTTCTATTTAATTCCGATGCAATTTCTGTGTTTCATCGTCAATAGGATGGTCAGAGGGATACAGTGATAATGAAGTGAAGCATCGGAATCTATAACTAGTGTCACAGGAATGGTTCAAAGCATAGACAGTAAGAGGAGTCAGTTTTCTTGTACTTAAATCGGCATTGTGCCTTTTGTATTTAACTCCGATGCAATTTCTGTGTTTCATCGTCAATAAGAAGGTCAGAGACATACATTAAACCTGAAGTGAAGCATCGGAATCTATAACTAGTGTCACAGGAATGGTTCAAAACATAGACAGTAAGAAGAGTCAGTTTTCTTGTACATAAGTCGGCATTGTGCTTTTTGTATTTAATTCCGATGCATTTTCTGTGTTTCATCGTCAATAAGAAGCTCAGAGGGATACAGTAAACTTGCATCGAAATCTATAACTAGTGTCACAGGAGTGGTTCAATCATAGACAGTATGAAGAGTCAGTTTTCTTGTGCTTAAGGCGGAATTGTGCGTTTTGTATTTAATTCCGATGCAATTTCTGTGTTTCATCGTCAATAAGAAGGTCTGATGGATACAGTAAACCTGAAGTGATGCATCGGAAGCTATAACTAGTGTCACATGAATGGTTCGCAACATAGACAGTAGGAAGAGTTTTCTTGTACTTAGGTCGTCATTGTGCCTTTTGTATTTAATTCCGATGCAATTTCTGTGTTTCATCGTCAATAAGAAGGTCAGAGGGATACAGTAACCTGAAGTGAAGCATCGGAATCTATAACTAGTGTCACAGGAATCGTTCAAAACATAGACAATAAGAAGAGTCAGTTTTCTTGTACTTAAGTCGGCATTGTGCATTTTGTATTTAATTCCGATGCAATTTCTGTGTTTCATCAACAATAAGAAGGTCAGAGGCATACAGTAAACCTGAAGTGAAGCATCGGAATCTATAACTAGTGTCACATGAAAGGCTCAAACGTAGACAGTAAGAAGAGTCAGATTTCTTGTACTTATGTCGGCATTGTGCCTTTTGTATTTAATTCCGATGCAATTTCTGTGTTTTATAGTCAATAAGAAGGTCAGAGGGATACAGTAAACCTGAAGTGAAGCATCGGAATCTATAACTAGTGTCACAGGAATGGTTGAAAACATAGACAGTAAGAAGAGTCATTTTTCTTGTAATTAAGTCGGCATTGTGTTTTTGTATTTAATTCCGATGCGATTTCTGCGTTTCATCGTCAATAAGAAGGTCAGAGGGATATAGTAAACCTGAAGTGAAGCTCTCGCGGTCCTAGGCGCGCAGTCCGGAACCGTGCGAGCGCTACGGTCGCAGGTTCGAATCCTGCCTCGTTCATGGATGTGTGTGATGTCCTTAGGTTAGTTATGTTTAAGGAGTTCTAAGTTCTAGGGGACTGATGACCACAGCAGTTGATTCCCATAGTTCTCAGAGCCATTAGAACCTGAAGTGAAGCATCAGAATCTATATCTAGTGTCACAGGAATGGTTCAAAACATAGACAGTAAGAAGAGTCAGTTTTCTTGTACTTAAGTAGGCATTGTGCCTTTTGTATTTAATTCCGATGCAATTTCTGTGTTTCATCGTAAACAAGAAGGTCAGAGGGGTACAGTAAACCTGAAGTGAAGCATCGGAATCAATAACTAGTGTCACAGCAATGGTTCAAAACATAGACAGTAAGAAGAGTCAGTTTTCTTGTACTTAAGTAGGCATTGTGCATTTTGTATTTAATTCCGATGCAATTTCTGTGTTTCATGGTAAATAAGAAGGTCAGAGGGATACAGTAAACCTGAAGTGAAGCATCGGAATCAATAAATAGTGTCACAGCAATGGTTCAAAACATAGACAGTAAGAAGAGTCAGTTTTCTTGTACTTAAGTTGGCATTGTGCCTTTTGTATTTAATTCCGATGCAATTTCTGTGTTTCATCGTCAATAAGAAGGTCAGAGGGATACAGTAAAGCTGAAGTGAAGCATCGGAATCTATGAAAAGTGTCACAGGAATGGTTCAAAACATAGACAGCAAGAAAAGTCAGTTTTCTTGTACTTAAGTCGGCATTGTGCCTTTTGTATTTAATTCCGATGCAATTTCTGTGTTTCATCGTCAACAAAAGGGTCAGAGGGATACAGTAAACCTGAAGTGAAGCATCGGAATCTATAACTAGTGTCGCAGGAATGGTTCAAACCATAGACATTAAGAAGAGTCAGTTTTCTTGTACCTAAGTCGGCATTGTTCCTTTTCTATTTCATTTCGATGCAATTTCTATGTTTCATCGACAATTATAAGGTCAGACGGATACAGTATATTTCAAGTGAAGCATCGGAATGTATAACTAGTTTCACAGGAATGGTTCAAAACATAGACAGTAAGAAGAGTCAGTTTTCTTGTACTTAAGTCGGCATTGTGCCTTTTGTATTTAATTCCGGAGCAATTTCTGTGTTTCATCGTCAATAAGAGGGTCAGAGGGATACAGTAAACCTGGTGTAAAGCATCGGAAACTATAACTCTTGTCACATGAATGGTTCAAAACATAGTCAGTAAGAAGAGTCAGTTTTCTTGTACTTAAGTCGGCATTGTGTCTTTCGTAATTAATTCCGATGCAATTTCTGTGTTTCATCGTCAATAAGGAGGTCAGAGGGATACAGTAAAGCTGAAGTGAAGCATCGGAATCTATAACTAGTGTCACAAGAATGGTTCAAAACTTAGACAATAAGAAGAGTCAGTTTTCTTGTACTTAAGTCGGCATTGTGACTTTTGTATTTAATTCCGATGCAATTTCTGTGTTTCATCGTCAATAAGAAGGTCAGAGGGATACAGTAAACCTGAAGTGAAGCATCGGAATCTATAACTAGTGTCGCAGGAATGGTTCAAACCATAGACAGTAAGAAGAGTCAGTTTTCTTGTACCTAAGTCGGCATTGTTCCTTTTCTAATTCATTCCGATGCAATTTCTATGTTTCATCGTCAATAAGAAGGTCAGAGGGATACAGTAAACCTGAAGTGAAGCATCGGAATCTATTATTAGTGTCACATGAATGGTTCAAAACATAGACAGTAAGAAGAGTCAGTTTTCTTGTACCTAAGTCGGCATTGTTCCTTTTCTATTTCATTCCGATGCAATTTCTATGTTTCATCGTCAATAAGAAGGTCAGAGGGATACAGTATACCTCAAGTGAAGCATCGGAATCATTAACTAGTGTCACAGGAATGGTTCAAAACATAGGCAGTAAGAAGAGTCAGTTTTCTTGTACTTAAGTCGGCATTGTGCCTTTTATATTTAATTCCGAAGCAATTTCTGTGTTTCATCGTCAATAAGAGGGTCAGAGGGATACAGTAAACCTGGAGTAAAGCATCGGAATCTATAACTCATGCCACATGAATCGTTCAAAACATAGTCAGTAAGATGAGTCAGTTGTCTTGTACTTAAGTCGGCATTGTGCCTTTTGTAAATAATTCCGATGCAATTTCTGTGTTTCATCGTCAATAAGGAGGTCAGAGGGATACAGTAAACCTGAAGTGAAGCATCGGAATCAATAACTAGTGTCACAGGAATGGTTCAAACATAGACAGTAGGAAGAGTCAGTTTTCTTGTACTTAAGTCGGCATTGTGCCTTTTGTATTTAATTCCGATGCAATTTCTGTGTTTCATCGTCAATAAGAAGGTCAGAGAGATACAGTAAACCTGAAGTGAAGCATCGGAATCTATAACTAGTGTCACAGGAATGGTTCAAAACATAGACAGTAAGAAGAGTCAGTGTTCTTGTACCTAAGTCGGCATTGTTCATTTTCTATTTCATTCCGATGCAATTTCTGTGTATCATCGTCAATAAGAAGGTCAGAGGGATACAGTAAACCTGAAGTGAAGCATCGGAATCTATTATTAGTGTCACATGAATGGTTCAAAACATAGACAGTAAGAAGAGTCAGTTTTCTTGTACTTAAGTCGGCATTGTGCCTTTTGTATTTAATTCCGATGCAATTTCTGTGTTTCATCCTCAATAAAAAGGTCAGAGGGATACAGTAAACCTGAAGTGAAGCATCGGAATCTATAACTAGTGTCACATGAATTGTTCAAAACATAGACAGCAAGAAGAGTCCGTTTTCTTGTACTTAAGTCGGCATTGGGCCTTTTGTATTTAATTCCGATGCAATCTCTGTGTTTCATCGTCAATAAGAAGGTCAGAGACATACAGTAAACCTGAAGTGAAGCATCGGAATCTATAACTAGTGTCACATAAATGGTTCAAACATAGACAGTAAGAAGAGTCAGTTATCTTGTACTTAAGTCGGCATTGTGCCATTAGTATTTAATTCCGATGCAATTTCTGTGTTTCATCGTCAATAAGAAGGTCAGAGGGATACAGTAAACCTGAAGTGAAGCATCGGAATCTATAACTAGTGTCACAGGAATGGTTCAAAACTTAGACAATGAGAAGAGACTGTTTTCTTGTACTTAAGTCGGCATTGTGCCTTTTGTATTTAATTCCGATGCAATTTCTGTGTTTCATCGTCAATAAGAAGGTCAGAGGGATACAGTAAACCTGAGGTGAAGCATCGGAATCTATAACTAGTGTCGAAGGAAAGGTTCAAAACATAGACAGTAAGAAGAGTCAGTTTTCTTGTACTTAAGTCGGCATTGTGCCTTTTGTATTTAATTCCCATGAAATTTCTGTGTTTCATCGTCAATAAGAAGGTCAGAGGGATACAGTAAACCTGAAGTGAAGCATCGGAATCTATAACTAGTGTCACAGGAATGGTTCAAAGCATTGACAGTAAGAAGAGTCAGTTTTCTTGTACTTAAGTCGGCATAGTGACTTTTCTATTTAATTCCGATGCAATTTCTGTGTTTCATCGTCAATAGGATGGTCAGAGGGATACAGTGATAATGAAGTGAAGCATCGGAATCTATAACTAGTGTCACAGGAATGGTTCAAAGCATAGACAGTAAGAGGAGTCAGTTTTCTTGTACTTAAATCGGCATTGTGCCTTTTGTATTTAACTCCGATGCAATTTCTGTGTTTCATCGTCAATAAGAAGGTCAGAGACATACATTAAACCTGAAGTGAAGCATCGGAATCTATAACTAGTGTCACAGGAATGGTTCAAAACATAGACAGTAAGAAGAGTCAGTTTTCTTGTACATAAGTCGGCATTGTGCTTTTTGTATTTAATTCCGATGCATTTTCTGTGTTTCATCGTCAATAAGAAGCTCAGAGGGATACAGTAAACTTGCATCGAAATCTATAACTAGTGTCACAGGAGTGGTTCAATCATAGACAGTATGAAGAGTCAGTTTTCTTGTGCTTAAGGCGGAATTGTGCGTTTTGTATTTAATTCCGATGCAATTTCTGTGTTTCATCGTCAATAAGAAGGTCTGATGGATACAGTAAACCTGAAGTGATGCATCGGAAGCTATAACTAGTGTCACATGAATGGTTCGCAACATAGACAGTAGGAAGAGTTTTCTTGTACTTAGGTCGTCATTGTGCCTTTTGTATTTAATTCCGATGCAATTTCTGTGTTTCATCGTCAATAAGAAGGTCAGAGGGATACAGTAACCTGAAGTGAAGCATCGGAATCTATAACTAGTGTCACAGGAATGGTTCAAAACATAGACAATAAGAAGAGTCAGTTTTCTTGTACTTAAGTCGGCATTGTGCATTTTGTATTTAATTCCGATGCAATTTCTGTGTTTCATCAACAATAAGAAGGTCAGAGGCATACAGTAAACCTGAAGTGAAGCATCGGAATCTATAACTAGTGTCACATGAAAGGCTCAAACGTAGACAGTAAGAAGAGTCAGATTTCTTGTACTTATGTCGGCATTGTGCCTTTTGTATTTAATTCCGATGCAATTTCTGTGTTTTATAGTCAATAAGAAGGTCAGAGGGATACAGTAAACCTGAAGTGAAGCATCGGAATCTATAACTAGTGTCACAGGAATGGTTGAAAACATAGACAGTAAGAAGAGTCATTTTTCTTGTAATTAAGTCGGCATTGTGTTTTTGTATTTAATTCCGATGCGATTTCTGCGTTTCATCGTCAATAAGAAGGTCAGAGGGATATAGTAAACCTGAAGTGAAGCTCTCGCGGTCCTAGGCGCGCAGTCCGGAACCGTGCGAGCGCTACGGTCGCAGGTTCGAATCCTGCCTCGTTCATGGATGTGTGTGATGTCCTTAGGTTAGTTATGTTTAAGGAGTTCTAAGTTCTAGGGGACTGATGACCACAGCAGTTGATTCCCATAGTTCTCAGAGCCATTAGAACCTGAAGTGAAGCATCAGAATCTATATCTAGTGTCAC
Organism: Schistocerca americana; assembly: GCF_021461395.2. NCBI lineage: Eukaryota > Metazoa > Arthropoda > Insecta > Orthoptera > Acrididae > Schistocerca > Schistocerca americana. Next base: position 17,986,028 of record NC_060130.1, on the reverse strand, counting down.
AGGAATGGTTCAAAACATAGACAGTAAGAAGAGTCAGTTTTCTTGTACTTAAGTAGGCATTGTGCCTTTTGTATTTAATTCCGATGCAATTTCTGTGTTTCATCGTAAACAAGAAGGTCAGAGGGGTACAGTAAACCTGAAGTGAAGCATCGGAATCAATAACTAGTGTCACAGCAATGGTTCAAAACATAGACAGTAAGAAGAGTCAGTTTTCTTGTACTTAAGTAGGCATTGTGCATTTTGTATTTAATTCCGATGCAATTTCTGTGTTTCATGGTAAATAAGAAGGTCAGAGGGATACAGTAAACCTGAAGTGAAGCATCGGAATCAATAAATAGTGTCACAGCAATGGTTCAAAACATAGACAGTAAGAAGAGTCAGTTTTCTTGTACTTAAGTTGGCATTGTGCCTTTTGTATTTAATTCCGATGCAATTTCTGTGTTTCATCGTCAATAAGAAGGTCAGAGGGATACAGTAAAGCTGAAGTGAAGCATCGGAATCTATGAAAAGTGTCACAGGAATGGTTCAAAACATAGACAGCAAGAAAAGTCAGTTTTCTTGTACTTAAGTCGGCATTGTGCCTTTTGTATTTAATTCCGATGCAATTTCTGTGTTTCATCGTCAATAAAAGGGTCAGAGGGATACAGTAAACCTGAAGTGAAGCATCGGAATCTATAACTAGTGTCGCAGGAATGGTTCAAACCATAGACATTAAGAAGAGTCAGTTTTCTTGTACCTAAGTCGGCATTGTTCCTTTTCTATTTCATTTCGATGCAATTTCTATGTTTCATCGACAATTATAAGGTCAGAGGGATACAGTATATTTCAAGTGAAGCATCGGAATGTATAACTAGTTTCACAGGAATGGTTCAAAACATAGACAGTAAGAAGAGTCAGTTTTCTTGTACTTAAGTCGGCATTGTGCCTTTTGTATTTAATTCCGGAGCAATTTCTGTGTTTCATCGTCAATAAGAGGGTCAGAGGGATACAGTAAACCTGGTGTAAAGCATCGGAAACTATAACTCTTGTCACATGAATGGTTCAAAACATAGTCAGTAAGAAGAGTCAGTTTTCTTGTACTTAAGTCGGCATTGTGTCTTTCGTAATTAATTCCGATGCAATTTCTGTGTTTCATCGTCAATAAGGAGGTCAGAGGGATACAGTAAAGCTGAAGTGAAGCATCGGAATCTATAACTAGTGTCACAAGAATGGTTCAAAACTTAGACAATAAGAAGAGTCAGTTTTCTTGTACTTAAGTCGGCATTGTGACTTTTGTATTTAATTCCGATGCAATTTCTGTGTTTCATCGTCAATAAGAAGGTCAGAGGGATACAGTAAACCTGAAGTGAAGCATCGGAATCTATAACTAGTGTCGCAGGAATGGTTCAAACCATAGACAGTAAGAAGAGTCAGTTTTCTTGTACCTAAGTCGGCATTGTTCCTTTTCTAATTCATTCCGATGCAATTTCTATGTTTCATCGTCAATAAGAAGGTCAGAGGGATACAGTAAACCTGAAGTGAAGCATCGGAATCTATTATTAGTGTCACATGAATGGTTCAAAACATAGACAGTAAGAAGAGTCAGTTTTCTTGTACCTAAGTCGGCATTGTTCCTTTTCTATTTCATTCCGATGCAATTTCTATGTTTCATCGTCAATAAGAAGGTCAGAGGGATACAGTATACCTCAAGTGAAGCATCGGAATCATTAACTAGTGTCACAGGAATGGTTCAAAACATAGGCAGTAAGAAGAGTCAGTTTTCTTGTACTTAAGTCGGCATTGTGCCTTTTATATTTAATTCCGAAGCAATTTCTGTGTTTCATCGTCAATAAGAGGGTCAGAGGGATACAGTAAACCTGGAGTAAAGCATCGGAATCTATAACTCATGCCACATGAATCGTTCAAAACATAGTCAGTAAGATGAGTCAGTTGTCTTGTACTTAAGTCGGCATTGTGCCTTTTGTAAATAATTCCGATGCAATTTCTGTGTTTCATCGTCAATAAGGAGGTCAGAGGGATACAGTAAACCTGAAGTGAAGCATCGGAATCAATAACTAGTGTCACAGGAATGGTTCAAACATAGACAGTAGGAAGAGTCAGTTTTCTTGTACTTAAGTCGGCATTGTGCCTTTTGTATTTAATTCCGATGCAATTTCTGTGTTTCATCGTCAATAAGAAGGTCAGAGAGATACAGTAAACCTGAAGTGAAGCATCGGAATCTATAACTAGTGTCACAGGAATGGTTCAAAACATAGACAGTAAGAAGAGTCAGTGTTCTTGTACCTAAGTCGGCATTGTTCATTTTCTATTTCATTCCGATGCAATTTCTGTGTATCATCGTCAATAAGAAGGTCAGAGGGATACAGTAAACCTGAAGTGAAGCATCGGAATCTATTATTAGTGTCACATGAATGGTTCAAAACATAGACAGTAAGAAGAGTCAGTTTTCTTGTACTTAAGTCGGCATTGTGCCTTTTGTATTTAATTCCGATGCAATTTCTGTGTTTCATCCTCAATAAAAAGGTCAGAGGGATACAGTAAACCTGAAGTGAAGCATCGGAATCTATAACTAGTGTCACATGAATTGTTCAAAACATAGACAGCAAGAAGAGTCCGTTTTCTTGTACTTAAGTCGGCATTGGGCCTTTTGTATTTAATTCCGATGCAATCTCTGTGTTTCATCGTCAATAAGAAGGTCAGAGACATACAGTAAACCTGAAGTGAAGCATCGGAATCTATAACTAGTGTCACATAAATGGTTCAAACATAGACAGTAAGAAGAGTCAGTTATCTTGTACTTAAGTCGGCATTGTGCCATTAGTATTTAATTCCGATGCAATTTCTGTGTTTCATCGTCAATAAGAAGGTCAGAGGGATACAGTAAACCTGAAGTGAAGCATCGGAATCTATAACTAGTGTCACAGGAATGGTTCAAAACTTAGACAATGAGAAGAGACTGTTTTCTTGTACTTAAGTCGGCATTGTGCCTTTTGTATTTAATTCCGATGCAATTTCTGTGTTTCATCGTCAATAAGAAGGTCAGAGGGATACAGTAAACCTGAGGTGAAGCATCGGAATCTATAACTAGTGTCGAAGGAAAGGTTCAAAACATAGACAGTAAGAAGAGTCAGTTTTCTTGTACTTAAGTCGGCATTGTGCCTTTTGTATTTAATTCCCATGAAATTTCTGTGTTTCATCGTCAATAAGAAGGTCAGAGGGATACAGTAAACCTGAAGTGAAGCATCGGAATCTATAACTAGTGTCACAGGAATGGTTCAAAGCATTGACAGTAAGAAGAGTCAGTTTTCTTGTACTTAAGTCGGCATAGTGACTTTTCTATTTAATTCCGATGCAATTTCTGTGTTTCATCGTCAATAGGATGGTCAGAGGGATACAGTGATAATGAAGTGAAGCATCGGAATCTATAACTAGTGTCACAGGAATGGTTCAAAGCATAGACAGTAAGAGGAGTCAGTTTTCTTGTACTTAAATCGGCATTGTGCCTTTTGTATTTAACTCCGATGCAATTTCTGTGTTTCATCGTCAATAAGAAGGTCAGAGACATACATTAAACCTGAAGTGAAGCATCGGAATCTATAACTAGTGTCACAGGAATGGTTCAAAACATAGACAGTAAGAAGAGTCAGTTTTCTTGTACATAAGTCGGCATTGTGCTTTTTGTATTTAATTCCGATGCATTTTCTGTGTTTCATCGTCAATAAGAAGCTCAGAGGGATACAGTAAACTTGCATCGAAATCTATAACTAGTGTCACAGGAGTGGTTCAATCATAGACAGTATGAAGAGTCAGTTTTCTTGTGCTTAAGGCGGAATTGTGCGTTTTGTATTTAATTCCGATGCAATTTCTGTGTTTCATCGTCAATAAGAAGGTCTGATGGATACAGTAAACCTGAAGTGATGCATCGGAAGCTATAACTAGTGTCACATGAATGGTTCGCAACATAGACAGTAGGAAGAGTTTTCTTGTACTTAGGTCGTCATTGTGCCTTTTGTATTTAATTCCGATGCAATTTCTGTGTTTCATCGTCAATAAGAAGGTCAGAGGGATACAGTAACCTGAAGTGAAGCATCGGAATCTATAACTAGTGTCACAGGAATGGTTCAAAACATAGACAATAAGAAGAGTCAGTTTTCTTGTACTTAAGTCGGCATTGTGCATTTTGTATTTAATTCCGATGCAATTTCTGTGTTTCATCAACAATAAGAAGGTCAGAGGCATACAGTAAACCTTAAGTGAAGCATCGGAATCTATAACTAGTGTCACATGAAAGGCTCAAACGTAGACAGTAAGAAGAGTCAGATTTCTTGTACTTATGTCGGCATTGTGCCTTTTGTATTTAATTCCGATGCAATTTCTGTGTTTTATAGTCAATAAGAAGGTCAGAGGGATACAGTAAACCTGAAGTGAAGCATCGGAATCTATAACTAGTGTCACAGGAATGGTTGAAAACATAGACAGTAAGAAGAGTCATTTTTCTTGTAATTAAGTCGGCATTGTGTTTTTGTATTTAATTCCGATGCGATTTCTGCGTTTCATCGTCAATAAGAAGGTCAGAGGGATATAGTAAACCTGAAGTGAAGCTCTCGCGGTCCTAGGCGCGCAGTCCGGAACCGTGCGAGCGCTACGGTCGCAGGTTCGAATCCTGCCTCGTTCATGGATGTGTGTGATGTCCTTAGGTTAGTTATGTTTAAGGAGTTCTAAGTTCTAGGGGACTGATGACCACAGCAGTTGATTCCCATAGTTCTCAGAGCCATTAGAACCTGAAGTGAAGCATCAGAATCTATATCTAGTGTCACAGGAATGGTTCAAAACATAGACAGTAAGAAGAGTCAGTTTTCTTGTACTTAAGTAGGCATTGTGCCTTTTGTATTTAATTCCGATGCAATTTCTGTGTTTCATCGTAAACAAGAAGGTCAGAGGGGTACAGTAAACCTGAAGTGAAGCATCGGAATCAATAACTAGTGTCACAGCAATGGTTCAAAACATAGACAGTAAGAAGAGTCAGTTTTCTTGTACTTAAGTAGGCATTGTGCATTTTGTATTTAATTCCGATGCAATTTCTGTGTTTCATGGTAAATAAGAAGGTCAGAGGGATACAGTAAACCTGAAGTGAAGCATCGGAATCAATAAATAGTGTCACAGCAATGGTTCAAAACATAGACAGTAAGAAGAGTCAGTTTTCTTGTACTTAAGTTGGCATTGTGCCTTTTGTATTTAATTCCGATGCAATTTCTGTGTTTCATCGTCAATAAGAAGGTCAGAGGGATACAGTAAAGCTGAAGTGAAGCATCGGAATCTATGAAAAGTGTCACAGGAATGGTTCAAAACATAGACAGCAAGAAAAGTCAGTTTTCTTGTACTTAAGTCGGCATTGTGCCTTTTGTATTTAATTCCGATGCAATTTCTGTGTTTCATCGTCAATAAAAGGGTCAGAGGGATACAGTAAACCTGAAGTGAAGCATCGGAATCTATAACTAGTGTCGCAGGAATGGTTCAAACCATAGACATTAAGAAGAGTCAGTTTTCTTGTACCTAAGTCGGCATTGTTCCTTTTCTATTTCATTTCGATGCAATTTCTATGTTTCATCGACAATTATAAGGTCAGAGGGATACAGTATATTTCAAGTGAAGCATCGGAATGTATAACTAGTTTCACAGGAATGGTTCAAAACATAGACAGTAAGAAGAGTCAGTTTTCTTGTACTTAAGTCGGCATTGTGCCTTTTGTATTTAATTCCGGAGCAATTTCTGTGTTTCATCGTCAATAAGAGGGTCAGAGGGATACAGTAAACCTGGTGTAAAGCATCGGAAACTATAACTCTTGTCACATGAATGGTTCAAAACATAGTCAGTAAGAAGAGTCAGTTTTCTTGTACTTAAGTCGGCATTGTGTCTTTCGTAATTAATTCCGATGCAATTTCTGTGTTTCATCGTCAATAAGGAGGTCAGAGGGATACAGTAAAGCTGAAGTGAAGCATCGGAATCTATAACTAGTGTCACAAGAATGGTTCAAAACTTAGACAATAAGAAGAGTCAGTTTTCTTGTACTTAAGTCGGCATTGTGACTTTTGTATTTAATTCCGATGCAATTTCTGTGTTTCATCGTCAATAAGAAGGTCAGAGGGATACAGTAAACCTGAAGTGAAGCATCGGAATCTATAACTAGTGTCGCAGGAATGGTTCAAACCATAGACAGTAAGAAGAGTCAGTTTTCTTGTACCTAAGTCGGCATTGTTCCTTTTCTAATTCATTCCGATGCAATTTCTATGTTTCATCGTCAATAAGAAGGTCAGAGGGATACAGTATACCTGAAGTGAAGCATCGGAATCTATAACTAGTGTCACAGGAATGGTTCAAAACATAGACAGTAAGAAGAGTCAGTTTTCTTGCACTTAAGTCGGCATTGTGCCGTTTCTATTTAATTCCGATGTAATTTCTGTGTTTCATCGTCAATTAGAAGGTCAGAGGGATACAGTAAAAATGAAGTGAAGCATCGGAATCTATAACTAGTGTCGAAGGAATGGTTCAAAACATAGACAGTAAGAAGAGTCAGTTTTCATGTACTTAAGTCGGCATTGTGCCTTTTGTATTTAATTCCGATGAAATTTCTGTGTTTCATCGTCAATAAGAAGGTCAGAGGGATACAGTAAACCTGAAGTGAAGCAACGGAAACTATAACTAGTGTCACAGGAATGGTGCAAAGTATTGACAGTAAGAAGAGTCAGTTTTCTTGTACCTAAGTCGGCATTGTTCCTTTTCTATGTCATTTCGATGCAATTTCTATGTTTCATCGACAATAACAAGGTCAGAGGGATACAGTATACCTCAAGTGAAACATCGGAATCTATAACTAGTTTCACAGGAATGGTTCAAAACATAGACAGTAAGAAGAGTCAGTTTTCTTGTACTTAAGTCTGCATTGTGCCTTTTGTATTTAATTCCGAAACAATTTCTGTGATTCATCGTCAATAAGAGGGTCAGAGGGATACAGTAAACCTGGAGTAAAGCATCGGAATCTATAATTCTTGCCACATGAATGGTTCAAAACATAGTCAGTAAGAAGAGTCAGTTTTCTTGTACTTAAGTCGGCATTGTGCCTTTCGTAATTAATTCCGATGCAATTTCTGTGTTTCATCGTCAATAAGGAGGTCAGAGGGATACAGTAAACCTGAAGTGAAGCATCGGAATCTATAAAAAGTGTCACAGGAATGGTTCAAAACATAGACAGCAAGAAAAGTCAGTTTTCTTGTACTTATGTCGGCATTGTGCCTTTTGTATTTAATTCCGATGCAATTTCTGTGTTTCATCGTCAATAAGAAGGTCAGAGGGATACAGTAAAGCTGAAGTGAAGCATCGGAATCCATAACTAGTGTCACAGGAATGGTTCAAAACTTAGACAATAAGAAGAGTCAGTTTTCTTGTACTTAAGTCGGCATTGTGCCTTTTGTATTTAATTCCGATGCAATTTCTGTGTTTCATCGTCAATAAGAAGCTCAGAGGGATACAGTAAACCTGAAGTGAAGCATCGGAATCTATAACTAGTGTCGCAGGAATGGTTCAAACCATAGACAGTAAGAAGAGTCAGTTTTCTTGTACCTAAGTCGGCATTGTTCCTTTTCTAATTCATTCCGATGCAATTTCTATGTTTCTTCGTCAATAAGAACGTCAGAGGGAATCAGTGAACCTGAAGTGAAGCATCGGAATCTATAACTAGTGTCACAGAAATGGTTCAAATCATAGACAGTAAGAAGAGTCAGTATATTTGTACTTGAGTCGGCATTGTGCATTTTGTATTTAATTCCGATGCCATTTCAGTGTTTGATCGTCAATAAGAAGGTCAGAGGGATACAGTGAACCTGAAGTGGGGGCATCGGAATCTATAACTAGTGGCACAGGAATGGTTCAAAACATAGACAGTAAGAAGAGTCAGTTTTCTTGTACTTAAGTCGGCATTGTTCCTTTTTGTATTTAATTCCGAAGCAATATCTTTGTTTCATCGTCAATAAGAAGGTCAGAGGGATACAGTAAACCTGAAGTGAAGGATCGGAATCTATTCCTAGTGTCACAGGAATGGTTCAAAGCATAGACAGTAAGAAGAGTCAGTTTTCTTGTACTTAAGTCGGTATTGTGCCTTTTCTATTTAATTCCGATTTAATTTCTGAGTTTCATCGTCAATTAGAAGGTCAGAGGGATACAGTAAACCTGAAGTGAAGCATCGGAATCTATAACTAGTGTCGAAGGAGTGGTTCAAAACATAGACAGTAAGAAGAGTCAGTTTTCTTGTACTTAAGTCGGCATTGTGCATTTTGTATTTAATTCCGATGCAATTTCTGTGTTTCATCAACAATAAGAAGGTCAGAGGCATACAGTAAACCTGAAGTGAAGCATCGGAATCTATAACTAGTGTCACATGAAAGGTTCAAACGTAGACAGTAAGAAGAGTCAGATTTCTTGTACTTATGTCGGCATTGTGCCTTTTGTATTTAATTCCGATGCGATTTCTGTGATTCATCGTCAATAAGAAGGTCAGAGGGATACAGTAAACCTGAAGTGAAGCATCGGAATCTATAACTAGTGTCACAGAAATGGTTGAAAACATAGGACATTAAGAAGAGTCATTTTTTCTTGTACTTAAGTCGGCATTGTGCTTTTTGTATTTAATTCCGATGCGATTTCTGCGTTTCATCGTCAATAAGAAGGTCAGAGGGATATAGTAAACCTGAAGTGAAGCTCTCGCGGTCCTAGGCGCGCAGTCCGGAACCGTGCGACCGCTACAGTCGCAGGTTCGAATCCTGCCTCGTTCATGGATGTGTGTGATGTCCTTAGGTTAGTTAGGTTTAAGTAGTTCTAAGTTCTAGGGGACTGATGACCACAGCAGTTGATTCCCATAGTTCTCAGAGCCATTATAACCTGAAGTGAAGCATCGGAATCTATATCTAGTGTCACAGGAATGGTTCAAAACATAGACAGCAAGAAAAGTCAGTTTTCTTGTACTTAAGTCGGCATTGTGCCTTTTGTATTTAATTCCGATGCAATTTCTGTGTTCATCGTCAATAAGAGGGTCAGAGGGATACAGTAAACCTGAAGTGAAGCATCGGAATCTATAACTAGTGTCGCAGGAATGGTTCAAACCATAGACATTAAGAAGAGTCAGTTTTCTTGTACCTAAGTCGGCATTGTTCCTTTGCTATTTCATTTCGATGCAATTTCTATGTTTCATCGACAATAAGAAGGTCAGAGGGATACAGTATACCTCAAGAGAAGCATCGGAATGTATAACTAGTTTCACAGGAATGGTTCAAAACATAGACATTAAGAAGAGTCAGTTTTCTTGTACTTAAGTCGGCATTGTGCCTTTTGTATTTAATTCCGAAGCAATTTCTGTGTTTCATCGTCAATAAGAGGGTCAGAGGGATACAGTAAACCTGGTGTAAAGCATCGGAAACTATAACTCTTGTCACATGAATGGTTCAAAACATAGTCAGTAAGAAGAGTCAGTTTTCTTGTACTTAAGTCGGCATTGTGTCTTTCGTAATTAATTCCGATGCAATTTCTGTGTTTCATCGTCAATAAGGAGGTCAGAGGGATACAGTAAACCTGAAGTGAAGCATCGGAATCTATAAAAAATGTCACAGGAATGGTTCAAAACATAGACAGCAAGAAAAGTCAGTTTTCTTGTACTTAAGTCGGCATTGTGCCTTTTGTATTCAATTCCGATGCAATTTCTGTGTTTCATCGTCAATAAGAAGGTCAGAGGGATTCAGTAAAGCTGAAGTGAAGCATCGGAATCTATAACTAGTGTCACAGGAATGGTTCAAAACTTAGACAATATGAAGAGTCAGTTTTCTTGTACTTAAGTCGGCATTGTGCCTTTTGTATTAATTCCGATGCAATTTCTGTGTTTCATCGTCAATAAGAAGGTCAGAGGGATACAGTAAACCTGAAGTGAAGCATGGGAATCTATGACTAGTGTCGCAGGAATGGTTCAAACCATAGACAGTAAGAAGAGTCAGTTTTCTTGTACCTAAGTCGGCATTGTTCCTTTTCTAATTCATTCCGATGCAATTTCTATGTTTCATCGTCAATAAGAAGGTCAGAGTGATACAGTATACCTAAAGTGAAGCATCGGAATCTATAACTAGTGTCACAGGAATGGTTCAAAACATAGACAGTAAGAAGAGTCAGTTTTCTTGTGCTGAAGTCGGCAATGTGCCTTTTCTATTTAATTCCGATGTAATTTCTGTGTTTCATCGTCAATTAGAAGGTCAGAGGGATACAGTAAACCTGAAGTGAAGCATCGGAATCTATAACTAGTGTCGAAGGAATGGTTCAAAACATAGACAGTAAGAAGAGTCAGTTTTCATGTACTTAAGTCGGCATTGTGCCTTTTGTATTTAATTCCGATGAAATTTCTGTGTTTCATCGTCAATAAGAAGGTCAGAGGGATACAGTAAACCTGAAGTGAAGCAACGGAAACTATAACTAGTGTCACAGGAATGGTGCAAAGCATTGACAGTAAGAAGAGTCAGTTTTCTTGTACCTAAGTCGGCATTCTTCCTTTTCTATGTCATTTCGATGCAATTTCTATGTTTCATCGACAATACGAAGGTCAGAGGGATACAGTATACCTCAAGTGAAGCATCGGAATCTATAACTAGTTTCACAGGAATGGTTATAAACATAGACAGTAAGAAGAGTCAGTTTTCTTGTACTTAAGTCGGCATTGTGCCTTTTGTATTTAATTCCGAAGCAATTTCTGTGTTTCATCGTCAATAAGAGGGTCAGAGGGATACAGTAAACCTGGAGTAAAGCATCGGAATCTATAATTCTTGCCACATGAATGGTTCAAAACATAGTCAGTAAGAAGAGTCAGTTTTCTTGTACTTAAGTCGGCATTGTGCCTTTCGTAATTAATTCCGATGCAATTTCTGTGTTTCATCGTCAATGAGGAGGTCTGAGGGATACAGTAAACCTGAAGTGAAGCATCGGAATCTATAAAAAGTGTCACAGGAATGGTTCAAAACATAGACAGCAAGAAAAGTCAGTTTTCTTGTACTTATGTCGGCATTGTGCCTTTTGTATTTAATTCCGATGCAATTTCTGTGTTTCATCGTCAATAAGAAGGTCAGAGGGATACAGTAAAGCTGAAGTGAAACATCGGAATCTATAACTAGTGTCACAGGAATGGTTCAAAACTTAGACAATAAGAAGAGTCAGTTTTCTTGTACTTAAGTCGGCATTGTGCCTTTTGTGTTTAATTCCGATGCAATTTCTGTGTTTCATCGTCAATAAGAAGGTCAGAGGGATACAGTAAACCTGAAGTGAAGCATCGGAATCTATAACTAGTGTCGCAGGAATGGTTCAAACCATAGACAGTAAGAAGAGTCAGTTTTCTTGTACCTAAGTCGGCATTGTTCCTTTTCTAATTAATTCCGATGCAATTTCTATGTTTCATCGTCAATAAGAACGTCAGAGGGAATCAGTGAACCTGAAGTGAAGCATCGGAATCTATAACTAGTGTCACAGGAATGGTTCAAATAATAGACAGTAAGAAGAGTCAGTATATTTGTACTTAAGTCGGCATTGTGCCTTTTGTATTTAATTACGATGCCATATCAGTGTTTGATCGTCAATAAGAAGGTCAGAGGGACACAGTGAACCTGAAGTGAGGCATCGGAATCTATAACTAGTGTCACAGGAATGGTTCAAAACATAGACAGTAAGAAGAGTCAGTTTTCTTGTACTTAAGTCGGCATTGTGCCATTTGTATTTAATTCCGATGCAATTTCTGTGTTTCATCGTCAATAAGAAGGTCAGAGGGATACAGTAAACCTGAAGTGAAGCATCAGAATCTATAACTAGTGTCACAGGAATGGTTCAAGGCATAGACAGCAAGAAGAGTCAGTTTTCTTGTACTTAAGTCGGCATTGTTCCTTTTGTATTTAATTCCGAAGCAATATCTTTGTTTCATCGTCAATAAGAGGGTCAGAGGGATACAGTAAACCAGGAGTAAAGCATCGGAATCTATAATTCTTGCCACATGAATGGTTCAAAACATAGTCAGTAAGAAGAGTCAATTTTCTTGTACTTAAGTCGGCATTGTGCCTTTCGTAATTAATTCCGATTCAATTTCTGTGTTTCATCGTCAATAAGGAGGTCAGAGGGATACAGTAAACCTGAAGTGAAGCATCGGAATCTATAAAAAGTGTCACAGGAATGGTTCAAAACATAGACAGCAAGAAAAGTCAGTTTTCTTGTACTTATGTCGGCATTGTGCCTTTTGTATTTAATTCCGATGCAATTTCTGTGTTTCATCGTCAATAAGAAGGTCAGAGGGTAACAGCAAAGCTGAAGTGAAGCATCGGAATCTATAACTAGTGTCACAGGAATGGTTCAAAACTTAGACAATAAGAAGAGTCAGTTTTCTTGTACTTAAGTCGGAATTGTGCCTTTTGTATTTAATTCCGATGCAATTTCTGTGTTTCATTGTCAATAAGAAGGTCAGAGGGATACAGTAAACCTGAAGTGAAGCATCGGAATCTATAACTAGTGTCGCAGGAATGGTTCAAACCATAGAAAGTAAGAAGAGTCAGTTCTATTGTACCTAAGTCGGCATTGTTCCTTTTCTAATTCATTCCGATGCAATTTCTATGTTTCATCGTCAATAAGAACGTCAGAGGGAATCAGTGAACCTGAAGTGAAGCATCGGAATCTATAACTAGTGTCACAGGAATGGTTCAAATCATAGACAGTAAGAAGAGTCAGTAAATTTGTACTTAAGTCGGCATTGTGCCTTTTGTATTTAATTCCGATGCCATTTCAGTGTTTGATCGTCAATAAGAAGGTCAGAGGGATACAGTGAACCTGAAGTGAGGCATCGGAATCTATAACTAGTGTCACAGGAATGGTTCAAATCATAGACAGTAAGAAGAGTCAGTTTTCTTGTACTTAAGTCGGCATTGTGCCATTTGTATTTAATTCCGACGCAATTTCTGTGTTTCATCGTCAATAAGGAGGTCAGAGGGATACAGTAAACCTGAAGTGTAGCATCGGAATCTATAAAAAGTGTCACAGGAATGGTTCAAAACATAGACAGCAAGGAAAGTCAGTTTTCTTGTACTTATGTCGGCATTGTGCCTTTTGTATTTAATTCCGATGCAATTTCTGTGTTTCATCGTCAGTAAGAAGGTCAGAGGGATACAGTAAACCTGAAGTGAAGCATCGGAATCTATAACTAGTGTCGCAGGAATGGTTCAAACCATAGACAGTAAGAAGAGTCGGTTTTCTTGTACCTAAGTCGGCATTGTTCCTTTTCTAATTCGTTCCGAAGCAATTTCTATGTTTCATCGTCAATAAGAACGACAGAGGGAATCAGTGAACCTGAAGTGAAGCATCGGAATCTATAAGTAGTGTCACAGGAATGGTTCAAATCATAGACAGTAAGAAGAGTCAGTATATTTGTACCTAAGTCGGCATTGTGCCTTTTGTATTTAATTCCGATGTTATTTCAGTGTTTGGTCGTCAATAAGAAGGTCAGAGGGATACAGTGAACCTGAAGTGAGGCATCGGAATCTATAACTAGTGTCACAGGAATGGTTCAAAACATAGACAGTAAGAAGAGTCAGTTTTCTTGTACTTAAGTCGGCATTGTGCCATTTGTATTTAATTCCGATGCAATTTCTGTGTTTCATCGTCAATAAGAAGGTCAGAGGGATACAGTAAACCTGAAGTGAAGCATCAGAATCTATAACTAGTGTCACAGGAATGGTTCAAGGCATAGACAGCAAGAAGAGTCAGTTTTCTTGTACTCAAGTTGGCATTGTGCCATTTGTATTTAATTCCGATGCAATTTCTGTGTTTCATCGTCAATAAGAAGGTCAGAGGGATACAGTAAACCTGAAGTGAAGCATCAGAATCTATAACTAGTGTCACAGGAATGGTTCAAGGCATAGACAGCAAGAAGAGTCAGTTTTCTTGTACTCAAGTTGGCATTGTTCCTTTTGTATTTAATTCCGAAGCAATTTCTTTGTTTCATCGTCAATAAGAGGGTCAGAGGGATACAGTAAACCAGGAGTAAAGCATCGGAATCTATAATTCTTGCCACATGAATGGTTCAAAACATAGTCAGTAAGAAGAGTTAATTTTCTTGTACTTAAGTCGGCATTGTGCCTTTCGTAATTAATTCCGATGCAATTTCTGTGTTTCATCGTCAATAAGGAGGTCAGAGGGATACAGTAAACCTGAAGTGAAGCATCGGAATCTATAAAAAGTGTCACAGGAATGGTTCAAAACATAGACAGCAAGAAAAGTCAGTTTACTTGTACTTATGTCGGCATTGTGCTCTTTGTATTTAATTCCGATGCAATTTCTGTGTTTCATCGTCAATAAGAAGGACAGAGGGTAACAGCAAAGCTGAAGTGAAGCATCGGAATCTATAACTAGTGTCACAGGAATGGTTCAAAACTTAGACAATAAGAAGAGTCAGTTTTCTTGTACTTAAGTCGGCATTGTGCCTTTTGTATTTAATTCCGATGCAATTTCTGTGTTTCATTGTCAATAAGAAGGTCAGAGGGATACAGTAAACCTGAAGTGAAGCATCGGAATCTATAACTAGTGTCGCAGGAATGGTTCAAACCATAGACAGTAAGAAGAGTCAGTTTTCTTGTACCTAAGTCGGCATTGTTCCTTTTCTAATTCATTCCGATGCAATTTCTATGTTTCATCGTCAATGAGAACGTCAGAGGGAATCAGTGAACCTGAAGTGAAGCATCGGAATCTATAACTAGTGTCACAGGAATGGTTCAAATCATAGACAGTAAGAAGAGTCAGTATTTGTACTTAAGTCGGCATTATGCCTTTTGTATTTAATTCCGATGCAATTTCTGTGTTTCATCGTCAATAAGAAGGTCAGAGGTATACAGTAAACCTGAAGTGAAGCATCGGAATCTATAACTAGTGTCGCAGGAATGGTTCAAACCATAGACAGTAAGAAGAGTCAGTTTTCTTGTACCTAAGTCGGTATTGTTCCTTTTCTAATTCATTCCGATGCAATTTCTATGTTTCATCGTCAATAAGAACGTCAGAGGGAATCAGTGAACCTGAAGTGAAGCATCGGAATCTATAACTAGTGTCACAGGAATGGTTCAAATCATAGACAGTAAGAAGAGTCAGTATATTTGTACTTAAGTCGGCATTGTGCCTTTTGTATTTAATTCCGATGCCATTTCACTGTTTGATCGTCAATAAGAAGGTCAGAGGGATACTGTGAACCTGAAGTGAGGCATCGGAATCTATAACTAGTGTCACAGGAATGGTTCAAAACATAGACAGTAAGAAGAGTCAGTTTTCTTGTACTTAAGTCGGCATTGTGCCATTTGTATTTAATTCCGATGCAATTTCTGTGTTTCATCGTCAATAAGGAGGTCAGAGGGATACAGTAAACCTGAAGTGAAGCATCGGAATCTATAAAAAGTGTCACAGGAATGGTTCAAAACATAGACAGCAAGGAAAGTCAGTTTTCCTGTACTTATGTCGGCATTGTGCCTTTTGTATTTAATTCCGATGCAATTTCTGTGTTTCAACGTCAATAAGAAGGGCAGAGGGGTACAGTAAACCTGAAGTGAAGCATCGGAATCTATAACTAGTGTCGCAGGAATGGTTCAAACCATAGACAGTAAGAAGAGTCAGTTTTCTTGTACCTAAGTCGGCATTGTTCCTTTTCTAATTCGTTCCGATGCAATTTCTATGTTTCATCGTCAATAAGAACGTCAGAGGGAATCAGTGAACCTGAAGTGAAGCATCGGAATCTATAACTAGTGTCACAGGAATGGTTCAAATCATAGACAGTAAGAAGAGTCAGCATATTTGTACTTATGTCGGCATTGTGCCTTTCGTAATTAATTCCGATGCAATTTCTGTGTTTCATCGTCAATAAGGAGGTCAGAGGGATACAGTAAACCTGAAGTGAAGCATCGGAATCTATAACTAGTGTCACAGGAATGGTTGAAAACATAGACAGTAAGAAGAGTCATTTTTCTTGTACTTAAGTCGGCATTGTGCTTTTTGTATTTAATTCCGATGCGATTTTTGCGTTTCATCGTCAATAAGAAGGTCAGAGGGATATAGTAAACCTGAAGTGAAGCTCTCGCGGTCCTAGGCGCGCAGTCCGGAACCGTGCGACCGCTACGGTCGCAGGTTCGAATCCTGCCTCGTTCATGGATGTGTGGGATGTCCTTAGGTTAGTTAGGTTTAAGTAGTTCTAAGTTCTAGGGGACTGATGACCACAGCAGTTGATTCCCATAGTTCTCAGAGCCATTAGAACCTGAAGTGAAGCATCGGAATCTATATCTAGTGTCACAGGAATGGTTCAAAACATAGACAGCAAGAAAAGTCATTTTTCTTGTACTTAAGTCGGCATTGTGCCTTTTGTATTTAATTCCGATGCAATTTCTGTGTTCATCGTCAATAAGAGGGTCAGAGGCATACAGTAAACCTGAACTGAAGCATCGGAATCTATAACTAGTGTCGCAGGAATGGTTCAAACCATAGACATTAAGAAGACTCAGTTTTCTCGTACCTAAGTCGGCATTGTTCCTTTTCTATTTCATTTCGATGCAATTTCTATGTTTCATCGACAATAAGAAGGTCAGAGGGATACAGTATACCTCAAGTGAAGCATCGGAATGTATAACTAGTTTCACAGGAATGGTTCAAAACATAGACAGTAAGAAGAGTCAGTTTTCTTGTACTTAAGTCGGCATTGTGCCTTTTGTATTTAATTCCGAAGCAATTTCTGTGTTTCATCGTCAATAAGAGGGTCAGAGGGATACAGTAAACCTGGTGTAAAGCATCGGAAACTATAACTCTAGTCACATGAATGGTTCAAAACATAGTCAGTAAGAAGAGTCAGTTTTCTTGTACTTAAGTCGGCATTGTGTCTTTCGTAATTAATTCCGATGCAATTTCTGTGTTTCATCGTCAATAAGGAGGTCAGAGGGATACAGTAAACCTGAAGTGAAGCAACGGAATCTATAAAAAGTGTCACAGGAATGGTTCAAAACATAGACAGCAAGAAAAGTCAGTTTTCTTGTACTTAAGTCGGCATTGTGTCTTTTGTATTCAATTCCGATGCAATTTCTGTGTTTCATCGTCAATAAGAAGGTCAGAGGGATACAGTAAAGCTGAAGTGAAGCATCGGAATCTATAACTAGTGTCACAGGAATGGTTCAAAACTTAGACAATATGAAGAGTCAGTTTTCTTGTACTTAAGTCGGCATTGTGCCTTTTGTATTTAATTCCGATGCAATTTCTGTGTTTCATCGTCAATACGAAGGTCAGAGGGATACAGTAAACCTGAAGTGAAGCATCGGAATCTATAACTAGTGTCGCAGGAATGGTTCAAACCATAGATAGTAAGAAGAGTCAGTTTTCTTGTACTTAAGTCGGCATTGTGCCTTTTGTATTAAATTCCGATGCAATTTCTGTGTTTCATCGTGAATAAGAGGGTGAGAATGATACAGTAAACGTGAAGTGATGCATCGGAATCTATAACTAGTGTCACAGGCATGGTTCAAAACATAGACAGTAAGAAGAGTCAGTTTTCTTGTACTTCAGTCGGCGTTGTGCCTTTTGTATTTAATTCCGATGCAATTTCTGTGTTTCATCGGCAATAAGAAGGTCTGAGGCATACAGTAAACCTGAAGTGAAGCATCGGAATCTATAACTAGTGTCACAGGAATGGTTCAAAACATAGACAGTACGAAGAGTCAGTTTTCTTGTACTTAAGACGGCATTGTGCCTTTTGTATTTAATTCCGATTAAATTTCAGTGTTTCATCGTCAATAAGAAGGTCAGAGGATACAGTGAACCTGAAGTGAAGCATCGGAATCTATAACTAGTGTCACAGGAATGGTTCAAACATAGACAGTAAGAGGAGACAGGTTTCTTGTACTTAAGTCGGCATTGTGCCTTTTGTATTTGATTCCGATGCAATTTCTGTGTTTCATCGTCAATAAGAAGGTCAGAGGGATACTGTAAACCTGAAGTGAAGCATCGGAATCTGTACCTAGTGTCACACGAATGGTTCGAAGCATAGACAGTAAGAAGGGTCAGTTTTCTTGTGCTTTAGTCGGAATTGTGCCTTTTGTATTTAATTCCGATGCATGTTCCGTGTTTCATCGTCAATAAGAAGGTCAGAGGGATACAGTAAACCTGAAGTGAAGCATCGGAATCTATAACTAGTGTCACAGGAATGGTTCAAATCATAGACAGTAAGAAGAGTCAGTTTTCTTGTACTTAAGTCGGCATTGTGCCTTTTGTATTTAATTCCGATGCAATATCTGTGTTTCATCGTCAATAAGAAGGTCAGAGGGATGCAGCAAACATGAAGTGATGCATCGGAATCTATAACTAGTGTCATAGGAATGGTTCAAAACATAGACAGTTAGAAGAGTCAGTTTTCTTGTACTTAAGTCGACATTGTGCCTTTTATATTTAATTCCGAAGCAATTTCTGTGTTTCATCGTCAATAAGAAGGTCAGAGGAATACAGTAAACCTGAAGTGAAGCATCGGAATCTATAACTAGTGTTACACGAGTGGTTCAAAACATAGACTGTTAGAAGAGTCAGTTTTCTTGTACTTAAGTCGGCATTGTGCCATTTGTATTTTACTCCGATGCAATTTCTGTGTTTCATAGTCAATAAGAAGGTGAGAGGGACAAAGTAAACCTGAAGTGGAGCAGCAGAATCTATAACTAGTGTCACAGGAATGGTTCAAAACATAGACAGTAAGAAGAGTCAGTTTTCTTGTACTTAAGGCGGCATTGTGCCTTTTGTATTCAATTCCGATGCAATTTCTGTGTTTCGTCGTCAATAAGAAGGTCAGAGGGATACAGAAAACCTGAAGTGAAGCATCGGAATCTATAACTAGTGCCACAGGAATGGTTCAAAAATAGACAGTAAGAAGAGTCAGTTTTCTTGTACTTAAGTCGGCATTGTGCCTTTTGTATTTAATTCCGATGCAATTTCTGTGTTTCATCGTCAATAAGAAGGTCAGAGGGATATAGTAAACCTGAAGTGAAGCATCGGAATGTATTCCTAGTGTCACAGGAATGGTTCAAAGCATAGACAGTAAGAAGAGACAGTTTTCTTGTACTTAAGTCGGCATTGTGCCTTTTGTATTTAATTCCGATGCAATTTCCGTGTTTCATCCTCAATAAGAAGGTCAGAAAGATACAGTAAACCGGAAGTGAAGCATCGGAATCTATAACTAGTGTCACAGGAATGGTTCAAAACATAGACAGTAAGGAGAGTCAGTTTTCTTGTACTTAAGTCGGCATTGTGCCTTTTGTATTTAATTCCGATGCAATATCTGCGTTTCATCGTCAATACGAAGGTCAGAGGGATGCAGCAAACATGAAGTGATGCATCGGAATCTATAACTAGTGTCATAGGAATGGTTCAAAACATAGACAGATAGAAGAGTCAGTTTTCTTGTACTTAAGTCGACATTGTGCCTTTTATATTTAATTCCGAAGCAATTTCTGTGTTTCATCGTCAATAAGAAGGTCAGAGGAATACAGTAAACCTGAAGTGAAGCATCGGAATCTATAACTAGTGTTACACGAGTGGTTCAAAACATAGACTGTTAGAAGAGTCAGTTTTCTTGTACTTAAGTCGGCATTGTGCCATTTGTATTTTACTCCGATGCAATTTCTGTGTTTCATCGTCAATAAGAAGGTGAGAGGGACAAAGTAAACCTGAAGTGGAGCAGCAGAATCTATAACTAGTGTCACAGGAATGGTTCAAAACATAGACAGTAAGAAGAGTCAGTTTTCTTGTACTTAAGGCGGCATTGTGCCTTTTGTATTTAATTCCGATGCAATTTCTGTGTTTCGTCGTCAATAAGAAGGTCAGAGGGATACAGAAAACCTGAAGTGAAGCATCGGAATCTATAACTAGTGTCACAGGAATGGTTCAAAAATAGACAGTAAGAAGAGTCAGTTTTCTTGTACTTAAGTCGGCATTGTGCCTTTTGTATTTAATTCCGATGCAATTTCTGTGTTTCATCGTCAATAAGAAGGTCAGAGGGATACAGTAAACCTGAAGTGAAGCATCGGAATATATTCCTAGTGTCACAGGAATGGTTCAAAGCATAGACAGTAAGAAGAGACAGTTTTCTTTTACTTAAGTCGGCATTGTGCCTTTTGTATTTAATTCCGATGCAATTTCCGTGTTTCATCGTCAATAAGAAGGTCAGAAAGATACAGTAAACCGGAAGTGAAGCATCGGAATCTATAACTAGTGTCACAGGAATGGTTCAAAACATAGACAGTAAGGAGAGTCAGTTTTCTTGTACTTAAGTCGGCATTGTGCCTTTTGTATTTAATTCCGATGCAATATCTGTGTTTCATCGTCAATACGAAGGTCAGAGGGATACAGTAAACCTGACGTGATGCATCGGAATCTATAACTAGTGTCATAGGAATGGTTGAAAACATAGACAGTTAGAAGAGTCAGTTTTCTTGTACTTAAGTCAACATTGTGCCTTTTATATTTAATTCCGAAGCAATTTCTGTGTTTCATCGTCAATAAGAAGGTCAGAGGAATACAGTAAACCTGAAGTGAAGCATCGGAATCTATAACTAGTGTTACACGAGTGGTTCAAAACATAGACTGTAAGAGGAGTCAGTTTTCTTGTACTTAAGTCGGCATTGTGCCATTTGTATTTTACTCCGATGCAATCTCTGTGTTTCATCGTCAATAAGAAGGTGAGAGGGACAAAGTAAACCTGAAGTGGAGCAGCAGAATCTATAACTAGTGTCACAGGAATGGTTCAAAACATAGACAGCAAGAAGAGTCAGTTTTCGTGTACATAAGCCGGCATTGTGCCTTTAGTATTTAATTCCGATGCAATATCTGTATTTCATCGTCAAAAAGAAGGTCAGAGGGATACAGTAAACCGGAAGTGAAGCATCGGAATCTATAACTAGTGTCACAGGAATGGTTCAAGACATAGACAGTAAGAAGAGTCAGTTTTCTTGTACTTAAGTCGGCATTGTGCCTTTTGTATTTAATTCCGAAGCAATTTCTGTGTTTCATCGTCAATAAGAAAGTCAGAGGGATACAGTAAACCTGAAGTGACGCATCGGTATCTATAACTAGTGTCACATGAATGGTGCAAACATAGACGGTAAGAAGAGTCAGTTTTCTTGTACATATGTCAGCATTGTGCCTTTTGCATTTAATTCCGATGCAATTTCTATGTTTCAACGTCAATAAGAAGGTCAGAGGGATACAGTATACCTGAAGTGAAGCATCGGAATCTGTAACTAGTGTCACAGGAATGTTTCAAAACATAGACAGTAAGAAGAGTCGGTTTTCTTGTACTTAAGTCTGCGTTGTGCCTTTTGAATTTAATTCCAATGCAATTTCTGTGTTTCATCGTCAATAAGAACGTCAGAGGGAATCAGTGAACCTGAAGTGAAGCATCGGAATCTATAACTAGTGTCACAGGAATGGTTCAAATCGTAGATAGTAAGAAGAGTCAGTTTCCTTGTACTTAAGTCGGCATTGTGCCTTTTGTATTTAATTTCGATGCCATTTCAGTGTCTGATCGTCAATATGAAGGTCAGAGGGATACAGTGAACCTGAAGTGAAGCATCGGAATCTATAACTAGTGTCACAGGAATGGTTCAACTTTAGACAGTAAGAAGAGTCAGTTTTCTTGTACTTAAGTCGGCATTGTGCCATTTGTATTTAATTCCCATGCAATTTCTGTGTTTCATCGTCAAGAAGAAGGTCAGAGGGATACAGTAAACCTGAAGTGAAGCATCGGAATCTATAACTAGTGTCACAGGAATGGTTCAAGACATAGACAGAAAGAAGAGTCAGTTTTCTTGTACTGAAGTCGGCATTGTGCCTTTTATATTTAAATTCCGAAGCAATTTCTGTGTTTCATCGTCAATAAGAAGGTCAGAGGGATACAGTAAACCTGAAGTGAAGCATCAGAATCTGTAACTAGTGTCACAGGAATGGTTCAAGACATAGACAGCAAGAAGAGTCAGTTTTCTTGTACTTAAGTCGGCATTGTTCCTTTTGTATTTAATTCCGAAGCAATTTCTTTGTTTCATCGTCAATAAGAGGGTCAGAGGGATACAGTAAATCTGGAGTAAAGCATCGGAATCTATAATTCTTGCCACATGAATGGTTCAAAACATAGTCAGTAAGAAGAGTCAGTTTTCTTGTACTTAAGTCGGTATTGTGCCTTTCGTAATTAATTCCGATGCAATTTCTGTGTTTCATCGTCAATAAGGAGGTCAGAGGGATACAGTAACCCTGAAGTGAAGCATCGGAATCTATAAAAAGTGTCACAGGAATGGTTCAAAACATAGACAGCAAGAAAAGTCAGTTTTCTTGTACTTATGTCGGCATTGTGCCTTTTGTATTTAATTCCGATGCAATTTCTGTGTCTCATCGTCAATAAGAAGGTCAGAGGGATACAGTAAAGCTGAAGTGAAGCATCGGAATCTATAACTAGTGTTACACGAGTGGTTCAAAACATAGACTGTAAGAGGAGTCAGTTTTCTTGTACTTAAGTCGGCATTGTGCCATTTGTATTTTACTCCGATGCAATCTCTGTGTTTCATCGTCAATAAGAAGGTGAGAGGGACAAAGTAAACCTGAAGTGGAGCAGCAGAATCTATAACTAGTGTTACAGGAATGGTTCAAAACATAGACAGCAAGAAGAGTCAGTTTTCTTGTACATAAGCCGGCATTGTGCCTTTAGTATTTAATTCCGATGCAATATCTGTATTTCATCGTCAAAAAGAAGGTCAGAGGGATACAGTAAACCGGAAGTGAAGCATCGGAATCTGTAACTAGTGTCACAGGAATGGTTCAAGTCATAGACAGCAAGAAGAGTCAGTTTTCTTGTACTTAAGTCGGCATTGTGCCTTTTGTATTAAATTCCGAAGCAATTTCTGTGTTTTATCGTCAATAAGAAAGTCAGAGGGATACAGTAAACCTGAAGTGACGCATCGGTATCTATAACTAGTGTCACATGAATGGTGCAAACATAGACGGTAAGAAGAGTCAGTTTTCTTGTACATATGTCAGCATTGTGCCTTTTGCATTTAATTCCGTTGCAATTTCTATGTTTCAACGTCAATAAGAAGGTCAGAGGGATACAGTATACCTGATGTGAAGCATCGGAATCTGTAACTAGTGTCACAGGAATGTTTCAAAACATAGACAGTAAGAAGAGTCGGTTTTCTTGTACTTAAGTCTGCGTTGTGTCTTTTGAATTTAATTCCAATGCAATTTCTGTGTTTCATCGTCAATAAGAACGTCAGAGGGAATCAGTGAACCTGAAGTGAAGCATCGGAATCTATAACTAGTGTCACAGGAATGGTTCAAATCATAGACAGTAAGAAGAGTCAGTTTCCTTGTACTTAAGTCGGCATTGTGCCTTTTGTATTTAATTTCGATGCCATTTCAGTGTCTGATCGTCAATAAGAAGGTCAGAGGGATTCAGTGAACCTGAAGTGAAGCATCGGAATCTATAACTAGTGTCACAGGAATGGTTCAACTTTAGACAGTAAGAAGAGTCAGTTTTCTTGTACTTAAGTCGGCATTCTGCCATTTGTATTTAATTCCCATGCAATTTCTGTGTTTCATCGTCAAGAAGAAGGTCATAGGGATACAGTAAACCTGAAGTGAAGCATCGGAATCTATAACTAGTGTCACAGGAATGGTTCAAGACATAGACAGAAAGAAGAGTCAGTTTTCTTGTACTGAAGTCGGCATTGTGGCTTTTATATTTAATTCCGAAGCAATTTCTGTGTTTCATCGTCAATAAGAAGGTCAGAGGGATACAGTAAACCTGAAGTGAAGCATCAGAATCCGTAACTAGTGTCACAGGAATGGTTCAAGACATAGACAGCAAGAAGAGTCAGTTTTCTTGTACTTAAGTCGGCATTGTTCCTTTTGTATTTAATTCCGAAGCAATTTCTTTGTTTCATCGTCAATAAGAGGTTCAGAGGGATACAGTAAATCTGGAGTAAAGCATCGGAATCTATAATTCTTGCCACATGAATGGTTCAAAACATAGTCAGTAAGAAGAGTCAGTTTTCTTGTACTTAAGTCGGTATTGTGCCTTTCGTAATTAATTCCGATGCAATTTCTGTGTTTCATCGTCAATAAGGAGGTCAGAGGGATACAGTAAACCTGAAGTGAAGCATCGGAATCTATAAAAAGTGTCACAGGAATGGTTCAAAACATAGACAGCAAGAAAAGTCAGTTTTCTTGTACTTATGTCGGCATTGTGCCTTTTGTATTTAATTCCGATGCAATTTCTGTGTTTCATCGTCAATAAGAAGGTCAGAGGGATACAGTAAAGCTGAAGTGAAGCATCGGATCTATAACTAGTGTCACAGGAATGGTTCAAAACTTAGACAATAAGAAGAGTCAGTTTTCTTGTACTTAAGTCGGCATTGTGCCTTTTGTATTTAATCCGATGCAATTTCTGTGTTTCATCGTCAATAAGAAGGTCAGAGGGATACAGTAAACCTGAAGTGAAGCATCGGAATCTATAACTAGTGTCGCAGGAATGGTTCAAACCATAGACAGTAAGAAGAGTCAGTTTTCTTGTACCTAAGTCGGCATTGTTCCTTTTCTAATTCATTCCGATGCAATTTCTATGTTTCATCGTCAATAAGAACGTCAGAGGGAATCAGTGAACCTGAAGTGAAGCATCGGAATCTATAACTAGTGTCACAGGAATGGTTCAAATCATAGACAGTAAGAGGAGTCAGTATATTTGTACTTAAGTCGGCATTGTGCCCTTTGTATTTAATTCCGATGCAATTTCTGTGTTCCATCGTCAATAAGAAGGTCAGAGGGATACAGTAAACCTGAAGTGAAGCATCGGAATCCATAACTAGTGTCGCAGGAATGGTTCAAACCATAGACAGTAAGAAGAGTCAGTTTTCTTGTACCTAAGTCGGCATTGTTCCTTTTCTAATTCATTCCGATGCAATTTCTATGTTTCATCGTCAATAAGAACGTCAGAGGGAATCAGTGAACCTGAAGTAAAGCATCGGAATCTATAACTAGTGTCACAGGAATGGTTCAAATCATAGACAGTAAGAAGTGTCAGTATATTTGTACTTAAGACGGCATTGTGCCTTTTGTATTTAATTCCGATGCCATTTAAGTGTTTGATCGTCAATAAGAAGGTCAGAGGGATACAGTGAACCTGAAGTGAGGCATCGGAATCTATAACTAGTCTCACAGGAATGGTTCAAAACATAGACAGTAAGAAGAGTTAGTTTTCTTGTACTTAAGTCGGCATTGTGCCATTTGTATTTAATTCCGATGCAATTTCTGTGTTTCATCGTCAATAAGAACGTCAGAGGGAATCAGTGAACCTGAAGTGAAGCATCGGAATCTATAACTAGTGTCACAGGAATGGTTCAAATCATAGACAGTAAGAAGAGTCAGTTTCCTTGTACTGAAGTCGGCATTGTGCCTTTTGTATTTAATTTCGATCCCATTTCAGTGTCTGATCGTCAATAAGAAGGTCAGAGGGATACAGTGAACCTGAAGTGAAGCATCGGAATCTATAACTAGTGTCACAGGAATGGTTCAACTTTAGACAGTAAGAAGAGTCAGTTTTCTTGTACTTAAGTCAGCATTGTGGAATTTGTATTTAATTCCCATGCAATTTCTGTGTTTCATCGTCAAGAAGAAGGTCAGAGGGATACAGTAAACCTGAAGTGAAGCATCGGAATCTATAACTAGTGTCACAGGAATGGTTCAAAACATAGACAGAAAGAAGAGTCAGTTTTCTTGTACTGAAGTCGGCATTGTGCCTTTTATATTTAATTCCGAAGCAATTTCTGTGTTTCATCGTCAATAAGAAGGTCAGAGGGATACAGTAAACCTGAAGTGAAGCATCAGAATCTATAACTAGTGTCACAGGAATGGTTCAAGACATAGACAGCAAGAATAGTCAGTTTTCTTGTACTTAAGTCGGCATTGTTCCTTTTGTATTTAATTCCGAAGCAATTTCTTTGTTTCATCGTCAATAAGAGGGTCAGAGGGATACAGTAAACCTGGAGTAAAGCATCGGAATCTATAATTCTTGCCACATGAATGGTTCAAAACATAGTCAGTAAGAAGAGTAAGTTTTCTTGTACATAAGTCGGCATTGTGCCTTTCGTAATTAATTCCGATGCAATTTCTGTGTTTCATCGTCAATAAGGAGGTCAGAGGGATACAGTAAACCTGAAGTGAAGCATCGGAATCTATAAAAAGTGTCACAGGAATGGTTCAAAACATAGACAGCAAGAAAAGTCAGTTTTCTTGTACTTATGTCGGCATTGTGCCTTTTGTATTTAATTCCGATGCAATTTCTGTGTTTCATCGTCAATAAGAAGGTCAGAGGGATACAGTAAAGCTGAAGTGAAGCATCGGAATCTATAACTAGTGTCACAGGAATGGTTCAAAACTTAGACAATAAGAAGAGTCAGTTTTCTTGTACTTAAGTCGGCATTGTGCCTTTTGTATTTAATCCGATGCAATTTCTGTGTTTCATCGTCAATAAGAAGGTCAGAGGGATACAGTAAACCTGAAGTGAAGCATCGGAATCTATAACTAGTGTCGCAGGAATGGTTCAAACCATAGACAGTAAGAAGAGTCAGTTTTCTTGTACCTAAGTCGGCATTGTTCCTTTTCTAATTCATTCCGATGCAATTTCTATGTTTCATCGTCAATAAGAACGTCAGAGGGAATCAGTGAACCTGAAGTGAAGCATCGGAATCTATAACTAGTGTCACAGGAATGGTTCAAATCATAGACAGTAAGAGGAGTCAGTATATTTGTACTTAAGTCGGCATTGTGCCCTTTGTATTTAATTCCGATGCAATTTCTGTGTTCCATCGTCAATAAGAAGGTCAGAGGGATACAGTAAACCTGAAGTGAAGCATCGGAATCCATAACTAGTGTCGCAGGAATGGTTCAAACCATAGACAGTAAGAAGAGTCAGTTTTCTTGTACCTAAGTCGGCATTGTTCCTTTTCTAATTCATTCCGATGCAATTTCTATGTTTCATCGTCAATAAGAACGTCAGAGGGAATCAGTGAACCTGAAGTAAAGCATCGGAATCTATAACTAGTGTCACAGGAATGGTTCAAATCATAGACAGTAAGAAGTGTCAGTATATTTGTACTTAAGACGGCATTGTGCCTTTTGTATTTAATTCCGATGCCATTTAAGTGTTTGATCGTCAATAAGAAGGTCAGAGGGATACAGTGAACCTGAAGTGAGGCATCGGAATCTATAACTAGTCTCACAGGAATGGTTCAAAACATAGACAGTAAGAAGAGTTAGTTTTCTTGTACTTAAGTCGGCATTGTGCCATTTGTATTTAATTCCGATGCAATTTCTGTGTTTCATCGTCAATAAGAACGTCAGAGGGAATCAGTGAACCTGAAGTGAAGCATCGGAATCTATAACTAGTGTCACAGGAATGGTTCAAATCATAGACAGTAAGAAGAGTCAGTTTCCTTGTACTGAAGTCGGCATTGTGCCTTTTGTATTTAATTTCGATCCCATTTCAGTGTCTGATCGTCAATAAGAAGGTCAGAGGGATACAGTGAACCTGAAGTGAAGCATCGGAATCTATAACTAGTGTCACAGGAATGGTTCAACTTTAGACAGTAAGAAGAGTCAGTTTTCTTGTACTTAAGTCAGCATTGTGGAATTTGTATTTAATTCCCATGCAATTTCTGTGTTTCATCGTCAAGAAGAAGGTCAGAGGGATACAGTAAACCTGAAGTGAAGCATCGGAATCTATAACTAGTGTCACAGGAATGGTTCAAAACATAGACAGAAAGAAGAGTCAGTTTTCTTGTACTGAAGTCGGCATTGTGCCTTTTATATTTAATTCCGAAGCAATTTCTGTGTTTCATCGTCAATAAGAAGGTCAGAGGGATACAGTAAACCTGAAGTGAAGCATCAGAATCTATAACTAGTGTCACAGGAATGGTTCAAGACATAGACAGCAAGAATAGTCAGTTTTCTTGTACTTAAGTCGGCATTGTTCCTTTTGTATTTAATTCCGAAGCAATTTCTTTGTTTCATCGTCAATAAGAGGGTCAGAGGGATACAGTAAACCTGGAGTAAAGCATCGGAATCTATAATTCTTGCCACATGAATGGTTCAAAACATAGTCAGTAAGAAGAGTAAGTTTTCTTGTACATAAGTCGGCATTGTGCCTTTCGTAATTAATTCCGATGCAATTTCTGTGTTTCATCGTCAATAAGGAGGTCAGAGGGATACAGTAAACCTGAAGTGAAGCATCGGAATCTATAAAAAGTGTCACAGGAATGGTTCAAAACATAGACAGCAAGAAAAGTCAGTTTTCTTGTACTTATGTCGGCATTGTGCCTTTTGTATTTAATTCCGATGCAATTTCTGTGTTTCATCGTCAATAAGAAGGTCAGAGGGATACAGTAAAGCTGAAGTGAAGCATCGGAATCTATAACTAGTGTCACAGGAATGGTTCAAAACTTAGACAATAAGAAGAGTCAGTTTTCTTGTACTTAAGTCGGCATTGTGCCTTTTGTATTTAATTCCCATGCAATTTCTGTGTTTCATCGTCAATAAGAAGGTCAGAGGGATACAGTAAACCTGAAGTGAAGCATCGGAATCTATAACTAGTGTCGCAGGAATGGTTCAAACCATAGACAGTAAGAAGAGTCAGTTTTCTTGTACCTAAGTCGGCATTGTTCCTTTTCTAATTCATTCCGATGCAATTTCTATGTTTCATCGTCAATAAGAACGTCAGAGGGAGTCAGTGAACCTGAAGTGAAGCATCGGAATCTATAACTAGTGTCACAGGAATGGTTCAAATCATAGACAGTTAGAAGAGTCAGTATATTTGTACTTAAGTCGGCATTGTGCCTTTTGTATTTAATTCCGATGCAATTTCTGTGTTTCATCGTCCATAAGAAGGTCAGAGGGATACAGTAAACCTGAAGTGAAGCATCGGAATCCATAACTAGTGTCGCAGGAATGGTTCAAACCATAGACAGTAAGAAGAGTCAGTTTTCTTGTACCTTAGTCGGCATTGTTCCTTTTCTAATTCATTCCGATACAATTTCTATGTTTCATCGTCAATAAGAACGTCAGAGGGAATCAGTGAACCTGAAGTGAAGCATCGGAATCTATAACTAGTGTCACAGGAATGGTTCAAATCATAGACAGTAAGAAGAGTCAGTATATTTGTACTTAAGTCGGCATTGTGCCTTTTGTATTTAATTCCGATGCCATTTCAGTGTTTGATCGTCAATAAGAAGGTCAGAGGGATACAGTGAACCTGAAGTGAGGCATCGGAATCTATAACTAGTGTCACAGGAATGGTTCAAAACATAGACAGTAAGAAGAGTCAGTTTTCTTGTACTTAAGTCGGCATTGTGCCATTTGTATTTAATTCCGATGCAATTTCTTTGTTTCATCGTCAATAAGAAGGTCAGAGGGATACAGTAAACCTGAAGTGAAGCATCAGAATCTATAACTAGTGTCGCAGGAATGGTTCAAGACATAGACAGCAAGAAGAGTCAGTTTTGTTGTACTTAAGTCGGCATTGTGCCTTTCGTAATTAATTCCGATGCAATTTCTGTGTTTCATCGTCAATAAGGAGGTGAGAGGGATACAGTAAAACTGAAGTGAAGCATCGGAATCTATAAAAAGTGTCACAGGAATGGTTCAAAACATAGACAGCAAGAAAAGTCAGTTTTCTTGTACTTAAGTCGGCATTGTGCCTTTTGTATTTAATTCCGACGCAATTTCTGTGTTTCATCGTCAATAAGAAGGTCAGAGGGATACAGTAAACCTTAAGTGAAGCATCGGAATCTATAACTAGTGTCGCAGGAATAGTTCAAACCATAGACAGTAAGAAGAGTCAGTTTTCTTGTACCTAAGTCGGCATTGTACCTTTTCTAATTCGTTCCGATGCAATTTCTATGTTTCATCGTCAATAAGAACGTCAGAGGGAATCAGTGAACCTGAAGTGAAGCATCGGAATCTATAACTAGTGTCACAGGAATGGTTCAAATCATAGACAGTAAGAAGAGTCAGTATATTTGTACTTAAGTCGGCATTGTGCCTTTTGTATTTAATTCCGATGCCATTTCAGTGTTTGATCGTCAATAAGAAGGTCAGAGGGATACAGTGAACCTGAAGTGAGGCATCGGAATCTATAACAAGTGTCACAGGAATGGTTAAAAACATAGACAGTAAGAAGAGTCAGTTTTCTTGTACTTAAGTCGGCATTGTGCCATTTGTATTTAATTCCGACGCAATTTCTGTGTTTCATCGTCAATAAGAAGGTCAGAGGGATACAGTAAACCTGAAGTGAAGCATCAGAATCTATAACTAGTGTCACAGGAATGGTTCAAGACATAGACAGCAAGAAGAGTCAGTTTTCTTGTACTTAAGTCGGCATTGTTCCTTTTGTATTTAATTCCGAAGCAATTTCTTTGTTTCATCGTCAATAAGAAGGTCAGAGGGATACAGTAAACCTGAAGTGAAGCATCGGAATCTATAACTAGTGTTACACGAGTGGTTCAAAACATAGACTGTAAGAAGAGTCAGTTTTCTTGTACTTAAGTCGGCATTGTGCCATTTTTATTTTACTCCGATGCAATCTCTGTGTTTCATCGTCAATAAGAAGGTGAGAGGGATACAGTAAACCTGAAGTGAAGCAGCAGAATGTATAACTAGTGTCACAGGAATGGTTCAAAACATAGACAGTAAGAAGAGTCAGTTTTCTTGTACTTAAGTCGGCATTGTGCCTTTTGTATTTAATTCCGATGCAATTTCTGTGTTTTATCGTCAATAAGAAGGTCAGAGGGATACAGAAAACCTGAAGTGAAGCATCGGAATCTATAACTAGTGTCACAGGAATGGTTCAAACATAGACAGTAAGAAGAGTCAGTTTTCTTGTACTTAAGTCGGCATTGTGCCCTTTGTATTTAATTCCGATGCAATTTCTGTGTTTCATCGTCAATCAGAAGGTCAGAGGGATACAGTAAACCTGAAGTGAAGGATCGGAATCTATTCCCAGTGTCACAGGAATGGTTCAAAGCATAGACAGTAAGAAGAGTCAGTTTTCTTGTACTTAAGTCGGCATTGTGCCTTTTGTATTTAATTCCGATGCAATTTCCGTGTTTCATCGTCAATAAGAAGGTCAGAAAGATACAGTAAACATGAAGTGAAGCATCGGAATCTATAACTAGTGTCACAGTAATGGTTCAAAACATAGACAGTAAGGAGAGTCAGTTTTCTTGTACTTAAGTCGGCATTGTGCCTTTAGTATTTAATTCCGATGCAATATCTGTATTTCATCGTCAAAAAGAAGGTCAGAGGGATACAGTAAACCTGAAGTGAAGCATCGGAATCTATAACTAGTGTCACAGGAATGGTTCAAAACATAGACAGTAAGAAGAGTCAGTTTTCTTGTACTTAAGTCGGCGTTGTGGATTTTGAATTCAATTCCAATGCAATTTCTGTGTTTCATCGTCAATAAGACCGTCAGAGGGAATCAGTGAACCTGAAGTGAAGCATCGGAGTCTATAACTAGTGTCACAGGAATGGTTCAAATCATAGACAGTAAGAAGAGTCAGTTTCTTGTACTTAAGTCGGCATTGTGCCTTTTGTATTTAATTCCGATGCCATTTCAGTGTCTGATCGTCAATAAGAAGGTCAGAGGGATACAGTAAACCTGAAGTGAAGTATCGGAATCTATAACTAGTGTCACAGGAATGGTTCAAAACATAGACAGTAAGAAGAGTCAGTTTTCTTGTATTTAAGTCGGCATTGAGCCATTTGTTTTTAATTCCGATGCAATTTCTGTGTTTCATCGACAAGAAGAAGGTCAGAGGGATACAGTAAACCTGAAGTGAAGCATCGAAATCTATAACTAGTGTCACAGGAATGGTTCAAGACATAGACAGCAAGAAGAGTCAGCTTTCTTGTACTTAAGTCTTCATTGTGCCTTTTGTATTTAATTCCGAAGCAATTTCTGTGTTTCATCGTCAATAGGAAGGTCAGAGGGATACAGTAAACCTGAAGTGAAGCATCGGAGTCTATAACTAGTGTCACAGGAATGGTTCAAATCATAGACAGTAAGAAGAGTCAGTTTCTTGTACTTAAGTCGGCATTGTGCCTTTTGTATTTAATTCCGATGCAATTTCCGTGTTTCATCGTCAATAAGTAGGTCAGAGGGATACAGTATACCTGAAGTGAAGCATTGGAATCTATAACTAGTGTCACAGGAATGGTTCAAAACATAGACAGTAAGAAGAGTCAGTTTTCTTGTACTTAAGTCGGCGTTGTGCCTTTTGAATTTAATTCCAGGGCTATTTCTGTGTTTCATCGTCAATAAGACCGTCAGAGGGAATCAGTGAACCTGAAGTGAAGCATCGGAGTCTATAACTAGTGTCACAGGAATAGTTCAAATCATAGACAGTAAGAAGAGTCAGTTTCTTGTACTTAAGTCGGCATTGTGCCTTTTGTACTTAATTCCTATGCCATTTCAGTGTCTGATCGTCAATAAGAAGGTCAGAGGGATACAGTAAACCTGAAGTGAAGTATCGGATTCTATAACTAGTGTCACAGGAATGGTTCAAAACATAGACAGTAAGAAGAGTCAGTTTTCTTGTACTTAAGTCGGCATTGAGCCATTTGTATTTAATTCCGATGCAATTTCTGTGTTTCATCGACAAGAAGAAGGTCAGAGGGATACAGTAAACCTGAAGTGAAGCATCGAAATCTATAACTAGTGTCACAGGAATGGTTCAAGACATAGACAGCAAGAAGAGTCAGTTTTCTTGTACTTAAGTCGGCATTGTGCCTTTTGTATTTAATTCCGAAGCAATTTCTGTGTTTCATCGTCAATAGGAAGGTCAGAGGGATACAGTAAACCTGCAGTGAAGCATCGGAATGTATAACTACTGTCACAGGAATGGTTCAAAACATAGACAGAAAGAAGAGTCAGTTTTCTTGTACTTAAGTCGGCATTGTGCCTTTTGTATATAATTCCGATGCAATTTCCGTGTTTCATCGTCAATAAGAAGGTCAGAGGGATACAGTAAACCTGAAGTGAAGCATCAGAATCTATAACTAGTGTCACAGGAATGGTTCAAAACATAGACAGTAAGGAGAGTCAGTTTTCTTGTACATAAGTCGGCATTGTGCCTTTAGTATTTAATTCCGATGCAATATCTGTATTTCATCGTCAATAAGAAGGTCAGAGGGATACAGTAAACCTGAAGTGT
The DNA here is from genome assembly GCF_021461395.2 of Schistocerca americana. Taxonomy (NCBI): domain Eukaryota; kingdom Metazoa; phylum Arthropoda; class Insecta; order Orthoptera; family Acrididae; genus Schistocerca; species Schistocerca americana. Next base: position 17,952,666 of record NC_060130.1, on the reverse strand, counting down.
AGCAGCAGATTCTATAACTAGTGTCATAGGAATGGTTCAAATCTTAGACAGTAAGAAGAGTCAGTTTTCTTGTACTTAAGTCGGCATTGTGCCTTTTGTATTTAATTCCGATGCACATTCTGTGTTTCATCGTCAATAAGAAGGTCAGAGGGATACAGTAAACCAAAAGTGAAGCATCGGAATCTGTAACTAGTGTCACAGGAATGGTTCAAACATAGACAGTAAGATGAGTCAGTATTCTTGTACTTAAGTCGGCATTGTGACATTGGTATTTAATTATTCCGATGCAATTTCTGTGTTTCATCGTCAATAACAAGGTCAGAGGGATACAGTAAACCTGAAGTGTAGCATCGGAATCTATAACTAGTGTCACAGGAATGGTTCAACTTTAGACAGTAAGAGGAGTCAGTTTTCTTGTACTTAAGTCGGCATTGTGCCTTTTGTATTTAATTCCGATGCAATTTCTGCGTTCATCGTCAATAAGAAGGTCAGAGGGATACAGTAAACCTAAAGTGAAGCATCGAAATCTATAACTAATGTCACAGGAATGGTTCAAAACATAGACAGTAAGATTAGTCAGGTTTCTTGTACTGAAGTCTGCATTGTGCTTTTTGTATTTATTTCCGATGCATTTTCTGTGTTTCATCGTCAATACGAAGGTCAGAGGGATACAGTAAACTTAAAGTGAAGCATCGGAATCTATATCTAGTGTCACAGGAATGGTTCAAAACATAGACAGTAAGAAGAGTCAGTTTTCTTGTACTTAAGTCGGCATTGTGCCTTTTGTATTTAATTCCGAAGGAATTTCTTTGTATCATCGTCAATAAGGAGGTCAGAGAGATACAGTAAACCTGGAGTAAAGCATCGGAATCTATAACTAGTGTCACAGGAATGGTTGAAAACATAGACAGTAAGAAGAGTCAGTTTTCTTGTACTTAAGTCGGCATTGTGCCTTTTGTATTAAATTCCGATGCAATTTCTGTGTTTCATCGTGGATAAGAGGGTCAGAATGATACAGTAAACATGAAGTGATGCATCGGAATCTATAACTAGTGTCACAGGCATGGTTCAAAACATAGACAATAAGAAGAGTCAGTTTTCTTGTACTTCAGTCGGCGTTGTGCCTTTTGTATTTAATTCCGATGCAATTTCTGTGTTTCATCGGCAATAAGAAGGTCTGAGGCATACAGTAAACCTGAAGTGAAGCATCGGAATCTATAACTAGTGTCACAGAAATGGTTCAAACATAGACAGTAAGAGGAGTCAGGTTTCCTGTACTTAAGTCGGCATTGTGCCTTTTGTATTTGATTCCGATGCAATTTCTGTGTTTCATCGTCAATAAGAAGGTCAGAGGGATACTGTAAACTTCAAGTGAAGCATCGGAATCTATACCTAGTGTCACAGGAATGGTTCGAAACATAGACAGTAAGAAGGGTCAGTTTTCTTGTACTTTAGTCGGAATTGTGCCTTTGTGTTTAATTCCGATGCATGTTCCGTGTTTCATCGTCAATAAGAAGGTCAGAGGGATACAGTAAACCTGAAGTGAAGCATCGGAATCTATAACTAGTGTCACAGGAATGGTTCAAATCATAGACAGTAAGAAGAGTCAGTTTTCTTGTACTTAAGTCGGCATTGTGCCTTTTGTATTTAATTCCGATGAAATATCTGTGTTTCATCGTCAATACGTTGGTCATAGGGATACAGTAAACATGAAGTGATGCATCGGAATCTATAACTAGTGTCATAGGAATGGTTCAAAACATAGACAGTTAGAAGAGTCAGTTTTCTTGTACTTAAGTCGACATTGTGCCTTTTATATTTAATTCCGAAGCAATTTCTGTGTTTCATCGTCAATAAGAAGGTCAGAGGAATACAGTAAACCTGAAGTGAAGCATCGGAATCTATAACTAGTGTTACACTAGTGGTTCAAAACATAGACTGTTAGAAGAGTCAGTTTTCTTGTACTTAAGTCCGCATTGTGCCATTTGTATTTTACTCCGATGCAATCTCTGTGTTTCATCGTCAATAAGAAGGTGAGAGGGACAACGTAAACCATAAGTGGAGCAGCAGAATCTATAACTAGTGTCACAGGAATGGTTCAAAACATAGACAGTAAGAAGAGTCAGTTTTCTTGTACTTAAGGCGGCATTGTGCCTTTTGTAAATAATTCCGATGCAATTTCTGTGTTTCGTCGTCAATAAGAAGGTCAGAGGGATACAGAAAACCTGAAGTGAAGCATCGGAATCTATAACTAGTGTCACAGGAATGGTTCAAAAATAGACAGTAAGAAGAGTCAGTTTTCTTGTACTTAAGTCGGCATTGTGCCTTTTGTATTTAATTCCGATGCAATTTCTGTGTTTCATCGTCAATAAGAAGGTCAGAGGGATACAGTAAACCTGAAGTGAAGCATCGGAATCTATTCCTAGTGTCACAGGAATGGTTCAAAGCATAGACAGTAAGAAAAGTCAGTTTTCTTGTACTTAAGTCGGCATTGTGCCTTTTGTATTTAATTCCGATGCAATTTCCGTGTTTCATCGTCAATAAGAAGGTCAGAAAGATACAGTAAACCTGAAGTGAAGCATCGGAATCTATAACTAGTGTCACAGGAATGGTTCAAAACATAGACAGTAACAAGAGTCAGTTTTCTTGTACATAAGACGGCATTTTGCCTTTACTATTTAAATCCGATGCAATATCTGTATTTCATCGTCAAAAAGAAGGTCAGAGGGATACAGTAAACCGGAAGTGAAGCATCGGAATCTATCACTAGTGTCACAGGAATGGTTCAAGACATAGACAGCAAGAAGAGTCAGTTTTCTTGTACTTAAGTCGGCATTGTGCCTTTTGTATTTAATTCCGAAGCAATTTCTGTGTTTCATCGTCAATAAGAAGGTCAGAGGGATACAGTAAACCTGAAGTGACGCATCGGTATCTATAACTAGTGTCACATGAATGGTGCAAACATAGACGGTAAGAAGAGTCAGTTTTCTTGTACATATGTCAGCATTGTGCCTTTTGCATTTAATTCCGATGCAATTTCTATGTTTCATCGTCAATAAGAAGGCCAGAGGGATACAGTATACCTGAAGTGAAGCATCGGAATCTATAACTAGTGTCACAGGAATGTTTCAAAACATAGACAGTAAGAAAAGTCGGTTTTCTTGTACTTAAGTCTGCGTTGTGCCTTTTGAATTTAATTCCACTGCAATTTCTGTGTTTCATCGTCAATAAGAACGTCAGAGGGAATCAGTGAACCTGAAGTGAAGCATCGGAATCTATAACTAGTGTCACAGGAATGGTTCAAATCATAGACAGTAAGAAGAGTCAGTTTCCTTGTACTTAAGTCGGCATTGTGCCTTTTGTATTTAATTCCGATGCAATATCTGTGTTTCATCGTCAATAAGAAGGTCAGAGGGATACAGTAAATCTGAAGTGAAGCATCGGAATCTATAACTAGTGTCACAGGAATGGTTCAAAACATAGACAGTAAGGAGAGTCAGTTTTCTTGTACTTAAGTCGGCATTGTGCCTTTAGTATTTAATTCCGATGCAATATCTGTATTTCGTCGTCAATAAGAAGGTCAGAGGGATACAGTAAACCTGAAGTGAGGCATCGGAATCTATAACTAGTGTCACAGGAATGATTCAAAACATAGACCGTTAGAAGAGTCAGTTTTCTTGTGCTTAAGTCGGTATTGTGCCTTTTGTATTTAATTCCGATGCAATTTCTGTGTTTCATCGTCAATAAGAAGGGTAGAGGGATACAGTAAACCTGAAGTGAAGCATCGGAATCTATAACTAGTGTTACAGGAATGCTTCAAGACATAGACAGTAAGAAGAGTCAGTTTTCTTGTAATTAAGTCGGCATTGTGCCTTTTGTATTTAATTTCGAAGCAATATCTGTGTTTCATCGTCAATAAGAAGGTCAGAGGGATACAGTAAACCTGAAGTGAAGCATCGCAATGAATAACTACTGTCACAGGAATGGTTCAAAACATAGACAGTAAGAAGAGTCAGTTTTCTTGTACTTAAATCGGCATTGTGCCTTTTGTATTTAATTCCGATGCAATATCTGTGTTTCATCGTCAATAAGAAGGTCAGAGGGATACAGTAAACCTGAAGTGAAGCATCGGAATCTATAACTAGTGTCACAGGAATGGTTCAATACATAGACAGTAAGAAGAGTCAGTTTTCTTGTACTTAAGTCGGCATTGTGCTTTTTGTATTTAACTCCGATGCAATTTCTGTGTTTCATCGTCAATAAGAAGGTCAGAGGGATACAGTAAACCTGAAGTGAAGCAGCAGATTCTATAACTAGTGTCACAGGAATGGTTCAAATCATAGACAGTAAGAAGAGTCAGTTTTCTTGTACTTAAGTCGGCATTGTGCCTTTTGTATTTAATTCCGATGCAATTTCTGTGTTTTATCGTCAATAAGAAGGTCAGAGGGATACAGTAAACCTGAAGTGAAGCATCGGAATCTGTAACTAGTGTCACAGGAATGGTTCAAAACATAGACAGTAGGAAGAGTCAGTTTTCTTGTACTTAAGTCGGCATTGTGCTTTTGTATTTAATTCTGATGCAATATCTGTGTTTCATCGTCAATACGAAGGTCAGAGTTATACAGTAAACCTGAAGTGAAGCATCGGAATCTATAACTAGTGTTACACGAATGGTTCAAAACATAGACTGTAAGAAGAGTCCGTTTTCTTGTACTTAAGTCGGCATTGTGCCATTTGTATTTTACTCCAATGCAATCTCTGTGTTTCATCGTCAATAAGAAGGTGAGAGGGATACAGTAAACCTGAAGTGAAGCAGCAGAATCTATAACTAGTGTCACAGGAATGGATCAAAACATAGACAGTAAGAAGAGTCAGTTTTCTTGTACTTAAGTCAGCATTGTGCCTTTTGTATTTAATTCCGATGCAATTTCTGTGTTTCATCGTCAATAAGAAGGTCAGAGGTATACAGTAAACCTGAAGTGAAGCATCGGAATCTATAACTAGTGTCACAAGAATGGTTCAAACATAGACAGTAAGAAGAGTCAGTTTTCTTGTACTTAAGTCGGCATTGTGCATTTGTATTTAATTCCGATGCAATTTCTGTGTTTCATCGTCAATAAGAAGGTCACAGGGATACTGTAAACCTGAAGTGAAGCATAGGAATCTATTCCTAGTGTCACAGGAATGGTTCAAAGCATTGACAGTAAGAAGAGTCAGTTTTCTTGTACTTAAGTCGGCATTGTGCCGTTTGTATTTAATTCCGATGCAATATCTGTGTTTCATCGTCAATAAGAAGGTCAGAGGGATACAGTAAATCTGAAGTGAAGCACCGGAATCTGTAACTAGTGTCACAGGAATGGTTCAAAACATAGACAGTAAGGAGAGTCAGTTTTCTTGTACTTAAGTCGGCATTGTGCCTTTAGTATTTAATTCCGATGCAATATCTGTATTTCGTCGTCAATAAGAAGGTCAGAACGATACAGTAAACCTGAAGTGAAGCATCGGAATCTATAACTAGTGTCACAGGAATGATTCAAAACATAGACAGTTAGAAGAGTCAGTTTTCTTTTGCTTAAGTCGGTATTGTGCCTTTTGTATTTAATTCCGATGCAATTTCTGCGTTTCATCGTCAATAAGAAGGTCAGAGGGACACAGTAAACCTGAAGTGAAGCATCGGAATCTATAACTAGTGTCACAGGAATGGTTCAAGACATAGACAGTAAGAAGAGTCAGTTTTCTTGTAATTAAGTCGGCATTGTGCCTTTTGTATTTAATTTCGAAGCAATATCTGTGTTTCATCGTCAATAAGAAGGTCAGAGGGATACAGTAAACCTGACGTGAAGCATCGGAATGAATAACAACTTTCACAGGAATGGTTCAAAACATAGACAGTAAGAAGAGTCAGTTTTCTTGTACTTAAATCGGCATTGTGCCTTTTGTTTTTAATTCCAATGCAATATCTGTGTTTCATCGTCAATACGAAGGTAAGAGGGATAGAGTAAACCTGAAGTGAAGCATCGGAATCTATAACTAGTGTCACAGGAATGGTTCAATACATAGACAGTAAGAAGAGTCAGTTTCTTGTACTTAAGTCGGCATTGTGCTTTTTGTATTTAACTCCGATGCGATTTCTGTGTTTCATCGTCAATAAGAAGGTCAGAGGGATACAGTAAACCTGAAGTGAAGCAGCAGATTCTATAACTAGTGTCACAGGAATGGTTCAATTCATAGACAGTAAGAAGAGTCAGTTTTCTTGTACATAAGTCGGCATTGTGCCTTTTGTATTTAATTCCGATGCAATTTCTGTGTTTTATCGTCAATAAGAAGGTCAGAGGGATACAGTAAACCTGAAGTGAAGCATCGGAATCTGTAACTAGTGTCACAGGAATGGTTCAAACATAGACAGTAAGATGAGTCAGTTTTCTTGTACTTAAGTCGGCATTGTGCCTTTTGTATTTACTTCCGATGCAATTTCTGTGTTTCATCGTCAATAACAAGGTCAGAGGGATACAGTAAGCCTGAAGTGAAGCATAGGAATCTATTCCTAGTGCCACAGGAATGGTTCAAAGCATTGACAGTAAGAAGAGTCAGTTTTCTTGTACTTAAGTCGGCATTGTGCCTTTTGTATGTAATTCCGATGCAATATCTGCGTTTCATCGTCAATAAGAGGGTCAGAGGGATACAGTAAATCTGAAGTGAAGCATCGGAATCTATAACTAGTGTCACAGGAATGGTTCAAAACATAGACAGTAAGGAGAGTCAGTTTTCTTGTACTTAAGTCGGCATTGTGCCTTTAGTATTTAATTCCGATGCAATATCTGTATTTCGTCGTCAATAAGAAGGTCAGAGGGATACAGTAACCCTGAAGTGAAGCATCGGAATCTATAACTAGTGTCACAGGAATGATTCAAAACATAGACAGTTAGAAGAGTCAGTTTTCTTTTGCTTAAGTCGGTATTGTGCCTTTTGTATTTAATTCCGATGCAATTTCTGTGTTTCATCGTCAATAAGAAGGTCAGAGGGATACAGTAAACCTGAAGTGAAGCATCGGAATCTATAACTAGTGTCACAGGAATGGTTCAAGACATAGACAGTAAGAAGAGTCAGTTTTCTTGTAATTAAGTCGGCATTGTGCCTTTTGTATTTAATTTCGAAGCAATATCTGTGTTTCATCGTCAATAAGAAGGTCAGAGGGATACAGTAAACCTGAAGTGAAGCATCGGAATGAATAACTACTGTCACAGGAATGGTTCAAAACATAGACAGTAAGAAGAGTCAGTTTTCTTGTACTTAAATCGGCATTGTGCCTTTTGTATTTAATTCCAATGCAATATCTGTGTTTCATCGTCAATACGAAGGTCAGAGGGATACAGTAATTCTGAAGTGAAGCATCGGAATCTATAACTAGTGTCACAGGAATGGTTCAATACATAGACAGTAAGAAGAGTCAGTTTTCTTGTACTTAAGTCGGCATTGTGCTTTTTGTATTTAACTCCGATGCGATTTCTGTGTTTCATCGTCAATAAGAAGGTCAGAGGGATACAGTAAACCTGAAGTGAAGCAGCAGATTCTATAACTAGTGTCACAGGAATGGTTCAAATCATAGACAGTAAGAAGAGTCAGTTTTCTTGTACTTAAGTCGGCATTGTGCCTTTTGTATTTAATTCCGAAGCAATTTCTGTGTTTCATCGTCAATAGGAAGGTCAGAGGGATACAGTAAACCTGAAGTGAAGCATCGGAATGTATAACTACTGTCACAGGAATGGTTCAAAACATAGACAGAAAGAAGAGTCAGTTTTCTTGTACTTAAGTCGGCATTGTGCCATTTGTATATAATTCCGATGCAATTTCCGTGTTTCATCGTCAATAAGAAGGTCAGAGGGATACAGTAAACCTGAAGTGAAGCATCAGAATCTATAACTAGTGTCACAGGAATGGTTCAAAACATAGACAGTAAGGAGAGTCAGTTTTCTTGTACATAAGTCGGCATTGTGCCTTTAGTATTTAATTCCGATGCAATATCTGTATTTCATCGTCAATAAGAAGGTCAGAGGGATAGAGTAAACCTGAAGTGTAGCAGCAGATTCTATAACTAGTGTCATAGGAATGGTTCAAATCTTAGACAGTAAGAAGAGTCAGTTTTCTTGTACATAAGTCGGCATTGTGCCTTTTGTATTTAATTCCGATGCACATTCTGTGTTTCATCGTCAATAAGAAGGTCAGAGGGATACAGTAAACCAAAAGTGAAGCATCGGAATCTGTAACTAGTGTCACAGGAATGGTTCAAACATAGACAGTAAGATGAGTCAGTATTCTTGTACTTAAGTCGGCATTGTGACATTGGTATTTAATTATTCCGATGCAATTTCTGTGTTTCATCGTCAATAACAAGGTCAGAGGGATACAGTAAACCTGAAGTGTAGCATCGGAATCTATAACTAGTGTCACAGGAATGGTTCAACTTTAGACAGTAAGAGGAGTCAGTTTTCTTGTACTTAAGTCGGCATTGTGCCTTTTGTATTTAATTCCGATGCAATTTCTGCGTTCATCGTCAATAAGAAGGTCAGAGGGATACAGTAAACCTAAAGTGAAGCATCGGAATCTATAACTAATGTCACAGGAATGGTTCAAAACATAGACAGTAAGATTAGTCAGGTTTCTTGTACTGAAGTCTGCATTGTGCTTTTTGTATTTAATTCCGATGCATTTTCTGTGTTTCATCGTCAATACGAAGGTCAGAGGGATACAGTAAACTTAAAGTGAAGCATCGGAATCTATATCTAGTGTCACAGGAATGGTTCAAAACATAGACAGTAAGAAGAGTCAGTTTTCTTGTACTTAAGTCGGCATTGTGCCTTTTGTATTTAATTCCGAAGGAATTTCTTTGTATCATCGTCAATAAGGAGGTCAGAGAGATACAGTAAACCTGGAGTAAAGCATCGGAATCTATAACTAGTGTCACAGGAATGGTTGAAAACATAGACAGTAAGAAGAGTCAGTTTTCTTGTACTTAAGTCGGAATTGTGCCTTTTGTATTAAATTCCGATGCAATTTCTGTGTTTCATCGTGGATAAGAGGGTCAGAATGATACAGTAAACATGAAGTGATGCATCGGAATCTATAACTAGTGTCACAGGCATGGTTCAAAACATAGACAATAAGAAGAGTCAGTTTTCTTGTACTTCAGTCGGCGTTGTGCCTTTTGTATTTAATTCCGATGCAATTTCTGTGTTTCATCGGCAATAAGAAGGTCTGAGGCATACAGTAAACCTGAAGTGAAGAATCGGAATCTATAACTAGTGTCACAGAAATGGTTCAAACATAGACAGTAAGAGGAGTCAGGTTTCTTGTACTTAAGTCGGCATTGTGCCTTTTGTATTTGATTCCGATGCAATTTCTGTGTTTCATCGTCAATAAGAAGGTCAGAGGGATACTGTAAACTTCAAGTGAAGCATCGGAATCTATACCTAGTGTCACAGGAATGGTTCGAAGCATAGACAGTAAGAAGGGTCAGTTTTCTTGTACTTTAGTCGGAATTGTGCCTTTGTGTTTAATTCCGATGCATGTTCCGTGTTTCATCGTCAATAAGAAGGTCAGAGGGATACAGTAAACCTGAAGTGAAGCATCGGAATCTATAACTAGTGTCACAGGAATGGTTCAAATCATAGACAGTAAGAAGAGTCAGTTTTCTTGTACTTAAGTCGGCATTGTGCCTTTTGTATTTAATTCCGATGCAATATCTGTGTTTCATCGTCAATACGTTGGTCATAGGGATACAGTAAACATGAAGTGATGCATCGGAATCTATAACTAGTGTCATAGGAATGGTTCAAAACATAGACAGTTAGAAGAGTCAGTTTTCTTGTACTTAAGTCGACATTGTGCCTTTTATATTTAATTCCGAAGCAATTTCTGTGTTTCATCGTCAATAAGAAGGTCAGAGGAATACAGTAAACCTGAAGTGAAGCATCGGAATCTATAACTAGTGTCACAGGAATGTTTCAAAACATAGACAGTAAGAAAAGTCGGTTTTCTTGTACTTAAGTCTGCGTTGTGCCTTTTGAATTTAATTCCACTGCAATTTCTGTGTTTCATCGTCAATAAGAACGTCAGAGGGAATCAGTGAACCTGAAGTGAAGCATCGGAATCTATAACTAGTGTCACAGGAATGGTTCAAATCATAGACAGTAAGAAGAGTCAGTTTCCTTGTACTTAAGTCGGCATTGTGCCTTTTGTATTTAATTTCGATGCCATTTCAGTGTCTGATCGTCAATAAGAAGGTCACAGGGATACAGTGAACCTGAAGTGAAGCATCGGAATCTATAACTAGTGTCACAGGAATGGTTCCATTTTAGACAGTAAGAAGTGTCAGTTTTCTTGTACTTAAGTCGGCATTGTGCCATTTGTATTTAATTCCCATGCAATTTCTGTGTTTCATCGTCAAGAAGAAGGTGAGAGGGATACAGTAAACCTGAAGTGAAGCAGCAGAATCTATAACTAGTGTCACAGGAATGGTTCAAAACATAGACAGTAATAAGAGTCAGTTTTCTTGTACTTAAGTCGGCATTGTGCCTTTTGTATTTAATTCCGATCGAATTTCTGTGTTTCATCGTCAATAAGAAGGTCACAGGGATAGTGTAAACCTGAAGTGAAGCATAGGAATCTATTCCTAATGTCACAGGAATGGTTCAAAGCATTGACAGTAAGAAGAGTCAGTTTTCTTGTACTTAAGTCGGCATTGTGCCTTTTGTATTTAATTCCGATGCAATATCTGTGTTTCATCGTCAATAAGAAGGTCAGAGGGATACAGTAAATCTGAAGTGAAGCATCGGAATCTATAACTAGTGTCACAGGAATGGTTCAAAACATAGACAGTAAGGAGAGTCAGTTTTCTTGTACTTAAGTCGGCATTGTGCCTTTAGTATTTAATTCCGATGCAATATCTGTATTTCGTCGTCAATAAGAAGGTCAGAGGGATACAGTAAACCTGAAGTGAGGCATCGGAATCTATAACTAGTGTCACAGTAATGATTCAAAATATAGACCGTTAGAAGAGTCAGTTTTCTTGTGCTTAAGTCGGTATTGTGCCTTTTGTATTTAATTCCGATGCAATTTCTGTGTTTCATCGTCAATAAGAAGGGTAGAGGGATACAGTAAACCTGAAGTGAAGCATCGGAATCTATAACTAGTGTTACAGGAATGCTTCAAGACATAGACAGTAAGAAGAGTCAGTTTTCTTGTAATTAAGTCGGCATTGTGCCTTTTGTATTTAATTTCGAAGCAATATCTGTGTTTCATCGTCAATAAGAAGGTCAGAGGGATACAGTAAACCTGAAGTGAAGCATCGGAATGAATAACTACTGTCACAGGAATGGTTCAAAACATAGACAGTAAGAAGAGTCAGTTTTCTTGTACTTAAGTCGGCATTGTGCTTTTTGTATTTAACTCCGATGCAATTTCTGTGTTTCATCGTCAATAAGAAGGTCAGAGGGATACAGTAAACCTGAAGTGAAGCAGCAGATTCTATAACTAGTGTCACAGAAATGGTTCAAACATAGACAGTAAGAGGAGTCAGGTTTCTTGTACTTAAGTCGGCATTGTGCCTTTTGTATTTGATTCCGATGCAATTTCTGTGTTTCATCGTCAATAAGAAGGTCAGAGGGATACTGTAAACCTCAAGTGAAGCATCGGAATCTATACCTAGTGTCACAGGAATGGTTCGAAGCATAGACAGTAAGAAGGGTCAGTTTTCTTGTACTTTAGTCGGAATTGTGCCTTTGTGTTTAATTCCGATGCATGTTCCGTGTTTCATCGTCAATAAGAAGGTCAGAGGGATACAGTAAACCTGAAGTGAAGCATCGGAATCTATAACTAGTGTCACAGGAATGGTTCAAATCATAGACAGTAAGAAGAGTCAGTTTTCTTGTACTTAAGTCGGCATTGTGCCTTTTGTATTTAATTCCGATGCAATATCTGTGTTTCATCGTCAATACGTTGGTCATAGGGATACAGTAAACATGAAGTGATGCATCGGAATCTATAACTAGTGTCATAGGAATGGTTCAAAACATAGACAGTTAGAAGAGTCAGTTTTCTTGTACTTAAGTCGACATTGTGCCTTTTATATTTAATTCCGAAGCAATTTCTGTGTTTCATCGTCAATAAGAAGGTCAGAGGAATACAGTAAACCTGAAGTGAAGCATCGGAATCTATAACTAGTGTTACACGAGTGGTTCAAAACATAGACTGTTAGAAGAGTCAGTTTTCTTGTACTTAAGTCGGCATTGTGCCATTTGTATTTTACTCCGATGCAATCTCTGTGTTTCATCGTCAATAAGAAGGTGAGAGGGACAACGTAAACCTTAAGTGGAGCAGCAGAATCTATAACTAGTGTCACAGGAATGGTTCAAAACATAGACAGTAAGAAGAGTCAGTTTTCTTGTACTTAAGGCGGCATTGTGCCTTTTGTAAATAATTCCGATGCAATTTCTGTGTTTCGTCGTCAATAAGAAGGTCAGAGGGATACAGAAAACCTGAAGTGAAGCATCGGAATCTATAACTAGTGTCACAGGAATGGTTCAAAAATAGACAGTAAGAAGAGTCAGTTTTCTTGTACTTAAGTCGGCATTGTGCCTTTTGTATTTAATTCCGATGCAATTTCTGTGTTTCATCGTCAATAAGAAGGTCAGAGGGATACAGTAAACCTGAAGTGAAGCATCGGAATCTATTCCTAGTGTCACAGGAATGGTTCAAAGCATAGACAGTAAGAAAAGTCAGTTTTCTTGTACTTAAGTCGGCATTGTGCCTTTTGTATTTAATTCCGATGCAATTTCCGTGTTTCATCGTCAATAAGAAGGTCAGAAAGATACAGTAAACCTGAAGTGAAGCATCGGAATCTATAACTAGTGTCACAGGAATGGTTCAAGACATAGACAGAAAGAAGACTCAAGTTTTCTTGTACTGAAGTCGGCATTGTGCCTTTTGTATTTAATTCCGAAGCAATTTCTGTGTTTCATCGTCAATAAGAAGGTCAGAGGGATACAGTAAACCTGAAGTGAAGCATCGGAATCTATAACTAGTGTCACAGGAATGGTTCAAGACATAGACAGAAAGAAGAGTCAGTTTTCTTGTACTTAAGTCGGCATTGTGCTTTTGTATTTAATTTTGATGCAATATCTGTGTTTCATCGTCAATACGAAGGTCAGAGTTATACAGTAAACCTGAAGTGAAGCATCAGAATCTATAACTAGTGTTACACGAATGGTTCAAAACATAGACTGTATGAAGAGTCCGTTTTCTTGTACTTAAGTCGGCATTGTGCCATTTGTATTTCACTCCAATGCAATCTCTGTGTTTCATCGTCAATAAGAAGGTGAGAGGGATACAGTAAACCTGAAGTGAAGCAGCAGAATCTATAACTAGTGTCACAGGAATGGTTCAAAACATAGACAGTAAGAAGAGTCAGTTTTCTTGTACTTAAGTCGGCATTGTGCCATTTGTATTTAATTCCGATCGAATTTCTGTGTTTCATCGTCAATAAGAAGGTCACAGGGATACTGTAAACCTGAAGTGAAGCATAGGAATCTATTCCTAATGTCACAGGAATGGTTCAAAGCATTGACAGTAAGAAGAGTCAGTTTTCTTGTACTTAAGTCGGCATTGTGCCTTTTGTATTTAATTCCGATGCAATATCTGTGTTTCATCGTCAATAAGAAGGTCAGAGGGATACAGTAAATCTGAAGTGAAGCATCGGAATCTATAACTAGTGTCACAGGAATGGTTCAAAACATAGACAGTAAGGAGAGTCAGTTTTCTTGTACTTAAGTCGGCATTGTGCCTTTAGTATTTAATTCCGATGCAATATCTGTATTTCGTCGTCAATAAGAAGGTCAGAGGGATACAGTAAACCTGAAGTGAGGCATCGGAATCTATAACTAGTGTCACAGGAATGATTCAAAACATAGACCGTTAGAAGAGTCAGTTTTCTTGTGCTTAAGTCGGTATTGTGCCTTTTGTATTTAATTCCGATGCAATTTCTGTGTTTCATCGTCAATAAGAAGGGTAGAGGGATACAGTAAACCTGAAGTGAAGCATCGGAATCTATAACTAGTGTTACAGGAATGCTTCAAGACATAGACGGTAAGAAGAGTCAGTTTTCTTGTAATTAAGTCGGCATTGTGCCTTTTGTATTTAATTTCGAAGCAATATCTGTGTTTCATCGTCAATAAGAAGGTCAGAGGGATACAGTAAACCTGAAGTGAAGCATCGGAATGAATAACTACTGTCACAGGAATGGTTCAAAACATAGACAGTAAGAAGAGTCAGTTTTCTTGTACTTAAATCGGCATTGTGCCTTTTGTATTTAATTCCGATGCAATATCTGTGTTTCATCGTCAATAAGAAGGTCAGAGGGATACAGTAAACCTGAAGTGAAGCATCGGAATCTATAACTAGTGTCACAGGAATGGTACAATACATAGACAGTAAGAAGAGTCAGTTTTCTTGTACTTAAGTCGGCATTGTGCTTTTTGTATTTAACTCCGATGCAATTTCTGTGTTTCATCGTCAATAAGAAGGTCAGAGGGATACAGTAAACCTTAAGTGAAGCAGCAGATTCTATAACTAGTGTCACAGGAATGGTTCAAATCGTAGACAGTAAGAAGAGTCAGTTTTCTTGTACTTAAGTCGGCATTGTGCCTTTTGTATTTAATTCCGATGCAATTTCTGTGTTTTATCGTCAATACGAAGGTCAGAGGGATACAGTAAACCTGAAGTGAAGCATCGGAATCTGTAACTAGTGTCACAGGAATGGTTCAAAACATAGACAGTAGGAAGAGTCAGTTTTCTTGTACTTAAGTCGGCATTGTGCTTTTGTATTTAATTCTGATGCAATATCTGTGTTTCATCGTCAATACGAAGGTCAGAGTTATACAGTAAACCTGAAGTGAAGCATCGGAATCTATAACTAGTGTTACACGAATGGTTCAAAACATAGACTGTAAGAAGAGTCCGTTTTCTTGTACTTAAGTCGGCATTGTGCCATTTGTATTTTACTCCAATGCAATCTCTGTGTTTCATCGTCAATAAGAAGGTGAGAGGGATACAGTAAACCTGAAGTGAAGCAGCAGAATCTATAACTAGTGTCACAGGAATGGATCAAAACATAGACAGTAAGAAGAGTCAGTTTTCTTGTACTTAAGTCGGCATTGTGCCTTTTGTATTTAATTCCGATGCAATTTCTGTGTTTCATCGTCAATAAGAAGGTCAGAGGTATACAGTAAACCTGAAGTGAAGCATCGGAATCTATAACTAGCGTCACAAGAATGGTTCAAACATAGACAGTAAGAAGAGTCAGTTTTCTTGTACTTAAGTCGGCATTGTGCTTTTGTATTTAATTCCGATGCAATTTCTGTGTTTCATCGTCAATAAGAAGGTCACAGGGATACTGTAAACCTGAAGTGAAGCATAGGAATCTATTCCTAGTGTCACAGGAATGGTTCAAAGCATTGACAGTAAGAAGAGTCAGTTTTCTTGTACTTAAGTCCTCATTGTGCCTTTTGTATTTAATTCCGATGCAATATCTGTGTTTCATCGTCAATAAGAAGGTCAGAGGGATACAGTAAATCTGAAGTGAAGCATCGGAATCTATAACTAGTGTCACAGGAATGGTTCAAAACATAGACAGTAAGGAGAGTCAGTTTTCTTGTACTTAAGTCGGCATTGTGCCTTTAGTATTTAATTCCGATGCAATATCTGTATTTCGTCGTCAATAAGAAGGTCAGAGCGATACAGTAAACCTGAAGTGAAGCATCGGAATCTATAACTAGTGTCACAGGAATGATTCAAAACATAGACAGTTAGAAGAGTCAGTTTTCTTTTGCTTAAGTCGGTATTGTGCCTTTTGTATTTAATTCCGATGCAATTTCTGTGTTTCATCGTCAATGAGAAGGTCAGAGGGACACAGTAAACCTGAAGTGAAGCATCGGAATCTATAACTAGTGTCACAGGAATGGTTCAAGACATAGACAGTAAGAAGAGTCAGTTTTCTTGTAATTAAGTCGGCATTGTGCCTTTTGTATTTAATTTCGAAGCAATATCTGTGTTTCATCGTCAATAAGAAGGTCAGAGGGATACAGTAAACCTGAAGTGAAGCATCGGAATGAATAACTACTTTCACAGGAATGGTTCAAAACATAGACAGTAAGAAGAGTCAGTTTTGTTGTACTTAAATCGGCATTGTGCCTTTTGTTTTTAATTCCAATGCAATATCTGTGTTTCATCGTCAATACGAAGGTCAGAGGGATAGAGTAAACCTGAAGTGAAGCATCGGAATCTATAACTAGTGTCACAGGAATGGTTCAATACATAGACAGTAAGAAGAGTCAGTTTCTTGTACTTAAGTCGGCATTGTGCTTTTTGTATTTAACTCCGATGCGATTTCTGTGTTTCATCGTCAATAAGAAGGTCAGAGGGATACAGTAAACCTGAAGTGAAGCAGCAGATTCTATAACTAGTGTCACAGGAATGGTTCAATTCATAGACAGTAAGAAGAGTCAGTTTTCTTGTACATAAGTCGGCATTGTGCCTTTTGTATTTAATTCCGATGCAATTTCTGTGTTTTATCGTCAATAAGAAGGTCAGAGGGATACAGTAAACCTGAAGTGAAGCATCGGAATCAGTAACTAGTGTCACAGGAATGGTTCAAACATAGACAGTAAGATGAGTCAGTTTTCTTGTACTTAAGTCGGCATTGTGCCTTTTGTATTTAATTCCGATGCAATTTCTGTGTTTCATCGTCAATAACAAGGTCAGAGGGATACAGTAAGCCTGAAGTGAAGCATAGGAATCTATTCCTAGTGTCACAGGAATGGTTCAAAGCATTGACAGTAAGAAGAGTCAGTTTTCTTGTACTTAAGTCGGCATTGTGCCTTTTGTATTTAATTCCGATGCAATATCTGTATTTCGTCGTCAATAAGAAGGTCAGAGGGATACAGTAACCCTGAAGTGAAACATCGGAATCTATAACTAGTGTCACAGGAATGATTCAAAACATAGACAGTTAGAAGAGTCAGTTTTCTTTTGCTTAAGTCGGTATTGTGCCTTTTGTATTTAATTCCGATGCAATTTCTGTGTTTCATCGTCAATAAGAAGGTCAGAGGGATACAGTAAACCTGAAGTGAAGCATCGGAATCTATAACTAGTGTCACAGGAATGGTTCAAAACATAGACAGTAAGGAGAGTCAGTTTTCTTGTACTTAAGTCGGCATTGTGCCTTTAGTATTTAATTCCGATGCAATATCTGTATTTCGTCGTCAATAAGAAAGTCAGAGGGATACAGTAACCCTGAAGTGAAGCATCGGAATCTATAACTAGTGTCACAGGAATGATTCAAAACATAGACAGTTAGAAGAGTCAGTTTTCTTTTGCTTAAGTCGGTATTGTGCCTTTTGTATTTAATTCCGATGCAATTTCTGTGTTTCATCGTCAATAAGAAGGTCAGAGGGATACAGTAAACCTGAAGTGAAGCATCGGAATCTATAACTAGTGTCACAGGAATGGTTCAAGACATAGACAGTAAGAAGAGTCAGTTTTCTTGTAATTAAGTCGGCGTTGTGCCTTTTGTATTTAATTTCGAAGCAATATCTGTGTTTCATCGTCAATAAGAAGGTCAGAGGGATACAGTAAACCTGAAGTGAAGCATCGGAATGAATAACTACTGTCACAGGAATGGTTCAAAACATAGACAGTAAGAAGAGTCAGTTTTCTTGTACTTAAATCGGCATTGTGCCTTTTGTATTTAATTCCAATGCAATATCTGTGTTTCATCGTCAATACGAAGGTCAGAGGGATACAGTAATTCTGAAGTGAAGCATCGGAATCTATAACTAGTGTCACAGGAATGGTTCAATACATAGACAGTAAGAAGAGTCAGTTTTCTTGTACTTAAGTCGGCATTGTGCTTTTTGTATTTAACTCCGATGCGATTTCTGTGTTTCATCGTCAATAAGAAGGTCAGAGGGATACAGTAAACCTGAAGTGAAGCAGCAGATTCTATAACTAGTGTCACAGGAATGGTTCAAATCATAGACAGTAAGAAGAGTCAGTTTTCTTGTACTTAAGTCGGCATTGTGCCTTTTGTATTTAATTCCGATGCAATTTCTGTGTTTTATCGTCAATAAGAAGGTCAGAGGGATACAGTAAACCTGAAGTGAAGCATCGGAATCTATAACTAGTGTCACAGGAATGGTTCAACTTTAGACAGTAAGAGGAGTCAGTTTTCTTGTACTTAAGTCGGCATTGTGCCTTTTGTACTTAATTCCGATGCAATTTCTGTGTTCATCGTCAATAAGAAGGTCAGAGGGATACAGTAAACCTAAAGTGAAGCATCGGAATCTATAACTAATGTCACAGGAATGGTTCAAAACATAGACAGTAAGAGGAGTCAGGTTTCTTGTACTGAAGTCTGCATTGTGCTTTTTGTATTTAATTCCGATGCATTATCTGTGTTTCATCGTCAATAAGAAGGTCAGAGGGATACAGTAAAATTAAAGTGATACATCGGAATCTATATCTAGTGTCACAGGAATGGTTCAAAACATAGACAGTAAGAAGAGTCAGTTTTCTTGTACTTAAGTCGGCATTGTGCCTTTTGTATTTAATTCCGAAGCAATTTCTTTGTATCATCGTCAATAAGGAGGTCAGAGGGATACAGTAAACCTGGAGTAAAGCATCGGAATCTATAACTAGTGTCACAGGAATGGTTGAAAACATAGACAGTAAGAAGAGTCAGTTTTCATGTACTTAAGTCGGCATTGTGCATTTTGTATTAAATTCCGATGCAATTTCTGTGTTTCATCGTGAATAAGAGGGTCAGAGGGATACAGTAAACATGAAGTGAAGCATCGGAATCTATAACTAGTGTCACAGGAATGGTTCAAAACATAGACAGTAAGAAGAGTCAGTTTTCTTGTACTTAAGTCGGCGTTGTGCCTTTTGTATTTAATTCCGATGCAATTTCTGTATTTCATCGTCAATAAGAAGGTCTGAGGCATACAGTAAACCTGAAGTGAAGCATCGGAATCTATAACTAGTGTCACAGGAATGGTTCAAGACATAGACAGTAAGAAGAGTCAGTTTTCTTGTAATTAAGTCGGCGTTGTGCCTTTTGTATTTAATTTCGAAGCAATATCTGTGTTTCATCGTCAATAAGAAGGTCAGAGGGATACAGTAAACCTGAAGTGAAGCATCGGAATGAATAACTACTGTCACAGGAATGGTTCAAAACATAGACAGTAAGAAGAGTCAGTTTTCTTGTACTTAAATCGGCATTGTGCCTTTTGTATTTAATTCCAATGCAATCTCTGTGTTTCATCGTCAATACGAAGGTCAGAGGGATACAGTAATTCTGAAGTGAAGCATCGGAATCTATAACTAGTGTCACAGGAATGGTTCAATACATAGACAGTAAGAAGAGTCAGTTTTCTTGTACTTAAGTCGGCATTGTGCTTTTTGTATTTAACTCCGATGCGATTTCTGTGTTTCATCGTCAATAAGAAGGTCAGAGGGATACAGTAAACCTGAAGTGAAGCAGCAGATTCTATAACTAGTGTCACAGGAATGGTTCAAATCATAGACAGTAAGAAGAGTCAGTTTTCTTGTACTTAAGTCGGCATTGTGCCTTTTGTATTTAATTCCGATGCAATTTCTGTGTTTTATCGTCAATAAGAAGGTCAGAGGGATACAGTAAACCTGAAGTGAAGCATCGGAATCTATAACTAGTGTCACAGGAATGGTTCAACTTTAGACAGTAAGAGGAGTCAGTTTTCTTGTACTTAAGTCGGCATTGTGCCTTTTGTACTTAATTCCGATGCAATTTCTGTGTTCATCGTCAATAAGAAGGTCAGAGGGATACAGTAAACCTAAAGTGAAGCATCGGAATCTATAACTAATGTCACAGGAATGGTTCAAAACATAGACAGTAAGAGGAGTCAGGTTTCTTGTACTGAAGTCTGCATTGTGCTTTTTGTATTTAATTCCGATGCATTATCTGTGTTTCATCGTCAATAAGAAGGTCAGAGGGATACAGTAAAATTAAAGTGATACATCGGAATCTATATCTAGTGTCACAGGAATGGTTCAAAACATAGACAGTAAGAAGAGTCAGTTTTCTTGTACTTAAGTCGGCATTGTGCCTTTTGTATTTAATTCCGAAGCAATTTCTTTGTATCATCGTCAATAAGGAGGTCAGAGGGATACAGTAAACCTGGAGTAAAGCATCGGAATCTATAACTAGTGTCACAGGAATGGTTGAAAACATAGACAGTAAGAAGAGTCAGTTTTCATGTACTTAAGTCGGCATTGTGCATTTTGTATTAAATTCCGATGCAATTTCTGTGTTTCATCGTGAATAAGAGGGTCAGAGGGATACAGTAAACATGAAGTGAAGCATCGGAATCTATAACTAGTGTCACAGGAATGGTTCAAAACATAGACAGTAAGAAGAGTCAGTTTTCTTGTACTTAAGTCGGCGTTGTGCCTTTTGTATTTAATTCCGATGCAATTTCTGTATTTCATCGTCAATAAGAAGGTCTGAGGCATACAGTAAACCTGAAGTGAAGCATCGGAATCTATAACTAGTGTCACAGGAATGGTTCAAAACTAAGACAGTAAGAAGAGTTAGTTTTCTTGTACTTAAGACGGCATTGTGCCTTTTGTATTTAATTCCGATGCAATTTCCGTGTTTCATCGTCAATAAGAAGGTCAGAGGGATACAGTAAACCTGAAGTGAAGCATCGGAATCTATAACTAGTGTCACAGGAATGGTTCAAAACATAGACAGTAAGAAGAGTCAGTTTTCCTGTACTTAAGTCGGCATTGTGCCTTTTGTATTTAATTCCGATGCAATATCTGTGTTTCATCGTCAATACGAAGGTCAGAGGGGTACAGTAAACCTGAAGTGAAGCATCGGAATCTATAACTAGTGTCACAGGAATGGTTCAAAACATAGACAGTAAGAAGAGTCTGTTTTCTTGCACTTAAGTCGCCATTGTGCCTTTTATATTTAATTCCGATGCAATTGCTTTGTTTCATCGTCAATAAGAAGGTCAGAGGGATTCAGTAAAAATAAAGTGAAGCATCGGAATATTTAACTAGTGTCACAGGAATGTTTCAAACACAGGCAGTAAGAAGAGTCAGTTATCTTGTACTTAAGTCGGCATTGTGCCTCTTGTATTTAATTCCAAAGCAATTTCTGTGTTTCATCGTCAAGAAGAAGGTCAGAGGGAAACAGTAAACCTGAAGTAAAGCATCGTAATCTATAACGAGTGTCACATGAATGGCTCAAAATATAGACAGTAAGAAGAGTCAGTTTTCTTGTACTTAAGTCGGCATTGTGCCTTTTGTATTTAATTCCGAAGCAATTTCTTTGTATCATCGTCAATAAGGAGGTCAGAGGGATACAGTAAACCTGGAGTAAAGCATCGGAATCTCTAACTAGTGTCACAGGAATGGTTGAAAACATAGACAGTAAGAAGAGTCAGTTTTCTTGTACTTAAGTCGGCATTGTGCCTTTTGTATTAAATTCCAATGCAATTTCTGTGTTTCATCGTGAATAAGAGGGTCAGAGGGATACAGTAAACATGAAGTGAAGCATCGGAATCTATAACTAGTGTCACAGGAATGGTTCAAAACATAGACAGTAAGAAGAGTCAGTTTTCTTGTACTTAAGTCGGCGTTGTGCCTTTTGTATTTAATTCCGATGCAATTTCTGTGTTTCATCGTCAATAAGAAGGTCTGAGGCATACAGTAAACCTGAAGTGAAGCATCGGAATCCATAACTAGTGTCACAGGAATGGTTCAAAACTAAGACAGTAAGAAGAGTTAGTTTTCTTGTACTTAAGATGGCATTGTGCCTTTTGTATTTAATTCCGATGCAATTTCCGTGTTTCATCGTCAATAAGAAGGTCAGAGGGATACAGTAAACCTGAAGTGAAGCATCGGAATCTATAACTAGTGTCACAGGAATGGTTCAAAACATAGACAGTAAGAAGAGTCAGTTTTCTTGTACTTAAGTCGGCATTGTGCCTTTTGTATTTAATTCCGATGCAATATCTGTGTTTCATCGTCAATACGAAGGTCAGAGGGGTACAGTAAACCTGAAGTGAAGCATCGGAATCTATAACTAGTGTCACAGGATTGGTTCAAAACATAGACAGTAAGAAGAGTCTGTTTTCTTGCACTTAAGTCGGCATTGTGCCTTTTATATTTAATTCCGATGCAATTGCTTTGTTTCATCGTCAATAAGAAGGTCAGAGGGATTCAGTAAAAATGAAGTGAAGCATCGGAATATTTAACTAGTGTCACAGGAATGTTTCAAACACAGGCAGTAAGAAGAGTCAGTTATCTTGTACTTAAGTCGGCATTGTGCCTCTTGTATTTAATTCCGAAGCAATTTCTGTGTTTCATCGTCAAGAAGAAGGTCAGAGGGATACAGTAAACCTGAAGTAAAGCATCGTAATCTATAACGAGTGTCACATGAATGGCTCAAAATATAGACAGTAAGAAGAGTCAGTTTTCTTGTACTTAAGTCGGCATTGTACCTTTTGTATTTAATTCCGATGCAATTTCTGTGTTTCATCGTCAATAAGAAGGTCAGAGGGATACAATAAACCTGAAGTGAAGCGTCGGAATCTATAACTAGTGTCACAGGAATGGTTGAAAACATAGACAGTATGAAGAGTCAGTTTTCTTGTACTTAAGTCGGCTTTGTGCCTTTTGTATTTAATTCCGATGCAATTTCTGTGTTTCATCGTCAATAAGAAGGTCAGAGGCATACAGTAAACCTGTAGTGAAGCATCGGAATCTATAGCTAGTGTCACAGGAATGGTTCAATACATAGACAGTAAGAAGAGTCAGTTTACTTGTACTTAAGTCGGCATTGTGCCTTTTGTATTTAATTCCGATGCAATTTCAGTATTTCATCGTCAATACGAAGGTCAGAGGGATTCAGTGAACCTGAAGTGAAGCATCGGATTCTATAACTAGTGTCCCGGGAATGGTGCAAAACATAGACAGTATGAGGATCAGTTTTCTTGTACTTAAGTCGGCATTGTGCCTTTTGTATTTAATTCCGATGCAATTTCTGTGTTTCATCGTCAATAAGAAGGTCAGAGGGATACAGTAAACCTGCAGTGAAGCATCGAAATCTATAACTAGTGTCACATGAATGTTTCAAAACATAGACAGTAAGAAGAGTCAGTTTTCTTGTACTAAAGTTGACTTTGTGCCTTTTGTATTTAATTCCGATGCAATTTCTGTGTATCATCGGTAATAAGAAGGTCAGAGGTATACAGTAAACCTGAAGTGAAGCATCGGAATCTGTAACTAGTGTCACAGGTATAGTTTAAAACATAGACCGTAAGAAGAGTCAGTTTTCTTGTACTTATGTCGGCATTGTGCTTTTGTATTTAATTCCGATGCAATTTCTGTGTTTCATCGTCAATAAGAAGGTCAGAGGGATACAGTAAACCTGAAGTGAAACATCGGAATCTATAACTAGTGTCACAGGAATGGTTCAAAACATAGACAGTAAGAAGAGTCAGTTTTCTTGCACATAAGTCGGCATTGTGCCTTTTGTATTTAATTCCGATGCAATTTCAGTGTTTCGTCGACAATAAGAAGGTCAGCGGGATATAGTGAACCTGAAGTGAAACATCGGATTCTATAACTAGTGTCACAGGAATGGTTCAAAACATAGACTGTAAGAAGATCAGTTTTCTCGTACTTAGGTCGACATTGTGCCTTTTGTATTTAATCCGATGCAATTTCTGTGTTTCATCGTCAATTAGAAGGTCAGAGGGATACAGTAAACCTGCAGTGAAGCATCGGAATCTATAACTAGGGTCACATGAGTGGTTCAAAACATAGACCGTAAGAAGAGTCAGTTTTCTTGTACTTAAGTCGGCATTGTGCCTTTTGTATGTAATTCCGATGCAATTTCTGTGTTTCATCGTCAATAAGAATGTCAGAGGGATACAGTAAAGCTGAAGTAAAGCATCGGGATCTATAACTAGTGTCACAGGAATGGTTCAAAACATAGACAGAAAGAAGAGTCAGTTTTCTTGTACTTAAGTCGGCATTGTGCATTTTGTATTTAATTCGATGCAATTTCTGTGTTTCATCGTCAATAAGAAGGTCAGAGGGATACAGTAAACCTGCAGTGAAGCATCGAAATCTATAACTAGTGTCACATGAATGTTTCAAAACATAGACAGTAAGAAGAGTCAGTTTTCTTGTACTAAAGTTGACTTTGTGCCTTTTGTATTTAATTCCGATGCAATTTCTGTGTATCATCGGTAATAAGAAGGTCAGAGGTATACAGTAAACCTGAAGTGAAGCATCGGAATCTATAACTAGTGTCACAGGTATAGTTTAAAACATAGACCGTAAGAAGAGTCAGTTTTCTTGTACTTATGTCGGCATTGTGCTTTTGTATTTAATTCCGATGCAATTTCTGTGTTTCATCGTCAATAAGAAGGTCAGAGGGATACAGTAAACCTGAAGTGAAACATCGGAATCTATAACTAGTGTCACAGGAATGGTTCAAAACATAGACAGTAAGAAGAGTCAGTTTTCTTGCACATAAGTCGGCATTGTGCCTTTTGTATTTAATTCCGATGCAATTTCAGTGTTTCGTCGACAATAAGAAGGTCAGCGGGATATAGTGAACCTGAAGTGAAACATCGGATTCTATAACTAGTGTCACAGGAATGGTTCAAAACATAGACTGTAAGAAGATCAGTTTTCTCGTACTTAGGTCGGCATTGTGCCTTTTGTATTTAATCCGATGCAATTTCTGTGTTTCATCGTCAATTAGAAGGTCAGAGGGATACAGTAAACCTGCAGTGAAGCATCGGAATCTATAACTAGGGTCACATGAGTGGTTCAAAACATAGACCGTAAGAAGAGTCAGTTTTCTTGTACTTAAGTCGGCATTGTGCCTTTTGTATGTAATTCCGATGCAATTTCTGTGTTTCATCGTCAATAAGAATGTCAGAGGGATACAGTAAAGCTGAAGTAAAGCATCGGGATCTATAACTAGTGTCACAGGAATGGTTCAAGACATAGACAGAAAGAAGAGTCAGTTTTCTTGTACTTAAGTCGGCATTGTGCTTTTGTATTTAATTTTGATGCAATATCTGTGTTTCATCGTCAATACGAAGGTCAGAGTTATACAGTAAACCTGAAGTGAAGCATCAGAATCTATAACTAGTGTTACACGAATGGTTCAAAACATAGACTGTATGAAGAGTCCGTTTTCTTGTACTTAAGTCGGCATTGTGCCATTTGTATTTCACTCCAATGCAATCTCTGTGTTTCATCGTATATAAGAAGGTGAGAGGGATACAGTAAACCTGAAGTGAAGCCGCAGAATCTATAACTAGTGTCACAGGAATGGTTCAAAACATAGACAGTAAGAAGAGTCAGTTTTCTTGTACTTAAGTCGGCATTGTGCCATTTGTATTTAATTCCGATCGAATTTCTGTGTTTCATCGTCAATAAGAAGGTCACAGGGATACTGTAAAACTGAAGTGAAGCATAGGAATCTATTCCTAATGTCACAGGAATGGTTCAAAGCATTGACAGTAAGAAGAGTCAGTTTTCTTGTACTTAAGTCGGCATTGTGCCTTTTGTATTTAATTCCGATGCAATATCTGTGTTTCATCGTCAATAAGAAGGTCAGAGGGATACAGTAAATCTGAAGTGAAGCATCGGAATCTATAACTAGTGTCACAGGAATGGTTCAAAACATAGACAGTAAGGAGAGTCAGTTTTCTTGTACTTAAGTCGGCATTGTGCCTTTAGTATTTAATTCCGATGCAATATCTGTATTTCGTCGTCAATAAGAAGGTCAGAGGGATACAGTAAACCTGAAGTGAGGCATCGGAATCTATAACTAGTGTCACAGGAATGATTCAAAACATAGACCGTTAGAAGAGTCAGTTTTCTTGTGCTTAAGTCGGTATTGTGCCTTTTGTATTTAATTCCGATGCAATTTCTGTGTTTCATCGTCAATAAGAAGGGTAGAGGGATACAGTAAACCTGAAGTGAAGCATCGGAATCTATAACTAGTGTTACAGGAATGCTTCAAGACATAGACAGTAAGAAGAGTCAGTTTTCTTGTAATTAAGTCGGCATTGTGCCTTTTGTATTTAATTTCGAAGCAATATCTGTGTTTCATCGTCAATAAGAAGGTCAGAGGGATACAGTAAACCTGAAGTGAAGCATCGGAATGAATAACTACTGTCACAGGAATGGTTCAAAACATAGACAGTAAGAAGAGTCAGTTTTCTTGTACTTAAATCGGCATTGTGCCTTTTGTATTTAATTCCGATGCAATATCTGTGTTTCATCGTCAATAAGAAGGTCAGAGGGATACAGTAAACCTGAAGTGAAGCATCGGAATCTATAACTAGTGTCACAGGAATGGTTCAATACATAGACAGTAAGAAGAGTCAGTTTTCTTGTACTTAAGTCGGCATTGTGCTTTTTGTATTTAACTCCGATGCAATTTCTGTGTTTCATCGTCAATAAGAAGGTCAGAGGGATACAGTAAACCTTAAGTGAAGCAGCAGATTCTATAACTAGTGTCACAGGAATGGTTCAAATCATAGACAGTAAGAAGAGTCAGTTTTCTTGTACTTAAGTCGGCATTGTGCCTTTTGTATTTAATTCCGATGCAATTTCTGTGTTTTATCGTCAATACGAAGGTCAGAGGGATACAGTAAACCTGAAGTGAAGCATCGGAATCTGTAACTAGTGTCACAGGAATGGTTCAAAACATAGACAGTAGGAAGAGTCAGTTTTCTTGTACTTAAGTCGGCATTGTGCTTTTGTATTTAATTCTGATGCAATATCTGTGTTTCATCGTCAATACGAAGGTCAGAGTTATACAGTAAACCTGAAGTGAAGCATCGGAATCTATAACTAGTGTTACACGAATGGTTCAAAACATAGACTGTAAGAAGAGTCCGTTTTCTTGTACTTAAGTCGGCATTGTGCCATTTGTATTTTACTCCAATGCAATCTCTGTGTTTCATCGTCAATAAGAAGGTGAGAGGGATACAGTAAACCTGAAGTGAAGCAGCAGAATCTATAACTAGTGTCACAGGAATGGATCAAAACATAGACAGTAAGAAGAGTCAGTTTTCTTGTACTTAAGTCGGCATTGTGCCTTTTGTATTTAATTCCGATGCAATTTCTGTGTTTCATCGTCAATAAGAAGGTCAGAGGTATACAGTAAACCTGAAGTGAAGCATCGGAATCTATAACTAGTGTCACAAGAATGGTTCAAACATAGACAGTAAGAAGAGTCAGTTTTCTTGTACTTAAGTCGGCATTGTGCTTTTGTATTTAATTCCGATGCAATTTCTGTGTTTCATCGTCAATAAGAAGGTCACAGGGATACTGTAAACCTGAAGTGAAGCATAGGAATCTATTCCTAGTGTCACAGGAATGGTTCAAAGCATTGACAGTAAGAAGAGTCAGTTTTCTTGTACTTAAGTCCTCATTGTGCCTTTTGTATTTAATTCCGATGCAATATCTGTGTTTCATCGTCAATAAGAAGGTCAGAGGGATACAGTAAATCTGAAGTGAAGCATCGGAATCTATAGCTAGTGTCACAGGAATGGTTCAAAACATAGACAGTAAGGAGAGTCAGTTTTCTTGTACTTAAGTCGGCATTGTGCCTTTAGTATTCAATTCCGATGCAATATCTGTATTTCGTCGTCAATAAGAAGGTCAGAGCGATACAGTAAACCTGAAGTGAAGCATCGGAATCTATAACTAGTGTCACAGGAATGATTCAAAACATAGACAGTTAGAAGAGTCAGTTTTCTTTTGCTTAAGTCGGTATTGTGCCTTTTGTATTTAATTCCGATGCAATTTCTGTGTTTCATCGTCAATGAGAAGGTCAGAGGGACACAGTAAACCTGAAGTGAAGAATCGGAATCTATAACTAGTGTCACAGGAATGGTTCAAGACATAGTCAGTAAGAAGAGTCAGTTTTCTTGTAATTAAGTCGGCATTGTGCCTTTTGTATTTAATTTCGAAGCAATATCTGTGTTTCATCGTCAATAAGAAGGTCAGAGGGATACAGTAAACCTGAAGTGAAGCATCGGAATGAATAACTACTTTCACAGGAATGGTTCAAAACATAGACAGTAAGAAGAGTCAGTTTTGTTGTACTTAAATCGGCATTGTGCCTTTTGTTTTTAATTCCAATGCAATATCTGTGTTTCATCGTCAATACGAAGGTCAGAGGGATAGAGTAAACCTGAAGTGAAGCATCGGAATCTATAACTAGTGTCACAGGAATGGTTCAATACATAGACAGTAAGAAGAGTCAGTTTCTTGTACTTAAGTCGGCATTGTGCTTTTTGTATTTAACTCCGATGCGATTTCTGTGTTTCATCGTCAATACGAAGGTCAGAGGGATACAGTAAACCTGAAGTGAAGCAGCAGATTCTATAACTAGTGTCACAGGAATGGTTCAATTCATAGACAGTAAGAAGAGTCAGTTTTCTTGTACATAAGTCGGCATTGTGCCTTTTGTATTTAATTCCGATGCAATTTCTGTGTTTTATCGTCAATAAGAAGGTGAGAGGGATACAGTAAACCTGAAGTGAAGCATCGGAATCAGTAACTAGTGTCACAGGAATGGTTCAAACATAGACAGTAAGATGAGTCAGTTTTCTTGTACTTAAGTCGGCATTGTGCCTTTTGTATTTAATTCCGATGCAATTTCTGTGTTTCATCGTCAATAACAAGGTCAGAGGGATACAGTAAGCCTGAAGTGAAGCATAGGAATCTATTCCTAGTGTCACAGGAATGGTTCAAAGCATTGACAGTAAGAAGAGTCAGTTTTCTTGTACTTAAGTCGGCATTGTGCCTTTTGTATTTAATTCCGATGCAATATCTGTATTTCGTCGTCAATAAGAAGGTCAGAGGGATACAGTAACCCTGAAGTGAAGCATCGGAATCTATAACTAGTGTCACAGGAATGATTCAAAACATAGACAGTTAGAAGATTCAGTTTTCTTTTGCTTAAGTCGGTATTGTGCCTTTTGTATTTAATTCCGATGCAATTTCTGTGTTTCATCGTCAATAAGAAGGTCAGAGGGATACAGTAAACCTGAAGTGAAGCATCGGAATCTATAACTAGTGTCACAGGAATGGTTCAAAACATAGACAGTAAGGAGAGTCAGTTTTCTTGTACTTAAGTCGGCATTGTGCCTTTAGTATTTAATTCCGATGCAATATCTGTATTTCGTCGTCAATAAGAAGGTCAGAGGGATACAGTAACCCTGAAGTGAAGCATCGGAATCTATAACTAGTGTCACAGGAATGATTCAAAACATAGACAGTTAGAAGAGTCAGTTTTCTTTTGCTTAAGTCGGTATTGTGCCTTTTGTATTTAATTCCGATGCAATTTCTGTGTTTCATCGTCAATAAGAAGGTCAGAGGGATACAGTAAACCTGAAGTGAAGCATCGGAATCTATAACTAGTGTCACAGGAATGGTTCAAGACATAGACAGTAAGAAGAGTCAGTTTTCTTGTAATTAAGTCGGCGTTGTGCCTTTTGTATTTAATTTCGAAGCAATATCTGTGTTTCATCGTCAATAAGAAGGTCAGAGGGATACAGTAAACCTGAAGTGAAGCATCGGAATGAATAACTACTGTCACAGGAATGGTTCAAAACATAGACAGTAAGAAGAGTCAGTTTTCTTGTACTTAAATCGGCATTGTGCCTTTTGTATTTAATTCCAATGCAATATCTGTGTTTCATCGTCAATACGAAGGTCAGAGGGATACAGTAATTCTGAAGTGAAGCATCGGAATCTATAACTAGTGTCACAGGAATGGTTCAATACATAGACAGTAAGAAGAGTCAGTTTTCTTGTACTTAAGTCGGCATTGTGCTTTTTGTATTTAACTCCGATGCGATTTCTGTGTTTCATCGTCAATAAGAAGGTCAGAGGGATACAGTAAACCTGAAGTGAAGCAGCAGATTCTATAACTAGTGTCACAGGAATGGTTCAAATCATAGACAGTAAGAAGAGTCAGTTTTCTTGTACTTAAGTCGGCATTGTGCCTTTTGTATTTAATTCCGATGCAATTTCTGTGTTTTATCGTCAATAAGAAGGTCAGAGGGATACAGTAAACCTGAAGTGAAGCATCGGAATCTATAACTAGTGTCACAGGAATGGTTCAACTTTAGACAGTAAGAGGAGTCAGTTTTCTTGTACTTAAGTCGGCATTGTGACTTTTGTACTTAATTCCGATGCAATTTCTGTGTTCATCGTCAATAAGAAGGTCAGAGGGATACAGTAAACCTAAAGTGAAGCATCGGAATCTATAACTAATGTCACAGGAATGGTTCAAAACATAGACAGTAAGAGGAGTCAGGTTTCTTGTACTTAAGTCGGCATTGTGCCTTTTGTACTTAATTCCGATGCAATTTCTGTGTTCATCGTCAATAAGAAGGTCAGAGGGATACAGTAAACCTAAAGTGAAGCATCGGAATCTATAACTAATGTCACAGGAATGGTTCAAAGCATTGACAGTAAGAAGAGTCAGTTTTCTTGTACTTAAGTCCTCATTGTGCCTTTTGTATTTAATTCCGATGCAATATCTGTGTTTCATCGTCAATAAGAAGGTCAGAGGGATACAGTAAATCTGAAGTGAAGCATCGGAATCTATAACTAGTGTCACAGGAATGGTTCAAAAC
This sequence comes from Schistocerca americana, assembly GCF_021461395.2. Lineage (NCBI taxonomy): Eukaryota > Metazoa > Arthropoda > Insecta > Orthoptera > Acrididae > Schistocerca > Schistocerca americana. Next base: position 17,921,878 of record NC_060130.1, on the reverse strand, counting down.
ATAGACAGTAAGGAGAGTCAGTTTTCTTGTACTTAAGTCGGCATTGTGCCTTTAGTATTTAATTCCGATGCAATATCTGTATTTCGTCGTCAATAAGAAGGTCAGAGCGATACAGTAAACCTGAAGTGAAGCATCGGAATCTATAACTAGTGTCACAGGAATGATTCAAAACATAGACAGTTAGAAGAGTCAGTTTTCTTTTGCTTAAGTCGGTATTGTGCCTTTTGTATTTAATTCCGATGCAATTTCTGTGTTTCATCGTCAATGAGAAGGTCAGAGGGACACAGTAAACCTGAAGTGAAGCATCGGAATCTATAACTAGTGTCACAGGAATGGTTCAAGACATAGACAGTAAGAAGAGTCAGTTTTCTTGTAATTAAGTCGGCATTGTGCCTTTTGTATTTAATTTCGAAGCAATATCTGTGTTTCATCGTCAATAAGAAGGTCAGAGGGATACAGTAAACCTGAAGTAAAGCATCGGAATGAATAACTACTTTCACAGGAATGGTTCAAAACATAGACAGTAAGAAGAGTCAGTTTTGTTGTACTTAAATCGGCATTGTGCCTTTTGTTTTTAATTCCAATGCAATATCTGTGTTTCATCGTCAATACGAAGGTCAGAGGGATAGAGTAAACCTGAAGTGAAGCATCGGAATCTATAACTAGTGTCACAGGAATGGTTCAATACATAGACAGTAAGAAGAGTCAGTTTCTTGTACTTAAGTCGGCATTGTGCTTTTTGTATTTAACTCCGATGCGATTTCTGTGTTTCATCGTCAATAAGAAGGTCAGAGGGATACAGTAAACCTGAAGTGAAGCAGCAGATTCTATAACTAGTGTCACAGGAATGGTTCAATTCATAGACAGTAAGAAGAGTCAGTTTTCTTGTACATAAGTCGGCATTGTGCCTTTTGTATTTAATTCCGATGCAATTTCTGTGTTTTATCGTCAATAAGAAGGTGAGAGGGATACAGTAAACCTGAAGTGAAGCATCGGAATCAGTAACTAGTGTCACAGGAATGGTTCAAACATAGACAGTAAGATGAGTCAGTTTTCTTGTACTTAAGTCGGCATTGTGCCTTTTGTATTTAATTCCGATGCAATTTCTGTGTTTCATCGTCAATAACAAGGTCAGAGGGATACAGTAAGCCTGAAGTGAAGCATAGGAATCTATTCCTAGTGTCACAGGAATGGTTCAAAGCATTGACAGTAAGAAGAGTCAGTTTTCTTGTACTTAAGTCGGCATTGTGCCTTTTGTATTTAATTCCGATGCAATATCTGTATTTCGTCGTCAATAAGAAGGTCAGAGGGATACAGTAACCCTGAAGTGAAGCATCGGAATCTATAACTAGTGTCACAGGAATGATTCAAAACATAGACAGTTAGAAGAGTCAGTTTTCTTTTGCTTAAGTCGGTATTGTGCCTTTTGTATTTAATTCCGATGCAATTTCTGTGTTTCATCGTCAATAAGAAGGTCAGAGGGATACAGTAAACCTGAAGTGAAGCATCGGAATCTATAACTAGTGTCACAGGAATGGTTCAAAACATAGACAGTAAGGAGAGTCAGTTTTCTTGTACTTAAGTCGGCATTGTGCCTTTAGTATTTAATTCCGATGCAATATCTGTATTTCGTCGTCAATAAGAAGGTCAGAGGGATACAGTAACCCTGAAGTGAAGCATCGGAATCTATAACTAGTGTCACAGGAATGATTCAAAACATAGACAGTTAGAAGAGTCAGTTTTCTTTTGCTTAAGTCGGTATTGTGCCTTTTGTATTTAATTCCGATGCAATTTCTGTGTTTCATCGTCAATAAGAAGGTCAGAGGGATACAGTAAACCTGAAGTGAAGCATCGGAATCTATAACTAGTGTCACAGGAATGGTTCAAGACATAGACAGTAAGAAGAGTCAGTTTTCTTGTAATTAAGTCGGCGTTGTGCCTTTTGTATTTAATTTCGAAGCAATATCTGTGTTTCATCGTCAATAAGAAGGTCAGAGGGATACAGTAAACCTGAAGTGAAGCATCGGAATGAATAACTACTGTCACAGGAATGGTACAAAACATAGACAGTAAGAAGAGTCAGTTTTCTTGTACTTAAATCGGCATTGTGCCTTTTGTATTTAATTCCAATGCAATATCTGTGTTTCATCGTCAATACGAAGGTCAGAGGGATACAGTAATTCTGAAGTGAAGCATCGGAATCTATAACTAGTGTCACAGGAATGGTTCAATACATAGACAGTAAGAAGAGTCAGTTTTCTTGTACTTAAGTCGGCATTGTGCTTTTTGTATTTAACTCCGATGCGATTTCTGTGTTTCATCGTCAATAAGAAGGTCAGAGGGATACAGTAAACCTGAAGTGAAGCAGCAGATTCTATAACTAGTGTCACAGGAATGGTTCAAATCATAGACAGTAAGAAGAGTCAGTTTTCTTGTACTTAAGTCGGCATTGTGCCTTTTGTATTTAATTCCGATGCAATTTCTGTGTTTTATCGTCAATAAGAAGGTCAGAGGGATACAGTAAACCTGAAGTGAAGCATCGGAATCTATAACTAGTGTCACAGGAATGGTTCAACTTTAGACAGTAAGAGGAGTCAGTTTTCTTGTACTTAAGTCGGCATTGTGCCTTTTGTACTTAATTCCGATGCAATTTCTGTGTTCATCGTCAATAAGAAGGTCAGAGGGATACAGTAAACCTAAAGTGAAGCATCGGAATCTATAACTAATGTCACAGGAATGGTTCAAAACATAGACAGTAAGAGGAGTCAGGTTTCTTGTACTGAAGTCTGCATTGTGCTTTTTGTATTTAATTCCGATGCATTATCTGTGTTTCATCGTCAATAAGAAGGTCAGAGGGATACAGTAAAATTAAAGTGATACATCGGAATCTATATCTAGTGTCACAGGAATGGTTCAAAACATAGACAGTAAGAAGAGTCAGTTTTCTTGTACTTAAGTCGGCATTGTGCATTTTGTATTAAATTCCGATGCAATTTCTGTGTTTCATCGTGAATAAGAGGGTCAGAGGGATACAGTAAACATGAAGTGAAGCATCGGAATCTATAACTAGTGTCACAGGAATGGTTCAAAACATAGACAGTAAGAAGAGTCAGTTTTCTTGTACTTAAGTCGGCGTTGTGCCTTTTGTATTTAATTCCGATGCAATTTCTGTGTTTCATCGTCAATAAGAAGGTCTGAGGCATACAGTAAACCTGAAGTGAAGCATCGGAATCTATAACTAGTGTCACAGGAATGGTTCAAAACTAAGACAGTAAGAAGAGTTAGTTTTCTTGTACTTAAGACGGCATTGTGCCTTTTGTATTTAATTCCGATGCAATTTCCGTGTTTCATCGTCAATAAGAAGGTCAGAGGGATACAGTAAACCTGAAGTGAAGCATCGGAATCTATAACTAGTGTCACAGGAATGGTTCAAAACATAGACAGTAAGAAGAGTCAGTTTTCCTGTACTTAAGTCGACATTGTGCCTTTTGTATTTAATTCCGATGCAATATCTGTGTTTCATCGTCAATACGAAGGTCAGAGGGGTACAGTAAACCTGAAGTGAAGCATCGGAATCTATAACTAGTGTCACAGGAATGGTTCAAAACATAGACAGTAAGAAGAGTCTGTTTTCTTGCACTTAAGTCGCCATTGTGCCTTTTATATTTAATTCCGATGCAATTGCTTTGTTTCATCGTCAATAAGAAGGTCAGAGGGATTCAGTAAAAATGAAGTGAAGCATCGGAATATTTAACTAGTGTCACAGGAATGTTTCAAACACAGGCAGTAAGAAGAGTCAGTTATCTTGTACTTAAGTCGGCATTGTGCCTCTTGTATTTAATTCCGAAGCAATTTCTGTGTTTCATCGTCAAGAAGAAGGTCAGAGGGAAACAGTAAACCTGAAGTAAAGCATCGTAATCTATAACGAGTGTCACATGAATGGCTCAAAATATAGACAGTAAGAAGAGTCAGTTTTCTTGTACTTAAGTCGGCATTGTGCCTTTTGTATTTAATTCCGAAGCAATTTCTTTGTATCATCGTCAATAAGGAGGTCAGAGGGATACAGTAAACCTGGAGTAAAGCATCGGAATCTCTAACTAGTGTCACAGGAATGGTTGAAAACATAGACAGTAAGAAGAGTCAGTTTTCTTGTACTTAAGTCGGCATTGTGCCTTTTGTATTAAATTCCAATGCAATTTCTGTGTTTCATCGTGAATAAGAGGGTCAGAGGGATACAGTAAACATGAAGTGAAGCATCGGAATCTATAACTAGTGTCACAGGAATGGTTCAAAACATAGACAGTAAGAAGAGTCAGTTTTCTTGTACTTAAGTCGGCGTTGTGCCTTTTGTATTTAATTCCGATGCAATTTCTGTGTTTCATCGTCAATAAGAAGGTCTGAGGCATACAGTAAACCTGAAGTGAAGCATCGGAATCCATAACTAGTGTCACAGGAATGGTTCAAAACTAAGACAGTAAGAAGAGTTAGTTTTCTTGTACTTAAGATGGCATTGTGCCTTTTGTATTTAATTCCGATGCAATTTCCGTGTTTCATCGTCAATAAGAAGGTCAGAGGGATACAGTAAACCTGAAGTGAAGCATCGGAATCTATAACTAGTGTCACAGGAATGGTTCAAAACATAGACAGTAAGAAGAGTCAGTTTTCTTGTACTTAAGTCGGCATTGTGCCTTTTGTATTTAATTCCGATGCAATATCTGTGTTTCATCGTCAATACGAAGGTCAGAGGGGTACAGTAAACCTGAAGTGAAGCATCGGAATCTATAACTAGTGTCACAGGATTGGTTCAAAACATAGACAGTAAGAAGAGTCTGTTTTCTTGCACTTAAGTCGGCATTGTGCCTTTTATATTTAATTCCGATGCAATTGCTTTGTTTCATCGTCAATAAGAAGGTCAGAGGGATTCAGTAAAAATGAAGTGAAGCATCGGAATATTTAACTAGTGTCACAGGAATGTTTCAAACACAGGCAGTAAGAAGAGTCAGTTATCTTGTACTTAAGTCGGCATTGTGCCTCTTGTATTTAATTCCGAAGCAATTTCTGTGTTTCATCGTCAAGAAGAAGGTCAGAGGGATACAGTAAACCTGAAGTAAAGCATCGTAATCTATAACGAGTGTCACATGAATGGCTCAAAATATAGACAGTAAGAAGAGTCAGTTTTCTTGTACTTAAGTCGGCATTGTACCTTTTGTATTTAATTCCGATGCAATTTCTGTGTTTCATCGTCAATAAGAAGGTCAGAGGGATACAATAAACCTGAAGTGAAGCGTCGGAATCTATAACTAGTGTCACAGGAATGGTTGAAAACATAGACAGTATGAAGAGTCAGTTTTCTTGTACTTAAGTCGGCTTTGTGCCTTTTGTATTTAATTCCGATGCAATTTCTGTGTTTCATCGTCAATAAGAAGGTCAGAGGCATACAGTAAACCTGTAGTGAAGCATCGGAATCTATAGCTAGTGTCACAGGAATGGTTCAATACATAGACAGTAAGAAGAGTCAGTTTACTTGTACTTAAGTCGGCATTGTGCCTTTTGTATTTAATTCCGATGCAATTTCAGTATTCCATCGTCAATACGAAGGTCAGAGGGATTCAGTGAACCTGAAGTGAAGCATCGGATTCTATAACTAGTGTCCCGGGAATCGTGCAAAACATAGACAGTATGAGGATCAGTTTTCTTGTACTTAAGTCGGCATTGTGCCTTTTGTATTTAATTCCGATGCAATTTCTGTGTTTCATCGTCAATAAGAAGGTCAGAGGGATACAGTAAACCTGCAGTGAAGCATCGAAATCTATAACTAGTGTCACATGAATGTTTCAAAACATAGACAGTAAGAAGAGTCAGTTTTCTTGTACTAAAGTTGACTTTGTGCCTTTTGTATTTAATTCCGATGCAATTTCAGTGTTTCGTCGACAATAAGAAGGTCAGCGGGATATAGTGAACCTGAAGTGAAACATCGATTCTATAACTAGTGTCACAGGAATGGTTCAAAACATAGACTGTAAGAAGATCAGTTTTCTCGTACTTAGGTCGGCATTGTGCCTTTTGTATTTAATCCGATGCAATTTCTGTGTTTCATCGTCAATTAGAAGGTCAGAGGGATACAGTAAACCTGCAGTGAAGCATCGGAATCTATAACTAGGGTCACATGAGTGGTTCAAAACATAGACCGTAAGAAGAGTCAGTTTTCTTGTACTTAAGTCGGCATTGTGCCTTTTGTATGTAATTCCGATGCAATTTCTGTGTTTCATCGTCAATAAGAATGTCAGAGGGATACAGTAAAGCTGAAGTAAAGCATCGGGATCTATAACTAGTGTCACAGGAATGGTTCAAAACATAGACAGAAAGAAGAGTCAGTTTTCTTGTACTTAAGTCGGCATTGTGCATTTTGTATTTAATTCGATGCAATTTCTGTGTTTCATCGTCAATAAGAAGGTCAGAGGGATACAGTAAAGCTGAAGTGAAGCATCGGAATGTATAACTAGTGACACAGGAATGGTTCGAAACATAGACAGTAAGAAGAGTCAGTTTTCTTGTACTTAAGTCGGCATCGTGCCTTTTATATTTAATTCCGATGCAATTTCTATGTTTCATCGTCAATACGAAGGCCAGAGGGATACAGTAAACCTGAAGTGAAGCATCGGAATCTATTACTAGTGTCGCAGGAGTGGTTCAAAGCATATACAGGAAGAAGAGTCAGTTACCTTGTACTTAAGTCGGTATTGTGCATTATGTATTTAATTCCGAAGCAATTTTAATGTTTCATCGACAATAAGAAGGTCGATGGGATAGAGTAAACCTGAAGTAAAGCATCGGAATCTATAACGAGTGTCACATGAATGGTTCGAAACATAGACAGTAAGAAGAGTCTGTTTTCTTGTACTTAACTCGGCATTGTGCCTTTTGTATTGAATTCCGATGCAATTTCTGTGTTTCATCGTCAATAAGAAGGTCAGAGGGATACAGTATACCTGAAGTGAAGCATCGGAACCTATAACTAGTGTCACAGGAATGGTTCAAAACATAGACAGTAAGAACAGTCTGTTTTCTTGTACTTATGTCGGCATTGTGCCTTTTGTATTTAATTCCGATGCAATTTCAGTGTTTCATTGTCAATATGAAGGTCAGAGGGATACAGTGAACCTGAAGTGAAGCATCGGAATCTATAACTAGTGTCACAGGAATGGTTCAAAAGACAGTAAGAAGAGTCAGGTTTCTTGTACTTAAGTCGGCATTGTACCTTTTGAATTTAATTCCGATGCAATTTCTGTGTTTAATCGTCAATAAGAAGGTCAGAGGGATACTGTAAACCTGAAGTGAAGCATCGGAATCTATACCTAGTGTCACAGGAATGGTTCAAAGCATAGACAGTAAGAAGAGTCAGTTTTCTTGTAGTTTAGTCGGAATTGTGCTATTTGTATTTAATTCCGATGCAATTTCCGTGTTTCATCGTCAAAAAGACGGTCAGAGGGATACAGTAAACCTGAAGTGAAGCATCGGAATCTATAACTAGTTTCACATGAATGGTTCAAAACATAGACAGTAAAAAGAGTCAGTTTTCTTGTACTAAAGTTGACATTGTGAATTTTGTATTTAATTCCGATGCAATTTCTGTGTTTCATCGATAATAAGAAGGTCAGAGGTATACAGTAAACCTGAAGTGAAGCATCGGAATCTATAACTAGTGTCACAGGTATGGTTCAAAACAAAGACAGTAAGAGAAGTCAGTTTTCTTGTACTTATGTTGGCATTGTGCTTTTGTATTTAATTCCGATGCAATTTCTGTGTTTCGTCGACAATAAGAAGGTCAGAGGGATATAGTGAACCTGAAGTGAAACATCGGATTCTATAACTAGTGTCACAGGAATGGTTCAAAACATAGACAGTAAGAAGATCAGTTTGCTTGTACTTAAATCGGCATTGTGCCTTTTGTATTTAATTCGATGCAATTTCTGTGTTTCATCGTCAATAAGAAGGTCAGAGGGATACAGTAAAGCTGAAGTGAAGCATCGGAATGTATAACTAGTGACACAGGAATGGTTCGAAACATAGACAGTAAGAAGAGTCAGTTTTCTTGTACTTAAGTCGGCATCGTGCCTTTTATATTTAATTCCGATGCAATTTCTATGTTTCATCGTCAATACGAAGGCCAGAGGGATACAGTAAACCTGAAGTGAAGCATCGGAATCTATTACTAGTGTCGCAGGAGTGGTTCAAAGCATATACAGGAAGAAGAGTCAGTTACCTTGTACTTAAGTCGGTATTGTGCATTATGTATTTAATTCCGAAGCAATTTTAATGTTTCATCGACAATAAGAAGGTCGATGGGATAGAGTAAACCTGAAGTAAAGCATCGGAATCTATAACGAGTGTCACATGAATGGTTCGAAACATAGACACTAAGAAGAGTCTGTTTTCTTGTACTTAACTCGGCATTGTGCCTTTTGTATTGAATTCCGATGCAATTTCTGTGTTTCATCGTCAATTAGAAGGTCAGAGGGATACAGTAAACCTGCAGTGAAGCATCGGAATCTATAACTAGTGTCACATGAATGGTTCAAAACATAGACAGTAAGAAGTGTCAGTTTTCTTGTCCTTTAGTCGGCATTGTGCCTTTTGTATTTAATTCCGATGCAATTTCTGTGTTTCATCGTCAATAAGGAGGTCAGAGGGATACAGTAAACCTGAAGTGAAGCATCGGAATCTATAACTCGTGTCATAGGAATGGTTCAAAACATAGACAGTAAGAAGAGTCAGTTTTCTTCTACTTAAGTCGGCATTGTTGCTTTTCTATTTAATTCCTATGCAATTTCTGTGTTTCATCGTCAATAAGAAGGTTAGAGGGATACAGTAAACCTGAAGTGAAGCATCGGAATCTATAACTAGGGTCACAGGAATGGTTCAAAATATAGACAGTAAGAAGAGTCTGTTTTCTTGTACTTATGTCGGCATTGTGCCTTTTGTATTTAATTCCGATGCAATTTCTGTGTTTCATCGTCAATAAGAAGGTCAGAGGCATATAGTAAACTTGAAGTGAACCATCAGAATCCATAACTAGTGGCACAGGAATGGTTCAAAACGTAGACAGTAAGAAGAGTCAGTTTTCTTATACTTAAGTCGGCTTTTCGCCTTTTGTATTTAATTCCGATGCAATTTCAGTGTTTCATCGTCAATAAGACGGTCAGAGGGATACAGTGAACCTGAAGTGAAGCATCGGAATCTATAACTAGTGTCACAGGAGTGGTTCAAAGCATAGACAGTAAGAAGAGTCAGTTTTCTTGTACTTAAGTCGGCATTGTGCCTTTCGTATTTAATTCCGATGCAACTTCTGTGTTTCATCGTCAATAAGAAGGTCAGAGGGATACAGTAATCCTGCAGTGAAGCATCGGAACCTATAACTAGTGCCACATGAATGGTTCAAAACATAGACAGTAAGGAGAGTCAGTTTTCTTGTACTGAATTCGGCATTGTGCCTTTTGTATTTAATTCCGATGCAATTTCTGTGTTTCATCGTCAATAAGAAGGTCAGAGGTATACAGTAAACCTGAAGTGAAGCATCGGAATCTATAACTAGTGTCACGGATATGGTTCAAAACATAGACAGTAAGAAAAGTCAGTTTTCTTGTACTTAAGTCGACATTGTGCCTTTTGTATTTAATTCCGATGCAATTTCTATGTTTCATCGTCAATAAGAAGGTCAGAGGGATACAGTAAACCTGAAGTGAAGCATCGGAATCTGTAACTGGTGTCACAGGAATGGATCAAAACATAGACAGTTAGAAGAGTCAGTTCTCTTCTACTTAAGGCGGCAATGTGCCTTTTCTATTTAATTCCCATGCAATTTCTGTGTTTCATCGTCAATAAGAAGGTCAGATGGATACAGTAAACCTGAAGTGAAGCATCGGAATCTATAACTAGTGTCACAGGAATGGTTCAAATCATAGACAGTAAGAAGAGTCAGTTTTCTTGTACTACAGTCGGCATTGTGCCTTTTGTTTTTAATTCCGATGCAATTTCTGTGTTTCATCGTCAATACGAAGGTCAGAGGGATACAGTAAAGCTGAAGTGAAACATCGGAAGTTATAACTAGTGTCACAGGAATGGTTGAAAACATAGACAGAGAGAAGAGTCAGTTTTCTTGTACTTAAGTCGGCATTGAGCCTTTTATATATAATTCCGATGCAATTTCTGTGTTACATCGTCAATAAGATGGTCAGAGGCATACAGTAAACCTGAAGTGAAGCATCGGAAACTATAATTAGTGTCACATGAATGGTTCAAAACATAGACAGTGAGAAGAGTCAGTTTTCTTGTACTTAAGTCGACATTGTGCCTTTTGTATTTAATTCCGATGCAATTTCTGCGTTTCATCGTCAATAAGAAGGTCACAGTGATACAGTAAACCTGAGGTGTTGCATCGGAATCAATAACTAGTGTCACAGGAATGGATCAAAACATAGACAGTAAGAAGGGTTAGCTTTCTTGTACTTAACTCGGCATTGTGCCTTTTGTATTTAATTCCGATGCAAATTCTGTGCTTCATCGTCAATACGAAGGTCGGAGGCATACACTAAACCTGAAGCGAAGCATCGGAATTTATAACTAGTGTCACAGGAATGGTTCAAAACATAGACAGTAAGAAGAGTTAGTTTTATTGTACTTAAGTCGGCATTGTGCCTTTTGTATTTACTTTCGATGGAATTTCAGTGTTTCATCGTCAAAAAGGTCAGAGGGATACAGTGAACCTTAAGTGAAGCATCGGAATCTATAACTAGTGTCACAGGAATGGTTCAAAACATAGAAATTAAGGAGAGTCAGTTTTCTTGTACTTAAGTCGGCATTGTGCTGTTTGTATTTTATTTGCGATGCAATTTCTGTGTTTCTTCGTCATTACGAAGGTCAGAGGGATACAGTAAGCCTGAAGTGAAGCATCGGAATCTATAACTAGTGCCACAGGAATGGTTCAAAACATAGACAGTAAGAGGAGACAGTTTTCTTGTACTTAAGTCGGCATTGTGCCTTTTGTATTTAATTCCGATGCAATTTCTGTGTTTCAGTCGTCAATAAGAAGGTCAGAGGGATACAGTAAACCTGAAGTGAAGAATCGGAATCTATAACTAGTGTCACATAAATGGTTCAAAACATAGACAGTAAGAAGAGTCACTTTTCTTGTACTTAAGTCAGCATTGTGCCTTTTGTATTTCATTCTGATGCAATTTCTGTGTTTCATCGTCAATAAGAAGGTCAGAGGGCTACAGTAAACCCGAAGTGAAGCATCGGAATCTATAACTACTGTCACAGGTATGGTTCAAAACATAGACAGTAAGAAGAGTCAGTATTCTTTTACTTAAGTCGGCATTGTGCCTTTTGTATTTAATTCCGATGCAATTTCTGTGTTTCATCGTCAATAAGAAGGTCAGAGGGATACAGTAAACCTAAAGTGAAGCATCGGAATCTATAACAAGTGTCACAGGAATGGTTCAAAACATAAACAGTAAGTAGAGTCAATTTTCTTGTACTTAAGTCGTCATTGTGCCTTTTCTATTTAATTCCGATGCAATTTCTGTGTTTCATCGTCAATAAGAAGGTCAGAGGGATACAGTAAACCTGAGGTGTAGCATCGGGATATACAACTAGTGCCACAGGAATGGTTCAAAACATAGAAAGTAAGAAGGGCCAGTTTTCTTGTACTTAAGTCGGCATTGTGCCTCTTGTATTTAATTCCGATGCAATTTCTGTGTTTCATCGTGAATATGAAGGTCAGAGGGATACAGTAAACCTGAAGTGAAGCATCGGAATCTATAACTAGTGTCACATGAATGGTTCAAAACACAGACAGTAAGAAGAGTCAGTTTTCTTGTACTTAAGTCGGCATTGTACCTTTTGTGTTTAATTCCGTTGCAATTTCTGTGTTTCATCGTCAATAACAAGGTCAGAGGGATACAGTATACCTGAAGTGTAGCAACAGAATCTATAACTAGTGTCACATAAATGGTTCAAAACATAGACAGTAAGAGAGTCAGTTTTCTTGTACTTAAGTCAGCATTATGCCTTTTGTATTTTATTCCGATGCAATTTCTGTGTTTCATCATCAATAATAAGGTCAGAGGGATACAGTAAACCGGAGGTGAAGCATCGGAATCTACGACTAGTGTCACAGGAATGGTTCAAACATAGACAGTAAGAAGAGGCAGTTTTCTTGTACTTAAGTCGGCATTGTGCCTTTTGTATATAATTCCGATACAATTTCTGTGCTTCATCGTCAATAAGATTGTCTGAGGGATACAGTAAACCTGAAGTGAAGCATCGGGATCTATAATTAGTGTCACAGGAATGGTTCAAAACATAGACAGTAAGAGGAGTCAGTTTTCTTGTACTTAAGTCGGCATTGTGCCTTTTGTATTTAATTCCGATGCAATTTCTGTGTTTCATCGTCAATAAGAAGGTCAGAGGTATACAGTAAACCTGAAGTGAAACATCGGAATCTTTAACTAGTGTCACAGGTATGGTTCAAACATAGACAGTAAGAAGAGTCAGCTTTCTTGTACTTAAGTCGGCATTGTGCCTTTTGTATTTAATTCCGATGCAATTTCTGTGTTTCATCGTCAATAAGAAGGTCAGAGGTATACAGTAAACCTGAAGTGAAGCATCGGAATCTATAACTAGTGTCACATAAATAGTTCAAAACATAGACAGTAAGAAGAGTCAGTTTTCTATTACTTAAGTCAGCATTGTGCCTTTTGTATCTCATTCCGATGCAATTTCTGCGTTTCATCGTCAATAAGAAGGTCAGAGGGATACAGTAAACCTGAAGTGAAGCATCGGAATCTATAACTAGTGTCACAGGAATGGTTCAAAACATAGACAGTAAGAAGAGTCAGTTTTCTTGTACTTAAGTCGGCATTGTGCCTTTTGTATTTAATTCCGATGCAATATCTGTGTTTCATCGTCAATACGAAGGTCAGAGGGGTACAGTAAACCTGACGTGAAGCATCGGAATCTATAACTAGTGTCACAGGATTGGTTCAAAACATAGACAGTAAGAAGAGTCTGTTTTCTTGCACTTAAGTCGGCATTGTGCCTTTTATATTTAATTCTGATGCAATTGCTTTATTTCATCGTCAATAAGAAGGTCAGAGGGATTCAGTAAAAATGAAGTGAAGCATCGGAATATTTAACTAGTGTCACAGGAATGTTTCAAACACAGGCAGTAAGAAGAGTCAGTTATCTTGTACTTAGGTCGGCATTGTGCCTCTTGTATTTAATTCCGAAGCAATTTCTGTGTTTCAACGTCAAGAAGAAGGTCAGAGGGATACAGTAAACCTGAAGTAAAGCATCGTAATCTATAACGAGTGTCACATGAATGGCTCAAAATATAGACAGTAAGAAGAGTCAGTTTTCTTGTACTTAAGTCGGCATTGTACCTTTTGTATTTAATTCCGATGCAATTTCTGTGTTTCATCGTCAATAAGAAGGTCAGAGGGATACAATAAACCTGAAGTGAAGCGTCGGAATCTATAACTAGTGTCACAGGAATGGTTGAAAACATAGACAGTATGAAGAGTCAGTTTTCTTGTACTTAAGTCGGCTTTGTGCCTTTTGTATTTAATTCCGATGCAATTTCTGTGTTTCATCGTCAATAAGAAGGTCAGAGGCATACAGTAAACCTGTAGTGAAGCATCGGAATCTATAGCTAGTGTCACAGGAATGGTTCAATACATAGACAGTAAGAAGAGTCAGTTTACTTGTACTTAAGTCGGCATTGTGCCTTTTGTATTTAATTCCGATGCAATTTCAGTATTTCATCGTCAATACGAAGGTCAGAGGGATTCAGTGAACCTGAAGTGAAGCATCGGATTCTATAACTAGTGTCCCGGGAATGGTTCAAAACATAGACAGTATGAGGATCAGTTTTCTTGTACTTAAGTCGGCATTGTGCCTTTTGTATTTAATTCCGATGCAATTTCTGTGTTTCATCGTCAATAAGAAGGTCAGAGGGATACAGTAAACCTGCAGTGAAGCATCGAAATCTATAACTAGTGTCACATGAATGGTTCAAAACATAGACAGTAAGAAGAGTCAGTTTTCTTGTACTAAAGTTGACTTTTTGCCTTTTGTATTTAATTCCGATGCAATTTCTGTGTATCATCGTCAATAAGAATTTCAGAGGGATACAGTAAACCTGAAGTGAAACATCGGAATCTATAACTAGTGTCACAGGAATGGTTCAAAACATAGACAGTAAGAAGAGTCAGTTTTCTTGAACTTAAGTCGGCATTGTGCATTTTGTATTTAATTCCGATGCAATTTCAGTGTTTCGTCGACAATAAGAAGGTCAGCGGGATATAGTGAACCTGAAGTGAAACATCGGATTCTATAACTAGTGTCACAGGAATGGTTCAAAACATAGACTGTAAGAAGATCAGTTTTCTCGTACTTAGGTCGGCATTGTGCCTTTTGTATTTAATCCGATGCAGTTTCTGTGTTTCATCGTCAATTAGAAGGTCAGAAGGATACAGTAAACCTGCAGTGAAGCATCGGAATCTATAACTAGGGTCACATGAATGGTTCAAAACATAGACCGTAAGAAGAGTCAGTTTTCTTGTACTTAAGTCGGCATTGTGCCTTTTGTATGTAATTCCGATGCAATTTCTGTGTTTCATCGTCAATAAGAATGTCAGAGGGATACAGTAAAGCTGAAGTAAAGCATCGGGATCTATAACTAGTGTCACAGGAATGGTTCAAATCATAGACAGAAAGAAGAGTCAATTTCTTGTACTTAAGTCGGCATTGTGCATTTTGTATTTAATTCGATGCAATTTCTGTGTTTCATCGTCAATAAGAAGGTCAGAGGAATACAGTAAACCTGAAGTGAAGCATCGGAATCTATTACTAGTGTCGCAGGAGTGGTTCAAAGCATATACAGGAAGAAGAGTCAGTTACCTTGTACATAAGTCGGTATTGTGCATTATGTATTTAATTCCGAAGCAATTTTAATGTTTCATCGACAATAAGAAGGTCGAAGGGATACAGTAAACCTGAAGTAAAGCATCGGAATCTATAACGAGTGTCACATGAATGGTTCGAAACATAGACAGTAAGAAGAGTCTGTTTTCTTGTACTTAAGTCGGCATTGTGCCTTTTGTATTGAATTCCGATGCAATTTCTGTGTTTCATCGTCAATAAGAAGGTCAGAGGGATACAGTATACCTGAGGTGAAGCATCGGAACCTATAACTAGTGTCACAGGAATGGTTCAAAACATAGACAGCAAGAAGAGTCTGTTTTCTTGTACTTAAGTCGGCATTATGCCTTTTGTATCTAATTCCGATGCAATATCTGCGTTTCCTCGTCAATAAGAAGGTCTGAGGCATCCAGTAAACCTGAAGTGAAGCATCGGAATCTATAACTAGTGTAATAGGAATGGTTCAAAACATAGACAGTAAGAAGAGTCAGTTTTCTTATACTTAAGTCGGCTTTGTGACTTTTGTATTTAATTCCGATGCAATTTCAGTGTTTCATCGTCAATAAGAAGGTCAGAGGGATACAGTGAACCTGAAGTCAAGCATCGGAATCTATAACTAGTGTCACAGGAGTGGTTCAAAGCATAGACAGTAAGAAGAGTCAGTTTTCTTGTACTTAAGACGGCATTGTGCCTTTTGTATTTAATTCCGATGCAATTTCAGTGTTTCATTGTCAATATGAAGGTCAGAGGGATACAGTGAACCTGAAGTGAAGCATCGGAATCTATAACTAGTGTCACAGGAATGGTTCAAAAGACAGTAAGAAGAGTCAGGTTTCTTGTACTTAAGTCGGCATTGTACCTTTTGAATTTAATTCCGATGCAATTTCTGTGTTTAATCGTCAATAAGAAGGTCAGAGGGATACTGTAAACCTGAAGTGAAGCATCGGAATCTATACCTAGTGTCACAGGAATGGTTCAAAGCATAGACAGTAAGAAGAGTCAGTTTTCTTGTACTTTAGTCGGAATTGTGCTATTTGTATTTAATTCCGATGCAGTTTCCGTGTTTCATCGTAGAAAAGACGGTCAGAGGGATACAGTAAACCTGAAGTGAAGCATCGGAATCTATAACTAATGTCACAGGAATGGTTCAAATCATAGACAGTAAGAAGAGTCAGTTTTCTTGTACTTAAGTCGGCATTGTGCCTTTTGTATTTAATTCCGATGCAATATCTGTGTTTCATCGTCAATAAGAAGGTCAGAGGGATACAGTAAACCTGAAGTGAAGCATCTGAATCTATAACTAGTGTCACAGGAATGGTTCAAAACATAGACAGTTAGAAGAGTCAGTTTTCTTGTTCTTAAGTCGGCATTGTGCCTTTTGTATTTAATTCCGATGCAAATTCAGTATTTCATCGTCAATACGAATGTCAGAGGGATTCAGTGAACCTGAAGTGAAGCATCGGATTCTATAACTAGTGTCCCGGGAATGGTTCAAAACATAGACAGTATGAGGATCAGTTTTCTTGTACTTAAGTCGGCATTGTGCCTTTTGTATTTAATTCCGATGCAATTTCTGTGTTTCATCGTCAACAAGAAGGTCAGAGGGATACAGTAAACCTGCAGTGAAGCATCGAAATCTATAACTAGTGTCACATGAATGGTTCAAAACATAGACAGTAAGAAGAGTCAGTTTTCTTGTACTAAAGTTGACTTTGTGCCTTTTGTATTTAATTCCGATGCAATTTCTGTGTATCATCGGTAATAAGAAGGTCAGAGGTATACAGTAAACCTGAAGTGAAGCATCGGAATCTATAACTAGTGTCACAGGTATGGTTTAAAACATAGACCGTAAGAAGAGTCAGTTTTCTTGTACTTATGTCGGCATTGTGCTTTTGTATTTAATTCCGATGCAATTTCTGTGTTTCATCGTCAATAAGAAGGTCAGAGGGATACAGTAAACCTGAAGTGAAACATCGGAATCTATAACTAGTGTCACAGGAATGGTTCAAAACATAGACAGTAAGAAGAGTCAGTTTTCTTGAACTTAAGTCGGCATTGTGCATTTTGTATTTAATTCCGATGCAATTTCAGTGTTTCGTCGACAATAAGAAGGTCAGCGGGATATAGTGAACCTGAAGTGAAACATCGGATTCTATAACTAGTGTCACAGGAATGGTTCAAAACATAGACTGTAAGAAGATCAGTTTTCTCGTACTTAGGTCGGCATTGTGCCTTTTGTATTTAATCCGATGCAGTTTCTGTGTTTCATCGTCAATTAGAAGGTCAGAGGGATACAGTAAACCTGCAGTGAAGCATCGGAATCTATAACTAGGGTCACATGAATGGTTCAAAACATAGACCGTAAGAAGAGTCAGTTTTCTTGTACTTAAGTCGGCATTGTGCCTTTTGTATGTAATTCCGATGCAATTTCTGTGTTTCATCGTCAATAAGTATGTCAGAGGGATACAGTAAAGCTGAAGTAAAGCATCGGGATCTATAACTAGTGTCACAGGAATGGTTCAAAACATAGACAGAAAGAAGAGTCAGTTTTCTTGTACTTAAGTCGGCATTGTGCATTTTGTATTTAATTCGATGCAATTTCTGTGTTTCATCGTCAATAAGAAGGTCAGAGGAATACAGTAAAGCTGAAGTGAAGCATCGGAATGTATAACTAGTGACACAGGAATGGTTCGAAACATAGACAGTAAGAAGAGTCAGTTTTCTTGTACTTAAGTCGGCATCGTGCCTTTTATATTTAATTCCGATGCAATTTCTATGTTTCATCGTCAATACGAAGGCCAGAGGGATACAGTAAACCTGAAGTGAAGCATCGGAATCTATTACTAGTGTCGCAGGAGTGGTTCAAAGCATATACAGGAAGAAGAGTCAGTTACCTTGTACTTAAGTCGGTATTGTGCATTATGTATTTAATTCCGAAGTAATTTTAATGTTTCATCGACAATAAGAAGGTCGGAGGGATACAGTAAACCTGAAGTAAAGCATCGGAATCTATAACGAGTGTCACATGAATGGTTCGAAACATAGACAGTAAGAAGAGTCTGTTTTCTTGTACTTAAGTCGGCATTGTGCCTTTTGTATTGAATTCCGATGCAATTTCTGTGTTTCATCGTCAATAAGAAGGTCAGAGGGATACAGTATACCTGAAGTGAAGCATCGGAACCTATAACTAGTGTCACAGGAATGGTTCAAAACATAGACAGCAAGAAGAGTCTGTTTTCTTGTACTTAAGTCGGCATTGTGCCTTTTGTATCTAATTCCGATGCAATATCTTCGTTTCCTCGTCAATAAGAAGGTCAGAGGCATCCAGTAAACCTGAAGTGAAGCATCGGAATCTATAACTAGTGTAATAGGAATGGTTCAAAACATAGACAGTAAGAAGAGTCAGTTTTCTTATACTTAAGTCGGCTTTGTGACTTTTGTATTTAATTCCGATGCAATTTCAGTGTTTCATCGTCAATAAGAAGGTCAGAGGGATACAGTGAACCTGAAGTCAAGCATCGGAATCTATAACTAGTGTCACAGGAGTGGTTCAAAGCATAGACAGTAAGAAGAGTCAGTTTTCTTGTACTTAAGACGGCATTGTGCCTTTTGTATTTAATTCCGATGCAATTTCAGTGTTTCATTGTCAATATGAAGGTCAGAGGGATACAGCGAACCTGAAGTGAAGCATCGGTATCTATAACTAGTGTCACAGGAATGGTTCAAAAGACAGTAAGAAGATTCAGGTTTCTTGTACTTAAGTCGGCATTGTACCTTTTGAATTTAATTCCGATGCAATTTCTGTGTTTAATCGTCAATAAGAAGGTCAGAGGGATACTGTAAACCTGAAGTGAAGCATCGGAATCTATACCTAGTGTCACAGGAATGGTTCAAAGCATAGACAGTAAGAAGAGTCAGTTTTCTTGTACTTTAGTCGGAATTGTGCTATTTGTATTTAATTCCGATGCAATATCTGTGTTTCATCGTCAATAAGAAGGTCAGAGGGATACAGTAAACCTGAAGTGAAGCATCTGAATCTATAACTAGTGTCACAGGAATGGTTCAAAACATAGACAGTTAGAAGAGTCAGTTTTCTTGTTCTTAAGTCGGCATTGTGCCTTTTGTATTTAATTCCGATGCAATATCTGTGTTTCATCGTCAATAAGAAGGTCAGAGGGATACAGTAAACCTGAAGTGAAGCACCGGAATCTATAACTAGTGTCACAGGAATGGTTCAATACATAGACAGTAAGAAGAGCCAGTTTACTTGTACTTAAGTCGGCATTGTGCCATTTGTATTTAATTCCGATGCAATTTCAGTATTTCATCGTGAATAAGAAGGTCAGAGGGATTTAGTGAACCTAAAGTGAAGCATCGGATTCTATAACTAGTGTCACAGGAATGGTTCAAAACATAGACAGTAAGAGGATCAGTTTTCTTGTACTTAAGTCGGCATTGTGCCTTTTGTATTTAATCCGATGCAATTTCAGTGTTTCGTCGACAATAAGAAGGTCGGAGGGATACGGTAACCTGAAGTGAAGCATCGGAATCTATAACTAGTGTCACAGGACATGTTCAAAACATAGACAGTAAGAAGAGTCAATTATCTTGTACTTAAGTCGGCATTGTGCCTTTTCTATTTAATTCCGATGCAATGTCTGTGTTTCATCGACAATAAAAAGGTCAGAGGGATACAGTAAACCTGCAGTGAAGCATCGGAATCCATAACTAGTTGCACATGAATGGTTCAAAACATAGACAGTAAAAAGAGTCAGTTTTCTTGTACTAAAGTTGACATTGTGAATTTTGTATTTAATTCCGATGCAATTTCTGTGTTTCATCGATAATAAGAAGGTCAGAGGTATACAGTAAACCTGAAGTGAAGCATCGGAATCTATAACTAGTGTCACAGGTATGGTTCAAAACAAAGACAGTAAGAGAAGTCAGTTTTCTTGTACTTATGTTGGCATTGTGCTTTTGTATTTAATTCCGATGCAATTTCTGTGTTTCATCGTCAATAAGAAGGTCAGAGGGATACAGTAAACCTGAAGTGAAACATCGGAATCTATAACTAGTGTCACAGGTATGGTTCAAAACATAGACAGTAAGAAGAGTCAGTTTTCCTGTACTTAAGTCGGCATTGTGCCTTTTCTATTTGATTCCGATGCAATTTCAGCGTTTCGTCGACAATAAGAAGGTCAGAGGGATATAGTGAACCTGAAGTGAAACATCGGATTCTATAACTAGTGTCACAGGAATGGTTCAAAACATAGACAGTAAGAAGATCAGTTTGCTTGTACTTAAGTCGGCATTGTGCCTTTTGTATTTAATCCGATGCAATTTCTGTGTTTCATCGTCAATTAGAAGGTCAGAGGGATACAGTAAACCTGCAGTGAAGCATCGGAATCTATAACTAGTGTCACATGAATGGTTCAAAACATAGACAGTAAGAAGAGTCAGTTTTCTTGTCCTTTAGTCGGCATTGTGCCTTTTGTATTTAATTCCGATGCATTTTCTGTGTTTCATCGTCAATAAGGAGGTCAGAGGGATACAGTAAACCTGAAGTGAAGCATCGGAATCTATAACTCGTGTCACAGGAATGGTTCAAAATATAGACAGTAAGAAGAGTCAGTTTTCTTCTACTTAAGTCGGCATTGTGGCTTTTCTATTTAATTCCTATGCAATATCTGTGTTTCATCGTCAATAAGAAGGTTAGAGGGATACAGTAAACCTGAAGTGAAGCATCGGAATCTATAACTCGTGTCACAGGAATGGTTCAAAATATAGACAGTAAGAAGAGTCAGTTTTCTTCTACTTAAGTCGGCATTGTGGCTTTTCTATTTAATTCCTATGCAATATCTGTGTTTCATCGTCAATAAGAAGGTTAGAGGGATACAGTAAACCTGAAGTGAAGCATCGGAATCTATAACTAGGGTCACAGGAATGGTTCAAAATATAGGCAGTAAGAAGAGTCTGTTTTCTCGTGCTTAAGTCGGCATTGTGCCTTTTGTATTTAATTCCGATGCAATTTCTGTGTTTCATCGTCAATAAGAAGGTCAGAGGCATACAGTAAACTTGAAGTGAACCATCGGAATCCATAACTAGTGGCACAGGAATGGTTCAAAACGTAGACAGTAAGAAGAGTCAGTTTTCTTATACTTAAGTCGGCTTTTTGCCTTTTGTATTTAAGTCCGATGCAATTTCAGTGTTTCATCGTCAATAAGACGGTCAGAGGGATACAGTGAACCTGAAGTGAAGCATCGGAATCTATAACTAGTGTCACAGGAGTGGTTCAAAGCATAGACAGTAAGAAGAGTCAGTTTTCTTGTACTTAAGTCGGCATTGTGCCTTTCGTATTTAATTCCGATGCAACTTCTGTGTTTCATCGTCAATAAGAAGGTCAGAGGGATACAGTAATCCTGCAGTGAAGCATCGGAACCTATAACTAGTGCCACATGAATGGTTCAAAACATAGACAGTAAGGAGAGTCAGTTTTCTTGTACTTAATTCGGCATTGTGCCTTTTGTATTTAATTCCGATGCAATTTCTGTGTTTCATCGTCAATAAGAAGGTCAGAGGGATACAGTAAACCTGAAGTGAAGCATCGGAATCTATAAGTAGTGTCACGGATATGGTTCAAAACATAGACAGTAAGAAAAGTCAGTTTTCTTGTACTTAAGTCGACATTGTGCCTTTTGTATTTAATTCCGATGCAATTTCTATGTTTCATCGTCAATAAGAAGGTCAGAGGGATACAGTAAACCTGAAGTGAAGCATCGGAATCTGTAACTGGTGTCACAGGAATGGATCAAAACATAGACAGTTAGAAGAGTCAGTTCTCTTCTACTTAAGGCGGCATTGTGCCTTTTCTATTTAATTCCCATGCAATTTCTGTGTTTTATCGTCAATAAAAAGGTCAGATGGATACAGTAAACCTGAAGTGTAGCATCGGAATCTATAACTAGTGTCACAGGAATGGTTCAAATCATAGACAGTAAGAAGAGTCAGTTTTCTTGTACTACAGTCGGCATTGTGCCTTTTGTTTTTAATTCCGATGCAATTTCTGTGTTTCATCGTCAATACGAAGGTCAGAGGGATACAGTAAAGCTGAAGTGAAACATCGGAATTTATAACTAGTGTCACAGGAATGGTTGAAAACATAGACAGAGAGAAGAGTCAGTTTTCTTGTACTTAAGTCGGCATTGAGCCTTTTATATATAATTCCGATGCAATTTCTGTGTTACATCGTCAATAAGATGGTCAGAGGGATACAGTAAACCTGAAGTGAAGCATCGGACTCTATAATTAGTGTCACATGAATGGTTCAAAACATAGACAGTGAGAAGAGTCAGTTTTCTTGTAGTTAAGTCGGCATTGTGCCTTTTGTATTTAATTCCGATACAATTTCTGTGCTTCATCGTCAATAAGATTGTCAGAGGGATACAGTAAACCTGAAGTGAAGCATCGGGATCTATAATTAGTGTCACAGGAATGGTTCAAAACATAGACAGTAAGAAGAGTCAGTTTTCTTGTACTTAAGTCGGCATTGTGCCTTTTGTATTTAATTCCGATGCAATTTCTGTGTTTCATCGTCAATAAGAAGGTCAGAGGTATACAGTAAACCTGAAGTGAAACATCGGAATCTTTAACTAGTATCACAGGTATGGTTCAAACATAGACAGTAAGAAGAGTCAGCTTTCTTGTACTTAAGTCGGCATTGTGCCTTTTGTATTTAATTCTGATGCAATTTCTGTGTTTCATCGTCGATAAGAAGGTCAGAGGGATACAGTAAACCTGAAGTGTAGCATCGGGATATACAACTAGTGCCACAGGAATGGTTCAAAACATAGAAAGTAAGAAGGGCCAGTTTTCTTGTACTTAAGTCGGCATTGTGCCTCTTGTATTTAATTCCGATGCAATTTCTGTGTTTCATCGTGAATATGAAGGTCAGAGGGATACAGTAAACCTGAAGTGAAGCATCGGAATCTATAACTAGTGTCACATGAATGGTTCAAAACACAGACAGTAAGAAGAGTCAGTTTTCTTGTACTTAAGTCGGCATTGTACCTTTTGTGTTTAATTCCGATGCAATTTCTGTGTTTCATCGTCAATAACAAGGTCAGAGGGATACAGTATACCTGAAGTGTAGCCACAGAATCTATACTAGTGTCACATAAATGGTTCAAAACATAGACAGTAAGAAGAGTCAGTTTTCTTGTACTTAAGTTAGCATTGTGCCTTTTGTATTTTATTCCGATGCAATTTCTGTGTTTCATCATCAATAATAAGGTCAGAGGGATACAGTAAACCGGAGGTGAAGCATCGGAATCTATGACTAGTGTCACAGGAATGGTTCAAACATAGACAGTAAGAAGAGCCAGTTTTCTTGTACTTAAGTCGGCATTGTGCCTTTTGTATATAATTCCGATACAATTTCTGTGCTTCATCGTCAATAAGATTGTCAGAGGGATACAGTAAACCTGAAGTGAAGCATCGGGATCTATAATTAGTGTCACAGGAATGGTTCAAAACATAGACAGTAAGAAGAGTCAGTTTTCTTGTACTTAAGTCGGCATTGTGACTTTTGTATTTAATTCCGATGCAATTTCTGTGTTTCATCGTCAATAAGAAGGTCAGAGGTATACAGTAAACCTGAAGTGAAACATCGGAATCTTTAACTAGTGTCACAGGTATGGTTCAAACATAGACAGTAAGAAGAGTCAGCTTTCTTGTACTTAAGTCGGCATTGTGCCTTTTGTATTTAATTCTGATGCAATTTCTGTGTTTCATCGTCATTAAGAAGGTCAGAGGTATACAGTAAACCTGAAGTGAAGCATCGGAATCTATAACTAGTGTCACATAAATAGTTCAAAACATAGACAGTAAGAAGAGTCAGTTTTCTTGTACTTAAGTCAGCATTGTGCCTTTTGTATTTCATTCCGATGCAATTTCTGCGTTTCATCGTCAATAAGAAGGTCAGAGTGATACAGTAAACCTGAAGTGAAGCATCGGAATCTATAACTAGTGTCACATGAATGGTTCAAAACACAGACAGTAAGAAGAGTCAGTTTGCTTGTACTTAAGTCGGCGTTGTACCTTTTGTATCTATTTCCGTTGCAATTTCTGTGTTTCATCGTCAATAACAAGCTCAGAGGGATACAGTATTCCTGAAGTGAAGCATCGGAATCTATAACTAGTGTCACAGGAGTGGTTCAAAACATAGACAGTAAGACGAGTCAGTTTTCTTGTACTTAAGTCGGCATTGTGCCTTTTGTATTTTATTCCGATGCAATTTCTGTGTTTCATCGTCAATAATAAGATCAGAGGGATACAGTAAACCGGAGGTGAAGCATCGGAATCTATAACTAGTGTCACAGGAATGGTTCAAACATAGACAGTAAGAAGAGCCAGTTTTCTTGTACTTAAGTCGGCATTGTGCCTTTTGTATATAATTCCGATACAATTTCTGTGTTTCATCGTCAATAAGAATGTCAGAGGGATACAGTAAACCTGAAGTGAAGCATCGGGATCTATAACTAGTGTCACAGGAATGGTTCAAAACATAGACTGTAAGAAGAGTCAGTTTTCTTGTACTTAAGTCGGCATTGTGCCTATTGTATTTTATTACGATGCAATTTCTGTGTTTCATCGTCAATAATAAGGTCAGAGGGATACAGTAAACCGGAAGTGAAGCATCGGAATCTATAACTAGTGTCACAGGAATGGTTCAAACATTGACAGTAAGAAGAGCCAGGTTTCTTGTACTTAAGTCAGCATTGTGCCTTTTGTATTTAATTCCGATGCAATATCTGTGTTTCATCGCCAATAAGAAGGTCAGAGAGATACAGTAAACCTGAAGTGAAGCATCGGAATCTATAACTAGTGTCACAGAAATGGTTCAAAACTTAGATAGTAAGAAAAATCAGTTTTCATGTACTTAATCGGCATTGTGCCTTTTCTATTTAATTCCGATGCAATTTCTGTGTTTCATCGTCAATAAGAAGGTCAGAGGGAAACAGTAAACCTGAAGTGAAGCATCGGAATCTAAAACCGATCTCACAGGAAAGTTTCAAAGCATAGACAGTAAGAAGAGCCAGTCGTCTTGTACTTGAGTCGGCATTCTGCCTTTTGATTTTAATTCCGATGCATTTTCTGTCTTTCATCGTCAATAAGAAGGTCAGAGGGATACAGTAAACCAGAAGTGAAGCATCGGAATCTATAACTAGTGTCACGGGAATGCTTAAAAGCATAGACAGTAAGAAGAGTCAGTTTTCTTGTATTTAAGTCGGCATTTTGCCTTTTCAATTTAATTCTGATGCAATTTCTGTGTTTCATCGTCAATAAGAAGGTCACAGGGATACAGTAAACCTGAAGTGAAGCATCAGAATCTATAACTAGTGTCACAGGAATGGTTCAAAACATAGACAGTAAGAAGAGCAAGTCTTCTTAAACTTGAGTCGGCATTGTGCCTATGTATTTAATTCCGATGCAATTTCTGTGTTTCAGTCGTCAATAAGAAGGTCAGAGGGATACAGTAAACCTGAAGTGAAGCATCGGAATCTATAACTAGTGTCACATAAATGGTTCAAAACATAGACAGTAAGAAGAGTCAGTTTTCTTGTACTAAAGTCAGCATTGTGCCTTTTGTATTTCATTCCGATGCAATTTCTGCGTTTCATCGTCAATAAGAAGGTCAGCGTGATACAGTAAACCTGAAGTGAAGCATCGGAATCTATAACAAGTGTCACATGAATGGTTCAAAGCACAGACAGTGAGAAGAGTCAGTTTCCTTGTACTTAAGTCGGCATTGTACCTTTTGTATTTAATTCCGTTGCAATTTCTGTGTTTCATCGTCAATAACAAGGTCAGAGGGATAAAGTATACCTGAAGTGAAGCATCGGAATCTATAACTAGTGTCACAGGAATGGTTCAAAACATAGACAGTAAGAAGAGTCATTTTTCTTGTACTTAAGTCGGCATTGTGCCTTTTGTATTTTATTCCGATGCAATTTCTGTGTTTCATCGTCAATAATAAGGTCAGAGGGATACAGTAAACCGGAGGTGAAGCATCGGAATCTATGACTAGTGTCACAGGAATGGTTCAAACATAGACAGTAAGAAGAGCCAGTTTTCTTGTACTTAAGTCGGCATTGTGCCTTTTCTATATAATTCCGATACAATTTCTGTGTTTCATCGTCAATGAGAAGGTCAGAGGGATACAGTAAACCGGAAGTGAAGCATCGGAATCTATAACTAGTGTCACAGGAATGGTTCAAAACATAGACAGTAAGAAGAGCAAGTCTTCTTGTACTTGAGTCGGCATTGTGCCTATGTAATTAATTCCGATGCAATTTCTTCGTTTCATCGTCAATGAGACGGTCAGAGGGATACAGTAAACCTGAAGTGAAGTATCGGAAACTATAACTAGTGTCACAGGAATGGTTCAAAGCATAGACAGTAATAAGAGTCAGTCTTCTTGTACTTAAGTCGGCACTGTGGCTTTTGTATTTATTTCCGTTGCAAATACTTTGTTTCATCGTCAATAAGAAGGTCAGAGGCACTCAGTAAACCTGAAGTGAAGCATCGAAATCTATAACTAGTGTCACAGGGATGGTTCAAAACATAGACAGTAAGAAGAGTCATTTTTCTTGAACTTAAGTCGGCATTGTGCCTTTTGAATTTAATTCCGAAGGAATATCAGTGTTTCATCGACAATAAGAAGGACAGAGGGATACAGTGATCATGAAGTGAAGCATCGGAATCTATAACTAGTGTCACATAATGGTTCAAAACATAGACCGTCAGAAGGGTCAGTTTTCTTGTACTTAAGTCGGCATTGTGCCTTTTCTATTTGATTCCGATGCAATTTCTGTGTTTCATCGTCAATAAGAAGGTCAGAGGGATACAGTAAACCTGAAGTGTAGCATCGGGATATACAACTAGTGCCACAGGAATGGTTCAAAACATAGAAAGTAAGAAGAGTCAGTTTTCTTGTACTTAAGTCGGCATTGTGCCTCTTGTATTTAATTCCGATCCAACTTCTGTGTTTCGTCGTGAATAAGAAGGTCAGAGGGATACAGTAAACCTGAAGTGAAGCATCGCAATCTATAACTAGTGTCACATGAAAGGTTCAAAACACAGACAGTAAGAAGAGTCAGTTTTCTTGTACTTAAGTTGGCATTGTACCTTTTGTGTTTAATTCCGTTGCAATTTCTGTGTTTCATCGTCAATAACAAGGTCAGAGGGATACAGTATACCTGAAGTGTAGCAACGGAATCTATAACTAGTGTCACAGGAATGATTCAAAACATAGACAGTAAGAAGAGTCAGTTTTCTTGTACTTAAGTCGGCTTTGTGCCTTTTGTATTTTATTCCAATGCAATTTCTGTGTTTCATCGTCAATAATAAGGACAGAGGGATACAGTAACCCGGAGGTGAAGCATCGGAATCTATAACTGGTGTCACAGGAATGGTTCAAACATAGACAGTAAGAAGAGCCAGTTTTCTTGTACTTATGTCGGCATTGTGCCTTTTGTAGTTAATTCCGATAGAATTTCTGTGTTTCTTCGTCAATAAGAAGGTCAGATTGATACAGTAAACCTGAAGTGAAGCATCGGGATCTATAACTAGTGTCACAGGAATGGTTCAAAACATAGACAGTAAGAAGAGTCAGTTTTCTTGTACTCAAGTCGGCATTGTGCCTTTTGTATTTAATTCCGATGCAATTTCTGTGTTTCATCGTCAATAAGAAGGTCAGAGGTATACAGTAAACCAGAAGTGAAGCATCGGAATCTATAACTAGTGTCACAGGTATGGTTCAAAACATAGACAGTAAGAACATTCAGTTTTCTTGTACTTAAGTCGACATTGTGCCTTTTGTATTTAATTCCGATGCAATTTCTGTGTTTCATCGTCAATAAAAAGGTCAGAGGGATACAGTAAACCTGAAGTGAAGCATCGGAATCTATAACTGGTGTCACAGGAATGGTTCAAAACATAGACAGTAAGAACAGTCAGTTTTCTTCTACTTAAGGCGGCATTGTGCCTTTTCTATTTAATTCCCATGCAATTTCTGTGTTTCATCGTCAATAAGAAGGTCAGAGGGATACAGTAAACCTGAAGTGAAGCATCGGAATCTATAACTAGTGTCACAGGAATGGTTCAAAACATAGACAGTAAGATGAGTCAGTTTTCTTGTACTTCAGTCGGCATTGTGTTTTTGTTCTTAATTCCGATGCAATTTCTGTGTTTCATCGTCAATAAGAAGGTCAGAGGGATACAGTAAACCTGAAGTGAAGCATCGGAATCTATAACTAGTGTCAAATAAATGGTTCAAAACATAGACAGTAAGAAGCGTCAGTTTTCTTGTACTTAAGTCAGCATTGTGCCTTTTGTATTTCATTCCGATGCAATTTCTGCGTTTCATCGTCAATAAGAAGATCAGAGGGATACAGTAAACCTGAAGTGAAGCGTCGGAATCTATAACTAGTGTCACAGGTATGGTTCAAAACATAGATAGTAAGAAAAATCAGTTTTCATGTACTTAATCGGCATTGTGCCTTTTCTATTTAATTCCAATGCAATTTCTGTGTTTCATCGTCAATAAGAAGGTCAGAGGGAAACAGTAAACCAGAAGGGAAGCATCGGAATCTAAAACCGGTCTCACAGGAAAGTTTCAAAGCATAGACAGTAAGAAGAGCCAGTCATCTTGTACTTGGGTCGGCATTGTGCCTTTTGATTTTAATTCCGATGCAATTTCTGTCTTTCATCGTCAATAAGAAGGTCAGAGGGATACAGTAAACCAGAAGTGAAGCATCGGAATCTATAACTAGTGTCACGGGAATGCTTCAAAACATAGACAGTAAGAAGAGTCAGTTTTCTTGTATTTAAGTCGGCATTGTGCCTTTTCAATTTAATTCTGATGCAATTACTGTGTTTCATCGTCAATAAGAAGGTCAGAGGGATACAGTCAACCTGAAGTGAAGCATCAGAATCTATAACTAGTGTCACAGGAATGGTTCAAAGCATAGACAGTAAGAAGAGCAAGTCTTCTTGTACTTGAGTCGGCATTGTGCCTATCTATTTAATTCCGATGCAATTTCTGTGTTATATCGTCCATAAGACGGTCAGAAGGGTACAGTAAACCTGAAGGGAAGCATCGGGATCTATAACTAGTGTCACAGGAATGGTTCAAAACATAGGCTGTAGGAAGAGCCAGTCCTCTTGTCCTTGATTCGACATTTTGCCTTTTGTATTTAATTCCGATGCAATTTCTGTGTTTCATCGTCAATAAGAAGGTCAGAGGGATACAGTAAAGCTGAAGTGAAGCATCGGAATCTATAACTAGTGTCACAGGAATAGTTCAAAACATAGACAGTAAGAAGAGTCAGTCTTCTTGTACTTAAGTCGGCATTGTGCCTTTTGTATTTAATTCCGATGCAATTTCTGTGTTTCATCTTCAATAAGAAGGTCAGAGGGATACATTAAACATGAAGTGTAGCATCGGAATCCATTACTAGTGTGACAGGAATGGTTCAAAACATAGACAGTAGGAAGTGTCAGTTCTCTTGTACTGAAGTCGGCTTTGTGCTTCTGTATTTAATTCCGATGCAATATCTGTGTTTCATCGTCAATGAGAAGGTCAGAGGGATACAGTAAACCTGAAGTGAAGCATCGGAATCTATAACTAGTGTCACAGGAATGGTTCAAAACTTAGACAGTAATAAGAGTCAGTTTTCTTGTACTTCAGCCGGCATTGTGCTTTTTGTTTTTAATTCCGGTGCAATTTCTGTGTTTCATCGTCAATAAGAAGGTCAGAGGGATACAGTAAAGCTGAAGTGAAGCATCGGAATCTATAACTAGTGTCACAGGAATGGTTGAAAACATAGACAGTAAGAAGAGTCAGCTTTTCTTGTACTTAAGTCGGCATTGTGCCTTTTATAAATAATTCCGATGCAATTTCTGTGTTTCATCGTCAATAAGATGGTCAGAGGGATACAGAAAACCTGAGGTGTAGCATCGGGATATAAAACTAGTGTCACAGGAATGGTTCAAATCATAGGAAGTAAGAAGAGTCAGTTTTCTTGTACTTAAGTCGGCATTGTGCCTCTTGTATTTAATTCCGATGCAATTTCTGTGTTTCGTCGTCAATAATAAGGTCAGAGGGATACGGTAAACCGGAGGTGAAGCATCTGAATCTATAACTAGTGTCACAGGTATGGTTCAAAACATAGACAGTAAGAAGAGTCAGTCTTCTTGTACTTAAGTCGGCATTGTGCCTTTTCTATTTAATTCCGATGCAATTTCTGTGTTTCATCGTCAATAAGAAGGTCAGAGGGATACAGTAAACCTGAGGTGTAGCATCGGGATATAAAACTAGTGTAACAGGAATGGTTCAAATCATAGGAAGTAAGAAGAGTCAGTTTTCTTGTACTTAAGTCGGCATTGTGCCTCTTGTATTTAATTCCGATGCAATTTCTGTGTTTCAACTTCAATAAGGTCAGAGGGATACAGTAAACCTGAAGTGAAGCATCGGGATCTATAACTAGTGTCACAGGAATGGTTCAAAGCATAGACAGTAGGAAGAGCCAGTCTTCTTGTCCTTGATTCGTCATTGTGCCTTTTGTTTTTAATTCCCATGCAATTTCTGTGTTTCATCGTCAATAAGAAGGTCAGAGGGATACAGTAAACCTGAAGTGAAGCATCGGAATCTATGACTAGTGTCACAGGAATACTTCAAAACATAACAGTAAGAAGAAACAGTCTTCTTCTACTTAAGTCGGCATTGTGCCTTTTGTGTTTATTTCTGATGCAATTTCTGTGTTTCATCTTCAATAAGAAGGTCAGAGGGATACAGTAAACATGAAGTGTAGCATCGGAATCTATTACTAGTGTCACAGGAATGGTTCAAAACATAGACAGTAGGAAGAGTCAGTTCTCTTGTACTGAAGTCGGCTTTGTGCTTTTGTATTTAATTCCGATGCAATTTCTGTGTTTCATCGTCAATGAGAAGGTCAGAGGGATACAGTAAACCTGAAGTGAAGCATCGGAATCTATAACTAGTGTCACGGGAATGCTTCAAAACATAGACAGTAAGAAGAGGCAGTTCTCTTGTAGATAAGTCGGCATTGTGTCTTTTCTATTTAATTCTGATGCAATTTCTGTGTTTCATCGTCAATAAGAAGGTCAGAGGGATACAGTAAACCTGAAGAGAAGCGTCGGAATCTATAACTAGTGTCACAGGATTGGTTCAAAACATAGACAGTAAGAAGAGCTAGTCTTCTTGTACTTGAGTCGGCATTGTGCCTATGTAATTAATTCGGATGCAATTTCTTCGTTTCATCGTCAATAAGACGGTCAGAGGGATACAGTAAACCTGAAGTGAAGCATCGGAAACTATAACTAGTGTCACAGGAATGGCTCAAAGCATAGACACTAATAAGAGTCAGTCTTCTTGTACTTAAGTCGGCACTGTGCCTTTTGTATTTAATTCCGTTGCAAATTCTTTTTTTCATCGTCAATAAGAAGGTCAGAGGCATTCAGTAAACCTGAAGTGAAGCATCGAAATCTATAACTAGTGTCACAGGAATGGTTCAAAACATAGACAGTAAGAAGAGTCAGTTTTCTTGAACTTAAGTCGGCATTGTGCCTTTTGTATTTAATTCCGAAGGAATATCAGTGTCTCATCGACAATAAGAAGGACAGAGGGATACAGTGATCATGAAGTGAAGCATCGGAATCTATAACTAGTGTCACATAATGGTTCAAAACATAGACAGTCAGAAGGGTCAGTTTTCTTGTACTTAAGTCGGCATTGTGCCTTTTCTATTTGATTCCGATGCAATTTCTGTGTTTCATCGTCAATAAGAAGGTCAGAGGGATACAGTAAACCTGAAGTGTAGCATCGGGATATGCAACTAGTGCCACAGGAATGGTTCAAAACATAGAAAGTAAGAAGAGTCAGTTTTCTTGTACTTAAGTCGGCATTGTGCCTCTTGTATTTAATTCCGATCCAATTTCTGTGTTTCATCGTGAATAAGAAGGTCAGAGGGATACAGTAAACCTGAAGTGAAGCATCGCAATCTATAACTAGTGTCACATGAATGGTTCAAAACACAGACAGTAAGAAGAGTCAGTTTTCTTGTACTTAAGTCGGCATTGTACCTTTTGTGTTTAATTCATTTGCAATATCTGTGTTTCATCGTCAATAACAAGGTCAGAGGGATACAGTATACCTGAAGTGTAGCAACGGAATCTATAACTAGTGTCACAGGAATGATTCAAAACATAGACCGTAAGAAGAGTCAGTTTCCTTGTACTTAAGTCGGCATTGTGCCTTTTGTATTTTATTCCGATGCAATTTCTGTGTTTCATCGTCAATAATAAGGTCAGAGAGATACAGTAACCCGGAGGTGAAGCATCGGAATCTATAACTGGTGTCACAGGAATGGTTCAAACATAGACAGTAGGAAGAGCCAGTTTTCTTGTACTTATGTCGGCATTGTGCCTTTTGTATTTAATTCCGATAGAATTTCTGTGTTTCATCGTCAATAAGAAGGTCACATTGATACAGTAAACCTGAAGTGAAGCATCGGGATCTATAACTAGTGTCACAGGAATGGTTCAAAACATAGACAATAAGAAGAGTCAGTTTTCTTGTACTTAAGTCGGCATTGTGCCTTTTCTATTTAATTCCGATGCAATTTCTGTGTTTCATCGTCAATAAGAAGGTCAGAAATATACAGTAAACCTGAAGTGAAGCATCGGAATCTATAACTAGTGTCACAGGTATGGTTCAAAACATAGTCAGTAAGAAGATCCAGTTTTCTTGTACTTAAGTCGACATTGTGCCTTTTGTATTTAAATCCGATGCAATTTCTGTGTTTCATCGTCAATAAAAAGGTCAGAGGGATACAGTAAACCTGAAGTGAAGCATCGGAATCTATAACTGGTGTCACAGGAATGGTTCAAAACATAGACAGTAAGAAGAGTCAGTTTTCTTCTACTTAAGGCGGCATTGTGCCTTTTCTATTTAATTCCCATGCAATTTCTGTGTTTCATCGTCAATAAGAAGGTTAGAGGGATACAGTAAAGCTTAAGTGAAGCATCGGAATCTATAACTAGTGTCACAGGAATGGTTGAAAACATAGAGAGTAAGAAGAGTCAGCTTTTCTTGTACTTAAGTCGGCATTGTGCCTTTTATATATAATTCCGATGCAATTTCTGTGTTTCATCGTCAATAAGATGGTCAGAGGGATCCAGTAAACCTGAAGTGAAGCATCGTAATCTATAATTAGTGTCACATGAATGGTTCAAAACGTAGACAGTAAGAAGGGTCAGTTTTCTTGTACTTAAGTCGGCATTATGCCTTTTGTATTTAATTCCGATGCAATTTCTGTGTTTCATCGTCAATAAGAAGGTCACAGGGATAGAGTAAACCTGAGGTGAAGCATCGGAATCAATAACTAGTGTCACAGGAATGGATCAAAATATAGACAGTAAGAAGGGTCAGCTTTCTTGTACTTAAGTCGGCATTGTGCCTTTTCTATTTGATTCCGCTGCAATTTCTGTGTTTCATCGTCAATAAGAAGGTCAGAGGGGTACAGTAAACCTGAAGTGTAGCATCGGGATATACAACTAGTGCCACAGGAATGGTTCAAAACTTAGAAAGTAAGAAGAGTCAGTTTTCTTGTACTTAAGTCGGCATTGTGCCTCTTGTATTTAATTCCGATCCAATTTCTGTGTTTCATCCTGAATAAGAAGGTCAGAGGGATACAGTAAACCTGAAGTGAAGCATCGCAATCTATATCTAGTGTCACATGAATGGTTCAAAACACAGACAGTAAGAAGAGTCAGTTTTCTTGTACTTAAGTCGGCATTGTACCTTTTGTGTTTAATTCCGTTGCAATTTCTGTGTTTCATCGTCAATAACAAGGTCAGAGGGATACAGTATACCTGAAGTGTAGCAACGGAATCTATAACTAGTGTCACAGGAATGATTCAAAACATAGACAGTAAGAAGAGTCAGTTTTCTTGTACTTAAGTCGGCATTGTGCCTTTTGTATTTTATTCCGATGCAATTTCTGTGTTTCATCGTCAATAATAAGGTCAGAGGGATACAGTAACCCGGAGGTGAAGCATCGGAATCTATAACTGGTGTCACAGGAATGGTTCAAACATAGACAGTAGGAAGAGCCAGTTTTCTTGTACTTATGTCGGCATTGTGCCTTTTGTATTTAATTCCGATAGAATTTCTGTGTTTCATCGTCAATAAGAAGGTCAGATTGATACAGTAAACCTGAAGTGAAGCATCGGGATCTATAACTAGTGTCACAGGAATGGTTCAAAACATAGACAGTAAGAAGAGTCAGTTTTCTTGTACTTAAGTCGGCATTGTGCCTTTTCTATTTAATTCCGATGCAATTTCTGTGTTTCATCGTCAATAAGAAGGTCAGAGGTATACAGTAAACCTGAAGTGAAGCATCGGAATCTATAACTAGTGTCACAGGTATGGTTCAAAACATAGTCAGTAAGAAGATTCAGTTTTCTTGTACTTAAGTCGACATTGTGCCTTTTGTATTTAAATCCGATGCAATATCTGTGTTTCATCGTCAATAAAAAGGTCAGAGGGATACAGTAAACCTGAAGTGAAGCATCGGAATCTATAACTGGTGTCACAGGAATGGTTCAAAACATAGACAGTAAGAAGAGTCAGTTTTCTTCTACTTAAGGCGGCATTGTGCCTTTTCTATTTAATTCCCATGCAATTTCTGTGTTTCATCGTCAATAAGAAGGTCAGAGGGATACAGTAAAGCTGAAGTGAAGCATCGGAATCTATAACTAGTGTCACAGGAATGGTTGGAAACATAGAGAGTAAGAAGAGTCAGCTTTTCTTGTACTTAAGTCGGCATTGTGCCTTTTATATATAATTCCGATGCAATTTCTGTGTTTCATCGTCAATAAGATGGTCAGAGGGATATAGTAAACCTGGGTGAAGCATCGTAATCTATAATTAGTGTCACATGAATGGTTCAAAACGTAGACAGTAAGAAGAGTCAGTTTTCTTGTACTTAAGTCGGCATTATGCCTTTTGTATTTAATTCCGATGCAATTTCTGTGTTTCATCGTCAATAAGAAGGTCACAGGGACAGAGTAAACCTGAGGTGAAGCATCGGAATCAATAACTAGTGTCACAGGAATGGATCAAAATATAGACAGTAAGAAGGGTCAGCTTTCTTGTACTTAAGTCGGCATTGTGCCTTTTGTATTTAATTCCGATGCAATTTCTGTGTTTCAGTCGTCAATAAGAAGGTCAGAGGGATACAGTAAACCTGAAGTGAAGCATCGGAATCTATAACTAGTGGAAATAAATGGTTCAAAACATAGACAGTAAGAAGAGTCAGTTTTCTTGTACTTAAGTCGGCATTGTTCCTTTTCTATTTAATTCCGATGCAATTTCTGTGTTTCATCGTCAATAAGAAGGTCAGAGGGCTACAGTAAACCTGAAGTGTAGCATCGGGATATACAACTAGTGTCACAGGAATGGTTCAAATCATAGGAAGTAAGAAGAGTCAGTTTTCTTGTACTTAAGTCGGCATCGTGCCTCTTGTATTTAGTTCCGATGCAATTTCTGTGTTTCATCGTCAATAATAAGGTCAGAGGGATACAGTAAACCGGAGGTGAAGCATCGCAATCTATAACTAGTGTCACAGGAATGGTTCAAAAGTTAGACAGTAAGAAGAGTCAGTTTTCTTGTACTTAAGTCGGCATTGTGCCTTTTGTATTTTATTCCGATGCAATTTCTGTCTTCCATCGTCAATAATAAGGACAGAGGGATACAGTAAACCGGAAGTGAAGCATCGGAATCTATAACTAGTGTCACAGGAATGGTTCAAACATTGATAGTAAGAAGAGCCAGTTTTCTTGTACTTAAGTCGGCATTGTGCCTTTTGTATTTAATTCCGATGCAATATCTGTGTTTCATCGTCAATAAGAAGGTCAGAGGGATACAGTAAACCTGAAGTGAATCATCGGAATCTATAACGAGTGTCACAGAAATGGTTCAAAACATAGATAGTAAGAAAAATCAGTTTTCATGTACTTAATCGGCATTGTGCCTTTTCTATTTAATCCCGATGCAATTTCTGTGTTTCATCGACAATAAGAAGGTCAGAGCGAAACAGTAAACCTGAAGTGAAGCATCGGAATCTATAACTAGTGTCACAGGATTGGTTCAAAACATAGACAGTAAGAAGAGTCAGTTTTCTTGCACTTAATTCGGCATTGTGCCTTTTGCATTTAATTCCGATGCAATTTCTGTGTTTCATCGTCAAGAAGAAGGTCAGAGTGATACAGTAAACCCGAAGTGAAGCATCGGAAACGATAACTAGTGTCACAGGAATGGTTAGAAACATAGACAGTAAGAAGAGTCAGATTTCTTGTACGTAAGTCGGCATTGTGCCTTTCGTATTTAATTCCGATGCAATATCTGTGATTCATCGTCAATAAGAAGGTCAGAGGGATACAGTAAACCTGAAGTGAAGCATCGAAATCTATAACTAGTGCACAGGAATGGTTCGAAACAAAGACAGTAAGAAGAGTCGGATTTCTTGTACTTAAGTCGGCATTTTCCCTTTTGCATTTTATTCCGCTGCAATTTCTGCGTTTCATCGTCAATAAGAAGGTCAGAGGGATACAGTAAACCTGAAGTGAAGCATCGGAATGTGTAACTAGTGTCACAGGAATGGTTCAAATCATAGACAGTAAGAAGAGTCAGTTTTCTTGTACTTAAGTCGGAATTGTGCCTATTCTATTTAATTCCGATGCAATTTCTGTGTTTCGTCGTCAATAAGAAGATCCAAAGGATACAGTAAACCTGAAGTGACGCATCGGAATCTAAAACCGGTCTCACAGGAAAGTTTCAAAACATAGACAGTAAGAAGAATCAGTCTCCTTGTACTTGAGTCGGCATTGTGCCTTTTGTATTTAATTTCTATGCAATTTCTGTGTTTCATCGTCAATAAGAAGGTCAGAGAGATATAGTTTACCTGAAGTGAAGCATCGGAATCCAAAACTAGTGTCAAAGGAATGGTTCAAAACATACGCAGTAGAGTCAGTTTTCTTCTTACTTAAGTCCGCATTGTGCTTTTTCTATTTATTTCCGATGCAATTTCTGTGTTCCATCGTCAATAAGAAGGTCCAAGGGATACAGTAAACATATAGTGAAGCATCGGATTATAAAACTGGTCTCACAGGAAATGTAGACATCATAGTCAGTAGGAATAGTCAGTCTTCTTATACTTAAGTCGGCATTGTGCCTTTCGTATTTAATTCTGATGCAATATCTGTGTTTCATCGTCAATAAGAAGGTCCAAGGGATACAGTAAACATATAGTGAAGCATCGGAATCTAAAACTGGTCTCACAGGAAATGTTCAAAAGATAGTCAGTAAGAAGAGTCAGTCTTCTTGTTGTTAAGTAGGCATTGAGCCTTTTGTATATAATTCCGATGCAATTTCTGTGTTTAATCGTCAGTAAGAAGGTCCAAGGGATACAGTAAACATATAGTAAGGCATCGGAATCTAAAACTGGTACAACAGAAAATGTTCAAAAGATAGTCAGTAAGAAGAGTCAGTTTTCTTCTACTTAAGGCGGCATTGTGCCTTTTCTATTTAATTCCCATGCAATTTCTGTGTTTCATCGTCAATAAGAAGGTTAGAGGGATACAGTAAAGCTGAAGTGAAGCATCGGAATCTATAACTAGTGTCACAGGAATGGTTGAAAACATAGAGAGTAAGAAGAGTCAGCTTTTCTTGTACTTAAGTCGGCATTGTGCCTTTTATATATAATTCCGATGCAATTTCTGTGTTTCATCGTCAATAAGATGGTCAGAGGGATACAGTAAACCTGAAGTGAAACATCGTAATCTATAATTAGTGTCACATGAATGGTTCAAAACCTAGACAGTAAGAAGAGTCAGTTTTCTTGTACTTAAGTCGGCATTATGCCTTTTGTATTTAATTCCGATGCAATTTCTATGTTTCATCGTCAATAAGAAGGTCACAGGGATAGAGTAAACCTGAGGTGAAGCATCGGAATCAATAACTAGAGTCACAGGAATGGATCAAAATATAGACAGTAAGAAGGGTCAGCTTTCTTGTACTTAAGTCGGCATTGTGCCTTTTGTATTTAATTCCGAAGGAATATCAGTGTCTCATCGACAATAAGAAGGACAGAGGGATACAGTGATCATGAAGTGAAGCATCGGAATCTATAACTAGTGTCACAGGAATGGTTCAAAACTTAAACAGTAATAAGACTCAGTTATCTTGTACTTAAATTGGCATTGTGCCTTTTGTATTTAACTCCAATGATATTTCTGTGTTTAATTGTCAATAAGAAGGTCAGAGGGATACAGTAAACCTGAAGTGAAGCATCGGAATCTATAACTAGTGTCACATAATGGTTCAAAACATAGACAGTCAGAAGGGCCAGTTTTCTTGTACATAAGTCGGCATTGTGCCTTTTCTATTTGATTCCGATGCAATTTCTGTGTTTCATCGTCAATAAGAAGGTCAGAGGGATACAGTAAACCTGAAGTGTAGCATCGGGATATACAACTAGTGCCACAGGAATGGTTCAAAACATAGAAAGTAAGAAGAGTCAGTTTTCTTGTACTTATGTCGGCATTGTGCCTCTTGTATTTAATTCCGATCCAATTTCTGTGTTTCATCGTGAATAAGAAGGTCAGAGGGATACAGTAAACCTGAAGTGAAGCATCGCAATCTATAACTAGTGTCACATGAATGGTTCAAAACACAGACAGTAAGAAGAGTCAGTTTTCTTGTACTTAAGTCGGCATTGTACCTTTTGTGTTTAATTCCGTTGCAATTTCTGTGTTTCATCGTCAATAACAAGGTCAGAGGGATACAGTATACCTGAAGTGTAGCAACGGAATCCATAACTAGTGTCACAGGAATGATTCAAAACATAGACAGTAAGAAGAGTCAGTTTTCTTGTACTTAAGTCGGCATTGTGCCTTTTGTATTTTATTCCGATGCAATTTCTGTGTTTCATCGTCAATAATAAGGTCAGAGGGATACAGTAACCCGGAGGTGAAGCATCGGAATCTATAACTGGTGTCACAGGAATGGTTCAAACATAGACAGTAGGAAGAGCCAGTTTTCTTGTACTTATGTCGGCATTGTGCCTTTTGTATTTAATTCCGATAGAATTTCTGTGTTTCATCGTCAATAAGAAGGTCAGATTGATACAGTAAACCTGAAGTGAAGCATCGGGATCTATAACTAGTGTCACAGGAATGGTTCAAAACATAGACAGTAAGAAGAGTCAGTTTTCTTGTACTTAAGTCGGCATTGTGCCTTTTCTATTTAATTCCGATGCACTTTCTGTGTTTCATCGTCAATAAGAAGGTCAGAGGTATACAGTAAACCTGAAGTGAAGCATCGGAATCTATAACTAGTGTCACAGGTATGGTTCAAAACATAGTCAGTAAGAAGATTCAGTTTTCTTGTACTTTAGTCGACATTGTGCCTTTTGTATTTAAATCCGATGCAATATCTGTGTTTCATCGTCAATAAAAAGGTCAGAGGGATACAGTAAACCTGAAGTGAAGCATCGGAATCTATAACTGGTGTCACAGGAATGGTTCAAAACATAGACAGTAAGAAGAGTCAGTTTTCTTCTACTTAAGGCGGCATTGTGCCTTTTCTATTTAATTCCCATGCAATTTCTGTGTTTCATCGTCAATAAGAAGGTCAGAGGGATACAGTAAAGCTGAAGTGAAGCATCGGAATCTATAACTAGTGTCACAGGAATGGTTGAAAACATAGAGAGTAAGAAGAGTCAGCTTTTCTTGTACTTAAGTCGGCATTGTGCCTTTTATATATAATTCCGATGCAATTTCTGTGTTTTATCGTCAATAAGATGGTCAGAGGGATACAGTAAACCTGAAGTGAAGCATCGTAATCTATAATTAGTGTCACATGAATGGTTCAAAACGTAGACAGTAAGAAGAGTCAGTTTTCTTGTACTTAAGTCGGCATATTGCCTTTTGTATTTAATTCCGATGCAATTTCTGTGTTTCATCGTCAATAAGAAGATCACAGGGATAGAGTAAACCTGAGGTGAAGCATCGGAATCAATAACTAGTGTCACAGGAATGGATCAAAATATAGACAGTAAGAAGGGTCAGCTTTCTTGTACTTAAGTCGGCATTGTGCCTTTTGTATTTAATTCCGATGCAATTTCTGTGTTTCAGTCGTCAATAAGAAGGTCAGAGGGATACAGTAAACCTGAAGTGAAGCATCGGAATCTATAACTAGTGAAAATAAGTGGTTCAAAACATAGACAGTAAGAAGAGTCAGTTTTCTTGTACTTAAGTCGGCATTGTTCCTTTTCTATTTAGTTCCGATGCAATTTCTGTGTTTCATCGTCAATAAGAAGGTCAGAGGGCTACAGTAAACCTGAAGTGTAGCATCGGGATATACAACTAGTGTCACAGGAATGGTTCAAATCATAGGAAGTAAGAAGAGTCAGTTTTCTTGTACTTAAGTCGGCATTGTGCCTCTTGTATTTAATTCCGATGCAATTTCTGTGTTTCATCGTCAATAATAAGGTCAGAGGGATACAGTAAACCGGAGGTGAAGCATCGCAATCTATAACTAGTGTCAGAGGAATGGTTCAAACATAGACAGTAAGAAGAGCCAGTTTTCTTGTACTTAAGTCGGCATTGTGCCTTTTGTATATAATTCATATACAATTTCTATGTTTCATCGTCAATAAGAATGTCAGAGGGATACAGTAAACCTGAAGTGAAGCATCGATATCTATAACTAGTGTCACAGGAATGGTTCAAAAGTTAGACAGTAAGAAGAGTCAGTTTTCTTGTACTTAAGTCGGCATTGTGCCTTTTGTATTTTATTCCGATGCAATTTCTGTCTTCCATCGTCAATAATAAGGACAGAGGGATACAGTAAACCGGAAGTGAAGCATCGGAATCTATAACTAGTGTCACAGGAATGGTTCAAACATTGACAGTAAGAAGAGCCAGTTTTCTTGTACTTAAGTCGGCATTGTGCCTTTTGTATTTAATTCCGATGCAATATCTGTGTTTCATCGTCAATAAGAAGGTCAGAGGGATACAGTAAACCTGAAGTGAATCATCGGAATCTATAACGAGTGTCACAGAAATGGTTCAAAACATAGATAGTAAGAAAAATCAGTTTTCATGTACTTAATCGGCATTGTGCCTTTTCTATTTAATTCCGATGCAATTTCTGTGTTTCATCGACAATAAGAAGGTCAGAGCGAAACAGTAAACCTGAAGTGAAGCATCGGAATCTATAACTAGTGTCACAGGATTGGTTCAAAACATAGACAGTAAGAAGAGTCAGTTTTCTTGCACTTAATTCGGCATTGTCCCTTTTGCATTTAATTCCAATGCAATTTCTGTGTTTCATCGTCAAGAAGAAGGTCAGAGCGATACAGTAAACCCGAAGTGAAGCATCGGAAACGATAACTAGTGTCACAGGAATGGTTAGAAACATAGACAGTAAGAAGAGTCAGATTTCTTGTACATAAGTCGGCATTGTGCCTTTCGTATTTAATTCCGATGCAATATCTGTGATTCATCGTCAATAAGAAGGTCAGGGGGATACAGTAAACCTGAAGTGAAGCATCGAAATCTATAACTAGTGCACAGGAATGGTTCGAAACAAAGACAGTAAGAAGAGTCGGATTTCTTGTACTTAAGTCGGCATTTTCCCTTTTGCATTTTATTCCGCTGCAATTTCTGCGTTTCATCGTCAATAAGAAGGTCAGAGGGATACAGTAAACCTGAAGTGAAGCATCGGAATGTGTAACTAGTGTCACAGGAATGGTTCAAATCATAGACAGTAAGAAGAGTCAGTTTTCTTGTACTTAAGTCGGCATTGTGCCTATTCTATTTAATTCCGATGCAATTTCTGTGTTTCGTCGTCAATAAGAAGATCCAAGGGATACAGTAAACCTGAAGTGACGCATCGGAATCTAAAACCGGTCTCACAGGAAAGTTTCAAAACATAGACAGTAAGAAGAATCAGTCTCCTTGTACTTGAGTCGGCATTGTGCCTTTTGTATTTAATTTCTATGCAATTTCTGTGTTTCATCGTCAATAAGAAGGTCAGAGGGATGCAGTAAACCTAAAGTGAAGCATCGGAATCTATAACTAGTGTCACAGGATTGGTTCAAAACATAGACAGTAAGCAGAGTCAATTTTCTTGTACTTAATTCGGCATTCTGCCTTTTGTATTTAATTCCGATGCAATTTCTGTGTTCCATCGTCAATAAGAAGGTCCAAGGGATACAGTAAACATATAGTGAAGCATCGGATTATAAAACTGGTCTCACAGGAAATGTAGACATCATAGTCAGTAGGAATAGTCAGTCTTCTTACACTTAAGTCGGCATTGTGCCTTTCGTATTTAATTCTGATGCAATATCTGTGTTTCATCGTCAATACGAAGGTCCAAGGGATACAGTAAACATATAGTGAAGCATCGGAATCTAAAACTGGTCTCACAGGAAATGTTCAAAAGATAGTCAGTAAGAAGAGTCAGTCTTCTTGTTGTTAAGTAGGCATAGAGCCTTTTGTATATAATTCCGATGCAATTTCTGTGTTTAATCGTCAGTAAGAAGGTCCAAGGGATACAGTAAACATATAGTAAGGCATCGGAATCTAAAACTGGTACAACAGGAAATGTTCAAAAGATGGTCAGTAAGAAGAGTCAGTCTTCTTGTACTTAAGTCGGCGTTGTGCCTTTTGTATTTAATTCCGTTGCAATTTCTGTGTATCATCGTCAATAAGAAGGTCCAAGGGATACAGTAAACATATAGTGAAGCATCAGAATCTAAAACTGGTCTCACAGGAAATGTTCAAAACATAGTCAGTAAGGAGAGTCAGTATTATTGTACTTAAGTCGGCATTGTGCCTTTGGTATTTTGTTCCGATGCAATTTCTGTATTTCATCGTCAATAAGAAGGTCCATGGGATACAGTAAACCCGAAGTGAAGCATCGGACCCTAAAACTGGTCTCACAGGAAAGTTTCAAAGCATAGACAGTAAGAAGAGTCAGTTTTCTTGAACTTAAGTCGGCATTGTGCCTTTTCTATTTAATTCTGATTCAATTTCTGTGTTTCATCGTCAATAAGAAGGTCAGAGGGATACAGTAAACCTGAAGTGAAGCATCGGATTCTATAACTAGTGTCACAGGAATGGTTCAAATCATAGACAGTAAGAAGAGTCAGTTTCCTTGTACTTAAGTCGGCATTGTGCCTTTGTATTTAATTCCGACGGAATTTCAGTGTGTCATCGTCAATAAGAAGGTCAGAGGGATACAGTGATTCTGAAGTGAAGCATCGGAATCTATAACTAGTGTCACAGGAATGGTTCAAAACATAGACAGTAATAAGAGTGAGTGTTCTTGTACTTAAGTCGGCACTGTGCCTTTTGTATTTAATTCCGATGCAAATTCTTTGTTTCATCGTCAATAAGAAGGTCAGAGGCATTCAGTAAACCTGAAGTGAGCATCGAAATCTATAACTAGTGTCACAGGAATGGTTCAAAACATAGACAGTAAGAAGAGTCATTTTTCTTGTACTTAAGTTGGCATTGAGCCTTTTGTATTTAACTCCGATGCAATTTCTGTGTTTCATCGTGAATAAGAAGGTCAGAGGGATACAGTAAACCTGAAGTGTAGCATCGGAATCTATAACTAGTGTCACATAATGGTTCAAAACATAGACAGTCAGAAGAGTCAGTTTTCTTGTACTTAAGTCGGCATTGTGCCTTTTGTATTTAATTCCGATGCAATATCTGTGTTTCATCGTCAATAAGAAGGTCCAAGGGATACAGTAAACCTGAAGTGAAGCATCGGACCCTAAAACTGGTCTCACAGGAAAGTTTCAAAGCATAACAGTAAGAAGAGTCAGTTTTCTTGAACTTGAGTCGGCATTGTGCCTTTTGTATTTAATTCCGAAGGAATATCAGTGTTTCATCGTCAATAAGAAGGTCAGAGGGATACAGTGATCCTGAAGTGAAGCATCGGAATTTATAACTAGTGTCACCGGAATGGTTCAAAACTTAGACGGTAAGAAGAGTCAGTTTTCTTGTACTTATGTTGGCATTGTGCCTTTTGTATTTAACTCCGACGCAATTTCTGTGTTTCATCGTCAATAAGAAGGTCAAAGGTATACAGTAAACCTGAAGTGAGGCATCGGAATCTATAACTAGTGTCACATAATGGTTCAAAACGTAGACAGTCAGAAGAGTCATTCTTCTTGTACTTAAGTCGGCATTGTGCCTTTTGTATTTAATTCCGATGCAATTTCTGTGTTTCATCGTCAATAAGAAGGTCAGAGGGATGCAGTAAACCTAAAGTGAAGCATCGGAATCTATA
The DNA here is from genome assembly GCF_021461395.2 of Schistocerca americana. Lineage (NCBI taxonomy): Eukaryota > Metazoa > Arthropoda > Insecta > Orthoptera > Acrididae > Schistocerca > Schistocerca americana. The sequence goes on along the minus strand of NC_060130.1, from coordinate 17,877,441 downwards.
ACTAGTGTCACAGGATTGGTTCAAAACATAGACAGTAAGCAGAGTCAATTTTCTTGTACTTAATTCGGCATTCTGCCTTTTGTATTTAATTCCGATGCAATTTCTGTGTTCCATCGTCAATAAGAAGGTCCAAGGGATACAGTAAACATATAGTGAAGCATCGGATTATAAAACTGGTCTCACAGGAAATGTAGACATCATAGTCAGTAGGAATAGTCAGTCTTCTTACACTTAAGTCGGCATTGTGCCTTTCGTATTTAATTCTGATGCAATATCTGTGTTTCATCGTCAATACGAAGGTCCAAGGGATACAGTAAACATATAGTGAAGCATCGGAATCTAAAACTGGTCTCACAGGAAATGTTCAAAAGATAGTCAGTAAGAAGAGTCAGTCTTCTTGTTGTTAAGTAGGCATAGAGCCTTTTGTATATAATTCCGATGCAATTTCTGTGTTTAATCGTCAGTAAGAAGGTCCAAGGGATACAGTAAACATATAGTAAGGCATCGGAATCTAAAACTGGTACAACAGGAAATGTTCAAAAGATGGTCAGTAAGAAGAGTCAGTCTTCTTGTACTTAAGTCGGCGTTGTGCCTTTTGTATTTAATTCCGTTGCAATTTCTGTGTATCATCGTCAATAAGAAGGTCCAAGGGATACAGTAAACATATAGTGAAGCATCAGAATCTAAAACTGGTCTCACAGGAAATGTTCAAAACATAGTCAGTAAGGAGAGTCAGTATTATTGTACTTAAGTCGGCATTGTGCCTTTGGTATTTTGTTCCGATGCAATTTCTGTATTTCATCGTCAATAAGAAGGTCCATGGGATACAGTAAAGGCGAAGTGAAGCATCGGACCCTAAAACTGGTCTCACAGGAAAGTTTCAAAGCATAGACAGTAAGAAGAGTCAGTTTTCTTGAACTTAAGTCGGCATTGTGCCTTTTCTATTTAATTCTGATTCAATTTCTGTGTTTCATCGTCAATAAGAAGGTCAGAGGGAAACTCAGCTCGCCCTATTTGCCCAAGAAATTCACAGTGCCGTAGACACTGGCGAGCAGATTGATGCCGTATTCCTGGACTTCAGGAAGGCATTTGATACGGTTCCGCACTTACGTTTAGTGAAAAAAATACGAGCCTACGGAGTATCGGACCAGGTTTGTGACTGGATTCAGGATTTCCTAGAAGAAAGAACACAACATGTCATTCTTAACGGTTCAAAATCTGCAGATGTAGAGGTAATTTCGGGAGTACCGCAGGGAAGCGTGATAGGACCTTTATTGTTTACAATATACATAAATGACTTAGTTGACAACATCGGTAGCTCCGTGAGGCTATTTGCAGATGACACGGTTGTCTACAAGAAAGTAGCAACATCAGAAGACTCGTACGTACTCCAGGTGGACCTGCAGAGGATTAATGCATGGTGCGACAGCTGGCAGCTTTCCCTAAACGTAGATAAATGTAATATAATGCGCATACATAGGGGCAGAAATCCATTCCAGTACGATTATGCCATAGGTGGTAAATCATTGGAAGCGGTAACGACCGTAAAATACTTAGGAGTTACTATCCGGAGCGATCTGAAGTGGAATGATCACATAAAACAAATAGTGGGAAAAGCAGGCGCCAGGTTGAGATTCATAGGAAGAATTCTAAGAAAATGTGACTCATCGACGAAAGAAGTAGCTTACAAAACGCTTGTTCGTCCGATTCTTGAGTATTGCTCATCAGTATGGGACCCTTACCAGGTTGGATTAATAGAAGAGATAGACATGATCCAGCGAAAAGCAGCGCGATTCGTCATAGGGACATTTAGTCAGCGCGAGAGCGTTACGGAGATGCTGAACAAGCTCCAGTGGCGGACACTTCAAGAAAGGCGTTACGCAATACGGAGAGGTTTATTATCGAAATTACGAGAGAGCACATTCCGGGAAGAGATGGGCAACATATTACTACCGCCCACATATATCTCGCGTAATGATCACAACGAAAAGATCCGAGAAATTAGAGCAAATACGGAGACTTACAAGCAGTCGTTGTTTCCACGCACAATTCGTGAATGGAACAGGGAAGGGGGGATCAGATAGTGGTACAATAAGTACCCTCCGCCACACACCGTAAGGTGGCTCGCGGAGTATAGATGTAGATGTAGATACAGTAAACCTGAAGTGAAGCATCGGATTCTATAACTAGTGTCACAGGAATGGTTCAAATCATAGACAGTAAGAAGAGTCAGTTTCCTTGTACTTAAGTCGGCATTGTGCCTTTGCATTTAATTCCGACGGAATTTCAGTGTGTCATCGTCAATAAGAAGGTCAGAGGGATACAGTGATTCTGAAGTGAAGCATCGGAATCTATAACTAGTGTCACAGGAATGGTTCAAAACATAGACAGTAATAAGAGTGAGTGTTCTTGTACTTAAGTCGGCACTGTGCCTTTTGTATTTAATTCCGATGCAAATTCTTTGTTTCATCGTCAATAAGAAGGTCAGAGGCATTCAGTAAACCTGAAGTGAGCATCGAAATCTATAACTAGTGTCACAGGAATGGTTCAAAACATAGACAGTAAGAAGAGTCATTTTTCTTGTACTTAAGTTGGCATTGAGCCTTTTGTATTTAACTCCGATGCAATTTCTGTGTTTCATCGTGAATAAGAAGGTCAGAGGGATACAGTAAACCTGAAGTGTAGCATCGGAATCTATAACTAGTGTCACATAATGGTTCAAAACATAGACAGTCAGAAGAGTCAGTTTTCTTGTACTTAAGTCGGCATTGTGCCTTTTGTATTTAATTCCGATGCAATATCTGTGTTTCATCGTCAATAAGAAGGTCCAAGGGATACAGTAAACCTGAAGTGAAGCATCGGACCCTAAAACTGGTCTCACAGGAAAGTTTCAAAGCATAACAGTAAGAAGAGTCAGTTTTCTTGAACTTAAGTCGGCATTGTGCCTTTTGTATTTAATTCCGAAGGAATATCAGTGTTTCATCGTCAATAAGAAGGTCAGAGGGATACAGTGATCCTGAAGTGAAGCATCGGAATTTATAACTAGTGTCACCGGAATGGTTCAGAACTTAGACGGTAAGAAGAGTCAGTTTTCTTGTACTTATGTTGGCATTGTGCCTTTTGTATTTAACTCCGACGCAATTTCTGTGTTTCATCGTCAATAAGAAGGTCAAAGGTATACAGTAAACCTGAAGTGAGGCATCGGAATCTATAACTAGTGTCACATAATGGTTCAAAACGTAGACAGTCAGAAGAGTCATTCTTCTTGTACTTAAGTCGGCATTGTGCCTTTTGTATTTAATTCCGATGCAATTTCTGTGTTTCATCGTCAATAAGAAGGTCAGAGGGATGCAGTAAACCTAAAGTGAAGCATCGGAATCTATAACTAGTGTCACAGGATTGGTTCAAAACATAGACAGTAAGCAGAGTCAATTTTCTTGTACTTAATTCGGCATTCTGCCTTTTGTATTTAATTCCGATGCAATTTCTGTGTTCCATCGTCAATAAGAAGGTCCAAGGGATACAGTAAACATATAGTGAAGCATCGGATTATAAAACTGGTCTCACAGGAAATGTAGACATCATAGTCAGTAGGAATAGTCAGTCTTCTTACACTTAAGTCGGCATTGTGCCTTTCGTATTTAATTCTGATGCAATATCTGTGTTTCATCGTCAATAAGAAGGTCCAAGGGATACAGTAAACATATAGTGAAGCATCGGAATCTAAAACTGGTCTCACAGGAAATGTTCAAAAGATAGTCAGTAAGAAGAGTCAGTCTTCTTGTTGTTAAGTAGGCATAGAGCCTTTTGTATATAATTCCGATGCAATTTCTGTGTTTAATCGTCAGTAAGAAGGTCCAAGGGATACAGTAAACATATAGTAAGGCATCGGAATCTAAAACTGGTACAACAGGAAATGTTCAAAAGATGGTCAGTAAGAAGAGTCAGTCTTCTTGTACTTAAGTCGGCGTTGTGCCTTTTGTATTTAATTCCGTTGCAATTTCTGTGTATCATCGTCAATAAGAAGGTCCAAGGGATACAGTAAACATATAGTGAAGCATCAGAATCTAAAACTGGTCTCACAGGAAATGTTCAAAACATAGTCAGTAAGGAGAGTCAGTATTATTGTACTAAAGTCGGCATTGTGCCTTTGGTATTTTGTTCCGATGCAATTTCTGTATTTCATCGTCAATAAGAAGGTCCATGGGATACAGTAAACCCGAAGTGAAGCATCGGACCCTAAAACTGGTCTCACAGGAAAGTTTCAAAGCATAGACAGTAAGAAGAGTCAGTTTTCTTGAACTTAAGTCGGCATTGTGCCTTTTCTATTTAATTCTGATTCAATTTCTGTGTTTCATCGTCAATAAGAAGGTCAGAGGGATACAGTAAACCTGAAGTGAAGCATCGGATTCTATAACTAGTGTCACAGGAATGGTTCAAATCATAGACAGTAAGAAGAGTCAGTTTCCTTGTACTTAAGTCGGCATTGTGCCTTTGTATTTAATTCCGACGGAATTTCAGTGTGTCATCGTCAATAAGAAGGTCAGAGGGATACAGTGATTCTGAAGTGAAGCATCGGAATCTATAACTAGTGTCACAGGAATGGTTCAAAACATAGACAGTAATAAGAGTGAGTGTTCTTGTACTTAAGTCGGCACTGTGCCTTTTGTATTTAATTCCGATGCAAATTCTTTGTTTCATCGTCAATAAGAAGGTCAGAGGCATTCAGTAAACCTGAAGTGAGCATCGAAATCTATAACTAGTGTCACAGGGATGGTTCAAAACATAGACAGTAAGAAGAGTCATTTTTCTTGTACTTAAGTTGGCATTGAGCCTTTTGTATTTAACTCCGATGCAATTTCTGTGTTTCATCGTGAATAAGAAGGTCAGAGGGATACAGTAAACCTGAAGTGTAGCATCGGAATCTATGACTAGTGTCACATAATGGTTCAAAACATAGACAGTCAGAAGAGTCAGTTTTCTTGTACTTAAGTCGGCATTGTGCCTTTTGTATTTAATTCCGATGCAATATCTGTGTTTCATCGTCAATAAGAAGGTCCAAGGGATACAGTAAACCTGAAGTGAAGCATCGGACCCTAAAACTGGTCTCACAGGAAAGTTTCAAAGCATAACAGTAAGAAGAGTCAGTTTTCTTGAACTTAAGTCGGCATTGTGCCTTTTGTATTTAATTCCGAAGGAATATCAGTGTTTCATCGTCAATAAGAAGGTCAGAGGGATACAGTGATCCTGAAGTGAAGCATCGGAATTTATAACTAGTGTCACCGGAATGGTTCAAAACTTAGACAGTAAGAAGAGTCAGTTTTCTTGTACTTATGTTGGCATTGTGCCTTTTGTATTTAACTCCGACGCAATTTCTGTGTTTCATCGTCAAGAAGAAGGTCAGAGCGTACAGTAAACCTGAAGTGAGGCATCGGAATCGATAACTAGTGTCACAGGAATGGTTCAAAACATAGAGAGTAGGAAGAGTCAGATTTCTTGTACTTAAGTCGGCATTGTGCTTTTTGTACTTAATTCCGATGCAATTTCTGTGTTTCATCGTCAATAAGAAGGTCAGAGGGATACAGTAAACCTGAAGTGAAGCATCGAAATCTATAACTAGTGTAACAGGAATGGTTCAAAACAAAGACAGTAAGAAGAGTCGGACTTCTTGTACTTAAGTCGGCATTTAGCCTTTTGTATTTAATTCCGCTGCAATGTCTGTGTTTCATCGTAAATACGAAGGTCAGAGGGATACAGTAAACCTGAAGTGAAGCATCGGAATGTGTAACTAGTGTCACATTAATGGTTCAAAACATAGACAGTAAGAAGAGTCAGTTTTCTTGTAATTATGTCGGCATTTTGTCTATTCTATTTAATTCCGATGCAATTTCTGTGTTTCGTCGTCAATAAGAAGATCCAAGGGATACAGTAAACCTGAAGTGAAGCATCGGAATCTAAAACCGGTCTCACAGGAAAGTTGCAAAACATAGACAATAAGAAGAGCCAGTCGTCTTGAACTTGAGTCGGCATTGTGTCTTTTGTATTTAATTCCAATGCAATTTCTGTGTTTCATCGTCAATAAGAAGGTCAGAGAGATATAGTATATATGAAGTGAAGCATCGGAATCTATAACTAGTGTCACAGGAATGGTTCAAATCATACGCAGTACGAGGAGTCAGTTTTCTTGTACTTAAGTCCGCATTGTGCCTTTTCTATTTATTTCCGATGCAATTTCTGTGTTCCATCGTCAATAAGAAGGTCCAAGGGATACAGTAAACATATAGTGAAGCATCGGAATATAAAACTGGTCTCACAGGAAATGTTAAAATCATAGTCAGTAGGAATAGTCAATCTTCTTGTACTTAAGTCAGCATTGTGCCTTTTGTATTTAATTCTGATGCAATTTCTGTGTTTCATCGTCAATAAGAAGGTCCAAGGGAAACAGTAAACATATAGTGAAGCATCGGAATCTAAAACTGGTCTCACAGGAAATGTTCAAAGATAGACAGCAAGAAGAGTCAGTCTTCTTGTACTTAAGTAGGCATTGTGCCTTTTGTATTTAATTCCGATGCAATTTCTGTGTTTCATCGTCAATAAGAAGGTCCAAGGGATACAGTAAATATATAGTGAAGCATTAGAATCTAAAACTGGTCTCACAGGAAATGTTCAAAACATAGTAGGTAAGGTGAGTCAGTCTTCTTGTACTTAAGTCGGCATTGTGCCTTTTGTATTTAATTCCGATGCAATTTCTGTGTTTCATCGTCAATAAGAAGGTCCAAGGGATACAGTAAACCTGAAGTGAAGCATCGGACCCTAAAAGTGGTCTCACAGGAAAGGTTCAAAACATAGACAGTGAGATAAGTTAGTTTTCTTATACTTAAGTCAGCATTGTGCCTTTTCTATTTAATTCTGATTCAATTTCTGTGTTTCATCGTCAATAAGAAGGTCAGAGGGATACAGTGAATCTGAAGTGAAGCATCGGAATCTATAACTAGTGTCACAGGAATGGCTCAAAGCATAGACAGTAATAAGAGTCAGTCTTCTTGTACTTGAGTCGGCATTGTGCCTATGTAATTAATTCCGATGCAATTTCTTCGTTTCATCGTCAATAAGACGGTCAGAGGGATACAGTAAACCTGAAGTGAAGCATCGGAAACTATAACTAGTGTCACAGGAATGGCTCAAAGCATAGACAGTAATAAGAGTCAGTCTTCTTGTACTTAAGTCGGCACTGTACCTTTTGTATTTATTTCCGTTGCAAATTCTTTTTTTCATCGTCAATAAGAAGGTCAGAGGCATTCAGTAAACCTGAAGTGAAGCATCGAAATCTATAACTAGTGTCACAGGAATGGTTCAAAACATAGACAGTAAGAAGAGTCAGTTTTCTTGAACTTAAGTCGGCATTGCGCCTTTTGTATTTAATTCCGAAGGAATATCAGTGTCTCATCGACAATAAGAAGGGCAGAGGGATACAGTAAAGCTGAAGTGAAGCATCGGAATCTATAACTAGTGTCACAGGAATGGTTGAAAACATAGAGAGTAAGAAGAGTCAGCTTTTCTTGTACTTAAGTCGGCATTGTGCCTTTTCTATTTAATTCCCATGCAATTTCTGTGTTTCATCGTCAATAAGAAGGTCAGAGGGATACAGTAAAGCTGAAGTGAAGCATCGGAATCTATAACTAGTGTCACAGGAATGGTTGAAAACATAGAGAGTAAGAAGAGTCAGCTTTTCTTGTACTTAAATCGGCATTGTGCCTTTTATATATAATTCCGATGCAATTTCTGTGTTTCATCGTCAATAAGATGGTCAGAGGGATACAGTAAACCTGAAGTGAAGCATCGTAATCTATAATTAGTGTCACATGAATGGTTCAAAACGTAGACAGTAAGAAGAGTCAGTTTTCTTCTACTTAAGTCGGCATTATGCCTTTTGTATTTAATTCCGATGCTATTTCTGTGTTTCATCGTCAATAAGAAGGTCACAGGGATAGAGTAAACCTGAGGTGAAGCATCGGAATCAATAACTAGTGTCACAGGAATGGATCAAACCATAGACAGTAAGAAGGGTCAGCTTTCTTGTACTTAAGTCGGCATTGTGCCTTTTGTATTTAATTCCGATGCAATTTCTGTGTTTCAGTCGTCAATAAGAAGGTCAGAGGGATACAGTAAACCTGAAGTGAATCATCGGAATCTATAACGAGTGTCATAGAAATGGTTCAAAACATAGAAAGTAAGAAAAATCAGTTTTCATGTACTTAATCGGCATTGTGCCTTTTCTATTTAATTCCGATGCAATTTCTGTGTTTCATCGACAATAAGAAGGTCAGAGCGAAACAGTAAACCTGAAGTGAAGCATCGGAATTTATAACTAGTGTCACAGGATTGGTTCAAAACATAGACAGTAAGAAGAGTCAGTTTTCTTGCACTTAATTCGGCATTGTGCCTTTTGCATTTAATTCCGATGCAATTTCTGTGTTTCATCGTCAAGAAGAAGGTCAGAGCGATACAGTAAACCCGAAGTGAAGCATCGGAAACGATAACTATTGTCACAGGAATGGTTAGAAACATAGACAGTAAGAAGAGTCAGATTTCTTGTACATAAGTCGGCATTGTGCCTTTCGTATTTAATTCCGATGCAATATCTGTGATTCATCGTCAATAAGAAGGTCAGAGGGATACAGTGAACCTGAAGTGAAGCATCGAAATCTGTAACTAGTGCACAGGAATGGTTCAAAACAAAGACAGTAAGAAGAGTCGGATTTCTTGTACTTAAGTCGGCATTTTCCCTTTTGCATTTTATTCCGCTGCAATTTCTGCGTTTCATCGTCAATAAGAAGGTCAGAGGGATACAGTAAACCTGAAGTGAAGCATCGGAATGTGTAACTAGTGTCACAGGAATGGTTCAAATCATAGACAGTAAGAAGAGTCAGTTTTCTTGTACTTAAGTCGGCATTGTGACTATTCTATTTAATTCCGATGCAATTTCTGTGTTTCGTCGTCAATAAGAAGATCCAAGGGATACAGTAAACCTGAAGTGACGCATCGGAATCTAAAACCGGTCTCACAGGAAAGTTTCAAAACATAGACAGTAAGAAGAATCAGTCTTCTTGTACTTGAGTCGGCATTGTGCCTTTTCTATTTAATTTGTATGCAATTTCTGTGTTTCATCGTCAATAAGAAGGTCAGAGAGATATAGTTTACCTGAAGTGAAGCATCGGAATCCATAACTAGTGTCACAGGAATGGTTCAAAACATACGCAGTAGAGTCAATTTTCTTCTTACTTAAGTCCGCATTGTGCTTTTTCTATTTATTTCCGATGCAATTTCTGTGTTCCATCGTCAATAAGAAGGTCCAAGGGATACAGTAAACATATAGTGAAGCATCGGATTATAAAACCGGTCTCACAGGAAATGTAGAAATCATAGTCAGTAGGAATAGTCAGTCTTGTTATACTTAAGTCGGCATTGTGCCTTTCGTATTTAATTCTGATGCAATTTCTGTGTTTCATCGTCAATAAGAAGGTCCAAGGGATACAGTAAACATATAGTGAAGCATCAGAATCTAAAACTGGTCTCACAGGAAATGTTCAGAACATAGTCAGTAAGGAGAGTCAGTAATACTGTACTTAAGTCGGCATTGTGCCTTTGGTATTTTGTTCCGATGCAATTTCTGTATTTCATCGTCAATAAGAAGGTCCAAGGGATACAGTAAACCCGAAGTGAAGCATCGGACCCTAAAACTGGTCTCACAGGAAAATTTCAAAACATAGACAGTAAGAAGAGTTAGTTTTCTTGTACATAAGTCAGCATTGTGCCTTTTCTATTTAATTCTGATTCAATTTCTGCGTTTCATCGCCAATAAGAAGGTCAGAGGGATACAGTAAACCTGAAGTGAAGCATCGGATTCTATAACTAGTGTCACTGGAATGGTTCAAATCATAGACAGTAAGAAGAGTCAGTTACCTTGAACTTAAGTCGGCATTGTGCCTTTGTATTTAATTCCGATGGAATTTCACTGTGTCATCGTCAATAAGAAGGTCAAAGGGATACAGTGAACCTGAAGTGAAGCATCGGAATCTATAACTAGTGTCACAGGAATGGTTCAAAGCATAGACAGTAAGAAGAGTCAGTTTTCTTGAACTTAAGTCGGCATTGTGCCTTTTGTATTTAATTCCTAAGGAATATCAGTGTTTCATCGTCAATAAGAAGGTCAGAGGGATGCAGTGATCCTGAAGAGAAGCATCGGAATCTATAACTAGTGTCACAGGAATGGTTCACAACTTAGACAGTAAGAAGAGTCAGTTTTCTTGTACTTCAGTTGGCATTGTTCCTTTTGTATTTAACTCCGATGATATTACTGTGTTTAATCGTCAATAAGAAGGTCAGAGGGATACAGTAAACCTGAAGTGAAGCATCGGAATCTATAACTAGTGTCACATAATGGTTCAAAACATAGACAGTCAGAAGAGTCAGTTTTCTTGTACTTAAGTCAGCATTGTGCCTTTTCTATTTAACTCTGATTCAATTTCTGTGTTTCATCGTCAATAAGAAGGTCAGAGGGATACAGTAAACCTGAAGTGAAGCATCGGATTCTGTAACTAGTGTCACAGGAATGGTTCAAATCATAGACAGTAAGAAGAGTCAGTTTCCTTGTACTTAAGTCGGCATTGTGCCTTTGTATTTAATTCCAACGGAATTTCAGTGTGTCATCGTCAATAAGAAGGTCAGAGGGATACAGTGATTCTGAAGTGAAGCATCGGAATCTATAACTAGTGTCACAGGAATGGTTCAAAACATAGACAGTAATAAGAGTGAGTGTTCTTGTACTTAAGTCGGCACTGTGGCTTTTGTATTTAATTCCGATGCAAATTCTTTGTTTCATCGTCAATAAGAAGGTCAGTGGCATTCAGTAAACCTGAAGTGAAGCATCGAAATCTATAACTAGTGTCACAGGAATGGTTCAAAACATAGACAGTAAGAAGAGTCATTTTTCTTGTACTTAAAGTGGCATTGTGCCTTTTGTATTTAACTCAGATGCAATTTCTGTGTTTCATCGTCAATAAGAAGGTCCAAGGGATACAGTAAACCTGAAGTAAAGCATCGGAATCTATAACTAGTGTCACATAATGGTTCAAAACATAGACAGAAAGAAGAGTCAGTTTTCTTGTACTTAAGTTGGCATTGTGCCTTTTGTATTTAACTCCGATGCAATTTCTGTGTTTGATCGTGAATAAGAAGGTCAGAGGGATACAGTAAACCTGAAGTGTAGCATCGGAATCTATAACTAGTGTCACATAATGGTTCAAAACATAGACAGTCAGAAGAGTCAGTTTTCTTGTACTTAAGTCGGCATTGTGCCTTTTGTATTTAATTCCGATGCAATATCTGTGTTTCATCGTCAATAAGAAGGTCCAAGGGATACAGTAAACCTGAAGTGAAGCATCGGGCCCTAAAACTGGTCTCACAGGAAAGTTTCAAAGCATAGACAGTAAGAAGAGTCAGTTTTCTTGAACTTAAGTCGGCATTGTGCCTTTTGTATTTAAATCCGAAGGAATATCAGTGTTTCATCGTCAATAAGAAGGTCAGCGGGATACAGTGATCCTGAAGTGAAGCATCGGAATTTATAACTAGTGTCACCGGAATGGTTCAAAACTTAGACAGTAAGAAGAGTCAGTTTTCTTGTACTTATGTTGGCATTGTGCCTTTTGTATTTAACTCCGATGCAATTTCTGTGTTTCATCGTCAATAAGAAGGTCAAAGGTATACAGTAAACCTGAAGTGAGGCATCGGAATCTATAACTAGTGTCACATAATGGTTCAGAACATAGACAGTCAGAAGAGTCAGTTTTCTGGTGCTTAAGTCGGCATTGTGCCTTTTGTATTTAATTCCGATGCAATTTCTGTGTTTCATCGTCAATAAGAACGTCAGAGGGATGCAGTATACCTAAAGTGAAGCATCGGAATGTATAACTAGTGCCACATGAATGGTTCAAAACATAGACAGTAAGAAGAGTCAGTCTTCTTGTACTTAAGTCGGCATTGTGCCTTTTGTATTTAATTCCGATGCAATTTCTGTGTTTCATCGTCAATAAGAAGGTCAGAGGGATGCAGTAAACCTAAAGTGAAGCATCGGAATCTATAACTAGTGTCACAGGATTGGTTCAAAACATAGACAGTAAGCAGAGTCAGTTTTCTTGTACTTAATTCGGCATTCTGCCTTTTGTATTTAATTCGGATGCAATTTCTGTGTTTCATCGTCAAGAAGAAGGTCAGAGCGATACAGTAAACCTGAAGTGAGGCATCGGAATCGATAACTAGTGTCACAGGAATGGTTCAAAACATAGAGAGTAGGAAGAGTCAGATTTCTTGTACTTAAGTCGGCATTGTGCTTTTTGTACTGAATTCCGATGCAATTTCTGTGTTTCATCGTCAATAAGAAGGTCAGAGGGATACAGTAAACCTGAAGTGAAGCATCGGACCCTAAAACTGGTCTCACAGGAAAGGTTCAAAACATAGACAGTGAGATAAGTTAGTTTTCTTATACTTAAGTCAGCATTGTGCCTTTTCTATTTAATTCTGATTCAATTTCTGTGTTTCATCGTCAATAAGAAGGTCAGAGGGATACAGTAAATATATAGTGAAGCATTAGAATCTAAAACTGGTCTCACAGGAAATGTTCAAAACATAGTAGGTAAGGAGAGTCAGTCTTCTTGTACTTAAGTCGGCATTGCGCCTTTTGTATTTAATTCCGATGCAATTTCTGTGTTTCATCGTCAATAAGAAGGTCCAAGGGATACAGTAAACCTGAAGTGAAGCATCGGACCCTAAAATTGGTCTCACAGGAAAGGTTCAAAGCATAGACAGTGAGATAAGTTAGTTTTCTTATACTTAAGTCAGCATTGTGCCTTTTCTATTTAATTCTGATTCAATTTCTGTGTTTCATCGTCAATAAGAGGGTCAGAAGGATACAATGAATCTGAAGTGAAGCATCGGAATCTATAACTAGTGTCACAGGAATGGTTCAAAACATAGACAGTAATAAGAGTCAGTCTTCTTGTACGTAAGTCGGCATTGTGCCTTTTGTATTTAATTCCGAAGGAATTTCAGTGTTTCATCGTCAATAAGAAGGTCAGAGGGATACAGTGATCCTGAAGTAAAGCATCGGAATCTACAACTAGTGTCACAGGAATGGTTCAAAACTTAGACAGTAAGAAGAGTCAGTTTTCTTGTACTTAAGTTGGCATTGTGCCTTTTGTATTTAACTCCGATGCAATTTCTGTGTTTCATCGTCAATAAGAAGGTCAGAGGGATACAGTAAACCTGAACTGAAGCATCGGAAACTATAACTAGGGCCACATAATGGTTCAAAACATAGACAGTCAGAAGAGTTAGTTTTCTTGTACTTAGGTCGGCATTGTGCCTTTTCTATTTAATTCCGATGCAATTTCTGTGTTTAATCGTCAATAAGAAAGTCAGAGGGATACAGTAAACCTGAAGTGAAGCAACGGAATGTGTAACAAGTGACACAGGAATGGTTCAAAGCATAGACAGTAAGAAGAGTCAGTTTTCTTGTACTTAAGTCGGGATTGTGCCTTTTCTATTTAATTCCGATGCAATTTCTGTGTTTCGTCGTCAATAAGGAGATCCAAGGGATACAGTAACCCTGAAGTGAAGCATCGGAATCTAAAACCGGTCTCACAGGAAAGTTGCAAAACATAGACAGTAAGAAGAACCAGTCTTCTTGTACTTGAGTCGGCATTGTGCCTTTTGTATTTAATTCCGATGCAATTTCTGTGTTTCATCGTCAATAAGAAGGTCAGAGGGATACAGTAAACCTGAAGTGAACCATCGGAATCTATAACTAGTGTCACAGGAATGGTTCAAAACATAGACAGTAAGAAGAGTCAATTTCTAGTACTTAAGTCTGCATTGTGACTTTTGTATTTAATTCCGAAGGAATTTCAGTGTTTCATCGTCAATAAGAGGGTCAGAGGGATACAGTGATCCTGAAGTGAAGCATCGGAATCTATAACTAGTGTCACAGGAATGGTTCAAAACTTAGACAGTAAGAAGAGTCAGTTTTCTTGTACTTATGTCCGCATTGTATATTATCTATTTATTTCCGATGCAACTTCTGTGTTCCATCGTCTATCAGATGGTCCAAGGGATACAGTAAACATATAGTGAAGCATCAAAATATAAAACTGGACTCACAGGAAATGTTGAAATCATAGTCAGTAGGAATAATCAGTCTTCTTGTACTTAAGTCAGCATTGTGCCTTTTGTATATAATTCTGATGCAATTTCTGTGTTTCATCGTCAATAAGAAGGTTCAAGGGTTACAGTAAACATAGAGGGAAGCATTGGAATCTAAAACTGGTCTCACAGGAAATGTTCAAAAAATAGTCAGTAACAAGAGTCAGTCTTCTTGTACTTAAGTAGGCATTGTGCCCTTTGTATATAATTCCGATGCAATTTCTGTGTTTAATCGTCAGTAAGAAGGTCCAAGGGATACAGTAAACATATAGTGAGGCATCGGAATCTAAAACTGATACAACAGGAAATGTTCAAAAGATAGTCAGTAAGAAGAGTCTGTCTTCTTGTACTTAAGTCGGCGTTGTGCCTTTTGTAGTTAATTCCGACGCAATTTCTGTGTTTCATCGTCAGCAAGAAGGTCCAAGGGAAACAGTAAACCTGAAGTGAAGCATCGGACCCTAAAACTGGTGTCACAGGAAAGGTTCAAAACATAGACAGTAAGAAGAGTTAGATTACTTGTACTTAAGTGAGCATTGTGCCTTTTCTATTTAATTCCGATTCAATTTCTGTGTTTCATCGTCAATAAGAAGGTCAGAGGGATACAGGAACCCTGAAGTGAAGCATCGGAATCTATCACTAGTGTCACAGGAATGGTTCAAAGCATAGACAGTAAGAAGAGTCAGTTTTCTTGTACTTAAGTCGGGATTGTGCCTTTTGTATTTAATTCCGATGCAAATTCTGTCTTTCATCGTCAATAAGAAGGTCAGAGCGATACAGTAAACCTGAAGTGAAGCATCGGCATGGATAACTACTGTCACAGGAAATGTTCAAAACATAGACAGTAAGAAGAGTCAGATTTCTTGTACTTAAGTCGGCATTGTGCCTTTTGTATTTAATTCCGATGCAAATTCTGTGTTTCAGCGTCAATAAGAAGGTCAGAGGTATACAGTAAACCTGAAGTGAAGCATCGAAATCTATAACTAGTGTCACAGGAATGGTTCAAAACAAAGACAGTAAGAAGAGTAAGATTTCCTGTCCTTAAGACGGCATTTTGCATTTTTTAATTTGATTCCGCTGCAATTTCTGTGTTTCATCGTCAATAAGAAGGTCAGAGGGATACAGTAAAACTGAAGTGAAGCATCCGAATGTGTAACTAGGGTCACAGGAATGGTTCAAAACATAGACAGTAAGAAGAGTCAGTTTTCTTGTACTTAAGTCGGCATTGTGACTATTCTATTTAATTCCGGTGCAGTTTCTGTGTTTCATCGTCAATAAGAAGATCCAAGGGATACAGTAAACCTGAAGTGAAGCATCGGAATCTAAAACCGGTCTCACAGGAAAGTTTCAAATCATAGATAGTAAGAAGAGCCAGTCTTCTTGTACTTGAGTCGGCATTGTGTCTTTTGTCTTTAATTCCGATGCAATTTGTGTGTTTCATCGTCAATAAGAAGGTCAGAGAGATATAGTATACCTGAAGTGAAGCATCGGAATCTATAACTAGTGACACAGGAATAGTTCAAAACATACGCAGTACGAAGAGTCAGTTTTCTTGTACTTATGTCCGCATTGTGGATTATCTATTTATTTCCTATGCAATTTCTGCGTTCCATCGTCAATAAGATGGTCCAAGGGATACATTAAACATATAGTGAAGCATCGGAATATAAAACTGGTCTCACAGGAAATGTTGAAATCATAGTCAGTAGGAATAATCAGTCTTCTTGTACTTAAGTCAGCATCGTGCCTTTTGTATATAATTCTGATGCAATTTCTGTGTTTCATCGTCAATAAGAAAGTCCAAGGGATACAGTAAACATGTAGTGAAGCATCGGAATCTAAAACTGGTCACACAGGAAATGTTCAAAAGATAGTCAGTAAGAAGAGTCAGTCTTCTTGTACTTAAGTAGGCATTGTGTTCTTTGTATATAATTCCGATGCAATTTCTGTGTTTAATCGTCAGTAAGAAGGTCCAAGGGATACAGTAAACATATAGTGAGGCATCGGAATCTAAAACTGGTACAAGAGGAAATGTTCAAAGATAGTCAGTAAGAAGAGTCAGTCTTCTTGTACTTAAGTCGGCGTTGTGCCTTTTGTATTTAATTCCGATGCAATTTCTGTGTTTCATCGACAACAAGAAGGTCCAAGGGATACAGTAAACATATAGTGAAGCATTAGAGTCTAAAACTGGTCTCACAGGAAATGTTCAAAACATTGTCAGTAAGGAGAGTCAGTCTTCTTGTACTTAAGTCGGCGTTGTGCCTTTTGTATTTAATTCCGGTGCAATTTCTGTGTTTCATCGTCAATAAGAAGGTCCAAGGGATACAGTAAACCTGAAGTGAAGCATCGGACCCTAAAACTGGTCTCACAGGAAAGGTTCAAAAAATAGACAGTAAGAAGAGTTAGATTTCTTGTACTTAAGTCAGCATTGTGCCTTTTCTATTTAATTCTGATTCAATTTCTGTGTTTCATCGTTAATAAGAAGGTCAGAGGGATACAGTAACCCTGAAGTGAAGCATCGGAATCCATAACTAGTGTCACAGGAATGGTTCAAATCATAGACAGTAAGAAGAGTCAGTTTCCTTGTACTTAAGTCGGCATTGTGCCTTTGTATTTAATTCCGATGGAATTTCAATGTTTCATCGTCAATAAGAAGGTCAGAGGGATACAGTGAACCTGAAGTGAAGCATCGGAATCTATAACTAGTGGCACACGAATGGTTCAAAACATGGACAGTAAGAAGAGTCAGTTTTCTAGTACTTAAGTCGGCATTGTGCCTTTTGTATTTAATTCCGAAGGAATTTCAGTGTTTCATCGTCAATAAGAAGGTCAGAGGGATACAGTAAACCTGAAGTGAAGCATCGGAATCTATAACTAGCGCCACATAATGGTTCAAAACATAGACAGTCAGAAGAGTCAGTTTTCTCGTACTTAAGTCGGCATTGTGCCTTTTGTATTTAATTCCATCGCAATCTCTGTGTTTCATCGTCTATAAGAAGGTCAGAGGGATACAGTAAACATGAAGTGAAGCATCGGATTGTGTAACTAGTGACACAGGAATGGCTCAAAGCATAGACAGTAAGAAGAGCGAGTTTTCTTGTACTTAAGTCGGCATTGTGCCTTTTCTATTTAATTCCGGTGCAATTTCTGTGTTTCGTCGACAATAAGAAGATCCAAGGGATACAGTAAACCTGAAGTGAAGCATCGGAATCTAAAACCGGGCTCACAGGAAAGCTGCAAAACATAGACAGTAAGAAGAACCAGTCTTCTTGTACTTAAGTCGGCATTGTGCCTTTTCTATTTAATTCCGATGCAATTTCTGTGTTTCCTCGTCAATAAGAAGGTCCAGGGGATACGGTAAACCTGAAGTCAAGTATCGAAATCGATAACTAGTGTCACAGGAATGGTTCAAAATATAGACAGTAAGAAGAGTCAGTCTTTTTGTACTTAAGTCGGCATTGTGCCATTTCTATTTAATTCCGATGCAATTTCTGTGTTTCATTGTGAATAAGAATGTCAGCGGGATACAGTAAACCTGAAGTGAAGCATCGAAACCTATAACTAGTGTCACAGGAATGGTTCAAACCAGAAGACAGTAGGAAGAGTCAGTCTTCTTGTACTTAAGTCGGCATTGTGCCTTTTCTATTTAATTCCGGTGCAATTTCTGTGTTTCGTCGACAATAAGAAGATCCAAGGGATACAGTAAACCTGAAGTGAAGCATCGGAATCTAAAACCGGGCTCACAGGAAAGCTGCAAAACATAGACAGTAAGAAGAACCAGTCTTCTTGTACTTAAGTCGGCATTGTGCCTTTTCTATTTAATTCCGATGCAATTTCTGTGTTTCCTCGTCAATAAGAAGGTCCAGGGGATACGGTAAACCTGAAGTCAAGTATCGAAATCGATAACTAGTGGCACAGGAATGGTTCAAAATATAGACAGTAAGAAGAGTCAGTCTTTTTGTACTTAAGTCGGCATTGTGCCATTTCTATTTAACTCCGATGCAATTTCTGTGTTTCATTGTGAATAAGAATGTCAGCGGGATACAGTAAACCTGAAGTGAAGCATCGAAACCTATAACTAGTGTCACAGGAATAGTTCAAACCAGAAGACAGTAGGAAGAGTCAGTCTTCTTGTACTTAAGTCGGCATTGTGCCTTTTCTATTTAATTCTGATGCAATTTCTGTGTTTCGTCGTCAATAAGAAGGTCCAAGGGATACAGTAAACCTGAAGTGAAGCATCGGAATCTATAACTAGTATCAAAGGAATGGTTCAAAACATAGACAGAAGGAAGAGTCAGTCTTCTTGAACTTAAGTCGGCATTGTGCCTCTTCTATTTAAATCCGATGCAATTTCTGTGTTTCATCGTCAATAAGAAGGTCCAAGTGATACAGTAAACATATAGTGAAACATCAGAAACTAAAACTGGTCTCACAGGAAATGTTCAAAGCATAGTCAGTAAGAAGAGTAAGTCTTCTTGTACTTAAGTTGGCATTCCGCCTTTTCTATTTAATTCCCATGCAATTTTTGTGTTTCGTCGTCAATAAAAAGGTCCAAGGGATACAGCAAACCTGAAGTGAAACATAGGAAAATATAACTAGTGTCAAAGGAAAGGTTCAAAACATAGACAGTAAGAAGAGTCAGTCTTCTTCTACTTAAGTCGCCATTGTGCCTATTGTATTTAATTCCGTTTCAATTTGTGTGTTACATCGTCAATATGAAGGTCAGAGGGATACATTAAACATAAAGTGAAGCATCGGAATCTAAAACTGGTCTCGCAGGAAATTTTCAAAACATAGTCAGTAAGAAGAGTAAGTCTTCTTGGACTTAAGTAGGCATTGTGCCTTTTCTATTTAATTCCGATGCAATTTCGGTGTTTCGTCGTCAATAAGAAGGTCCAAGGGATACAGCAAACCGGAAGTGAAACATAGGAATATATAACCAGTGTCACAGGAAAGGTTCAAAACATAGGCAGTAAGAAGAGTCAGTCTTTTTGTACATAAGTCGCCATTGTGCCTATTGTATTTAATTCTGATGCAATTTCAGTATTACATCGTCAATAAAAAGTCAGAGGGATACAGTAAACCTAAAGTGAAGCATCGGAATCTATAACTAGTGGCACAGGAATGGTTCAATACACAGTCTGTAGGATGAGTCATTCTTCTTGTACTTAAGTCGGCATTGTGCTTTTTCTATTTAATTCCGATGCAATTTCTGTGTTTCGTCGTCAATAACAAGGTCCTAGGGATGCAGTAAACCTGAAGTGAAGCATCGGAATCTATAACTAGTGTCACAGGATTGTTTCAAAACATAGAGAGTAGGAAGAGTTAGTCTTCTTGTACTTAAGTCTGCATTGTGCCTTTTCTATTTAATTCCGATGCAATTTCTGTGCTTCGACGTCAATAAGAAGGTCCAGGAGATACAGTAAACCTGAAGTGAAGCATCGGAATCCCTAACTGGTGTCACAGGAATCTTTCAAAATATAGACAGTAAGAAGAGTCAGTCTTCTAGTACTTAAGTCGGCATTGTGCCTTTTCTATTTAATTCCGATTCAATTTCTGTGTTTCATCGTCAATAAGAATGTCAGAGGGATACAGTAAACCTGAAGTGAAGCATCGGAATCTATAACTAGTGTCTCAGGAATGGTTCAAAACATATACAGTAGGAAGAGTCAGTCTTCTTTACTTAAGTCGGCATTGAACCTTTTCTATTTGATTCCAATGCAATTTCTGTGTTTCGTCGTCAATAAGAAGGTCTAAGGGATGCAGTGAAACTGAATTGAAGCATCGGAATCTATAACTAGTGTCACAGGAAAAGTTCAAATCATAGACAGTAAAAAGAGTCAGTCTTCTTGTACTTAAATCGGCATTGTGCCTTTTGTATTTAATTTCGATGCAATTTCTGTGTTTCATCTTCAATAAGAAGATCAGAGGGATACAGTAAACCTGAAGTGTAGCATCGGAATTTATTACTAGTGTCACAGGAATGGTTCATAACATAGACCGTAGGAAGAGTCAGTCTTATTGTACTTATTTCGGCATTGTGTCTTTTCTATTTAATTTCGAGGCAATTTCTGTGTTTCATCGTCAATAAGAAGGTCCAAGGGATACTGTGAACATATAGTGAAGCATCGGAATCTAAAACTGGTCTCACAGGAAATGTTCGAAACATAGTCAATAAGAAGAGTCAGTCTTCTTGGACATGAGTCGGCATTGTGCCTTTTCTATTTAATTCGATGCAATTTCTGTGTTTCGTCGTCAATAAGAAGGTCCTGGGGATACAGTAAACATGAAGTCAAGCATCGGAATCGATAACTAGTGTCACAGGAATGGTTCAAAATATAGACAGTAAGAAGAGTCAGTCTTCTTGTACTTAAGTCGGCATTGTGCCTTTTCTATTTCATTCCGATTCAATTTCTGTGTTTCATCGTCAATAAGAATGTCAGAGGGATACAGTAAACCTGAAGTGAAGCATCGAAATCTATAACTAGTGTCACAGGAATGGTTCAAAACATAGGCAGTGAGAAGAGTCAGTCTTCTTGTACTTAAGTCTGCATTGTGGCCTTTCTGTTTAATTCCGATGCAATTTCTGTGTTTTGACGTCAATAAGAAGCACCAGGGGATACAGTAAACCTGAAGTGAAGCATCGGAATCTCTAACTGGTGTCACAGGAAAGGTTCAAAATATAGACAGTAAGAAGAGTCTGTCTTCTAGTACTTAAGTCGGCATTGTGCCTTTTCTATTTAATTCCGATTCAATTTCTGTGTTTCATCGTCAATAAGAATGTCGGAGGGATACAGTAAACCTGAAGTGAAGCATCGGAATCTATAACTAGTGTCTCAGGAATGGATCAAAACATATACAGTAGGAAGAGTCAGTCTTCTTTACTTAAGTCGGCATTGTGCCTTTTCTATTTAATTCCGATGCAATTTCTGTTATTCGTCGTCAATAAGAAGGTCTAAGGGATGCAGTAAAACTGAATTGAAGCATCGGAATCTATAACTAGTGTCACAGGAAAAGTTCAAATCATAGACAGTAAGAAGAGTCAGTCTTCTTGTACTTAAGTCGGCATTGTGCCTTTTGTATTTAATTTCGATGCAATTTCTGTGTTTCATCGTCAATAAGGTCAGAGGAATACAGTAAACCTGAAGTGTAGCATCGGAATTTATTATTAGTGTCACAGGAACGGTTCAAAACATAGACCGTAATAAGAGTCAGTCTTATTGTACTTATTTCGGCATTGTGCCTTTTCTACTTAATTCCGATGCAATTTCTGTGTTTCATCGTCAATAAGAAGGTCCAAGGGATACAGTAAACCTGAAGTGAAGCACCGGAATCTATAACTAGTGTCAAAGGAAAGGTTCAAAACATAGACAGAAGGAAGAGTCAGTCTTCTTGAACTTAAGTCGGCATTGTGCCTCTTCTATTTAAATCCGATGCAAGTTCTGTGTTTCGTCGTCAATAAGAAGGTCCAAGGGATGCAGTAAATCTGAATTGAAGCATTGGAATCTATAGCTAGTGTCACAGGAAATGTTCAAAACATAGTCAGGAAGAAGAGCAAGTCTTCTTGTACTTAAGTTGGCATTGTGCCTTTTCTATTTAATTCCGATGCAATTTCTGTGTTTCGTCATCAATAAGAAGGTCCAAGGGATACAGCAAACCTGAAGTGAAACATAGGAATATATAACTAGTGTCACAGGAAAGGTTCAAAACATAGACTGTAACAAGAGTCGGTCTTCTTGTACTTAAGTCGCCATTGTGCCGTTGGAATTTAATTCCGATGCAATTTCTGCGTTACATCGTCAATAAGAAGGTCAGAGGGATACAGTAAACCTAAAGTGAAGCATCGGAATCTATAACTAGTGTCACAGGAATGGTTCAAAACACTGTCTGTAAGATGAGTCAGTCTTCATGTACTTAAGTCGGCATTGTGCTTTTTCTATTTAATTCCGATGCAATTTCTGTGTTTCGTCGTCAATAAGAAGGTCCAAAGGATACAGTAAACCTGAAGTGAAGCATCAGAATCTATAACTAGTGTCACAGGAATGTTTCAGAACATAGAGAGCAGGAAGAGTTAGTTTTCTTGAACTTAAGTCGGCATTGTGCCTTTTCTATTTAATTCCGATGCAACTTCTGTGTTTCCTCGTCAATAAGAATGTCAGAGGGATACAGTGAACCTGAAGTGAAGCATCGGAATCTATAACTAGTGTCTCAGGAATGGTTCAAAACATATACAGTAGGAAGAGTCAATCTTCTTTACTTAAGTCGGCATTGTGCCTTTTCTATTTAATGCCGATGCAATTTCTGTGTTTCGTCGTCAATAAGAAGGTCCAAGGGATGCATTAAATCTGAATTGAAGCATCGGAATCTATAGCTAGTGTCACAGGAAAAGTTCAAAACATAGACAGTAAGAAGATACAGTCTTCTTGTACTTTGGTCGGCATTGTGCCTTTTGTATTTCATTCCGATGCAATATCTGTGTTTCATCGTTAATAAGAAGGTCAGAGGGATACAGTTAACCTGAAGTGTAGCATCGGAATTTATAACTAGTGTCACAGGAATGATTCAAAACATAGACAGTAGGAAGAGTCAGTCTTATTGTACTTCATTTGCATTGTGCCTTTTCTATTTAATTCCGATGCTATTTCTGTGTTTCGTCGTCAATAAGAGGGTCAGAGGGATACAGTAAGCCTGAAGTGAAGCATCAAAATCAATAAATAGTGTCACAGGAATGGTTCAAAACATAGGCAGCAAGAAGAGTCAGTCTTCTTGTACTTAACTCTGCATTGTGCCTTTTGTAATTAATTCCGATGCAATTTCTGTGTTTCATCGTCAATAAGTATGTCCTAGGGATACAGTAAACATATAGTGAAGCATCGGAATCTAAAACTGGTCTCACAGGAAATGTTCAAATCATAGTCAGTAAGAAGCGTCAGTCTTCTTGTACTTATGTCGGCATTGTGCCTTTTCTATTTAATTCCGATGCAATTTCTGTGTTTCGTCGTCAATAAGAAGGTCCAAGGGATAGCGTAAACATGAAGTGAAGCATCGGAATCTAAAACCGTACTCACAGGAAAGGTTCAAAACATAGACAGTAAGAAGAGTCAGTCATCTTGTATTTGAGTCGGCATTGTGCCTTTAGTATTTAATTCCGATGCAATTTCTGTGTTTCATCGTCATTAAGAAGGTCCAAGGGATGCAGTAAATCTGAATTGAAGGATCGGAATCTATAGCTTGTGTCACAGGAAAAGTTCAAAACATAGACAGTAAGAAGAGTCAGTCTTCTTGTACTTAAGTCGGCATTGTGCCGTTTGTATTTCATTCAGATGCAATTTCTGTGTTTCATCGTCAATAAGAAAGTCAGAGGGATACAGAAATCCTGTAGTGAAGCATCGGAATCTATAACTAGTGTCACAGGAATGGTTCAAAACATAGACAGTAGGAAGATTCAGTCTTCTTGTACTTAAGTCGGCATTGTGCCTTTTCAATTTAATTCAAATGCAATTTCTGTGCTCGTCGTCAATAAGGTCAGAGGGATACAGTAAACCTGAAGTGAAGCATCGGAATCTATATCTAGTGTCACATGAAAGGTTCAAAACATAGGCAGTAAGAAGAGTCAGTCTGGTTGGACATGAGTCGGCATTGTGCCATTTGTATTTAATTCCGATGCAATTACTGTGCTTCATCGTCAATACGAAGGTCAGAGGGATACAGTAAACCTGAAGTGAAGCATCGGAATCTATAACTAGTGTCACAGGAATGGTTCAAAACATACACAGCAAGAAGAGTCAGTCTTCATGTACTTAAGTCGGCATTGTGCCTTTTGTATTTATTTCCGATGCAATTTCTGTGTTTCATCGTCAACAAGAAGGTCCAAGGGATACAGTAAACATATAGTGAAGCATCGGAATCTAAAACTGGTCTCACAGGAAATGTTCAAATCATAGTCAGTAAGAAGAGTCAGTCTTCTTGTACTTTTGTCGGCATTGTGCATTTTCTATTTAAATCCGATGCAATATCTGTGTTTCGTCGTCAATAAGAAGGTCCAAGGGATACAGTCAACCTGAAGTGAAGCATCGGAATCTATAACTAGTGTCACAGAAAAGGTTCAAAACATAGACAGTAAGAAGAGTCAGTCTTATTGTACTTAAGTCGGCATTGTGTTTTTTGTATTTAATTCCGATGCAATATCTGTGTTTCGTCGTCAATAAGAAGTTCCAAGGGATACAGTGAACCTGAAGTGAAGCATCGGAATCTATAACTAGTGTCACAGGAATGGTTCAAAACATAGACAGTAAGAAGAGTCAGTCTTCTTGTACTTAAGTCGGCATAGTGCCTTTTCTATTTATTTCCGATGCAATTTCTGTGTTTCATCGTCAATAAGAATGTCAGAGGGATACAGTAAACCTGAAGTGAAGCATCGGAATCTATAACTAGTGTCTCAGGAATGGTTCAAAGCAAATACAGTAGTAAGAGTCAGTCTTCTTTACGTAAGTCGGCATTGTGCCTTTTCTGTTTAATTCCGATGCAATTTCTGTGTTTCGTCGTCAATAAGAAGGTCCAAGGGATGCAGTAAATCTGTATTGAAGGATCGGAATCTATAGCTAGTGTCACAGGAAAAGTTCAAAACATAGACAGTAAGAAGAGTCAGTCTTCTTGTACTTAAGTCGGCATTGTGCCTTATGTATTTCATTCCGATGCAATTTCTGTGTTTCATCGTCAATAAGAAGGTCAGAGGGATACAGTAAACCTGAAGTGTAGCATCGGAATTAATAACTAGTGCCGCAGGATTGGTTCAAAACATAGATAGTAGGAAGAGTCAGTATTATTGTACTTAATTCGGCATTGTGCCTTTTCTATTTAATTCCGATGCAATTTCTGTGTTTCGTCGTCAATAAGAGGGTCAGAGGGAAACAGTACACCTGAAGTGAAGCATCGAAATGAATAACTAGTGTCACAGGAATGGTTCAAAACATAGGCAGTAAGAAGTGTCAGTCTTCTTGTACTTAAGTCGGCATTGTGCCTCTTGTATTTAATTCCGATGCAGTTTCTGTGTTTCATCGCCAATAAGAAGGTCCAAGGGATACAGTAAACATATAGTGAAGCATCGGAAACCAAAACTGGTCTCACAGGAAATGTTCACAACATAGTCAGTAAGAAGAGTCAGTCTTCTTGTACTTAAGTCGGCATTGTGCCGTTTGTACACTCCTGGAAATGGAAAAAAGAACACATTGACACCGGTGTGTCAGACCCACCATACTTGCTCCAGACACTGCGAGAGGGCTGTACAAGCAATGATCACAAGCACGGCACAGCGGACACACCAGGAACCGCGGTGTTGGCCGTCGAATGGCGCTAGCTGCGCAGCATTTGTGCACCGCCGCCGTCAGTGTCAGCCAGTTTGCCGTGGCATACGGGGCTCCATCGCAGTCTTTAACACTGGTAGCATGCCGCGACAGCGTGGACGTGAACCGTATGTGCAGTTGACGGACTTTGAGCGAGGGCGTATAGTGGGCATGCGGGAGGCCGGGTGGACGTACCGGCGAATTGCTCAACACGTGGGGCGTGAGGTCTCCACAGTACACCGATGTTGTCGCCAGTGGTCGGCGGAAGGTGCACGCGCCCGTCGACCTGGGACCGGACCGCAGCGACGCACGGATGCACGCCAAGACCGTAGGATCCTACGCAGTGCCGTAGGGGACCGCACCGCCACTTCCCAGCAAATTAGGGACACTGTTGCTCCTGGGGTATCGGCGAGGACCATTCGCAACCGGCTCCATGAAGCTGGGCTACGGTCCGGCACACCGTTAGGCCGTCTTCCGCTCACGTCCCAACATCGTGCAGCCCGCCTCCAGTGGTGTCGCGACAGGCGTGAATGGAGGGACGAATGGAGACGTGTCGTCTTCAGCGATGAGAGTCGCTTCTGCCTTGGTGCCAATGATGGTCGTATGCGTGTTTGGCGCCGTGCAGGTGAGCGCCACAATCAGGACTGGATACGACCGAGGCACACAGGGCCAACACCCGGCTTCATGGTGTGGGGAGCGATCTCCTACACTGGCTGTACACCACTCGTGATCGTCGAGGGGACACTGAATAGTGCACGGTACATCTAAACCGTCATCGAACCCATCGTTCTACCATTCCTCGACCGGCAAGGGAACTTGCTGTTCCAACAGGACAATGCACGTCCGCATGTATCCCGTGCCACCCAACGTGCTCTAGAAGGTGTAAGTCAACTACCCTGGCCAGCAAGATCTCCGGATCTGTCCCCCATTCAGCATGTTTGGGACTGGATGAAGCGTCTTCTCACGCGGTCTGCACGTCCAGCACGAACGCTGGTCCAAATGAGCCGCCAGGTGGAAATGGCATGGCTAGCCGTTCCACAGGACTACATCCAGCATCTCTACGATCGTCTCCATGGGAGAATAGCAGCCTGCATTGCTGCGAAAGGTGGATATACACTGTACTAGTGCCGACATTGTGCATGCTCTGTAGCCTGTGTCTATGTGCCTGTGGTTCTGTCAGTGTGATCATGTGATGTATCTGACCCCAGGAATGTGTCAATAAAGTTTCCCCTTCCTGGGACAATGAATTCACGGTGTTCTTATTTCAATTTCCAGGAGTGTATTTAATTCCGATGCAATTTCTGTGTTTCATCGTCAATAAGAATGTCAGAGGGATACAGTAAACCTGAAGAGAAGCATCGGAATCTATAACTAGTGTCACAGGAATGGTTCAAAACATAGACAATAGGAAGATTCAGTCTTCTTGTATTTATGTCGGCATTGTGCCTTTTCTATTTAATTCAAATGCAATTTCAGTGTTTCGTCGTCAATAAGAAGGTCAGAGGGATACAGTAAACCTGAAGTGAAGCATCGGAAGCCATATCTAGTGTCACGGGAAAGGTTCAAAACATAGACAGCAAGAAGAGTCAGTCATCTTGGACATGAGTCAGCATTGTGCCATTTGTATTTAATTCCGATGCAATTACTGTGATTCATCGTCAATAAGAAGGTCAGAGGGATACAGTAAACCTGAAGTGAAGCATCGGAATCTATAACTAGTGTCACAGGAATGGTTCAAATCATACACAGCAAGAAGAGTCAGTCTTCTTGTACTTAAGTCGGCATTGTGCCTTTTGTATTAAATTCCGATGCAATTTCTATGTTTCGTCGTCAATAAAAGGTCCAAGGGATACAGTAAACATATAGTGAAGCATCGGAATCTAAAACTGGTCTCACAGGAAATGTTCAAATCATAGTCAGTAAGAAGCGTCAGTCTTCTTGTACTTATGTCGGCATTGTGCCTTTTCAATTTAATTCCGATGCAATTTCTGTGTTTCGTCGTCAATAAGAAGGTCCAAGGGATAGCGTAAACCTGAAGTGAAGCATCGGAATCTAAAACCGTACTCACAGGAAATGTTCAAATCATAGTCAGTAAGAAGCGTCAGTCTTCTTGTACTTATGTCAGCATTGTGCCTTTTCTATTTAATTCCGATGCAATTTCTGTGTTTCATCGTCATTAAGAAGGTCAGAGGGACACAGTAAACCTGAAGTGAAGTATCGGAATCTATAACTAGTGTCACAGGAATGGTTAAAACATAGACAGTAGGAAGAGTCAGTCGTTTTGTACTTAAGTCGGCATTGTGTCTTTTGTATATAATACCGATGCAATTTCTGTGTTTCGTCGTCGATAAGAAGGTCCAAGGGATACAGTAAACCTGAAGTGAAGCATCGGAATCTATATCTAGTGTCACATTAATGGTTTAAAACATAGACACGGAAGAGTCAGTCTTCTTGTACTTAAGTCGGCATTTTGCCTTTGCTATTTAATTCCGATGCTATTTCTGTGTTTCGTCGTCAACAAGAAGGTCCAAGGGATACATTAAAACTGAAGTGAAGCATCGGAATCTATAAGTAGTGTCACTGAAAAGGTTCAAAACATAGACAGTAAGAAGAGTCAGTCTTATTGTACTTAAGTCGGCATTGTGCCTTTTGTATTTAATTCCGATGCAATTTCTGTGTTTCATCGTCAATAAGAAGGTCCAAGGGATACAGTAAACCTGAAGTGAAGCATCGGAATCTATAACTAGAGTCAAAGGAATGGTTCAAAGTATAGACAGTAGGAAGAGTCAGTCTTCTTGTACTTAAGTCGGCATTGTGCATTTTTTATATAATTCCGATGCAATTTCTTTGTTTCATCGTCAATAAGAAGGTCAGACGGAAACAGTAAACCTGAAGTGAAGCATCGGAATCTATAACTAGTGTCACAGGAATGGTTCAAAACATTATTCAGTAGGAAGTGTCAGTCTTCTTGTACTTAAGTCGGCATTGTGCCTTTTCTATTTAATTCCGATGCAAGTTCTGTGTTTCGTCGTCAATAAGAAGGTCCAAGGGATACAGTACACCTGAAGTGAAGCATCGGAATCTATAACTAGTGTCACAGATAAGGTTCAAAACATAGACAGTAAGAAGAGGCAGTCTTCTTGTACTTAAGTCGGCATTGTGCCTTTTCTACTTAATTCCGATGCAATTTCTGGTTTCATCGTCAATAAGAAGGTCCAAGGGATACAGTAAACCTGAAGTGAAGCATCGGAATCTATAACTAGTGTCAAAGGAAAGGTTCAAAACATAGACAGAAGGAAGGGTCAGTCTTCTTGAACTTAAGTCGGCATTGTGCCTCTTCTATTTAAATCCGATGCAATTTCTGTGTTTCGTCGTCAATAAGAAGGTCCAAGGGATACAGTAAACATACAGTGAAGCATCGGAATCTAAAACTGGTCTCACAGGAGATGTTCAAAACATAGTCAGTAAGAAGAGTAAGTCTTCTTGTACTTAAGTTGGCATTGTGCCTTCTCTATTTAATTCCGATGCAATTTCTGTGTTTCGTCGCCAATAAGAAGGTCCAAGGAATACAGCAAACCTGAAGTGGAACATAGGAATATGTAACAAGTGTCTCAGGAAAGGTTCAAAACATAGACAGTAAGAAGAGTCAGTCTTCTTGTACTTAAGTCGCCATTGTGCCTTTTGTATTTAATTCCGATGCAATTTCTGCGTTACATCGTCAACAAGAAGGTCAGAGGGATACTGTAAAGCTAAAGTGAAGCATCGGAATCTATAACTAGTGTCACAGGAATGGTTCAAAGCACAGTCTGTAAGATGAGTCAGTCTTCATGTACTTAAGTCGGCATTGTGCTTTTTCTATTTAATTCCGATGCAATATCTGTGTTTCGTCGTCAATAAGAAGGTCCTAGGGATACAGTAAACCTGAAGTGAAGCATGGGAATCTATAACTAGTGTCACAGGAATGGTTCAATACGTAGAGAGTAGGAAGAGTTAGTCTTCTTGATCTTAAGTCGGCATTGTGCCTTTTGTATTTAATTCCGATGCATCTCCTGTGTTTCATCGTCAATAAGAATGTCAGAGGGATACAGTGAACCTGAAGTGAAGCATCGGAATCTATAACTAGTGTCTCAGGAATGGTTCAAAACATATACAGTAGGAAGAGTCAGTCTTCTTTACTTAAGTCGGCATTGTGCCTTTTCTATTTAATTCCGATGCAATTTCTGTGTTTTGTCGTCATTAAGAAGGTCCAAGGGATGCAGTAAATCTGAATTGAAGCATCGGAATCTATAGCCAGTGTCACAGGAAAAGTTCAAAGCACAGACAATAAGAAGAGTCAGTCTTCTTGTACTTAAGTCGGCATTGTGCCTTTTCTATTTAATTCTGATGCAATTTCTGTGTTTCGTCGTCATTAAGAAGGTCAAGGGATACAGTAAACCTGAAGTGAAGCATCGGAATCTATAACTAGTGTCACAGGGATGGTTCAAATCATACACAGCAAGAAGAGTCAGTCTTCTTGTACTTAAGTCGGCATTGTTCATTTTGTATTTAATTCCGATGCAATTTCTGTGTTTCGTCGTCAATAAGAAGGTCCAAGGGATACAGTAAACATATAGTGAAGCATCGGAACCTAAAACTGGTCTCACAGGAAATGTTCAAATCATAGTCAGTAAGAAGAGTCAGTCTTCTTGTACTTATGTCGGCATTGTGCCTTTTCTATTTAATTCCGATGCAATTTCTGTGTTTCGTCGTCAATAAGAAGGTCCAAGGGATAGAGTAAACCTGAAGTGAAGCATCGGAATCTAAAACCGGACTCACAGGAAAGGTTCAAAACGTAGAGAGTAAGAAGTGTCAGTCATCTTGTATTTGAGTCGGCATTGTGCTTTTGTATTTAATTCCGATGCAATTTCTGTGTTTCATCGTAAATAAGAAGGCCAGAGGGATACACTAAACCTGAAGTGAAGCATCGGAATCTATAACTAGTGTCACAGGAATGGTTAAAACATAGACAGTAGGAAGAGTCAGTCGTTTTGTACTTAAGTCGGCATTGTGTCTTTTGTATTTAATACCGATGCAATTTCTGTGTTTCGTCGTCAATAAGAAGGTCCAAGGGATACAGTAAACCTGAAGTGAAGCATCGGTATCTGTAAGTAGTGTCACTGAAAAGGTACAAACGATAGACAGTAAGAAGAGTCAGTCTTATTGTACTTAAGTCGGCATTGTGCCTTTTGTATTTAATTCCGAGGCAATTTCTGTGTTTCATCGTCAATAAGAAGGTCCAAGGGATACAGTAAACCTGAAGTGAAGCATCGAAATCTATAATTAGAGTCACAGGAATGGTTCAAAACATAGACAGTGGGAAGAGTCATTCTTCTTGTACTTAAGTCGGCATTGTGCCTTTTTTATTTA
Organism: Schistocerca americana; assembly: GCF_021461395.2. NCBI lineage: Eukaryota > Metazoa > Arthropoda > Insecta > Orthoptera > Acrididae > Schistocerca > Schistocerca americana. Next base: position 17,846,440 of record NC_060130.1, on the reverse strand, counting down.
ATTCCGATGCAATTTCTGTGTTTCATCGTCAATAAGAAGGTCAGAGGGATACAGTAAACCTGAAGTGAAGCATCGGAATCTATAACTAGTGTCACAGGAATGGTTCAAAACAGTATTCAGTAGGAAGTGTCAGTCTTCTTGTACTTAAGTCGGCATTGTGCCTTTTCTATTTAATTCCGATGCAATTTCTGTGTTTCGTCGTCAATAAGAAGGTCCAAGGGATACAGTAAACCTGAAGTGAAGCATCGGAATCTATATCTAGTGTCACAGATAAGGTTCAAAACATAGACAGTAAGAAGTGGCAGTCTTCTTGTACTTAAGTCGGCATTGTGCCTTTTCTACTTAATTCCGATGCAATTTCTGGTTTCATCGTCAATAAGAAGGTCCAAGGGATACAGTAAACCTGAAGTGAAGCATCGGAAGCTATAACTAGTGTCAAAGGAAAAGTTCAAAACATTGACAGAAGGAAGGGTCAGTCTTCTTGAACTTAAGTCGGCATTGTGCCTCTTCTATTTATATCCGATGCAATTTCTGTGTTTCGTCGTCAATAAGAAGATCCAAGGGATACAGTAAACATACAGTGAAGCATCGGAATCTAAAACTGGTCTCACAGGAAATGTTCAAAGCATAGTCAGTAAGAAGAGTAAGTCTTCTTGTACTTAAGTCGCCATTGTGCCTTTTTTATTTAATTCCGATGCAATTTCTGCGTTACATCGTCAATAAGAAGGTCAGAGGGATACTGTAAAGCTAAAGTGAAGCATCGGAATCTATAACTAGTGTCACAGGAATGGTTCAAAGCACAGTCTGTAAGATGAGTCAGTCTTCATGTACTTAAGTCGGCATTGTGATTTTTCTATTTAATTCCGATGCAATTTCTGTGTTTCGTCGTCAATAAGAAGGTCCAAGGGATACAGTAAACCTGAAGTGAAGCATGGGAATCTATAACTAGTGTCACAGGAATGGTTCAAAATATAGAGAGTAGGAAGAGTTAGTCTTCTTGATCTTAAGTCGGCATTGTGCCTTTTATATCTAATTCCGATGCAACTCCTGTGTTTCATCGTCAATAAGAATGTCAGATGGATACAGTGAACCTGAAGTGAAGCATCGGAATCTATAACTAGTGTCTCAGGAATGGTTCAAAACATATACAGTAGGAAGAGTCAGTCTTCTTTACTTAAGTCGGCATTGTGCCTTTTCTATTTAATTCCGATGCAATTTCTGTGTTTTGTCGTCATTAAGAAGGTCCAAGGGATGCAGTAAACATATAGTGAAGCATCGGAATCTAAAACTGGTCTCACAGGAAATGTTCAAATCATAGTCAGTAAGAAGCGTCAGTCTTCTTGTACTTATGTCGGCATTGTGCCTTTTCTATTTAATTCCGATGCAATTTCAGTGTTTCGTCGTCAATAAGAAGGTCCAAGGGATAGCGTAAACCTGAAGTGAGGCATCGGAATCTAAAACCGTACTCACAGGAAAGGTTCAAAACATAGAGAGTAAGAAGAGTCAGTCATCTTGTATTTGAGTCGGCATTGTGCCTTTTCTATTTAATTCCGATGCAATTTCTGTGTTTCATCGTCATTAAGAAGGTCAGAGGGATACAGTAAACCTGAAGTGAAGTATCGGAATCTATAACTAGTGTCACAGGAATGGTTAAAACATAGACAGTAGGAAGAGTCAGTCGTTTTGTACTTAAGTCGGCATTGTGTCTTTTGTATATAATACCGATGCAATTTCTGTGTTTCGTCGTCAATAAGAAGGTCCAAGGGATACAGTAAACCTGAAGTGAAGCATCGGAATCTATATCTGGTGTCACAGGAATGGTTTAAAACATAGACACGGAAGAGTCAGTCTTCTTGTACTTAAGTCGGCATTTTGCCTTTGCTATTTAATTCCGATGCTATTTCTGTGTTTCGTCGTCAACAAGAAGGTCCAAGGGATACATTAAAACTGAAGTGAAGCATCGGAATCTATAACTAGAGTCACAGGAATGGTTCAAAACATAGACAGTAGGAAGAGTCAGTCTTCTTGTACTTAAGTCGGCATTGTGTATTTTTTATTTAATTCCGATGCAATTTCTGTGTTTCATCGTCAATAAGAAGGTCAGAGGGATACAGTAATCCTGAAGTGAAGCATGGGAATCTATAACTAGTGTCACAGGAATGGTTCAAAACATTATTCAGTAGGAAGTGTCAGTCTTCTTGTACTTAAGTCGGCATTGTGCCTTTTCTATTTAATTCCGATGCAATTTCTGTGTTTCGTCGTCAATAAGAAGGTCCAAGGGATACAGTACACCTGAAGTGAAGCATCGGAATCTATAACTAGTGTCACAGATAAGGTTCAAAACATAGACAGTAAGAAGAGGCAGTCTTCTTGTACTTAAGTCGGCATTGTGCCTTTTCTACTTAATTCCGATGCAATTTCTGGTTTCATCGTCAATAAGAAGGTCCAAGGGATTCAGTAAACCTGAAGTGAAGCATCGGAATCTATAACTAGTGTCAAAGGAAAGGTTCAAAACATAGACAGATGGAAGGGTCAGTCTTCTTGAACTTAAGTCGGCATTGTGCCTCTTCTATTTAAATCCGATGCAATTTCTGTATTTCGTCGTCAATAAGAAGGTCCAAGGGATACAGTAAACATACAGTGAAGCATCGGAATCTAAAACTGGTCTCACAGGAGATGTTCAAAACATAGTCAGTAAGAAGAGTAAGTCTTCTTGTACTGAAGTTGGCATTGTGCCTTCTCTATTTAATTCCGATGCAATTTCTGTGTTTCGTCGCCAATAAGAAGGTCCAAGGAATACAGCAAACCTGAAGTGGAACATAGGAATATATAACTAGTGCCTCAGGAAAGGTTCAAAACATAGACAGTAAGAAGAGTCAGTCTTCTTGAACTTAAGTCGCCATTGTGCCTTTTGTATTTAATTCCGATGCAATTTCTGCGCTACATCGTCAACAAGAAGGTCAGAGGGATACTGTAAAGCTAAAGTGAAACATCGGAATCTATAACTAGTGTCACAGGAATGGTTTAAAGCACAGTCTGTAAGATGAGTCAGTCTTCATGTACTTAAGTCGGCATTGTGCTTTTTGTATTTAATTCCGATGCAATTTCTGTGTTTCGTCGTCAATAAGAAGGTCCTAGGGATACAGTAAACCTGACGTGAAGCATGGGAATCTATAACTAGTGTCACAGGAATGGTTCAAAACATAGAGAGTAGGAAGAGTTAGTCTTCTTGATCTTAAGTCGGCATTGTGCCTTTTGTATTTAATTCCGATGCATCTCCTGTGTTTCATCGTCAATACGAATGTCAGAGGGATACAGTGAACCTGAAGTGAAGCATCGGAATCTATAACTAGTGTCTCAGGAATGGTTCAAAACATATACAGTAGGAAGAGTCAGTCTTCTTGTACTTAAGTCGGCATTGTGCATTTTGTATTTAATTCCGATGCAATTTCTGTGTTTCGTCGTCAATAAGAAGGTCCAAGGGATACAGAAAGCATATAGTGAAGCATCGGAACCTAAAACTGGCCTCACAGGAAATGTTCAAATCATAGTCAGTAAGAAGAGTCAGTCTTCTTGTACTTATGTCGGCATTGTGCCTTTTCTATTTAATTCCGATGCAATTTCTGTGTTTCGTCGTCAATAAGAAGGTCCAAGGGATAGAGTAAACCTGAAGTGAAGCATCGGAATCTAAAACCGGACTCACAGGAAAGGTTCAAAACGTAGAGAGTAAGAAGTGTCAGTCATCTTGTATTTGAGTCGGCATTGTGCCTTTTGTATTTAATTCCGATGCAATTTCTGTGTTTCATCGTAAATAAGAAGGCCAGAGAGATACAGTAAACCTGAAGTGAAGCATCGGAATCTATAACTAGTGTCACAATAATGGTTAAAACATAGACAGTAGGAAGAGTCAGTCGTTTTGTACTTAAGTCCGCATTGTGTCTTTTGTATTTAATACCGATGCAATTTCTGTGTTTCGACGTCCATAAGAAGGTCCAAGGGATACAGTAAACCTGAAGTGAAGCATCGGAATCTATATCTAGTGTCACAGGAATGGTTTAAAACATAGACACGGAAGAGTCAGTCTTCTTGTACTTAAGTCGACATTTTGCCTTTGCTATTTAATTCCGATGCAATTTCTGTGTTTTGTCGTCATTAAGAAGGTCCAAGGGATGCAGTAAATCTGAATTGAAGCATCGGAAGCTATATCTAGTGTCACAGGAAAGGTTCAAAACATAGACAGTAAGAAGAGTCAGTCTTCTTGGACATGAGTCAGCATTGTGCCATTTGTATTTAATTCCGATGCAATTACTGTGCTTCATCGTCAATAAGCAGGTCAGAGGGATACAGTAAACCTGAAGTGAAGCATCGGAATCTATAACTAGTGTCACAGGAATGGTTCAAATCATACACAGCAAGAAGAGTCAGTCTTCTTGTACTTAAGTCGGCATTGTGCATTTTGTATTTAATTCCGATGCAATTTCTGTGTTTCGTCGTCAATAAGAAGGTCCAAGGGATACAGTAAACCTGAAGTGAAGCATCGGAATCTATATCTAGTGTCACAGATAAGGTTCAAAACATAGACAGTAAGAAGAGTCAGTCTTCTTGTACTTAAGTCGCCATTGTGCCTTTTGTATTTAATTCCGATGCAATTTCTGCGTTACATCGTCAACAAGAAGGTCAGAGGGATACTGTAAAGCTAAAGTGAAGCATCGGAATCTATAACTAGTGTCACACGAATGGTTCAAAGCACAGTCTGTAAGATGAGTCAGTCTTCATGTACTTAAGTCGGCATTGTGCTTTTTCTATTTAATTCCGATGCAATTTCTGTGTTTCGTCGTCAATAAGAAGGTCCTAGGGATACAGTAAACCTGAAGTGAAGCATGGGAATCTATAACTAGTGTCACAGGAATGGTTCAATACATAGAGAGTAGGAAAAGTTAGTCTTCTTGATCTTAAGTCGGCATTGTGCCTTTTGTATTTAATTCCGATGCATCTCCTGTGTTTCATCGTCAATAAGAATGTCAGAGGGATACAGTGAACCTGAAGTGAAGCATCGGAATCTATAACTAGTGTCTCAGGAATGGTTCAAAACATATACAGTAGGAAGAGTCAGTCTTCTTTACTTATGTCGGCATTGTGCCTTTTCTATTTAATTCCGATGCAATTTCTGTGTTTTGTCGTCATTAAGAAGGTCCAAGGGATGCAGTAAATCTGAATTGAAGCATCGGATTCTATAGCCAGTGTCACAGGAAAAGTTCAAAACACAGACAGTAAGAAGAGTCAGTCTTCTTGTACTTAAGTCGGCATTGTGCCTTTTCTATTTAATTCTGATGCAATTTCTGTGTTTCGTCGTCATTAAGAAGGTCCAAGGGATACAGTAAACCTGAAGTGAAGCATCGGAAGCTATATCTAGTGTCACAGGAAAGGTTCAAAACATAGACATTAAGAAGAGTCAGTCTTCTTGGACATGAGTCAGCATTGTGCCATTTGTATTTAATTCCGATGCAATTACTGTGCTTCATCGTCAATAAGCAGGTCAGAGGGATACAGTAAACCTGAAGTGAAGCATCGGAATCTATAACTAGTGTCACAGGAATGGTTCAAATCATACACAGCAAGAAGAGTCAGTCTTCTTGTACTTAAGTCGGCATTGTGCATTTTGTATTTAATTCCGATGCAATTTCTGTGTTTCGTCGTCAATAAGAAGGTCCAAGGGATACAGTAAACATATAGTGAAGCATCGGAATCTAAAACTGGTCTCACAGGAAATGTTCAAATCATAGTCAGTAAGAAGAGTCAGTCTTCTTGTACTTATGTCGGCATTGTGCCTTTTCTATTTAATTCCGATGCAATTTCTGTGTTTCGTCGTCAATAAGAAGGTCCAAGGGATAGAGTAAACCTGAAGTAAAGCATCGGAATCTAGAACCGGACTCACAGGAAAGGTTCAAAACGTAGAGAGTAAGAAGTGTCAGTCATCTTGTATTTGAGTCGGCATTGTGCCTTTTGTATTTAATTCCGATGCAATTTCTGTGTTTCATCGTAAATAAGAAGGCCAGAGGGATACAGTAAACCTGAAGTGAAGCATCGGAATCTATAACTAGTGTCACAGGAATGGTTAAAACATAGACAGTAGGAAGAGTCAGTCGTTTTGTACTTAAGTCGGCATTGTGTCTTTTGTATTTAATACCGATGAAATTTCTGTGTTTCGTCGTCAATAAGAAGGTCCAAGGGATACAGTAAACCTGAAGTGAAGCATCGGAATCTGTAAGTAGTGTCACTGAAAAGGTTCAAAACATAGACAGTAAGAAGAGTCAGTCTTATTGTACTTAAGTCGGCATTGTGCCTTTTGTATTTAATTCCGAGGCAATTTCTGTGTTTCATCGTCAATAAGAAGGTCCAAGGGATACAGTAAACCTGAAGTGAAGCATCGAAATCTATAATTAGAGCCACAGGAATGGTTCAAAACATAGACAGTGGGAAGAGTCATTCTTCTTGTACTTAAGTCGGCATTGTGCCTTTTTTATTTAATTCCGATGCAATTTCTGTGTTTCATCGTCAATAAGAAGGTCAGAGGGATACAGTAAACCTGAAGTGAAGCATCGGAATCTATAACTAGTGTCACAGGAATGGTTCAAAACAGTATTCAGTAGGAAGTGTCAGTCTTCTTGTACTTAAGTCGGCATTGTGCCTTTTCTATTTAATTCCGATGCAATTTCTGTGTTTCGTCGTCAATAAGAAGGTCCAAGGGATACAGTAAACCTGAAGTGAAGCATCGGAATCTATATCTAGTGTCACAGATAAGGTTAAAAACATAGACTGTAAGAAGTGGCAGTCTTCTTGTACTTAAGTCGGCATTGTGCCTTTTCTACTTAATTCCGATGCAATTTCTGGTTTCATCGTCAATAAGAAGGTCCAAGGGATACAGTAAACCTGAAGTGAAGCATCGGAATCTATAACTAGTGTCAAAGGAAAAGTTCAAAACATAGACAGAAGGAAGGGTCAGTCTTCTTGAACTTAAGTCGGCATTGTGCCTCTTCTATTTAAATCCGATGCAATTTCTGTGTTTCGTCGTCAATAAGAAGGTCCAAGGGATACAGTAAACGTACAGTGAAGCATCGGAATCTAAAACTGGTCTCACAGGAAATGTTCAAAGCATAGTCAGTAAGAAGAGTAAGTCTTCTTGTACTTAAGTTGACATTGTGCCTTCTCTCTTTAATTCCGATGCAATTTCTGTGTTTCGTCGCCAATAAGAAGGTCCAAGGGATACAGAAAACCTGAAGTGGAACATAGGAATATATAACTAGTGTCACAGGAAAGGTTCAAAACATAGACAGTAAGAAGAGTCAGTCTTCTTGTACTTAAGTCGCCATTGTGCCTTTTTTATTTAATTCCGATGCAATTTCTGCGTTACATCGTCAATAAGAAGGTCAGAGGGATACTGTAAAGCTAAAGTGAAGCATCGGAATCTATAACTAGTGTCACAGGAATGGTTCAAAGCACAGTCTGTAAGATGAGTAAGTCTTCATGTACTTAAGTCGGCATTGTGATTTTTCTATTTAATTCCGATGCAATTTCTGTGTTTCGTCGTCAATAAGAAGGTCCAAGGGATACAGTAAACCTGAAGTGAAGCATGGGAATCTATAACTAGTGTCACAGGAATGGTTCAAAATATAGAGAGTAGGAAGAGTTAGTCTTCTTGATCTTAAGTCGGCATTGTGCCTTTTATATTTAATTCCGATGCAACTCCTGTGTTTCATCGTCAATAAGAATGTCAGAGGGATACAGTGAACCTGAAGTGAAGCATCGGAATCTATAACTAGTGTCTCAGGAATGGTTCAAAACATATACAGTAGGAAGAGTCAGTCTTCTTTACTTAAGTCGGCATTGTGCCTTTTCTATTTAATTCCGATGCAATTTCTGTGTTTTGTCGTCATTAAGAAGGTCCAAGGGATGCAGTAAACATATAGTGAAGCATCGGAATCTAAAACTGGTCCCACAGGAAATGTTCAAATCATAGTCAGTAAGAAGCGTCAGCCTTCTTGTACTTATGTCGGCATTGTGCCTTTTCTATTTAATTCCGATGCAATTTCAGTGTTTCGTCGTCAATAAGAAGGTCCAAGGGATAGCGTAAACCTGAAGTGAAGCATCGGAATCTAAAACCGTACTCACAGGAAAGGTTCAAAACATAGAGAGTAAGAAGAGTCAGTCATCTTGTATTTGAGTCGGCATTGTGCCTTTTCTATTTAATTCCGATGCAATTTCTGTGTTTCATCGTCATTAAGAAGGTCAGAGGGATACAGTAAACCTGAAGTGAAGTATCGGAATCTATAACTAGTGTCACAGGAATGGTTCAAAGCACAGTCTGTAAGATGAGTCAGTCTTCATGTACTTAAGTCGGCATTGTGCTTTTTCTATTTAATTCCGATGCAATTTCTGTGTTTCGTCGTCAATAAGAAGGTCCTAGGGATACAGTAAACCTGAAGTGAAGCATGGGAATCTAAAACCGGACTCACAGGAAAGGTTCAAAACGTAGAGAGTAAGAAGTGTCAGTCATCTTGTATTTGAGTCGGCATTGTGCCTTTTGTATTTAATTCCTATGCAATTTCTGTGTTTCATCGTAAATAAGAAGGCCAGAGGGATACAGTAAACCTGAAGTGAAGCATCGGAATCTATAACTAGTGTCACAGGAATGGTTAAAACATAGACAGTAGGAAGAGTCAGTCTTCTTGTACTTAAGTCGGCATTGTGCATTTTGTATTTAATTCCGATGCAATTTCTGTGTTTCGTCGTCAATAAGAAGGTCCAAGGGATACAGAAAACATATAGTGAAACATCGGAACCTAAAACTGGTCTCACAGGAAATGTTCAAATCATAGTCAGTAAGAAGAGTCAGTCTTCTTGTACTTATGTCGGCATTGTGCCTTTTCTATTTAATTCCGATGCAATTTCTGTGTTTCGTCGTCAATAAGAAGGTCCAAGGGATAGAGTAAACCTGAAGTGAAGCATCGGAATCTAAAACCGGACTCACAGGAAAGGTTCAAAACGTAGAGAGTAAGAAGTGTCAGTCATCTTGTATTTGAGTCGGCATTGTGCCTTTTGTATTTAATTCCGATGCAATTTCTGTGTTTCATCGTAAATAAGAAGGCCAGAGGGATACAGTAAACCTGAAGTGAAGCATCGGAATCTATAACTAGTGTCACAGGAATGGTTAAAACATAGACAGTAGGAAGAGTCAGTCGTTTTGTTCTTAAGTCGGCATTGTGTCTTTTGTATTTAATACCGATGCAATTTCTGTGTTTCGTCGTCAATAAGAAGGTCCAAGGGATACAGTAAACCTGAAGTGAAGCATCGGAATCTATATCTAGTGTCACAGGAATGGTTTAAAACATAGACACGGAAGAGTCAGTCTTCTTGTACTTAAGTCGACATTTTGCCTTTGCTATTTAATTCCGATGCAATTTCTGTGTTTTGTCGTCATTAAGAAGGTCCAAGGGATGCAGTAAATCTGAATTGAAGCATCGGAAGCTATATCTAGTGTCACAGGAAAGGTTCAAAACATAGACAGTAAGAAGAGTCAGTCTTCTTGGACATGAGTCAGCATTGTGCCATTTGTATTTAATTCCGATGCAATTACTGTGCTTCATCGTCAATAAGCAGGTCAGAGGGATACAGTAAACCTGAAGTGAAGCATCGGAATCTATAACTAGTGTCACAGGAATGGTTCAAATCATACACAGCAAGAAGAGTCAGTCTTTTTGTACTTAAGTCGGCATTGTGCATTTTGTATTTAATTCCGATGCAATTTCTGTGTTTCGTCGTCAATAAGAAGGTCCAAGGGATACAGAAAACATATAGTGAAGCATCGGAACCTAAAACTGGTCTCACAGGAAAGTTCAAATCATAGTCAGTAAGAAGAGTCAGTCTTCTTGTACTTATGTCGGCATTGTGCCTTTTCTATTTAATTCCGATGCAATTTCTGTGTTTCGTCGTCAATAAGAAGGTCCAAGGGATATAGTAAACCTGTAGTGAAGTATCGGAATCTAAAACCGGACTCACAGGAAAGGTTCAAAACGTAGAGAGTAAGAAGTGTCAGTCATCTTGTATTTGAGTCGGCATTGTGCCTTTTGTATTTAATTCCGATGCAATTTCTGTGTTTCATCGTAAATAAGAAGGCCAGAGGGATACAGTAAACCTGAAGTGAAGCATCGGAATCTATAACTAGTGTCACAGGAATGGTTAAAACATAGACAGTAGGAAGAGTCAGTCGTTTTGTTCTTAAGTCGGCATTGTGTCTTTTGTATTTAATACCGATGCAATTTCTGTGTTTCGTCGTCAATAAGAAGGTCCAAGGGATACAGTAAACCTGAAGTGAAGCATCGGAATCTATATCTAGTGTCACAGGAATGGTTTAAAACATAGACACGAAAGAGACAGTCTTCTTGTACTTAAGTCGGCATTTTGCCTTTGCTATTTAATTCCGATGCTATTTCTGTGTTTCGTCGTCAATAAGAAGGTCCAACGGATACATTAAACCTGAAGTGAAGCATCGGAATCTATAAGTAGTGTCACTGAAAAGGTTCAAAACATAGACAGTAAGAAGAGTCAGTCTTATTGTACGTAAGTCGGCATTGTGCCATTTGTATTTAATCCCGAGGCAATTTCTGTGTTTCATCGTCAATAAGAAGGTCCAAGGGATACAGTAAACCTGAAGTGAAGCATCGAAATCTATAACTAGTGTCACAGGAATGGTTCAAAACATTATTCAGTAGGAAGAGTCAGTCTTCTTGTACTTAAGTCGGCATTGTGACTTTTCTATTTAATTCCGATACAATTTCTGTGTTTCGTCGTCAATAAGAAGGTCCAAGGGATACAGTAAACCTGAAGTGAAGCATCGGAATCTATATCTAGTGTCACAGATAAGGTTCAAAACATAGACAGTAAGAAGTGGCAGTCTTCTTGTACTTAAGTCGGCATTGTGCCTTTTCTACTTAATTCCGATGCGATTTCTGGTTTCGTCGTCAATAAGAAGGTCCAAGGGATACAGTAAACCTGAAGTGAAGCATCGGAATCTATAACTAGTGTCAAAGGAAAAGTTCAAAACATAGACAGAAGGAACGGTCAGTCTTCTTGAACTTAAGTCGGCATTGTGCCTCTTCTATTTAAATCCGATGCAATTTCTGTGGTTCGTCGTCAATAAGAAGCTCCAAGGAATACAGTAAACATACAGTGAAGCATCGGAATCTAAAACTGGTCTCACTGGAAATGTTCAAAGCATAGTCAGTAAGAAGAGTAAGTCTTCTTGTACTTAAGTTGACATTGTGCCTTCTCTATTTAATTCCGATGCAATTTCTGTGTTTCGTCGCCAATAAGAAGGTCCAAGGGATACAGCAAACCTGAAGTGGAACATAGGAATATATAACTAGTGTCACAGGAAAGGTTCAAAACATAGACAGTAAGAAGAGTCAGTCTTCTTGTACTTAAGTCCCCATTGTGCCTTTTGTATTTAATTCCGATGCAATTTCTGCGTTACATCGTCAATAAGAAGGTCAGAGGGATACTGTAAAGCTAAAGTGAAGCTTCGGAATCTATAACTAGTGTCACAGGAATGGTTCAAAGCACAGTCTGTAAGATGAGTCAGTCTTCATGTACTTAAGTCGGCATTGTGATTTTTCTATTTAATTCCGATGCAATTTCTGTGTTTCGTCGTCAATATGAAGGTCCAAGGGATACAGTAAACCTGAAGTGAAGCATGGGAATCTATAACTAATGTCACAGGAATGGTTCAAAACATAGAGAGTAGGAAGAGTTAGTCTTCTTGATCTTAAGTAGGCATTGTGCCTTTTCTATTTAATTCCGATGCAACTCCTGTGTTTCATCGTCAATAAGAATGTCAGAGGGATACAGTGAACCTGAAGTGAAGCATCGGAATCTATAACTAGTGCCTCAGGAATGGTTCAAAACATATTCAGTAGGAAGAGTCAGTCTTCTTTACTTAAGTCGGCATTGTGCCTTTTCTATTTAATTCCGATGCAATTTCTGTGTTTTGTCGTCATTAAGAAGGTCCAAGGGATGCAGTAAATCTGAATTGAAGCATCGGAATCTATAGCTAGTGTCAAAGGAAAGGTTCAAAACATAGACAGAAGGAAGAGTCAGTCTTCTTGAACTTAAGCCGGCATTGTGCCTCTTCTATTTAAATTCGATGCAATTTCTGTGTTTCGTCGTCAATAAGAAGGTCCAAGGGATACAGTAAACATACAGTGAAGCATCGGAATCTAAAACTGGTCTCACAGGAAATGTTCAAAACATAGTCAGTAAGAAGAGTCAGTCTGCTTGTACTTAAGTTGGCATTGTGCCTTCTCTATTTAATTTCGATGCAATTTCTGTGTTTCGTCGCCAATAAGAAGGTCCAAGGGATACAGTAAACCTGAAGTGAAGCATCGGAATCTATAACTAGTGTCACAGGAATGGTTCAAATCATACACAGCAAGAAGAGTCAGTCTTCTTGTGCTTAAGTCGGCATTGTGCATTTTGTATTTAATTCCGATGCAATTTCTGTGTTTCATCGTCAATAAGAAGGTCCAAGGGATACAGTAAACATATAGTGAAGCATCGGAATCTAAAACTGGTCTCACAGGAAATGTTCAAATCATAGTCAGTAAGAAGAGTCACTCTTCTTGTACTTATGTTGGCATTGTGCCTTTTCTATTTAATTCCGATGCAATTTCTGTGTTTCGTCGTCAATAAGAAGGTCCAAGGGATAGAGTAAACCTGAAGTGAAGCATCGGAATCTAAAACCGGACTCACAGGAAAGGTTCAAAACATAGAGATTTAGAAGAGTCAGTAGTCTTGTATTTGAGTCGGCATTGTGCCTTTTGTATTTAATTCCGATGCAATTTCTGTGTTTCATCGTCAATAAGAAGGCCAGAGGGATACAGTATACTTGAAGTGAAGCATCGGAATCTATAACTAGTGTCACAGGAATGGTTAAAACATAGATAGTAGGAAGAGTCAGTCGTTTTGTACGTAAGTCGGCATTGTGTCTTTTGTATTTAATACCGATGCAATTTCTGTGTTTCGTCGTCAATAAGAAGGTCCAAGGGATACAGTAAACCTGAAGTGAAGCATCGGAATCTATATCTAGTGTCACAGGAATGGTTTAAAGCAAAGACACGGAAGAGTCAGTCTTCTTGTACATAAGTCGGCATTTTGCCTTTGCTATTTAATTCCGATGCTATTTCTGTGTTTCGTCGTCAATAAGAAGTTCCAAGGGATACATTAAACCTGAAGTGAAGCATCGGAATCTATAAGTAGTGTCACTGAAAAGGTTCAAAACATAGACAGTAAGAAGAGTCAGTCCTATTGTACTTAAGTCGGCATTGTGCCTTTTGTAATTAATTCCGATGCAATTTCTGTGTTTCATCGTCAATAAGAAGGTCCAAGGGATAGAGTAAACCTGAAGTGAAGCATCGGAATCTAAAACCGGACTCACAGGAAAGGTTCAAAACGTAGAGAGTAAGAAGTGTCAGTCATCTTGTATTTGAGTCGGCATTGTGCCTTTTGTATTTAATTCCGATGCAATTTCTGTGTTTCATCGTAAATAAGAAGGCCAGAGGGATACAGTAAACCTGAAGTGAAGCATCGGAATCTATAACTAGTGTCACAGGAATGGTTAAAACATAGACAGTAGGAAGAGTCAGTCGTTTTGTTCTTAAGTCGGCATTGTGTCTTTTGCATTTAATACCGATGCAATTTCTGTGTTTCGTCGTCAATAAGAAGGTCCAAGGGATACAGTAAACCTGAAGTGAAGCATCGGAATCTATATCTAGTGTCACAGGAATGGTTTAAAACATAGACACGGAAGAGTCAGTCTTCTTGTACTTAAGTCGGCATTTTGCCTTTGCTATTTAATTCCGATGCTATTTCTGTGTTTCGTCGTCAATAAGAAGGTCCAACGGATACATTAAACCTGACGTGAAGCATCGGAATCTATAAGTAGTGTCACTGAAAAGGTTCAAAACATAGACAGTAAGAAGAGTCAGTCTTATTGTACGTAAGTCGGCATTGTGCCTTTTGTATTTAATTCCGAGGCAATTTCTGTGTTTCATCGTCAATAAGAAGGTCCAAGGGATACAGTAAACCTGAAGTGAAGCATCGAAATCTATAACTAGTGTCACAGGAATGGTTCAAAACATTATTCAGTAGGAAGAGTCAGTCTTCTTGTACTTAAGTCGGCATTGTGCCTTTTCTATTTAATTCCGATACAATTTCTGTGTTTCGTCGTCAATAAGAAGGTCCAAGGGATACAGTAAACCTGAAGTGAAGCATCGGAATCTATATCTAGTGTCACAGATAAGGTTCAAAAAATAGACAGTAAGAAGTGGCAGTCTTCTTGTACTTAAGTCGGCATTGTGCCTTTTCTACTTAATTCCGATGCAATTTCTGGTTTCATCGTCAATAAGAAGGTCCAAGGGATACAGTAAACATGAAGTGAAGCATCGGAATCTATAACTAGTGTCAAAGGAAAAGTTCAAAACATAGACAGAAGGAACGGTCAGTCTTCTTGAACTTAAGTCGGCATTGTGCCTCTTCTATTTAAATCCGATGCAATTTCTGTGTTTCGTCGTCAATAAGAAGCTCCAAGGAATACAGTAAACATACAGTGAAGCATCGGAATCTAAAACTGGTCTCACAGGAAATGTTCAAAGCATAGTCAGTAAGAAGAGTAAGTCTTCTTGTACTTAAGTTGACATTGTGCCTTCTCTATTTAATTCCGATGCAATTTCTGTGTTTCGTCGCCAATAAGAAGGTCCAATGGATACAGCAAACCTGAAATGGAACATAGGAATATATAACTAGTGTCACAGGAAAGGTTCAAAACATAGACAGTAAGAAGAGACAGTCTTCTTGTACTTAAGTCCCCATTGTGCCTTTTGTATTTAATTCCAATGCAATTTCTGCGTTACATCGTCAATAAGAAGGTCAGAGGGATACTGTAAAGCTAAAGTGAAGCTTCGGAATCTATAACTAGTGTCACAGGAATGGTTCAAAGCACAGTCTGTAAGATGAGTCAGTCTTCATGTACTTAAGTCGGCATTGTGATTTTTCTATTTAATTCCGATGCAATTTCTGTGTTTCGTCGTCAATATGAAGGTCCAAGGGATACAGTAAACCTGAAGTGAAGCATGGGAATCTATAACTAATGTCACAGGAATGGTTCAAAACATAGAGAGTAGGAAGAGTTAGTCTTCTTGATCTTAAGTAGGCATTGTGCCTTTTCTATTTAATTCCGATGCAACTCCTATGTTTCATCGTCAATAAGAATGTCAGAGGGATACAGTGAACCTGAAGTGAAGCATCGGAATCTATAAGTAGTGCCTCAGGAATGGTTCAAAACATATACAGTAGGAAGAGTCAGTCTTCTTTACTTAAGTCGGCATTGTGCCTTTTCTATTTAATTCCGATGCAATTTCTGTGTTTTGTCGTCATTAAGAAGGTCCAAGGGATACAGTAAACCTGAAGTGAAGCATCGGAATCTATAACTAGTGTCACAGGAATGGTTCAAAACATAGAGAGTAGGAAGAGTTAGTCTTCTTGATCTTAAGTCAGCATTGTGCCTTTTCTATTTAATTCCGATGCAACTTCTGTCTTTCATCGTCAATAAGAATGTCAGAGGGATATAGTGAACCTGAAGTGAAACATTGGAATCTATAACTTGTGTCTCAGGAATGGTTCAAAACATATACATTAGGAAGAGTCAGTCTTCTTTACTTAAGTCGGCATTGTGCCTTTTCTATTTAATTCCGATGAAATTTCTGTGTTTTGTCGTCATTAAGAAGGTCCAAGGGATGCAGTAAGTCTGAATTGAAGCATCGGAATCTATAGCTAGTGTCACAGGAAAAGTTCAAAACACAGACAGTAAGAAGAGTCAGTCTTCCTGTACTTAAGTCGGCATTGTGCCTTTTCTATTTAATTCCGTTGCAATTTCTGTGTTTCGTCGTCATTAAGAAGGTCCAAGGGATACAGTAAACCTGAAGTGAAGCATCGGAAGCTATATCTAGTGTCATAGGAAAGGTTCAAAACATAGACAGTAAGAAGAGTCAGTCTTCTTGGACATGAGTCTGCATTGTGCCATTTGTATTTAATTCCGATGCAATTACTGTGCTTCATCGTCAATAAGAAGGTCAGAGGGATACAGTAAACCTGAAGTGAAGCATCGGAATCTATAACTAGTGTCACAGGAATGGTTCAAAACATTATTCAGTAGGAAGTGTCAGTCTTCTTGTACTTAAGTCGGCATTGTGCCTTTTCTATTTAATTCCGATGCAATTTCTGTGTTTCGTCGTCAATAAGAAGGTCCAAGGGATACAGTAAACCTGAAGTGAAGCATCGGAATCTATATCTAGTGTCACAGATAAGGTTCAAAACATAGACAGTAAGAAGAGGCAGTCTTCTTGTACTTAAGTCGGCATTGTGAATTTTCTACTTAATTCCGATGCAATTTCTGGTTTCATCGTCAATAAGAAGGTCCAAGGGATACAGTAAACCTGAAGTGAGGCATCGGAATCTATAACTAGTGTCAAAGTAAAGGCTCAAAACATAGACAGAAGGAAGGGTCAGTCTTCTTGAACTTAAGTCGGCATTGTGCCTCTTCTATTGAAATCCGATGCAATTTCTGTGTTTCGTCGTCAATAAGAAGGTCCAAGGGATACAGTAAACATACAGTGAAGCATCGGAATCTAAAACTGGTCTCACAGGAAATGTTCAAAGCATAGTCAGTAAGAAGAGTAAGTCTTCTTGTACTTAAGTTGACATTGTGCCTTCTCTATTTAATTCCGATGCAATTTCTGTGTTTCGTCGTCATTAATAAGGTCCAAGGGATACAGTAAACCTGAAGTGAAGCATCGGAAGCTATATCTAGTGTCACAGGAAAGGTTCAAAACATAGACAGTAAGAAGAGTCAGTCTTCTTGGACATGAGTCAGCATTGTGCCATTTGTATTTAATTCCGACGCAATACTGTGCTTCATCGTCAATAAGAAGGTCAGAGGGATGTAGTAAACCTGAAGTGAAGCATCGGAATCTATAACTAGTGTCACAGGAACGGTTCAAATCATACACAGCAAGAAGAGTCAGTCTTCTTGTACTTAAGTCGGCATTGTGCATTTTGTATTTAAATCCGATGCAATTTCTGTGTTTCGTCGTCAATAAGAAGGTCCAAGGGATACAGTAAACATATAGTGAAGCATCGGAATCTAAAACTGGTCTCACAGGAAATGTTCAAATCATAGTCAGTCAGAAGAGTCAGTCTTCTTGTACTTACGTCGGCATTGTGCCTTTTCTATTTAATTCCGATGCAATTTCTGTGTTTCGTCGTCAATAAGAAGGTCCAAGGGATACAGTAAACCTGAAGTGAGGCATCGGAATCTATAAGTAGTGTCAAAGGGAGGGTTCAAAACATAGACAGAAGGAGGAGTCAGTCTTCTTGAACTTAAGCCGGCATTGTGCCTCTTCTATTAAAATCCGATGCAATTTCTGTGTTTCGTCGTCAATAAGGAGGTCCAAGGGATACAGTAAACATACATTGAAGCATCGGAATCTAAAACTGGTCTCACAGGAAATGTTCAAAACATAGTCAGTAAGAAGAGTCAGTCTTCTTGTACTTAAGTTGGCATTGTGCCTTCTCTATTTAATTCCGATGCAATTTTTGTGTTTCGTCGCCAAGATGAAGGTCCAAGGGATACAGCAAACCTGAAGTGGAACATAGGAATATATAACTAGTGTCACAGGAAGGGTTCAAACCATAGACAGTAAGAAGAGTCAGTCTTCTTGTACTTAAGTCGCCATTGTGCCTTTTGTATTTAATTCCGATGCAATTTCTGCGTTACATCGTCAATAAGAAGGTCAGAGGGATACTGTAAACGTAAAGTGAAGCATCGGAATCTATAACTAGTGTCACAGGAATGGTTCAAAGCACAGTCTGTAAGATGAGTCAGTCTTCATGTACTTAAGTCGGCATTGTGCTTTTTCTATTTAAATCCGATGCAATTTCTGTGTTTCGTCATCAATACGAAGGTCCAAGGGATACAGTAAACCTGAAGTGAAGCATCGGAATCTATAACTAGTGTCACAGGAATGGTTCAAAACATAGAGAGTAGGAATAGTTATTCTTCTTGATCTTAAGTCGGCATTGTGCCTTTTCTTTTTAATTCCGATGCAACTTCTGTCTTTCATCGTCAATAAGAATGTCAGAGGCATACAGTGAACCTGAAGTGAAGCATTGGAATCAATAACTTGTGTCTCAGGAATGGTTCAAAACATATACATTAGGAAGAGTCAGTCTTCTTTACTTAAGTCGGCATTGTGCCTTTTCTATTTAATTCCGATGCAATTTCTGTGTTTTGTCGTAATTAAGAAGTTCCAAGGGATGCAGTAAGTCTGAATTGAAGCATCGGAATCTAATGCTAGTGTCACAGGAAAAGTACAAAACACAGACAGTCAGAAGAGTCAGTCTTCCTGTACTTAAGTCGGCATTGTGCCTTTTCTATTTAATTCCGTTGCAATTTCTGTGTTTCGTCGTCATTAAGAAGGTCCAAGGGATACAGTAAACCTGAAGTGAAGCATCGGAAGCTATATCTAGTGTCACAGGAAAGGTTCAAAACATAGACAGTAAGAAGAGTCAGTCTTCTTGGACATGAGTCAGTATTGTGCCATTTGTATTTAATTCCGATGCAATTACTGTGCTTCATCGTCAATAAGAAGGTCAGAGGGATACAGTAAACCTGAAGTGAAGCATCGGAATCTATAACTAGTGTCACAGGAATGGTTCAAATCATACACAGCAAGAAGAGTCAGTCTTCTTGTACTTAAGTCGGCATTGTGCCTTTTCTATTTAATTCCGATGCAATTTCTGTGTTTCGTCGTCAATAAGAAGGTCCAAGGGATAGAGTAAACCTGAAGTGAAGCATCGGAATCTAAAACCGGACTCACAGGAAAGGTTCAAAACATAGAGAATAAGAAGAGTCAGTAATCTTGTATTTGAGTCGGCATTGTGCCTTTTGTATTTAATTCCGATGCAATTTCTGTGTTTCATCGTCAATAAGAAGGCCAGAGGGATACAGTAAACCTGAAGTGAAGCATCGGAATTTATAACTAGTGTCACAGGAATGGTTAAAACACAGACAGTAGGAAGAGTCAGTCGTTTTGTACTTAAGTCGGCATTGTGTCTTTTGTATTTAATACCGATGCAATTTCTGTGTTTCGTCGTCAATAAGAAGGTCCAAGGGATACAGTAAACCTGAAGTGAAGCATCGGAATCTATATCTAGTGTCACAGGAATGGTTTAAAAAATAGACACGGAAGAGTCAGTCTTCTTGTACATAAGTCGGCGTTTTGACTTTGCTATTTAATTCCGATGCTATTTCTGTGTTTCGTCGTCAATATGAAGGTCCAAGGGATACATTAAACCTGAAGTGAAGCATCGGAATCTATAAGTAGTGTCACTGAAAAGGTTCAAAACATAGACAGTACGAAGAGTCAGTCTTATTGTACTTAAGTCGGCATTGTGCCGTTTGTATTTAATTCCGATGCAATTTCTGTGTTTCATCGTCACTAAGAAGGTCCAAGGGATACAGTAAACCTGAAGTGAAGCATTGGAATCTATAACTAGTGTCACAGGAGTGGTTCAAAACATAGAGAGTAGGATGAGTTATTTTTCTTGATCTTAAGTCGGCATTGTACCTTTTCTATTTAATTCCGATGGAACTTCTGTGTTTCATCGTCAATAAGAATGTCAGAGGGATACAGTGTACCTGAAGTGAAGCATCGGAATCTATAACTAGTGTCTCAGGAATGGTTCAAAACATATACAGTAGGAAGAGTCAGTCTTCTTTACTTAAGTCGGCATTGTGCCTTTTCTATTTAATTCCGATGCAATTTCTGTGTTTCGTCGTCATTAAGAAGGTCAAAGGGATGCAGTAAATCTGAATTAAAGCATCGGAATCTATAGCTAGTGTCACAGGAAAAATTCAAAACACAGACAGTAAGAAGAGTCAGTCTTCTTGTACTTAAGTCTGCATTGTGCTTTTGTATTTCATTCCGATGCAATATATGTGTTTCATCGTCAATAAGATGGTAAGAGGGATACAGTAAACCTGAAGTGTAGCATCGGAATTTACAACTAGTGTCACAGAAATGGTTCAAAACATAGACAGGAGGAAGAGTCAGTCTTATTGTACTTAATTTGCATTGTGCCTTTTCCATTTAATTCCGATGCTATTTCTGTGTTTCTTCGTCAATAAGAGGGTCAGAGGGATACAGTAAACCTGAAGTGAAGCATCGAAATCTATAACTAGTGTCACAGGAATGGTTCAAACCATAGGCAGTAAGAAGAGTCAGTCTTCTTGTACTTAAGTCGGCATTGTGCCTTTTGTATTTAATTCCGATGCAATTTCTGTGTTTCATCGTCAATAAGGAGGTCCAAGGCATACAGTAAACATATAGTGAAGCATCGGAATCTATAACTGGTCTCACAGGAAATGTTCAAATCATAGTCAGTAAGAAGAGTCAGTCTTCTTGTACTTAAGTCGGCAATGTGTCTTTTCTATTTAATTCCGATGCAATTTCTGTGTTTCGTCGTCAACAACAAGGTCCAAGGGCTACAGTAAACCTGAAGTGAGGCAACGGAACCTAAAACCGGTCTCACAGGAAAGGCTCAAAACATAGCGAGTAAGAAGAGTCAGTCATCTTGTATTTCAGTCGGCATTGTGCCTTTTGTATTTAATTCCGATGCAATTTCTGTGTTTCATCATCAATAAGAAGGTCAGAGGGATACAGTAAACCTGAAGTGAAGCATCGGAATGTATAACTACTGTCACAGGAATGGTTAAAACATAGACAGTAGGAAGAGTCAGTCGTTTTGTACTTAAATCGGCATTCTGTCTTTTGTATTTAATCCCGATGCAATTTCTGTGTTTCGTCGTCAATAAGAAGGTCCAAGGGATACAGTAAACCTGAAGTGAAGCATCGGAATCTATAACTAGTGTCACAGGAATGGTTTATAACACAGACACGGAAGAGTCAGTCTTCTTGTACTTAAGTCGGCATTCTGCCTTTTGTATTTAATTCCGATGCAATTTCTGTGTTTCGTCGTCAATAAGAAGGTCCAAGGGATACAGTAAACCTGAAGTGAAGCATCGGAATCTTTAACTAGTGTCACAGAAAAGGTTCAAAACATAGACAGTAAGAAGAGTCAGTCTTCTTGGACATGAGTCAGTATTGTGCCATTTGTATTTAATTCCGATGCAATTACTGTGCTTCATCGTCAATAAGAAGGTCAGAGGGATACAGTAAACCTGAAGTGAAGCATCGGAATCTATAACTAGTGTCACAGGAATGGTTCAAATCATACACAGCAAGAAGAGTCAGTCTTCTTGTACTTAAGTCGGCATTGTGCCTTTTCTATTTAATTCCGATGCAATTTCTGTGTTTCGTCGTCAATAAGAAGGTCCAAGGGATAGAGTAAACCTGAAGTGAAGCATCGGAATCTAAAACCGGACTCACAGGAAAGGTTCAAAACATAGAGAGTAAGAAGAGTCAGTAATCTTGTATTTGAGTCGGCATTGTGCCTTTTGTATTTAATTCCGATGCAATTTCTGTGTTTCATCATCAATAAGAAGGTCAGAGGGATACAGTGAACCTGAAGTGAAGCATCGGAATCTATAACTAGTGTCTCAGGAATGGTTCAAAACATATACAGTAGGAAGAGTCAGTCTTCTTTACTTAAGTCGGCATTGTGCCTTTTCTATTTAATTCCGATGCAATTTCTGTGTTTCGTCGTCATTAAGAAGGTCAAAGGGATGCAGTAAATCTGAATTGAAGCATCGGAATCTATAGCTAGTGTCACAGGAAAAGTTCAAAACACAGACAGTAAGAAGAGTCATTCTTCTTGTACTTAAGTCTGCATTGTGCTTTTGTATTTCATTCCGATGCAATATATGTGTTTCATCGTCAATAAGATGGTAAGAGGGATACAGTAAACCTGAAGTGTAGCATCGGAATTTACAACTAGTGTCACAGAAATGGTTCAAAACATAGACAGGAGGAAGAGTCAGTCTTATTGTACTTAATTTGCATTGTGCCTTTTCCATTTAATTCCGATGCTATTTCTGTGTTTCTTCGTCAATAAGAGGGTCAGAGGGATACAGTAAACCTGAAGTGAAGCATCGAAATCTATAACTAGTGTCACAGGCATGGTTCAAACCATAGGCAGTAAGAAGAGTCAGTCTTCTTGTACTTAAGTCGGCATTGTGCCTTTTGTATTTAATTCCGATGCAATTTCTGTGTTTCATCGTCAATAAGGAGGTCCAAGGCATACAGTAAACATATAGTGAAGCATCGGAATCTATAACTGGTCTCACAGGAAATGTTCAAATCATAGTCAGTAAGAAGAGTCAGTCTTCTTGTACTTAAGTCGGCAATGTGCCTTTTCTATTTAATTCCGATGCAATTTCTGTGTTTCGTCGTCAACAACAAGGTCCAAGGGCTACAGTAAACCTGAAGTGAGGCAACGGAACCTAAAACCGGTCTCACAGGAAAGGCTCAAAACATAGCGAGTAAGAAGAGTCAGTCATCTTGTATTTCAGTCGGCATTGTGCCTTTTGTATTTAATTCCGATGCAATTTCTGTGTTTCATCATCAATAAGAAGGTCAGAGGGATACAGTAAACCTGAAGTGAAGCATCGGAATGTATAACTACTGTCACAGGAATGGTTAAAACATAGACAGTAGGAAGAGTCAGTCGTTTTGTACTTAAATCGGCATTCTGTCTTTTGTATTTAATCCCGATGCAATTTCTGTGTTTCGTCGTCAATAAGAAGGTCCAAGGGATACAGTAAACCTGAAGTGAAGCATCGGAATCTATAACTAGTGTCACAGGAATGGTTTATAACACAGACACGGAAGAGTCAGTCTTCTTGTACTTAAGTCGGCATTCTGCCTTTTGTATTTAATTCCGATGCAATTTCTGTGTTTCGTCGTCAATAAGAAGGTCCAAGGGATACAGTAAACCCTAAGTGAAGCATCGGAATCTTTAACTAGTGTCACAGAAAAGGTTCAAAACATAGACAGTAAGAAGAGTCAGTCTAATTGTACGTAAGTCGGCATTCTGTCTTTTGTATTTAATTCCGATGCAATTTCTGTGTTTCGTTGTCAATAAGAAGTTCCAAGGGATACAGTGAACCTGAAGTGAAGCATCGGAATCTATAACTAGTGTCACAGGAATGGTTCAAAACATAGACAGTAAGAAGAGTCAGTTTTCTTGTACTTAAGTCGGCATTGTGCCTTTTCTATTTAATTCCGATGCAATTTCTGTGTTTCATCGTCAATAAGAATGTCAGAGGGATACAGTAAACCTGAAGTGAAGCATCGGAATCTATAACTAGTGTCTCAGGAATAGTTCAAAACATATACAGTAGGAAGAGTCAGTCTTCTTTACTTAAGTGGGAATTGTGCCTTTTCTATTTAATTCCGATGCAATTTCTGCGTTACATCGTGAATAAGAAGGTCAGGGGGATACAGTAAACCTAAAGTGAAGCATCGCAATCTATAACTAGTGTCACAGGAACGGTTCAAAACACAGTCTGTAAGATGAGTCAGTCTTCATGTACTTAAGTCGGTATTGTGCTTTTTCTATTTAATTCCGATGCAATTTCTGTGTTTCGTCGTCAATAAGAAGGTCCAAGGGATACAGTAAACCTGAAGTGAAGCATCGGAATCTATAACTAGTGTCACAGGAATGGTTCAAAACATAGAGAGTAGGATGTGTTATTTTTCTTGATCTTAAGTCGGCATTGTACCTTTTATATTTAATTCCGATGCAACTTCTGTGTTTCATCGTCAATAAGAATGTCAGAGGGATACAGTGAACCTGAAGTGAAGCATCGGAACCTATAACTAGTGTCTCAGGAATGGTTCAAAACATATACAGTAGGAAGAGTCAGTCTTCTTTACTTAAGTGGGCATTGTGCCTTTTCTATTTAATTCCGATGCAATTTCTGTGTTTCGACGTCAATAAGAAGGTCCAGGGGATACAGTAAACCTGAAGTGAAGCATCGGAATCTATAACTAGTGTCACAGGAGTGGTTCAAAATTTAGACAGTAAGAAGAGTCAGTCTTCTTGTACTTAAGTCGGCATTGTGCCTTTTCTATTTAATTCCGATGCAATTTCTGTGTTTCATCGTCAATAAGAATGTCAGAGGGATACAGTAAACCTGAAGTGAAGCATCGGAATCTATAACTAGTGTCTCAGGAATAGTTCAAAACATATACAGTAGGAAGAGTCAGTCTTCTTTACTTAAGTGGGCATTGTGCCTTTTCTATTTAATTCCGATGCAATTTCTGCGTTACATCGTGAATAAGAAGGTCAGGGGGATACAGTAAACCTAAAGTGAAGCATCGCAATCTATAACTAGTGTCACAGGAATGGTTCAAAACACAGTCTGTAAGATGAGTCAGTCTTCATGTACTTAAGTAGGTATTGTGCTTTTTCTATTTAATTCCGATGCAATTTCTGTGTTTCGTCGTCAATAAGAAGGTCCAAGGGATACAGTAAACCTGAAGTGAAGCATCGGAATCTATAACTAGTGTCACAGGAATGGTTCAAAACATAGAGAGTAGGATGAGTTATTTTTCTTGATCTTAAGTCGGCATTGTACCTTTTATATTTAATTCCGATGCAACTTCTGTGTTTCATCGTCAATAAGAATGTCAGAGGGATACAGTGAACCTGAAGTGAAGCATCGGAACCTATAACTAGTGTCTCAGGAATGGTTCAAAACATATACAGTAGGAAGAGTCAGTCTTCTTTACTTAAGTCGGCATTGTGCCTTTTCTATTTAATTCCGACGCAATATCTGTGTCTCGTCGTCATTAAGACGGTCCAAGGGATGCAGTAAATCTGAATTGAAGCATCGGAATCTATAGCTAGTGTCACAGGAAAAGTTCAAAACACAGACAGTAAGAAGAGTCAGTCTTCTTGTACTTAAGTCTGCATTGTGCCTTTTGTATTTCATTTCGATGCAATATATGTGTTTCATCGTCAATAAGATGGTCAGAGGGATACAGTAAACCTGAAGTGTAACATCGGAATTTACAACTAGTGTCACAGGAATGGTTCAAATCATAGACAGGAGGAAGAGTCAGTCTTATTATACTTAATTTGCATTGTGCCTTTTCTATTTAATTCCGATGCTATTTCTGTGTTTCGTCGTCAATAAGAGGGTC
This sequence comes from Schistocerca americana, assembly GCF_021461395.2. Lineage (NCBI taxonomy): Eukaryota > Metazoa > Arthropoda > Insecta > Orthoptera > Acrididae > Schistocerca > Schistocerca americana. The sequence goes on along the minus strand of NC_060130.1, from coordinate 17,821,163 downwards.
AGAGGGATACAGTAAACCTGAAGTGAAGCATCGAAATCTATAACTAGTGTCACAGGAATGGATCAATACATAGGCAGTAAGAAGAGTCAGTCTTCTTGTACTTAAGTCGGCATTGTGCCTTTTGTATTTAATTCCGATGCAATTTCTTTGTTTCATCGTCAATAAGAAGGTCCAAGGGATACAGTAAACATATAGTGAAGCATCGGAATCTAAAACTGGTCTCACAGGAAATGTTCAAATCATAGTCAGTAAGAAGGGTCAGTATTCTTGTACTTAAGTCGGCAATGTGCCTTTTCTATTTAATTCCGATGCAATTTCTGTGTTTCGTCGTCAACAAGAAGGTCCAAGGGCTACAGTAAACCTGAAGTGAGGCAACGGAACCTAAAACCGGTCTCACAGGAAAGGCTCAAAACATAGAGAGTAAGAAGAGTCAGTCATCTTGAATTTCAGTCGGCATTGTGCCTTTTGTATTTAATTCCGATGCAATTTCTGTGTTTCATCGTCAATAAGAAGGTCAGAGGGATACAGTAAACCTGAAGTGAAGCATCGGAATGTATAACTACTGTCACAGGAATGGTTAAAACATAGACAGTAGGAAGAGTCAGTCGTTTTGTACTTAAATCGGCATTCTGTCTTTTGTATTTAATCCCGATGCAATTTCTGTGTTTGGTCGTCAATAAGAAGGTCCAAGGGATACAGTAAACCTGAAGTGAAGCATCGGAATCTATATCTAGTGTCACAGGAATGGTTTATAACTTAGACACGGAAGAGTCAGTCTTCTTGAACTTAAGTCGGCAATTTTGTCTTTTCTATGTAATTCCGATGCAATTTCTGTGTTTCGCCGTCAATAAGAAGGTCCAAGGGATACAGTAAACCTGAAGTGAAGCATCGGTATCTATAACTAGTGTCACAGAAAAGGTTCAAAACATAGACAGTAAGAAGAGTCAGTCTTATTGTACTTAAATCGGCATTCTGTCTTTTGTATTTAATCCCGATGCAATTTCTGTGTTTCGTCGTCAATAAGGAGGTCCAAGGGATACAGTAAACCTGAAGTGAAGCATCGGAATCTATATCTAGTGTCACAGGAATGGTTTATAACTTAGACACGGAAGAGTCAGTCTTCTTGAACTTAAGTCGGCAATTTTGTCTTTTCTATGTAATTCCGATGCAATTTCTGTGTTTCGCCGTCAATAAGAAGGTCCAAGGGATACAGTAAACCTGAAGTGAAGCATCGGATTCTATAACTAGTGTCACAGAAAAGGTTCAAAACATAGACAGTAAGAAGAGTCAGTCTTATTGTACGTAAGTCGGCATTGTGTCTTTTGTATTTAATTCCGATGCAATTTCTGTGTTTCGTCGTCAATAAGAAGTTCCAAGGGATACAGTGAACCTGAAGTGAAGCATCGGATCTATAACTAGTGTCACAGGAATGGTTCAAAACATAGACAGTAAGAAGAGCCAGTTTTCTTGTAATTAAGTCGGCATTGTGCCTTTTGTATTTAATTCAGATGCAATTTCTGTGTTTCGTCGTCAATAAGAAGGTCCAAGGGATACAGTAAACATATAGTGAAGCATGGGAACCTAAAACGGGTCTCACAGGAAATGTTCAAAACATAGTCAGTCCGAAGAGTCAGTCTCCTTGTACTTAAGTCGGTATTGTGCCTTTTCTATTTAATTCCGATGCAATTTCTGTGTTTCGACGTCAATAAGAAGGGCCAGGGGATACAGTAAACATGAAGTGAAGCATCGGAATCTATAACTAGTGTCACAGGAATGGTTCAAAACATAGACAGTAAGAAGAGTCAGTCTTCTTGTACTTAAGTCGGCATTGTGCCTTTTGTATTTAATTCCGATGCAATTTCTGTGTTTCATCGTCAATAAGAAGGTCCAAGGGATACAGTAAACCTGAAGTGAACCATCGGAATCTATATCTAGTGTCACAGGAATGGTTTATAACATCGACACGGAAGAGTCAGTCTTCTTGTACTTAAGTCGGCATTTTGCCTTTTTTAATTAAATCCGATGCAATTTCTGTGTTTCGTCGTCAATAAGAAGGTCCAAGGGATACAGTAAACCTGAAGTGAAGCATCGGAATCTATAACTAGTGTCACAGAAAAGGTTCAAAACATAGACAGTAAGAAGAGTCAGTCTAATTGTACGTAAGTCGGCATTCTGTCTTTTGTATTTAATTCCGATGCAATTTCTGTGTTTCGTCGTCAATAAGAAGTTCCAAGGGATACAGTGAACCTGAATTGAAGCATCGGAATCTATAACTAGTGTCACAGGAATGGTTCAAAACATAGACAGTAAGAAGAGTCAGTTTTCTTGTACTTAAGTCGACATTGTGCCTTTTGTATTTAATTCAGATGCAATTTCTGTGTTTCGTCGTCAATAAGAAGGTCCATGGGATACAGTAAACATATAGTGAAGCATGGGAACCTAAAACGGGTCTCACAGGATATGTTCAAAACATAGTCAGTAAGAAGAGTCAGTCTTCTTGTACTTAAGTCGGCATTGTGTCTTTTCAATTTAATACCGATGCAATTTCTGTGTTTCGACGTCCATAAGAAGGTCCAGGGGATACAGTAAACCTGAAGTGAAGCATCGGAATCTATAACTAGTGTCACCGGAAAGGTTCAAAATTTAGACAGTAAGAAGAGTCAGTCGTCTTGTACTTATGTCGGCATTGTGCCTTTTCTATTTAATTCCGATGCAATTTCTGTGTTTCATCGTCAATAAGAATGTCAGAGGGATACAGGAAACCTGAAGTGAAGCATCGGAATCTATAACTAGTGTCTCAGGAATGGTTCAAAACATATATAGTAGGAAGAGTCAGTCTTCTTTACTTAAGTGGGCATTGTGCCTTTTCTATTTAATTCCGATGCAATTTCAGCGTTACATCGTCAATAAGAAGGTCAGAGGGATCAGTAAACCTAAAGTGAAGCATCGGAATCTATAACTAGTGTCACAGGAATGGTTCAAAACACAGTCTGTAAGATGAGTCAGTCTTCATGTACTTAAGTCGGCATTGTGCTTTTTCTATTTAATTCCGATGCAATTTCTGTGTTTCGTCGTCAATAACAAGGTCCAAGGGATACAGTAAACCTGAAGTGAAGCATTGGAATCTATAACTAGTGTCACAGGAATGGTTCAAAACATAGAGAGTAGGATGAGTTAGTTTTCTCGATCTTAAGTCGGCATTGTGCCTTTTCTATTTAATTCCGATGCAACTTCTGTATTTCATCGTCAATAAGAATGTCAGAGGGATACAGTGAACCTGAAGTGAAGCAACGGAATCTATAACTAGTGTCACAGGAATGGTTCAAAACATAGGCAGTAAGAAGAGTCAGTCTTCTTGTACTTAAGTCGGCATTGTGCCTTTTGTATTTAATTCCGATGCAATTTCTTTCTTTCATTGACAATAAGAAGGTCCAAGGGATACAGTAAACATATAGTGAAGCATCGGAATCTAAAACTGGCCTCACAGGAAATGTTCAAATCATAGTCACTAAGAAGAGTCAGTCTTCTTGTACTTAAGTCGGCATTGTGCTTTTTCTATTTGATTCCGATGCAATTTCTGTGTTTCGACGTCAATAAGAAGGTCCAGGGGATACAGTAAACATGAAGTGAAGCATCGGAATCTATAACTAGTGTCACAGGAATTGTTCAAAACATAGACAGTAAGAAGAGTCAGTCTTCTTGTACTTAAGTCGAAATTGTGCCTTTTCTATTTAATTCCGATGTAATTTCTGTGTTTCATCGTCAATAAGAATGTCAGAGGGATACAGTAAACCTGAAGTGAAGCATCGGAATCTATAACTAGTGTCTCAGGAATGGTACAAAACATATTCAGTAGAAAGAGTCAGTCTTCTTTACGTAAGTGGGCATTGTGCCTTTTCTATTTAATTCCGATGCAATTTCTGTGTTTCGTCGTCAATACGAAGGTCCAAGGGATGCAGTAAATCTGAATTGAAGGTTCGGAATCTATAGCTAGTGTCACAGGAAAAGTTCAATTTACAGACAGTAAGAAGAGTCAGTCTTCTTGTACTTAAGTCGGCATTTTGCCTTTTGTATTTAATTCCGATGCAATTTCTGTGTTTCATCGTCAACAAGAAGGTCCAAGGGATACAGTAAACATATAGTGAAGCATCAGAATCTAAAACTGGTCTCACAGGAAAAGTTCAAATCATAGTGAGTAAGAAGAGTCAATCTTCTTGTACTTATGTCGGCATTGTGCCTTTTCTATTTAATTCCGATGCAATTTCTGTGTTTCGTCGTCAATAAGAAGGTCCAAGGGATAGAGTAAACCTGAAGTGAAGCATCGGAATCTAAAACCGGACTCACAGGAAAGGTTCAAAACATAGAGAGTAAGAAGAGTCAGTCATCTTGTATTTGAGTCGGCATTGTGCCTTTTGTATTTAATTCCGATGCAATTTCTGTGTTTCATCGTCAAAAAGAAGGTCAGAGGGATACAGTAAACCTGAAGTGAAGCATCAGAATCTATAACTAGTGTCACAGGAATGGTTAAAACATAGACAGTAGGAAGAGTCAGTCGTTTTGTTCTTATGTCGGCATTGTGTCTTTTGTATTTAATCCCGATGCAATTTCTGTGTTTCGTCGTCAATAAGAAGGTCTAAGGGATACAGTAAACCTGAAGTGAAGCATCGGAATCTATATCTAGTGTCACAGGAACGGTATAAAACATAGACACGGAAGAGTCAGTCTTCTTGTACTTAAGTCGGCCTTTTGGCTTTTCTATTTAATTCCGATGCTATTTCTGTGTATCGTCGTCAATAAGAAGGTCCAAGGGATACACTAAACCTGAAGTGAAGCATCGGAATCTATAAGAAGTGTCACAGAAAAGGTTCAAAACATAGACAGTAAGAAGAGTCAGTCTTATTGAACTTAAGTCGGCATTGTGCCTTACGTATTTAATTCCGATGCAATTTCTGTGTTTCATCGTCAATAAGAAGGTCCAAGGGATACAGTAAACATATAGTGAAGCATCGGAATCTAAACTGGTCTCACAGGAAATGTTCAAAACATAGTCAGTAAGAAGAGTCAGTCTTCTTGTACTTAAGTCGGCAATGTGCCTTTTGTATTTAATTCCGTTGCAATTTCTGTGTTTCGTCGTCAATAAGAAGGTCCAAGGGATACAGTAAACCTGAAGTCAAGCAACGGAATCCAAAACCGGTCTCACAGGAAAAGCTCAAAACATAGAGAGTAAGAAGAGAGAGTCATCTTGTATTTGAGTCGGCATTGTGATTTTGTATTTAATTCCGATGCAATTTCTGTGTTTAATCGGCAATAAGAAGTTTACAGGGATACAGTAAACCTGAAGTGAAGCTTCGGAGTCTATAACCAGTTTCACTGGAATGGTTAAAACATAGACAGTAGGAAGAGTCAGTCTTCCTGTACTTCAGTCGGCATTGTGCCTTTTGTATTTAATTCCGATGCAATTTCTGTGTTTCATCGTCAATAAGAAGGTCCAAGAGATACAGTAAACATATAGTGCAGCATCGGAATCTAAAACTGGTCTCACAGGAAATGTTCACAACATAGTCAGTAAGAAGAGTCAGTCTTCTTGTACTTAAGTCGGCATTCTGCCGTTTGTATTTAATTCCGATGCAATTTCTGTGTTTCATCGTCAATAAGAATGTCAGAGGGTTCCAGTAAACCTGAAGTGAAGCATCGGAATCTATAACTAGTGTCACAGGAATGGTTCAAAACATAGACAGTAGGAAGATTCAGTCATCTTGTACTTAAGTCGGCATTCTGCCTTTTCTAATTAATTCAAATGCAATTTCTGTGTTTCGTCGTCAATAAGAAGGTCAGCGGGATACAGTAAACCTGAAGTGAAGCATCGGAATCTATATCTAGTGTCACAGGGAAGGTTTAAAACATAGACAGTAAGAAGAGTCTGACTTCTTGGACATGAGTCAGCATTGTGCTATTTGTATTTAGCTCCGATGCAATTACTGTGCTTCATCGTCAATAAGAAGGTCAGAGGGATACAGTAAACCTGAAGTGAAGCATCGGAATCTATAACTAGTGTCACAGGAATGGTTCAAATCATACACAGCATGAAGAGTCAGTCTTCTTGTACTTAAGTCGGTATTGTGCCTTTTGTATTTAATTCCGATGCAATTTCTGTGTTTAATCGTCAACAAGAAGGTCCAAGGGATACAGTAAACATATAGTGAAGCATCAGAATCTAAAACTGGTCTCACAGGAAATGTTCAAATCATAGTCAGTAAGAAGAGTCAGTCTTCTTGTACTTATGTCGGCATTGTGCCTTTTCTATTTAATTCCGATGTAATTTCTGTGTTTCGTCGTCAATAAGAAGGTCCATGGGATAGAGTGAACCTGAAGTGAAGCATCGGAATCTATATCTAGTGTCACAGGAATGGTATAAAACATAGACACGGAAGAATCAGTCTTCTTGTACTTCAGTCGGCATTTTGCCTTTTCTATTTAATTCCGGTGCTATTTCTGTGTAGCGTCGTCAATAAGAAGGTCCAAGGGATACAGTAAACCTGAAGTGAAGCATCGGAAACTATAACTAGTGTCTCAGAAAAGGTGCAAAACATGGACAGTAAGATGAGTCAGTCGTATTGTACTTAAGTCGGCATTGTGCCTTTTGTATTTAATTTTGATGCAATTTCTGTGTTTCATCGTCAATAAGATGGTCAGAGGGATACAGTAAACCTTAAGTGAAGCATCGAAATCCATAACTAGTATCACAGGAATGGTTCAAAACAAAGACAGTGAGAAGAGTTAATTTTCTTGTACTTAAGTCGGCATTTTGCCTATTGTATTAAATTCCGATGCAATTTCTGTGTTTCATCGTCAATATGAAGGTCAGAGGGATACAGTAAACCTGAAGTAAAGTATCGGAATGTGTAACTAGTATCTCAGGAACGGTTCAAAACATAGACAGTAAGAAGAGTCAGTTTTCTTGTACTTAAGTCGGCATTGTGCCTTTTCTATTTAATTCCGATGCAATTTCTGTGTTTCATCGTCGATAAGAAGGTCCAAGGGATACACTAAACATATAGTGAAGCATCGGAATGTGAAACTGGACTCACAGGAAATGTTGAAATCATAGTCAGTTGGAGGAGTCAGTCTTCATGTACTTAAGTCGGCATTGTGCCTTTTGTATTTAATTCTGATGCAATTACTGTGTTTCATCGTCAATAAGAAGGTCCAAGGGATACAGTAAACATATAGTGAAGTATCGCAATCTAAAACTGGTCTCACAGAAAATGTTCTAATCATAATCAGTAAGAAGACTTAGTCTTCTTGTACTTAAGTCAGCATTGTGCGTTTTGTATTTAATTCCGATGCAATTTCTGTGTTTCATCGTCAATAAGAAGCTCAAAGGTATACAGTAAACATATAATGAAGCATCGGAATCTAAAACTGGTCTCACAGGAAGTGTTCAAAAGATGGTCAGTAAGAAGAGTCAGTCTTGTTGTACTTAAGTCGGCATTCTGCCTTTTGTATTTAATTCCGATGCAATTTCTGTGTTTCATCGTCAATGAGAAGGCCAAGGGATACAGTAAACCTGAAGTGAAGCATCGGAATCTATAACTAGTGTCTCAGAAAAGGTTCAAAACATAGACAGTAAGAAGAGTGAGTCGTATTGTACTTAAGTCGGCATTGTGCCTTTTCTATTTAATTTAGATGCAATTTATGTGTTTCGTCGTCAATAAGAAGGTCCAAGGGATAGAGTAAACCTGAAGTGAAGCATCGGAATCTAAAACCGGACTCACAGGAAGGGTTCAAAACATAGAGAGTAAGAAGAGTCAGTCATCTTGTATTTGAGTCGGCATTGTGCCTTTTGTATTTATTTCCGATGCAATTTCTGTGTTTCATCGTCGATAAGAAGGTCCAAGGTATACAGTAAACATATAGTGAAGCATCGGAATGTAAAACTGGTCTCACAGGAAATGTTCAAAACATAGTCAGTGAGAAGAGTCAGTCTTCTTGTACTTAAGTCTTCATTTTGCATTTTCTATTTGATTCCGATGCAATTTCTGTGTTTCGTCGTCAATGAGAAGGCCAAGGGATACAGTAAACCTGAAGTGAAGCATCGGAATCTATAACTAGTGTCTCAGAAAAGGTTCAAAACATAGACAGTAAGAAGAGTGAGTCGTATTGTACTTAAGTCGGCATTGTGCCTTTTCTATTTAATTTAGATGCAATTTATGTGTTTCGTCGTCAATAAGATGGTCCAAGGGATAGAGTAAACCTGAAGTGAAGCATTGGAATCTAAAACCGGACTCACAGGAAGGGTTCAAAACATAGAGAGTAAGAAGAGTCAGTCATCTTAAATTTGAGTCGGCATTGTGCCTTTTGTATTTATTTCCGATGCAATTTCTGTGTTTCATCGTCGATAAGAAGGTCCAAGGTATACAGTAAACATATAGTGAAGCATCGGAATGTAAAACTGGTCTCACAGGAAATGTTGAAATCATAGTCAGTAGGAGGAGTCAGTCTTCATGTACTTAAGTCGACATTGTTCTTTTTGTATTTAGTTCTGATGCAATTTCTGTGTTTCATCGTCAATAAGAAGGTCCAAGGGATACAGCAAACATATAGTGAAGCATCGGAATCTAAAACTGGTCTCACAGAAAATGTTCAAAACATAATCAGTAAGAAGACTCAGTCTTCTTGTGCTTAAGTCGGCATTGTGCGTTTTGTATTTAATTCCGATGCAATTTCTGTGTTTCATCGCCAATAAGAAGCTCCAAGGTATACAGTAAGCATATAGTGAAGCATCGGAATCTAAAACTGGTCTCACTGGAAGTGTTCAAAAGATGGTCAGTAAGAAGAGTCGGTCTTGTTGTACTTAAGTCGGCATTGTGCCTTTTGTATTTAATTCCGATGCAATTTCTCTGTTTCATCGTGAATAAGAAGGTCCAAGGGATGCAGTGAACATATAGTGAAGCATCAGAATCTTTAACAGGTCACACAGGAAATTTTCAAAACATAGTCAGTAAGAAGAGTCAGTCTTCTTGTACTTAAGTCGGCATTGTGCCTCTTATATTTAATTCCGATGCAATTTCTGTGTTGCATCGTCAATATGGAAGGTCCACGGGATACAGTAAATCTGAAATGAAGCATCAGAATGTAAAACTGGTCTCACAGGAAAGGTTCAAAACATAGAGAGTAAGAAGAGTTAGGTTTCTTGTACTTATGTCAGCATTGTGTATTTTCTAATTAATTCTGATTCAATTTCTGTGTTTCGTCGTCAGTAAGAAGGTCCAAGGGATACAGTAAACCTAATGTGAAGCATCGGAATCTGAAACCGGTCTCACAGGAAAGCTTTATAACATAGACAGTAAGAAGAGACAGTATACTTGTACTTGAGTAGGCATTGTGACTTTTCTATTTAATTCCGATGCAATTTCTGTCTTTCTTCGTCAATAAGAAGGTCAGAGGGATACAGAAAACCTGAAGTGAAGCACCGGAATCTATAACTAGTGTCACAGGAATGGTTCAAAACATAGACAGTAAGAAGAGTCAGTCTTCTTGTACTTAAGTCGGCATTGTGAATTTTCTATTTAATACCGATGCAATTTCTTTGTTTAGACGTCAAAAAGAAGGTCCATGGAATACAGTAAACCTGAAGTGAAGCATCGGAATCTAAACCGGTCTCACAGGAAAGGTTCAAACCATAGTCAGTAAGAAGAGTCAGTTTTCTTGTACTTAAGTCGGCATTGTGCCTTTTCTATTTAATTCCGATGCAATTTCTGTGTTTCATCGTCAATAAGACGGTCCAAGGGATACAGTAAACATATAGTGAAGCATCGGAATCTAAAACTGGTCTCACAGGAAATGTTCACAACATAGTCAGTAAGAAGAGTCAGTCTTCATGTACGTAAGTCGGCATTGTGCCGTTTGTACTTAATTCCGATGCAGTTTCTGTGTTTCATCGTCAATAAGAATGTCAGAGGGATACAGTAAACCTGAAGCGAAGAATCGGAATCTATAACAAGTGTCACAGGAGTGGTTCAAAATATAGACAGTAGGAAGATTCAGTCTTCTTGTACTTAAGTCGGCATTGTGCCTTTTCTATTCAATTCAAATGCAATTTCTGTGTTTCGTCGTCAATACGAAGGTCAGAGGGATATAGTAAACCTGAAGTGAAGCATCGGAATCTATAACTAGTGTCTCAGAAAAGGTTCAAAACATAGACAGTAGGAAGAGTCAGTCTTCTTGTACTTAAGTCGGCATTGTGCTTTTTGTATTTAATTCCGATCCAATTTCTGTGTTTCATCGTGAATAAGAATGTCCAAGGGCTACAGTAAACCTGAAGTGAAGCATCGGAATCTATAACTAGAGTCACAGGAATGGTTCAAAACATAGACAGTAGGAAGAGTCAGTCTTCTTGTACTTAAGTCGGCATTGTGCCTTTTCTACTTAATTCCGATGCAATTTCTCTGTTTCGTCGTCAATAAGAACGTCAGAGAGATACAGTAAACCTGAAGTAAAGCATCGGAATCTATAATTAGTGTCACAGGAATGGTTCATAACATAGACAGTAAGAAGAGTCAGTCTTCTTGTACTTAATTCGGCATTGTGCCTTTTGTATTTAAATCCGAAGCAATTTCTGTGTTTCATCGTCAATAAGAAGGTCAGAGCGATACAGTAAACCTGAAGTGAAGCATCGGAATCGATAACTAATGTCACAGGAATGGTTCAAAACACAGACTGTAAGAAGAGTTCGATTTCTTGTATTTAAGTCGGCATTGTGCCTTTTGTATTTAATTCCGATGCAATTTCTGTGTTTCATCGTCAATAAGAAGGTCAGAGCGATACAGTAAACCTGAAGTAAAACATCGGAATCTATAATTAGTGTCACAGGAATGGTTCAAAACATAGACAGTAAGAGGAGTCAGTCTTCTTGTACTTAATTCGGCATTGTGCCTTTTGTATTTAATGTTGATGCAATTTCTGTGTTTCATCGTCAATAAGATGGTCAGAGGGATACAGTAAACCTTAAGTGAAGCATCGAAAGCCATAACTAGTGTCACAGGAATGGTTCAAAACAAAGAGGGTGAGAAGAGTCAGTTTTCTTGTACTTAAGTCGGCATTTTGCCTTTTGTATTTAATTCCGGTGCAATTTCTGTGTTTCATCGTCAATAAGAAGGTCAGAGGGATACAGTAAACGTGAAGTGAAGCATCGGAATGTGTAACTAGTCTCTCAGGAATGGTTCAAAACATAGACAGTAAGAAGAGTCAGTTTTCTTGTACTTAAGTCGGCATTGTGCCTTTTGTATTTAATTCCGATGGAATTTCTGTGTTTCATCGTCGATAAGAAGGTCCAAGGGATACAGTAAACATATAGTGAAGCATCGGAATGGAAAACTGGTCTCACAGGAAATGTTGAAATCATAGTCAGTAGGAGGAGTCAGTCTTCATGTACTTAAGTCGACATTGTTCCTTTTGTATTTAATTCTGATGCAATTTCTGTGTTTCATCGTCAATAAGAAAGTCCAAGGGATACAGTAAACATATAGTGAAGCATCGGAATCTAAAACTGGTCTCACAGAAAATGTTCAAAACATAATCAGTAAGAAGACTCAGTCTTCTTGTACTTAAGTCGGCATTGTGCGTTTTGTATTTAATTCCGATGCACTTAATGTGTTTCATCGTCAATAAGAAGCTCCAAGGTATACAGTAAACATATAGTGAAGCATCGGAATCTAAAACTGGTCTCACAGGAAGTGTTCAAAAGATGGTCAGTAAGAAGAGTCGGTCTTGTTGTACTTAAGTCGGCATTGTGCCTTTTGTATTTAATTCCGATGCAATTTCTGTGTTTCATCGTCAATAAGAAGGTCCAAGGGATACAGTGAACATATAGTGGAGCATCAGAATCTAAAACTGGTCACACAGGAAATGTTCAAACATAGTCAGTAAGAAGAGTCAGTCTTTTTGTACTTAAGTCGGCATTGTGCCTTTTATATTTAATTCCGATGCAATTTCTGTGTTTCATCGTCAATATGGAAGGTCCACGGGATACAGTAAAACTGAAATCAAGCATCGGAATGTAAAACTGGTCTCACAGGAAAGGTTCAAAACATAGAGAGTAAGAAGAGTTAGGTTTCTTGTACTTAAGTCAGCATTGTGTATTTTCTATTTAATTCTGATTCAATTTCTGTGTTTCGTCGTCAGTAAGAAGATCCAAGGGATACCTAATGTGAAGCATCGGAATCTATAAGAAGTGTCACAGAAAAGGTTCAAAACATAGACAGTAAGAAGAGTCAGTCTTATTGAACTTAAGTCGGCATTGTGCCTTACGTATTTAATTCCGATGCAATTTCTGTGTTTCATCGTCAATAAGAAGGTCCAAGGGATACAGTAAACATATAGTGAAGCATCGGAATCTAAACTGGTCTCACAGGAAATGTTCAAAACATAGTCAGTAAGAAGAGTCAGTCTTCTTGTACTTAAGTCGGCAATGTGCCTTTTGTATTTAATTCCGTTGCAATTTCTGTGTTTCGTCGTCAATAAGAAGGTCCAAGGGATACAGTAAACCTGAAGTCAAGCAACGGAATCCAAAACCGGTCTCACAGGAAAAGCTCAAAACATAGAGAGTAAGAAGAGAGAGTCATCTTGTATTTGAGTCGGCATTGTGATTTTGTATTTAATTCCGATGCAATTTCTGTGTTTAATCGGCAATAAGAAGTTTACAGGGATACAGTAAACCTGAAGTGAAGCTTCGGAGTCTATAACCAGTTTCACTGGAATGGTTAAAACATAGACAGTAGGAAGAGTCAGTCTTCCTGTACTTCAGTCGGCATTGTGCCTTTTGTATTTAATTCCGATGCAATTTCTGTGTTTCATCGTCAATAAGAAGGTGCAAGAGATACAGTAAACATATAGTGCAGCATCGGAATCTAAAACTGGTCTCACAGGAAATGTTCACAACATAGTCAGTAAGAAGAGTCAGTCTTCTTGTACTTAAGTCGGCATTCTGCCGTTTGTATTTAATTCCGATGCAATTTCTGTGTTTCATCGTCAATAAGAATGTCAGAGGGTTTCAGTAAACCTGAAGTGAAGCATCGGAATCTATAACTAGTGTCACAGGAATGGTTCAAAACATAGACAGTAGGAAGATTCAGTCATCTTGTACTTAAGTCGGCATTCTGCCTTTTCTAATTAATTCAAATGCAATTTCTGTGTTTCGTCGTCAATAAGAAGGTCAGAGGGATACAGTAAACCTGAAGTGAAGCATCGGAATCTATATCTAGTGTCACAGGAAAGGTTTAAAACATAGACAGTAAGAAGAGTCTGACTTCTTGGACATGAGTCAGCATTGTGCTATTTGTATTTAGCTCCGATGCAATTACTGTGCTTCATCGTCAATAAGAAGGTCAGAGGGATACAGTAAACCTGAAGTGAAGCATCGGAATCTATAACTAGTGTCACAGGAATGGTTCAAATCATACACAGCATGAAGAGTCAGTCTTCTTGTACTTAAGTCGGTATTGTGCCTTTTGTATTTAATTCCGATGCAATTTCTGTGTTTAATCGTCAACAAGAAGGTCCAAGGGATACAGTAAACATATAGTGAAGCATCAGAATCTAAAACTGGTCTCACAGGAAATGTTCAAATCATAGTCAGTAAGAAGAGTCAGTCTTCTTGTACTTATGTCGGCATTGTGCCTTTTCTATTTAATTCCGATGTAATTTCTGTGTTTCGTCGTCAATAAGAAGGTCCATGGGATAGAGTGAACCTGAAGTGAAGCATCGGAATCTATATCTAGTGTCACAGGAATGGTATAAAACATAGACACGGAAGAGTCAGTCTTCTTGTACTTAAGTCGGCATTTTGCCTTTTCTATTTAATTCCGATGCTATTTCTGTGTAGCGTCGTCAATAAGAAGGTCCAAGGGATACAGTAAAACTGAAGTGAAGCATCGGAAACTATAACTAGTGTCTCAGAAAAGGTGCAAAACATGGACAGTAAGATGAGTCAGTCGTATTGTACTTAAGTCGGCATTGTGCCTTTTGTATTTAATTTTGATGCAATTTCTGTGTTTCATCGTCAATAAGATGGTCAGAGGGATACAGTAAACCTTAAGTGAAGCATCGAAATCCATAACTAGTATCACAGGAATGGTTCAAAACAAAGACAGTGAGAAGAGTTAATTTTCTTGTACTTAAGTCGGCATTTTGCCTATTGTATTAAATTCCGATGCAATTTCTGTGTTTCATCAACAATATGAAGGTCAGAGGGATACAGTAAACCTGAAGTGAAGTATCGGAATGTGTAACTAGTATCTCAGGAATGGTTCAAAACATAGACAGTAAGAAGAGTCAGTTTTTCTGTACTTAAGTCGGCATTGTGCCTTTTCTCTTTAATTCCGATGCAATTTCTGTGTTTCATCGTCGATAAGAAGGTCCAAGGGATACACTAAACATATAGTGAAGCATCGGAATGTGAAACTGGACTCACAGGAAATGTTGAAATCATAGTCAGTTGGAGGAGTCAGTCTTCATGTACTTAAGTCGGCATTGTGCCTTTTGTATTTAATTCTGATGCAATTACTGTGTTTCATCGTCAATAAGAAGGTCCAAGGGATACAGTAAACATATAGTGAAGTATCGCAATCTAAAACTGGTCTCACAGAAAATGTTCTAATCATAATCAGTAAGAAGACTTAGTCTTCTTGTACTTAAGTCAGCATTGTGCGTTTTGTATTTAGTTCCGATGCAATTTCTGTGTTTCATCGTCAATAAGAAGCTCAAAGGTATACAGTAAACATATAATGAAGCATCGGAATCTAAAACTGGTCTTACAGGAAGTGTTCAAAAGATGGTCAGTAAGAAGAGGCAGTCTTGTTGTACTTAAGTCGGCATTCTGCCTTTTGTATTTAATTCCGATGCAATTTCTGTGTTTCATCGTCAATGAGAAGCTCCAAGGTATACAGTAAGCATATAGTGAAGCATCGGAATCTAAAACTGGTCTCACTGGAAGTGTTCAAAAGATGGTCAGTAAGAAGAGTCGGTCTTGTTGTACTTAAGTCGGCATTGTGCCTTTTGTATTTAATTCCGAAGCAATTTCTGTGTTTCATCGTCAATAAGAAGGTCAGAGCGATACAGTAAACCTGAAGTAAAACATCGGAATCTATAATTAGTGTCACAGGAATGGTTCAAAACATAGACAGTAAGAGGAGTCAGTCTTCTTGTACTTAATTCGGCATTGTGCCTTTTGTATTTAATGTTGATGCAATTTCTGTGTTTCATCGTCAATAAGATGGTCAGAGGGATACAGTTAACCTTAAGTGAAGCATCGAAAGCCATAACTAGTGTCACAGGAATGGTTCAAAACAAAGAGGGTGAGAAGAGTTAGTTTTCTTGTACTTAAGTCGGCATTTTGCCTTTTGTATTTAATTCCGGTGCAATTTCTGTGTTTCATCGTCGATAAGAAGGTCCAAGGGATACAGTGAACATATAGTGGAGCATCAGAATCTAAAACTGGTCACACAGGAAATGTTAAAACATAGTCAGTAAGAAGAGTCAGTCTTCTTGTACTTACGTCGGCATTGTGCCTTTTATATTTAATTCCGATGCAATTTCTGTGTTTCATCGTCAATATGGAAGGTCCACGGGATACAGTAAAACTGAAATCAAGCATCGGAATGTAAAACTGGTCTCACAGGAAAGGTTCAAAACATAGAGAGTAAGAAGAGTTAGGTTTCTTGTACTTAAGTCAGCATTGTGTATTTTCTATTTAATTCTGATTCAATTTCTGTGTTTCGTCGTCAGTAAGAAGGTCCAAGGGATACAGTAAACCTAATGTGAAGCATCGGAATCTGAAACCGGTCTCACAGGAAAGCTTTATAACATAGACAGTAAGAAGAGACAGTATAATTGTACTTGAGTAGGCATTGTGACTTTTCCATTTAATTCCGATGCAATTTCTGTCTTTCTTCGTCAATAAGAAGGTCAGAGGGGTACAGAAAACCTGAAGTGAAGCACCGGAATCTATAACTAGTGTCACAGGAATGGTTCAAAACATAGACAGTAAGAAGAGTCAGTCTTCTTGTACTTAAGTCGGCATTGTGAATTTTCTATTTAATACCGATGCAATTTCTTTGTTTAGACGTCAAAAAGAAGGTCCATGGAATACAGTTAACCTGAAGTGAAGCATCGGAATCTAAACCGGTCTCACAGGAAAGGTTCAAACCATAGTCAGTAAGAAGAGTCAGTTTTCTTGTACTTAAGTCGGCATTGTGCCTTTTCTATTTAATTCCGATGCAATTTCTGTGTTTCATCGTCAATAAGACGGTCCAAGGGATACAGTAAACATATAGTGAAGCATCGGAATCTAAAACTGGTCTCACAGGAAATGTTCACAACATAGTCAGTAAGAAGAGTCAGTCTTCATGTACGTAAGTCGGCATTGTGCCGTTTGTACTTAATTCCGATGCAGTTTCTGTGTTTCATCGTCAATAAGAATGTCAGAGGGATACAGTAAACCTGAAGCGAAGCATCGGAATCTATAACAAGTGTCACAGGAATGGTTCAAAATATAGACAGTAGGAAGATTCAGTCTTCTTGTACTTAAGTCGGCATTGTGCCTTTTCTATTCAATTCAAATGCAATTTCTGTGTTTCGTCGTCAATACGAAGGTCAGAGGGATATAGTAAACCTGAAGTGAAGCATCGGAATCTATATCTAGTGTCACAGGAAAGGTTCAAAACATAGACAGTAAGAAGAGTCAGTCTTCTTGGACATTTGTCGGCATTGTGCCATTTGTATTTAATTCCGATGCAATTACAGTGCTTCATCGTCAATAAGAAGGTCAGAGGGATACAGTAAACGTGAAGTGAACCATCGGAATCTGTATCTAGTGTCACAGGAATGGTTTAAAACATAGACACGGGAGAGTCAGTCTTCTTGTACTTAAGTCGGCATTTTGCCTTTTCTATTTAATTCCGATGCAATTTCTGTGTTTCGTCGTCAATGAGAAGGTCCAAGGGTTACAGTAAACCTGAAGTGAAGCATCGGAATCTATAACTAGTGTCTCAGAAAAGGTTCAAAACATAGACAGTAAGAAGAGTCAGTCGTATTGTAATTAAGTCGGCATTGTGCCTTTTGTATTTAATTCCGATCCAATTTCTGTGTTTCATCGTGAATAAGAATGTCCAAGGGCTACAGTAAACCTGAAGTGAAGCATCGGAATCTATAACTAGAGTCACAGGAATGGTTCAAAACATAGACAGTAGGAAGAGTCAGTCTTCTTGTACTTAAATCGGCATTGTGCCTTTTCTACTTAATTCCGATGCAATTTCTCTGTTTCGTCGTCAATAAGAACGTCAGAGGGATACAGTAAACCTGAAGTAAAGCATCGGAATCTATAATTAGTGTCACAGGAATGGTTCAAAACGTAGACAGTAAGAAGAGTCAGTCTTCTTGTACTTAATTCGGCATTGTGCCTTTTGTATTTAATTCCGAAGCAATTTCTGTGTTTCATCGTCAATAAGAAGGTCAGAGCGATACAGTAAACCTGAAGTGAAGCATCGGAATCGATAACTAATGTCACAGGAATGGTTCAAAACACAGACTGTAAGAAGAGTTCGATTTCTTGTATTTAAGTCGGCATTGTGCCTTTTGTATTTAATTCCGATGCAATTTCTGTGTTTCATCGTCAATAAGAAGGTCAGAGCGATACAGTAAACCTGAAGTAAAACATCGGAATCTATAATTAGTGTCACAGGAATGGTTCAAAACATAGACAGTAAGAGGAGTCAGTCTTCTTGTACTTAATTCGGCATTGTGCCTTTTGTATTTAATGTTGATGCAATTTCTGTGTTTCATCGTCAATAAGATGGTCAGAGGGATACAGTAAACCTTAAGTGAAGCATCGAAAGCCATAACTAGTGTCACAGGAATGGTTAAAAACAAAGAGGGTGAGAAGAGTCAGTTTTCTTGTACTTAAGTCGGCATTTTGCCTTTTGTATTTAATTCCGGTGCAATTTCTGTGTTTCATCGTCGATAAGAAGGTCCAAGGGATACAGTAAACATATAGTGAAGCATCGGAATGGAAAACTGGTCTCACAGGAAATGTTTAAATCATAGTCAGTAGGAGGAGTCAGTCTTCATGTACTTAAGTCGACATTGTTCCTTTTGTATTTAATTCTGATGCAATTTCTGTGTTTCATCGTCAATAAGAAGGTCCAAGGGATACAGTAAACATATAGCGAAGCATCGGAATCTAAAACTGGTCTCACAGAAAATGTTCAAAACATAATCAGTAAGAAGACTCAGTCTCCTTGTACTTAAGTCGGCATTGTGCGTTTTGTATTTAATTCCGATGCACTTTATGTGTTTCATCGTCAATAAGAAGCTCCAAGGTATACAGTAAACATATAGTGAAGCATCGGAATCTAAAACTGGTCTCACAGGAAGTGTTCAAAAGATGGTCAGTAAGACGAGTCGGTCTTGTTGTACTTAAGTCGGCATTGTGCCTTTTGTATTTAATTCCGATGCAATTTCTGTGTTTCATCGTCAATAAGAAGGTCCAAGGGATACAGTGAACATATAGTGGAGCATCAGAATCTAAAACTGGTCACACAGGAAATGTTAAAACATAGTCAGTAAGAAGAGTCAGTCTTCTTGTACTTAAGTCGGCATTGTGCCTTTTCTATTTAATTCCGATGCAATTTCTGTGTTTCGTCGTCAATAAGAAGGTCAGAGGGATACAGTAAACCTGAAGTAAAGCATCGGAATCTATAATTAGTGTCACAGGAATGGTTCAAAACATAGACAGTAAGAAGAGTCAGTCTTCTTGTACTTAATTCGGCATTGTGCCTTTTGTATTTAATTCCGAAGCAATTTCTGTGTTTCATCGTCAATATGGAAGGTCCACGGGATACAGTAAAACTGAAATCAAGCATCGGAATGTAAAACTGGTCTCACAGGAAAGGTTCAAAACATAGAGAGTAAGAAGAGTTAGGTTTCTTGTACTTAAGTCAGCATTGTGTATTTTCTATTTAATTCTGATTCAATTTCTGTGTTTCGTCGTCAGTAAGAAGATCCAAGGGATACAGTAAACCTAATGTGAAGCATCGGAATCTGAAACCGGTCTCACAGGAAAGCTTTATAACATAGACAGTAAGAAGAGACAGTCTACTTGTACTTGAGTAGGCATTGTGACTTTTCTATTTAATTCCGATGCAATTTCTGTCTTTCTTCGTCAATAAGAAGGTCAGAGGGATACAGAAAACCCGAAGTGAAGCACCGGAATCTATAACTGGTGTCACAGGAATGGTTCAAAACATAGACAGTAAGAAGAGTCAGTCTTCTTGTACTTAAGTCGGCATTGTGAATTTTCTATTTAATTCCGATGCAATTTCTTTGCTTCGACGTCAAAAAGAAGGTCCATGGGATACAGAAAAACTGAAGTGAAGCATCGGAATCTAAAATCGGTCTCACAGGAAAGGTTCAAAACATTGTCAGTAAGAAGAGTCAGTCTTCTTGTACTTAAGTTGGCATTGTGCCTTTTCTATTTAATTCCGATGGAATTTCTGTGTTTCGTCGTCAATAATAAGGTCCAAGGGATACAGTAAACCTGAAGTGAACCATCGGAATCTATAACTAGAGTCACAGGAATGGTTCAAAACATAGACAGTAGGCAGAGTCAGTCTTCTTGTACTTAAGTCGGCATTGTGCCTTTTCTATTTAATTCCGATGCAATTTCTGTGTTTCGTCGTCAATAAGAAGGTCAGAGGGATACAGTAAACCTGAAGTAAAGCATCGGAATCTATAATTAGTGTCACAGGAATGGTTCAAAACATAGACAGTAAGAAGAGTCAGTCTTCTTGTACTTAATTCGGCATTGTGCCTTTTGTATTTAATTCCGAAGCAATTTCTGTGTTTCATCGTCAATACGATGGTCAGAGAGATACAGTAAACCTGAAGTGAAGCATCGGAGTCTATAACTAGTGTCACAGGAATGGTTCAAAACATAGACTGTAAGAAGAGTGAGTTTTCTTGTACTTAATTCGGCATTTTGCCTTTTGTATTAAATCCGATGCAATTTCTGTATTTCATCGTCAATAAGAAGGTCAGAGCGATACAGTAAACCTGAAGTGAAGCATCGGAATCGATAACTAATGTCACAGGAATAGTTCAAAACACAGACAGTAAGAAGAGTTCGATTTCTTGTACTTAAGTCGGCATTGTGCCTTTTGTATTTAATTCCGATGCAATTTCTGTGTTTCATCGTCAATAAGAAGGTCAGAGCGATACAGTAAACCTGAAGTAAAGCATCGGAATCTATAATTAGTGTCACAGGAATAGTTCAAAACATAGACAGTAAGAAGAGTCAGTCTTCTTGTACTTAATTCGGCATTGTGCCTTTTGTATTTAATTTTGATGCAATTTCTGTGTTTCATCGTCAATAAGATGGTCAGAGGGATACAGTAAACCTTAAGTGAAGCATCGAAATCCATAACTAGTGTCACAGGAATGGTTCAAAACAAAGACATTGAGAAGAGTTAGTTTTCTTGTACTTAAGTCGGCATTTTGCCTTTTGTATTAAATTCCGATGCAATTTCTGTGTTTCATCGTCAATATGAAGGTCAGAGGGATACAGTAAACCTGAAGTGAAGTATCGGAATGTGTGACTAGTATCTCAGGAATGGTTCAAAACATAGACAGTAAGAAGAGTCAGTTTTCTTGTACTTAAGTCGGCATTGTGCCTTTTCTATTTAATTCCGATGCAATTTCTGTGTTTCATCGTCGATAAGAAGGTCCAAGGGATACAGTAAACATATAGTGAAGCATCGGAATGTAAAACTGGTATCACAGGAAATGTTGAACTCATAGTCAGTTGGAGGAGTCAGTCTTCATGTACTTAAGTCGGCATTGTGCCTTTTGTATTTAATTCCGATGCAATTTCTGTGTTTCATCGTCAATAAGAAGGTCCAAGGGATACAGTAAACATATAGTGAAGCATCAGAATCTAAAACTGGTCTCACAGGAATTGTTCAAAAGATAGTCAGTGAGAAGAGTCAGTCTTCTTGTACTTAAGTTTTCATTTTGCATTTTCTATTTAATTCCGATGGAATTTCTGTGTTTCGTCGTCAATGAGAAGGCCAGGGGATACAGTAAACCTGAAGTGAAGCATCGGAATCTATAACTAGTGTCTCAGAAAAGGTTCAAAACATAGACAGTAAGAAGAGTCAGTCGTATTGTACTTAAGTCGGCATTGTGCCTTTTCTATTTAATTTCGATGCAATTTATGTGTTTCGTCGTCAATAAGAAGGTCCAAGGGATAGAGTAAACCTGAAGTGATGCATCGGAATCTCAAACCGGACTCTCAGGAAAGGTTCAAAACATAGAGAGTAAGAAGAATCAGTCATCTTGTATTTGAGTCGGCATTGTGCCTTTTGTATTTATTTCCGATGCAATTTCTGTGTTTCATCGTCAAAAAGAAGGTCAGAGGGATACAGTAAACCTGAAGTGAAGCATCAGAATCTATAACTAGTGTCACAGGAATGGTTAAAACATAGACAGTAGGAAGAGTCGGTCGTTTTGTACTTAAGTCGGCGTTGTGTCTTTTGTATTTATCCCGATGCAATTTCTGTGTGTCGTCATCAATAAGAAGGTCCAAGGGATACAGTAAACCTGAAGTGAAGCATCGGAATCTATAACAAGTGTCACAGGAATGGATCAAAACATAGACAGTAGGAAGATTCAGTCTTCTTGTACTTAAGTCGGCATTGTGCCTTTTCTGTTTAATTCAAATGCAATTTCTGTGTTTCGTCGTCAATACGAAGGTCAGAGGGATACAGTAAACCTGAAGTGAAGCATCGGAATCTATATCTAGTGTCACAGGAAAGGTTCAAAACATAGACAGTAAGAAGAGTCAGTCTTCTTGGACATGAGTCGGCATTGTGCCACTTGTATTTAATTCCGATGGAATTACTGTGCTTCATCGTCAATAAGAAGGTCAGAGGGATACAGTAAACCTGAAGTGAAGCATCGGAATCTGTATCTAGTGTCACAGGAATGGTTTAAAACATAGACACGGAAGAGTCAGTCTTCTTGTACTGAAGTCGGCATTGTGCCTTTTCGATTTAATTCCGATGCAATTTCTGTGTTTCGTCGTCAATGAGAAGGTCCAAGGGTTACAGTAAACCTGAAGTGAAGCATCGGAATCTATAACTAGTGTCTCAGAAAAGGTTCAAAACATAGACAGTAAGAAGAGTAAGTCGTATTGTACTTAAGTCGACATTGTGCCTTTTGTATTTAATTCCGATCCAATTTCTGTGTTTCATCGTCAATAAGAATGTCCAAGGGATACAGTAAACCTGAAGCGAAGCATCGGAATCTATAACTAGAGTCACAGGAATGGTTCAAAACATAGACAGTAGGAAGAGTCAGTCTTCTTGTACTTAAGTCGGCATTGTGTCTTTTCTATTTAATTCCGAAGCAATTTCTGTGTTTTATCGTCAATACGATGGTCAGAGAGATACAGTAAACCTGAAGTAAAGCATCGGAATCTATAACTAGTGTCACAGGAATGGTTCAAAACATAGACTGTAAGAAGAGTCAGTTTTCTTGTACTTAATTCGGCATTATGCCTTTTGTATTTAATTCCGATGCAATTTCTGTGTTTCATCGTCAATAAGAAGGTCAGAGCGATACAGTAAACCTGAAGTGAAGCATCGGAATCGATAACTAATGTCACAGGGATGTTTCAAAACACAGACTGTAAGAAGAGTTCGATTTATTGTATTTAAGTCGGCATTGTGCCTTTTGTATTTAATTCCGATGCAATTTCTGTGTTTCATCGTCAATAAGAAAGTCAGAGCGATACGGTAAACCTGAAGTAAAACATCGGAATCTATAATTAGTGTCACAGGAATGGTTCAGAACATAGACAGTAAGAGGAGTCAGTCTTCTTGTACTTAATTCGGCATTGTGCCTTTTGTATTTAATGTTGATGCAATTTCTGTGTTTCATCGTCAATAAGATGGTCAGAGGGATACAGTAAACCTTAAGTGAAGCATCGAAATCCATAACTAGTGTCACAGGAATGGTTCAAATCAAAGAGAGTGAGAAGAGTCAGTTTTCTTGTACTTAAGTCGGCATTTTGCCTTTTGTATTCAATTCCGATGCAATTACTGTGCTTCATCGTCAATAAGAAGGTCAGAGGGATACAGTAAACCTGAAGTGAAGCATCGGAATCTGTATCTAGTGTCACAGGAATGATTTAAAACATAGACACGGAAGAGTCAGTCTTCTTGTACTTAAGTGGGCATTGTGCCTTTTCTATTTAATTCCGATGCAATTTCAGCGTTACATCGTGGATAAGAAGGTCAGGGGGATACAGTAAACCTAAAGTGTAACATCGGAATCTATAACTAGTGTCACAGGAATTGTTCAAAACACAGTCTGTAAGATGAGTCAGTCTTCATGTACTTAAGTCGGCATTGTGCTTTTTCTATTTAATTCCGATGCAATTTCTGTGTTTCGTCGTCAATAAGAAGGTCCAAGGGATACAGTAAACCTGAAGTGAAGCATCGGAATCCATAACTAGTGTCACAGGAATGGTTCAAAACGTAGAGAGTAGGATGAGTTATTTTTCTTGATCTTAAGTCGGCATTGTACCTTTTATATTTAATTCCGATGCAACTTCTGTGTTTCATCGTCAATAAGAATGTCAGAGGGATACAGTGAACCTGAAGTGAAGCATCGGAACCTATAACTAGTGTCTCAGGAATGGTTCAAAACATATACAGTAGGAAGAGTCAGTCTTCTTTACTTAAGTCGGCATTGTGCCCTTTCTATTTAATTCCGATGCAATTTCTGTGTTTCGTCGTCATTAAGAAGGTCCAAGGGATGCAGTAAATCTGAATTGAAGCATCGGAATCCATAGCTAGTGTCACAGGAAAAGTTCAAAACACAGACAGTAAGAAGAGTCAGTCTTCTTGTACTTAAGTCTGCATTGTGCCTTTTGTATTGCATTCCGATGCAATATATGTGTTTCATCGTCAGTAAGATGGTCAGAGGGATACAGTAAACCTGAAGTGTAACATCGGAATTTACAACTAGTGTCACAGGAATGGTTCAAAACATAGACAGGAGGAAGAGTCAGTCTTATTGTACTTAATTTGCATTGTGCCTTTTCTGTTTAATTCCGATGCTATTTCCGTGTTTCGTCGTCAATAAGAGGGTCAGAGGGATACAGTAAACCTGAAGTGAAGCATCGAAATCTATAACTAGTGTCACAGGAATGGTTCAAAACATAGGCAGTAAGAAGAGTCAGTCTTCTTGTACTTAAGTCGGCATTGTGCCTTTTGTATTTAATTCCGATGCAATTTCTTTGTTTCATCGTCAATAAGAAGGTCCAAGGGATACAGTAAACATATAGTGAAGCATCGGAATCTAAAACTGGTCTCACAGGAAATGTTCAAATCATAGTCAGTAAGAAGAGACAGTCTTCTTGTACTTAAGTCGGCAATGTGCCTTTTCTATTTAATTCCGGTGCAATTTCTGTGTTTCGTCGTCACCAAGAAGGTCCAAGGGCTACAGTAAACCTGAAGTGAGGCAACGGAACCTAAAACCGGTCTCACAGGAAAGGCTCAAAACATAGAGAGTAAGAAGAGTCAGTCATCTTGTATTACAGTCGGCATTGTGCCTTTTGTATTTAATTCCGATGCAATTTCTGTGTTTCATCGGCAATAAGAAGGTCAGAGGGATACAGTAAACCTGAAGTGAAGCATCGGAATGTATAACTACTGTCACAGGAATGGTTAAAACATAGACAGTAGGAAGAGTCAGTCGTTTTGTACTTAAATCGGCATTCTGTCTTTTGTATTTAATCCCGATGCAATTTCTGTGTTTCGTCGTCAATAAGAAGGTCCAAGGGATAGAGTAAACCTGAAGTGAAGCATCGGAATCTAAAACTGCTCTCACAGGAAATGTTCAAATCATAGTCAGTAAGAAGAGTCAGTCTTCTTGTACTTAAGTCGGCATTGTGCCTTTTCTATTTAATTCCGATGCAATTTCTGTGTTTCAACGTCAATAAGAAGGTCCAGGGGATACAGTAAACATGAAGTGAAGCATCGGAATCTATAACTAGTGTCACAGGAATGGTTCAAAACATAGACAGTAAGAAGAGTCAGTCTTCTTGTACTTAAGTCGAAAATGTGCCTTTTCTATTTAATTCCGATGTAATTTCTGTGTTTCATCGTCAATAAGAATGTCAGAGGGGTACAGTAAACCTGAAGTGAAGCATCGGAATCTATAACTAGTGCCTCAGGAGTGGTTCAAAACATATACAGTAGAAAGAGTCAGTCTTCTTTACGTAAGTGGGCATTGTGCCTTTTCTATTTAATTCCGATGCAATTTCTGTGTTTCGTCGTCAATAAGAAGGTCCAAGGGATGCAGTAAATCTGAATTGAAGGTTCGGAATCTATAGCTAGTGTCACAGGAAAAGTTCAATTTACAGACAGTAAGAAGAGTCAGTGTTCTTGTACTTAAGTCGGCATTGTGCCTTTTGTATTTAATTCCGATGCAATTTCTGTGTTTCATAGTCAACAAGAAGGTCCAAGGGATACAGTAAACATATAGTGAAGCATCAGAATCTAAAACTGGTCTCACAGGAAATGTTCAAATCATAGTGAGTAAGAAGAGTCAATCTTCTTGTACTTATGTCGGCATTGTGCCTTTTCTATTTAATTCCGATGCAATTTCTGTGTTTCGTCGTCAATAAGAAGGTCCAAGGGATAGAGTAAACCTGAAGTGAAGCATCGGAATCTAAAACCGGACTCACAGGAAAGGTTCAAAACATAGAGAGTAAGAAGAGTCAGTCATCTTGTATTTGAGTCGGCATTGTGCCTTTTGTATTTAATTCCGATGCAATTTCTGTGTTTCATCGTCAAAAAGAAGGTCAGAGGGATACAGTAAACCTGAAGTGAAGCATCAGAATCTATAACTAGTGTCACAGGAATGGTTAAAACATAGACAGTAGGAAGAGTCAGTCGTTTTGTACTTAAGTCGGCATTGTGTCTTTTGTATTTAATCCCGATGCAATTTCTGTGTTTCGTCGTCAATAAGAAGGTCTAAGGGATACAGTAAACCTGAAGTGAAGCATCTGAATCTATATCTAATGTCACAGGAATGGTATAAAACATAGACACGGAAGAGTCAGTCTTCTTGTACTTAAGTCGGCCTTTTCGCTTTTCTTTTTAATTCCGATGCTATTTCTGTGTATCGTCGTCAATAAGAAGGTCCAAGGGATACACTAAACCTGAAGTGAAGCATCGGAATCTATAAGAAGTGTCACAGAAAAGGTTCAAAACATAGACAGTAAGAACAGTCAGTCTAATTGTACTTAAGTCGGCATTGTGCCTTATGTATTTAATTCCGATGCAATTTCTGTGTTTCATCGTCAATAAGAAGGTCCAAGAGATACAGTAAACATATAGTGCAGCATCGGAATCTAAAACTGGTCTCACAGGAAATGTTCACAACATAGTCAGTAAGAAGAGTCAGTCTTCTTGTACTTAAGTCGGCATTCTGCCGTTTGTATTTAATTCCGATGCAATTTCTGTGTTTCATCGTCAATAAGAATGTCAGAGGGTTTCAGTAAACCTGAAGTGAAGCATCGGAATCTATAACTAGTGTCACAGGAATGGTTCAAAACATAGACAGTAGGAAGATTCAGTCATCTTGTGCTTAAGTCAGCATTGTGCCTTTTGTATTTAATTCCGATGCAATTTCTGTGTTTCATCGTCAATAAGAAGGTCCAAGGGATACAGTAAACATATAGTGAAGCATCGGAATCCAAAACCGGTCTCACAGGAAAAGCTCAAAACATAGAGAGTAAGAAGAGAGAGTCATCTTGTATTTGAGTCGGCATTGCGATTTTGTATTTAATTCCGATGCAATTTCTGTGTTTAATCGGCAATAAGAAGTTTACAGGGATACAGTAAACCTGAAGTGAAGCTTCGGAGTCTATAACCAGTTTCACTGGAATGGTTAAAACATAGACAGTAGGAAGAGTCAGTCTTCTTGTACTTAAGTCAGCATTATGCCTTTTGTATTTAATTCCGATGCAGTTTCTGTGTTTCATCGTCAATAAGAAGGTCCAAGAGATACAGTAAACATATAGTGCAGCATCGGAATCTAAAACTGGTCTCACAGGAAATGTTCACAACATAGTCAGTAAGAAGAGTCAGTCTTCTTTTACTTAAGTCGGCATTCTGCCGTTTGTATTTAATTCCGATGCAATTTCTGTGTTTCATCGTCAATAAGAATGTCAGAGGGTTTCAGTAAACCTGAAGTGAAGCATCGGAATCTATAACTAGTGTCACAGGAATGGTTCAAAACATAGACAGTAGGAAGATTCAGTCATCTTGTACTTAAGTCGGCATTCTGCCTTTTCTAATTAATTCAAATGCAATTTCTGTGTTTCGTCGTCAATAAGAAGGTCAGAGGGATACAGTAAACCTGAAGTGAAGCTTCGGAATCTATATCTAGTGTCACAGGAAAGGTTCAAAACATGGACAGTAAGAAGAGTCTGACTTCTTGGACATGAGTCAGCATTGTGCTATTTGTATTTAGCTCCGATGCAACTACTGTGCTTCATCGTCAATAAGAAGGACAGAGGGATACAGTAAACCTAAAGTGAAGCATCGGAATCTATAACTAGTGTCACAGGAATGGTTCAAATCATACACAGCATGAAGAGTCAGTCTTCTTGTACTTAAGTCGGCATTGTGCCTTTTGTATTTAATTCCGATGCAATTTCTGTGTTTCATCGTCAACAAGAAGGTCCAAGGGATACAGTAAACATATAGTGAAGCATCAGAATCTAAAACTGGTCTCACAGGAAATGTTCAAATCATAGTCAGTAAGAAGAGTCAGTCTTCTTGTACTTATGTCGGCATTGTGCCTTTTGTATTTAATTCCGGTGCAATTTCTGTGTTTCATCGTCAAAAAGAAGGTCAGAGGGATAGAGTAAACCTGAAGTGAAGCATAAGAATTTATAACTAGTGTCACAGGAATGGTTAAAACATAGACAGTCGGAAGAGTCAGTCGTTTTGTACTTAAGTCGGCATTGTGTCTTTTGTATTTAATCCCGATGCAATTTCAGTGTTTCGTCGTCAACAAGAAGGTCAAAGGGATACAGTAAACCTAAAGTGAAGCATCGGAATCTATATCTAGTGTCACAGGAATGGTATAAAACATAGACACGGAAGAGTCAGTCTTCTTGTACTTAAGTCGGCATTTTGCCTTTTCTATTTAATTCCGATGCTATTTCTGTGTAGCGTCGTCAATAAGAAGGTCCAAGGGATACAGTAAACCTGAAGTGAAGCATCGGAAACTATAACTAGTGTCTCAGAAAAGGTGCAAAACATAGACAGTAAGAAGAGTCAGTCGTATTGTACTTAAGTCGGCAATGTGCCTTTTGTATTTAATTTTGATGCAATTTCTGTGTTTCATCGTCAATAAGATGGTCAGAGGGATACAGTAAACCTTAAGTGAAGCTTCGAAATCCATAACTAGTGTCACAGGAATGGTTCAAAACAAAGACAGTGAGAAGAGTTAATTTTCTTGTACTTAAGTCGGCATTTTGCCTTTTGTATTAAATTCCGATGCAATTTCTGTGTTTCATCGTCAATATGAAGGTCAGAGGGATACAGTAAACCTGAAGTGAAGTATCGGAATGTGTAACTAGTATCTCAGGAATGGTTCAAAACATAGACAGTAAGAAGAGTCAGTTTTCTTGTACTTAAGTCGGCATTGTGCCTTTTCTATTTAATTCCGATGCAATTTCTGTGTTTCATCGTCGATAAGAAGGTCCAAGGGATACAGTAAACATATAGTGAAGCATCGGAATGTAAAACTGGACTCACAGGAAATGTTGAAATCATAGTCAGTTGGAGGAGTCAGTCTTCATGTACTTAAGTCGGCATTGTGCCTTTTGTATTTATTTCTGATGCAATTACTGTTTTTCATCGTCAATAAGAAGGTCCAAGGGATACAGTAAACATATAGTGAAGTATCGCAATCTAAAACTGGTCTCACAGAAATTGTTCAAATCATAATCAGTAAGAAGACTCAGTCTTCCCTTACTTAAGTCAGCATTGTGCGTTTTGTATTTAATTCCGATGCAATTTCTGTGTTTCATCGTCAATAAGAAGCTCAAAGGTATACAGTAAACATATAATGAAGCATCGGAATCTAAAACTGGTCTCACAGGAAGTGTTCAAAAGATGGTCTGTAAGAAGAGTCAGTCTTGTTGTACTTAAGTCGGCATTCTGCCTTTTGTATTTAATTCCGATGCAATTTCTGTGTTTCATCGTCAATAAGAAGGTCCAAGGGATACAGTAAACATATAGTGAAGCATCAGAATCTAAAACTGGTCTCACAGGAAATGTTCAAAACATAGTCAGTGAGAAGAGTCAGTCTTCTTGTACTTAAGTCTTCATTTTGCATTTTCTATTTAATTCCGATGCAATTTCTGTGTTTCGTCGTCAATGAGAAGGCCAAGGGATACAGTAAACCTGAAGTGAAGCATCGTAATCTATATCTAGTGTCTCAGAAAAGGTTCAGAACATAGACAGTAAGAAGAGTCAGTCGTATTGTACTTAAGTCGGCATTGTGCCTTTTCTATTTAATTTCGATGCAATTTATGTGTTTCGTCGTCAATAAGAAGGCCCAAGGGATAGAGTAAACCTGTAGTGAAGCATCGGAATCTAAAACCGGACTCACAGGAAAGGTTCAAAACATAGAGAGTAAGAAGAGTCAGTCATCTTGTATTTGAGTCGGCATTGTGCCTTTTGTATTTATTTCCGATGCAATTTCTGTGTTTCATCGTCAAAAAGAAGGTCAGAGCGATACAGTAAACCTGAAGTGAAGCATCGGAATCGATAACTAATGTCACAGGAATGGTTCAAAACACAGACTGTAAGAAGAGTTCGATATCTTGTATTTAAGTCAGCATTGTGCCTTTTGTATTTAATTCCGATGCAATTTCTGTGTTTCATCGTCGATAAGATGGTCAGAGGGATACAGTAAACCTTAAGTGAAGCATCGAAATCCTTAACCAGTGTCACAGGAATGGTTCAAATCAAAAAGAGTAAGAAGAGTCAGTTTTCTTGTACTTAAGTCGGCATTTTGCCTTTTGTATTTAATTCCGATACAATTTCTGTGTTTCATCGTCAATACGATGGTCAGAGGGATACAGTAAACCTGAAGTGAAGCATCGGAATGTGTAACTAGTATCTCAGGAATGGTTCAAAACATAGACAGTAAGAAGAGTCAGTTTTCTTGTACTTAAGTCGGCATGTGCCTTTTCTATTTAATTCCGATGCAATTTCTGTGTTTCATCGTCGATAAGAAGGTCCAAGGTATACAGTAAACATATAGTGAAGCATCGGAATGTAAAACTGGTCTCACAGGAAATGTTGAAATCATAGTCAGTAGGAGGAGTCAGTCTTCATGTACTTAAGTCGACATTGTTCCTTTTGTATTTAGTTCTGATGCAATTTCTGTGTTTCATCTTCAATAAGAAGGTCCAAGGGATACAGCAAACATATAGTGAAGCATCGGAATCTAAAACTGGTCTCACAGAAAATGTTCAAAACATAATCAGTAAGAAGACTCAGTCTTCTTGTGCTTAAGTCGGCATTGTGCGTTTTGTATTTAATTCCGATGCAATATCTGTGTTTCATCGTCAATGAGAAGCTCCAAGGTATACAGTAAGCATATAGTGAAGCATCGGAATCTAAAACTGGTCTCACAGGAAGTGTTCAAAAGATGGTCAGTAAGAAGAGTCGGTCTTGTTGTACTTAAGTCGGCATTGTGCCTTTTGTATTTAATTCCGATGCAATTTCTGTGTTTCATCGTCAATAAGAAGGTCCATGGAATACAGTAAACCTGAAGTGAAGCATCGGAATCTAAAACCGGTCTCACAGGAAAGGTTCAAAACATAGTCAGTAAGAAGAGTCAGTTTTCTTGTACTTAAGTCGGCATTGTGCCTTTTCTATTTAATTCCGATGCAATATCTGTGTTTCATCGTCAATAAGACGGTCCAAGGGATACAGTAAACATATAGTGAAGCATCGGAATCTAAATCTGGTCTCACAGGAAATGTTCACAACATAGTCAGTAAGAAGAGTCAGTCTTCATGCACTTAAGTCGGCATTGTGCCGTTTGTACTTAATTCCGATGCAGTTTCTGTGTTTCATCGTTAATAAGAATGTCAGAGGGATACAGTAAACCTGAAGCGAAGCATCGGAATCTATAACAAGTGTCACAGGAATGGTTCAAGACATAGACAGTAGGAAGATTCAGTCTTCTTGTACTTAAGTCGGCATTGTGCCTTTTCTATTCAATTCAAATGCAATTTCTGTGTTTCGTCGTCAATACGAAGGTCAGAGGGATATAGTAAACCTGAAGTGAAGCATCGGAATCTATTTCTAGTGTCACAGGAAAGGTTCAAAACATAGACAGAAAGAAGAGTCAGTCTTCTTGGACATGAGTCGGCATTGTGCCATTTGTATTTAATTCCGATGCAATTACTGTGCTTCATCCTCAATAAGAAGGTCAGAGGGATACAGTAAACCTGAAGTGAAACATCGGAATCTGTATCTAGTGTCACAGGAATGGTTTAAAACATAGACACGGGAGAGTCAGTCTTCTTGTACTTAAGTCGGCATTTTGCCTTTTCTATTTAATTCCGATGCAATTTCTGTGTTTCGTCGTCAATGAGAAGGTCCAAGAGTTACAGTAAACCTGAAGTGAAGCATCGGAATCTATAACTAGTGTCTCAGAAAAGGTTCAAAACATAGACAGTAAGAAGAGTCAGTCGTATTGTACTTAAGTCGGCATTGTGCCTTTTGTATTTAATTCCGATGCAATTTCTGTGTTTCATCGTCAATAAGAAGGTCCAAGGGATACAGTGAACATATAGTGGAGCATCAGAATCTAAAACTGGTCACACAGGAAATGTTCAAAACATAGTCAGTAAGAAGAGTCAGTCTTCTTGTACTTAAGTCGGCATTGTGCCTTTTATATTTAATTCCGATGCAATTTCTGTGTTTCATCGTCAATATGGAAGGTCCACGGGATACAGTAAAACTGAAATGAAGCATCGGAATGTAAAACTGGTCTCACAGGAAAGGTTCAAAACATAGAGAGTAAGAAGAGTTAGGATCCTTGTACTTAAGTCAGCATTGTGTATTTTCTATTTAATTCTGATTCAATTTCTGTGTTTCGTCGTCAGTAAGAAGATCCAAGGGATACAGTAAACCTAATGTGAAGCATCGGAATCTGAAACCGGTCTCACAGGAAAGCTTTATAACCTAGACAGCAAGAAGAGACAGTCCACTTGTACTTGAGTAGGCATTGTGACTTTTCTATTTAATTCCGATGCAATTTCTGTCTTTCTTCGTCAATAAGAAGGTCCAAGGGATACAGTAAACCTGAAGTGAAGCATCGCAATCTATAACTAGAGTCACAGGAATGGTTCAAAACATAGACAGTAGGAAGAGTCAGTCTTCTTGTACTTAAGTCGGCATTGTGCCTTTTTTATTTAATTCCGATGCAATTTCTGTGTTTCATCGTCAATAAGAAGGTCCAAGGGATACAGTAAACATATAGTGAAGCATCGGAATCTAAAACTGGTCTCACAGGAAATGTTCACAACATAGTCAGTAAGAAGAGTCAGTCTTCATGTACTTAAGTCGGCATTGTGCCGTTTGTACTTAATTCCGATGCAGTTTCTGTGTTTCATCGTCAATAAGAATGTCAGAGGGATACAGTAAACCTGAAGCGAAGCATCGGAATCTATAACAAGTGTCACAGGAATGGATCAAAACATAGACAGCAGGAAGATTCAGTCTTCTTGTACTTAAGTCGGCATTGTGCCTTCTCTGTTTAATTCAACTGCAATTTATGTGTTTCGTCGTCAATACGAAGGTCAGAGGGATACAGTAAACCTGAAGTGAAGCATCGGAATCTATATCTAGTGTCACAGGAAAGGTTCAAAACATAGACAGTAAAAGAGTCAGTCTTCTTGG
The DNA here is from genome assembly GCF_021461395.2 of Schistocerca americana. NCBI lineage: Eukaryota > Metazoa > Arthropoda > Insecta > Orthoptera > Acrididae > Schistocerca > Schistocerca americana. The sequence goes on along the minus strand of NC_060130.1, from coordinate 17,788,098 downwards.
ACATGAGTCGGCATTGTGCCATTTGTATTTAATTCCGATGCAATTACTGTGCTTCATCGTCAATAAGAAGGTCCGAGGGATACAGTAAACCTGAAGTGAAGCATCGGAATCTGTATCTAGTGTCACAGGAATGGTTTAAAACATAGACACGGAAGAGTCAGTCTTCTTGTACTTAAGTCGGCATTGTGCTTTTTCTATTTAATTCCGATGCAATTTCTGTGCTTCGTCGTCAATGAGAAGGTCCAAGGGTTACAGTAAACCTGAAGTGAAGCATCGGAATCTATAACTAGTGTCTCAGAAAAGGTTCAAAACATAGACAGTAAGAAGAGTAAGTCGTATTGTACTTAAGTCGGCATTGTGCCTTTCCTATTTAATTCCGATCCATTTTCTGTGTTTCATCGTCAATAAGAAAGTCCAAGGGATACAGTAAACCTGAAGCGAAGCATCGGAATCTATAACTAGAGTCACAGGAATGGTTCAAAACATAGACAGTAGGAAGAGTCAGTCTTCTTGTACTTAAGTCGGCATTGTGCCTTTTCTATTTAATTCCGAAGCAATTTCTGTGTTTCTTCGTCAATACGATGGTCAGAGAGATACAGCAAACCTGAAGTGAAGCATCGGAATCTATAACTAGTGTCACAGGAATGGTTCAAAACATAGACTGTAAGAAGAGTCAGTTTTCTTGTACTTAATTCGGCATTGTGCCTTTTGTATTTAATTCCGATGCAATTTCTGTGTTTCATCGTCAATAAGAAGGTCAGAGCGATACAGTAAACCTGAAGTGAAGCATCGGAATCGATAACTAATGTCACAGGGATGGTTCAAAACACAGACTGTAAAAAGAGTTCGATTTATTGTATTTAAGTCGGCATTGTGCCTTTTGTATTTAATTCCGATGCAATTACTGTGCTTCATCGTCAATAACAAGGTCAGAGGGATACAGTAAACCTGAAGTGAAGCATCGGAATCTGTATCTAGTGTCACAGGAATGGTTTAAAACATAGACACGTAAGAGTCAGTCTTCTTGTACTTAAGTCGGCATTGTGCCTTTTCTATTTAATTCCGATGCAATTTCTGTGTTTCGTCGTCAATGAGAAGGTCCAAGGGTTACAGTAAACCTGAAGTAAAGCATCGGAATCTATAACTAGTGTCTCAGAAAAGGTTCAAAACATAGACAGTAAGAAGAGTAAGTCGTATTGTACTTAAGTCGGCATTGTGCCTTTTGTATTTAATTCCGATGCAATTTCTCTGTTTCGTCGTCAATAAGAAGGTCAGAGGGATACAGTAAACCAGAAGTAAAGCATCGGAATCTATAATTAGTGTCACAGGAATGGTTCAAAATATAGACAGTAAGAAGAGTCAGTCTTCTTGTACTTAATTCGGCATTGTGCCTTTTGTATTTAATTCCGAAGCAATTTCTGTGTTTCATCGTCAATACGATGGTCAGAGAGATACAGTAAACCTGAAGTGAAGCATCGGAATCGATAACTAATGTCACAGGGACAGTTCAAAACACAGACTGTAAGAAGAGTTCGATTTATTGTATTTAAGTCGGCATTGTGCCTTTTGTATTTATTTCCGATGCAATTTCTGTGTTTCATCGTCAATAAGATAGTCAGAGCGATACAGTAAACATGAAGTAAAACATCGGAATCTATAATTAGTGTCACAGGAATGGTTCAGAACATAGACAGTAAGAGGAGTCAGTCTTCTTGTACTTAATTCGGCATTGTGCCTTTTGTATTTAATGTTGATGCAATTTCTGTGTTTCATCGTCAATAAGATGGTCAGAGGGATACAGTAAACCTTAAGTGAAGCATCGAAATCCATAACTAGTGTCACAGGAATGGTTCAAATCAAAGAGAGTGAGAAGAGTCAGTTTTCTTGTACTTAAGTCGGCATTTTGCCTTTTCTATTTAATTCCGATGCAATTTCTGTGTTTCGTCGTCAATAAGAAGGTCAGAGGGATACAGTATACCTGAAGTAAAGCATCGGAATCTATAGTTAGTGTCACAGGAATGGTTCAAAACATAGACAGTAAGAAGAGTCAGTCTTCTTGTACTTAATTCGGCATTGTGCCTTATGTATTTAATTCCGAAGCAATTTCTGTGTTTCATCGTCAATACGATGGTCAGAGAGATACAGTAAACCTGAAGTGAAGCATCGGAATCTATAACTAGTGTCACAAGAATGGTTCAAAACATAGACAGTAAGAAGAGTCAGTTTTCTTGTACTTAATTCGGCATTGTGACTTTTGTATTTAATTCCGATGCAATTTCCGTGTTTCATCGTCAATAAGAAGGTCAGAGCGATACAGTAAACCTGAAGTGAAGCATCGGAATCGATAACTAATGTCACAGGAATGGTTCAAAACACAGACTGTAAGAAGAGTTCGATTTCTCGTACTTAAGTCGGCATTGTCCCTTTTGTATTTAATTCCGATGCAATTTCTGTGTTTCATCGTCAATAAGAAGGTCCAAGGCATACAGTAAACATATAGTGAAGCATCAGAATCTAAAACTGGTCTCACAGGAAATGTTCAAAACATAGTCAGTAAGAAGAGTCAGTCTTCTTGTACTTAAGTCGGCATTGTGCCTTTTATATTTAATTCCGATGCAATTTCTGTGTTTCATCGTCAATATGGAAGGTCCAAGGGATACAGTAAAACTGAAATAAAGCATCGGAATCTAAAACTGGTCTCACATATAAGGTTCAAAACGTAGACAGTAAGAAGAGTTAGGTTTCTTGTACTTAGGTCAGCATTGTGTATTATCTATTTAATTCTGATTCAATTTCTGTGTTTCGTCGTCAGTAAGATGGTCCAAGGGATACAGTAAACCTAATGTGAAGCATCGGAATCTGAAACCGGTCTCACAGGAAAGCTTTATAACATAGTCAGTAAGAAAAGACAGTCTACTTGTACTTCAGTAGGCATTGTGCCTTTTCTATTTAATTCCGATGCATTTTCTGTCTTTCTTCGTCAATAAGAAGGTCAGAGGGATACAGAAAACCTGAAGTGAAGCACCGGAAAATATAACTAGTGTCACAGGAATGGTTCAAAACATAGACGGTAAGAAGAGTCAGTCTTCTTGTACTTAAGTCGGCATTGTGAATTTTCTATTTAATTCCGATGCAATTTCTTTGTTTCGACGTCAATAAGAAGGTCCATGGGATACAATAAACCTGATGTGAAGCATCGGAATCTAAAACCGGTCTCACAGGAAAGGTTCAAAGCATAGTCAGTAAGAAGAGTCAGTCTTCTTGTACTTAAGTTGGCATTGTGCCTTTTCTATTTAATTCCGATGCAATTTCTGTGTTTCGTCGTCAATAAGAAGGACCAAGGGATACAGTCAACCTGAAGTGAAGCATCGGAATCTATAACTAGTGTCACAGGAATGGTTCAAAACATAGAGAGTAGGAAGAGTTAGACCTCTTGAACTTAAGTCGGCATTGTGCCTTTTCTATTTAATTCCGATGCAATTTCTGTGTTTCGTCGTCAATAAGAAGGTCCAAGGGATACAGTAAACATATAGTGAAGCATCGGAACCTACAACGGTTCTCACAGGAAATGTTCAAAACATAGTCAGTAAGAAGAGTCTGTCTTCTTGTACTTAAGTCGGCATTGGGCCTTTTCTATGTAATTCCGATGCAATTTCTGTGTTTCGACGTCAATAAGAAGGTCCACGGGATACAGTGAACCTGAAGTGAAGCATCGGAATCTATAACTAGTGTCACAGGAATGGTTCAAAATATAGACAGTAAGAAGATTTAGTCTACGTGTACTTAAGTCGGCATTGTGCCTTTTATATTTAATTCCGATGCAATTTCTGTGTTTCATCGTCAATAAGAAGGTCCTAGGGATACAGTAAACCTGAAGTGAAGCATCGGAATCTATAACTAGTGTCACAGGAAAGGTTCAAAACATAGACAGTAAGGAGAGTCAGTCTTCTTGTACTTAAGTCGGCATTGTGCCTTTTCTACTTGATTCCGATGCAATTTCTGTGTTTCATCGTCATTAAGAAGGTCCAAGGGATACTGTAAACCTGAAGTGAAGCATCGGAATCCATAACTAGTGTCAAATGAATCTTTCAAAACATAGCAGAAGGAATAGTTGCTTTTCTTAAACTTCAGTCGGCATTGTGCCTCTTCTTTTTAAATCCGATGCAATTTCTGCGTTTCGTCGTCAATAAGAAGGTCCAACGGATACAGTAAACATACAGTGAATCGTCGGAATCTAAAACTGGTCTCACAGGAAATGTACAAAACATAGTCAGTAAGAAGAGTCAGTCTTCTTGTACTTAAGTTGGCATTGTGCCTTTTCTATTTAATTCCGATGCAATTTCTGTGTTTCGTCGAAAATAAGGAGGACCAAGGGATACAGTAAAGCTGAAGTGAAGCATCGGAATCTATAACTAGTGTCATAGGAATGGTTCAAAACATAGAGAGTAGGAAGAGTTAGTCTTCTTGAACGTAAGTCGGCATTGTGCCATTTCTACTTAATTCCGATGCAATTTCTGTGTTTCGTCGTCAATAAGAAGGTCAGAGGGATACAGCAAAACCTGAAGTGAAGCATCGGAATCTATATCTAGTGTCACAGGAAAGGTTCAAAACATAGACAGTAAGAAGAGTCAGTCTTCTTGGACATAAGTCGGCATTGTGCCATTTGTATTTAATTCCGATGCAATTACTGTGCTTCATCGTCGGCATGAACAGTAAGGAGAGTCAGTCTTCTTGTACTTAAGGCGGCATTGTACCTTTTCTATTTAATTCCCATGCAATTTCTGTGTTTCGACGTCAATAAGAAGGTCCAGGGGATACAGTGAACCTGAAGTGAAGCATCGGAATCTATAACTAGTGTCACAGGAATGGTTCAAAATATAGACAGTAAGAAGATTTAGTCTACTTGTACTTATGTCGGCATTGTGCCTTTTCTGTTTAATTCCGATGCAATATCTGTGTTTCATCGTCAATAAGAAGGTCCAAGGGAGACAGTAAACATATAGTGAAGCATCGGAATCTAAAACTGGTCTCACAGGGAATGTTCAAAACATAGTCAGTAAGAAGAGTCGGTCTTCTTGTACTTAAGTCGGCAATTTGACTTTTCTATTTAATTCCGATGCAATTTCTGTGTTTCGTCGTCAACAAGAAGGTCCATGGGATACAGTAAACCTGAAGTGAAGCAACGGAATCTAAAACCGGTCTCACAGGAAAGGATCAAATCACAGAGAGTAAGAAGGGCCAGTCATCTTGTATTTGAGTCGGCATTGTGCGTTTGTATTTAATTCGGATGCAATTTCTGTGTTTCATCGTCAATAAGAAGGTCACAGGGATACACTAAACCTGAAGTGAAGCATCGGAGTTTATAACTAGTGTCACAGGAATGGTTAAAACATAGACAGTAAGAAGAGTCAGTCTTCTTGGACATGAGTCGGCATTGTGCCATTTGTATCTAATTCCGATGCAATTACTGTGCTTCATCGTCAATAAGAAGGTCAGTGGGATACAGTAAACCTGAAGTGAAGCATCGGAATCTATAACTAGTTTCACAGGAATGGTTCAAAACATAGACAGTAGGAAGGGTCAGTCTTCTTGTACTTAAGTCGGCATTGTGCATTTTCTATTTAATTCCGATGCAATATCTGTGTTTCGTCGTCAATAAGAAGGTCAGCGGGATACAGTTAACGTGAAGTGAAGCATCGGAATCTATAATTAGTGTCACAGGAATGGTTCAAACCATACACAGCAAGAACAGTCAGTCTTCTTGTACTAAAGTCGGCATTGTGCCTTTTGTAGCCTTTTGTATTTAATTCCGATGCATTTTCAGTGTTTCGTCGTCTTGAGAAGGTCCAAGGGATACAGTAAACCTGAAGTGGTGCATCGGAATCTATAACCAGTGTCACAGGAATGGTTCAAAACATAGACAGTTAGAAGAGTCAGTCTTCTTGTAATTATGTCGGCATTGTGCCATAAGCATTTAATTCCGATGCAATTTCTGTGTTTCATCGTCAATAAGAACGTCCAAGGGATACAGTAAACATATAGTGAAGCATCGGAATCTAAAACTGGTCTCACAGTAATGTTTAAATCAAAGTAAGTAAGAAGAGTCAGTCCCCTTATACCTAAGTCGGCATTTTGCCTTTTCTATTTAAGTCCGATGCAATTTCTTTGTTTGACCGTCAATAAGAAGGTCAGAGGGATACAGTAAACCTGAAGTGAAGCATCGGAATCTATAACTAGTGTCACAGGAATGGTTAAAACATAGACAGTAGGAAGAGTCAGCCTTCTTGTACTTATGTCGGCATTGTGCCTTTTGTATTTAATCCCGATTCAATTTCTGTGTTTGGTCGTCAATAAGAAGGTCCAAGGGATACAGTAAATCTGAAGTGAAGCATCGGAATCTATAACTAGTGTCACAGGAATTGCTCAAAACATAGACAGTAAGTTGAGTCAGTCTTCTTGTACTTAAGTCGGCATTGTGCCTCTTGTATTTATTTCCGATGCAAATTCTGTCTTTCATCGTCAATAAGAAGGTCCAAAGGATACAGTAAACCTGAAGTGAAGCATCGGAATCTATATCAAGTGTCACAGGGGTGGTTCTATACATAGACACGGAAGATTCAGTCTTCTTGTACTTAAGTCGGCATTGTGCCTTTTCTATTTAATTCCGATGCAATTTCTGTGTTTCGTCGTCAATAAGAAGGTCCAAGCGATACAGTAATCCTGAAGTGAAGCATCGGAATCTGTAACTAGTGTCAGAGAAAAGGGTCGAAACATAGACTGTAAGAACTGTCAGTCTTCTTGTACTTAAGTTGGCATTGTGCCTTTTGTATTTAATTCCGATGCAATTTCTGTGTTTCATCGTCAATAAGATGGTCCAAGGGATACAGTAAACCTGAAGTGAAGCATCGGAATCTATAACTAGTGTCACAGTAATGGCTCAAAACATAGACAGTAAGAAGAGTCTGTCTTCTTGTACTTAAGTCGGCATTGTGTATTTTGTATTTAATTCCGATGCAATTTCTGTGTTTCTTCGTCAATAAGAAGGTGCAAGGGATACAGTAAACATATAGTGAAGCATCGGAATCTAAAACTGGTCTCACAGGAAAAGTTCAAATCATAGTCAGTAAGAGGAGTCAGTCTTCTTATACTTAAGTCGGCCTTGTGCCTTTTGTATTTAATTCCGATGCACTTTCTATGTTTCAGCATCAATAAGAAGGTCCAAGGGATACAGTAAACATATAGTGAAGCATCGGAATCTAAAACTGGTCTCACAGGAAAAGTTCAAATCATAGTCAGTAAGAAGTGTCAGTCTGCTTATACTTAAGTCGGCATTGTGCCTTTCGTATGTAATTACGATGCAATTTCTGTGTTTCATCGTAAACAAGAACGTCCAAGGGATACAGTAAACATATAGTGAAGCATCGGAAACTAAAACTGGTCTCACAGGAACTGTTCAAATCATAGTCAGTAAGAAGAGTCATACTTCTTGCACTTATGTCGGCATTGTGCCTTTTCAATTTAATTCCGATGCAATTTCTGCGTTTCGTCGTCAATAAGGAGGTCCAAGGGATACAGTAATCCTGGAGTGAAGCATCGGAATCTAAAACCGGTCTCACAGGAAAGGTTCAAAACATAGAGAGTAAGAAGAGCCAGTCATCTTTAATTTGAGTCGGCACTGTGCCTTTTGTATTTAATTCCGATGTAATTTCTGTGTTTCATCGTCAATAAGAAGGTCAGAGGGATACAGTAAACCTGAAGTGAAACATCGGAATCTATAACTAGTGTCACAGGAATGGTTAAAACATAGACAGTAGGAAGAGTCAGTCTTCTTAAACTTAACTCGGCATTGTGCCTTTTGTATTTAATCATGATTCAATCTCTGTGTTTCGTCGTCAATAAGAAGGTCCAAAGGATACAATAAACCTGAAGTGAAGGATCGGAATCTATAACTAGTGTCACAGGAGTGGTTCAAAACATAGACAGTAAGAAGAGTCTGTCTTCTTGTACTTAAGTCGGCATTGTGCCTTTTGTATTTAATACCGATGCAATTTCTGTGTTTCATCGTCAATAAGAGTGTCAGAGGGATACAGTAAACCTGAAGTGAAGCATCGCAATCTATAACTAGTGTCATAGGAATGGTTCAAAGCATAGACAGTTTGAAGAGTCAGGTTGCTTGTACTTAAGTCGGCATTGTGCCTTTTCTATTTAATTCCGATGCTATTTCAGTGTTTCGTCGTCAATAAGAAGGTAAGAGGGATACAATAAACCTGAAGTGAAGCATCGGAATCTATAGCTAGTGTCACAGGAAAGGTTCAAAACATAGACAGTAAGAAGAGTGAGTCATCTTGTACATGAGTCGGATTGTGCCTTTTGTGTTTGATTACGATGCAATTACTGTGTTTCATCGTCAATAAGAACGTTAGAGGGATACAGTAAACCTGAAGTGAAGCATCGGAATCTATAACTAGTGTCACAGGAATGGTTCAAATCATACACAGCATGAAGAGTCAGTCTTCTTGCACTTAAGTCGGCATTGTGCCCTTTGTATTTAATTCCGATGCAATTTCTGTGTTTCATCGTCAGAAAGAAGGTCCAAGGGATACAGTAAACATATAGTGAAGCATCGGAATCTAAAACTGGTCTCACAGGAAATGTTCAAATCATAGTCAGTAAGAAGAGTCAGTCTTGTTGTACTTATGTCGGCATTGTGACTTTTCTAGTTAATTCCGATGCAATTTCTGTGTTTCGCCGACAATAAGAAGGTCCAAGGGGTACAGTAACCCTGAAGTGAAGCATCAGAATCTAAAACCGGTCTCACAGGAAAGGTTCAAAGCATAGAGAGTAATAAGAGCCAGTCATCTTGAATTTGAGTCAGCATTGTGCCTTTTATATTTAATTCCGATGCAATTTCTGTGTTTCATCGTCTATAAGAAGGTCAGAGGGATACAGTAAACCTGAAGTGAAGCATCGGAATCTATAACTAGTGTCACAGGATTGGTTAAACCATAGACAGTAGGAAGAGTCAGTCTTCTTGTACTTAAGTCGGCATTGTGCCTTTTTTATTTAATCCCGATGCAATTTCTGTGTTTCGTCGTTAATGAGAAGGTCCAAGGGATACAGTAAACCTGAAGTGAAGCATCGGAATCTATAACTAGTGTCACAGGAATGGTTCAAAACATAGACAGTAAGAAGAGTCAGTCTTCTTGTACTTATGTCGGTATTGTGCCTTTTCTATTTACTTCCAATGCAATTTCTGTGTTTCGTCGTCAATATGGAGGTCCAAGGGATACAGTAATCCTGAAGTGAAGCATCGGAATCTAAAACTGGTCTCACAGGAAAGGTTCAAAACATAGAGAGTGAGAAGAGCCAGTCATCTAGTATTTTATTCGGCATTGTTCCTTTTGTATTTAATTCCGATGCAATTTCTGTGTTTCACCGTCAATAAGAAGGTCAGAGGGATACAGTAAACCTGAAGTGAAGCATCGGAATCTATAACTAGTGCCACAGGAATGGTTAATACATAGACAGTAGGAAGAGTCAGTCTTCTTGTACTTATGTCGGCATTGTGCCTTATGTATTTAATCCCGATTCCATTTCTGTGTTTCGTCGTCAATAAGAAGGTCCAAGGGATACAGTAAACCTGAAGTGAAGCATCGGAATCTATAACTAGTGTCAATGGAATTGTTCAAAACATAGACAGTAAGAAGAGTCAGTCTTCTTGTACTTAAGTCGGCATTGTAATTTTTGTATTTAATTCCGATGCAAATTATGTGTTTCATCGTCAATAAGAAGGTCCAAGGGATACAGTAAACCTGAAGTGAAGCTTCGGAATCTATAACTAGTGTCACAGGAATGGTTCAAAACATAGACAGTAAGAAGAGTCAGTCTTCTTGTACTTAAGTCGGCATTGTGCTATTTGTATTTAATTACGATGCAATTTCTGTGTATCATCGTCAATAGGAGTGTCAGAGGGATACAGTGAACCTGAAGTGAAGCATAGGAATCTATAACTAGTGTCACAGAAAAGGTTCAAAACATACACTGTAAGAAAAGTCAGTCTTCTTGTACTTAAGTCAGCATTGTGCCTTTTGTATTTATATCCGATGGAAATTCTGTGTTTCGTCGTCAATAAGAAGGTCAGCGGGATACAGTTAACGTGAAGTGAAGCATCGGAATCTATAATTAGTGTCACAGGAATGGTTCAAACCATACACAGCAAGAACAGTCAGTCTTCTTGTACTAAAGTCGGCATTGTGCCTTTTGTAGCCTTTTGTATTTAATTCCGATGCATTTTCAGTGTTTCGTCGTCTTGAGAAGGTCCAAGGGATACAGTAAACCTGAAGTGGTGCATCGGAATCTATAACCAGTGTCACAGGAATGGTTCAAAACATAGACAGTTAGAAGAGTCAGTCTTCTTGTAATTATGTCGGCATTGTGCCATAAGCATTTAATTCCGATGCAATTTCTGTGTTTCATCGTCAATAAGAACGTCCAAGGGATACAGTAAACATATAGTGAAGCATCGGAATCTAAAACTGGTCTCACAGTAATGTTTAAATCAAAGTAAGTAAGAAGAGTCAGTCCCCTTATACCTAAGTCGGCATTTTGCCTTTTCTATTTAAGTCCGATGCAATTTCTGTGTTTGACCGTCAATAAGAAGGTCAGAGGGATACAGTAAACCTGAAGTGAAGCATCGGAATCTATAACTAGTGTCACAGGAATGGTTAAAACATAGACAGTAGGAAGAGTCAGCCTTCTTGTACTTATGTCGGCATTGTGCCTTTTGTATTTAATCCCGATTCAATTTCTGTGTTTGGTCGTCAATAAGAAGGTCCAAGGGATACAGTAAATCTGAAGTGAAGCATCGGAATCTATAACTAGTGTCACAGGAATTGCTCAAAACATAGACAGTAAGTTGAGTCAGTCTTCTTGTACTTAAGTCGGCATTGTGCCTCTTGTATTTATTTCCGATGCAAATTCTGTCTTTCATCGTCAATAAGAAGGTCCAAAGGATACAGTAAACCTGAAGTGAAGCATCGGAATCCATAACTAGTGTCACAGGAATGGTTCAAAACGTAGAGAGTAGGATGAGTTATTTTTCTTGTACTTAAGTCGGCATTGTGCCTTTTCTATTTAATTCCGATGCAATTTCTGTGTTTCGTCGTCAATAAGAAGGTCCAAGCGATACAGTAATCCTGAAGTGAAGCATCGGAATCTGTAACTAGTGTCAGAGAAAAGGGTCGAAACATAGACTGTAAGAACTGTCAGTCTTCTTGTACTTAAGTTGGCATTGTGCCTTTTGTATTTAATTCCGATGCAATTTCTGTGTTTCATCGTCAATAAGATGGTCCAAGGGATACAGTAAACCTGAAGTGAAGCATCGGAATCTATAACTCGTGTCACAGTAATGGTTCAAAACATAGACAGTAAGAAGAGTCTGTCTTCTTGTACTTAAGTCGGCATTGTGTATTTTGTATTTAATTCCGATGCCATTTCTGTGTTTCTTCGTCAATAAGAAGGTGCAAGGGATACAGTAAACATATAGTGAAGCATCGGAATCTAAAACTGGTCTCACAGGAAAAGTTCAAATCATAGTCAGTAAGAGGAGTCAGTCTTCTTATACTTAAGTCGGCATTGTGCCTTTTGTATTTAATTCCGATGCAGTTTCTGTGTTTCAGCATCAATAAGAAGGTCCAAGGGATACAGTAAACATATAGTGAAGCATCGGAATCTAAAACTGGTCTCACAGGAAAAGTTCAAATCATAGTCAGTAAGAAGTGTCAGTCTGCTTATACTTAAGTCGGCATTGTGCCTTTTGTATGTAATTACGATGCAATTTCTGTGTTTCATCGTAAACAAGAACGTCCAAGGGATACAGTAAACATATAGTGAAGCATCGGAAACTAAAACTGGTCTCACAGGAACTGTTCAAATCATAGTCAGTAAGAAGAGTCATACTTCTTGCACTTATGTCGGCATTGTGCCTTTTCAATTTAATTCCGATGCAATTTCTGCGTTTCGTCGTCAATAAGGAGGTCCAAGGGATACAGTAATCCTGGAGTGAAGCATCGGAATCTAAAACCGGTCTCACAGGAAAGGTTCAAAACATAGAGAGTAAGAAGAGCCAGTCATCTTTAATTTGAGTCGGCACTGTGCCTTTTGTATTTAATTCCGATGTAATTTCTGTGTTTCATCGTCAATAAGAAGGTCAGAGGGATACAGTAAACCTGAAGTGAAACATCGGAATCTATAACTAGTGTCACAGGAATGGTTAAAACATAGACAGTAGGAAGAGTCAGTCTTCTTAAACTTAACTCGGCATTGTGCCTTTTGTATTTAATCATGATTCAATCTCTGTGTTTCGTCGTCAATAAGAAGGTCCAAAGGATACAATAAACCTGAAGTGAAGGATCGGAATCTATAACTAGTGTCACAGGAGTGGTTCAAAACATAGACAGTAAGAAGAGTCAGTCTTCTTGTACTTAAGTCGGCATTGTGCCTTTTGTATTTAATACCGATGCAATTTCTGTGTTTCATCGTCAATAAGAGTGTCAGAGGGATACAGTAAACCTGAAGTGAAGCATCGCAATCTATAACTAGTGTCACAGGAATGGTTCAAAGCATAGACAGTTTGAAGAGTCAGGTTGCTTGTACTTAAGTCGGCATTGTGCCTTTTCTATTTAATTCCGATGCTATTTCAGTGTTTCGTCGTCAATAAGAAGGTAAGAGGGATACAATAAACCTGAAGTGAAGCATCGGAATCTATAGCTAGTGTCACAGGAAAGGTTCAAAACATAGACAGTAAGAAGAGTGAGTCATCTTGTACATGAGTCGGATTGTGCCTTTTGTGTTTGATTACGATGCAATTACTGTGTTTCATCGTCAATAAGAACGTTAGAGGGATACAGTAAACCTGAAGTGAAGCATCGGAATCTATAACTAGTGTCACAGGAATGGTTCAAATCATACACAGCATGAAGAGTCAGTCTTCTTGCACTTAAGTCGGCATTGTGCCCTTTGTATTTAATTCCGATGCAATTTCTGTGTTTCATCGTCAGAACGAAGGTCCAAGGGATACAGTAAACATATAGTGAAGCATCGGAATCTAAAACTGGTCTCACAGGAAATGTTCAAATCATAGTCAGTAAGAAGAGTCAGTCTTGTTGTACTTATGGCGGCATTGTGACTTTTCTAGTTAATTCCGATGCAATTTCTGTGTTTCGCCGTCAATAAGAAGGTCCAAGGGGTACAGTAACCCTGAAGTGAAGCATCAGAATCTAAAACCGGTCTCACAGGAAAGGTTCAAAGCATAGAGAGTAATAAGAGCCAGTCATCTTGAATTTGAGTCAGCATTGTGCCTTTTATATTTAATTCCGATGCAATTTCTGTGTTTCATCGTCTATAAGAAGGTCAGAGGGATACAGTAAATCTGAAGTGAAGCATCGGAATCTATAACTAGTGTCACAGGATTGGTTAAACCATAGACAGTAGGAAGAGTCAGTCTTCTTGTACTTAAGTCGGCATTGTGCCTTTTTTATTTAATCCCGATGCAATTTCTGTGTTTCGTCGTTAATGAGAAGGTCCAAGGGATACAGTAAACCTGAAGTGAAGCATCGGAATCTATATCAAGTGTCACAGGAATGGTTCTAAACATAGACACGGAAGAGTCAGTCTTCTTGTACTTAAGTCGGCATTGTGCCTTATTTATTTAATTCCGATGCAATTTCTGTGTTTCGTCGTCAATAGGAGGGTCCAAGGGATAGAGTAAACCTGAAGTTAAGCATCGGAATCTATAACTAGTGTCACAGGAATGGTTCAAAACATAGACAGTAAGAAGAGTCAGTCTTCTTGTACTTATGTCAGTATTGTGCCTTTTCTATTTACTTCCAATGCAATTTCTGTGTTTCGTCGTCAATATGGAGGTCCAAGGGATACAGTAATCCTGAAGTGAAGCATCGGAATCTAAAACTGGTCTCACAGGAAAGGTTCAAAACATAGAGAGTGAGAAGAGCCAGTCATCTAGTATTTTATTCGGCATTGTTCCTTTTGTATTTAATTCCGATGCAATTTCTGTGTTTCACCGTCAATAAGAAGGTCAGAGGGATACAGTAAACCTGAAGTGAAGCATCGGAATCTATAACTAGTGCCACAGGAATGGTTAATACATAGACAGTAGGAAGAGTCAGTCTTCTTTTACTTATGTCGGCATTGTGCCTTATGTATTTAATCCCGATTCCATTTCTGTGTTTCGTCGTCAATAAGAAGGTCCAAGGGATACAGTAAACCTGAAGTGAAGCATCGGAATCTATAACTAGTGTCAATGGAATTGTTCAAAACATAGACAGTAAGAAGAGTCAGTCTTCTTGTACTTAAGTCGGCATTGTAATTTTTGTATTTAATTCCGATGCAAATTATGTGTTTCATCGTCAATAAGAAGGTCCAAGGGATACAGTAAACCTGAAGTGAAGCTTCGGAATCTATAACTAGTGTCACAGGAATGGTTCAAAACATAGACAGTAAGAAGAGTCAGTCTTCTTGTACTTAAGTCGGCATTGTGCTATTTGTATTTAATTACGATGCAATTTCTGTGTATCATCGTCAATAGGAGTGTCAGAGGGATACAGTGAACCTGAAGTGAAGCATAGGAATCTATAACTAGTGTCACAGAAAAGGTTCAAAACATACACTGAAAGAAAAGTCAGTCTTCCTGTACTTAAGTCAGCATTGTGCCTTTTGTATTTAATTCCGATGGAAATTCTGTGTTTCGTCGTCAATAAGAAGGTCCAAGGGATACAGTAAACCTGAAGTGAAGCATCGGAATCTATAACTAGTGTCAATGGAATTGCTCAAAACATAGACAGTAAGAAGAGTCAGTCTTCTTGTATGTAAGTCGGCATTGTGCCTTTTGTATTTAATTCCGATGCAATTTCTGTGTTTCATCGTCAATAAGAAGGTCAGAGGGATACAGAAAACCTGAAGTGAAGCTTCGGAATCTATAACTAGTGTCACAGGAATGGTTTAAAACATAGACGGTAAGAAGAGTGAGTCTTCTTGTACTTAAGTCGGCATTGTGCTTTTTGTATTTAATCCCGATTCAATTTCTGTGTTTCGTCGTCAATAAGAAGGTCCAAGGGATACAGAATACCTGCAGTGAAGCATCGGAATCTATATCAAGTGTTACAGGAATGGTTCTAAACATAGACACGGAAGAGTCAGTTTTCTTGTACTTAAGACGGCATGGTGAATTCTCTATTTAATTCCGATGTACTTTCTGTGTTTCATCATCAATAAGAAGGTCCAAGGGAGACAGTAAACATATAGTGAAGCATCGGAATCCAAAACTGGTCTCATAGGAAATGTTCAAATCATAGTCAGTAAGAAGAGTCAGTCTTCTTGTACATGAGTCGGCATTGTGCATTTTGTATTTATGTCCGATGCAATTACTGTGTTTCATCGTCAATAAGAAGGTCAGTGGGATACAGTAAACCTGAAGTGAAGCATCGGAATCTATAACTAGTGTCACAGGAATAGTTCAAAGTATACACAGCAAGAATAGTCAGTCTTCTTGTACTTAAGTCGGCATTGTGCCTTTTGTATTCAATTCCGATGCAATTTCTGTGTTTCATCGTCAACAAGAAGGTCCAAGGGATACCGTAAACATATAGTGAAGCATCGGACTCTAAAACTGGTCCCACAGGAAATGTTCAAATCATAGTCAGTAAGAAGAATCCGTCTTGTTGTACTTATGTCGGCATTGTGCCTTTTCAATTTACTTCCGATGCAATTTCTGTGTTTCGTCGTCAATAAGGAGGACCAAGGGATACAGTAATCCTGAAGTGAAGCATCGGAATCTGAAACCGGTCTCACAGGAAAGGTTCAAAACTTAGAGAGTAAGATGAGCCAGTCATCTTGCATTTGAGTCGGCATTGTACTTTTGTATATAATTCCGATCCAATTTCTGTGTCTCATCGTCAATAAGAAGGTCAGAGGGATACAGTAAACCTGAAGTGAAGCATCGGAATCTATAACTAGTGTCACAGGAATGGTTAATACATAGACAGTAGGATGAGTCAGTCTTCTTGTACTTAAGTCGGCATTGTGCCTTTTGTATTTAATCCCGATTCAATTTCTGTGTTTCGTCGTCAATAAGAAGGTCCAAGAGATACAGTAAACCTGACGTGACACATCGGAATCTATAACTAGTGTCAATGGAATTGCTCAAAACATAGACAGTAAGAAGAGTCAGTCTTCTTGTACTTAAGTCGGCATTGTACCTTTTGTATATTAAATTCCGATGCAAATTCTGTGTTTCATCGTCAATAAGAAGGTCCAAAGGATACAGTAAACCTGAAGTGAAGCTGCGGAATCTATAACTAGTGTCACAGGAATGGTTTAAAACATAGACAGTAAGAAGAGTCAGTCTTCTTGTACTTAAGTCGGCATTGTGCCTTTTCTATTTAATTCCGATGCAATTTCTGTGTTTCGTCGTCAGTAAGATGGTCCAAGGGATACAGTAAACCTGAAGTGAAGCATCGGAATCTAAAACTAGTGTCACAGAAAAGGTTCAAAACATAGACAGTAAGAAGAGTCAGTCTTCTTGTACTTGAGTCGGGGTTGTGCCTTTTGTATTTAATTCCAATGCAATTTCTGTGTTTCATCGTCAATAAGAAGGTCAGAGGGATACAGTAAACCTGAAGTGAAGCTTCGGAATCTATAACTAGTGTCAGAGGAATGGTTTAAAGCGTAGACAGTGAGAAGAGTGAGTCTTCTTGTACTTAAGTCGGCATTGTGCCTTTTGTATTTAATCCCGATTCAATTTCTGCGTTTCGTCGTCAATAAGAAGGTCCAAGGGATACAGTAAACCTGAAGTGAAGCATCGGAATCTATATCAAGTGTCACAGGAATGGTTCTCAACATAGTCAGGGATGAGTCAGTCTTCTTTTACTTAAGTCGGCTTTGTGCCTTTTCCATTTAATTCCGATGCAATTTCTGTGTTTCGTCGTCAATAAGAAGGTCCAAGGGATACAGTAAACCTGAAGTGAAGCATCGGAATCTGTAACTAGTGTCAAAGAAAAGGTTCAAAACATAGACAGTAATAACTGTCAGTCTTCTTGTACTTAAGTCGGCATTGTGCCTTTTGTATTTAATTCCGATTCAATTTCTGTGTTTCATCGTCAATAAGAAGGTCCAAGGGATACAGTAAACCAGAAGTGTAGCATCGTAATCTATAACTAGAGTCACAGGAATGGTTCAAAACATAGACAGTAGGAAGAGTCAGTCTTCCTGTACTTAAGTCGGCATTGTGCCTTTTCTATTTCATTACGATGCAATTTCTGTGTTTCGTCGTCAATAAGAAGGTCAGAGGGATACAGTAAACCTGAAGTGAAGCATCGGAATCTAAAACTAGTGTCACAGGACTATTTCATAACATACACAGCAAGAAGAGTCAGTCTTGTTGTACTTAAGTCGGCATTGTGCCTTTTGTATTTAATTCCGAGGCAATTTCTGTGTTTCATCGTCAATAACAAGGTCCAAGGGATACAGTAAACCTGAAGTGAAGCATCGGAATCTATAACTAGTGTCACCGTTATGGTTCAAATCATAGACATTAAGAAGAGTCAGTCTTCTTGTACTTAAGTCGGAATTGTGCCTTTTGTATTTAATTCCGATGCAATTTCTGTGTTTCTTCGTCAATAAGAAGGTCCAAGGGATACAGTAAACCTGAAGTGAAGCATCGGAATCTATAACTAGAGTCACAGAAATGGTTCAAAACATAAACAGTAAGAAGAGTCAGTCTTCTTGTACTTAAGTCGGCATTGTGCCTTTTGTATTTAATTCTGATGCAATTTCTGTGTTGCTTCGTCAATAAGAAGGTCCAAGGGATACAGAAAACATATAGTGAAACATCGGAATCTAAAACTGGTCTCACAGGAAATGTTCAAAACATAGACAGTAAGAAGAGTCAGTCTTCTTGTACTTACGTCGGCACTGTGCCGTTTGTATTTAAATCAGATGCAATTTCTGAGTTTCATCGTCAATACGAATGTCAGAGGGATACAGTGAACCTGAAGTGAAGCATCGGAATCTATAAGTAGTGTCACAGGAATGGTTCAAAACATAGACAGTCGGAAGAGTCAGTCTTCTTGTTTTATGTCGGCATTGTGCCTTTTCTATTTAATTCCGATGCAATTTCTGTGTTTCGTCGTCAATAAGAATGTCCAAGGGATACAGTAAACCTGAAGTGAAGAATCGGAATCTATATCTAGTGTCACAGGAAAGGTTCAAAACATAGACAGTAAGAAGAGTCAGTCTTCTTGTACATGAGACGGCATTGTGCATTTTGCATTTAATTCCGATGCAATTACTGTGTTTCATCGTCAATAAGAAGGTCAGAGGGATACAGTAAACCTGAAGTGAAGCATCGGAACCTATAACTAGTGTCACAGGAATGTTTCAAAACATACACAGCAAGAAGAGTCAGTCTTCTTGTACTTATGTCGGTATTGTGCCTTTTCTATTTACTTCCAATGCAATTTCTGTGTTTCGTCGTCAATATGGAGGTCCAAGGGATACAGTAATCCTGAAGTGAAGCATCGGAATCTAAAACCGGTCTCACAGGAAAGGTTCAAAACATAGAGAGTAAGAAGAGCCAGTCATCTAGTATTTGAGTCGGCATTGTACCTTTTGTATTTATTTCCGATGCAATTTCTGTGTTTCATCGTCAATAAGAAGGTCAGAGGGATACAGTAAACCTGAAGTGAAGCATCGGAATCTATAACTAGTGCCACAGAAATGGTTAATACATAGACAGTAGGAAGAGTCAGTCTTCTTGTACTTAAGTCAGCATTGTGCCTTATGTATTTTATCCCGATTCAATTTCTGTGTTTCGTCGTCAATAAGAAGGTCAAAGGGATACAGTAAACCTGAAGTGAAGCATCGGAATCTATAACTAGTGTCACAGGAATGGTTCAAAACATAAACAGTAAGAAGAGTCAATCTTCTTGTACTTAAGTCGGCATTGTGCCATTTGTATTTAATTCCGATGCTATTTCTGTGTTTCATCGTCGATAAGAAGGTGCGACGGATACAGTAAACCTGAATTGGAGCATCGGAATCTATAACTAGTGTCAATGGAATTGCTCAAAACATAGACAGTAAGAAGAGTCAGTCTTCTTGTACTTAAGTCGGCATTGTACTTTTTGTATTTAACTCCGATGAAAATTTTGTGTTTCATCGTCAACAAGAAGGTCCAAGGGATACAGTAAACCTGAAGTGAAGCTTCGGAATCTATAACTAGTGTCACAGGAATGGTTCAAAACATAGACAGTATGAGGAGTCAGTCTTCTTGTACTTAAGTCGGCATTGTGCTATTTGTATTTAATTACGATGCAATTTCTGTGTATCATCGTCAATAGGAGTGTCAGAAGGATACAGTAAACCTGAAGTGGAGCATCGGAATCTATAACTAGTGTCACAGGAATGGTTCATAACATAGACAATTGGAAGAGTCAGTCCTCTTGGGCTTAAGTCGGCATTGTGCCTTTTGTATTTAATCCCGATTCAATTTCTGTGTTTCGTCGTCAATAAGAAGGTCCAAGGGATACAGTAAAATTGAAGTGAAGCATCGGAATCTATAACTAGTGTCACAGGAATGGTTCAAAACATAGACAGTAAGAAGAGTCAGTCTTCTTGTACTTAAGTTGGCATTGTTCCTTTTGTATTTAATTGCGATGCTATTTCTGTGTTTCATCGTCGATAAGAAGGTCCAAGGGATACTGTAAACATATAGTGAAGCATCGGAATCTAAAACTGGTCTCACAGGAAATTTTCATATCATAGTCAGTAAGAAGAGTCAGTCTTCTTGTACTTAAGTCGGCACTGTGTCGTTTGTATTTAGTTCCGATGAAATTTCTGTGTTTGGTCGTCAATAAGATTTTCAGATGGTTACAGTAAACCTGAAGTGAAGCATCGGAATCTATAACTAGTGTCACAGGAATGGTTCAAAACAAAGACAGTAGGAAGAGTCTGTCTTCTTGTACTTAAGTCGGCATTGTGCTTTTTCTATTTAATTCCGATGCAATTACTGTGTTTCGTCGTCATTAAGAATATCCAAGGGATACAGCAAACCTGAAGTGAAGCATCGGAATCTTTATCTAGTGTCACAGGAATGGTTCAAAACATAAACATTATGAAGAGTCAGTCTTCTTGTACATGGGTCGGCATTGTGCATTTTGTATTTAATTCCGATGCAATTACTGCGTTTCATCGTCAATAAGAAGGTCAGAGGGATACAGTAAACTTGAAGTGAAGCATCGGAATCTATAACTAGTGTCACAGGAATAGTTCAAAGTATACACAGCAAGAAGAGTCAGTCTTCTTGTACTTAAGTCGGCATTGTGCCTTTTGTATTTAATTCCGATGCAATTTCTGTGTTTCATCGTCAACAAGAAGGTCCAAGGGATACCGTAAACATATAGCGAAGCATCGGAATCTAAAACTGGTCCGACAGGAAATGTTCAAATCATAGTCAGTAAGAAGAGTCCGTTTTCTTGTACTTATGTCGGCATTGTGCCTTTTCTATTTACTTCCGATGCAATTTCTGTGTTTCGTCGTCAATAAGGAGGTCAAGGGATACAGTAATCCTGAAGTGAAGCATCGGAATCTGAAACCGGTCTCACAGGAAAGGTTCAAAACTTAGAGAGTAAGAAGAGCCAGTCATCTTGTATTTGAGTCGGCATTGTACTTTTGTATATAATTCCGAACCAATTTGTGTGTCTCATCGTCAATAAGAAGGTCAGAGGGATACAGTAAACCTGAAGTGAAGCATCGGAATCGGTAACTAGTGTCAGAGAAAAGGTTCAAAACATATACAGTAAGAACTGTCAGTCTTCTTGTACTGAAGTCGGCATTGTGCCTTTTGTATTTAATTCCGATTCAATATCTGTGTTTCATCGTCAATAAGAAGGTCCAAGGGATACAGTAAACCTGAAGTGTAGCATCGTAATCTATAACTAGAGTCACAGGAATGGTTCAAATCATAGACAGTAGGAAGAGTCAGTCTTCCTGTACTTAAGTCGGCATTGTGCCTTTTCTATTTCATTACCATGCAATTTCTGTGTTTCGTCGTCAATAAGAAGGTCAGAGGGATACAGTAAACCTGAAGTGAAGCATCGGAATCTAAAACTAGTGTCACAGGATTATTTCAGATCATACACAGCAAGAAGAGTCAGTCGTGTTGTACTTAAGTCGGCATTGTGCCTTTTGTATTTAATTCCGATGCAATTTCTGTGTTTCATCGTCAATAACAAGGTCCAAGGGATACAGTAAACCTGAAGTGAAGCATCGGAATCTATAACTAGTGTCACAGTTATGGTTCAAATTATAGACAGTAAGAAGAGTAAGTCTTCTTGTACTTAAGTCGGCATTGTGCCTTTTGTATTTAATTCCGATGCAATTTCTGTGTTTCTTCGTCAATAAGAAGGTCCAAGGGATACAGTAACCATATAGTGAAGCATCGGAATCTAAAACTGGTCTCACAGGAAATGTTCAAATCATAGTCAGTAAGAAGAGTCTGTCTTCTTATACTTAAGTCGGCATTGTGCCTTTCGTATTTAATTCCGATGCACTTTCTGTGTTTCATCATCAATAAGAAAGTCCAAGGGATATAGTAAACATATAGTGAAGCGTCGGAATCTAAAACTGGTCTCATAGGAAATGTTCACAACATAGTCAGTATGAGGAGTCAGTCTTCTTGTACTTAAGTCGGCACTGTGCCGTTTGTATTTAATTCCGATGCAATTTCTGTGTTTTATCGACAATAAGAATGTCAGAGGGATACAGTAAACCTGAAGGGAAGCATCGGAATCTATAACTAGTGTCACAGGAATGGTTCAAATATTTACAGCAAGAAGAGTCAGTCTTCTTGTACTTCAGTCGGCATTGTGCCTTTTGTATGTAATTCCGATGCAATTTCTGTGTTTCATGGTCAACAAGAAGGTCAAAGGGATACAGTAAACATATAGTGAAGCATCGGAATCTAAAACTGGTCTCACAGGAAATGTTCAAATCATAGTCAGTAAGAAGAGTCAGTCTTCTTGTACTTATGTCGGAATTGTGCCTTTTCTATTTAATTCCAATACAATTTCTGTGTTTCATCGTCAATAAGGAGGTCCTAGGGATACAGTAATCCTGAAGTGTAGCATCGGAATCTAAAACCGGTCTCACAGGAATGGTTCCAAACATAGAGAGTAAGAAGAGCCAGTCATCTTGTATTTGAGTCGGCATTGTGCCTTTTGTATGTAGTTCCGATGCGATTTCTGTGTTTCATCGTCGATAATGGTGTCAGAGGGATACAGTAAACCTGAAGTGAAGCATCGGAAACTATAACTAGTGTCACAGGAATGGTTCAAAACATAGACATTAGGAAGAGTCAGTCTTCTTGTACCTAAGTCGGCATTGTGCCATTTGTATTTAATTCCGATGTTATTTCTGTGTTTCATCGTCGATGAGAAGGTGCAACGGATACAGTAAACCTGAATTGAAGCATCGGAATCTATAACTAGTGTCAATGGAATTGCTCAAAACATAGACAGTAAGAAGAGTCAGTCTTCTTGTACTTAAGTCGGCATTGTACTTTTTGTATTTAATTCCGATGCAAATTCTGTGTTTCATCGTCAACAAGAAGGTCCAAGGGATACAGTAAACCTCAAGTGAAGCTTCGGAATCTATAACTAGTGTCACATGAATGGTTCATAACATAGACATTTGGAAGAGTCAGTCTTCTTGTACTTAAGTCGGCATTGTGCCTTTTGTATTTAATTCCGATGCAATTTCTGTGTTTAATCGTCAATAAGAGTGTCAGAGGGATACAGTAAACCTGAAGTGAGGCATCGGAATCTATAACTAGTGTCACAGGAATGGTTCAAAGCATAGATACGGACGAGTCAGTCTTCTTGTGCTTAAGTCGGCATTGTGCCTCTTCTATTTAATTTCGATGCAATTTCTGTCTTTCGTCGTCAATAAGATGGTCCAAGGGATACAGTAAAAATGAAATGAAGCATCGGAATCTATAACTAGTGTCACAGAAAAGGTTCAAAACATACACTGTAAGAAAAGTCAGTCTTCTTGTACTTAAGTCGGCATTGTGCCTTTTGTATTTCATTCCGATGCAATTTCTGTGTTTCATCGTCAATACGAAGGTCAGAGGGATACACAAAACCAGAAGTGAAGCTTCGGAATCTATAACTAGTGTCACAGGAATGGTTTAAAACATAGACGGTAAGAAGAGTGAGTCTTCTTGTACTTAAATCGGCATTGTGCCTTTTGTATTTAATCCCGATTCAATTTCTGTGTTTCGTCGCCAAAAGAAGGTCCAAGGGATACAGGAAACCTGAAGTGAAGCATCAGAATCTATATCAAGTGTCACAGGAATGGTTCTAATCATAGACACGGAAGAGTCAGTCTTCTTGTACTTAAGTCAACATTGTGAATTCCCTATTTAATTCCGATGTACTTTCTGTGTTTCATCATCAATTAGAAGGTCCAAGGGATACAGTAAACATATAGTGAAGCATCGGAATTTAAAACTGGTCTCATAGGAAATGTTCACAACATAGTCAGTAAGTAGAGTCAGTCATCTTGTACTTAAGTCGGCACTGTGCCGTTTGTATTTAATTCCGATGCAATCTCTGTGTTTCATCGTCAATAAGAATGCCAGATGGATACAGTAAACCTGAAGTGAAGCATTGGAATCTATAACTAGTGTCACAGGAATGGTTCAAAACATAGACAGTAGGAAGAGTCAGTCTTCTTGGGCTTAAGTCGGCATTGTGCCTTTTGTATTTAATTCCGATGCAATTTCTGTGTTTCATCGTCAACAAGAAGGTCAAAGGGATACCGTAAACATACAGTGTAGCATCGGAATCTAAAACTGGTCCGACAGGAAATGTTCAAATCATAGTCAGTAAGAAGAATCCGTCTTCTTGTACTTATGTCGGCATTGTGCCTTTTCTATTTACTTCCGATGCAATTTCTGTGTTTCGTCGTCAATAAGAAGGTCCAAGGGATACAGTAATCCTGAAGTGAAGCATAGGAATCTGAAACCGGTCTCACAGGAAAGGTTCAAAACTTAGAGAGTAAGAAGAGCCAGTCATCTTGTATTTGAGTCGGCATTGTACTTTTGTATATAATTCCGAACCAATTTCTGTGTCTCATCGTCAATAAGAAGGTCAGAGGGATACAGTAAACCTGAAGTGAAGCATCGGAATCTATAACTAGTGTCACAGGAATGGTTAATACATAGACAGTAGGCTGAGTCAGTCTTCTTGTACTTAAGTCGGCATTGTGCCTTTTCTATTTGATCCCGATTCAATTTCTGTGTTTCGTCGTCAATAAGAAGGTCCAAGGGATACAGTAAACCTGAAGTGAGGCATCGGAATCTATAACTAGTGTCACAGGAATGGTTCAAATCATTGACAGTAAGAAGAGTCAGTCTTCTTGGACTTAAGTCGGCATTGTGCCTTTTGTATTTAATTCCGATGCTATTTCTGTGTCTCATCGTCAATAAGAAGGTAAGAGGCATACAGTAAACCTGAAGTGAAGCATCGGAATCTATAACTAGTGTCACAGGAATGGTCAATACATAGACAATTGGATGAGTCAGCCGTCTTGTACCTTAGTCGGCATTGTGCCTTTTGTATTTAATCCCGATTCAATTTCTGTGTTTCGTCGTCAATAAGAAGGTCCAAGGGATACAGTAAACCTGAAGTGAAGCATCGGAATCTATATCAAGTGTCACAGGAATGGTTCTCAACATAGTCAGGGATGAGTCAGTCTTCTTGTACTTAAGTCGGCATTGTGCCTTTTCCATTTAATTCCGATGCAATTTCTGTGTTTCGTCGTCAATAAGAATGTCCAAGGGATACAGTAAACCTGAAGTGAAGCATCGGAATCTGTAACTAGTGTCAGAGAAAAGGTTCAAGACATAGACAGTAAGAACTGTCAGTCTTCTTGTACTGAAGTTGGCATTGTGCCTTTTGTATTTAATTCCGATTCAATTTCTGTGTTTCATCGTCAATAAGAAGGTCCAAGGGATGCAGTAAACCTGAAGTGTAGCATCGTAATCTATAACTAGAGTCACAGGAATGGTTCAAATCATAGACAGTAGGAAGAGTCAGTCTTCCTGTACTTAAGTCGGCATTGTGCCTTTCCTATTTCATTACCATGCAATTTCTGTGTTTCGTCGTCAATAAGAAGGTCAGAGGGATACAGTAAACCTGAAGTGAAGCATCGGAATCTAAATTTAGTGTCACAGGATTATTTCAGAACATACACAGCAAGAAGAGACAGTCTTGTTGTACTTAAGTCGGCATTGTGCCTTTTGTATTTAATTCCGACGCAATTTCTGTGTTTCATCGTCAATAACAAGGTCCAAGGGATACAGTAAACCTGAAGTGAAGCATCGGAATCTATAACTAGTGTCACAGTTATGGTTCAAATCTTAGACAGTAAGAAGAGTCAGTCTTATTGTACTTAAGTCGGCATTGTGCGTTTTGTATTTAATTCCGATGCAATTTCTGTGTTTCTTCGTCAATAAGAAGGTCCAAGGGATACAGTAAACATATAGTGAAGCATCGGAATCTAAAACTGGTCTCACAGGAAATGTTCAAATCATAGTCAGTAAGAAGAGTCTGTCTTCTTATACTTAAGTCGGCATTGTGCCTTTTGTATTTAATTCCGATGCACTTTCTGTGTTTCATCATCAATAAGAAAGTCCAAGGGATATAGTAAACAACTAGTGAAGCGTCGGAATCTAAAACTGGTCTCATAGGAAATGTTCACAACATAGTCAGTATGAGGAGTCAGTCTTCTTGTACTTAAGTCGGCATTGTGCCTTTTGTATGTAATTCCGATGCAATTTCTGTGTTTCATCGTCAATAAGGAGGTCCAAGGGATACAGTAATCCTGAAGTGTAGCATCGGAATCTAAAACAGGTCTCACAGGAATGGTTCAAAACATAGAGAGTAAGAAGAGCCAGTCATCTTGTATTTGAGTCGGCATTGTGCCTTTTGTATGTAGTTCCGATTCGATTTCTATGTTTCATCGTCGATAAGAAGGTCCAAGGGATACAGTAAACCTGAAGTGAAGCATCGGAATCTATAACTAGTGTCAATGGACTTGCTCAAAACATAGACAGTAGGAAGAGTCAGTCTTCTTGTACTTAAGTCGGCATTGTAATTTTGTATTTAATTCCGATGCAAATTCTGTGTTTCATCGCCAATAAGAAGGTCCAAAGGATACAGTAATACTGAAGTGAAGCTTCGGAATCTATAACTAGTGTCACAGGAATGGTTCAAAACAGAGACAGTAAGAAGAGTGAGTCTTCTTGTACTTAAGTCGGCATTGAGGCTTTTGTATTTCTTTCCGATGCAATTTCTGTGTTTCATCGTCAATAAGGGTGTCAGAGGGATACAGTAAACCTGAAGTGAAGCATCGGAAACTATAACTAGTGTCACAGGAATGGTTCAAAACATAGACATTAGGAAGAGTCAGTATTCTTGTACCTAAGTCGGCATTGTGCCATTTGTATTTAATTCCGATGCTATTTCTGTGTTTCATCGTCGATAAGAAGGTGCAACGGATACAGTAAACCTGAATTGAAGCATCGGAATCTATAACTAGTGTCAATGGAATTGCTCAAAACATAGACAGTAAGAAGAGTCAGTCTTCTTGTACTTAAGTCGGCATTGTACTTTTTGTATTTAATTCCGATGCAAATTCTGTGTTTCATCGTCAACAAGAAGGTCCAAGGGATACAGTAAACCTGAAGTGAAGCTTCGGAATCTATAACTAGTGTCACAGGAATGGTTCAAAACATAGACAGTAAGAGGAGTCAGTCTTCTTGTACTTAAGTCGGCATTGTGCTATTTGTATTTATTTACGATGCAATTTCTGTGTATCATCGTCAATAGGAGTGTCAGAGGGATACAGTAAACCTGAAGTGGAGCATCGGAATCTATAACTAGTGTCACAGGAATGGTTCATAACATAGACATTTGGAAGAGTCAGTCTTCTTGTACTTAAGTCGGCATTGTGCCTTTTGTATTTAATTTCAATGCAATTTCTGTGTTTAATCGTCAATAAGAGTGTCAGAGGGATACAGTAAACCTGAAGTGAGGCATCGGAATCTTTAAGTAGTGTCACAGGAATGGTTCAAAGCATAGACACGGACGAGTCAGTCTTCTTGTACTTAAGTCGGCATTGTGCCTCTTCTATTTAATTTCGATGCAATTTCTGTCTTTCGTCGTCAATAAGATGGTCCAAGGGATACAGTAAAAATGAAGTGAAGCATCGGAATCTATAACTAGTGTCACAGAAAAGGTTCAAAACATACAGTGTAAGAAAAGTCAGTCTTATTGTACTTAAGTCGGCATTGTGCCTTTTGTATTTAATCCCGATGCAATTTCTGTGTTTCGTCGTCAATACGAAGGTCAGAGGGATACAGAAAACCTGAAGTGAAGCTTCGGAATCTATAACTAGTGTCACAGGAATGGTTTAAAACATAGACGGTAAGAAGAGTGAGTCTTCTTGTACTTAAATCGGCATTGTGCTTTTTGTATTTAGTCCCGATTCAATTTCTGTGTTTCGTCGCCAAAAGAAGGTCCAAGGGACACAGAAAACCTGAAGTGAAGCATCGGAATCTATATCAAGTGTCACAGGAATGGTTCTAAACATAGACACGGAAGAGTCAGTCTTCTTGTACTTAAGTCAACATTGTGAATTCCCTATTTAATTCCGATGTACTTTCTGTGTTTCATCATCAATTAGAAGGTCCAAGGGATACAGTAAACATATAGTGAAGCATCGGAATCTAAAACTGGTCTCACAGGAGATGTTCAAATCATAGTCAGTTAGAAGAGTCAGTCTTCTTGTACTTAAGTCGGCACTGTGCCGTTTGTATTTAGTTCCGATGAAATTTCTGTGTTTGGTCGTCAATAAGAATTTCAGATGGTTACAGTAAACCTGAAGTGAAGCATCGGAATCTATAACTAGTGTCACAGGAATGGTTCAAAACAAAGACAGTAGGAAGAGTCAGTCTTCTTGTACTTAAGTCGGCATTGTGCTTTTTCTATTTAATTCCGATGCAATTACTGTGTTTCGTCGTCATTAAGAATATCCAAGGGATACAGCAAACCTGAAGTGAAGCATCGGAATCTATATCTAGTGTCACAGGAATGGTTCAAAACATAAACAGTATGAAGAGTCAGTCTTCTTGTACATGAGTCGGCATTGTGCATTTTGTATTTAATTCCGATGCAATTACTGCGTTTCATCGTCAATAAGAAGGTCAGAGGGATACAGTAAACCTGAAGTGAAGCATCGGAATCTATAACTAGTGTCACAGGAATAGTTCGAAGTGTACACAGCAAGAAGAGTCAGTCTTCTTGTACTTAAGTCGGCATTGTGCCTTATGTATTTAATTCCGATGCAATTTCTGTGTTTCATCGTCAACAAGAAGGTCCAAGGGATACCGTAAACATATAGTGAAGCATCGGAATCTAAAACTGGTCCCACAGGAAATGTTCAAATCATAGTCAGTAAGAAGAATCCGTCTTCTTGTACTTATGTCGGCATTGTGCCTTTTCTATTTACTTCCGATGCAATTTCTGTGTTTCGTCGTCAATAAGGAGGTCCAAGGGATACAGTAATCCTGAAGTGCAGCATCGGAATCTGAAACCGGTCTCACAGGAAAGGTTCAAAACTTAGAGAGTAAGAAGAGCCAGTCATCTTGTATTTGAGTCGGCATTGTACTTTTGTATATAATTCCGAACCAATTTCTGTGTCTCATAGTCAATAAGAAGGTCAGAGGGATACAGTAAGCCTGAAGTGAAGCATCGGAATCTATAACTAGTGTCACAGGAATGGTTAATACATAGACATTTGGATGAGTCAGCCTTCTTGTACTTAAGTCGGCATTGTGCCTTTTGTATTTAATCCCAATTCAATTTCTGTGTTTCGTCGTCAATAAGAAGGTCCAAGGGATACAGTAAACCTGAAGTGAAGCATCGGAATCTATATCAAGTGTCACAGGAATGGTTCTCAACATAGTCAGGGATGAGTCAGTCTTCTTGTACTTAAGTCGGCATTTTGCCTTTTCCATTTAATTCCGATGCAATTTCTGTGCTTCGTCGTCAATAAGAAGGTCCAAGGGATACAGTAAACCTGAAGTGAAGCATCGGAATCTGTAATTGGTGTCACAGGAATGGTTCAAAACATAGACATGGACGACTCAGTCTTCTTGTACTTAAGTCGGCATTGTGCCTCTTCTATTTCATTCCGATGCAATTTCTGTGTTTCGTCGTCAATAAGATGGTCCAAGGGATACAGTAAACCTGAAGTGAAGCATCGGAATCTATAACTAGTGT
Source organism: Schistocerca americana (assembly GCF_021461395.2). Classification (NCBI taxonomy): domain Eukaryota; kingdom Metazoa; phylum Arthropoda; class Insecta; order Orthoptera; family Acrididae; genus Schistocerca; species Schistocerca americana. The sequence continues at coordinate 17,758,675 of NC_060130.1, read as the reverse complement.
CACAGAAAAGGTTCAAAACATAGACAGTAAGAAGAGTCAGTCTTCTTGTACTTGAGTCGGCGTTGTTCCTTTTGTATTTATTTCCAATGCAATTTCTGTGTTTCATCGTCAATAAGAAGGTCAGAGGGATACAGTAAACCTGAAGTGAAGCTTCGGAACCTGTAACTAGTGTCACAGGAATGGTTTAAAACGTAGACAGTGAGAAGAGTGAGTCTTCTTGTACTTAAGTCGGCATTGTGCCTTTTGTATTTAATCCCGATTCAATTTCTGTGTTTCGTCGTCAATAAGAAGGTCAAGGGATACAGTAAACCTGAAGTGAAGCATCGGAATCTATATCAAGTGTCACAGGAATGGTTCTCAACATAGTCAGGGAAGAGACAGTCTTCTTGTACTTCAGTCGGCATTGTGCCTTTTCCATTTAATTCCGATGCAATTTCTGTGTTTCGTCGTCAATAAGAAGGTCAGAGGGATACAGTAAACCTGAAGTGAAGCATCGGAATCTAAAACTAGTGTCACAGGATTATTTCAGAACATACACAGCAAGAAGAGTCAGTCTTGTTGTACTTAAGTCGGCATTGTGCCTTTTGTATTTAATTCCGATGCAATTTCTGTGTTACTTCGTCAATAAGAAGGTCCAAGGGATACAGTAAACATATAGTGAAGCATCGGAATCTAAAACTGGTCTCACAGGAAATGTTCAAATCATAGTCAGTAAGAAGAGTCAGTCTTTTTATACTTAAGTCGGCATTGTGCCTTTTGTATTTAATTCCGATGCACTTTCTGTGTTTCATCATCAATAAGAAAGTCCAAGGGATATAGTAAACATATAGTGAAGCGTCGGAATCTAAAACTGGTCTCATAGAAATGTTCACAACATAGTCAGTATGAGGAGTCAGTCTTCTTGTACTTAAGTCGGCACTGTGCCGTTTGTATTTAATTCCGATGCAATTTCTGTGTTTCATCGTCAATAACAAGGTCCAGGGGATACAGTAAACCTGAAGTGAAGCATCGGAATCTATAACTAGTGTCACAGTTATGGTTCAAATCATAGACAGTAAGAAGAGTCAGTCTTCTTGTACTTAAGTCGGCATTGTGCCTTTTGTATTTAATTCCGATGCAATTTCTGTGTTACTTCGTCAATAAGAAGGTCCAAGGGATACAGTAAACATATAGTGAAGCATCGGAATCTAAAACTGGTCTCACAGGAATGGTTCAAAACATTCACAGCAAGAAGAGTCAGTCTTCTTGTACTTCAGTCTGCATTGTGCCTTTTGTATGTAATTCCGATGCAATTTCTGTGTTTCATGGTCAACAAGAAGGTCCAAGGGATACAGTAAACATATAGTGAAGCATCGGAATCCAAAACTGGTCTCATAGGAAATGTTCAAATCATAGTCAGTAAGAAGAGTCAGTCTTCTTGTACATGAGTCGGCATTGTGCATTTTGTATTTATGTCCGATGCAATTACTGTGTTTCATCGTCAATAAGAAGGTTAGAGGAATACAGTAAACCTGAAGTGAAGCAACGGAATCTATAACTGGTGTCACACGAATGGTTTAAAACATACACAGCAAGAAGAGTCAGTCTTCTTGTACTTAAGTCGGCATTGTGCCTTTTGTATGTAATTCCGATGCAATTTCTGGGTTTCATCGTCAACAAGAAGGTCCAAGGGATACAGTAAACATATAGTAAAGCATCGGAATCTAAAACTGGACTCACAGGAAATGTTCAAATCATAGTCAGTAAGAAGAGTCAGTCTTCTTGTACTTAAGTCGGCATTGTGCCTTTTGTATTTAATTGCGATGCTATTTCTGTGCTTCATCGTCGATAAGAAGGTCCAAGGGATACAGTAAACATATAGTGAAACAGCGGAATCTAAAACTGGTCTCACAGGAAATGTTCAAATCATAGTCAGTAAGAAGAGTCAGTCTTCTTATACTTAAGTCGGCATTGTGCCTTTTGTATTTAATTCCGATGCACTTTCTGTGTTTCATCATCAATAAGAAGGTCCAAGGGATACAGTAAACATATGGTGAAGCATCGGAATCTAAAACTGGTCTCACAGGAAATGTTTACAACATAGTCAGTAAGAAGAGTCAGTCTTCTTGTACTTAAGTCGGCACTGTGCAGTTTGTATTTAGTTCCGATGAAATTTCTGTGTTTGGTCGTCAATAAGAATTTCAGATGGTTACAGTAAACCTGAAGTAAAGCATCGGAATCTATAACTAGTGTCACAGGAATGGTTCACAACAAAGACAGTAGGAAGAGTCAGTCTTCTTGTACTTAAGTCGGCATTGTGCTTTTTCTATTTAATTCCGATGCAATTACTGTGTTTCGTCGTCATTAAGAATGTCCAAGGGATACAGTAAACCTGAAGTGAAGCATCGGAATCTACATCTAGTGTCACAGGAATGGTTCAAAACATAAACAGTATGAAGAGTCAGTCTTCTTGTACATGAGTCGGCATTGTGCATTTTGTATTTAATTCCGATGCAATTACTGCGTTTCATCGTCAATAAGAAGGTCAGAGGGATACAGTAAACCTGAAGTGAAGCATCGGAATCTATAACTAGTGTCACAGGAATAGTTCAAAGTATACACAGCAAGAATAGTCAGTCTTCTTGTACTTAAGTCGGCATTGTGCCTTTTGTATTCAATTCCGATGCAATTTCTGTGTTTCATCGTCAACAAGAAAGTCCAAGGGATACCGTAAACATATAGTGAAGCATCGGACTCTAAAACTGGTCCCACAGGAAATGTTCAAATCATAGTCAGTAAGAAGAATCCGTCTTGTTGTACTTATGTCGGCATTGTGCCTTTTCAATTTACTTCCGATGCAATTTCTGTGTTTCGTCGTCAATAAGGAGGTCCAAGGGATACAGTAATCCTGAAGTGAAGCATCGGAATCTGAAACCGGTCTCACAGGAAAGGTTCAAAACTTAGAGAGTAAGAAGAGCCAGTCATCTTGCATTTGAGTCGGCATTGTACTTTTGTATATAATTCCGATCCAATTTCTGTGTCTCATCGTCAATAAGAAGGTCAGAGGGATACAGTAAACCTGAAGTGAAGCATCGGAATCTATAACTAGTGTCACAGGAATGGTTAATACATACACAGTAGGATGAGTCAGTCTTCTTGTACTTAAGTCGGCATTGTGCCTTTTGTATTTAATCCCGATTCAATTTCTGTGTTTCGTCGTCAATAAGAATGTCCAAGAGATACAGTAAACCTGACGTGACACATCGGAATCTATAACTAGTGTCAATGGAATTGCTCAAAACATAGACAGTAAGAAGAGTCAGTCTTCTTGTACTTAAGTCGGCATTGTACCTTTTGTATATTAAATTCCGATGCAAATTCTGTGTTTCATCGTCAATAAGAAGGTCCAAAGGATACAGTAAACCTGAAGTGAAGCTGCGGAATCTATAACTAGTGTCACAGGAATGGTTTAAAACATAGACAGTAAGAAGAGTCAGTCTTCTTGTACTTTAGTCGGCAGTGTGCCGTTTGTATTTAATTCCGACGCAATTTCTGTGTGTCATCGTCAATAAGAGTGTCAGAGGGATACAGTAAACCTGAACCGAAGCATCGGAATCTATAACTAGTGTCACAGGAATGGTTCAAAACATAGACATTTGTAAGAGTCAGCCTTCTTGTACTTAAGTCGGCATGTACCTTTTGTATTTAATTCCGATGCAATTTCTGTGTTTCATCATCAATAAGAAGGTCCAAGGGATACAGTAAACATATGGTGAAGCATCGGAATCTAAAACTGGTCTCACAGGAAATGTTTACAACATAGTCAGTAAGAAGAGTCAGTCTTCTTGTACTTAAGTCGGCACTGTGCAGTTTGTATTTAGTTCCGATGAAATTTCTGTGTTTGGTCGTCAATAAGAATTTCAGATGGTTACAGTAAACCTGAAGTAAAGCATCGGAATCTATAACTAGTGTCACAGGAATGGTTCACAACAAAGACAGTAGGAAGAGTCAGTCTTCTTGTACTTAAGTCGGCATTGTGCTTTTTCTATTTAATTCCGATGCAATTACTGTGTTTCGTCGTCATTAAGAATGTCCAAGGGATACAGTAAACCTGAAGTGAAGCATCGGAATCTACATCTAGTGTCACAGGAATGGTTCAAAACATAAACAGTATGAAGAGTCAGTCTTCTTGTACATGAGTCGGCATTGTGCATTTTGTATTTAATTCCGATGCAATTACTGCGTTTCATCGTCAATAAGAAGGTCAGTGGGATACAGTAAACCTGAAGTGAAGCATCGGAATCTATAACTAGTGTCACAGGAATAGTTCAAAGTATACACAGCAAGAATAGTCAGTCTTCTTGTACTTAAGTCGGCATTGTGCCTTTTGTATTCAATTCCGATGCAATTTCTGTGTTTCATCGTCAACAAGAAGGTCCAAGGGATACCGTAAACATATAGTGAAGCATCGGACTCTAAAACTGGTCCCACAGGAAATGTTCAAATCATAGTCAGTAAGAAGAATCCGTCTTGTTGTACTTATGTCGGCATTGTGCCTTTTCAATTTACTTCCGATGCAATTTCTGTGTTTCGTCGTCAATAAGGAGGTCCAAGGGATACAGTAATCCTGAAGTGAAGCATCGGAATCTGAAACCGGTCTCACAGGAAAGGTTCAAAACTTAGAGAGTAAGAAGAGCCAGTCATCTTGCATTTGAGTCGGCATTGTACTTTTGTATATAATTCCGATCCAATTTCTGTGTCTCATCGTCAATAAGAAGGTCAGAGGGATACAGTAAACCTGAAGTGAAGCATCGGAATCTATAACTAGTGTCACAGGAATGGTTAATACATACACAGTAGGATGAGTCAGTCTTCTTGTACTTAAGTCGGCATTGTGCCTTTTGTATTTAATCCCGATTCAATTTCTGTGTTTCGTCGTCAATAAGAATGTCCAAGAGATACAGTAAACCTGACGTGACACATCGGAATCTATAACTAGTGTCAATGGAATTGCTCAAAACATAGACAGTAAGAAGAGTCAGTCTTCTTGTACTTAAGTCGGCATTGTACCTTTTGTATATTAAATTCCGATGCAAATTCTGTGTTTCATCGTCAATAAGAAGGTCCAAAGGATACAGTAAACCTGAAGTGAAGCTGCGGAATCTATAACTAGTGTCACAGGAATGGTTTAAAACATAGACAGTAAGAAGAGTCAGTCTTCTTGTACTTTAGTCGGCAGTGTGCCGTTTGTATTTAATTCCGACGCAATTTCTGTGTGTCATCGTCAATAAGAGTGTCAGAGGGATACAGTAAACCTGAACCGAAGCATCGGAATCTATAACTAGTGTCACAGGAATGGTTCAAAACATAGACATTTGTAAGAGTCAGCCTTCTTGTACTTAAGTCGGCATGTACCTTTTGTATTTAATTCCGATGCAATTTCTGTGTTTCATCGTCAATAAGAGTGTCAGAGGGATACAGTAAACCTGAACCGAAGCATCGGAATCTATAACTAGTGTCACAGGAATGGTTCAAAACATAGACATTTGTAAGAGTCAGCCTTCTTGTACTTAAGTCGGCATTGTGCCTCTTCTATTTAATTCCGATGCAATTTCTGTGTTTCGTCGTCAGTAAGATGGTCCAAGGGATACAGTAAACCTGAAGTGAAGCATCGGAATCTATAACTAGTGTCACAGAAAAGGTTCAAAACATAGACAGTAAGAAGAGTCAGTCTTCTTGTACTTGAGTCGGGGTTGTGCCTTTTGTTTTTAATTCCAATGCAATTTCTGTGTTTCATCGTCAATAAGAAGGTCAGAGGGATACAGTAAACCTGAAGTGAAGCTTCGGAATCAATAACTAGTGTCAGAGGAATGGTTTAAAGCGTAGACAGTGAGAAGAGTGAGTCTTCTTGTACTTAAGTCGGCATTATGCCTTTTGTATTTAATCCCGATTCAATTTCTGCGTTTCGTCGTCAATAAGAAGGTCCAAGGGATACAGTAAACCTGAAGTGAAGCATCGGAATCTATATCAAGTGTCACAGGAATGGTTCTCAACATAGTCAGGGATGAGTCAGTCTTCTTTTACTTAAGTCGGCATTGTGCCTTTTCCATTTAATTCCGATGCAATTTCTGTGTTTCGTCGTCAATAAGAAGGTCCAAGGGATACAGTAAACCTGAAGTGAAGCATCGGAATCTGTAACTAGTGTCAAAGAAAAGGTTCAAAACATAGACAGTAATAACTGTCAGTCTTCGTGTACTTAAGTCGGCATTGTGCCTTTTGTATTTAATTCCGATTCAATTTCTGTGTTTCATCGTCAATAAGAAGGTCCAAGGGATACAGTAAACCAGAAGTGTAGCATCGTAATCTATAACTAGAGTCACAGGAATGGTTCAAAACATAGACAGTAGGAAGAGTCAGTCTTCCTGTACTTAAGTCGGCATTGTGCCTTTTCTATTTCATTACGATGCAATTTCTGTGTTTCGTCGTCAATAAGAAGGTCAGAGGGATACAGTAAACCTGAAGTGAAGCATCGGAATCTAAAACTAGTGTCACAGGATTATTTCAGAACATACACAGCAAGAAGAGTCAGTCTTGTTGTACTTAAGTCGGCATTGTGCCGTTTGTATTTAATTCCGAGGCAATTTCTGTGTTTCATCGTCAATAACAAGGTCCAAGGGATACAGTAAACCTGAACTGAAGCATCGGAATCTATAACTAGTGTCACCGTTATGGTTCAAATCATAGACATTAAGAAGAGTCAGTCTTCTTGTACTTAAGTCGGCATTGGGCCTCTTCTATTTAATTCCGATGCAATTTCTGTGTTTCGTCGTCAGTAAGATGGTCCAAGGGATACAGTAAACCTGAAGTGAAGCATCGGAATCTATAACTAGTGTCACAGAAAAGGTTCAAAACATAGACAGTAAGAAGAGTCAGTCTTCTTGTACTTGAGTCGGGGTTGTGCCTTTTGTATTTAATTCCAATGCAATTTCTGTGTTTCATCGTCAATAAGAAGGTCCAAGGGATACAGAAAACATATAGCGAAACATCGGAATCTAAAACTGGTCTCACAGGAAATGTTCAAAACATAGACAGTAAGAAGAGTCAGTCTTCTTGTACTTACGTCGGCACTGTGCCGTTTGTATTTAAATCAGATGCAATTTCTGAGTTTCATCGTCAATACGAATGTCAGAGGGATACAGTGAACCTGAAGTGAAGCATCGGAATCTATAAGTAGTGTCACAGGAATGGTTCAAAACATAGACAGTCGGAAGAGTCAGTCTTCTTGTTTTATGTCGGCATTGTGCCTTTTCTATTTAATTCCGATGCAATTTCTGTGGTTCGTCGTCAATAAGAATGTCCAAGGGATACAGTAAACCTGAAGTGAAGAATCGGAATCTATATCTAGTGTCACAGGAAAGGTTCAAAACATAGAGAGTAAGAAGAGTCAGTCTTCTTGTACATGAGACGGCATTGTGCATTTTGTATTTAATTCCGATGCAATTACTGTGTTTCATCGTCAATAAGAAGGTCAGAGGGATACAGTAAACCTGAAGTGAAGCATCGGAACCTATAACTAGTGTCACAGGAGTGGTTCAAAACATACACAGCAAAAAGAGTCAGTCTTCTTGTACTTATGTCGGTATTGTGCCTTTTCTATTTACTTCCAATGCAATTTCTGTGTTTCGTCGTCAATATGGAGGTCCAAGGGATACAGTAATCCTGAAGTGAAGCATCGGAATCTAAAACCGGTCTCACAGGAAAGGTTCAAAACATAGAGAGTAAGAAGAGCCAGTCATCTAGTATTTGAGTCGGCATTGTACCTTTTGTATTTATTTCCGATGCAATTTCTGTGTTTCATCGTCAATAAGAAGGTCAGAGGGATACAGTAAACCTGAAGTGAAGCATCGGAATCTATAACTAGTGCCACAGAAATGGTTAATACATAGACAGTAGGAAGAGTCAGTCTTCTTGTACTTAAGTCGGCATTGTGCCTTATGTATTTTATCCCGATTCAATTTCTGTGTTTCGTCGTCAATAAGAAGGTCAAAGGGATACAGTAAACCTGAAGTGAAGCATCGGAATCTATAACTAGTGTCACAGGAATGGTTCAAAACATAGACAGTAAGAAGAGTCAATCTTCTTGTACTTAAGTCGGCATTGTGCCATTTGTATTTAATTCCGATGCTATTTCTGTGTTTCATCGTCGATAAGAAGGTGCGACGGATACAGTAAACCTGAATTGGAGCATCGGAATCTATAACTAGTGTCAATGGAATTGCTCAAAACATAGACAGTAAGAAGAGTCAGTCTTCTTGTACTTAAGTCAGCATTGTACTTTTTGTATTTAACTCCGATGAAAATTTTGTGTTTCATCGTCAACAAGAAGGTCCAAGGGATACAGTAAACCTGAAGTGAAGCTTCGGAATCTATAACTAGTGTCACAGGAATGGTTCAAAACATAGACAGTATGAGGAGTCAGTCTTCTTGTACTTAAGTCGGCATTGTGCTATTTGTATTTAATTACGATGCAATTTCTGTGTATCATCGTTAATAGGAGTGTCAGAGGGATACAGTAAACCTGAAGTAGAGCATCGGAATCTATAACTAGTGTCACAGGAATGGTTCATAACATAGACATTTGGAAGAGTCAGTCCTCTTGGGCTTAAGTCGGCATTGCGCCTTTTGTATTTAATCCCGATTCAATTTCTGTGTTTCGTCGTCAATAAGAAGGTCCAAGGGATACAGTAAACCTGAAGTGAAGCATCGGAATCTATAACTAGTGTCACATAAATGGTTCAAAACATAGACAGTAAGAAGAGTCAGTCTTCTTGTACTTAAGTCGGCATTGTTCCTTTTGTATTTAATTGCGATGCTATTTCTGTGTTTCATCGTCGATAAGAAGGTCCAAGGGATACTGTAAACATATAGTGAAGCATCGGAATCTAAAACTGGTCTCACAGGAAATGTTCATATCATAGTCAGTAAGAAGAGTCAGTCTTCTTGTACTTAAGTCGGCACTGTGTCGTTTGTATTTAGTTCCGATGAAATTTCTGTGTTTGGTCGTCAATAAGATTTTCAGATGGTTACAGTAAACCTGAAGTGAAGCATCGGAATCTATAACTAGTGTCACAGGAATGGTTCAAAACAAAGACAGTAGGAAGAGTCTGTCTTCTTGTACTTAAGTCGGCATTGTGCTTTTTCTATTCAATTCCGATGCAATTACTGTGTTTCGTCGTCATTAAGAATATCCAAGGGATACAGCAAACCTGAAGTGAAGCATCGGAATCTTTATCTAGTGTCACAGGAATGGTTCAAAACATAAACATTATGAAGAGTCAGTCTTCTTGTACATGGGTCGGCATTGTGCATTTTGTATTTAATTCCGATGCAATTACTGTGTTTCATCGTCAACAAGAAGGTCCAAGGGATACCGTAAACATATAGTGAAGCATCGGAATCTAAAACTGGTCCGACAGGAAATGTTCAAATCATAGTCAGTAAGAAGAATCCGTCTTCTTGTACTTATGTCGGCATTGTGCCTTTTCTATTTACTTCCGATGCAATTTCTGTGTTTCGTCGTCAATAAGGAGGTCCAAGGGATACAGTAATCCTGAAGTGAAGCATCGGAATCTGAAACCGGTCTCACAGGAAAGGTTCAAAACTTAGAGAGTAAGAAGAGCCAGTCATCTTGTATTTGAGTCGGCATTGTACTTTTGTATATAATTCCGAACCAATTTCTGTGTCTCATCGTCAATAAGAAGGTCAGAGGGATACAGTAAACCTGAAGTGAAGCATCGGAATCTATAAGTAGTGTCACAGGAATGGTAAATACATAGACAGTAGGATGAGTCAGTCTTCTAGTATTTAAGTCGGCATTGTGCCTTTTGTATTTGATCCCGATTCAATTTCTGTGTTTCGTCGTCAATACGAAGGTCCAAGGGATACAGTAAACCTGAAGTGAAGCTTCGGAATCTATAACTAGTGTCACAGGAATGGTTCATAACATAGACATTTGGAAGAGTCAGTCTTCTTGTACCTAAGTCGGCATTGTGCCATTTGTATTTAATTCCGATGTTATTTCTGTGTTTCATCGTCGATAAGAAGGTGCAACGGATACAGTAAACCTGAATTGAAGCATCGGAATCTATAACTAGTGTCAATGGAATTGCTCAAAACATAGACAGTAAGAAGAGTCAGTCTTCTTGTACTTAAGTCGGCATTGTACTTTTTGTATTTAATTCCGATGCAAATTCTGTGTTTCATCGTCCACAAGAAGGTCCAAGGGATACAGTAAACCTCAAGTGAAGCTTCGGAATCTATAACTAGTGTCACAGGAATGGTTCATAACATAGACATTTGGAAGAGTCAGTCTTCTTGTACTTAAGTCGGCATTGTGCCTTTTGTATTTAATTCCGATGCAATTTCTGTGTTTAATCGTCAATAGGAGTGTCAGAGGGATACAGTAAACCTGAAGTGAGGCATCGGAATCTATAACTAGTGTCACAGGAATGGTTCAAAGCATAGACACGGACGAGTCAGTCTTCTTGTGCTTAAGTCGGCATTGTGCCTCTTCTATTTAATTTCGATGCAATTTCTGTCTTTCGTCGTCAATAAGATGGTCCAAGGGATACAGTAAAAATGAAATGAAGCATCGGAATCTATAACTAGTGTCACAGAAAAGGTTCAAAACATACACTGTAAGAAAAGTCAGTCTTCTTGTACTTAAGTCGGCATTGTGCCTTTTGTATTTAATTCCGATGCAATTTGTGTGTTTCATCGTCAATACGAAGGTCAGAGGGATACACAAAACCAGAAGTGAAGCTTCGGAATCTATAACTAGTGTCACAGGAATGGTTTAAAACATAGACGGTAAGAAGAGTGAGTCTTCTTGTACTTAAATCGGCATTGTGCCTTTTGTATTTAATCCCGATTCAATTTCTGTGTTTCGTCGCCAAAAGAAGGTCCAAGGGATACAGGAAACCTGAAGTGAAGCATCAGAATCTATATCAAGTGTCACAGGAATGGTTCTAATCATAGACACGGAAGAGTCAGTCTTCTTGTACTTAAGTCAACATTGTGAATTCCCTATTTAATTCCGATGTACTTTCTGTGTTTCATCATCAATTAGAAGGTCCAAGGGATACAGTAAACATATAGTGAAGCATTGGAATTTAAAACTGGTATCATAGGAAATGTTCACAACATAGTCAGTAAGTAGAGTCAGTCATCTTGTACTTAAGTCGGCACTGTGCCGTTTGTATTTAATTCCGATGCAATCTCTGTGTTTCATCGTCAATAAGAATGCCAGATGGATACAGTAAACCTGAAGTGAAGCATTGGAATCTATAACTAGTGTCACAGGAATGGTTCAAAACATAGACAGTAGGAAGAGTCAGTCTTCTTGGGCTTAAGTCGGCATTGTGCCTTTTCTATTTAATACCGATGCGAGTTCTGTGTTTCGTCGTCAATAAGAAGGTCCATGGGACACAGTAAACCTGAAGTGAAGCATCGGAATCTATATCTAGTGTCACAGGAAAGGTTCAAAACATAGACAGTAAGAAGAGTCAGTCTTCTTGTACATGAGTCGGCATTGTGCATTTTGTATTTATTTCCGATGCAATTACTGTGTTTCATCGTCAATAAGAAGGTCAGAGGAATACAGTAAACCTGAAGTGAAGCAACGGAATCTATAACTAGTGTCACAGGAATGGTTTAAAACATACACAGCAAGAAGAGGCAGTCTTCTTGTACTTAAGTCGGCATTGTGCCTTTTGTATGTAATTCCGATGAAATTTCTGTCTTTCATCGTCAACAAGAAAGTCCATTGGTTACAGTAAACATATAGTAAAGCATCGGAATCTAAAACTGGTCTCACAGGAAATGTTCAAATCATAGTCAGTAAGAAGAGTCAGTCTTCTTGTACTTATGTTGGCACGGTGCTTTTTCTATTTATTTCTGATGCAATTTCTGTGTTTCGTCGTCAATGAGGAGGTCCAAGTGATACACTAAAACTAAAGTGAAGCATCGAAATCTATATCTAGTGTCACAGGAATGGTTAAAACATGGAAGAGTGAGTCTTCTTGTACTTAAGTCGGCATTGTGCCTTTTGTATTTAATCCCGATTCAATTTCTGTGTTTCGTCGTCAATAAGAAGGTCCAAGGGGTACAGTAAACCTGAAGTGAAGCATCGGAATCTATAACTTGTGTCACAGGAATGGTTCAAAACATAGACAGTAAGAAGAGTCAGTCTTCTTGTACTTAAGTCGGCATTGTGCCTTTTGTATTTAATTGCGATGCTATTTCTGTGTTTCATCGTCGATAAGAAGGTCCAAGAGATACAGTAAACATATAGTGAAACATCGGAATCTAAAACTGGTCTCACAGGAAATGTTCAAATCATAGTCAGTTAGAAGAGTCAGTCTTCTTATACTTAAGTCGGCATTGTGCCTTTTGTATTTAATTCCGATGCACTTTCTGTGTTTCATCGTCAATAAGAAGGTCCAAGGGATACAGTAAACATATAGTGAAGCATCGGAATCTAAAACTGGTCTCACAGGAAATGTTCAAATCATAGTCAGTAAGAAGAGTCAGTCTTCTTGTACTTAAGTCGGCACTGTGCCGTTTGTATTTAGTTCCGATGAAATTTCTGTGTTTGGTCGTCAATAAGAATTTCAGATGGTTACAGTAAACCTGAAGTGAAGCATCGGAATCTATAACTAGTGTCACAGGAATGGTTCAAAACAAAGACAGTAGGAAGAGTCAGTCTACTTGTACTTAAGTCGGCATTGTGCTTTTTCTATTTAATTCCGATGCAATTACTGTGTTTCGACGTCATTAAGAATATCCAAGGGATACAGCAAACCTGAAGGGAAGCATCGGAATCTATATCTAGTGTCACAGGAATGGTTCAAAACATAAACAGTATGAAGAGTCAGTCTTCTTGTACATGAGTCGGCATTTTGCATTTTGTATTTAATTACGATGCAATTACTCCGTTTCATCGTCAACAAGAAGGTCAGAGGGATACAGTAAACCTGAAGTGAAGCATCGGAATCTATAACTAGTGTCACAGGAATGGTCAATACATAGACAATTGGATGAGTCAGCCTTCTTGTACTTAAGTCGGCATTGTGCCTTTTGTATTTAATCCCGATTCAATTTCTGTGTTTCGTCGTCAATAAGAATGTCCAAGGGATACAGTAAACCTGAAGTGAAGCATCGGAATCTGTAACTAGTGTCAGAGAAAAGGTTCAAAACATAGACAGTAAGAACTGTCAGGCTTCTTGTACTGAAATTGGCATTGTGCCTTTTGTATTTAATTCCGATTCAATTTCTGTGTTTCATCGTCAATAAGAAGGTCCAAGGGATACAGTAAACCTGAAGTGTAGCATCGTAATCTATAACTAGAGTCACAGGAATGGTTCAAATCATAGACAGTAGGAAGAGTCAGTCTTCCTGTACTTAAGTCGGCATTGTGCCTTTCCTATTTCATTACCATGCAATTTCTGTGTTTCGTCGTCAAGAAGAAGGTCAGAGGGATACAGTAAACCTGAAGTGAAGCATCGGAATCTAAATTTAGTGTCACAGGATTATTTCAGAACATACACAGCAAGAAGAGTCAGTCTTGTTGTACTTAAGTCGGCATTGTGCCTTTTGTATTTAATTCCGACGCAATTTCTGTGTTTCATCGTCAATAACAAGGTCCAAGGGATACAGTAAACCTGAAGTGAAGCATCGGAATCTATAACTAGTGTCACAGTTATGGTTCAAATCTTAGACAGTAAGAAGAGTCAGTCTTATAGTACTTAAGTCGGCATTGTGCCTTTTGTATGTAATTCCGATGCAATTTCTGTGTTTCATCGTCAATAAGGAGGTCCAAGGGATACAGTAATCCTGAAGTGTAGCATCGGAATCTAAAACAGGTCTCACAGGAATGGTTCAAAGCATAGAGAGTAAGAAGAGCCAGTCATCTTGTATTTGAGTCGGCATTGTGCCTTTTGTATGTAGTTCCGATGCGATTTCTATGTTTCATCGTCGATAAGAAGGTCCAAGGGATACAGTAAACCTGAAGTGAAGCATCGGAATCTATAACTAGTGTCAATGGACTTGCTCAAAAGCATAGACAGTAGGAAGAGTCAGTCTTCTTGTACTTAAGTCGGCATTGTAATTTTGTATTTAATTCCGATGCAAATTCTGTGTTTCATCGCCAATAAGAAGGTCCAAAGGATACAGTAATACTGAAGTGAAGCTTCGGAATCTATAACTAGTGTCACAGGAATGGTTCAAAACAGAGACAGTAAGAAGAGTGAGTCTTCTTGTACTTAAGTCGGCATTGAGGCTTTTGTATTTCTTTCCGATGCAATTTCTGTGTTTCATCGTCAATAAGGGTGTCAGAGGGATACAGTAAACCTGAAGTGAAGCATCGGAAACTATAACTAGTGTCACAGGAATGGTTCAAAACATAGACATTAGGAAGAGTCAGTATTCTTGTACCTAAGTCGGCATTGTGCCATTTGTATTTAATTCCGATGCTATTTCTGTGTTTCATCGTCGATAAGAAGGTGCAACGGATACAGTAAACCTGAATTGAAGCATCGGAATCTATAACTAGTGTCAATGGAATTGCTCAAAACATAGACAGTAAGAAGAGTCAGTCTTCTTGTACTTAAGTCGGCATTGTACTTTTTGTATTTAATTCCGATGCAAATTCTGTGTTTCATCGACAACAAGAAGGTCCAAGGGATACAGTAAACCTGAAGTGAAGCTTCGGAATCTATAACTAGTGTCACAGGAATGGTTCAAAACATAGACAGTAAGAGGAGTCAGTCTTCTTGTACTTAAGTCGGCATTGTGCTATTTGTATTTAATTACGATGCAATTTCTGTGTATCATCGTCAATAGGAGTGTCAGAGGGATACAGTAAACCTGAAGTGCAGCATCGGAATCTATAACTAGTGTCACAGGAATTTTTCATAACATAGACATTTGGAAGAGTCAGTCTTCTTGTACTTAAGTCGGCATTGTGCCTTTTGTATTTAATTTCAATGCAATTTCTGTGTTTAATCGTCAATAAGAGTGTCAGAGGGATACAGTAAACCTGAAGTGAGGCATCGGAATCTATAAGTAGTGTCACAGGAATGGTTCAAAGCATAGACACGGACGAGTCAGTCTTCTTGTACTTAAGTCGGCATTGTGCCTCTTCTATTTAATTTCGATGCAATTTCTGTCTTTCGTCGTCAATAACATGGTCCAAGGGATACAGTAAAAATGAAGTGAAGCATCGGAATCTATAACTAGTGTCACAGAAAAGGTTCAAAACATACAGTGTAAGAAAAGTCAGTCTTGTTGTACTTAAGTCGGCATTGTGCCTTTTGTATTTAATCCCAATGCAATTTCTGTGTTTCATCGTCAATACGAAGGTCAGAGGGATACAGAAAACCTGAAGTGAAGCTTCGGAATCTATAACTAGTGTCACAGGAATGGTTTAAAACATAGACGGTAAGAAGAGTGAGTCTTCTTGTACTTAAATCGGCATTGTGCTTTTTGTATTTAGTCCCGATTCAATTTCTGTGTTTCGTCGCCAAAAGAAGGTCCAAGGGATACAGAAAACCTGAAGTGAAGCATCGGAATCTATATCAAGTGTCACAGGAATGGTTCTAAACATAGACACGGAAGAGTCAGTCTTCTTGTACTTAAGTCAACATTGTGAATTCCCTATTTAATTCCGATGTACTTTCTGTGTTTCATCATCAATTAGAAGGTCCAAGGGATACAGTAAACATATAGTGAAGCATCGGAATCTAAAACTGGTCTCACAGGAGATATTCAAATCATAGTCAGTTAGAAGAGTCAGTCTTCTTGTACTTAAGTCGGCACTGTGCCGTTTGTATTTAGTTCCGATGAAATTTCTGTGTTTGGTCGTCAATAAAAATTTCAGATGGTTACAGTAAACCTGAAGTGAAGCATCGGAATCTATAACTAGTGTCACAGGAATGGTTCAAAACAAAGACAGTAGGAAGAGTCAGTCTTCTTGTACTTAAGTCGGCATTGTGCATTTTGTATTTAATTCCGATGCAATTACTGCGTTTCATCGTCAATAAGAAGGTCAGAGGGATACAGTAAACCTGAAGTGAAGCATCGGAATCTATAACTAGTGTCACAGGAATAGTTCGAAGTGTACACAGCAAGAAGAGTCAGTCTTCTTGTACTTAAGTCGGCATTGTGCCTTTTGTATTTAATTCCGATGCAATTTCTGTGTTTCATCGTCAACAAGAAGGTCCAAGGGATACCGTAAACATATAGTGAAGCATCGGAATCTAAAACTGGTCCCACAGGAAATGTTCAAATCATAGTCAGTAAGAAGAATCCGTCTTCTTGTACTTATGTCGGCATTGTGCCTTTTCTATTTACTTCCGATGCAATTTCTGTGTTTCGTCGTCAATAAGGAGGTCCAAGGGATACAGTAATCCTGAAGTGCAGCATCGGAATCTGAAACCGGTCTCACAGGAAAGGTTCAAAACTTAGAGAGTAAGAAGAGCCAGTCATCTTGTATTTGAGTCGGCATTGTACTTTTGTATATAATTCCGAACCAATTTCTGTGTCTCATAGTCAATAAGAAGGTCAGAGGGATACAGTAAACCTGAAGTGAAGCATCGGAATCTATAACTAGTGTCACAGGAATGGTTAATACATAGACAGTAGTATGAGTCAGTCTTCTTGTACTTAAGTCGGCATTGTGCGTTTTGGATTTGATCCCGATTCAATTTCTGTGTTTCGTCGTCAATAAGAAGGTCCAAGGGATACAGTAAACCTGAAGTGAGGCATCGGAATCTATAACTAGTGTCACAGGAATGGTTCATATCATTGACAGTAAGAAGAGTCAGTCTTCTTGTACTTAAGTCGGCATTGTGCCTTTTGTATTTAATTCCGACGCTATTTCTGTGTCTCATCGTCAATAAGAAGGTCAGAGGGATACAGTAAACCTGAAGTGAAGCATCGGAATCTATAACTAGTGTCACAGGAATGGTTAATACACAGACATTTGGATGAGTCAGCCTTCTTGTACTTAAGTCGGCATTGTGCCTTTTGTATTTAATCCCAATTCAATTTCTGTGTTTCGTCGTCAATAAGAAGGTCCAAGGGATACAGTAAACCTGAAGTGAAGCATCGGAATCTATATCAAGTGTCACAGGAATGGTTCTCAACATAGTCAGGGATGAGTCAGTCTTCTTGTACTTAAGTCGGCATTTTGCCTTTTCCAATTAATTCCGATGCAATTTCTGTGTTTCGTCGTCAACAAGAAGGTCCAAGGGATACAGTAAACCTGAAGTGAAGCATCGGAATCTGTAATTAGTGTCACAGGAATGGTTCAAAACATAGACATGGACGACTCAGTCTTCTTGTACTTAAGTCGGCATTGTGCCTCTTCTATTTCATTCCGATGCAATTTCTGTGTTTCGTCGTCAATAAGATGGTCCAAGGGATACAGTAAACCTGAAGTGAAGCATCGGAATCCATAACTAGTGTCACAGAAAAGGTTCAAAACATAGACAGTAAGAAGAGTCAGTCTTCTTGTACTTGAGTCGGCGTTGTTCCTTTTGTATTTATTTCCAATGCAATTTCTGTGTTTCATCGTCAATAAGAAGGTCAGAGGGATACAGTAAACCTGAAGTGAAGCTTCGGAATCTATAACTAGTGTCACAGGAATGGTTTAAAACGTAGACAGTGAGAAGAGTGAGTCTTCTTGTACTTAAGTCGGCATTGTGCCTTTTGTATTTAATCCCGATTCAATTTCTGTGTTTCGTCGTCAATAAGAAGGTCCAAGGGATACAGTAAACCTGAAGTGAAGCATCGGAATCTATATCAAGTGTCACAGGAATGGTTCTCAACATAGTCAGGGATGAGACAGTCTTCTTGTACTTCAGTCGGCATTGTGCCTTTTCCATTTAATTCCGATGCAATTTCTGTGTTTCGTCGTCAATAAGAAGGTCAGAGGGATACAGTAAACCTGAAGTGAAGCATCGGAATCTAAAACTAGTGTCACAGGATTATTTCAGAACATACACAGCAAGAAGAGTCAGTCTTGTTGTACTTAAGTCGGCATTGTGCCTTTTGTATTTAATTCCGATGCAATTTCTGTGTTTCATCGTCAATAACAAGGTCCAGGGGATACAGTAAACCTGAAGTGTAGCATCGGAATCTAAAACCGGTCTCACAGGAATGGTTAAAAACATAGAGAGTAAGAAGAGCCAGTCATCTTGTATTTGAGTCGGCATTGTGCCTTTTGTATGTAGTTCCGATGCGATTTCTGTGTTTCATCGTCGATAAGAAGGTCCAAGGGATACAGTAAACCTGAAGTGAAGCATCGGAATCTATAACTAGTGTCAATGGACTTGCTCAAAACATAGACGGTAGGAAGAGTCAGTCTTCTTGTACTTAAGTCGGCATTGTACCTTTTGTATTTAATTCCGATGCAAATTCTGTGTTTCATCGTCAATAAGAAGGTCAGAGGGATACAGTAATACTGAAGTGAAGCTTCGGAATCTATAACTAGTGTCACAGGAATGGTTAATACATAGACATTTGGATGAGTCAGCCTTCTTGTACTTAAGTCGGCATTGTGCCTTTTGTATTTAATCCCAATTCATTTTCTGTGTTTCGTCGTCAATAAGAAGGTCCAAGGGATACAGTAAACCTGAAGTGAAGCATCGGAATCTATATCAAGTGTCACAGGAATGGTTCTCAACATAGTCAGGGATGAGTCAGTCTTCTTGTACTTAAGTCGGCATTTTGCCTTTTCCATTTAATTCCGATGCAATTTCTGTGTTTCGTCGTCAATAAGAAGGTCCAAGGGATACAGTAAACCTGAAGAGAAGCATCGGAATCTGTAATTAGTGTCAGAGAAAAGGTTCAAAACATAGACAGTAAGAACTGTCAGTCTTCTTGTGCTGAAGTCGGCATTGTGCCTTTTGTATTTAATTCCGATTCAATTTCTGTGTTTCATCGTCAATAAGAAGGTCCAAGGGATACAGTAAACCTGAAGTGTAGCATCGTAATCTATAGCTAGAGTCACAGAAATGGTTCAAATCATAGACAGTAGGAAGAGTCAGTCTTCCTGTACTTAAGTCGGCATTGTGCCTTTTCTATTTCATTACCATGCAATTTCTGTGTTTCGTCGTCAATAAGAAGGTCAGAGGGATACAGTAAACCTGAAGTGAAGCATCGGAATCTAAAACTAGTGTCACAGGATTATTTCAGAACATACACAGCAAGAAGAGTCAGTCTTGTTGTACTTAAGTCGGCATTGTGCCTTTTGTATTTAATTCCGATGCAATTTCTGTGTTTCATCGTCAATAACAAGGTCCAAGGGATACAGTAAACCAAAAGTGAAGCATCGGAATCTATAACTAGTGTCACAGTTATGGTTCAAATCATAGACAGTAAGAAGAGTCAGTCTTCTTGTACTTAAGTCGGCATTGTGCCTTTTGTATTTAATTCCGATGCAATTTCTGTGTTTCTTCGTCAATAAGAAGGTCCAAGGGATACAGTAAACATATAGTGAAGCATCGGAATCTAAAACTGGTCTCACAGGAAATGTTCAAATCATAGTCAGTAAGAAGAGTCTGTCTTCTTATACTTAAGTCGGCATTGTGCCTTTTGTATTTAATTCCGATGCACTTTCTGTGTTTCATCATCAATAAGAAAGTCCAAGGGATATAGTAAACATATAGTGAAGCGTCGGAATCTAAAACTGGTCTCATAGAAAATGTTCACAACATAGTCAGTGTGAGGAGTCTGTCTTCTTGTACTTAAGTCGGCACTGTGCCGTTGGTATTTAATTCCGATGCAATTTCTGTGTTTCATCGTCAATAAGAATGTCAGAGGGATACAGTAAACCTGAAGGGAAGCATCGGAATCTATAACTAGTGTCAAAGGAATGGTTCAAAACATTCACAGCAAGAAGAGTCAGTCTTCTTGTACTTCAGTCGGCATTGTGCTTTTTGTACGTAATTCCGATGCAATTTCTGTGTTTCATGGTCAACAAGAAGGTCCAAGGGATACAGTAAACATATAGTGAAGCATCGGAATCTAAAACTGGTCTCACAGGAAATGTTCAAATCATAGTCAGTAAGAAGAGTCAGTCTTCTTGTACTTATGTCGGAATTGTGCCTTTTCTATTTAATTCCAATGAAATTTCTGTGTTTCATCGTCAATAAGGAGGTCCAAGGTATACAGTAATCCTGAAGTGTAGCATCGGAATCTAAAACCGGTCTCACAGGAATGGTTCAAAACATAGAGAGTAAGAAGAGCCAGTCATCTTGTATTTGAGTCGAAATTGTGCCTTTTGGATGTAGTTCCGATGCGATTTCTGTGTTTCATCGTCGATAAGAAGGTCCAAGGGATACAGTAAACCTGAAGTGAAGCATCGGAATCTATAACTAGTGTCAATGGACTTGCTCAAAACATAGACAGTAGGAAGAGTCAGTCTTCTTGTACCTAAGTCGGCATTGTACCTTTTGTATTTAATTCCGATGCAAATTCTGTGTTTCATCGTCAATAAGAAGGTCCAAAGGATACAGTAATACTGAAGTGAAGCTTCGGAATCTATAACTAGTGTCACAGGAATGGTTCAAAACAGAGACAGTAAGAAGAGTGAGTCTTCTTGTACCTAAGTCGGCATTGTGCCTTTTGTATTTTATTCCGATGCAATTTCTGTGTTTCATCGTCAATAAGAGTGTCAGAGGGATACAGTAAACCTGAAGTGAAGCATCGGAATCTATAACTAGTGTCACAGGAATTTTTCAAAACGTAGACATTTGGAAGAGTCAGTCTTCTTGTACTTGTGTCGACATTGTGCCGTTTGTATTTAATTCCGATGTAATTTCAGTGTTTCATCCTCAATAAGAGTGTCAGAGGGATACAGTAAACCTGAAGTGAAGCATCGGAATCTGTAATTAGTGTCACAGGAATGGTTCAAAACATAGACACGGACGACTCAGTCTTCTTGTACTTAAGTCGGCATTGTGCCTCTTCCATTTCATTCCGATGCAATTTCTGTGTTTCGTCGTCAATAAGATGGTCCAAGGGATACAGTAAACCTGAAGTGAAGCATCGGAATCTATAACTAGTGTCACAGAAAAGGTTCAAAACATAGACAGTAAGAAGAGTCAGTCTACTTGTACTTGAGTCGGCGTTGTTCCTTTTGTATTTATTTCCAATGCAATTTCTGTGTTTCATCGTCAATAAGAAGGTCAGAGGGATACAGTAAACCTGAAGTGAAGCTTCGGAATCAATAACTAGTGTCACAGGAATGGTTTAAAACGTAGACAGTGAGAAGAGTGAGTCTTCTTGTACTTAAGTCGGCATTGTGCCTTTTGTATTTAATCCCGATTCAATTTCTGTGTTTCGTCGTCAATAAGAAGGTCCAAGGGATACAGTAAACCTGAAGTGAAGCATCGGAATCTATATCAAGTGTCACAAGAATGGTTCTCAACATAGTCAGGGATGAGACAGTCTTCTTGTACTTCAGTCGGCATTGTGCCTTTTCCATTTTATACCGATGCAATTTCTGTGTTTCGTCGTCAATAAGAAGGTCAGAGGGATACAGTAAACCTGAAGTGAAGCATCGGAATCTAAAACTAGTGTCACAGTTATGGTTCAAATCATAGACAGTAAGAAGAGTCAGTCTTCTTGTACTTAAGTCGGCATTGTGCCTTTTGTATTTAATTCGGATGCAATTTCTGTGTTTCATCGTCAATAACAAGGTCCAGGGGATACAGTAAACCTGAAGTGAAGCATCGGAATCTATAACTAGTGTCACAGTTATGGTTCAAATCATAGACAGTAAGAAGAGTCAGTCTCCTTGTACTTAAGTCGGCATTGTGCCTTTTGTATTTAATTCCGATGCAATTACTGTGTTTCTTCGTCAATAAGAAGGTCCAAGGGATACAGTAAACATATAGTGAAGCATCGGAATCTAAAACTGGTCTCACAGGAAATGTTCAAATCATAGTCAGTAAGAAGAGTCAGTCTTTTTATACTTAAGTCGGCATTGTGCCTTTTGTATTTAATTCCGGTGCACTTTCTGTGTTTCATCATCAATAAGAAAGTCCAAGGGATATAGTAAACATATAATGAAGCGTCGGAATCTAAAACTGGTCTCATAGAAATGTTCACAACATAGTCAGTATGAGGAGTCAGTCTTCTTGTACTTAAGTCGGCACTGTGCCGTTTGTATTTAATTCCGATGCAATTTCTGTGTTTCATCGTCAATAAGAATGTCAGAGGGATACAGTAAACCTGAAGGGAAGTATCGGAATCTATAACTAGTGTCACAGGAATGGTTCAAAACATTCACAGCAAGAAGAGTCAGTCTTCTTGTGCTTCAGTGTGCATTGTGCCTTTAGTATGTAATTCCGATGCAATTTCTGTGTTTCATGGTCAACAAGAAGGTCCAAGGGATACAGTAAACATATAGTGAAGCATCGGAATCTAAAACTGGTCTCACAGGAAATGTTCAAATCATAGTCAGTAGGAAGAGTCAGTCTTCTTGTACTTATGTCGGAATTGTGCCTTTTCTTTTTAACTCCAATGCAATTTCTGTGTTTCATCGTCAATAAGGAGGTCCAAGGGATACAGTAATCCTGAAGTGTAGCATCGGAATCTAAAACCGGTCTCACAGGAATGGTTAAAATCATAGAGTGTAAGAAGAGCCAGTCATCTTGTATTTGAGTCGGCATTGTGCCTTTTGTATGTAGTTCCGATGCGATTTCTGTGTTTCATCGTCAATAAGGAGGTCCAAGGGATACAGTAAACCTGAAGTGAAGCATCGGAATCTATAACTAGTGTCAATGGACTTGCTCAAAACATAGACAGTAGGAAGAGTCAGTCTTCTTGTACTTAAGTCGGCATTGTACCTTTTGTATTTAATTCCGATGCAAATTCTGTGTTTCATCGTCAATAAGAAGGTTCAAAGGATACAGTAAACATATAGTGAAGCATCGGAATCTAAAACTGGTCTCACAGGAAATGTTCAAATCATAGTCAGTAGGAAGAGTCAGTCTTCTTGTACTTATGTCGGAATTGTGCCTTTTCTTTTTAACTCCAATGCAATTTCTGTGTTTCATCGTCAATAAGGAGGTCCAAGGGATACAGTAATCCTGAAGTGTAGCATCGGAATCTAAAACCGGTCTCACAGGAATGGTTAAAATCATAGAGTGTAAGAAGAGCCAGTCATCTTGTATTTGAGTCGGCATTGTGCCTTTTGTATGTAGTTCCGATGCAATTTCTGTGTTTCATCGTCAATAAGAAGGTCAGAGGGATACAGTAAATCTGAAGTGAAGCATCGGAAACTATAACTAGTGCCACAGGAATGGTTCAAAGCATAGACATTAGGAAGAGTCAGTCTTCTTGTACCTAAGTCGGCATTGTGCCTTTTGTATTTAATTCCGATGCAATTTCTGTGTTTCATCGTCAATAAGAGTGTCACAGGGATACAGTAAACCTGAAGTGAAGCATCGGAATCTATAACTAGTGTCACAGGAATGGTTCAAAACGTAGACATTTGGAAGAGTCAGTCTTCTTGTACTTAAGTCGGCATTGTGCCGTTGTTATTTAATTCCGATGTAATTTCTGTGTTTCATCGTCAATAAGAGTGTCAGAGGGATACAGTACACCTGAAGTGAAGCATCGGAAACCGTAATTAGTGTCACAGGAATGGTTCAAAACATAGACACGGACGAGTCAGTCTTCTTGTACCTAAGTCGGCATTGTGCCTTTTGTATTTAATTCCGATGCAATTTCTGTGTTTCGTCGTCAATAAGATGGTCCAAGGGATACAGTAAACCTGAAGGGAAGCATCGGAATCTATAATTAGTGTCACAGAAAAGGTTCAAAACATAGGCAGTAAGAAGAGTCAGTCTTCTTGTAGTTAAGTCGGCGTTGTGCCTTTTGTATTTAATTCCGATGCAATTTCTGTGTTTCATCGTCAATAAGAAGGTCAGAGGGATACAGTAACCCTGAAGTGGAGCTTCGGAATCTATAACTAGTGTCACAGGAATGGTTTAAAACATAGACAGTAAGAAGAGTGAGTCCTCTTGTACTTAAGTCGGCATTGTGCCTTTTGTATTTAATCCCGATTCAATTTCTGTGTTTCGTCGTCAATAAGAAGGTCCAAGAGATACAGTAAACCTGAAGTGAAGCATCGGAATCTATATCAAGTGTCACAGGAATGGTTCTAAACATAGACAGTAGGAAGAGTCAGTCTACCTGTACTTAAGTCGGCATTGTGCCTTTTCTATTTTATTCCGATGCACTTTCTGTGTTTCATCATCAATAAGAAGGTCCAAGGGATACGGCAAACATATAGTTAAGCATCGGAATCTAAAACTGGTCTCACAGGAAATGTTCAAATCAAAGTCAGTAAGAAGAGTCAGTCTTCTTATACTTAAGTCGGCATTGTGCCTTTTGTATTTAATTCCGATGCACTTTCTGTGTTTCATCATCAATAAGAAGGTCCAAGGGATATAGTAAACATATAGTGAAGCATCGGAATCTAAAACTGGTCTCATAGGAAATGTTCACAACATAGTCAGTAGGAAGAGTCAGTCTTCTTGTACTTAAGTCGGAACTGTGCCGTTTGTATTTAATTCCGATGCAATTTCTGTGTTTCATCGTCAATAAGAATGTCAGAGGGATACAGTAAACCTGAAGTGAAGCATCGGAATCTGTATCTAGTGTCACAGGAAAGGTTCAAATCATAGACAGTAAGAAGAGTCAGTCTTCTTGTACATGAGACGGCATTGTGCATTTTGTATTTAATGCCGATGCAATTACTGTGTTTCATCGTCAATGAGAAGGTCAGAGGAATACAGTAAACCTAAAGTGAAGCATCGGAATCTATAACTAGTGTCACAGGAGTGGTTCAAAACATACACAGCAAGAAGAGTCAGTCTTCTTGTACTTACGTCGGTATATTGCCTTTTGTATGTAATTCCGATGCAATTTGTGTGTTTCATCGTCAACTAGAAGGTCCAAGGGATACAGTAAACATATAGTGAAGCATCGGAATCTAAAACTGGTCTCACAGGAATTGTTCAAATCATAGTCAGTAAGAAGAGTCAGTCTTCTTGTACTTAAGTCGGCATTGTGCCTTTTGTATTTAATCCCGATTCAATTTCTGTGTTTCGTCGTCAATAAGAAGGTCCAAGGGATACAGTAAACCTGAGGTGAAGCATCGGAATCTATTACTAGTGTCACAGGAATGGTTCAAAACATAGACAGTAAGAAGAGTCAGTCTTCTTGTACTTAAGTCGGCATTGTGCCTTTTGTATTTAATTACGATGCTATTTCTGTGTTTCATCGTCGTTAAGAAGGTCCAAAGGATACAGTAAACCTGAAGTGAAGCATCGGAATCTATAACTAGTGTCAATGGAATTGCTCAAAACATAGACAGTAGGAAGAGTCAGTCATCTTGTACTTTAGTCGGCATTGTACCTTTTGTATTTAATTACGATGCAAATTCTGTGTTTCATCGTCAATAAGAAGGTCCAAAGAATACAGTATACCTGAAGTGAAGCTTCGGAATCTATAACTAGTGTCACAGGAATGGTTCAAAACATAGACAGTAAGAAGAGTGAATCTTCTTGTACTTAAGTCGGCATTGTGCCTTTTGTATTTAATTCCGATGCAATTTCTGTGTCTCATCGTCAATAAGAGTGTCAGAGGGATACAGTAAACCTGAAGTGAAGCATCGGAATCTATAACCAGTGCCACAGGAATGGTTCAAAACATAGACAGTTGGAAGAGTCAGTCTTCTTGTACTTAAGTCGGCATTGTGCCTTTTCTATTTAATTCCGATGCTATTTCAGTGTTTCGTCGTCAATAAGAAGGTAAGAGGGATACAAAAAAACCTGAAGTGAAACAACGGAATCTATATCTAGAGTCACAGGAAAGGTTCAAAACATAGACAGTAAGAAGAGTCAGTCTTCTTGTACATGAGTCGGCATTATGCCTTTTGTATTTAAATCCGATGCAATTACTGTGTTTCATCGTCAATAAGAAAGTCAGAGGGATACAGTAAACCTGAAGTGAAGCATCGGAATCTATAACTAGTGTCAGAGGAATGGTTCAAAACATACACAGCAAGAAGAGTCAGTCTTTTCGTACTTAAGTCGGCATTGTGCCTTTTGTATTTAATTCCGATGCAATATCTGTGTTTCATCGTCAAAAAGAAGGTCCAAGGGATACAGTAAACATATAGTGAAGCATCGGAATCTAAAACTGGTCTCACAGGATAAGTTCTAATCATAGTCAGTAAGAAGAGTCAGTCTTCTTGTACATATCGGCATTGTGCCTTTTCTATTTAATTCCGATGCAATTTCTGTGTTTCGTCGTCAATACGAAGGTCCAAGGGATACAGTAAACCTGAAGTGAAGCATCGGAATCTAAAACCTGTCTCACTGGAAAGGTTCAAAACATAACAAGTAAGAAGAACCAGTCATCTTGTATTTGAGTCAGCATTGTGCCTTTTGTATTTAATTCCGATGCAATTTCTGTGTTTCATCGTCAATAAGAAGTTCAGAGGGATATAGTAAACCTGAAGTGAAGCATCGGAATCTATAACTTGTATCACAGGAATGGTTAAAACATAGACAGTAGGAAGTGTCAGTCTTCTTGTACTTAAGTCGGCATTGTGCCTTTTGTATTTAATCCCGATGCAATATCTGTGTTTCGTCGTCAATAAGAAGGTCCAAGGGATACAGCCAATCCTGAAGTGAAGCATCGGAATCAATATCAAGTGTCACAGGAATGGTTCTAAACATAGACACGGAAGAGTCAGTCTTCTTGTACTTAAGTCACCATTGTGCCTTTTCTATTTAATTACGATGCAATTTCTGTGTTTCGTCGTCAATCAGAAGGTCAGAGGTATACAGTAAACCTGAAGTGAAGCATCGGAATCTAAAACTAGTGTCGCAGGAATGGTTCAAAACATACACAGCAAGAAGTGTCAGTCTTGTTGTACTTAAGTCGGCATTTTGCATTTTGTATTTAATTCCGATGCAATTTCTGTGTTTCATCGTCAATAACAAGGTCCAAGGGATACAGTAAACCTGAGGTGAAGCATCGGAATCTATAACTAGTGTCACAGTAATGGTTCAAAACGTAGACAGTAAGAAGAGTCAGTCTTCTTGTACTTAAGTCATCATTGTGCCTTTTGTATTTAATTCCGATGCAATTTCTGTGTTTCTTCGTCAATTAGAAGGTCCAAGGGATACAGCAAACATATAGTGAAGCATCGGAATCTAAAACTGGTTTCACAGGAATTGTTCAAATCATAGTCAGTAAGAAGGGTCAGTCTTCTTATATTTAAGTCGGAATTGTGCCTTTTGTATTTAATTCCGATGCAATTTCTGTGTTTCATCGTCAATAAGAATGTCAGAGGGATACAGTAAACCTGAAGGGAAGCATCGGAATCTATAACTAGTGTCACAGGAATGGTTCAAAACATAGACAGTAGGAAGTGTCAGTCTTCTTGTACTTAAGTCGGCATTGTGCCTTTTCTATTTAATTCCGATGCAATTTCTGTGTTTCGTCGTCAATAAGAAGGTCCAAGGGATACAGTAAACCTGAAGTGAAGCATCAGAATCTGTATCTAGTGTCACAGGAGAGGTTCAAAACATAGACAGTAAGAAGAGTCAGTCTTCTTGTACATGTGTCGGCATTGTGCATTTTGTATTTAATTCCGATGCCATAACTGTGTTTCATCGTCAATAAGAAGGTCAGAGGATTACAGTAAACCTGAAGTGAAGCATCGAAATTTATGACTAGTGTCACAGGAATGGTTAAAAACATACACAGGAAGAAGAGTCAGTCTTCTTGTACTTAATGCTTCATTGTGCCTTTTGTATGTAATTCCGATGCAATGTCTGT
Source organism: Schistocerca americana (assembly GCF_021461395.2). Taxonomy (NCBI): domain Eukaryota; kingdom Metazoa; phylum Arthropoda; class Insecta; order Orthoptera; family Acrididae; genus Schistocerca; species Schistocerca americana. The sequence continues at coordinate 17,730,766 of NC_060130.1, read as the reverse complement.
GTTTCATCGTCAACAAGAAGGTCCAAGGGATACAGTAAACATATTGTGAAGCATCGAAATCTAAAACTGGTCTCACAGGAAATGTTCACATCACAGTTAGTAAGAAGAGTCAGTCTTCTTGTATTTATGTCGGCATTGTGCTTTTTCTGATTAATTCCGATGCAATTTCTGTGTTTCATTGTCAACAAGAGGGTCAGAGGGATACAGTAAACCTGAAGTGAAGCATCGGAATCTATATCTAGTGTTGCAGGAATGGTTAAAACATAGACAGTAGGAAGAGTCAGTCTTCTTGTACTTAAGTCGGCATTGTGCCTTTTGTATTTAATTCTGATGCAATTTCTGTGCTTCATCGTCAATAAGAGTGTCAGAGGGATACAGTAAACCTGAAGTGAAGCATCGGAATATATAACTAGTGTCACAAGAATGGTTCAAAACATAGACAGTTGGAAAAGTCAGACTTCTTATACTTCAGTCGGCATTGTGCCTTTCCTATTTAATTCCGATGCTATTTCAGTGTTTCGTCGTCAATACGAAGGTAAGAGGGATACAATAAACCTGAAGTGAAGCATCGGAACCTATATCTAGTGTCACCGGAAAGGTTCAAAGCATAGACAGTAAGAGGAGTCAGTCTTCTTGTATATGAGTCGGCATTGTGCCTTTTGTATTTAATTCCGATGCAATTACTGTGTTTCATTGTCAATAAGAAGGTCAGAGGGATACAGTAAACCTGAAGTGAAGCATCGGAATCTATAACTAGTGTCACAGGAATGGTTCAAAACATACACAGCAAGAAGAGTCAGTCTTCTTGTACTTAAGTCGGCATTGTGCCTTTTGTATTTAATTCCGATGCAATTTCTGTGTTTCATCGTCAACAAGAAGGTCCAAGGGATACAGTAAACATATATTGAAGCATCGGAATCTAAAACTGGTCTCACAGGAAATGTTCAAAACATAGTCAGTAAGAAGAATCAGTCTTCTTGTACTTATGTCGGCATTGTGCTTATTCTATTTACTTCCGATGCAATTTCTGTGTTTCGTCGTCAATAAGGAGGTCCAAGGGATACAGTAATCCTGAAGTGAAGCATCGGAATCTAAAACCGGTCTCACAGGAAAGGTTCAAAGCATAGAGAGTAAGAAGAGCCAGTCATCTTGTATTTGAGTCGGCATTGTACCTTTTGTATTTAATTCCGATGCAATTTCAGTATTTCATCGTCAATAAGAATGTCAGAGGGATACAGTAAACCTGAAGTGAAGCATCGGAATCTATAACTAGTGTCACAGGAATGGTTACTACATAGACAGTAGGAAGAGTCAGTCTTCCTGTACTTAAGTCGGCAATGTGCCTTTCCTATTTAATTCCGATGCAATCTCTGTGTTTCTTCGTCAATAAGAAGGTCCAAGGGATACGGCAAACATATAGTGAAGCATCGGAATCTAAAACTGGTCTCACAGGAAATGTTCAAATCAAAGTCAGTAAGAAGAGTCAGTCTTCTTATACTTAAGGCGGCATTGTGCCTTTTGTATTTAATTCCGATGCACTTTCTGTGTTTCATCATCAATAAGAAGGTCCAAGGGATATAGTAAACATATAGTGAAGCATCGGAATCTAAAACTGGTCTCATAGGAAATGTTCACAACATAGTCAGTAGGAAGAGTCAGTCTTCTTGTACTTAAGTCGGAACTGTGCCGTTTGTATTTAATTCCGATGCAAGTTCTGTGTTTCATCGTCAATAAGAATGTCAGAGAGATACAGTAAACCTGAAGTGAAGCATCGGAATCTGTATCTAGTGTCACAGGAAAGGTTCAAATCATAGACAGTAAGAAGAGTCAGTCTTCTTGTACATGAGTCGGCATTGTGCATTTTGTATTTAATGCCGATGCAATTACTGTGTTTCATCGTCAATGAGAAGGTCAGAGGAATACAGTAAACCTAAAGTGAAGCATCGGAATCTATAACTAGTGTCACAGGAGTGGTTCAAAACATACACAGCAAGAAGAGTCAGTCTTCTTGTACTTACGTCGGCATTGTGCCTTTTGTATGTAATTCCGATGCAATTTCTGTGTTTCATCGTCAACTAGAAGGTCCAAGGGATACAGTAAACATATAGTGAAGCATCGGAATCTAAAACTGGTCTCACAGGAAATGTTCAAATCATAGTCAGTAAGAAGAGTAAGTCTTCTTGTACTTAAGTCGGCATTGTGCCTTTTGTATTTAATCCCGATTCAATTTCTGTGTTTCGTCGTCAATAAGACGGTCCAAGGGATACAGTAAACCTGAGGTGAAGCATCGGAATCTATTACTAGTGTCACAGGAATGGTTCAAAACATAGACAGTAAGAAGAGTCAGTCTTCTTGTACTTAAGTCGGCATTGTGCCTTTTGTATTTAATTACGATGCTATTTCTGTGTTTCATCGTCGATACGAAGGTCCAAAGGATACAGTAAACCTGAAGTGAAGCATCGGAATCTATAACTAGTGTCAATGGAATTGCTCAAAACATAGACAGTAGGAAGAGTCAGTCATCTTGTACTTTAGTCGGCATTGTACCTTTTGTACTTAATTCCGATGCAATTTCTGTGTCTCATCGTCAATAAGAGTGTCAGAGGGATACAGTAAACCTGAAGTGAAGCATCGGAATCTATAACCAGTGCCACAGGAATGGTTCAAAACATAGACAGTTGGAAGAGTCAGTCTTCTTGTACTTAAGTCGGCATTGTGCCTTTTCTATTTAATTCCGATGCTATTTCAGTGTTTCGTCGTCAATAAGAAGGTAAGAGGGATACAAAAAAACCTGAAGTGAAACAACGGAATCTATATCTAGAGTCACAGGAAAGGTTCAAAACATAGACAGTAAGAAGAGTCAGTCTTCTTGTACATGAGTCGGCATTGTGCCTTTTTTATTTGAATCCGATGCAATTACTGTGTTTCATCGTCAATAAGAAGGTCAGAGGGATACAGTAAACCTGAAGTGAAGCATCGGAATCTATAACTAGTGTCAGAGGAATGGTTCAAAACATACACAGCAAGAAGAGTCAGTCTTTTCGTACTTAAGTCGGCATTGTGCCTTTTGTATTTAATTCCCATGCAATTTCTGTGTTTCATCGTCAAAAAGAAGGTCCAAGGGATACAGTAAACATATAGTGAAGCATCGGAATCTAAAACTGGTATCACAGGATAAGTTCAAATCATAGTCAGTAACAAGAGTCAGTCTTCTTGTACATATCGGCATTGTGCCTTTTCTATTTAATTCCGATGCAATTTCTGTGTTTCGTCGTCAATACGAAGGTCCAAGGGGTACAGTAAACCTGAAGTGAAGCATCGGAATCTGAAACCAGTCTCACTGGAAAGGTTCAAAACATAGCAAGTAAGAAGAGCCAGTCATCTTGTATTTGAGTCAGCATTGTGCCTTTTGTATTTAATTCCGATGCTATTTCTTTGTTTCGTCGTCAATAAGAAGGTCCAAGGGATACAATAAACCTGAAGTGAAGCATCGGCATCTGTAACTAGTATCAGAGAAAAGGTTCAAAACATAGACAGTAGGAAGAGTCACTCTTCCTGTACTTAAGTCGGCATTGTGCCTTTTCTATTTAATTACGATGCAATTTCTGTGTTTCGTCGTCAATCAGAAGGTCAGAGGTATACAGTAAACCTGAAGTGAAGCATCGGAATCTAAAACTAGTGTCACAGGAATGGTTCAAAACATACACAGCAAGAAGAGTCAGTCTTGTTGTACTTAAGTCGGCATTTTGCCTTTTGTATTTAATTCCGATGCAATTTCTGTGTTTCATCGTCAATAACAAGGTCCAAGGGATACAGTAAACCTGAGGTGAAGCATCGGAATCTATAACTAGTGTCACAGTAATGGTTCAAAACATAGACAGTAAGAAGAGCCAGTCTTCTTGTACTTAAGTCATCATTGTGCCTTTTGTATTTAATTCCGATGCAATTTCTGTGTTTCTTCGTCAATTAGAAGGTCTAAGGGATACAGCAAACATATAGTGAAGCATCGGAATCTAAAACTGGTTTCACAGGAATTGTTCAAATCATAGTCAGTAAGAAGGGTCAGTCTTCTTATATTTAAGTCGGCATTGTGCCTTTTGTATTTAATTACGATGCAATTTCTGTGTTTCATCGTCAATAAGAATGTCAGAGGGATACAGTAAACCTGAAGGGAAGCATCGGAATCTATAACTAGTGTCACAGGAATGGTTCAAAACATAGACAGTAGGAAATGTCAGTCTTCTTGTACTTAAGTCGGTATTGTGCCTTTTCTATTTAATTCCGATGCAATTTCTGTGTTTCGTCGTCAATAAGAAGGTCCAAGGGATACCGTAAACCTGAAGTGAAGCATCAGAATCTGTATCTAGTGTCACAGGAAAGGTTCAAAGCATAGACAGTAAGAAGAGTCAGTCTTCTTGTACATGTGTCGGCATTGTGCATTTTGTATTTAATTCCGATGCCATAACTGTGTTTCATCGTCAATAAGAAGGTCAGAGGAATACAGTAAACCTGAAGTGAAGCATTGGAATTTATAACTAGTGTCACAGGAATGGTTCAAAACATACACAGGAAGAAGAGTCAGTCTTCTTGTACTTAATGCTTCATTGTGCCTTTTGTATGTAATTCCGATGTAATTTCCGTGTTTCATCGTCAACAAGAAGGTCCAAGGGATACAGTAAACATATTGTGAAGCATCGAAATCTAAAACTGGTCTCACAGGAAATGTTCAAATCATAGGTAGTAAGAAGAGTCAGTCTTCTTGTATTTATGTCGGCATTGTGCTTTTTCTGTTTAATTCCGATGCAATTTCTGTGTTTCATTGTCAACAAGAAGGTCAGAGGGATACAGTAAACCTGAAGTGAAGCATCGGAATCTATATCTAGTGTTGCAGGAATGGTTAAAACATAGACAGTAGGAAGAGTCAGTCTTCTTGTACTTAAGTCGGCATTGTGCCTTTTGTATTTAATTCCGATGCAATTTCTGTGTATCATCGTCAATAAGAGTGTCAGAGGGATACAGTAAACCTGAAGTGAAGCATCGGAATATATAACTAGTGTCACAAGAATGGTTCAAAACATAGACAGTTGGAAGAGTCAGACTTCTTATACTTCAGTCGGCATTGTGCCTTTCCTATTTAATTCCGATGCTATTTCAGTGTTTCGTCGTCAATACGAAGGTAAGAGGGATACAATAAACCTGAAGTGAAGCATCGGAACCTATATCTAGTGTCACCGGAAAGGTTCAAAACATAGACAGTAAGAGGAGTCAGTCTTCTTGTACATGAGTCGGCATTGTGCCTTTTGTATTTAATTCCGATGCAATTACTGTGTTTCATTGTCAATAAGAAGGTCAGAGGGATACAGTAAACCTGAAGTGAAGCATCGGAATCTATAACTAGTGTCACAGGAATGGTTCAAAACATACACAGCAAGAAGAGTCAGTCTTCTTGTACTTAAGTCGGCATTGTGCCTTTTGTATTTAATTCCGATGCAATTTCTGTGTTTCATCGTCAACAAGAAGGTCCAAGGGATACAGTAAACATATATTGAAGCATCGGAATCTAAAACTGGTCTCACAGGAAATGTTCAAAACATAGTCAGTAAGAAGATTCAGTCTTCTTGTACTTATGCCGGCATTGTGCCTATTCTATTTACTTCCGATGCAATTTCTGTGTTTCGTCGTCAATAAGGAGGTCCAAAGGATACAGTAATCCTGAAGTGAAGCATCGGAATCTAAAACCGGTCTCACAGGAAAGGTTCAAAGCATAGAGAGTAAGAAGAGCCAGTCATCTTGTATTTGAGTCGGCATTGTACCTTTTGTATTTAATTCCGATGCAATTTCAGTGTTTCATCGTCAATAAGAATGTCAGAGGGATACAGTAAACCTGAAGTGAAGCATCGGAATCTATAACTAGTGTCACAGGAATGGTTAATACATAGACAGTAGGAAGAGTCAGTCTTCCTGTACTTAAGTCGGCAATGTGCCTTTTCTCTTTAATTCCGATGCAATCTCTGTGTTTCTTCGTCAATAAGAAGGTCCAAGGGATACGGCAAACATATAGTGAAGCATCGGAATCTAAAACTGGTCTCACAGGAAATGTTCAAATCAAAGTCAGTAAGAAGAGTCAGTATTCTTATACTTAAGGCGGCATTGTGCCTTTTGTATTTAATTCCGATGCACTTTCTGTGTTTCATCATCAATAAGAAGGTCCAAGGGATATAGTAAACATATAGTGAAGCATCGGAATCTAAAACTGGTCTCATAGGAAATGTTCACAACATAGTCAGTAGGAAGAGTCAATCTTCTTGTACTTACGTCGGAACTGTGCCGTTTGTATTTAATTCCGATGCAATTTCTGTGTTTCATCGTCAATAAGAATGTCAGAGGGATACAGTAAACCTAAAGTGAAGCATCGGAATCTGTATCTAGTGTCACAGGAAATGTTCAAATCATAGACAGTAAGAAGAGTCAGTCTTCTTGTACATGAGTCGGCATTGTGCATTTTGTATTTAATGCCGATGCAATTACTGTGTTTCATCGTCAATGAGAAGGTCAGAGGAATACAGTAAACCTAAAGTGAAGCATCGGAATCTATAACTAGTGTCACAGGAGTGGTTCAAAACATACACAGCAAGAAGAGTCAGTCTTCTTGTACTTACGTTGGCATTGTGCCTTTTGTATGTAATTCCGATGCAATTTCTGTGTTTCATCGTCAACTAGAAGGTCCAAGGGATACAGTAAACATATAGTGAAGCATCGGAATCTAAAACTGGTCTCACAGGAAATGTTCAAATCATAGTCAGTAAGAAGAGTCAGTCTTCTTGTACTTAAGTCGGCATTGTGCCTTTTGTATTTAATCCCGATTCAATTTCTGTGTTTCGTCGTCAATAAGAAGGTCCAAGGGATACAGTAAACCTGAGGTGAAGCACCGGAATCTATTACTAGTGTCACAGGAATGGTTCAAAACATAGACAGTAAGAAGAGTCAGTCTTCTTGTACTTAAGGCGGCATTGTGCCTTTTGTATTTAATTCCGATGCACTTTCTGTGTTTCATCATCAATAAGAAGGTCCAAGGGATATAGTAAACATATAGTGAAGCATCGGAATCTAAAACTGGTCTCATAGGAAATGTTCACAACATAGTCAGTAGGAAGAGTCAATCTTCTTGTACTTAAGTCGGAACTGTGCCGTTTGTATTTAATTCCGATGCAATTTCTGTGTTTCATCGTCAATAAGAATGTCAGAGGGATACAGTAAACCTGAAGTGAAGCATCGGAATCTGTATCTAGTGTCACAGGAAAGGTTCAAATCATAGACAGTAAGAAGAGTCAGTCTTCTTGTACATGAGTCGGCATTGTGCATTTTGTATTTAATGCCGATGCAATTACTGTGTTTCATCGTCAATGAGAAGGTCAGAGGAATACAGTAAACCTAAAGTGAAGCATCGGAATCTATAACTAGTGTCACAGGAGTGGTTCAAAACATACACAGCAAGAAGAGTCAGTCTTCTTGTACTTACGTTGGCATTGTGCCTTTTGTATTTAATTCCGATGCAATTTCTGTGTTTCATCGTCAAAAAGATGGTCCAAGGGATACAGTAAACATATAGTGAAGCATCGGAATCTAAAACTGGTCTCACAGGATAAGTTCAAATCATAGTCAGTAAGAAGAGTCAGTCTTCTTGTACATATCGGCATTGTGCCTTTTCTATTTAATTCCGATGCAATTTCTGTGTTTCGTCGTCAATACGAAGGTCCAAGGGATACAGTAAACCTGAAGTGAAGCATCGGAATCTAAAACCAGTCTCACTGGAAAGGTTCAAAACATAGCAAGTAAGAAGAGCCAGTCATCTTGTATTTGAGTCAGCATTGTGCCTTTTGTATTTAATTACGATGCAATTTCTGTGTTTCATCGTCAATAAGAAGTTCAGAGGGATATAGTAAACCTGAAGTGAAGCATCGGAATCTATAACTTGTATCACAGGAATGGTTAAAACGTAGACAGTAGGAAGTGTCAGTCTTCTTGTACTTAAGTCGGCATTGTGCCTTTTGTATTTAATCCCGATGCAATTTCTGTGTTTCGTCGTCAATAAGAAGGTCCAAGGGATATAGCAAAACCTGAAGTGAAGCATCGGAATCAATATCAAGTGTCACAGCAATGGTTCTAAACATAGACACGGAAGAGTCAGTCTTCTTGTACTTAAGTCACCATTGTGCCTTTTCTATTTAATTCCGATGCTATTTCTTTGTTTCGTCGTCAATAAGAAGGTCCAAGGGATACAGTAAACCTGAAGTGAAGCATCGGAATCTGTAACTAGTATCAGAGAAAAGGTTCAAAACATAGACAGTAGGAAGAGTCACTCTTCCTATACTTAAGTCGTCATTGTGCCTTTTCTATTTAATTACGATGCAATTTCTGTGTTTCGTCGTCAATCAGAAGGTCAGAGGTATACAGTAAACCTGAAGTGAAGCATCGGAATCTAAAACTAGTGTCACAGGAATGGTTCAAAACATACACAGCAAGAAGAGTCAGTCTTGTTGTACTTAAGTCGGCATTTTGCCTTTTGTATTTAATTCCGATGCAATTTCTGTGTTTCATCGTCAATATTAAGGTCCAAGGGATACAGTAAACCTGAAGTGAAGCATCGGAATCTATAACTAGTGTCACAGTAATGGTTCAAAACATAGACAGTAAGAAGAGTCAGTCTTCTTGTACTTAAGTCATCATTGTGCATTTTGTATTTAATTCCGATGCAATTTCTGTGTTTCTTCGTCAATAAGAAGGTCCAAGGGATACAGTAAACATATAGTGAAGCATCGGAATCTAAAACTGGTTTCACAGGAATTGTTCAAATCATAGTCAGTAAGAAGGGTCAGTCTTCTTATATTTAAGTCCACATTGTGCCTTTTGTATTTAATTCCGATGCAATTTCTGTGTTTCATCGTCAATAAGAATGTCAGAGGGATACAGTAAACCTGAAGTGAAGCATCGGAATCTATAACTAGTGTCACAGGAATGGTTCAAAACACACACATCAAGAAGAGTCAGTCTTCTTATACTTAAGTCGGCATTGTGCCTTTTGTATTTAATTCCGATGCAATTTCTGTGTTTCATCGTCAAAAAGAAGGTCCAAGGGATACAGTAAACATATAGTGAAGCATCGGAATCTAAAACTGGTCTCACAGGAAATGTTCTAATCATAGTCAGTAAGAAGAGTCAGTCCTCTTATACTTATGTCGGCATTGTGCCTTTTCTATTTAATTCCGATGCAATTTCTGTGTATCGTCGTCAATAAGAAGGTCCAAGGGATACAGTAAACCTGAAGTGAAGCATCGGAATCTAAAACCGGTCTCACAGGAAAGGATCAAAACATAGAGAGTAAGAAGAGCCAGTCATCTTGTATTTGAGTGAACATTGTGCCTTTTGTATTTAATTCCGATGCAATTTCTGTGTTTCAGCGTCAATAAGAAGGTCAGCGGGATACAGTAAAACTGAAGTGAAGCATCGGAATCTATAACTAGTGTCAGAGGAATGGTTAATACATAGACAGTAGGAAGAGTCAGTCTTCCTGTACTTAAGTCGGCATTGTGCCTTTTGTATTTAATCCCGATTCATTTTCTGTGTTTCGTCGTCAATAAGAAGGTCCAAGGGATACAGTAAACCTGAAGTCAAGCATCGGAATCTATAACTAGTGACACAGGAATGGTTCAAAACATAGACAGTAAGAAGAGTCAGTCTTCTTGTACTTAAGTCGGCATTGTGCCTTTTGTATTTAATTTCGATGCTATTTCTGTGTTTCATCGTCGATAAGAAGGTCCAAAGGATACCATAAACCTGAAGTGAAGCATCGGAATTTATAACTAGTGTCAATGGAATTGCTCAAAACATAGACAGTAGGAAGAGTCAGTCTTCTTGTACTTAAGTCGGCATTGTGCATTTTCTATTTAATTCCGATGCTAAATCAGTGTTTCGTCGTCTATAAGAAGGTAAGAGGGATACAGTAAACCTGAAGTGAAGCATCGGAATCTATAACTTGTATCACAGGAATGGTTAAAACATAGACAGTAGGAAGAGTCAATGTTCTTGTAGTTAAGTCGGCATTGTGCCTTTTGTATTTAATCCCGATGCAATTTCTGTGTTTCGTCGACAATAAGAAGGTCCAAGGGATACAGTAAATCTGAACTGTAGCATCGGAATCTATATCAAGTGTCACAGGAGTGGTTCTAAACATAGACACGGAAGAGTCAGTCTTCTTGTACTTAAGTCGGCATTGTGCCTTTTCTATTTAATTCCGATGCTATTTCTTTGTTTCGTCGTCAATAAGAGGGTCCAACTGATACAGTAAACCTGAAGTGAAGCATCGGAATCTGTAACTAGTATCAGAGAAAAGGTTCAAAACATAGACAGTAAGAGGAGTCAGTCTTCTTGTACTTTAGTTGGCATTGTGCCTTTTGAATTGAATTCCTTTGCGATTTCTGTGTTTCATCGTCAACAAGAAGGTCCAAGGGATACAGTTAACCTGAAGTGTTGCATATGAATCCATAACTAGTGACACAGGAATGGTTCAAATCATAGACAGTAGGAGGAGTCAGTCTTCTTGTACTTAAGTCGGCATTGTGCCTTTTGTATTTAATTCCGATGCAATTTCTGTGTTTCATCGTCAATAACAAGGGCCAACGGATACAGTAAACCTGAAGTGAAGCATCGGAATCTATAACTAGCGTCACAGAAATGTTTCAAAACATAGACAGTAAGAGGAGTCAGTCTTCTTGTACTTATGTCTGCATTGTGCCTTTTGTATTTAATTCCGATGCAATTTCTGTGTTTCTTCGTCAATAGGAAGGTCCAAGAGATACAGTAAACATATAGTGAAACATCGGAATCTAAAACTGGTCTCACAGGAATGTTCAAATCATAGTCAGTAAGAAGAGTCAGTCTTCTTATACTTAAGTCGGCATTGTGCCTTTTGTATTTAATTTCGATGCTATTTCTGTGTTTCATCGTCGATAAGAAGGTCCAAAGGATACCATAAACCTGAAGTGAAGCATCGGAATTTATAACTAGTGTCAATGGAATTGCTCAAAACATAGACAGTAGGAAGAGTCAGTATTCTTGTACTTAAGTCGGCATTGTGCCTTTTGTATTTAATTTCGATGCTATTTCTGTGTTTCATCGTCGATAAGAAGGTCCAAAGGATACCATAAACCTGAAGTGAAGCATCGGAATTTATAACTAGTGTCAATGGAATTGCTCAAAACATAGACAGTAGCCCGCATCTCGTGGTCGTGCGGTAGCGTTCTCGCTTCCCACGCCCGGGTTCCCGGGTTCGATTCCCGGCGGGGTCAGGGATTTTCTCTGCCTCGTGATGGCTGGGTGTTGTGTGCTGTCCTTAGGTTAGTTAGGTTTAAGTAGTTCTAAGTTCTACGGGACTGATGACCGTCGCAGTTAAGTCCCATAGTGCTCAGAGCCATTTGAGCCATAGACAGTAGGAAGAGTCAGTCTTCTTGTACTTAAGTCGGCATTGTGCATTTTCTATTTAATTCCGATGCTAAATCAGTGTTTCGTCGTCTATAAGAAGGTAAGAGGGATACAGTAAACCTGAAGTGAAGCATCGGAATCTATAACTTGTATCACAGGAATGGTTAAAACATAGACAGTAGGAAGAGTCAATGTTCTTGTAGTTAAGTCGGCATTGTGCCTTTTGTATTTAATCCCGATGCAATTTCTGTGTTTCGTCGACAATAAGAAGGTCCAAGGGATACAGTAAATCTGAACTGTAGCATCGGAATCTATATCAAGTGTCACAGGAGTGGTTCTAAACATAGACACGGAAGAGTCAGTCTTCTTGTACTTAAGTCGGCATTGTGCCTTTTCTATTTAATTCCGATGCTATTTCTTTGTTTCGTCGTCAATAAGAGGGTCCAACTGATACAGTAAACCTGAAGTGAAGCATCGGAATCTGTAACTAGTATCAGAGAAAAGGTTCAAAACATAGACAGTAAGAGGAGTCAGTCTTCTTGTACTTTAGTTGGCATTGTGCCTTTTGTATTGAATTCCTTTGCGATTTCTGTGTTTCATCGTCAACAAGAAGGTCCAAGGGATACAGTTAACCTGAAGTGTTGCATATGAATCCATAACTAGTGACACAGGAATGGTTCAAATCATAGACAGTAGGAGGAGTCAGTCTTCTTGTACTTAAGTCGGCATTGTGCCTTTTGTATTTAATTCCGATGCAATTTCTGTGTTTCATCGTCAATAACAAGGGCCAACGGATACAGTAAACCTGAAGTGAAGCATCGGAATCTATAACTAGCGTCACAGAAATGTTTCAAAACATAGACAGTAAGAGGAGTCAGTCTTCTTGTACTTATGTCTGCATTGTGCCTTTTGTATTTAATTCCGATGCAATTTCTGTGTTTCTTCGTCAATAGGAAGGTCCAAGAGATACAGTAAACATATAGTGAAACATCGGAATCTAAAACTGGTCTCACAGGAATGTTCAACTCATAGTCAGTAAGAAGAGTCAGTCTTCTTATACTTAAGTCGGCATTGTGCCTTTTGTATTTAATTCCGATGCACTTTCTGTGTTTCATCATCAATAAGAAGGTCCAAGGGATACAGTAAACATATAGTGAAGCATCGGAATCTAAAACTGGTTATAAAATTAATATCTCGCTTTTCCGAGGAAACTCACGCTCGGCATGCAAATGTGCCTTTATATGGTCTCACAGGAAATGTTTACAACATAGTCAGTAGGAAGAGTCAGTCTTCTTATACTTAAGTCAGCACTGTGCCGTTTGTATTTAATTCCAATGCAATTTCTGTGTTTCATCGACAATAGGAAGGTCAGAGGGTTACAGTAAACCTGAGGTGAAACATCGGAATCTATAACTAGTATCACAGGAATGGTTCAAAACATAGACATTAGGAAGAGTCAATCTTGTTGTACTTAAGTCGGCATTGTGATGTTTCTATTTAATTACGATGCAACTTCTGTGTTTCGTCGTCAATCAGAAGGTCAGAGGTATACAGTAAACCTGAAGTGAAGCATCAGAATCTAAAACTAGTGTCACAGGAATGGTTCAAAACATACACAGCAAGAAGAGTCAGTCTTGTTGTACTTAAGTCGGCATTTTGCCTCTTGTATTTAATTCCGATGCAATTTCTGTGTTTCATCGTCAATAACAAGGTCCAAGGGATACAGTAAACCTGAGCTGAAGCATCGGAATCTATAACTAGTGTCACAGTAATGGTTCAAAACATAGACAGTAAGAAGAGCCAGTCTTCTTGTACTTAAGTCATCATTGTGCCTTTTGTATTTAATTCCGATGCAATTTCTGTGTTTCTTCGTCAATTAGAAGGTCTAAGGGATACAGCAAACATATAGTGAAGCATCGGAATCTAAAACTGGTTACACAGGAATTGTTCAAATCATAGTCAGTAACAAGGGTCAGTCTTCTTATATTTAAGTCGGCATTGTGCCTTTTGTATTTAATTCCGATGCAATTTCTGTGTTTCATCGTCAATAAGAATGTCAGAGGGATACAGTAAACCTGAAGGAAAGCATCGGAATCTATAACTAGTGTCACAGGAATGGTTCAAAACATAGACAGTAGGAAATGTCAGTCTTCTTGTACTTAAGTCGGTATTGTGCCTTTTCTATTTAATTCCGATGCAATTTCTGTGTTTCGTCGTCAATAAGAAGGTCCAAGGGATACAGTAAACCTGACGTGAAGCATCAGAATCTGTATCTAGTGTCACAGGAAAGGTTCAAAGCATAGACAGTAAGAAGAGTCAGTCATCTTGTACATGTGTCGGCATTGTGCATTTTGTATTTAATTCCGATGCCATAACTGTGTTTCATCGTCAATAAGAAGGTCAGAGGAATACAGTAAACCTGAAGTGAAGCATCGGAATCTATATCTAGTGTTGCAGGAATGGTTAAAACATAGACAGTAGGAAGAGTCAGTCTTCTTGTACTTAAGTCGGCATTGTGCCTTTTGTATTTAATTCCGATGCAATTTCTGTGTTTCATCGTCAATAAGAGTGTCAGAGGGATACAGTAAACCTGAAGTGAAGCATCGGAATATATAACTAGTGTCACAAGAATGGTTCAAAACATAGACAGTTGGAAGAGTCAGACTTCTTATACTTCAGTCGGCATTGTGCCTTTCCTATTTAATTCCGATGCTATTTCAGTGTTTCGTCGTCAATACGAAGGTAAGAGGGATACAATAAACCTGAAGTGAAGCATCGGAACCTATATCTAGTGTCACCGGAAAGGTTCAAAACATAGACAGTAAGAGGAGTCAGTCTTCTTGTACATGAGTCGGCATTGTGCCTTTTGTATTTAATTCCGATGTAATTACTGTGTTTCATTGTCAATAAGAAGGTCAGAGGGATACAGTAAACCTGAAGTGAAGCATCGGAATCTATAACTAGTGTCACAGGAATGGTTCAAAACATACACAGCAAGAAGAGTCAGTCTTCTTGTACTTAAGTCGGCATTGTGCCTTTTGTATTTAATTCCGATGCAATTTCTGTGTTTCATCGTCAACAAGAAGGTCCGAGGGATACAGTAAACATATATTGAAGCACCGGAATCTAAAACTGGTCTCACAGGAAATGTTCAAAACATAGTCAGTAAGAAGATTCAGTCTTCTTGTACTTATGCCGGCATTGTGCCTATTCTATTTACTTCCGATGCAATTTCTGTGTTTCGTCGTCAATAAGGAGGTCCAAAGGATACAGTAATCCTGAAGTGAAGCATCGGAATCTAAAACCAGTCTCACAGGAAAGGTTCAAAGCATAGAGAGTAAGAAGAGCCAGTCATCTTGTATTTGAGTCGGCATTGTACCTTTTGTATTTAATTCCGATGCAATTTCAGTGTTTCATCGTCAATAAGAATGTCAGAGGGATACAGTAAACCTGAAGTGAAGCATCGGAATCTATAACTAGTGTCACAGGAATGGTTAATACATAGACAGTAGGAAGAGTCAGTCTTCCTGTACTTAAGTCGGCAATGTGCCTTTTCTATTTAATTCCGATGCAATCTCTGTGTTTCTTCGTCAATAAGAAGGTCCAAGGGATACGGCAAACATATAGTGAAGCATCGGAATCTAAAACTGGTCTCACAGGAAATGTTCAAATCAAAGTCAGTAAGAAGAGTCAGTATTCTTATACTTAAGGCGGCATTGTGCCTTTTGTATTTAATTCCGATGCACTTTCTGTGTTTCATCATCAATAAGAAGGTCCAAGGGATATAATAAACATTTAGTGAAGCATCGGAATCTAAAACTGGTCTCATACGAAATGTTCACAACATAGTCAGTAGGAAGAGTCAGTCTTCTTGTACTTAAGTCGGAACTGTGCCGTTTGTATTTAATTCCGATGCAATTTCTGTGTTTCATCGTCAATAAGAATGTCAGAGGGATACAGTAAACCTGAAGTGAAGCATCGGAATCTGTATCTAGTGTCACAGGAAAGGTTCAAATCATAGACAGTAAGAAGAGTCAGTCTTCTTGTACATGAGTCGGCATTGTGCATTTTGTATTTAATGCCGATGCAATTACTGTGTTTCATCGTCAATGAGAAGGTCAGAGGAATACAGTAAACCTAAAGTGAAGCATCGGAATCTATAACTAGTGTCACAGGAGTGGTTCAAAACATACACAGCAAGAAGAGTCAGTCTTCTTGTACTTACGTTGGCATTGTGCCTTTTGTATGTAATTCCGATGCAATTTCTGTGTTTCATCGTCAACTAGAAGGTCCAAGGGATACAGTAAACATATAGTGAAGCATCGGAATCTAAAACTGGTCTCACAGGAAATGTTCAAATCATAGTCAGTAAGAAGAGTCAGTCTTCTTGTACTTAAGTCGGCATTGTGCCTTTTGTATTTAATCCCGATTCAATTTCTGTGTTTCGTCGTCAATAAGAAGGTCCAAGGGATACAGTAAACCTGAGGTGAAGCACCGGAATCTATTACTAGTGTCACAGGAATGGTTCAAAACATAGACAGTAAGAAGAGTCAGTCTTCTTGTACTTAAGTCGGCATTGTGCCTTTTGTATTTAATTACGATGCTATTTCTGTGTTTCATCGTCGATAAGAAGGTCCAAAGGATACAGTAAACCTGAAGTGAAGCATCGGAATCTATAACTAGTGTCAATGGAATTGCTCAAAACATAGACAGTAGGAAGAGTCAGTCATCTTGTACTTTAGTCGGCATTGTACCTTTTGTATTTAATTCCGATGCAATTTCTGTGTTTCGTCGTCAATAAGAAGGTCCAAGGGATATAGTAAACCTGTAGTGAAGTATCGGAATCTAAAACCGGACTCACAGGAAAGGTTCAAAACGTAGAGAGTAAGAAGTGTCAGTCATCTTGTATTTGAGTCGGCATTGTGCCTTTTGTATTTAATTCCGATGCAATTACTGTGCTTCATCGTCAATAAGCAGGTCAGAGGGATACAGTAAACCTGAAGTGAAGCATCGGAATCTATAACTAGTGTCACAGGAATGGTTCAAATCATACACAGCAAGAAGAGTCAGTCTTTTTGTACTTAAGTCGGCATTGTGCATTTTGTATTTAATTCCGATGCAATTTCTGTGTTTCGTCGTCAATAAGAAGGTCCAAGGGATACAGAAAACATATAGTGAAGCATCGGAACCTAAAACTGGTCTCACAGGAAAGTTCAAATCATAGTCAGTAAGAAGAGTCAGTCTTCTTGTACTTATGTCGGCATTGTGCCTTTTCTATTTAATTCCGATGCAATTTCTGTGTTTCGTCGTCAATAAGAAGGTCCAAGGGATATAGTAAACCTGTAGTGAAGTATCGGAATCTAAAACCGGACTCACAGGAAAGGTTCAAAACGTAGAGAGTAAGAAGTGTCAGTCATCTTGTATTTGAGTCGGCATTGTGCCTTTTGTATTTAATTCCGATGCAATTTCTGTGTTTCATCGTAAATAAGAAGGCCAGAGGGATACAGTAAACCTGAAGTGAAGCATCGGAATCTATAACTAGTGTCACAGGAATGGTTAAAACATAGACAGTAGGAAGAGTCAGTCGTTTTGTTCTTAAGTCGGCATTGTGTCTTTTGTATTTAATACCGATGCAATTTCTGTGTTTCGTCGTCAATAAGAAGGTCCAAGGGATACAGTAAACCTGAAGTGAAGCATCGGAATCTATATCTAGTGTCACAGGAATGGTTTAAAACATAGACACGAAAGAGACAGTCTTCTTGTACTTAAGTCGGCATTTTGCCTTTGCTATTTAATTCCGATGCTATTTCTGTGTTTCGTCGTCAATAAGAAGGTCCAACGGATACATTAAACCTGAAGTGAAGCATCGGAATCTATAAGTAGTGTCACTGAAAAGGTTCAAAACATAGACAGTAAGAAGAGTCAGTCTTATTGTACGTAAGTCGGCATTGTGCCATTTGTATTTAATTCCGAGGCAATTTCTGTGTTTCATCGTCAATAAGAAGGTCCAAGGGATACAGTAAACCTGAAGTGAAGCATCGAAATCTATAACTAGTGTCACAGGAATGGTTCAAAACATTATTCAGTAGGAAGAGTCAGTCTTCTTGTACTTAAGTCGGCATTGTGACTTTTCTATTTAATTCCGATACAATTTCTGTGTTTCGTCGTCAATAAGAAGGTCCAAGGGATACAGTAAACCTGAAGTGAAGCATCGGAATCTATATCTAGTGTCACAGATAAGGTTCAAAACATAGACAGTAAGAAGTGGCAGTCTTCTTGTACTTAAGTCGGCATTGTGCCTTTTCTACTTAATTCCGATGCGATTTCTGGTTTCGTCGTCAATAAGAAGGTCCAAGGGATACAGTAAACATATAGTGAAGCATCGGAATCTAAAACTGGTCTCACAGGAAATGTTCAAATCATAGTCAGTAAGAAGAGTCACTCTTCTTGTACTTATGTTGGCATTGTGCCTTTTCTATTTAATTCCGATGCAATTTCTGTGTTTCGTCGTCAATAAGAAGGTCCAAGGGATAGAGTAAACCTGAAGTGAAGCATCGGAATCTAAAACCGGACTCACAGGAAAGGTTCAAAACATAGAGATTTAGAAGAGTCAGTAGTCTTGTATTTGAGTCGGCATTGTGCCTTTTGTATTTAATTCCGATGCAATTTCTGTGTTTCATCGTCAATAAGAAGGCCAGAGGGATACAGTATACTTGAAGTGAAGCATCGGAATCTATAACTAGTGTCACAGGAATGGTTAAAACATAGATAGTAGGAAGAGTCAGTCGTTTTGTACGTAAGTCGGCATTGTGTCTTTTGTATTTAATACCGATGCAATTTCTGTGTTTCGTCGTCAATAAGAAGGTCCAAGGGATACAGTAAACCTGAAGTGAAGCATCGGAATCTATATCTAGTGTCACAGGAATGGTTTAAAGCAAAGACACGGAAGAGTCAGTCTTCTTGTACATAAGTCGGCATTTTGCCTTTGCTATTTAATTCCGATGCTATTTCTGTGTTTCGTCGTCAATAAGAAGTTCCAAGGGATACATTAAACCTGAAGTGAAGCATCGGAATCTATAAGTAGTGTCACTGAAAAGGTTCAAAACATAGACAGTAAGAAGAGTCAGTCCTATTGTACTTAAGTCGGCATTGTGCCTTTTGTAATTAATTCCGATGCAATTTCTGTGTTTCATCGTCAATAAGAAGGACCAAGGGATAGAGTAAACCTGAAGTGAAGCATCGGAATCTAAAACCGGACTCACAGGAAAGGTTCAAAACGTAGAGAGTAAGAAGTGTCAGTCATCTTGTATTTGAGTCGGCATTGTGCCTTTTGTATTTAATTCCGATGCAATTTCTGTGTTTCATCGTAAATAAGAAGGCCAGAGGGATACAGTAAACCTGAAGTGAAGCATCGGAATCTATAACTAGTGTCACAGGAATGGTTAAAACATAGACAGTAGGAAGAGTCAGTCGTTTTGTTCTTAAGTCGGCATTGTGTCTTTTGTATTTAATACCGATGCAATTTCTGTGTTTCGTCGTCAATAAGAAGGTCCAAGGGATACAGTAAACCTGAAGTGAAGCATCGGAATCTATATCTAGTGTCACAGGAATGGTTTAAAACATAGACACGGAAGAGTCAGTCTTCTTGTACTTAAGTCGGCATTTTGCCTTTGCTATTTAATTCCGATGCTATTTCTGTGTTTCGTCGTCAATAAGAAGGTCCAACGGATACATTAAACCTGACGTGAAGCATCGGAATCTATAAGTAGTGTCACTGAAAAGGTTCAAAACATAGACAGTAAGAAGAGTCAGTCTTATTGTACGTAAGTCGGCATTGTGCCTTTTGTATTTAATTCCGAGGCAATTTCTGTGTTTCATCGTCAATAAGAAGGTCCAAGGGATACAGTAAACCTGAAGTGAAGCATCGAAATCTATAACTAGTGTCACAGGAATGGTTCAAAACATTATTCAGTAGGAAGAGTCAGTCTTCTTGTACTTAAGTCGGCATTGTGCCTTTTCTATTTAATTCCGATACAATTTCTGTGTTTCGTCGTCAATAAGAAGGTCCAAGGGATACAGTAAACCTGAAGTGAAGCATCGGAATCTATATCTAGTGTCACAGATAAGGTTCAAAAAATAGACAGTAAGAAGTGGCAGTCTTCTTGTACTTAAGTCGGCATTGTGCCTTTTCTACTTAATTCCGATGCAATTTCTGGTTTCATCGTCAATAAGAAGGTCCAAGGGATACAGTAAACATGAAGTGAAGCATCGGAATCTATAACTAGTGTCAAAGGAAAAGTTCAAAACATAGACAGAAGGAACGGTCAGTCTTCTTGAACTTAAGTCGGCATTGTGCCTCTTCTATTTAAATCCGATGCAATTTCTGTGTTTCGTCGTCAATAAGAAGCTCCAAGGAATACAGTAAACATACAGTGAAGCATCGGAATCTAAAACTGGTCTCACAGGAAATGTTCAAAGCATAGTCAGTAAGAAGAGTAAGTCTTCTTGTACTTAAGTTGACATTGTGCCTTCTCTATTTAATTCCGATGCAATTTCTGTGTTTCGTCGCCAATAAGAAGGTCCAATGGATACAGCAAACCTGAAATGGAACATAGGAATATATAACTAGTGTCACAGGAAAGGTTCAAAACATAGACAGTAAGAAGAGACAGTCTTCTTGTACTTAAGTCCCCATTGTGCCTTTTGTATTTAATTCCGATGCAATTTCTGCGTTACATCGTCAATAAGAAGGTCAGAGGGATACTGTAAAGCTAAAGTGAAGCTTCGGAATCTATAACTAGTGTCACAGGAATGGTTCAAAGCACAGTCTGTAAGATGAGTCAGTCTTCATGTACTTAAGTCGGCATTGTGATTTTTCTATTTAATTCCGATGCAATTTCTGTGTTTCGTCGTCAATATGAAGGTCCAAGGGATACAGTAAACCTGAAGTGAAGCATGGGAATCTATAACTAATGTCACAGGAATGGTTCAAAACATAGAGAGTAGGAAGAGTTAGTCTTCTTGATCTTAAGTAGGCATTGTGCCTTTTCTATTTAATTCCGATGCAACTCCTATGTTTCATCGTCAATAAGAATGTCAGAGGGATACAGTGAACCTGAAGTGAAGCATCGGAATCTATAAGTAGTGCCTCAGGAATGGTTCAAAACATATACAGTAGGAAGAGTCAGTCTTCTTTACTTAAGTCGGCATTGTGCCTTTTCTATTTAATTCCGATGCAATTTCTGTGTTTTGTCGTCATTAAGAAGGTCCAAGGGATACAGTAAACCTGAAGTGAAGCATCGGAATCTATAACTAGTGTCACAGGAATGGTTCAAAACATAGAGAGTAGGAAGAGTTAGTCTTCTTGATCTTAAGTCAGCATTGTGCCTTTTCTATTTAATTCCGATGCAACTTCTGTCTTTCATCGTCAATAAGAATGTCAGAGGGATATAGTGAACCTGAAGTGAAACATTGGAATCTATAACTTGTGTCTCAGGAATGGTTCAAAACATATACATTAGGAAGAGTCAGTCTTCTTTACTTAAGTCGGCATTGTGCCTTTTCTATTTAATTCCGATGAAATTTCTGTGTTTTGTCGTCATTAAGAAGGTCCAAGGGATGCAGTAAGTCTGAATTGAAGCATCGGAATCTATAGCTAGTGTCACAGGAAAAGTTCAAAACACAGACAGTAAGAAGAGTCAGTCTTCCTGTACTTAAGTCGGCATTGTGCCTTTTCTATTTAATTCCGTTGCAATTTCTGTGTTTCGTCGTCATTAAGAAGGTCCAAGGGATACAGTAAACCTGAAGTGAAGCATCGGAAGCTATATCTAGTGTCATAGGAAAGGTTCAAAACATAGACAGTAAGAAGAGTCAGTCTTCTTGGACATGAGTCTGCATTGTGCCATTTGTATTTAATTCCGATGCAATTACTGTGCTTCATCGTCAATAAGAAGGTCAGAGGGATACAGTAAACCTGAAGTGAAGCATCGGAATCTATAACTAGTGTCACAGGAATGGTTCAAAACATTATTCAGTAGGAAGTGTCAGTCTTCTTGTACTTAAGTCGGCATTGTGCCTTTTCTATTTAATTCCGATGCAATTTCTGTGTTTCGTCGTCAATAAGAAGGTCCAAGGGATACAGTAAACCTGAAGTGAAGCATCGGAATCTATATCTAGTGTCACAGATAAGGTTCAAAACATAGACAGTAAGAAGAGGCAGTCTTCTTGTACTTAAGTCGGCATTGTGAATTTTCTACTTAATTCCGATGCAATTTCTGGTTTCATCGTCAATAAGAAGGTCCAAGGGATACAGTAAACCTGAAGTGAGGCATCGGAATCTATAACTAGTGTCAAAGTAAAGGCTCAAAACATAGACAGAAGGAAGGGTCAGTCTTCTTGAACTTAAGTCGGCATTGTGCCTCTTCTATTGAAATCCGATGCAATTTCTGTGTTTCGTCGTCAATAAGAAGGTCCAAGGGATACAGTAAACATACAGTGAAGCATCGGAATCTAAAACTGGTCTCACAGGAAATGTTCAAAGCATAGTCAGTAAGAAGAGTAAGTCTTCTTGTACTTAAGTTGACATTGTGCCTTCTCTATTTAATTCCGATGCAATTTCTGTGTTTCGTCGTCATTAATAAGGTCCAAGGGATACAGTAAACCTGAAGTGAAGCATCGGAAGCTATATCTAGTGTCACAGGAAAGGTTCAAAACATAGACAGTAAGAAGAGTCAGTCTTCTTGGACATGAGTCAGCATTGTGCCATTTGTATTTAATTCCGACGCAATACTGTGCTTCATCGTCAATAAGAAGGTCAGAGGGATGTAGTAAACCTGAAGTGAAGCATCGGAATCTATAACTAGTGTCACAGGAACGGTTCAAATCATACACAGCAAGAAGAGTCAGTCTTCTTGTACTTAAGTCGGCATTGTGCATTTTGTATTTAAATCCGATGCAATTTCTGTGTTTCGTCGTCAATAAGAAGGTCCAAGGGATACAGTAAACATATAGTGAAGCATCGGAATCTAAAACTGGTCTCACAGGAAATGTTCAAATCATAGTCAGTCAGAAGAGTCAGTCTTCTTGTACTTACGTCGGCATTGTGCCTTTTCTATTTAATTCCGATGCAATTTCTGTGTTTCGTCGTCAATAAGAAGGTCCAAGGGATACAGTAAACCTGAAGTGAGGCATCGGAATCTATAAGTAGTGTCAAAGGGAGGGTTCAAAACATAGACAGAAGGAGGAGTCAGTCTTCTTGAACTTAAGCCGGCATTGTGCCTCTTCTATTAAAATCCGATGCAATTTCTGTGTTTCGTCGTCAATAAGGAGGTCCAAGGGATACAGTAAACATACATTGAAGCATCGGAATCTAAAACTGGTCTCACAGGAAATGTTCAAAACATAGTCAGTAAGAAGAGTCAGTCTTCTTGTACTTAAGTTGGCATTGTGCCTTCTCTATTTAATTCCGATGCAATTTTTGTGTTTCGTCGCCAAGATGAAGGTCCAAGGGATACAGCAAACCTGAAGTGGAACATAGGAATATATAACTAGTGTCACAGGAAGGGTTCAAACCATAGACAGTAAGAAGAGTCAGTCTTCTTGTACTTAAGTCGCCATTGTGCCTTTTGTATTTAATTCCGATGCAATTTCTGCGTTACATCGTCAATAAGAAGGTCAGAGGGATACTGTAAACGTAAAGTGAAGCATCGGAATCTATAACTAGTGTCACAGGAATGGTTCAAAGCACAGTCTGTAAGATGAGTCAGTCTTCATGTACTTAAGTCGGCATTGTGCTTTTTCTATTTAAATCCGATGCAATTTCTGTGTTTCGTCATCAATACGAAGGTCCAAGGGATACAGTAAACCTGAAGTGAAGCATCGGAATCTATAACTAGTGTCACAGGAATGGTTCAAAACATAGAGAGTAGGAATAGTTATTCTTCTTGATCTTAAGTCGGCATTGTGCCTTTTCTTTTTAATTCCGATGCAACTTCTGTCTTTCATCGTCAATAAGAATGTCAGAGGCATACAGTGAACCTGAAGTGAAGCATTGGAATCAATAACTTGTGTCTCAGGAATGGTTCAAAACATATACATTAGGAAGAGTCAGTCTTCTTTACTTAAGTCGGCATTGTGCCTTTTCTATTTAATTCCGATGCAATTTCTGTGTTTTGTCGTAATTAAGAAGGTCCAAGGGATGCAGTAAGTCTGAATTGAAGCATCGGAATCTAATGCTAGTGTCACAGGAAAAGTACAAAACACAGACAGTCAGAAGAGTCAGTCTTCCTGTACTTAAGTCGGCATTGTGCCTTTTCTATTTAATTCCGTTGCAATTTCTGTGTTTCGTCGTCATTAAGAAGGTCCAAGGGATACAGTAAACCTGAAGTGAAGCATCGGAAGCTATATCTAGTGTCACAGGAAAGGTTCAAAACATAGACAGTAAGAAGAGTCAGTCTTCTTGGACATGAGTCAGTATTGTGCCATTTGTATTTAATTCCGATGCAATTACTGTGCTTCATCGTCAATAAGAAGGTCAGAGGGATACAGTAAACCTGAAGTGAAGCATCGGAATCTATAACTAGTGTCACAGGAATGGTTCAAATCATACACAGCAAGAAGAGTCAGTCTTCTTGTACTTAAGTCGGCATTGTGCCTTTTCTATTTAATTCCGATGCAATTTCTGTGTTTCGTCGTCAATAAGAAGGTCCAAGGGATAGAGTAAACCTGAAGTGAAGCATCGGAATCTAAAACCGGACTCACAGGAAAGGTTCAAAACATAGAGAATAAGAAGAGTCAGTAATCTTGTATTTGAGTCGGCATTGTGCCTTTTGTATTTAATTCCGATGCAATTTCTGTGTTTCATCGTCAATAAGAAGGCCAGAGGGATACAGTAAACCTGAAGTGAAGCATCGGAATTTATAACTAGTGTCACAGGAATGGTTAAAACACAGACAGTAGGAAGAGTCAGTCGTTTTGTACTTAAGTCGGCATTGTGTCTTTTGTATTTAATACCGATGCAATTTCTGTGTTTCGTCGTCAATAAGAAGGTCCAAGGGATACAGTAAACCTGAAGTGAAGCATCGGAATCTATATCTAGTGTCACAGGAATGGTTTAAAAAATAGACACGGAAGAGTCAGTCTTCTTGTACATAAGTCGGCGTTTTGACTTTGCTATTTAATTCCGATGCTATTTCTGTGTTTCGTCGTCAATATGAAGGTCCAAGGGATACATTAAACCTGAAGTGAAGCATCGGAATCTATAAGTAGTGTCACTGAAAAGGTTCAAAACATAGACAGTACGAAGAGTCAGTCTTATTGTACTTAAGTCGGCATTGTGCCGTTTGTATTTAATTCCGATGCAATTTCTGTGTTTCATCGTCACTAAGAAGGTCCAAGGGATACAGTAAACCTGAAGTGAAGCATTGGAATCTATAACTAGTGTCACAGGAGTGGTTCAAAACATAGAGAGTAGGATGAGTTATTTTTCTTGATCTTAAGTCGGCATTGTACCTTTTCTATTTAATTCCGATGGAACTTCTGTGTTTCATCGTCAATAAGAATGTCAGAGGGATACAGTGTACCTGAAGTGAAGCATCGGAATCTATAACTAGTGTCTCAGGAATGGTTCAAAACATATACAGTAGGAAGAGTCAGTCTTCTTTACTTAAGTCGGCATTGTGCCTTTTCTATTTAATTCCGATGCAATTTCTGTGTTTCGTCGTCATTAAGAAGGTCAAAGGGATGCAGTAAATCTGAATTAAAGCATCGGAATCTATAGCTAGTGTCACAGGAAAAATTCAAAACACAGACAGTAAGAAGAGTCAGTCTTCTTGTACTTAAGTCTGCATTGTGCTTTTGTATTTCATTCCGATGCAATATATGTGTTTCATCGTCAATAAGATGGTAAGAGGGATACAGTAAACCTGAAGTGTAGCATCGGAATTTACAACTAGTGTCACAGAAATGGTTCAAAACATAGACAGGAGGAAGAGTCAGTCTTATTGTACTTAATTTGCATTGTGCCTTTTCCATTTAATTCCGATGCTATTTCTGTGTTTCTTCGTCAATAAGAGGGTCAGAGGGATACAGTAAACCTGAAGTGAAGCATCGAAATCTATAACTAGTGTCACAGGAATGGTTCAAACCATAGGCAGTAAGAAGAGTCAGTCTTCTTGTACTTAAGTCGGCATTGTGCCTTTTGTATTTAATTCCGATGCAATTTCTGTGTTTCATCGTCAATAAGGAGGTCCAAGGCATACAGTAAACATATAGTGAAGCATCGGAATCTATAACTGGTCTCACAGGAAATGTTCAAATCATAGTCAGTAAGAAGAGTCAGTCTTCTTGTACTTAAGTCGGCAATGTGTCTTTTCTATTTAATTCCGATGCAATTTCTGTGTTTCGTCGTCAACAACAAGGTCCAAGGGCTACAGTAAACCTGAAGTGAGGCAACGGAACCTAAAACCGGTCTCACAGGAAAGGCTCAAAACATAGCGAGTAAGAAGAGTCAGTCATCTTGTATTTCAGTCGGCATTGTGCCTTTTGTATTTAATTCCGATGCAATTTCTGTGTTTCATCATCAATAAGAAGGTCAGAGGGATACAGTAAACCTGAAGTGAAGCATCGGAATGTATAACTACTGTCACAGGAATGGTTAAAACATAGACAGTAGGAAGAGTCAGTCGTTTTGTACTTAAATCGGCATTCTGTCTTTTGTATTTAATCCCGATGCAATTTCTGTGTTTCGTCGTCAATAAGAAGGTCCAAGGGATACAGTAAATCTGAAGTGAAGCATCGGAATCTATAACTAGTGTCACAGGAATGGTTTATAACACAGACACGGAAGAGTCAGTCTTCTTGTACTTAAGTCGGCATTCTGCCTTTTGTATTTAATTCCGATGCAATTTCTGTGTTTCGTCGTCAATAAGAAGGTCCAAGGGATACAGTAAACCTGAAGTGAAGCATCGGAATCTTTAACTAGTGTCACAGAAAAGGTTCAAAACATAGACAGTAAGAAGAGTCAGTCTTCTTGGACATGAGTCAGTATTGTGCCATTTGTATTTAATTCCGATGCAATTACTGTGCTTCATCGTCAATAAGAAGGTCAGAGGGATACAGTAAACCTGAAGTGAAGCATCGGAATCTATAACTAGTGTCACAGGAATGGTTCAAATCATACACAGCAAGAAGAGTCAGTCTTCTTGTACTTAAGTCGGCATTGTGCCTTTTCTATTTAATTCCGATGCAATTTCTGTGTTTCGTCGTCAATAAGAAGGTCCAAGGGATAGAGTAAACCTGAAGTGAAGCATCGGAATCTAAAACCGGACTCACAGGAAAGGTTCAAAACATAGAGAGTAAGAAGAGTCAGTAATCTTGTATTTGAGTCGGCATTGTGCCTTTTGTATTTAATTCCGATGCAATTTCTGTGTTTCATCATCAATAAGAAGGTCAGAGGGATACAGTGAACCTGAAGTGAAGCATCGGAATCTATAACTAGTGTCTCAGGAATGGTTCAAAACATATACAGTAGGAAGAGTCAGTCTTCTTTACTTAAGTCGGCATTGTGCCTTTTCTATTTAATTCCGATGCAATTTCTGTGTTTCGTCGTCATTAAGAAGGTCAAAGGGATGCAGTAAATCTGAATTGAAGCATCGGAATCTATAGCTAGTGTCACAGGAAAAGTTCAAAACACAGACAGTAAGAAGAGTCATTCTTCTTGTACTTAAGTCTGCATTGTGCTTTTGTATTTCATTCCGATGCAATATATGTGTTTCATCGTCAATAAGATGGTAAGAGGGATACAGTAAACCTGAAGTGTAGCATCGGAATTTACAACTAGTGTCACAGAAATGGTTCAAAACATAGACAGGAGGAAGAGTCAGTCTTATTGTACTTAATTTGCATTGTGCCTTTTCCATTTAATTCCGATGCTATTTCTGTGTTTCTTCGTCAATAAGAGGGTCAGAGGGATACAGTAAACCTGAAGTGAAGCATCGAAATCTATAACTAGTGTCACAGGCATGGTTCAAACCATAGGCAGTAAGAAGAGTCAGTCTTCTTGTACTTAAGTCGGCATTGTGCCTTTTGTATTTAATTCCGATGCAATTTCTGTGTTTCATCGTCAATAAGGAGGTCCAAGGCATACAGTAAACATATAGTGAAGCATCGGAATCTATAACTGGTCTCACAGGAAATGTTCAAATCATAGTCAGTAAGAAGAGTCAGTCTTCTTGTACTTAAGTCGGCAATGTGCCTTTTCTATTTAATTCCGATGCAATTTCTGTGTTTCGTCGTCAACAACAAGGTCCAAGGGCTACAGTAAACCTGAAGTGAGGCAACGGAACCTAAAACCGGTCTCACAGGAAAGGCTCAAAACATAGCGAGTAAGAAGAGTCAGTCATCTTGTATTTCAGTCGGCATTGTGCCTTTTGTATTTAA
Organism: Schistocerca americana; assembly: GCF_021461395.2. Taxonomy (NCBI): domain Eukaryota; kingdom Metazoa; phylum Arthropoda; class Insecta; order Orthoptera; family Acrididae; genus Schistocerca; species Schistocerca americana. The sequence goes on along the minus strand of NC_060130.1, from coordinate 17,702,851 downwards.
TTCCGATGCAATTTCTGTGTTTCATCATCAATAAGAAGGTCAGAGGGATACAGTAAACCTGAAGTGAAGCATCGGAATGTATAACTACTGTCACAGGAATGGTTAAAACATAGACAGTAGGAAGAGTCAGTCGTTTTGTACTTAAATCGGCATTCTGTCTTTTGTATTTAATCCCGATGCAATTTCTGTGTTTCGTCGTCAATAAGAAGGTCCAAGGGATACAGTAAACCTGAAGTGAAGCATCGGAATCTATAACTAGTGTCACAGGAATGGTTTATAACACAGACACGGAAGAGTCAGTCTTCTTGTACTTAAGTCGGCATTCTGCCTTTTGTATTTAATTCCGATGCAATTTCTGTGTTTCGTCGTCAATAAGAAGGTCCAAGGGATACAGTAAACCCTAAGTGAAGCATCGGAATCTTTAACTAGTGTCACAGAAAAGGTTCAAAACATAGACAGTAAGAAGAGTCAGTCTAATTGTACGTAAGTCGGCATTCTGTCTTTTGTATTTAATTCCGATGCAATTTCTGTGTTTCGTTGTCAATAAGAAGTTCCAAGGGATACAGTGAACCTGAAGTGAAGCATCGGAATCTATAACTAGTGTCACAGGAATGGTTCAAAACATAGACAGTAAGAAGAGTCAGTTTTCTTGTACTTAAGTCGGCATTGTGCCTTTTCTATTTAATTCCGATGCAATTTCTGTGTTTCATCGTCAATAAGAATGTCAGAGGGATACAGTAAACCTGAAGTGAAGCATCGGAATCTATAACTAGTGTCTCAGGAATAGTTCAAAACATATACAGTAGGAAGAGTCAGTCTTCTTTACTTAAGTGGGCATTGTGCCTTTTCTATTTAATTCCGATGCAATTTCTGCGTTACATCGTGAATAAGAAGGTCAGGGGGATACAGTAAACCTAAAGTGAAGCATCGCAATCTATAACTAGTGTCACAGGAACGGTTCAAAACACAGTCTGTAAGATGAGTCAGTCTTCATGTACTTAAGTCGGTATTGTGCTTTTTCTATTTAATTCCGATGCAATTTCTGTGTTTCGTCGTCAATAAGAAGGTCCAAGGGATACAGTAAACCTGAAGTGAAGCATCGGAATCTATAACTAGTGTCACAGGAATGGTTCAAAACATAGAGAGTAGGATGTGTTATTTTTCTTGATCTTAAGTCGGCATTGTACCTTTTATATTTAATTCCGATGCAACTTCTGTGTTTCATCGTCAATAAGAATGTCAGAGGGATACAGTGAACCTGAAGTGAAGCATCGGAACCTATAACTAGTGTCTCAGGAATGGTTCAAAACATATACAGTAGGAAGAGTCAGTCTTCTTTACTTAAGTCGGCATTGTGCCTTTTCTATTTAATTCCGACGCAATTTCTGTGTTTCATCGTCAATAAGAATGTCAGAGGGATACAGTAAACCTGAAGTGAAGCATCGGAATCTATAACTAGTGTCTCAGGAATAGTTCAAAACATATACAGTAGGAAGAGTCAGTCTTCTTTACTTAAGTGGGCATTGTGCCTTTTCTATTTAATTCCGATGCAATTTCTGTGTTTCGACGTCAATAAGAAGGTCCAGGGGATACAGTAAACCTGAAGTGAAGCATCGGAATCTATAACTAGTGTCACAGGAGTGGTTCAAAATTTAGACAGTAAGAAGAGTCAGTCTTCTTGTACTTAAGTCGGCATTGTGCCTTTTCTATTTAATTCCGATGCAATTTCTGTGTTTCATCGTCAATAAGAATGTCAGAGGGATACAGTAAACCTGAAGTGAAGCATCGGAATCTATAACTAGTGTCTCAGGAATAGTTCAAAACATATACAGTAGGAAGAGTCAGTCTTCTTTACTTAAGTGGGCATTGTGCCTTTTCTATTTAATTCCGATGCAATTTCTGCGTTACATCGTGAATAAGAAGGTCAGGGGGATACAGTAAACCTAAAGTGAAGCATCGCAATCTATAACTAGTGTCACAGGAATGGTTCAAAACACAGTCTGTAAGATGAGTCAGTCTTCATGTACTTAAGTCGGTATTGTGCTTTTTCTATTTAATTCCGATGCAATTTCTGTGTTTCGTCGTCAATAAGAAGGTCCAAGGGATACAGTAAACCTGAAGTGAAGCATCGGAATCTATAACTAGTGTCACAGGAATGGTTCAAAACATAGAGAGTAGGATGAGTTATTTTTCTTGATCTTAAGTCGGCATTGTACCTTTTATATTTAATTCCGATGCAACTTCTGTGTTTCATCGTCAATAAGAATGTCAGAGGGATACAGTGAACCTGAAGTGAAGCATCGGAACCTATAACTAGTGTCTCAGGAATGGTTCAAAACATATACAGTAGGAAGAGTCAGTCTTCTTTACTTAAGTCGGCATTGTGCCTTTTCTATTTAATTCCGACGCAATATCTGTGTCTCGTCGTCATTAAGACGGTCCAAGGGATGCAGTAAATCTGAATTGAAGCATCGGAATCTATAGCTAGTGTCACAGGAAAAGTTCAAAACACAGACAGTAAGAAGAGTCAGTCTTCTTGTACTTAAGTCTGCATTGTGCCTTTTGTATTTCATTTCGATGCAATATATGTGTTTCATCGTCAATAAGATGGTCAGAGGGATACAGTAAACCTGAAGTGTAACATCGGAATTTACAACTAGTGTCACAGGAATGGTTCAAAGCATAGACAGGAGGAAGAGTCAGTCTTATTATACTTAATTTGCATTGTGCCTTTTCTATTTAATTCCGATGCTATTTCTGTGTTTCGTCGTCAATAAGAGGGTCAGAGGGATACAGTAAACCTGAAGTGAAGCATCGAAATCTATAACTAGTGTCACAGGAATGGATCAATACATAGGCAGTAAGAAGAGTCAGTCTTCTTGTACTTAAGTCGGCATTGTGCCTTTTGTATTTAATTCCGATGCAATTTCTTTGTTTCATCGTCAATAAGAAGGTCCAAGGGATACAGTAAACATATAGTGAAGCATCGGAATCTAAAACTGGTCTCACAGGAAATGTTCAAATCATAGTCAGTAAGAAGGGTCAGTATTCTTGTACTTAAGTCGGCAATGTGCCTTTTCTATTTAATTCCGATGCAATTTCTGTGTTTCGTCGTCAACAAGAAGGTCCAAGGGCTACAGTAAACCTGAAGTGAGGCAACGGAACCTAAAACCGGTCTCACAGGAAAGGCTCAAAACATAGAGAGTAAGAAGAGTCAGTCATCTTGAATTTCAGTCGGCATTGTGCCTTTTGTATTTAATTCCGATGCAATTTCTGTGTTTCATCGTCAATAAGAAGGTCAGAGGGATACAGTAAACCTGAAGTGAAGCATCGGAATGTATAACTACTGTCACAGGAATGGTTAAAACATAGACAGTAGGAAGAGTCAGTCGTTTTGTACTTAAATCGGCATTCTGTCTTTTGTATTTAATCCCGATGCAATTTCTGTGTTTGGTCGTCAATAAGAAGGTCCAAGGGATACAGTAAACCTGAAGTGAAGCATCGGAATCTATATCTAGTGTCACAGGAATGGTTTATAACTTAGACACGGAAGAGTCAGTCTTCTTGAACTTAAGTCGGCAATTTTGTCTTTTCTATGTAATTCCGATGCAATTTCTGTGTTTCGCCGTCAATAAGAAGGTCCAAGGGATACAGTAAACCTGAAGTGAAGCATCGGTATCTATAACTAGTGTCACAGAAAAGGTTCAAAACATAGACAGTAAGAAGAGTCAGTCTTATTGTACTTAAATCGGCATTCTGTCTTTTGTATTTAATCCCGATGCAATTTCTGTGTTTCGTCGTCAATAAGAAGGTCCAAGGGATACAGTAAACCTGAAGTGAAGCATCGGAATCTATATCTAGTGTCACAGGAATGGTTTATAACTTAGACACGGAAGAGTCAGTCTTCTTGAACTTAAGTCGGCAATTTTGTCTTTTCTATGTAATTCCGATGCAATTTCTGTGTTTCGCCGTCAATAAGAAGGTCCAAGGGATACAGTAAACCTGAAGTGAAGCATCGGATTCTATAACTAGTGTCACAGAAAAGGTTCAAAACATAGACAGTAAGAAGAGTCAGTCTTATTGTACGTAAGTCGGCATTGTGTCTTTTGTATTTAATTCCGATGCAATTTCTGTGTTTCGTCGTCAATAAGAAGTTCCAAGGGATACAGTGAACCTGAAGTGAAGCATCGGATCTATAACTAGTGTCACAGGAATGGTTCAAAACATAGACAGTAAGAAGAGCCAGTTTTCTTGTAATTAAGTCGGCATTGTGCCTTTTGTATTTAATTCAGATGCAATTTCTGTGTTTCGTCGTCAATAAGAAGGTCCAAGGGATACAGTAAACATATAGTGAAGCATGGGAACCTAAAACGGGTCTCACAGGAAATGTTCAAAACATAGTCAGTCCGAAGAGTCAGTCTCCTTGTACTTAAGTCGGTATTGTGCCTTTTCTATTTAATTCCGATGCAATTTCTGTGTTTCGACGTCAATAAGAAGGGCCAGGGGATACAGTAAACATGAAGTGAAGCATCGGAATCTATAACTAGTGTCACAGGAATGGTTCAAAACATAGACAGTAAGAAGAGTCAGTCTTCTTGTACTTAAGTCGGCATTGTGCCTTTTGTATTTAATTCCGATGCAATTTCTGTGTTTCATCGTCAATAAGAAGGTCCAAGGGATACAGTAAACCTGAAGTGAACCATCGGAATCTATATCTAGTGTCACAGGAATGGTTTATAACATCGACACGGAAGAGTCAGTCTTCTTGTACTTAAGTCGGCATTTTGCCTTTTTTAATTAAATCCGATGCAATTTCTGTGTTTCGTCGTCAATAAGAAGGTCCAAGGGATACAGTAAACCTGAAGTGAAGCATCGGAATCTATAACTAGTGTCACAGAAAAGGTTCAAAACATAGACAGTAAGAAGAGTCAGTCTAATTGTACGTAAGTCGGCATTCTGTCTTTTGTATTTAATTCCGATGCAATTTCTGTGTTTCGTCGTCAATAAGAAGTTCCAAGGGATACAGTGAACCTGAATTGAAGCATCGGAATCTATAACTAGTGTCACAGGAATGGTTCAAAACATAGACAGTAAGAAGAGTCAGTTTTCTTGTACTTAAGTCGACATTGTGCCTTTTGTATTTAATTCAGATGCAATTTCTGTGTTTCGTCGTCAATAAGAAGGTCCATGGGATACAGTAAACATATAGTGAAGCATGGGAACCTAAAACGGGTCTCACAGGATATGTTCAAAACATAGTCAGTAAGAAGAGTCAGTCTTCTTGTACTTAAGTCGGCATTGTGTCTTTTCAATTTAATACCGATGCAATTTCTGTGTTTCGACGTCCATAAGAAGGTCCAGGGGATACAGTAAACCTGAAGTGAAGCATCGGAATCTATAACTAGTGTCACCGGAAAGGTTCAAAATTTAGACAGTAAGAAGAGTCAGTCGTCTTGTACTTATGTCGGCATTGTGCCTTTTCTATTTAATTCCGATGCAATTTCTGTGTTTCATCGTCAATAAGAATGTCAGAGGGATACAGGAAACCTGAAGTGAAGCATCGGAATCTATAACTAGTGTCTCAGGAATGGTTCAAAACATATATAGTAGGAAGAGTCAGTCTTCTTTACTTAAGTGGGCATTGTGCCTTTTCTATTTAATTCCGATGCAATTTCAGCGTTACATCGTCAATAAGAAGGTCAGAGGGATCAGTAAACCTAATGTGAAGCATCGGAATCTATAACTAGTGTCACAGGAATGGTTCAAAACACAGTCTGTAAGATGAGTCAGTCTTCATGTACTTAAGTCGGCATTGTGCTTTTTCTATTTAATTCCGATGCAATTTCTGTGTTTCGTCGTCAATAACAAGGTCCAAGGGATACAGTAAACCTGAAGTGAAGCATTGGAATCTATAACTAGTGTCACAGGAATGGTTCAAAACATAGAGAGTAGGATGAGTTAGTTTTCTCGATCTTAAGTCGGCATTGTGCCTTTTCTATTTAATTCCGATGCAACTTCTGTATTTCATCGTCAATAAGAATGTCAGAGGGATACAGTGAACCTGAAGTGAAGCAACGGAATCTATAACTAGTGTCACAGGAATGGTTCAAAACATAGGCAGTAAGAAGAGTCAGTCTTCTTGTACTTAAGTCGGCATTGTGCCTTTTGTATTTAATTCCGATGCAATTTCTTTCTTTCATTGACAATAAGAAGGTCCAAGGGATACAGTAAACATATAGTGAAGCATCGGAATCTAAAACTGGTCTCACAGGAAATGTTCAAATCATAGTCACTAAGAAGAGTCAGTCTTCTTGTACTTAAGTCGGCATTGTGCTTTTTCTATTTGATTCCGATGCAATTTCTGTGTTTCGACGTCAATAAGAAGGTCCAGGGGATACAGTAAACATGAAGTGAAGCATCGGAATCTATAACTAGTGTCACAGGAATTGTTCAAAACATAGACAGTAAGAAGAGTCAGTCTTCTTGTACTTAAGTCGAAATTGTGCCTTTTCTATTTAATTCCGATGTAATTTCTGTGTTTCATCGTCAATAAGAATGTCAGAGGGATACAGTAAACCTGAAGTGAAGCATCGGAATCTATAACTAGTGTCTCAGGAATGGTACAAAACATATTCAGTAGAAAGAGTCAGTCTTCTTTACGTAAGTGGGCATTGTGCCTTTTCTATTTAATTCCGATGCAATTTCTGTGTTTCGTCGTCAATACGAAGGTCCAAGGGATGCAGTAAATCTGAATTGAAGGTTCGGAATCTATAGCTAGTGTCACAGGAAAAGTTCAATTTACAGACAGTAAGAAGAGTCAGTCTTCTTGTACTTAAGTCGGCATTTTGCCTTTTGTATTTAATTCCGATGCAATTTCTGTGTTTCATCGTCAACAAGAAGGTCCAAGGGATACAGTAAACATATAGTGAAGCATCAGAATCTAAAACTGGTCTCACAGGAAAAGTTCAAATCATAGTGAGTAAGAAGAGTCAATCTTCTTGTACTTATGTCGGCATTGTGCCTTTTCTATTTAATTCCGATGCAATTTCTGTGTTTCGTCGTCAATAAGAAGGTCCAAGGGATAGAGTAAACCTGAAGTGAAGCATCGGAATCTAAAACCGGACTCACAGGAAAGGTTCAAAACATAGACAGTAAGAAGAGTCAGTCATCTTGTATTTGAGTCGGCATTGTGCCTTTTGTATTTAATTCCGATGCAATTTCTGTGTTTCATCGTCAAAAAGAAGGTCAGAAGGATACAGTAAACCTGAAGTGAAGCATCAGAATCTATAACTAGTGTCACAGGAATGGTTAAAACATAGACAGTAGGAAGAGTCAGTCGTTTTGTTCTTATGTCGGCATTGTGTCTTTTGTATTTAATCCCGATGCAATTTCTGTGTTTCGTCGTCAATAAGAAGGTCTAAGGGATACAGTAAACCTGAAGTGAAGCATCGGAATCTATATCTAGTGTCACAGGAACGGTATAAAACATAGACACGGAAGAGTCAGTCTTCTTGTACTTAAGTCGGCCTTTTGGCTTTTCTATTTAATTCCGATGCTATTTCTGTGTATCGTCGTCAATAAGAAGGTCCAAGGGATACACTAAACCTGAAGTGAAGCATCGGAATCTATAAGAAGTGTCACAGAAAAGGTTCAAAACATAGACAGTAAGAAGAGTCAGTCTTATTGAACTTAAGTCGGCATTGTGCCTTACGTATTTAATTCCGATGCAATTTCTGTGTTTCATCGTCAATAAGAAGGTCCAAGGGATACAGTAAACATATAGTGAAGCATCGGAATCTAAACTGGTCTCACAGGAAATGTTCAAAACATAGTCAGTAAGAAGAGTCAGTCTTCTTGTACTTAAGTCGGCAATGTGCCTTTTGTATTTAATTCCGTTGCAATTTCTGTGTTTCGTCGTCAATAAGAAGGTCCAAGGGATACAGTAAACCTGAAGTCAAGCAACGGAATCCAAAACCGGTCTCACAGGAAAAGCTCAAAACATAGAGAGTAAGAAGAGAGAGTCATCTTGTATTTGAGTCGGCATTGTGATTTTGTATTTAATTCCGATGCAATTTCTGTGTTTAATCGGCAATAAGAAGTTTACAGGGATACAGTAAACCTGAAGTGAAGCTTCGGAGTCTATAACCAGTTTCACTGGAATGGTTAAAACATAGACAGTAGGAAGAGTCAGTCTTCCTGTACTTCAGTCGGCATTGTGCCTTTTGTATTTAATTCCGATGCAATTTCTGTGTTTCATCGTCAATAAGAAGGTCCAAGAGATACAGTAAACATATAGTGCAGCATCGGAATCTAAAACTGGTCTCACAGGAAATGTTCACAACATAGTCAGTAAGAAGAGTCAGTCTTCTTGTACTTAAGTCGGCATTCTGCCGTTTGTATTTAATTCCGATGCAATTTCTGTGTTTCATCGTCAATAAGAATGTCAGAGGGTTCCAGTAAACCTGAAGTGAAGCATCGGAATCTATAACTAGTGTCACAGGAATGGTTCAAAACATAGACAGTAGGAAGATTCAGTCATCTTGTACTTAAGTCGGCATTCTGCCTTTTCTAATTAATTCAAATGCAATTTCTGTGTTTCGTCGTCAATAAGAAGGTCAGCGGGATACAGTAAACCTGAAGTGAAGCATCGGAATCTATATCTAGTGTCACAGGGAAGGTTTAAAACATAGACAGTAAGAAGAGTCTGACTTCTTGGACATGAGTCAGCATTGTGCTATTTGTATTTAGCTCCGATGCAATTACTGTGCTTCATCGTCAATAAGAAGGTCAGAGGGATACAGTAAACCTGAAGTGAAGCATCGGAATCTATAACTAGTGTCACAGGAATGGTTCAAATCATACACAGCATGAAGAGTCAGTCTTCTTGTACTTAAGTCGGTATTGTGCCTTTTGTATTTAATTCCGATGCAATTTCTGTGTTTAATCGTCAACAAGAAGGTCCAAGGGATACAGTAAACATATAGTGAAGCATCAGAATCTAAAACTGGTCTCACAGGAAATGTTCAAATCATAGTCAGTAAGAAGAGTCAGTCTTCTTGTACTTATGTCGGCATTGTGCCTTTTCTATTTAATTCCGATGTAATTTCTGTGTTTCGTCGTCAATAAGAAGGTCCATGGGATAGAGTGAACCTGAAGTGAAGCATCGGAATCTATATCTAGTGTCACAGGAATGGTATAAAACATAGACACGGAAGAATCAGTCTTCTTGTACTTCAGTCGGCATTTTGCCTTTTCTATTTAATTCCGGTGCTATTTCTGTGTAGCGTCGTCAATAAGAAGGTCCAAGGGATACAGTAAACCTGAAGTGAAGCATCGGAAACTATAACTAGTGTCTCAGAAAAGGTGCAAAACATGGACAGTAAGATGAGTCAGTCGTATTGTACTTAAGTCGGCATTGTGCCTTTTGTATTTAATTTTGATGCAATTTCTGTGTTTCATCGTCAATAAGATGGTCAGAGGGATACAGTAAACCTTAAGTGAAGCATCGAAATCCATAACTAGTATCACAGGAATGGTTCAAAACAAAGACAGTGAGAAGAGTTAATTTTCTTGTACTTAAGTCGGCATTTTGCCTATTGTATTAAATTCCGATGCAATTTCTGTGTTTCATCGTCAATATGAAGGTCAGAGGGATACAGTAAACCTGAAGTGAAGTATCGGAATGTGTAACTAGTATCTCAGGAACGGTTCAAAACATAGACAGTAAGAAGAGTCAGTTTTCTTGTACTTAAGTCGGCATTGTGCCTTTTCTATTTAATTCCGATGCAATTTCTGTGTTTCATCGTCGATAAGAAGGTCCAAGGGATACACTAAACATATAGTGAAGCATCGGAATGTGAAACTGGACTCACAGGAAATGTTGAAATCATAGTCAGTTGGAGGAGTCAGTCTTCATGTACTTAAGTCGGCATTGTGCCTTTTGTATTTAATTCTGATGCAATTACTGTGTTTCATCGTCAATAAGAAGGTCCAAGGGATACAGTAAACATATAGTGAAGTATCGCAATCTAAAACTGGTCTCACAGAAAATGTTCTAATCATAATCAGTAAGAAGACTTAGTCTTCTTGTACTTAAGTCAGCATTGTGCGTTTTGTATTTAATTCCGATGCAATTTCTGTGTTTCATCGTCAATAAGAAGCTCAAAGGTATACAGTAAACATATAATGAAGCATCGGAATCTAAAACTGGTCTCACAGGAAGTGTTCAAAAGATGGTCAGTAAGAAGAGTCAGTCTTGTTGTACTTAAGTCGGCATTCTGCCTTTTGTATTTAATTCCGATGCAATTTCTGTGTTTCATCGTCAATGAGAAGGCCAAGGGATACAGTAAACCTGAAGTGAAGCATCGGAATCTATAACTAGTGTCTCAGAAAAGGTTCAAAACATAGACAGTAAGAAGAGTGAGTCGTATTGTACTTAAGTCGGCATTGTGCCTTTTCTATTTAATTTAGATGCAATTTATGTGTTTCGTCGTCAATAAGAAGGTCCAAGGGATAGAGTAAACCTGAAGTGAAGCATCGGAATCTAAAACCGGACTCACAGGAAGGGTTCAAAACATAGAGAGTAAGAAGAGTCAGTCATCTTGTATTTGAGTCGGCATTGTGCCTTTTGTATTTATTTCCGATGCAATTTCTGTGTTTCATCGTCGATAAGAAGGTCCAAGGTATACAGTAAACATATAGTGAAGCATCGGAATGTAAAACTGGTCTCACAGGAAATGTTCAAAACATAGTCAGTGAGAAGAGTCAGTCTTCTTGTACTTAAGTCTTCATTTTGCATTTTCTATTTGATTCCGATGCAATTTCTGTGTTTCGTCGTCAATGAGAAGGCCAAGGGATACAGTAAACCTGAAGTGAAGCATCGGAATCTATAACTAGTGTCTCAGAAAAGGTTCAAAACATAGACAGTAAGAAGAGTGAGTCGTATTGTACTTAAGTCGGCATTGTGCCTTTTCTATTTAATTTAGATGCAATTTATGTGTTTCGTCGTCAATAAGATGGTCCAAGGGATAGAGTAAACCTGAAGTGAAGCATTGGAATCTAAAACCGGACTCACAGGAAGGGTTCAAAACATAGAGAGTAAGAAGAGTCAGTCATCTTAAATTTGAGTCGGCATTGTGCCTTTTGTATTTATTTCCGATGCAATTTCTGTGTTTCATCGTCGATAAGAAGGTCCAAGGTATACAGTAAACATATAGTGAAGCATCGGAATGTAAAACTGGTCTCACAGGAAATGTTGAAATCATAGTCAGTAGGAGGAGTCAGTCTTCATGTACTTAAGTCGACATTGTTCTTTTTGTATTTAGTTCTGATGCAATTTCTGTGTTTCATCGTCAATAAGAAGGTCCAAGGGATACAGCAAACATATAGTGAAGCATCGGAATCTAAAACTGGTCTCACAGAAAATGTTCAAAACATAATCAGTAAGAAGACTCAGTCTTCTTGTGCTTAAGTCGGCATTGTGCGTTTTGTATTTAATTCCGATGCAATTTCTGTGTTTCATCGCCAATAAGAAGCTCCAAGGTATACAGTAAGCATATAGTGAAGCATCGGAATCTAAAACTGGTCTCACTGGAAGTGTTCAAAAGATGGTCAGTAAGAAGAGTCGGTCTTGTTGTACTTAAGTCGGCATTGTGCCTTTTGTATTTAATTCCGATGCAATTTCTCTGTTTCATCGTGAATAAGAAGGTCCAAGGGATGCAGTGAACATATAGTGAAGCATCAGAATCTTTAACAGGTCACACAGGAAATTTTCAAAACATAGTCAGTAAGAAGAGTCAGTCTTCTTGTACTTAAGTCGGCATTGTGCCTCTTATATTTAATTCCGATGCAATTTCTGTGTTGCATCGTCAATATGGAAGGTCCACGGGATACAGTAAATCTGAAATGAAGCATCAGAATGTAAAACTGGTCTCACAGGAAAGGTTCAAAACATAGAGAGTAAGAAGAGTTAGGTTTCTTGTACTTATGTCAGCATTGTGTATTTTCTAATTAATTCTGATTCAATTTCTGTGTTTCGTCGTCAGTAAGAAGGTCCAAGGGATACAGTAAACCTAATGTGAAGCATCGGAATCTGAAACCGGTCTCACAGGAAAGCTTTATAACATAGACAGTAAGAAGAGACAGTATACTTGTACTTGAGTAGGCATTGTGACTTTTCTATTTAATTCCGATGCAATTTCTGTCTTTCTTCGTCAATAAGAAGGTCAGAGGGATACAGAAAACCTGAAGTGAAGCACCGGAATCTATAACTAGTGTCACAGGAATGGTTCAAAACATAGACAGTAAGAAGAGTCAGTCTTCTTGTACTTAAGTCGGCATTGTGAATTTTCTATTTAATACCGATGCAATTTCTTTGTTTAGACGTCAAAAAGAAGGTCCATGGAATACAGTAAACCTGAAGTGAAGCATCGGAATCTAAACCGGTCTCACAGGAAAGGTTCAAACCATAGTCAGTAAGAAGAGTCAGTTTTCTTGTACTTAAGTCGGCATTGTGCCTTTTCTATTTAATTCCGATGCAATTTCTGTGTTTCATCGTCAATAAGACGGTCCAAGGGATACAGTAAACATATAGTGAAGCATCGGAATCTAAAACTGGTCTCACAGGAAATGTTCACAACATAGTCAGTAAGAAGAGTCAGTCTTCATGTACGTAAGTCGGCATTGTGCCGTTTGTACTTAATTCCGATGCAGTTTCTGTGTTTCATCGTCAATAAGAATGTCAGAGGGATACAGTAAACCTGAAGCGAAGAATCGGAATCTATAACAAGTGTCACAGGAGTGGTTCAAAATATAGACAGTAGGAAGATTCAGTCTTCTTGTACTTAAGTCGGCATTGTGCCTTTTCTATTCAATTCAAATGCAATTTCTGTGTTTCGTCGTCAATACGAAGGTCAGAGGGATATAGTAAACCTGAAGTGAAGCATCGGAATCTATATCTAGTGTCACAGGAAAGGTTCAAAACATAGACAGTAAGAAGAGTCAGTATTCTTGGACATTTGTCGGCATTGTGCCATTTGTATTTAATTCCGATGCAATTACAGTGCTTCATCGTCAATAAGAAGGTCAGAGGGATACAGTAAACCTGAAGTGAACCATCGGAATCTGTATCTAGTGTCACAGGAATGGTTTAAAACATAGACACGGGAGAGTCAGTCTTCTTGTACTTAAGTCGGCATTTTGCCTTTTCTATTTAATTCCGATGCAATTTCTGTGTTTCGTCGTCAATGAGAAGGTCCAAGGGTTACAGTAAACCTGAAGTGAAGCATCGGAATCTATAACTAGTGTCTCAGAAAAGGTTCAAAACATAGACAGTAGGAAGAGTCAGTCTTCTTGTACTTAAGTCGGCATTGTGCTTTTTGTATTTAATTCCGATCCAATTTCTGTGTTTCATCGTGAATAAGAATGTCCAAGGGCTACAGTAAACCTGAAGTGAAGCATCGGAATCTATAACTAGAGTCACAGGAATGGTTCAAAACATAGACAGTAGGAAGAGTCAGTCTTCTTGTACTTAAGTCGGCATTGTGCCTTTTCTACTTAATTCCGATGCAATTTCTCTGTTTCGTCGTCAATAAGAACGTCAGAGAGATACAGTAAACCTGAAGTAAAGCATCGGAATCTATAATTAGTGTCACAGGAATGGTTCATAACATAGACAGTAAGAAGAGTCAGTCTTCTTGTACTTAATTCGGCATTGTGCCTTTTGTATTTAATTCCGAAGCAATTTCTGTGTTTCATCGTCAATAAGAAGGTCAGAGCGATACAGTAAACCTGAAGTGAAGCATCGGAATCGATAACTAATGTCACAGGAATGGTTCAAAACACAGACTGTAAGAAGAGTTCGATTTCTTGTATTTAAGTCGGCATTGTGCCTTTTGTATTTAATTCCGATGCAATTTCTGTGTTTCATCGTCAATAAGAAGGTCAGAGCGATACAGTAAACCTGAAGTAAAACATCGGAATCTATAATTAGTGTCACAGGAATGGTTCAAAACATAGACAGTAAGAGGAGTCAGTCTTCTTGTACTTAATTCGGCATTGTGCCTTTTGTATTTAATGTTGATGCAATTTCTGTGTTTCATCGTCAATAAGATGGTCAGAGGGATACAGTAAACCTTAAGTGAAGCATCGAAAGCCATAACTAGTGTCACAGGAATGGTTCAAAACAAAGAGGGTGAGAAGAGTCAGTTTTCTTGTACTTAAGTCGGCATTTTGCCTTTTGTATTTAATTCCGGTGCAATTTCTGTGTTTCATCGTCAATAAGAAGGTCAGAGGGATACAGTAAACGTGAAGTGAAGCATCGGAATGAGTAACTAGTCTCTCAGGAATGGTTCAAAACATAGACAGTAAGAAGAGTCAGTTTTCTTGTACTTAAGTCGGCATTGTGCCTTTTGTATTTAATTCCGATGGAATTTCTGTGTTTCATCGTCGATAAGAAGGTCCAAGGGATACAGTAAACATATAGTGAAGCATCGGAATGGAAAACTGGTCTCACAGGAAATGTTGAAATCATAGTCAGTAGGAGGAGTCAGTCTTCATGTACTTAAGTCGACATTGTTCCTTTTGTATTTAATTCTGATGCAATTTCTGTGTTTCATCGTCAATAAGAAAGTCCAAGGGATACAGTAAACATATAGTGAAGCATCGGAATCTAAAACTGGTCTCACAGAAAATGTTCAAAACATAATCAGTAAGAAGACTCAGTCTTCTTGTACTTAAGTCGGCATTGTGCGTTTTGTATTTAATTCCGATGCACTTAATGTGTTTCATCGTCAATAAGAAGCTCCAAGGTATACAGTAAACATATAGTGAAGCATCGGAATCTAAAACTGGTCTCACAGGAAGTGTTCAAAAGATGGTCAGTAAGAAGAGTCGGTCTTGTTGTACTTAAGTCGGCATTGTGCCTTTTGTATTTAATTCCGATGCAATTTCTGTGTTTCATCGTCAATAAGAAGGTCCAAGGGATACAGTGAACATATAGTGGAGCATCAGAATCTAAAACTGGTCACACAGGAAATGTTCAAACATAGTCAGTAAGAAGAGTCAGTCTTTTTGTACTTAAGTCGGCATTGTGCCTTTTATATTTAATTCCGATGCAATTTCTGTGTTTCATCGTCAATATGGAAGGTCCACGGGATACAGTAAAGCTGAAATCAAGCATCGGAATGTAAAACTGGTCTCACAGGAAAGGTTCAAAACATAGAGAGTAAGAAGAGTTAGGTTTCTTGTACTTAAGTCAGCATTGTGTATTTTCTATTTAATTCTGATTCAATTTCTGTGTTTCGTCGTCAGTAAGAAGATCCAAGGGATACCTAATGTGAAGCATCGGAATCTATAAGAAGTGTCACAGAAAAGGTTCAAAACATAGACAGTAAGAAGAGTCAGTCTTATTGAACTTAAGTCGGCATTGTGCCTTACGTATTTAATTCCGATGCAATTTCTGTGTTTCATCGTCAATAAGAAGGTCCAAGGGATACAGTAAACATATAGTGAAGCATCGGAATCTAAACTGGTCTCACAGGAAATGTTCAAAACATAGTCAGTAAGAAGAGTCAGTCTTCTTGTACTTAAGTCGGCAATGTGCCTTTTGTATTTAATTCCGTTGCAATTTCTGTGTTTCGTCGTCAATAAGAAGGTCCAAGGGATACAGTAAACCTGAAGTCAAGCAACGGAATCCAAAACCGGTCTCACAGGAAAAGCTCAAAACATAGAGAGTAAGAAGAGAGAGTCATCTTGTATTTGAGTCGGCATTGTGATTTTGTATTTAATTCCGATGCAATTTCTGTGTTTAATCGGCAATAAGAAGTTTACAGGGATACAGTAAACCTGAAGTGAAGCTTCGGAGTCTATAACCAGTTTCACTGGAATGGTTAAAACATAGACAGTAGGAAGAGTCAGTCTTCCTGTACTTCAGTCGGCATTGTGCCTTTTGTATTTAATTCCGATGCAATTTCTGTGTTTCATCGTCAATAAGAAGGTGCAAGAGATACAGTAAACATATAGTGCAGCATCGGAATCTAAAACTGGTCTCACAGGAAATGTTCACAACATAGTCAGTAAGAAGAGTCAGTCTTCTTGTACTTAAGTCGGCATTCTGCCGTTTGTATTTAATTCCGATGCAATTTCTGTGTTTCATCGTCAATAAGAATGTCAGAGGGTTTCAGTAAACCTGAAGTGAAGCATCGGAATCTATAACTAGTGTCACAGGAATGGTTCAAAACATAGACAGTAGGAAGATTCAGTCATCTTGTACTTAAGTCGGCATTCTGCCTTTTCTAATTAATTCAAATGCAATTTCTGTGTTTCGTCGTCAATAAGAAGGTCAGAGGGATACAGTAAACCTGAAGTGAAGCATCGGAATCTATATCTAGTGTCACAGGAAAGGTTTAAAACATAGACAGTAAGAAGAGTCTGACTTCTTGGACATGAGTCAGCATTGTGCTATTTGTATTTAGCTCCGATGCAATTACTGTGCTTCATCGTCAATAAGAAGGTCAGAGGGATACAGTAAACCTGAAGTGAAGCATCGGAATCTATAACTAGTGTCACAGGAATGGTTCAAATCATACACAGCATGAAGAGTCAGTCTTCTTGTACTTAAGTCGGTATTGTGCCTTTTGTATTTAATTCCGATGCAATTTCTGTGTTTAATCGTCAACAAGAAGGTCCAAGGGATACAGTAAACATATAGTGAAGCATCAGAATCTAAAACTGGTCTCACAGGAAATGTTCAAATCATAGTCAGTAAGAAGAGTCAGTCTTCTTGTACTTATGTCGGCATTGTGCCTTTTCTATTTAATTCCGATGTAATTTCTGTGTTTCGTCGTCAATAAGAAGGTCCATGGGATAGAGTGAACCTGAAGTGAAGCATCGGAATCTATATCTAGTGTCACAGGAATGGTATAAAACATAGACACGGAAGAGTCAGTCTTCTTGTACTTAAGTCGGCATTTTGCCTTTTCTATTTAATTCCGATGCTATTTCTGTGTAGCGTCGTCAATAAGAAGGTCCAAGGGATACAGTAAAACTGAAGTGAAGCATCGGAAACTATAACTAGTGTCTCAGAAAAGGTGCAAAACATGGACAGTAAGATGAGTCAGTCGTATTGTACTTAAGTCGGCATTGTGCCTTTTGTATTTAATTTTGATGCAATTTCTGTGTTTCATCGTCAATAAGATGGTCAGAGGGATACAGTAAACCTTAAGTGAAGCATCGAAATCCATAACTAGTATCACAGGAATGGTTCAAAACAAAGACAGTGAGAAGAGTTAATTTTCTTGTACTTAAGTCGGCATTTTGCCTATTGTATTAAATTCCGATGCAATTTCTGTGTTTCATCAACAATATGAAGGTCAGAGGGATACAGTAAACCTGAAGTGAAGTATCGGAATGTGTAACTAGTATCTCAGGAATGGTTCAAAACATAGACAGTAAGAAGAGTCAGTTTTTCTGTACTTAAGTCGGCATTGTGCCTTTTCTCTTTAATTCCGATGCAATTTCTGTGTTTCATCGTCGATAAGAAGGTCCAAGGGATACACTAAACATATAGTGAAGCATCGGAATGTGAAACTGGACTCACAGGAAATGTTGAAATCATAGTCAGTTGGAGGAGTCAGTCTTCATGTACTTAAGTCGGCATTGTGCCTTTTGTATTTAATTCTGATGCAATTACTGTGTTTCATCGTCAATAAGAAGGTCCAAGGGATACAGTAAACATATAGTGAAGTATCGCAATCTAAAACTGGTCTCACAGAAAATGTTCTAATCATAATCAGTAAGAAGACTTAGTCTTCTTGTACTTAAGTCAGCATTGTGCGTTTTGTATTTAGTTCCGATGCAATTTCTGTGTTTCATCGTCAATAAGAAGCTCAAAGGTATACAGTAAACATATAATGAAGCATCGGAATCTAAAACTGGTCTTACAGGAAGTGTTCAAAAGATGGTCAGTAAGAAGAGGCAGTCTTGTTGTACTTAAGTCGGCATTCTGCCTTTTGTATTTAATTCCGATGCAATTTCTGTGTTTCATCGTCAATGAGAAGCTCCAAGGTATACAGTAAGCATATAGTGAAGCATCGGAATCTAAAACTGGTCTCACTGGAAGTGTTCAAAAGATGGTCAGTAAGAAGAGTCGGTCTTGTTGTACTTAAGTCGGCATTGTGCCTTTTGTATTTAATTCCGAAGCAATTTCTGTGTTTCATCGTCAATAAGAAGGTCAGAGCGATACAGTAAACCTGAAGTAAAACATCGGAATCTATAATTAGTGTCACAGGAATGGTTCAAAACATAGACAGTAAGAGGAGTCAGTCTTCTTGTACTTAATTCGGCATTGTGCCTTTTGTATTTAATGTTGATGCAATTTCTGTGTTTCATCGTCAATAAGATGGTCAGAGGGATACAGTTAACCTTAAGTGAAGCATCGAAAGCCATAACTAGTGTCACAGGAATGGTTCAAAACAAAGAGGGTGAGAAGAGTTAGTTTTCTTGTACTTAAGTCGGCATTTTGCCTTTTGTATTTAATTCCGGTGCAATTTCTGTGTTTCATCGTCGATAAGAAGGTCCAAGGGATACAGTGAACATATAGTGGAGCATCAGAATCTAAAACTGGTCACACAGGAAATGTTAAAACATAGTCAGTAAGAAGAGTCAGTCTTCTTGTACTTACGTCGGCATTGTGCCTTTTATATTTAATTCCGATGCAATTTCTGTGTTTCATCGTCAATATGGAAGGTCCACGGGATACAGTAAAACTGAAATCAAGCATCGGAATGTAAAACTGGTCTCACAGGAAAGGTTCAAAACATAGAGAGTAAGAAGAGTTAGGTTTCTTGTACTTAAGTCAGCATTGTGTATTTTCTATTTAATTCTGATTCAATTTCTGTGTTTCGTCGTCAGTAAGAAGGTCCAAGGGATACAGTAAACCTAATGTGAAGCATCGGAATCTGAAACCGGTCTCACAGGAAAGCTTTATAACATAGACAGTAAGAAGAGACAGTATACTTGTACTTGAGTAGGCATTGTGACTTTTCCATTTAATTCCGATGCAATTTCTGTCTTTCTTCGTCAATAAGAAGGTCAGAGGGGTACAGAAAACCTGAAGTGAAGCACCGGAATCTATAACTAGTGTCACAGGAATGGTTCAAAACATAGACAGTAAGAAGAGTCAGTCTTCTTGTACTTAAGTCGGCATTGTGAATTTTCTATTTAATACCGATGCAATTTCTTTGTTTAGACGTCAAAAAGAAGGTCCATGGAATACAGTTAACCTGAAGTGAAGCATCGGAATCTAAACCGGTCTCACAGGAAAGGTTCAAACCATAGTCAGTAAGAAGAGTCAGTTTTCTTGTACTTAAGTCGGCATTGTGCCTTTTCTATTTAATTCCGATGCAATTTCTGTGTTTCATCGTCAATAAGACGGTCCAAGGGATACAGTAAACATATAGTGAAGCATCGGAATCTAAAACTGGTCTCACAGGAAATGTTCACAACATAGTCAGTAAGAAGAGTCAGTCTTCATGTACGTAAGTCGGCATTGTGCCGTTTGTACTTAATTCCGATGCAGTTTCTGTGTTTCATCGTCAATAAGAATGTCAGAGGGATACAGTAAACCTGAAGCGAAGCATCGGAATCTATAACAAGTGTCACAGGAATGGTTCAAAATATAGACAGTAGGAAGATTCAGTCTTCTTGTACTTAAGTCGGCATTGTGCCTTTTCTATTCAATTCAAATGCAATTTCTGTGTTTCGTCGTCAATACGAAGGTCAGAGGGATATAGTAAACCTGAAGTGAAGCATCGGAATCTATATCTAGTGTCACAGGAAAGGTTCAAAACATAGACAGTAAGAAGAGTCAGTCTTCTTGGACATTTGTCGGCATTGTGCCATTTGTATTTAATTCCGATGCAATTACAGTGCTTCATCGTCAATAAGAAGGTCAGAGGGATACAGTAAACGTGAAGTGAACCATCGGAATCTGTATCTAGTGTCACAGGAATGGTTTAAAACATAGACACGGGAGAGTCAGTCTTCTTGTACTTAAGTCGGCATTTTGCCTTTTCTATTTAATTCCGATGCAATTTCTGTGTTTCGTCGTCAATGAGAAGGTCCAAGGGTTACAGTAAACCTGAAGTGAAGCATCGGAATCTATAACTAGTGTCTCAGAAAAGGTTCAAAACATAGACAGTAAGAAGAGTCAGTCGTATTGTAATTAAGTCGGCATTGTGCCTTTTGTATTTAATTCCGATCCAATTTCTGTGTTTCATCGTGAATAAGAATGTCCAAGGGCTACAGTAAACCTGAAGTGAAGCATCGGAATCTATAACTAGAGTCACAGGAATGGTTCAAAACATAGACAGTAGGAAGAGTCAGTCTTCTTGTACTTAAATCGGCATTGTGCCTTTTCTACTTAATTCCGATGCAATTTCTCTGTTTCGTCGTCAATAAGAACGTCAGAGGGATACAGTAAACCTGAAGTAAAGCATCGGAATCTATAATTAGTGTCACAGGAATGGTTCAAAACGTAGACAGTAAGAAGAGTCAGTCTTCTTGTACTTAATTCGGCATTGTGCCTTTTGTATTTAATTCCGAAGCAATTTCTGTGTTTCATCGTCAATAAGAAGGTCAGAGCGATACAGTAAACCTGAAGTGAAGCATCGGAATCGATAACTAATGTCACAGGAATGGTTCAAAACACAGACTGTAAGAAGAGTTCGATTTCTTGTATTTAAGTCGGCATTGTGCCTTTTGTATTTAATTCCGATGCAATTTCTGTGTTTCATCGTCAATAAGAAGGTCAGAGCGATACAGTAAACCTGAAGTAAAACATCGGAATCTATAATTAGTGTCACAGGAATGGTTCAAAACATAGACAGTAAGAGGAGTCAGTCTTCTTGTACTTAATTCGGCATTGTGCCTTTTGTATTTAATGTTGATGCAATTTCTGTGTTTCATCGTCAATAAGATGGTCAGAGGGATACAGTAAACCTTAAGTGAAGCATCGAAAGCCATAACTAGTGTCACAGGAATGGTTAAAAACAAAGAGGGTGAGAAGAGTCAGTTTTCTTGTACTTAAGTCGGCATTTTGCCTTTTGTATTTAATTCCGGTGCAATTTCTGTGTTTCATCGTCGATAAGAAGGTCCAAGGGATACAGTAAACATATAGTGAAGCATCGGAATGGAAAACTGGTCTCACAGGAAATGTTTAAATCATAGTCAGTAGGAGGAGTCAGTCTTCATGTACTTAAGTCGACATTGTTCCTTTTGTATTTAATTCTGATGCAATTTCTGTGTTTCATCGTCAATAAGAAGGTCCAAGGGATACAGTAAACATATAGTGAAGCATCGGAATCTAAAACTGGTCTCACAGAAAATGTTCAAAACATAATCAGTAAGAAGACTCAGTCTCCTTGTACTTAAGTCGGCATTGTGCGTTTTGTATTTAATTCCGATGCACTTTATGTGTTTCATCGTCAATAAGAAGCTCCAAGGTATACAGTAAACATATAGTGAAGCATCGGAATCTAAAACTGGTCTCACAGGAAGTGTTCAAAAGATGGTCAGTAAGACGAGTCGGTCTTGTTGTACTTAAGTCGGCATTGTGCCTTTTGTATTTAATTCCGATGCAATTTCTGTGTTTCATCGTCAATAAGAAGGTCCAAGGGATACAGTGAACATATAGTGGAGCATCAGAATCTAAAACTGGTCACACAGGAAATGTTAAAACATAGTCAGTAAGAAGAGTCAGTCTTCTTGTACTTAAGTCGGCATTGTGCCTTTTCTATTTAATTCCGATGCAATTTCTGTGTTTCGTCGTCAATAAGAAGGTCAGAGGGATACAGTAAACCTGAAGTAAAGCATCGGAATCTATAATTAGTGTCACAGGAATGGTTCAAAACATAGACAGTAAGAAGAGTCAGTCTTCTTGTACTTAATTCGGCATTGTGCCTTTTGTATTTAATTCCGAAGCAATTTCTGTGTTTCATCGTCAATATGGAAGGTCCACGGGATACAGTAAAACTGAAATCAAGCATCGGAATGTAAAACTGGTCTCACAGGAAAGGTTCAAAACATAGAGAGTAAGAAGAGTTAGGTTTCTTGTACTTAAGTCAGCATTGTGTATTTTCTATTTAATTCTGATTCAATTTCTGTGTTTCGTCGTCAGTAAGAAGATCCAAGGGATACAGTAAACCTAATGTGAAGCATCGGAATCTGAAACCGGTCTCACAGGAAAGCTTTATAACATAGACAGTAAGAAGAGACAGTCTACTTGTACTTGAGTAGGCATTGTGACTTTTCTATTTAATTCCGATGCAATTTCTGTCTTTCTTCGTCAATAAGAAGGTCAGAGGGATACAGAAAACCCGAAGTGAAGCACCGGAATCTATAACTGGTGTCACAGGAATGGTTCAAAACATAGACAGTAAGAAGAGTCAGTCTTCTTGTACTTAAGTCGGCATTGTGAATTTTCTATTTAATTCCGATGCAATTTCTTTGCTTCGACGTCAAAAAGAAGGTCCATGGGATACAGAAAAACTGAAGTGAAGCATCGGAATCTAAAATCGGTCTCACAGGAAAGGTTCAAAACATTGTCAGTAAGAAGAGTCAGTCTTCTTGTACTTAAGTTGGCATTGTGCCTTTTCTATTTAATTCCGATGGAATTTCTGTGTTTCGTCGTCAATAATAAGGTCCAAGGGATACAGTAAACCTGAAGTGAACCATCGGAATCTATAACTAGAGTCACAGGAATGGTTCAAAACATAGACAGTAGGCAGAGTCAGTCTTCTTGTACTTAAGTCGGCATTGTGCCTTTTCTATTTAATTCCGATGCAATTTCTGTGTTTCGTCGTCAATAAGAAGGTCAGAGGGATACAGTAAACCTGAAGTAAAGCATCGGAATCTATAATTAGTGTCACAGGAATGGTTCAAAACATAGACAGTAAGAAGAGTCAGTCTTCTTGTACTTAATTCGGCATTGTGCCTTTTGTATTTAATTCCGAAGCAATTTCTGTGTTTCATCGTCAATACGATGGTCAGAGAGATACAGTAAACCTGAAGTGAAGCATCGGAGTCTATAACTAGTGTCACAGGAATGGTTCAAAACATAGACTGTAAGAAGAGTGAGTTTTCTTGTACTTAATTCGGCATTTTGCCTTTTGTATTAAATCCGATGCAATTTCTGTATTTCATCGTCAATAAGAAGGTCAGAGCGATACAGTAAACCTGAAGTGAAGCATCGGAATCGATAACTAATGTCACAGGAATAGTTCAAAACACAGACAGTAAGAAGAGTTCGATTTCTTGTACTTAAGTCGGCATTGTGCCTTTTGTATTTAATTCCGATGCAATTTCTGTGTTTCATCGTCAATAAGAAGGTCAGAGCGATACAGTAAACCTGAAGTAAAGCATCGGAATCTATAATTAGTGTCACAGGAATAGTTCAAAACATAGACAGTAAGAAGAGTCAGTCTTCTTGTACTTAATTCGGCATTGTGCCTTTTGTATTTAATTTTGATGCAATTTCTGTGTTTCATCGTCAATAAGATGGTCAGAGGGATACAGTAAACCTTAAGTGAAGCATCGAAATCCATAACTAGTGTCACAGGAATGGTTCAAAACAAAGACATTGAGAAGAGTTAGTTTTCTTGTACTTAAGTCGGCATTTTGCCTTTTGTATTAAATTCCGATGCAATTTCTGTGTTTCATCGTCAATATGAAGGTCAGAGGGATACAGTAAACCTGAAGTGAAGTATCGGAATGTGTGACTAGTATCTCAGGAATGGTTCAAAACATAGACAGTAAGAAGAGTCAGTTTTCTTGTACTTAAGTCGGCATTGTGCCTTTTCTATTTAATTCCGATGCAATTTCTGTGTTTCATCGTCGATAAGAAGGTCCAACGGATACAGTAAACATATAGTGAAGCATCGGAATGTAAAACTGGTATCACAGGAAATGTTGAACTCATAGTCAGTTGGAGGAGTCAGTCTTCATGTACTTAAGTCGGCATTGTGCCTTTTGTATTTAATTCCGATGCAATTTCTGTGTTTCATCGTCAATAAGAAGGTCCAAGGGATACAGTAAACATATAGTGAAGCATCAGAATCTAAAACTGGTCTCACAGGAATTGTTCAAAAGATAGTCAGTGAGAAGAGTCAGTCTTCTTGTACTTAAGTTTTCATTTTGCATTTTCTATTTAATTCCGATGGAATTTCTGTGTTTCGTCGTCAATGAGAAGGCCAGGGGATACAGTAAACCTGAAGTGAAGCATCGGAATCTATAACTAGTGTCTCAGAAAAGGTTCAAAACATAGACAGTAAGAAGAGTCAGTCGTATTGTACTTAAGTCGGCATTGTGCCTTTTCTATTTAATTTCGATGCAATTTATGTGTTTCGTCGTCAATAAGAAGGTCCAAGGGATAGAGTAAACCTGAAGTGATGCATCGGAATCTCAAACCGGACTCTCAGGAAAGGTTCAAAACATAGAGAGTAAGAAGAATCAGTCATCTTGTATTTGAGTCGGCATTGTGCCTTTTGTATTTATTTCCGATGCAATTTCTGTGTTTCATCGTCAAAAAGAAGGTCAGAGGGATACAGTAAACCTGAAGTGAAGCATCAGAATCTATAACTAGTGTCACAGGAATGGTTAAAACATAGACAGTAGGAAGAGTCGGTCGTTTTGTACTTAAGTCGGCGTTGTGTCTTTTGTATTTATCCCGATGCAATTTCTGTGTTTCGTCATCAATAAGAAGGTCCAAGGGATACAGTAAACCTGAAGTGAAGCATCGGAATCTATAACAAGTGTCACAGGAATGGATCAAAACATAGACAGTAGGAAGATTCAGTCTTCTTGTACTTAAGTCGGCATTGTGCCTTTTCTGTTTAATTCAAATGCAATTTCTGTGTTTCGTCGTCAATACGAAGGTCAGAGGGATACAGTAAACCTGAAGTGAAGCATCGGAATCTATATCTAGTGTCACAGGAAAGGTTCAAAACATAGACAGTAAGAAGAGTCAGTCTTCTTGGACATGAGTCGGCATTGTGCCATTTGTATTTAATTCCGATGCAATTACTGTGCTTCATCGTCAATAAGAAGGTCAGAGGGATACAGTAAACCTGAAGTGAAGCATCGGAATCTGTATCTAGTGTCACAGGAATGGTTTAAAACATAGACACGGAAGAGTCAGTCTTCTTGTACTGAAGTCGGCATTGTGCCTTTTCGATTTAATTCCGATGCAATTTCTGTGTTTCGTCGTCAATGAGAAGGTCCAAGGGTTACAGTAAACCTGAAGTGAAGCATCGGAATCTATAACTAGTGTCTCAGAAAAGGTTCAAAACATAGACAGTAAGAAGAGTAAGTCGTATTGTACTTAAGTCGACATTGTGCCTTTTGTATTTAATTCCGATCCAATTTCTGTGTTTCATCGTCAATAAGAATGTCCAAGGGATACAGTAAACCTGAAGCGAAGCATCGGAATCTATAACTAGAGTCACAGGAATGGTTCAAAACATAGACAGTAGGAAGAGTCAGTCTTCTTGTACTTAAGTCGGCATTGTGTCTTTTCTATTTAATTCCGAAGCAATTTCTGTGTTTTATCGTCAATACGATGGTCAGAGAGATACAGTAAACCTGAAGTAAAGCATCGGAATCTATAACTAGTGTCACAGGAATGGTTCAAAACATAGACTGTAAGAAGAGTCAGTTTTCTTGTACTTAATTCGGCATTATGCCTTTTGTATTTAATTCCGATGCAATTTCTGTGTTTCATCGTCAATAAGAAGGTCAGAGCGATACAGTAAACCTGAAGTGAAGCATCGGAATCGATAACTAATGTCACAGGGATGTTTCAAAACACAGACTGTAAGAAGAGTTCGATTTATTGTATTTAAGTCGGCATTGTGCCTTTTGTATTTAATTCCGATGCAATTTCTGTGTTTCATCGTCAATAAGAAAGTCAGAGCGATACGGTAAACCTGAAGTAAAACATCGGAATCTATAATTAGTGTCACAGGAATGGTTCAGAACATAGACAGTAAGAGGAGTCAGTCTTCTTGTACTTAATTCGGCATTGTGCCTTTTGTATTTAATGTTGATGCAATTTCTGTGTTTCATCGTCAATAAGATGGTCAGAGGGATACAGTAAACCTTAAGTGAAGCATCGAAATCCATAACTAGTGTCACAGGAATGGTTCAAATCAAAGAGAGTGAGAAGAGTCAGTTTTCTTGTACTTAAGTCGGCATTTTGCCTTTTGTATTCAATTCCGATGCAATTACTGTGCTTCATCGTCAATAAGAAGGTCAGAGGGATACAGTAAACCTGAAGTGAAGCATCGGAATCTGTATCTAGTGTCACAGGAATGATTTAAAACATAGACACGGAAGAGTCAGTCTTCTTGTACTTAAGTGGGCATTGTGCCTTTTCTATTTAATTCCGATGCAATTTCAGCGTTACATCGTGGATAAGAAGGTCAGGGGGATACAGTAAACCTAAAGTGTAACATCGGAATCTATAACTAGTGTCACAGGAATTGTTCAAAACACAGTCTGTAAGATGAGTCAGTCTTCATGTACTTAAGTCGGCATTGTGCTTTTTCTATTTAATTCCGATGCAATTTCTGTGTTTCGTCGTCAATAAGAAGGTCCAAGGGATACAGTAAACCTGAAGTGAAGCATCGGAATCCATAACTAGTGTCACAGGAATGGTTCAAAACGTAGAGAGTAGGATGAGTTATTTTTCTTGATCTTAAGTCGGCATTGTACCTTTTATATTTAATTCCGATGCAACTTCTGTGTTTCATCGTCAATAAGAATGTCAGAGGGATACAGTGAACCTGAAGTGAAGCATCGGAACCTATAACTAGTGTCTCAGGAATGGTTCAAAACATATACAGTAGGAAGAGTCAGTCTTCTTTACTTAAGTCGGCATTGTGCCCTTTCTATTTAATTCCGATGCAATTTCTGTGTTTCGTCGTCATTAAGAAGGTCCAAGGGATGCAGTAAATCTGAATTGAAGCATCGGAATCTATAGCTAGTGTCACAGGAAAAGTTCAAAACACAGACAGTAAGAAGAGTCAGTCTTCTTGTACTTAAGTCTGCATTGTGCCTTTTGTATTGCATTCCGATGCAATATATGTGTTTCATCGTCAGTAAGATGGTCAGAGGGATACAGTAAACCTGAAGTGTAACATCGGAATTTACAACTAGTGTCACAGGAATGGTTCAAAACATAGACAGGAGGAAGAGTCAGTCTTATTGTACTTAATTTGCATTGTGCCTTTTCTGTTTAATTCCGATGCTATTTCCGTGTTTCGTCGTCAATAAGAGGGTCAGAGGGATACAGTAAACCTGAAGTGAAGCATCGAAATCTATAACTAGTGTCACAGGAATGGTTCAAAACATAGGCAGTAAGAAGAGTCAGTCTTCTTGTACTTAAGTCGGCATTGTGCCTTTTGTATTTAATTCCGATGCAATTTCTTTGTTTCATCGTCAATAAGAAGGTCCAAGGGATACAGTAAACATATAGTGAAGCATCGGAATCTAAAACTGGTCTCACAGGAAATGTTCAAATCATAGTCAGTAAGAAGAGACAGTCTTCTTGTACTTAAGTCGGCAATGTGCCTTTTCTATTTAATTCCGGTGCAATTTCTGTGTTTCGTCGTCACCAAGAAGGTCCAAGGGCTACAGTAAACCTGAAGTGAGGCAACGGAACCTAAAACCGGTCTCACAGGAAAGGCTCAAAACATAGAGAGTAAGAAGAGTCAGTCATCTTGTATTACAGTCGGCATTGTGCCTTTTGTATTTAATTCCGATGCAATTTCTGTGTTTCATCGGCAATAAGAAGGTCAGAGGGATACAGTAAACCTGAAGTGAAGCATCGGAATGTATAACTACTGTCACAGGAATGGTTAAAACATAGACAGTAGGAAGAGTCAGTCGTTTTGTACTTAAATCGGCATTCTGTCTTTTGTATTTAATCCCGATGCAATTTCTGTGTTTCGTCGTCAATAAGAAGGTCCAAGGGATAGAGTAAACCTGAAGTGAAGCATCGGAATCTAAAACTGCTCTCACAGGAAATGTTCAAATCATAGTCAGTAAGAAGAGTCAGTCTTCTTGTACTTAAGTCGGCATTGTGCCTTTTCTATTTAATTCCGATGCAATTTCTGTGTTTCAACGTCAATAAGAAGGTCCAGGGGATACAGTAAACATGAAGTGAAGCATCGGAATCTATAACTAGTGTCACAGGAATGGTTCAAAACATAGACAGTAAGAAGAGTCAGTCTTCTTGTACTTAAGTCGAAAATGTGCCTTTTCTATTTAATTCCGATGTAATTTCTGTGTTTCATCGTCAATAAGAATGTCAGAGGGGTACAGTAAACCTGAAGTGAAGCATCGGAATCTATAACTAGTGCCTCAGGAGTGGTTCAAAACATATACAGTAGAAAGAGTCAGTCTTCTTTACGTAAGTGGGCATTGTGCCTTTTCTATTTAATTCCGATGCAATTTCTGTGTTTCGTCGTCAATAAGAAGGTCCAAGGGATGCAGTAAATCTGAATTGAAGGTTCGGAATCTATAGCTAGTGTCACAGGAAAAGTTCAATTTACAGACAGTAAGAAGAGTCAGTGTTCTTGTACTTAAGTCGGCATTGTGCCTTTTGTATTTAATTCCGATGCAATTTCTGTGTTTCATAGTCAACAAGAAGGTCCAAGGGATACAGTAAACATATAGTGAAGCATCAGAATCTAAAACTGGTCTCACAGGAAATGTTCAAATCATAGTGAGTAAGAAGAGTCAATCTTCTTGTACTTATGTCGGCATTGTGCCTTTTCTATTTAATTCCGATGCAATTTCTGTGTTTCGTCGTCAATAAGAAGGTCCAAGGGATAGAGTAAACCTGAAGTGAAGCATCGGAATCTAAAACCGGACTCACAGGAAAGGTTCAAAACATAGAGAGTAAGAAGAGTCAGTCATCTTGTATTTGAGTCGGCATTGTGCCTTTTGTATTTAATTCCGATGCAATTTCTGTGTTTCATCGTCAAAAAGAAGGTCAGAGGGATACAGTAAACCTGAAGTGAAGCATCAGAATCTATAACTAGTGTCACAGGAATGGTTAAAACATAGACAGTAGGAAGAGTCAGTCGTTTTGTACTTAAGTCGGCATTGTGTCTTTTGTATTTAATCCCGATGCAATTTCTGTGTTTCGTCGTCAATAAGAAGGTCTAAGGGATACAGTAAACCTGAAGTGAAGCATCTGAATCTATATCTAATGTCACAGGAATGGTATAAAACATAGACACGGAAGAGTCAGTCTTCTTGTACTTAAGTCGGCCTTTTCGCTTTTCTTTTTAATTCCGATGCTATTTCTGTGTATCGTCGTCAATAAGAAGGTCCAAGGGATACACTAAACCTGAAGTGAAGCATCGGAATCTATAAGAAGTGTCACAGAAAAGGTTCAAAACATAGACAGTAAGAACAGTCAGTCTAATTGTACTTAAGTCGGCATTGTGCCTTATGTATTTAATTCCGATGCAATTTCTGTGTTTCATCGTCAATAAGAAGGTCCAAGAGATACAGTAAACATATAGTGCAGCATCGGAATCTAAAACTGGTCTCACAGGAAATGTTCACAACATAGTCAGTAAGAAGAGTCAGTCTTCTTGTACTTAAGTCGGCATTCTGCCGTTTGTATTTAATTCCGATGCAATTTCTGTGTTTCATCGTCAATAAGAATGTCAGAGGGTTTCAGTAAACCTGAAGTGAAGCATCGGAATCTATAACTAGTGTCACAGGAATGGTTCAAAACATAGACAGTAGGAAGATTCAGTCATCTTGTGCTTAAGTCAGCATTGTGCCTTTTGTATTTAATTCCGATGCAATTTCTGTGTTTCATCGTCAATAAGAAGGTCCAAGGGATACAGTAAACATATAGTGAAGCATCGGAATCCAAAACCGGTCTCACAGGAAAAGCTCAAAACATAGAGAGTAAGAAGAGAGAGTCATCTTGTATTTGAGTCGGCATTGCGATTTTGTATTTAATTCCGATGCAATTTCTGTGTTTAATCGGCAATAAGAAGTTTACAGGGATACAGTAAACCTGAAGTGAAGCTTCGGAGTCTATAACCAGTTTCACTGGAATGGTTAAAACATAGACAGTAGGAAGAGTCAGTCTTCTTGTACTTAAGTCAGCATTATGCCTTTTGTATTTAATTCCGATGCAGTTTCTGTGTTTCATCGTCAATAAGAAGGTCCAAGAGATACAGTAAACATATAGTGCAGCATCGGAATCTAAAACTGGTCTCACAGGAAATGTTCACAACATAGTCAGTAAGAAGAGTCAGTCTTCTTTTACTTAAGTCGGCATTCTGCCGTTTGTATTTAATTCCGATGCAATTTCTGTGTTTCATCGTCAATAAGAATGTCAGAGGGTTTCAGTAAACCTGAAGTGAAGCATCGGAATCTATAACTAGTGTCACAGGAATGGTTCAAAACATAGACAGTAGGAAGATTCAGTCATCTTGTACTTAAGTCGGCATTCTGCCTTTTCTAATTAATTCAAATGCAATTTCTGTGTTTCGTCGTCAATAAGAAGGTCAGAGGGATACAGTAAACCTGAAGTGAAGCTTCGGAATCTATATCTAGTGTCACAGGAAAGGTTCAAAACATGGACAGTAAGAAGAGTCTGACTTCTTGGACATGAGTCAGCATTGTGCTATTTGTATTTAGCTCCGATGCAACTACTGTGCTTCATCGTCAATAAGAAGGACAGAGGGATACAGTAAACCTAAAGTGAAGCATCGGAATCTATAACTAGTGTCACAGGAATGGTTCAAATCATACACAGCATGAAGAGTCAGTCTTCTTGTACTTAAGTCGGCATTGTGCCTTTTGTATTTAATTCCGATGCAATTTCTGTGTTTCATCGTCAACAAGAAGGTCCAAGGGATACAGTAAACATATAGTGAAGCATCAGAATCTAAAACTGGTCTCACAGGAAATGTTCAAATCATAGTCAGTAAGAAGAGTCAGTCTTCTTGTACTTATGTCGGCATTGTGCCTTTTGTATTTAATTCCGGTGCAATTTCTGTGTTTCATCGTCAAAAAGAAGGTCAGAGGGATAGAGTAAACCTGAAGTGAAGCATAAGAATTTATAACTAGTGTCACAGGAATGGTTAAAACATAGACAGTCGGAAGAGTCAGTCGTTTTGTACTTAAGTCGGCATTGTGTCTTTTGTATTTAATCCCGATGCAATTTCAGTGTTTCGTCGTCAACAAGAAGGTCAAAGGGATACAGTAAACCTAAAGTGAAGCATCGGAATCTATATCTAGTGTCACAGGAATGGTATAAAACATAGACACGGAAGAGTCAGTCTTCTTGTACTTAAGTCGGCATTTTGCCTTTTCTATTTAATTCCGATGCTATTTCTGTGTAGCGTCGTCAATAAGAAGGTCCAAGGGATACAGTAAACCTGAAGTGAAGCATCGGAAACTATAACTAGTGTCTCAGAAAAGGTGCAAAACATAGACAGTAAGAAGAGTCAGTCGTATTGTACTTAAGTCGGCAATGTGCCTTTTGTATTTAATTTTGATGCAATTTCTGTGTTTCATCGTCAATAAGATGGTCAGAGGGATACAGTAAACCTTAAGTGAAGCTTCGAAATCCATAACTAGTGTCACAGGAATGGTTCAAAACAAAGACAGTGAGAAGAGTTAATTTTCTTGTACTTAAGTCGGCATTTTGCCTTTTGTATTAAATTCCGATGCAATTTCTGTGTTTCATCGTCAATATGAAGGTCAGAGGGATACAGTAAACCTGAAGTGAAGTATCGGAATGTGTAACTAGTATCTCAGGAATGGTTCAAAACATAGACAGTAAGAAGAGTCAGTTTTCTTGTACTTAAGTCGGCATTGTGCCTTTTCTATTTAATTCCGATGCAATTTCTGTGTTTCATCGTCGATAAGAAGGTCCAAGGGATACAGTAAACATATAGTGAAGCATCGGAATGTAAAACTGGACTCACAGGAAATGTTGAAATCATAGTCAGTTGGAGGAGTCAGTCTTCATGTACTTAAGTCGGCATTGTGCCTTTTGTATTTATTTCTGATGCAATTACTGTTTTTCATCGTCAATAAGAAGGTCCAAGGGATACAGTAAACATATAGTGAAGTATCGCAATCTAAAACTGGTCTCACAGAAATTGTTCAAATCATAATCAGTAAGAAGACTCAGTCTTCCCTTACTTAAGTCAGCATTGTGCGTTTTGTATTTAATTCCGATGCAATTTCTGTGTTTCATCGTCAATAAGAAGCTCAAAGGTATACAGTAAACATATAATGAAGCATCGGAATCTAAAACTGGTCTCACAGGAAGTGTTCAAAAGATGGTCTGTAAGAAGAGTCAGTCTTGTTGTACTTAAGTCGGCATTCTGCCTTTTGTATTTAATTCCGATGCAATTTCTGTGTTTCATCGTCAATAAGAAGGTCCAAGGGATACAGTAAACATATAGTGAAGCATCAGAATCTAAAACTGGTCTCACAGGAAATGTTCAAAACATAGTCAGTGAGAAGAGTCTGTCTTCTTGTACTTAAGTCTTCATTTTGCATTTTCTATTTAATTCCGATGCAATTTCTGTGTTTCGTCGTCAATGAGAAGGCCAAGGGATACAGTAAACCTGAAGTGAAGCATCGTAATCTATATCTAGTGTCTCAGAAAAGGTTCAGAACATAGACAGTAAGAAGAGTCAGTCGTATTGTACTTAAGTCGGCATTGTGCCTTTTCTATTTAATTTCGATGCAATTTATGTGTTTCGTCGTCAATAAGAAGGCCCAAGGGATAGAGTAAACCTGTAGTGAAGCATCGGAATCTAAAACCGGACTCACAGGAAAGGTTCAAAACATAGAGAGTAAGAAGAGTCAGTCATCTTGTATTTGAGTCGGCATTGTGCCTTTTGTATTTATTTCCGATGCAATTTCTGTGTTTCATCGTCAAAAAGAAGGTCAGAGCGATACAGTAAACCTGAAGTGAAGCATCGGAATCGATAACTAATGTCACAGGAATGGTTCAGAACACAGACTGTAAGAAGAGTTCGATATCTTGTATTTAAGTCAGCATTGTGCCTTTTGTATTTAATTCCGATGCAATTTCTGTGTTTCATCGTCGATAAGATGGTCAGAGGGATACAGTAAACCTTAAGTGAAGCATCGAAATCCTTAACCAGTGTCACAGGAATGGTTCAAATCAAAAAGAGTAAGAAGAGTCAGTTTTCTTGTACTTAAGTCGGCATTTTGCCTTTTGTATTTAATTCCGATACAATTTCTGTGTTTCATCGTCAATACGATGGTCAGAGGGATACAGTAAACCTGAAGTGAAGCATCGGAATGTGTAACTAGTATCTCAGGAATGGTTCAAAACATAGACAGTAAGAAGAGTCAGTTTTCTTGTACTTAAGTCGGCATGTGCCTTTTCTATTTAATTCCGATGCAATTTCTGTGTTTCATCGTCGATAAGAAGGTCCAAGGTATACAGTAAACATATAGTGAAGCATCGGAATGTAAAACTGGTCTCACAGGAAATGTTGAAATCATAGTCAGTAGGAGGAGTCAGTCTTCATGTACTTAAGTCGACATTGTTCCTTTTGTATTTAGTTCTGATGCAATTTCTGTGTTTCATCTTCAATAAGAAGGTCCAAGGGATACAGCAAACATATAGTGAAGCATCGGAATCTAAAACTGGTCTCACAGAAAATGTTCAAAACATAATCAGTAAGAAGACTCAGTCTTCTTGTGCTTAAGTCGGCATTGTGCGTTTTGTATTTAATTCCGATGCAATATCTGTGTTTCATCGTCAATGAGAAGCTCCAAGGTATACAGTAAGCATATAGTGAAGCATCGGAATCTAAAACTGGTCTCACAGGAAGTGTTCAAAAGATGGTCAGTAAGAAGAGTCGGTCTTGTTGTACTTAAGTCGGCATTGTGCCTTTTGTATTTAATTCCGATGCAATTTCTGTGTTTCATCGTCAATAAGAAGGTCCAAGGGATACAGTGAACATACAGTGAAGCATCAGAATCTTTGACTGGTCACACAGGAAATTTTCAAAACATAGTCAGTAAGAAGAGTCAGTCTTCTTGTACTTAAGTCGGCATTGTGCCTTTTATATTTAATTCCGATGCAATTTCTGTGTTGCATCGTCAATATGGAAGGTCCACGGGATACAGTTAATCTGAAATGAAGCATCGGAATGTAAAACTGGTCTCACGGGAAAGGTTCAAAACATAGAGAGTAAGAAGAGTTAGGTTTCTTGTACTTAAGTCAGCATTGTGTATTTTCTATTTAATTCTGATTCAATTTCTGTGTTTCGTCGTCAGTAAAAATATCCAAGGGATACAGTAAACCTAATGTGAAGCATCGGAATCTGAAACCGGTCTCACAGGAAAGCTTTATAACATAGACAGTAAGAAGAGACAGTCTACTTGTACTTGAGTAGGCATTGTGACTTTTCTATTTAATTCCGATGCAATTTCTGTCATTCTTCGTCAATAAGAAGGTCAGAGGGATACAGAAAACCTGAAGTGAAGCACCGGAATCTATAACTAGTGCCACAGGAATGGTTCAAAACATAGACAGTAAGAAGAGTCAGTCTTCTTGTACTTAAGTCGGCATTGTGAATTTTCTATTTAATTCCGATGCAATTTCCTTGTTTACACGTCAAAAAGAAGGTCCATGGAATACAGTAAACCTGAAGTGAAGCATCGGAATCTAAAACCGGTCTCACAGGAAAGGTTCAAAACATAGTCAGTAAGAAGAGTCAGTTTTCTTGTACTTAAGTCGGCATTGTGCCTTTTCTATTTAATTCCGATGCAATATCTGTGTTTCATCGTCAATAAGACGGTCCAAGGGATACAGTAAACATATAGTGAAGCATCGGAATCTAAATCTGGTCTCACAGGAAATGTTCACAACATAGTCAGTAAGAAGAGTCAGTCTTCATGCACTTAAGTCGGCATTGTGCCGTTTGTACTTAATTCCGATGCAGTTTCTGTGTTTCATCGTTAATAAGAATGTCAGAGGGATACAGTAAACCTGAAGCGAAGCATCGGAATCTATAACAAGTGTCACAGGAATGGTTCAAGACATAGACAGTAGGAAGATTCAGTCTTCTTGTACTTAAGTCGGCATTGTGCCTTTTCTATTCAATTCAAATGCAATTTCTGTGTTTCGTCGTCAATACGAAGGTCAGAGGGATATAGTAAACCTGAAGTGAAGCATCGGAATCTATTTCTAGTGTCACAGGAAAGGTTCAAAACATAGACAGAAAGAAGAGTCAGTCTTCTTGGACATGAGTCGGCATTGTGCCATTTGTATTTAATTCCGATGCAATTACTGTGCTTCATCCTCAATAAGAAGGTCAGAGGGATACAGTAAACCTGAAGTGAAACATCGGAATCTGTATCTAGTGTCACAGGAATGGTTTAAAACATAGACACGGGAGAGTCAGTCTTCTTGTACTTAAGTCGGCA
Organism: Schistocerca americana; assembly: GCF_021461395.2. Lineage (NCBI taxonomy): Eukaryota > Metazoa > Arthropoda > Insecta > Orthoptera > Acrididae > Schistocerca > Schistocerca americana. The sequence continues at coordinate 17,667,334 of NC_060130.1, read as the reverse complement.
TTTTGCCTTTTCTATTTAATTCCGATGCAATTTCTGTGTTTCGTCGTCAATGAGAAGGTCCAAGAGTTACAGTAAACCTGAAGTGAAGCATCGGAATCTATAACTAGTGTCTCAGAAAAGGTTCAAAACATAGACAGTAAGAAGAGTCAGTCGTATTGTACTTAAGTCGGCATTGTGCCTTTTGTATTTAATTCCGATGCAATTTCTGTGTTTCATCGTCAATAAGAAGGTCCAAGGGATACAGTGAACATATAGTGGAGCATCAGAATCTAAAACTGGTCACACAGGAAATGTTCAAAACATAGTCAGTAAGAAGAGTCAGTCTTCTTGTACTTAAGTCGGCATTGTGCCTTTTATATTTAATTCCGATGCAATTTCTGTGTTTCATCGTCAATATGGAAGGTCCACGGGATACAGTAAAACTGAAATGAAGCATCGGAATGTAAAACTGGTCTCACAGGAAAGGTTCAAAACATAGAGAGTAAGAAGAGTTAGGATCCTTGTACTTAAGTCAGCATTGTGTATTTTCTATTTAATTCTGATTCAATTTCTGTGTTTCGTCGTCAGTAAGAAGATCCAAGGGATACAGTAAACCTAATGTGAAGCATCGGAATCTGAAACCGGTCTCACAGGAAAGCTTTATAACCTAGACAGCAAGAAGAGACAGTCCACTTGTACTTGAGTAGGCATTGTGACTTTTCTATTTAATTCCGATGCAATTTCTGTCTTTCTTCGTCAATAAGAAGGTCCAAGGGATACAGTAAACCTGAAGTGAAGCATCGCAATCTATAACTAGAGTCACAGGAATGGTTCAAAACATAGACAGTAGGAAGAGTCAGTCTTCTTGTACTTAAGTCGGCATTGTGCCTTTTTTATTTAATTCCGATGCAATTTCTGTGTTTCATCGTCAATAAGAAGGTCCAAGGGATACAGTAAACATATAGTGAAGCATCGGAATCTAAAACTGGTCTCACAGGAATTGTTCACAACATAGTCAGTAAGAAGAGTCAGTCTTCATGTACTTAAGTCGGCATTGTGCCGTTTGTACTTAATTCCGATGCAGTTTCTGTGTTTCATCGTCAATAAGAATGTCAGAGGGATACAGTAAACCTGAAGCGAAGCATCGGAATCTATAACAAGTGTCACAGGAATGGATCAAAACATAGACAGCAGGAAGATTCAGTCTTCTTGTACTTAAGTCGGCATTGTGCCTTCTCTGTTTAATTCAACTGCAATTTATGTGTTTCGTCGTCAATACGAAGGTCAGAGGGATACAGTAAACCTGAAGTGAAGCATCGGAATCTATATCTAGTGTCACAGGAAAGGTTCAAAACATAGACAGTAAAAGAGTCAGTCTTCTTGGACATGAGTCGGCATTGTGCCATTTGTATTTAATTCCGATGCAATTACTGTGCTTCATCGTCAATAAGAAGGTCCGAGGGATACAGTAAACCTGAAGTGAAGCATCGGAATCTGTATCTAGTGTCACAGGAATGGTTTAAAACATAGACACGGAAGAGTCAGTCTTCTTGTACTTAAGTCGGCATTGTGCTTTTTCTATTTAATTCCGATGCAATTTCTGTGCTTCGTCGTCAATGAGAAGGTCCAAGGGTTACAGTAAACCTGAAGTGAAGCATCGGAATCTATAACTAGTGTCTCAGAAAAGGTTCAAAACATAGACAGTAAGAAGAGTAAGTCGTATTGTACTTAAGTCGGCATTGTGCCTTTCCTATTTAATTCCGATCCAATTTCTGTGTTTCATCGTCAATAAGAATGTCCAAGGGATACAGTAAACCTGAAGCGAAGCATCGGAATCTATAACTAGAGTCACAGGAATGGTTCAAAACATAGACAGTAGGAAGAGTCAGTCTTCTTGTACTTAAGTCGGCATTGTGCCTTTTCTATTTAATTCCGAAGCAATTTCTGTGTTTCTTCGTCAATACGATGGTCAGAGAGATACAGTAAACCTGAAGTGAAGCATCGGAATCTATAACTAGTGTCACAGGAATGGTTCAAAACATAGACTGTAAGAAGAGTCAGTTTTCTTGTACTTAATTCGGCATTGTGCCTTTTGTATTTAATTCCGATGCAATTTCTGTGTTTCATCGTCAATAAGAAGGTCAGAGCGATACAGTAAACCTGAAGTGAAGCATCGGAATCGATAACTAATGTCACAGGGATGGTTCAAAACACAGACTGTAAAAAGAGTTCGATTTATTGTATTTAAGTCGGCATTGTGCCTTTTGTATTTAATTCCGATGCAATTACTGTGCTTCATCGTCAATAACAAGGTCAGAGGGATACAGTAAACCTGAAGTGAAGCATCGGAATCTGTATCTAGTGTCACAGGAATGGTTTAAAACATAGACACGTAAGAGTCAGTCTTCTTGTACTTAAGTCGGCATTGTGCCTTTTCTATTTAATTCCGATGCAATTTCTGTGTTTCGTCGTCAATGAGAAGGTCCAAGGGTTACAGTAAACCTGAAGTAAAGCATCGGAATCTATAACTAGTGTCTCAGAAAAGGTTCAAAACATAGACAGTAAGAAGAGTAAGTCGTATTGTACTTAAGTCGGCATTGTGCCTTTTGTATTTAATTCCGATGCAATTTCTCTGTTTCGTCGTCAATAAGAAGGTCAGAGGGATACAGTAAACCAGAAGTAAAGCATCGGAATCTATAATTAGTGTCACAGGAATGGTTCAAAATATAGACAGTAAGAAGAGTCAGTCTTCTTGTACTTAATTCGGCATTGTGCCTTTTGTATTTAATTCCGAAGCAATTTCTGTGTTTCATCGTCAATACGATGGTCAGAGAGATACAGTAAACCTGAAGTGAAGCATCGGAATCGATAACTAATGTCACAGGGACAGTTCAAAACACAGACTGTAAGAAGAGTTCGATTTATTGTATTTAAGTCGGCATTGTGCCTTTTGTATTTATTTCCGATGCAATTTCTGTGTTTCATCGTCAATAAGATAGTCAGAGCGATACAGTAAACCTGAAGTAAAACATCGGAATCTATAATTAGTGTCACAGGAATGGTTCAGAACATAGACAGTAAGAGGAGTCAGTCTTCTTGTACTTAATTCGGCATTGTGCCTTTTGTATTTAATGTTGATGCAATTTCTGTGTTTCATCGTCAATAAGATGGTCAGAGGGATACAGTAAACCTTAAGTGAAGCATCGAAATCCATAACTAGTGTCACAGGAATGGTTCAAATCAAAGAGAGTGAGAAGAGTCAGTTTTCTTGTACTTAAGTCGGCATTTTGCCTTTTCTATTTAATTCCGATGCAATTTCTGTGTTTCGTCGTCAATAAGAAGGTCAGAGGGATACAGTATACCTGAAGTAAAGCATCGGAATCTATAGTTAGTGTCACAGGAATGGTTCAAAACATAGACAGTAAGAAGAGTCAGTCTTCTTGTACTTAATTCGGCATTGTGCCTTATGTATTTAATTCCGAAGCAATTTCTGTGTTTCATCGTCAATACGATGGTCAGAGAGATACAGTAAACCTGAAGTGAAGCATCGGAATCTATAACTAGTGTCACAAGAATGGTTCAAAACATAGACAGTAAGAAGAGTCAGTTTTCTTGTACTTAATTCGGCATTGTGACTTTTGTATTTAATTCCGATGCAATTTCCGTGTTTCATCGTCAATAAGAAGGTCAGAGCGATACAGTAAACCTGAAGTGAAGCATCGGAATCGATAACTAATGTCACAGGAATGGTTCAAAACACAGACTGTAAGAAGAGTTCGATTTCTCGTACTTAAGTCGGCATTGTCCCTTTTGTATTTAATTCCGATGCAATTTCTGTGTTTCATCGTCAATAAGAAGGTCCAAGGCATACAGTAAACATATAGTGAAGCATCAGAATCTAAAACTGGTCTCACAGGAAATGTTCAAAACATAGTCAGTAAGAAGAGTCAGTCTTCTTGTACTTAAGTCGGCATTGTGCCTTTTATATTTAATTCCGATGCAATTTCTGTGTTTCATCGTCAATATGGAAGGTCCAAGGGATACAGTAAAACTGAAATAAAGCATCGGAATCTAAAACTGGTCTCACATATAAGGTTCAAAACGTAGACAGTAAGAAGAGTTAGGTTTCTTGTACTTAGGTCAGCATTGTGTATTATCTATTTAATTCTGATTCAATTTCTGTGTTTCGTCGTCAGTAAGATGGTCCAAGGGATACAGTAAACCTAATGTGAAGCATCGGAATCTGAAACCGGTCTCACAGGAAAGCTTTATAACATAGTCAGTAAGAAAAGACAGTCTACTTGTACTTCAGTAGGCATTGTGCCTTTTCTATTTAATTCCGATGCATTTTCTGTCTTTCTTCGTCAATAAGAAGGTCAGAGGGATACAGAAAACCTGAAGTGAAGCACCGGAAAATATAACTAGTGTCACAGGAATGGTTCAAAACATAGACGGTAAGAAGAGTCAGTCTTCTTGTACTTAAGTCGGCATTGTGAATTTTCTATTTAATTCCGATGCAATTTCTTTGTTTCGACGTCAATAAGAAGGTCCATGGGATACAATAAACCTGATGTGAAGCATCGGAATCTAAAACCGGTCTCACAGGAAAGGTTCAAAGCATAGTCAGTAAGAAGAGTCAGTCTTCTTGTACTTAAGTTGGCATTGTGCCTTTTCTATTTAATTCCGATGCAATTTCTGTGTTTCGTCGTCAATAAGAAGGACCAAGGGATACAGTCAACCTGAAGTGAAGCATCGGAATCTATAACTAGTGTCACAGGAATGGTTCAAAACATAGAGAGTAGGAAGAGTTAGACTTCTTGAACTTAAGTCGGCATTGTGCCTTTTCTATTTAATTCCGATGCAATTTCTGTGTTTCGTCGTCAATAAGAAGGTCCAAGGGATACAGTAAACATATAGTGAAGCATCGGAACCTACAACGGTTCTCACAGGAAATGTTCAAAACATAGTCAGTAAGAAGAGTCTGTCTTCTTGTACTTAAGTCGGCATTGGGCCTTTTCTATGTAATTCCGATGCAATTTCTGTGTTTCGACGTCAATAAGAAGGTCCACGGGATACAGTGAACCTGAAGTGAAGCATCGGAATCTATAACTAGTGTCACAGGAATGGTTCAAAATATAGACAGTAAGAAGATTTAGTCTACGTGTACTTAAGTCGGCATTGTGCCTTTTATATTTAATTCCGATGCAATTTCTGTGTTTCATCGTCAATAAGAAGGTCCTAGGGATACAGTAAGCCTGAAGTGAAGCATCGGAATCTATAACTAGTGTCACAGGAAAGGTTCAAAACATAGACAGTAAGGAGAGTCAGTCTTCTTGTACTTAAGTCGGCATTGTGCCTTTTCTACTTGATTCCGATGCAATTTCTGTGTTTCATCGTCATTAAGAAGGTCCAAGGGATACTGTAAACCTGAAGTGAAGCATCGGAATCCATAACTAGTGTCAAATGAATCTTTCAAAACATAGCAGAAGGAATAGTTGCTTTTCTTAAACTTCAGTCGGCATTGTGCCTCTTCTTTTTAAATCCGATGCAATTTCTGCGTTTCGTCGTCAATAAGAAGGTCCAACGGATACAGTAAACATACAGTGAATCGTCGGAATCTAAAACTGGTCTCACAGGAAATGTACAAAACATAGTCAGTAAGAAGAGTCAGTCTTCTTGTACTTAAGTTGGCATTGTGCCTTTTCTATTTAATTCCGATGCAATTTCTGTGTTTCGTCGAAAATAAGGAGGACCAAGGGATACAGTAAAGCTGAAGTGAAGCATCGGAATCTATAACTAGTGTCATAGGAATGGTTCAAAACATAGAGAGTAGGAAGAGTTAGTCTTCTTGAACGTAAGTCGGCATTGTGCCATTTCTACTTAATTCCGATGCAATTTCTGTGTTTCGTCGTCAATAAGAAGGTCAGAGGGATACAGCAAAACCTGAAGTGAAGCATCGGAATCTATATCTAGTGTCACAGGAAAGGTTCAAAACATAGACAGTAAGAAGAGTCAGTCTTCTTGGACATAAGTCGGCATTGTGCCATTTGTATTTAATTCCGATGCAATTACTGTGCTTCATCGTCGGCATGAACAGTAAGGAGAGTCAGTCTTCTTGTACTTAAGGCGGCATTGTACCTTTTCTATTTAATTCCCATGCAATTTCTGTGTTTCGACGTCAATAAGAAGGTCCAGGGGATACAGTGAACCTGAAGTGAAGCATCGGAATCTATAACTAGTGTCACAGGAATGGTTCAAAATATAGACAGTAAGAAGATTTAGTCTACTTGTACTTATGTCGGCATTGTGCCTTTTCTGTTTAATTCCGATGCAATATCTGTGTTTCATCGTCAATAAGAAGGTCCAAGGGAGACAGTAAACATATAGTGAAGCATCGGAATCTAAAACTGGTCTCACAGGGAATGTTCAAAACATAGTCAGTAAGAAGAGTCGGTCTTCTTGTACTTAAGTCGGCAATTTGACTTTTCTATTTAATTCCGATGCAATTTCTGTGTTTCGTCGTCAACAAGAAGGTCCATGGGATACAGTAAACCTGAAGTGAAGCAACGGAATCTAAAACCGGTCTCACAGGAAAGGATCAAATCACAGAGAGTAAGAAGGGCCAGTCATCTTGTATTTGAGTCGGCATTGTGCGTTTGTATTTAATTCGGATGCAATTTCTGTGTTTCATCGTCAATAAGAAGGTCACAGGGATACACTAAACCTGAAGTGAAGCATCGGAGTTTATAACTAGTGTCACAGGAATGGTTAAAACATAGACAGTAAGAAGAGTCAGTCTTCTTGGACATGAGTCGGCATTGTGCCATTTGTATCTAATTCCGATGCAATTACTGTGCTTCATCGTCAATAAGAAGGTCAGTGGGATACAGTAAACCTGAAGTGAAGCATCGGAATCTATAACTAGTTTCACAGGAATGGTTCAAAACATAGACAGTAGGAAGGGTCAGTCTTCTTGTACTTAAGTCGGCATTGTGCATTTTCTATTTAATTCCGATGCAATATCTGTGTTTCGTCGTCAATAAGAAGGTCAGCGGGATACAGTTAACGTGAAGTGAAGCATCGGAATCTATAATTAGTGTCACAGGAATGGTTCAAACCATACACAGCAAGAACAGTCAGTCTTCTTGTACTAAAGTCGGCATTGTGCCTTTTGTAGCCTTTTGTATTTAATTCCGATGCATTTTCAGTGTTTCGTCGTCTTGAGAAGGTCCAAGGGATACAGTAAACCTGAAGTGGTGCATCGGAATCTATAACCAGTGTCACAGGAATGGTTCAAAACATAGACAGTTAGAAGAGTCAGTCTTCTTGTAATTATGTCGGCATTGTGCCATAAGCATTTAATTCCGATGCAATTTCTGTGTTTCATCGTCAATAAGGACGTCCAAGGGATACAGTAAACATATAGTGAAGCATCGGAATCTAAAACTGGTCTCACAGTAATGTTTAAATCAAAGTAAGTAAGAAGAGTCAGTCCCCTTATACCTAAGTCGGCATTTTGCCTTTTCTATTTAAGTCCGATGCAATTTCTTTGTTTGACCGTCAATAAGAAGGTCAGAGGGATACAGTAAACCTGAAGTGAAGCATCGGAATCTATAACTAGTGTCACAGGAATGGTTAAAACATAGACAGTAGGAAGAGTCAGCCTTCTTGTACTTATGTCGGCATTGTGCCTTTTGTATTTAATCCCGATTCAATTTCTGTGTTTGGTCGTCAATAAGAAGGTCCAAGGGATACAGTAAATCTGAAGTGAAGCATCGGAATCTATAACTAGTGTCACAGGAATTGCTCAAAACATAGACAGTAAGTTGAGTCAGTCTTCTTGTACTTAAGTCGGCATTGTGCCTCTTGTATTTATTTCCGATGCAAATTCTGTCTTTCATCGTCAATAAGAAGGTCCAAAGGATACAGTAAACCTGAAGTGAAGCATCGGAATCTATATCAAGTGTCACAGGGGTGGTTCTATACATAGACACGGAAGATTCAGTCTTCTTGTACTTAAGTCGGCATTGTGCCTTTTCTATTTAATTCCGATGCAATTTCTGTGTTTCGTCGTCAATAAGAAGGTCCAAGCGATACAGTAATCCTGAAGTGAAGCATCGGAATCTGTAACTAGTGTCAGAGAAAAGGGTCGAAACATAGACTGTAAGAACTGTCAGTCTTCTTGTACTTAAGTTGGCATTGTGCCTTTTGTATTTAATTCCGATGCAATTTCTGTGTTTCATCGTCAATAAGATGGTCCAAGGGATACAGTAAACCTGAAGTGAAGCATCGGAATCTATAACTAGTGTCACAGTAATGGTTCAAAACATAGACAGTAAGAAGAGTCTGTCTTCTTGTACTTAAGTCGGCATTGTGTATTTTGTATTTAATTCCGATGCAATTTCTGTGTTTCTTCGTCAATAAGAAGGTGCAAGGGATACAGTAAACATATAGTGAAGCATCGGAATCTAAAACTGGTCTCACAGGAAAAGTTCAAATCATAGTCAGTAAGAGGAGTCAGTCTTCTTATACTTAAGTCGGCCTTGTGCCTTTTGTATTTAATTCCGATGCACTTTCTATGTTTCAGCATCAATAAGAAGGTCCAAGGGATACAGTAAACATATAGTGAAGCATCGGAATCTAAAACTGGTCTCACAGGAAAAGTTCAAATCATAGTCAGTAAGAAGTGTCAGTCTGCTTATACTTAAGTCGGCATTGTGCCTTTCGTATGTAATTACGATGCAATTTCTGTGTTTCATCGTAAACAAGAACGTCCAAGGGATACAGTAAACATATAGTGAAGCATCGGAAACTAAAACTGGTCTCACAGGAACTGTTCAAATCATAGTCAGTAAGAAGAGTCATACTTCTTGCACTTATGTCGGCATTGTGCCTTTTCAATTTAATTCCGATGCAATTTCTGCGTTTCGTCGTCAATAAGGAGGTCCAAGGGATACAGTAATCCTGGAGTGAAGCATCGGAATCTAAAACCGGTCTCACAGGAAAGGTTCAAAACATAGAGAGTAAGAAGAGCCAGTCATCTTTAATTTGAGTCGGCACTGTGCCTTTTGTATTTAATTCCGATGTAATTTCTGTGTTTCATCGTCAATAAGAAGGTCAGAGGGATACAGTAAACCTGAAGTGAAACATCGGAATCTATAACTAGTGTCACAGGAATGGTTAAAACATAGACAGTAGGAAGAGTCAGTCTTCTTAAACTTAACTCGGCATTGTGCCTTTTGTATTTAATCATGATTCAATCTCTGTGTTTCGTCGTCAATAAGAAGGTCCAAAGGATACAATAAACCTGAAGTGAAGGATCGGAATCTATAACTAGTGTCACAGGAGTGGTTCAAAACATAGACAGTAAGAAGAGTCTGTCTTCTTGTACTTAAGTCGGCATTGTGCCTTTTGTATTTAATACCGATGCAATTTCTGTGTTTCATCGTCAATAAGAGTGTCAGAGGGATACAGTAAACCTGAAGTGAAGCATCGCAATCTATAACTAGTGTCATAGGAATGGTTCAAAGCATAGACAGTTTGAAGAGTCAGGTTGCTTGTACTTAAGTCGGCATTGTGCCTTTTCTATTTAATTCCGATGCTATTTCAGTGTTTCGTCGTCAATAAGAAGGTAAGAGGGATACAATAAACCTGAAGTGAAGCATCGGAATCTATAGCTAGTGTCACAGGAAAGGTTCAAAACATAGACAGTAAGAAGAGTGAGTCATCTTGTACATGAGTCGGATTGTGCCTTTTGTGTTTGATTACGATGCAATTACTGTGTTTCATCGTCAATAAGAACGTTAGAGGGATACAGTAAACCTGAAGTGAAGCATCGGAATCTATAACTAGTGTCACAGGAATGGTTCAAATCATACACAGCATGAAGAGTCAGTCTTCTTGCACTTAAGTCGGCATTGTGCCCTTTGTATTTAATTCCGATGCAATTTCTGTGTTTCATCGTCAGAAAGAAGGTCCAAGGGATACAGTAAACATATAGTGAAGCATCGGAATCTAAAACTGGTCTCACAGGAAATGTTCAAATCATAGTCAGTAAGAAGAGTCAGTCTTGTTGTACTTATGTCGGCATTGTGACTTTTCTAGTTAATTCCGATGCAATTTCTGTGTTTCGCCGACAATAAGAAGGTCCAAGGGGTACAGTAACCCTGAAGTGAAGCATCAGAATCTAAAACCGGTCTCACAGGAAAGGTTCAAAGCATAGAGAGTAATAAGAGCCAGTCATCTTGAATTTGAGTCAGCATTGTGCCTTTTATATTTAATTCCGATGCAATTTCTGTGTTTCATCGTCTATAAGAAGGTCAGAGGGATACAGTAAACCTGAAGTGAAGCATCGGAATCTATAACTAGTGTCACAGGATTGGTTAAACCATAGACAGTAGGAAGAGTCAGTCTTCTTGTACTTAAGTCGGCATTGTGCCTTTTTTATTTAATCCCGATGCAATTTCTGTGTTTCGTCGTTAATGAGAAGGTCCAAGGGATACAGTAAACCTGAAGTGAAGCATCGGAATCTATAACTAGTGTCACAGGAATGGTTCAAAACATAGACAGTAAGAAGAGTCAGTCTTCTTGTACTTATGTCGGTATTGTGCCTTTTCTATTTACTTCCAATGCAATTTCTGTGTTTCGTCGTCAATATGGAGGTCCAAGGGATACAGTAATCCTGAAGTGAAGCATCGGAATCTAAAACTGGTCTCACAGGAAAGGTTCAAAACATAGAGAGTGAGAAGAGCCAGTCATCTAGTATTTTATTCGGCATTGTTCCTTTTGTATTTAATTCCGATGCAATTTCTGTGTTTCACCGTCAATAAGAAGGTCAGAGGGATACAGTAAACCTGAAGTGAAGCATCGGAATCTATAACTAGTGCCACAGGAATGGTTAATACATAGACAGTAGGAAGAGTCAGTCTTCTTGTACTTATGTCGGCATTGTGCCTTATGTATTTAATCCCGATTCCATTTCTGTGTTTCGTCGTCAATAAGAAGGTCCAAGGGATACAGTAAACCTGAAGTGAAGCATCGGAATCTATAACTAGTGTCAATGGAATTGTTCAAAACATAGACAGTAAGAAGAGTCAGTCTTCTTGTACTTAAGTCGGCATTGTAATTTTTGTATTTAATTCCGATGCAAATTATGTGTTTCATCGTCAATAAGAAGGTCCAAGGGATACAGTAAACCTGAAGTGAAGCTTCGGAATCTATAACTAGTGTCACAGGAATGGTTCAAAACATAGACAGTAAGAAGAGTCAGTCTTCTTGTACTTAAGTCGGCATTGTGCCTTTTGTATTTAATTACGATGCAATTTCTGTGTATCATCGTCAATAGGAGTGTCAGAGGGATACAGTGAACCTGAAGTGAAGCATAGGAATCTATAACTAGTGTCACAGAAAAGGTTCAAAACATACACTGTAAGAAAAGTCAGTCTTCTTGTACTTAAGTCAGCATTGTGCCTTTTGTATTTATATCCGATGGAAATTCTGTGTTTCGTCGTCAATAAGAAGGTCAGCGGGATACAGTTAACGTGAAGTGAAGCATCGGAATCTATAATTAGTGTCACAGGAATGGTTCAAACCATACACAGCAAGAACAGTCAGTCTTCTTGTACTAAAGTCGGCATTGTGCCTTTTGTAGCCTTTTGTATTTAATTCCGATGCATTTTCAGTGTTTCGTCGTCTTGAGAAGGTCCAAGGGATACAGTAAACCTGAAGTGGTGCATCGGAATCTATAACCAGTGTCACAGGAATGGTTCAAAACATAGACAGTTAGAAGAGTCAGTCTTCTTGTAATTATGTCGGCATTGTGCCATAAGCATTTAATTCCGATGCAATTTCTGTGTTTCATCGTCAATAAGAACGTCCAAGGGATACAGTAAACATATAGTGAAGCATCGGAATCCATAACTAGTGTCACAGGAATGGTTCAAAACGTAGAGAGTAGGATGAGTTATTTTTCTTGTACTTAAGTCGGCATTGTGCCTTTTCTATTTAATTCCGATGCAATTTCTGTGTTTCGTCGTCAATAAGAAGGTCCAAGCGATACAGTAATCCTGAAGTGAAGCATCGGAATCTGTAACTAGTGTCAGAGAAAAGGGTCGAAACATAGACTGTAAGAACTGTCAGTCTTCTTGTACTTAAGTTGGCATTGTGCCTTTTGTTTTTAATTCCGATGCAATTTCTGTGTTTCATCGTCAATAAGATGGTCCAAGGGATACAGTAAACCTGAAGTGAAGCATCGGAATCTATAACTCGTGTCACAGTAATGGTTCAAAACATAGACAGTAAGAAGAGTCTGTCTTCTTGTACTTAAGTCGGCATTGTGTATTTTGTATTTAATTCCGATGCAATTTCTGTGTTTCTTCGTCAATAAGAAGGTGCAAGGGATACAGTAAACATATAGTGAAGCATCGGAATCTAAAACTGGTCTCACAGGAAAAGTTCAAATCATAGTCAGTAAGAGGAGTCAGTCTTCTTATACTTAAGTCGGCATTGTGCCTTTTGTATTTAATTCCGATGCAGTTTCTGTGTTTCAGCATCAATAAGAAGGTCCAAGGGATACAGTAAACATATAGTGAAGCATCGGAATCTAAAACTGGTCTCACAGGAAAAGTTCAAATCATAGTCAGTAAGAAGTGTCAGTCTGCTTATACTTAAGTCGGCATTGTGCCTTTTGTATGTAATTACGATGCAATTTCTGTGTTTCATCGTAAACAAGAACGTCCAAGGGATACAGTAAACATATAGTGAAGCATCGGAAACTAAAACTGGTCTCACAGGAACTGTTCAAATCATAGTCAGTAAGAAGAGTCATACTTCTTGCACTTATGTCGGCATTGTGCCTTTTCAATTTAATTCCGATGCAATTTCTGCGTTTCGTCGTCAATAAGGAGGTCCAAGGGATACAGTAATCCTGGAGTGAAGCATCGGAATCTAAAACCGGTCTCACAGGAAAGGTTCAAAACATAGAGAGTAAGAAGAGCCAGTCATCTTTAATTTGAGTCGGCACTGTGCCTTTTGTATTTAATTCCGATGTAATTTCTGTGTTTCATCGTCAATAAGAAGGTCAGAGGGATACAGTAAACCTGAAGTGAAACATCGGAATCTATAACTAGTGTCACAGGAATGGTTAAAACATAGACAGTAGGAAGAGTCAGTCTTCTTAAACTTAACTCGGCATTGTGCCTTTTGTATTTAATCATGATTCAATCTCTGTGTTTCGTCGTCAATAAGAAGGTCCAAAGGATACAATAAACCTGAAGTGAAGGATCGGAATCTATAACTAGTGTCACAGGAGTGGTTCAAAACATAAACAGTAAGAAGAGTCAGTCTTCTTGTACTTAAGTCGGCATTGTGCCTTTTGTATTTAATACCGATGCAATTTCTGTGTTTCATCGTCAATAAGAGTGTCAGAGGGATACAGTAAACCTGAAGTGAAGCATCGCAATCTATAACTAGTGTCACAGGAATGGTTCAAAGCATAGACAGTTTGAAGAGTCAGGTTGCTTGTACTTAAGTCGGCATTGTGCCTTTTCTATTTAATTCCGATGCTATTTCAGTGTTTCGTCGTCAATAAGAAGGTAAGAGGGATACAATAAACCTGAAGTGAAGCATCGGAATCTATAGCTAGTGTCACAGGAAAGGTTCAAAACATAGACAGTAAGAAGAGTGAGTCATCTTGTACATGAGTCGGATTGTGCCTTTTGTGTTTGATTACGATGCAATTACTGTGTTTCATCGTCAATAAGAACGTTAGAGGGATACAGTAAACCTGAAGTGAAGCATCGGAATCTATAACTAGTGTCACAGGAATGGTTCAAATCATACACAGCATGAAGAGTCAGTCTTCTTGCACTTAAGTCGGCATTGTGCCCTTTGTATTTAATTCCGATGCAATTTCTGTGTTTCATCGTCAGAACGAAGGTCCAAGGGATACAGTAAACATATAGTGAAGCATCGGAATCTAAAACTGGTCTCACAGGAAATGTTCAAATCATAGTCAGTAAGAAGAGTCAGTCTTGTTGTACTTATGGCGGCATTGTGACTTTTCTAGTTAATTCCGATGCAATTTCTGTGTTTCGCCGTCAATAAGAAGGTCCAAGGGGTACAGTAACCCTGAAGTGAAGCATCAGAATCTAAAACCGGTCTCACAGGAAAGGTTCAAAGCATAGAGAGTAATAAGAGCCAGTCATCTTGAATTTGAGTCAGCATTGTGCCTTTTATATTTAATTCCGATGCAATTTCTGTGTTTCATCGTCTATAAGAAGGTCAGAGGGATACAGTAAATCTGAAGTGAAGCATCGGAATCTATAACTAGTGTCACAGGATTGGTTAAACCATAGACAGTAGGAAGAGTCAGTCTTCTTGTACTTAAGTCGGCATTGTGCCTTTTTTATTTAATCCCGATGCAATTTCTGTGTTTCGTCGTTAATGAGAAGGTCCAAGGGATACAGTAAACCTGAAGTGAAGCATCGGAATCTATATCAAGTGTCACAGGAATGGTTCTAAAAATAGACACGGAAGAGTCAGTCTTCTTGTACTTAAGTCGGCATTGTGCCTTATTTATTTAATTCCGATGCAATTTCTGTGTTTCGTCGTCAATAGGAGGGTCCAAGGGATAGAGTAAACCTGAAGTTAAGCATCGGAATCTATAACTAGTGTCACAGGAATGGTTCAAAACATAGACAGTAAGAAGAGTCAGTCTTCTTGTACTTATGTCAGTATTGTGCCTTTTCTATTTACTTCCAATGCAATTTCTGTGTTTCGTCGTCAATATGGAGGTCCAAGGGATACAGTAATCCTGAAGTGAAGCATCGGAATCTAAAACTGGTCTCACAGGAAAGGTTCAAAACATAGAGAGTGAGAAGAGCCAGTCATCTAGTATTTTATTCGGCATTGTTCCTTTTGTATTTAATTCCGATGCAATTTCTGTGTTTCACCGTCAATAAGAAGGTCAGAGGGATACAGTAAACCTGAAGTGAAGCATCGGAATCTATAACTAGTGCCACAGGAATGGTTAATACATAGACAGTAGGAAGAGTCAGTCTTCTTTTACTTATGTCGGCATTGTGCCTTATGTATTTAATCCCGATTCCATTTCTGTGTTTCGTCGTCAATAAGAAGGTCCAAGGGATACAGTAAACCTGAAGTGAAGCATCGGAATCTATAACTAGTGTCAATGGAATTGTTCAAAACATAGACAGTAAGAAGAGTCAGTCTTCTTGTACTTAAGTCGGCATTGTAATTTTTGTATTTAATTCCGATGCAAATTATGTGTTTCATCGTCAATAAGAAGGTCCAAGGGATACAGTAAACCTGAAGTGAAGCTTCGGAATCTATAACTAGTGTCACAGGAATGGTTCAAAACATAGACAGTAAGAAGAGTCAGTCTTCTTGTACTTAAGTCGGCATTGGGCTATTTGTATTTAATTACGATGCAATTTCTGTGTATCATCGTCAATAGGAGTGTCAGAGGGATACAGTGAACCTGAAGTGAAGCATAGGAATCTATAACTAGTGTCACAGAAAAGGTTCAAAACATACACTGAAAGAAAAGTCAGTCTTCCTGTACTTAAGTCAGCATTGTGCCTTTTGTATTTAATTCCGATGGAAATTCTGTGTTTCGTCGTCAATAAGAAGGTCCAAGGGATACAGTAAACCTGAAGTGAAGCATCGGAATCTATAACTAGTGTCAATGGAATTGCTCAAAACATAGACAGTAAGAAGAGTCAGTCTTCTTGTATGTAAGTCGGCATTGTGCCTTTTGTATTTAATTCCGATGCAATTTCTGTGTTTCATCGTCAATAAGAAGGTCAGAGGGATACAGAAAACCTGAAGTGAAGCTTCGGAATCTATAACTAGTGTCACAGGAATGGTTTAAAACATAGACGGTAAGAAGAGTGAGTCTTCTTGTACTTAAGTCGGCATTGTGCTTTTTGTATTTAATCCCGATTCAATTTCTGTGTTTCGTCGTCAATAAGAAGGTCCAAGGGATACAGAATACCTGCAGTGAAGCATCGGAATCTATATCAAGTGTTACAGGAATGGTTCTAAACATAGACACGGAAGAGTCAGTTTTCTTGTACTTAAGACGGCATGGTGAATTCTCTATTTAATTCCGATGTACTTTCTGTGTTTCATCATCAATAAGAAGGTCCAAGGGAGACAGTAAACATATAGTGAAGCATCGGAATCCAAAACTGGTCTCATAGGAAATGTTCAAATCATAGTCAGTAAGAAGAGTCAGTCTTCTTGTACATGAGTCGGCATTGTGCATTTTGTATTTATGTCCGATGCAATTACTGTGTTTCATCGTCAATAAGAAGGTCAGTGGGATACAGTAAACCTGAAGTGAAGCATCGGAATCTATAACTAGTGTCACAGGAATAGTTCAAAGTATACACAGCAAGAATAGTCAGTCTTCTTGTACTTAAGTCGGCATTGTGCCTTTTGTATTCAATTCCGATGCAATTTCTGTGTTTCATCGTCAACAAGAAGGTCCAAGGGATACCGTAAACATATAGTGAAGCATCGGACTCTAAAACTGGTCCCACAGGAAATGTTCAAATCATAGTCAGTAAGAAGAATCCGTCTTGTTGTACTTATGTCGGCATTGTGCCTTTTCAATTTACTTCCGATGCAATTTCTGTGTTTCGTCGTCAATAAGGAGGACCAAGGGATACAGTAATCCTGAAGTGAAGCATCGGAATCTGAAACCGGTCTCACAGGAAAGGTTCAAAACTTAGAGAGTAAGATGAGCCAGTCATCTTGCATTTGAGTCGGCATTGTACTTTTGTATATAATTCCGATCCAATTTCTGTGTCTCATCGTCAATAAGAAGGTCAGAGGGATACAGTATACCTGAAGTGAAGCATCGGAATCTATAACTAGTGTCACAGGAATGGTTAATACATAGACAGTAGGATGAGTCAGTCTTCTTGTACTTAAGTCGGCATTGTGCCTTTTGTATTTAATCCCGATTCAATTTCTGTGTTTCGTCGTCAATAAGAAGGTCCAAGAGATACAGTAAACCTGACGTGACACATCGGAATCTATAACTAGTGTCAATGGAATTGCTCAAAACATAGACAGTAAGAAGAGTCAGTCTTCTTGTACTTAAGTCGGCATTGTACCTTTTGTATATTAAATTCCGATGCAAATTCTGTGTTTCATCGTCAATAAGAAGGTCCAAAGGATACAGTAAACCTGAAGTGAAGCTGCGGAATCTATAACTAGTGTCACAGGAATGGTTTAAAACATAGACAGTAAGAAGAGTCAGTCTTCTTGTACTTAAGTCGGCATTGTGCCTTTTCTATTTAATTCCGATGCAATTTCTGTGTTTCGTCGTCAGTAAGATGGTCCAAGGGATACAGTAAACCTGAAGTGAAGCATCGGAATCTAAAACTAGTGTCACAGAAAAGGTTCAAAACATAGACAGTAAGAAGAGTCAGTCTTCTTGTACTTGAGTCGGGGTTGTGCCTTTTGTATTTAATTCCAATGCAATTTCTGTGTTTCATCGTCAATAAGAAGGTCAGAGGGATACAGTAAACCTGAAGTGAAGCTTCGGAATCTATAACTAGTGTCAGAGGAATGGTTTAAAGCGTAGACAGTGAGAAGAGTGAGTCTTCTTGTACTTAAGTCGGCATTGTGCCTTTTGTATTTAATCCCGATTCAATTTCTGCGTTTCGTCGTCAATAAGAAGGTCCAAGGGATACAGTAAACCTGAAGTGAAGCATCGGAATCTATATCAAGTGTCACAGGAATGGTTCTCAACATAGTCAGGGATGAGTCAGTCTTCTTTTACTTAAGTCGGCTTTGTGCCTTTTCCATTTAATTCCGATGCAATTTCTGTGTTTCGTCGTCAATAAGAAGGTCCAAGGGATACAGTAAACCTGAAGTGAAGCATCGGAATCTGTAACTAGTGTCAAAGAAAAGGTTCAAAACATAGACAGTAATAACTGTCAGTCTTCTTGTACTTAAGTCGGCATTGTGCCTTTTGTATTTAATTCCGATTCAATTTCTGTGTTTCATCGTCAATAAGAAGGTCCAAGGGATACAGTAAACCAGAAGTGTAGCATCGTAATCTATAACTAGAGTCACAGGAATGGTTCAAAACATAGACAGTAGGAAGAGTCAGTCTTCCTGTACTTAAGTCGGCATTGTGCCTTTTCTATTTCATTACGATGCAATTTCTGTGTTTCGTCGTCAATAAGAAGGTCAGAGGGATACAGTAAACCTGAAGTGAAGCATCGGAATCTAAAACTAGTGTCACAGGACTATTTCATAACATACACAGCAAGAAGAGTCAGTCTTGTTGTACTTAAGTCGGCATTGTGCCTTTTGTATTTAATTCCGAGGCAATTTCTGTGTTTCATCGTCAATAACAAGGTCCAAGGGATACAGTAAACCTGAAGTGAAGCATCGGAATCTATAACTAGTGTCACCGTTATGGTTCAAATCATAGACATTAAGAAGAGTCAGTCTTCTTGTACTTAAGTCGGAATTGTGCCTTTTGTATTTAATTCCGATGCAATTTCTGTGTTTCTTCGTCAATAAGAAGGTCCAAGGGATACAGTAAACCTGAAGTGAAGCATCGGAATCTATAACTAGAGTCACAGAAATGGTTCAAAACATAAACAGTAAGAAGAGTCAGTCTTCTTGTACTTAAGTCGGCATTGTGCCTTTTGTATTTAATTCTGATGCAATTTCTGTGTTGCTTCGTCAATAAGAAGGTCCAAGGGATACAGAAAACATATAGTGAAACATCGGAATCTAAAACTGGTCTCACAGGAAATGTTCAAAACATAGACAGTAAGAAGAGTCAGTCTTCTTGTACTTACGTCGGCACTGTGCCGTTTGTATTTAAATCAGATGCAATTTCTGAGTTTCATCGTCAATACGAATGTCAGAGGGATACAGTGAACCTGAAGTGAAGCATCGGAATCTATAAGTAGTGTCACAGGAATGGTTCAAAACATAGACAGTCGGAAGAGTCAGTCTTCTTGTTTTATGTCGGCATTGTGCCTTTTCTATTTAATTCCGATGCAATTTCTGTGTTTCGTCGTCAATAAGAATGTCCAAGGGATACAGTAAACCTGAAGTGAAGAATCGGAATCTATATCTAGTGTCACAGGAAAGGTTCAAAACATAGACAGTAAGAAGAGTCAGTCTTCTTGTACATGAGACGGCATTGTGCATTTTGCATTTAATTCCGATGCAATTACTGTGTTTCATCGTCAATAAGAAGGTCAGAGGGATACAGTAAACCTGAAGTGAAGCATCGGAACCTATAACTAGTGTCACAGGAATGTTTCAAAACATACACAGCAAGAAGAGTCAGTCTTCTTGTACTTATGTCGGTATTGTGCCTTTTCTATTTACTTCCAATGCAATTTCTGTGTTTCGTCGTCAATATGGAGGTCCAAGGGATACAGTAAACCTGAAGTGAAGCATCGGAATCTATAACTAGTGCCACAGAAATGGTTAATACATAGACAGTAGGAAGAGTCAGTCTTCTTGTACTTAAGTCAGCATTGTGCCTTATGTATTTTATCCCGATTCAATTTCTGTGTTTCGTCGTCAATAAGAAGGTCAAAGGGATACAGTAAACCTGAAGTGAAGCATCGGAATCTATAACTAGTGTCACAGGAATGGTTCAAAACATAAACAGTAAGAAGAGTCAATCTTCTTGTACTTAAGTCGGCATTGTGCCATTTGTATTTAATTCCGATGCTATTTCTGTGTTTCATCGTCGATAAGAAGGTGCGACGGATACAGTAAACCTGAATTGGAGCATCGGAATCTATAACTAGTGTCAATGGAATTGCTCAAAACATAGACAGTAAGAAGAGTCAGTCTTCTTGTACTTAAGTCGGCATTGTACTTTTTGTATTTAACTCCGATGAAAATTTTGTGTTTCATCGTCAACAAGAAGGTCCAAGGGATACAGTAAACCTGAAGTGAAGCTTCGGAATCTATAACTAGTGTCACAGGAATGGTTCAAAACATAGACAGTATGAGGAGTCAGTCTTCTTGTACTTAAGTCGGCATTGTGCTATTTGAATTTAATTACGATGCAATTTCTGTGTATCATCGTCAATAGGAGTGTCAGAAGGATACAGTAAACCTGAAGTGGAGCATCGGAATCTATAACTAGTGTCACAGGAATGGTTCATAACATAGACAATTGGAAGAGTCAGTCCTCTTGGGCTTAAGTCGGCATTGTGCCTTTTGTATTTAATCCCGATTCAATTTCTGTGTTTCGTCGTCAATAAGAAGGTCCAAGGGATACAGTAAACCTGAAGTGAAGCATCGGAATCTATAACTAGTGTCACAGGAATGGTTCAAAACATAGACAGTAAGAAGAGTCAGTCTTCTTGTACTTAAGTTGGCATTGTTCCTTTTGTATTTAATTGCGATGCTATTTCTGTGTTTCATCGTCGATAAGAAGGTCCAAGGGATACTGTAAACATATAGTGAAGCATCGGAATCTAAAACTGGTCTCACAGGAAATTTTCATATCATAGTCAGTAAGAAGAGTCAGTCTTCTTGTACTTAAGTCGGCACTGTGTCGTTTGTATTTAGTTCCGATGAAATTTCTGTGTTTGGTCGTCAATAAGATTTTCAGATGGTTACAGTAAACCTGAAGTGAAGCATCGGAATCTATAACTAGTGTCACAGGAATGGTTCAAAACAAAGACAGTAGGAAGAGTCTGTCTTCTTGTACTTAAGTCGGCATTGTGCTTTTTCTATTTAATTCCGATGCAATTACTGTGTTTCGTCGTCATTAAGAATATCCAAGGGATACAGCAAACCTGAAGTGAAGCATCGGAATCTTTATCTAGTGTCACAGGAATGGTTCAAAACATAAACATTATGAAGAGTCAGTCTTCTTGTACATGGGTCGGCATTGTGCATTTTGTATTTAATTCCGATGCAATTACTGCGTTTCATCGTCAATAAGAAGGTCAGAGGGATACAGTAAACTTGAAGTGAAGCATCGGAATCTATAACTAGTGTCACAGGAATAGTTCAAAGTATACACAGCAAGAAGAGTCAGTCTTCTTGTACTTAAGTCGGCATTGTGCCTTTTGTATTTAATTCCGATGCAATTTCTGTGTTTCATCGTCAACAAGAAGGTCCAAGGGATACCGTAAACATATAGCGAAGCATCGGAATCTAAAACTGGTCCGACAGGAAATGTTCAAATCATAGTCAGTAAGAAGAGTCCGTTTTCTTGTACTTATGTCGGCATTGTGCCTTTTCTATTTACTTCCGATGCAATTTCTGTGTTTCGTCGTCAATAAGGAGGTCCAAGGGATACAGTAATCCTGAAGTGAAGCATCGGAATCTGAAACCGGTCTCACAGGAAAGGTTCAAAACTTAGAGAGTAAGAAGAGCCAGTCATCTTGTATTTGAGTCGGCATTGTACTTTTGTATATAATTCCGAACCAATTTGTGTGTCTCATCGTCAATAAGAAGGTCAGAGGGATACAGTAAACCTGAAGTGAAGCATCGGAATCGGTAACTAGTGTCAGAGAAAAGGTTCAAAACATATACAGTAAGAACTGTCAGTCTTCTTGTACTGAAGTCGGCATTGTGCCTTTTGTATTTAATTCCGATTCAATATCTGTGTTTCATCGTCAATAAGAAGGTCCAAGGGATACAGTAAACCTGAAGTGTAGCATCGTAATCTATAACTAGAGTCACAGGAATGGTTCAAATCATAGACAGTAGGAAGAGTCAGTCTTCCTGTACTTAAGTCGGCATTGTGCCTTTTCTATTTCATTACCATGCAATTTCTGTGTTTCGTCGTCAATAAGAAGGTCAGAGGGATACAGTAAACCTGAAGTGAAGCATCGGAATCTAAAACTAGTGTCACAGGATTATTTCAGATCATACACAGCAAGAAGAGTCAGTCGTGTTGTACTTAAGTCGGCATTGTGCCTTTTGTATTTAATTCCGATGCAATTTCTGTGTTTCATCGTCAATAACAAGGTCCAAGGGATACAGTAAACCTGAAGTGAAGCATCGGAATCTATAACTAGTGTCACAGTTATGGTTCAAATTATAGACAGTAAGAAGAGTAAGTCTTCTTGTACTTAAGTCGGCATTGTGCCTTTTGTATTTAATTCCGATGCAATTTCTGTGTTTCTTCGTCAATAAGAAGGTCCAAGGGATACAGTAACCATATAGTGAAGCATCGGAATCTAAAACTGGTCTCACAGGAAATGTTCAAATCATAGTCAGTAAGAAGAGTCTGTCTTCTTATACTTAAGTCGGCATTGTGCCTTTCGTATTTAATTCCGATGCACTTTCTGTGTTTCATCATCAATAAGAAAGTCCAAGGGATATAGTAAACATATAGTGAAGCGTCGGAATCTAAAACTGGTCTCATAGGAAATGTTCACAACATAGTCAGTATGAGGAGTCAGTCTTCTTGTACTTAAGTCGGCACTGTGCCGTTTGTATTTAATTCCGATGCAATTTCTGTGTTTTATCGACAATAAGAATGTCAGAGGGATACAGTAAACCTGAAGGGAAGCATCGGAATCTATAACTAGTGTCACAGGAATGGTTCAAATATTTACAGCAAGAAGAGTCAGTCTTCTTGTACTTCAGTCGGCATTGTGCCTTTTGTATGTAATTCCGATGCAATTTCTGTGTTTCATGGTCAACAAGAAGGTCAAAGGGATACAGTAAACATATAGTGAAGCATCGGAATCTAAAACTGGTCTCACAGGAAATGTTCAAATCATAGTCAGTAAGAAGAGTCAGTCTTCTTGTACTTATGTCGGAATTGTGCCTTTTCTATTTAATTCCAATACAATTTCTGTGTTTCATCGTCAATAAGGAGGTCCTAGGGATACAGTAATCCTGAAGTGTAGCATCGGAATCTAAAACCGGTCTCACAGGAATGGTTCCAAACATAGAGAGTAAGAAGAGCCAGTCATCTTGTATTTGAGTCGGCATTGTGCCTTTTGTATGTAGTTCCGATGCGATTTCTGTGTTTCATCGTCGATAATGGTGTCAGAGGGATACAGTAAACCTGAAGTGAAGCATCGGAAACTATAACTAGTGTCACAGGAATGGTTCAAAACATAGACATTAGGAAGAGTCAGTCTTCTTGTACCTAAGTCGGCATTGTGCCATTTGTATTTAATTCCGATGTTATTTCTGTGTTTCATCGTCGATGAGAAGGTGCAACGGATACAGTAAACCTGAATTGAAGCATCGGAATCTATAACTAGTGTCAATGGAATTGCTCAAAACATAGACAGTAAGAAGAGTCAGTCTTCTTGTACTTAAGTCGGCATTGTACTTTTTGTATTTAATTCCGATGCAAATTCTGTGTTTCATCGTCAACAAGAAGGTCCAAGGGATACAGTAAACCTCAAGTGAAGCTTCGGAATCTATAACTAGTGTCACAGGAATGGTTCATAACATAGACATTTGGAAGAGTCAGTCTTCTTGTACTTAAGTCGGCATTGTGCCTTTTGTATTTAATTCCGATGCAATTTCTGTGTTTAATCGTCAATAAGAGTGTCAGAGGGATACAGTAAACCTGAAGTGAGGCATCGGAATCTATAACTAGTGTCACAGGAATGGTTCAAAGCATAGACACGGACGAGTCAGTCTTCTTGTGCTTAAGTCGGCATTGTGCCTCTTCTATTTAATTTCGATGCAATTTCTGTCTTTCGTCGTCAATAAGATGGTCCAAGGGATACAGTAAAAATGAAATGAAGCATCGGAATCTATAACTAGTGTCACAGAAAAGGTTCAAAACATACACTGTAAGAAAAGTCAGTCTTCTTGTACTTAAGTCGGCATTGTGCCTTTTGTATTTCATTCCGATGCAATTTCTGTGTTTCATCGTCAATACGAAGGTCAGAGGGATACACAAAACCAGAAGTGAAGCTTCGGAATCTATAACTAGTGTCACAGGAATGGTTTAAAACATAGACGGTAAGAAGAGTGAGTCTTCTTGTACTTAAATCGGCATTGTGCCTTTTGTATTTAATCCCGATTCAATTTCTGTGTTTCGTCGCCAAAAGAAGGTCCAAGGGATACAGGAAACCTGAAGTGAAGCATCAGAATCTATATCAAGTGTCACAGGAATGGTTCTAATCATAGACACGGAAGAGTCAGTCTTCTTGTACTTAAGTCAACATTGTGAATTCCCTATTTAATTCCGATGTACTTTCTGTGTTTCATCATCAATTAGAAGGTCCAAGGGATACAGTAAACATATAGTGAAGCATCGGAATTTAAAACTGGTCTCATAGGAAATGTTCACAACATAGTCAGTAAGTAGAGTCAGTCATCTTGTACTTAAGTCGGCACTGTGCCGTTTGTATTTAATTCCGATGCAATCTCTGTGTTTCATCGTCAATAAGAATGCCAGATGGATACAGTAAACCTGAAGTGAAGCATTGGAATCTATAACTAGTGTCACAGGAATGGTTCAAAACATAGACAGTAGGAAGAGTCAGTCTTCTTGGGCTTAAGTCGGCATTGTGCCTTTTGTATTTAATTCCGATGCAATTTCTGTGTTTCATCGTCAACAAGAAGGTCAAAGGGATACCGTAAACATACAGTGTAGCATCGGAATCTAAAACTGGTCCGACAGGAAATGTTCAAATCATAGTCAGTAAGAAGAATCCGTCTTCTTGTACTTATGTCGGCATTGTGCCTTTTCTATTTACTTCCGATGCAATTTCTGTGTTTCGTCGTCAATAAGAAGGTCCAAGGGATACAGTAATCCTGAAGTGAAGCATAGGAATCTGAAACCGGTCTCACAGGAAAGGTTCAAAACTTAGAGAGTAAGAAGAGCCAGTCATCTTGTATTTGAGTCGGCATTGTACTTTTGTATATAATTCCGAACCAATTTCTGTGTCTCATCGTCAATAAGAAGGTCAGAGGGATACAGTAAACCTGAAGTGAAGCATCGGAATCTATAACTAGTGTCACAGGAATGGTTAATACATAGACAGTAGGCTGAGTCAGTCTTCTTGTACTTAAGTCGGCATTGTGCCTTTTCTATTTGATCCCGATTCAATTTCTGTGTTTCGTCGTCAATAAGAAGGTCCAAGGGATACAGTAAACCTGAAGTGAGGCATCGGAATCTATAACTAGTGTCACAGGAATGGTTCAAATCATTGACAGTAAGAAGAGTCAGTCTTCTTGGACTTAAGTCGGCATTGTGCCTTTTGTATTTAATTCCGATGCTATTTCTGTGTCTCATCGTCAATAAGAAGGTAAGAGGCATACAGTAAACCTGAAGTGAAGCATCGGAATCTATAACTAGTGTCACAGGAATGGTCAATACATAGACAATTGGATGAGTCAGCCGTCTTGTACCTTAGTCGGCATTGTGCCTTTTGTATTTAATCCCGATTCAATTTCTGTGTTTCGTCGTCAATAAGAAGGTCCAAGGGATACAGTAAACCTGAAGTGAAGCATCGGAATCTATATCAAGTGTCACAGGAATGGTTCTCAACATAGTCAGGGATGAGTCAGTCTTCTTGTACTTAAGTCGGCATTGTGCCTTTTCCATTTAATTCCGATGCAATTTCTGTGTTTCGTCGTCAATAAGAATGTCCAAGGGATACAGTAAACCTGAAGTGAAGCATCGGAATCTGTAACTAGTGTCAGAGAAAAGGTTCAAGACATAGACAGTAAGAACTGTCAGTCTTCTTGTACTGAAGTTGGCATTGTGCCTTTTGTATTTAATTCCGATTCAATTTCTGTGTTTCATCGTCAATAAGAAGGTCCAAGGGATACAGTAAACCTGAAGTGTAGCATCGTAATCTATAACTAGAGTCACAGGAATGGTTCAAATCATAGACAGTAGGAAGAGTCAGTCTTCCTGTACTTAAGTCGGCATTGTGCCTTTCCTATTTCATTACCATGCAATTTCTGTGTTTCGTCGTCAATAAGAAGGTCAGAGGGATACAGTAAACCTGAAGTGAAGCATCGGAATCTAAATTTAGTGTCACAGGATTATTTCAGAACATACACAGCAAGAAGAGACAGTCTTGTTGTACTTAAGTCGGCATTGTGCCTTTTGTATTTAATTCCGACGCAATTTCTGTGTTTCATCGTCAATAACAAGGTCCAAGGGATACAGTAAACCTGAAGTGAAGCATCGGAATCTATAACTAGTGTCACAGTTATGGTTCAAATCTTAGACAGTAAGAAGAGTCAGTCTTATTGTACTTAAGTCGGCATTGTGCGTTTTGTATTTAATTCCGATGCAATTTCTGTGTTTCTTCGTCAATAAGAAGGTCCAAGGGATACAGTAAACATATAGTGAAGCATCGGAATCTAAAACTGGTCTCACAGGAAATGTTCAAATCATAGTCAGTAAGAAGAGTCTGTCTTCTTATACTTAAGTCGGCATTGTGCCTTTTGTATTTAATTCCGATGCACTTTCTGTGTTTCATCATCAATAAGAAAGTCCAAGGGATATAGTAAACAACTAGTGAAGCGTCGGAATCTAAAACTGGTCTCATAGGAAATGTTCACAACATAGTCAGTATGAGGAGTCAGTCTTCTTGTACTTAAGTCGGCATTGTGCCTTTTGTATGTAATTCCGATGCAATTTCTGTGTTTCATCGTCAATAAGGAGGTCCAAGGGATACAGTAATCCTGAAGTGTAGCATCGGAATCTAAAACAGGTCTCACAGGAATGGTTCAAAACATAGAGAGTAAGAAGAGCCAGTCATCTTGTATTTGAGTCGGCATTGTGCCTTTTGTATGTAGTTCCGATGCGATTTCTATGTTTCATCGTCGATAAGAAGGTCCAAGGGATACAGTAAACCTGAAGTGAAGCATCGGAATCTATAACTAGTGTCAATGGACTTGCTCAAAACATAGACAGTAGGAAGAGTCAGTCTTCTTGTACTTAAGTCGGCATTGTAATTTTGTATTTAATTCCGATGCAAATTCTGTGTTTCATCGCCAATAAGAAGGTCCAAAGGATACAGTAATACTGAAGTGAAGCTTCGGAATCTATAACTAGTGTCACAGGAATGGTTCAAAACAGAGACAGTAAGAAGAGTGAGTCTTCTTGTACTTAAGTCGGCATTGAGGCTTTTGTATTTCTTTCCGATGCAATTTCTGTGTTTCATCGTCAATAAGGGTGTCAGAGGGATACAGTAAACCTGAAGTGAAGCATCGGAAACTATAACTAGTGTCACAGGAATGGTTCAAAACATAGACATTAGGAAGAGTCAGTATTCTTGTACCTAAGTCGGCATTGTGCCATTTGTATTTAATTCCGATGCTATTTCTGTGTTTCATCGTCGATAAGAAGGTGCAACGGATACAGTAAACCTGAATTGAAGCATCGGAATCTATAACTAGTGTCAATGGAATTGCTCAAAACATAGACAGTAAGAAGAGTCAGTCTTCTTGTACTTAAGTCGGCATTGTACTTTTTGTATTTAATTCCGATGCAAATTCTGTGTTTCATCGTCAACAAGAAGGTCCAAGGGATACAGTAAACCTGAAGTGAAGCTTCGGAATCTATAACTAGTGTCACAGGAATGGTTCAAAACATAGACAGTAAGAGGAGTCAGTCTTCTTGTACTTAAGTCGGCATTGTGCTATTTGTATTTATTTACGATGCAATTTCTGTGTATCATCGTCAATAGGAGTGTCAGAGGGATACAGTAAACCTGAAGTGGAGCATCGGAATCTATAACTAGTGTCACAGGAATGGTTCATAACATAGACATTTGGAAGAGTCAGTCTTCTTGTACTTAAGTCGGCATTGTGCCTTTTGTATTTAATTTCAATGCAATTTCTGTGTTTAATCGTCAATAAGAGTGTCAGAGGGATACAGTAAACCTGAAGTGAGGCATCGGAATCTTTAAGTAGTGTCACAGGAATGGTTCAAAGCATAGACACGGACGAGTCAGTCTTCTTGTACTTAAGTCGGCATTGTGCCTCTTCTATTTAATTTCGATGCAATTTCTGTCTTTCGTCGTCAATAAGATGGTCCAAGGGATACAGTAAAAATGAAGTGAAGCATCGGAATCTATAACTAGTGTCACAGAAAAGGTTCAAAACATACAGTGTAAGAAAAGTCAGTCTTATTGTACTTAAGTCGGCATTGTGCCTTTTGTATTTAATCCCGATGCAATTTCTGTGTTTCGTCGTCAATACGAAGGTCAGAGGGATACAGAAAACCTGAAGTGAAGCTTCGGAATCTATAACTAGTGTCACAGGAATGGTTTAAAACATAGACGGTAAGAAGAGTGAGTCTTCTTGTACTTAAATCGGCATTGTGCTTTTTGTATTTAGTCCCGATTCAATTTCTGTGTTTCGTCGCCAAAAGAAGGTCCAAGGGACACAGAAAACCTGAAGTGAAGCATCGGAATCTATATCAAGTGTCACAGGAATGGTTCTAAACATAGACACGGAAGAGTCAGTCTTCTTGTACTTAAGTCAACATTGTGAATTCCCTATTTAATTCCGATGTACTTTCTGTGTTTCATCATCAATTAGAAGGTCCAAGGGATACAGTAAACATATAGTGAAGCATCGGAATCTAAAACTGGTCTCACAGGAGATGTTCAAATCATAGTCAGTTAGAAGAGTCAGTCTTCTTGTACTTAAGTCGGCACTGTGCCGTTTGTATTTAGTTCCGATGAAATTTCTGTGTTTGGTCGTCAATAAGAATTTCAGATGGTTACAGTAAACCTGAAGTGAAGCATCGGAATCTATAACTAGTGTCACAGGAATGGTTCAAAACAAAGACAGTAGGAAGAGTCAGTCTTCTTGTACTTAAGTCGGCATTGTGCTTTTTCTATTTAATTCCGATGCAATTACTGTGTTTCGTCGTCATTAAGAATATCCAAGGGATACAGCAAACCTGAAGTGAAGCATCGGAATCTATATCTAGTGTCACAGGAATGGTTCAAAACATAAACAGTATGAAGAGTCAGTCTTCTTGTACATGAGTCGGCATTGTGCATTTTGTATTTAATTCCGATGCAATTACTGCGTTTCATCGTCAATAAGAAGGTCAGAGGGATACAGTAAACCTGAAGTGAAGCATCG
Source organism: Schistocerca americana (assembly GCF_021461395.2). Taxonomy (NCBI): domain Eukaryota; kingdom Metazoa; phylum Arthropoda; class Insecta; order Orthoptera; family Acrididae; genus Schistocerca; species Schistocerca americana. Next base: position 17,638,276 of record NC_060130.1, on the reverse strand, counting down.
GAATCTATAACTAGTGTCACAGGAATAGTTCGAAGTGTACACAGCAAGAAGAGTCAGTCTTCTTGTACTTAAGTCGGCATTGTGCCTTATGTATTTAATTCCGATGCAATTTCTGTGTTTCATCGTCAACAAGAAGGTCCAAGGGATACCGTAAACATATAGTGAAGCATCGGAATCTAAAACTGGTCCCACAGGAAATGTTCAAATCATAGTCAGTAAGAAGAATCCGTCTTCTTGTACTTATGTCGGCATTGTGCCTTTTCTATTTACTTCCGATGCAATTTCTGTGTTTCGTCGTCAATAAGGAGGTCCAAGGGATACAGTAATCCTGAAGTGCAGCATCGGAATCTGAAACCGGTCTCACAGGAAAGGTTCAAAACTTAGAGAGTAAGAAGAGCCAGTCATCTTGTATTTGAGTCGGCATTGTACTTTTGTATATAATTCCGAACCAATTTCTGTGTCTCATAGTCAATAAGAAGGTCAGAGGGATACAGTAAGCCTGAAGTGAAGCATCGGAATCTATAACTAGTGTCACAGGAATGGTTAATACATAGACATTTGGATGAGTCAGCCTTCTTGTACTTAAGTCGGCATTGTGCCTTTTGTATTTAATCCCAATTCAATTTCTGTGTTTCGTCGTCAATAAGAAGGTCCAAGGGATACAGTAAACCTGAAGTGAAGCATCGGAATCTATATCAAGTGTCACAGGAATGGTTCTCAACATAGTCAGGGATGAGTCAGTCTTCTTGTACTTAAGTCGGCATTTTGCCTTTTCCATTTAATTCCGATGCAATTTCTGTGCTTCGTCGTCAATAAGAAGGTCCAAGGGATACAGTAAACCTGAAGTGAAGCATCGGAATCTGTAATTGGTGTCACAGGAATGGTTCAAAACATAGACATGGACGACTCAGTCTTCTTGTACTTAAGTCGGCATTGTGCCTCTTCTATTTCATTCCGATGCAATTTCTGTGTTTCGTCGTCAATAAGATGGTCCAAGGGATACAGTAAACCTGAAGTGAAGCATCGGAATCTATAACTAGGGTCACAGAAAAGGTTCAAAACATAGACAGTAAGAAGAGTCAGTCTTCTTGTACTTGAGTCGGCGTTGTTCCTTTTGTATTTATTTCCAATGCAATTTCTGTGTTTCATCGTCAATAAGAAGGTCAGAGGGATACAGTAAACCTGAAGTGAAGCTTCGGAACCTGTAACTAGTGTCACAGGAATGGTTTAAAACGTAGACAGTGAGAAGAGTGAGTCTTCTTGTACTTAAGTCGGCATTGTGCCTTTTGTATTTAATCCCGATTCAATTTCTGTGTTTCGTCGTCAATAAGAAGGTCAAGGGATACAGTAAACCTGAAGTGAAGCATCGGAATCTATATCAAGTGTCACAGGAATGGTTCTCAACATAGTCAGGGATGAGACAGTCTTCTTGTACTTCAGTCGGCATTGTGCCTTTTCCATTTAATTCCGATGCAATTTCTGTGTTTCGTCGTCAATAAGAAGGTCAGAGGGATACAGTAAACCTGAAGTGAAGCATCGGAATCTAAAACTAGTGTCACAGGATTATTTCAGAACATACACAGCAAGAAGAGTCAGTCTTGTTGTACTTAAGTCGGCATTGTGCCTTTTGTATTTAATTCCGATGCAATTTCTGTGTTACTTCGTCAATAAGAAGGTCCAAGGGATACAGTAAACATATAGTGAAGCATCGGAATCTAAAACTGGTCTCACAGGAAATGTTCAAATCATAGTCAGTAAGAAGAGTCAGTCTTTTTATACTTAAGTCGGCATTGTGCCTTTTGTATTTAATTCCGATGCACTTTCTGTGTTTCATCATCAATAAGAAAGTCCAAGGGATATAGTAAACATATAGTGAAGCGTCGGAATCTAAAACTGGTCTCATAGAAATGTTCACAACATAGTCAGTATGAGGAGTCAGTCTTCTTGTACTTAAGTCGGCACTGTGCCGTTTGTATTTAATTCCGATGCAATTTCTGTGTTTCATCGTCAATAACAAGGTCCAGGGGATACAGTAAACCTGAAGTGAAGCATCGGAATCTATAACTAGTGTCACAGTTATGGTTCAAATCATAGACAGTAAGAAGAGTCAGTCTTCTTGTACTTAAGTCGGCATTGTGCCTTTTGTATTTAATTCCGATGCAATTTCTGTGTTACTTCGTCAATAAGAAGGTCCAAGGGATACAGTAAACATATAGTGAAGCATCGGAATCTAAAACTGGTCTCACAGGAATGGTTCAAAACATTCACAGCAAGAAGTGTCAGTCTTCTTGTACTTCAGTCTGCATTGTGCCTTTTGTATGTAATTCCGATGCAATTTCTGTGTTTCATGGTCAACAAGAAGGTCCAAGGGATACAGTAAACATATAGTGAAGCATCGGAATCCAAAACTGGTCTCATAGGAAATGTTCAAATCATAGTCAGTAAGAAGAGTCAGTCTTCTTGTACATGAGTCGGCATTGTGCATTTTGTATTTATGTCCGATGCAATTACTGTGTTTCATCGTCAATAAGAAGGTTAGAGGAATACAGTAAACCTGAAGTGAAGCAACGGAATCTATAACTGGTGTCACACGAATGGTTTAAAACATACACAGCAAGAAGAGTCAGTCTTCTTGTACTTAAGTCAGCATTGTGCCTTTTGTATGTAATTCCGATGCAATTTCTGGGTTTCATCGTCAACAAGAAGGTCCAAGGGATACAGTAAACATATAGTAAAGCATCGGAATCTAAAACTGGACTCACAGGAAATGTTCAAATCATAGTCAGTAAGAAGAGTCAGTCTTCTTGTACTTAAGTCGGCATTGTGCCTTTTGTATTTAATTGCGATGCTATTTCTGTGCTTCATCGTCGATAAGAAGGTCCAAGGGATACAGTAAACATATAGTGAAACAGCGGAATCTAAAACTGGTCTCACAGGAAATGTTCAAATCATAGTCAGTAAGAAGAGTCAGTCTTCTTATACTTAAGTCGGCATTGTGCCTTTTGTATTTAATTCCGATGCACTTTCTGTGTTTCATCATCAATAAGAAGGTCCAAGGGATACAGTAAACATATGGTGAAGCATCGGAATCTAAAACTGGTCTCACAGGAAATGTTTACAACATAGTCAGTAAGAAGAGTCAGTCTTCTTGTACTTAAGTCGGCACTGTGCAGTTTGTATTTAGTTCCGATGAAATTTCTGTGTTTGGTCGTCAATAAGAATTTCAGATGGTTACAGTAAACCTGAAGTAAAGCATCGGAATCTATAACTAGTGTCACAGGAATGGTTCACAACAAAGACAGTAGGAAGAGTCAGTCTTCTTGTACTTAAGTCGGCATTGTGCTTTTTCTATTTAATTCCGATGCAATTACTGTGTTTCGTCGTCATTAAGAATGTCCAAGGGATACAGTAAACCTGAAGTGAAGCATCGGAATCTACATCTAGTGTCACAGGAATGGTTCAAAACATAAACAGTATGAAGAGTCAGTCTTCTTGTACATGAGTCGGCATTGTGCATTTTGTATTTAATTCCGATGCAATTACTGCGTTTCATCGTCAATAAGAAGGTCAGAGGGATACAGTAAACCTGAAGTGAAGCATCGGAATCTATAACTAGTGTCACAGGAATGGTTAATACATACACAGTAGGATGAGTCAGTCTTCTTGTACTTAAGTCGGCATTGTGCCTTTTGTATTTAATCCCGATTCAATTTCTGTGTTTCGTCGTCAATAAGAATGTCCAAGAGATACAGTAAACCTGACGTGACACATCGGAATCTATAACTAGTGTCAATGGAATTGCTCAAAACATAGACAGTAAGAAGAGTCAGTCTTCTTGTACTTAAGTCGGCATTGTACCTTTTGTATATTAAATTCCGATGCAAATTCTGTGTTTCATCGTCAATAAGAAGGTCCAAAGGATACAGTAAACCTGAAGTGAAGCTGCGGAATCTATAACTAGTGTCACAGGAATGGTTTAAAACATAGACAGTAAGAAGAGTCAGTCTTCTTGTACTTTAGTCGGCAGTGTGCCGTTTGTATTTAATTCCGACGCAATTTCTGTGTGTCATCGTCAATAAGAGTGTCAGAGGGATACAGTAAACCTGAACCGAAGCATCGGAATCTATAACTAGTGTCACAGGAATGGTTCAAAACATAGACATTTGTAAGAGTCAGCCTTCTTGTACTTAAGTCGGCATGTACCTTTTGTATTTAATTCCGATGCAATTTCTGTGTTTCATCATCAATAAGAAGGTCCAAGGGATACAGTAAACATATGGTGAAGCATCGGAATCTAAAACTGGTCTCACAGGAAATGTTTACAACATAGTCAGTAAGAAGAGTCAGTCTTCTTGTACTTAAGTCGGCACTGTGCAGTTTGTATTTAGTTCCGATGAAATTTCTGTGTTTGGTCGTCAATAAGAATTTCAGATGGTTACAGTAAACCTGAAGTAAAGCATCGGAATCTATAACTAGTGTCACAGGAATGGTTCACAACAAAGACAGTAGGAAGAGTCAGTCTTCTTGTACTTAAGTCGGCATTGTGCTTTTTCTATTTAATTCCGATGCAATTACTGTGTTTCGTCGTCATTAAGAATGTCCAAGGGATACAGTAAACCTGAAGTGAAGCATCGGAATCTACATCTAGTGTCACAGGAATGGTTCAAAACATAAACAGTATGAAGAGTCAGTCTTCTTGTACATGAGTCGGCATTGTGCATTTTGTATTTAATTCCGATGCAATTACTGCGTTTCATCGTCAATAAGAAGGTCAGTGGGATACAGTAAACCTGAAGTGAAGCATCGGAATCTATAACTAGTGTCACAGGAATAGTTCAAAGTATACACAGCAAGAATAGTCAGTCTTCTTGTACTTAAGTCGGCATTGTGCCTTTTGTATTCAATTCCGATGCAATTTCTGTGTTTCATCGTCAACAAGAAGGTCCAAGGGATACCGTAAACATATAGTGAAGCATCGGACTCTAAAACTGGTCCCACAGGAAATGTTCAAATCATAGTCAGTAAGAAGAATCCGTCTTGTTGTACTTATGTCGGCATTGTGCCTTTTCAATTTACTTCCGATGCAATTTCTGTGTTTCGTCGTCAATAAGGAGGTCCAAGGGATACAGTAATCCTGAAGTGAAGCATCGGAATCTGAAACCGGTCTCACAGGAAAGGTTCAAAACTTAGAGAGTAAGAAGAGCCAGTCATCTTGCATTTGAGTCGGCATTGTACTTTTGTATATAATTCCGATCCAATTTCTGTGTCTCATCGTCAATAAGAAGGTCAGAGGGATACAGTAAACCTGAAGTGAAGCATCGGAATCTATAACTAGTGTCACAGGAATGGTTAATACATACACAGTAGGATGAGTCAGTCTTCTTGTACTTAAGTCGGCATTGTGCCTTTTGTATTTAATCCCGATTCAATTTCTGTGTTTCGTCGTCAATAAGAATGTCCAAGAGATACAGTAAACCTGACGTGACACATCGGAATCTATAACTAGTGTCAATGGAATTGCTCAAAACATAGACAGTAAGAAGAGTCAGTCTTCTTGTACTTAAGTCGGCATTGTACCTTTTGTATATTAAATTCCGATGCAAATTCTGTGTTTCATCGTCAATAAGAAGGTCCAAAGGATACAGTAAACCTGAAGTGAAGCTGCGGAATCTATAACTAGTGTCACAGGAATGGTTTAAAACATAGACAGTAAGAAGAGTCAGTCTTCTTGTACCTTAGTCGGCAGTGTGCCGTTTGTATTTAATTCCGACGCAATTTCTGTGTGTCATCGTCAATAAGAGTGTCAGAGGGATACAGTAAACCTGAACCGAAGCATCGGAATCTATAACTAGTGTCACAGGAATGGTTCAAAACATAGACATTTGTAAGAGTCAGCCTTCTTGTACTTAAGTCGGCATGTACCTTTTGTATTTAATTCCGATGCAATTTCTGTGTTTCATCGTCAATAAGAGTGTCAGAGGGATACAGTAAACCTGAACCGAAGCATCGGAATCTATAACTAGTGTCACAGGAATGGTTCAAAACATAGACATTTGTAAGAGTCAGCCTTCTTGTACTTAAGTCGGCATTGTGCCTCTTCTATTTAATTCCGATGCAATTTCTGTGTTTCGTCGTCAGTAAGATGGTCCAAGGGATACAGTAAACCTGAAGTGAAGCATCGGAATCTATAACTAGTGTCACAGAAAAGGTTCAAAACATAGACAGTAAGAAGAGTCAGTCTTCTTGTACTTGAGTCGGGGTTGTGCCTTTTGTTTTTAATTCCAATGCAATTTCTGTGTTTCATCGTCAATAAGAAGGTCAGAGGGATACAGTAAACCTGAAGTGAAGCTTCGGAATCTATAACTAGTGTCAGAGGAATGGTTTAAAGCGTAGACAGTGAGAAGAGTGAGTCTTCTTGTACTTAAGTCGGCATTATGCCTTTTGTATTTAATCCCGATTCAATTTCTGCGTTTCGTCGTCAATAAGAAGGTCCAAGGGATACAGTAAACCTGAAGTGAAGCATCGGAATCTATATCAAGTGTCACAGGAATGGTTCTCAACATAGTCAGGGATGAGTCAGTCTTCTTTTACTTAAGTCGGCATTGTGCCTTTTCCATTTAATTCCGATGCAATTTCTGTGTTTCGTCGTCAATAAGAAGGTCCAAGGGATACAGTAAACCTGAAGTGAAGCATCGGAATCTGTAACTAGTGTCAAAGAAAAGGTTCAAAACATAGACAGTAATAACTGTCAGTCTTCGTGTACTTAAGTCGGCATTGTGCCTTTTGTATTTAATTCCGATTCAATTTCTGTGTTTCATCGTCAATAAGAAGGTCCAAGGGATACAGTAAACCAGAAGTGTAGCATCGTAATCTATAACTAGAGTCACAGGAATGGTTCAAAACATAGACAGTAGGAAGAGTCAGTCTTCCTGTACTTAAGTCGGCATTGTGCCTTTTCTATTTCATTACGATGCAATTTCTGTGTTTCGTCGTCAATAAGAAGGTCAGAGGGATACAGTAAACCTGAAGTGAAGCATCGGAATCTAAAACTAGTGTCACAGGATTATTTCAGAACATACACAGCAAGAAGAGTCAGTCTTGTTGTACTTAAGTCGGCATTGTGCCGTTTGTATTTAATTCCGAGGCAATTTCTGTGTTTCATCGTCAATAACAAGGTCCAAGGGATACAGTAAACCTGAACTGAAGCATCGGAATCTATAACTAGTGTCACCGTTATGGTTCAAATCATAGACATTAAGAAGAGTCAGTCTTCTTGTACTTAAGTCGGCATTGGGCCTCTTCTATTTAATTCCGATGCAATTTCTGTGTTTCGTCGTCAGTAAGATGGTCCAAGGGATACAGTAAACCTGAAGTGAAGCATCGGAATCTATAACTAGTGTCACAGAAAAGGTTCAAAACATAGACAGTAAGAAGAGTCAGTCTTCTTGTACTTGAGTCGGGGTTGTGCCTTTTGTATTTAATTCCAATGCAATTTCTGTGTTTCATCGTCAATAAGAAGGTCCAAGGGATACAGAAAACATATAGTGAAACATCGGAATCTAAAACTGGTCTCACAGGAAATGTTCAAAACATAGACAGTAAGAAGAGTCAGTCTTCTTGTACTTACGTCGGCACTGTGCCGTTTGTATTTAAATCAGATGCAATTTCTGAGTTTCATCGTCAATACGAATGTCAGAGGGATACAGTGAACCTGAAGTGAAGCATCGGAATCTATAAGTAGTGTCACAGGAATGGTTCAAAACATAGACAGTCGGAAGAGTCAGTCTTCTTGTTTTATGTCGGCATTGTGCCTTTTCTATTTAATTCCGATGCAATTTCTGTGGTTCGTCGTCAATAAGAATGTCCAAGGGATACAGTAAACCTGAAGTGAAGAATCGGAATCTATATCTAGTGTCACAGGAAAGGTTCAAAACGTAGAGAGTAAGAAGAGTCAGTCTTCTTGTACATGAGACGGCATTGTGCATTTTGTATTTAATTCCGATGCAATTACTGTGTTTCATCGTCAATAAGAAGGTCAGAGGGATACAGTAAACCTGAAGTGAAGCATCGGAACCTATAACTAGTGTCACAGGAATGGTTCAAAACATACACAGCAAAAAGAGTCAGTCTTCTTGTACTTATGTCGGTATTGTGCCTTTTCTATTTACTTCCAATGCAATTTCTGTGGTTCGTCGTCAATATGGAGGTCCAAGGGATACAGTAATCCTGAAGTGAAGCATCGGAATCTAAAACCGGTCTCACAGGAAAGGTTCAAAACATAGAGAGTAAGAAGAGCCAGTCATCTAGTATTTGAGTCGGCATTGTACCTTTTGTATTTATTTCCGATGCAATTTCTGTGTTTCATCGTCAATAAGAAGGTCAGAGGGATACAGTAAACCTGAAGTGAAGCATCGGAATCTATAACTAGTGCCACAGAAATGGTTAATACATAGACAGTAGGAAGAGTCAGTCTTCTTGTACTTAAGTCGGCATTGTGCCTTATGTATTTTATCCCGATTCAATTTCTGTGTTTCGTCGTCAATAAGAAGGTCAAAGGGATACAGTAAACCTGAAGTGAAGCATCGGAATCTATAACTAGTGTCACAGGAATGGTTCAAAACATAGACAGTAAGAAGAGTCAATCTTCTTGTACTTAAGTCGGCATTGTGCCATTTGTATTTAATTCCGATGCTATTTCTGTGTTTCATCGTCGATAAGAAGGTGCGACGGATACAGTAAACCTGAATTGGAGCATCGGAATCTATAACTAGTGTCAATGGAATTGCTCAAAACATAGACAGTAAGAAGAGTCAGTCTTCTTGTACTTAAGTCAGCATTGTACTTTTTGTATTTAACTCCGATGAAAATTTTGTGTTTCATCGTCAACAAGAAGGTCCAAGGGATACAGTAAACCTGAAGTGAAGCTTCGGAATCTATAACTAGTGTCACAGGAATGGTTCAAAACATAGACAGTATGAGGAGTCAGTCTTCTTGTACTTAAGTCGGCATTGTGCTATTTGTATTTAATTACGATGCAATTTCTGTGTATCATCGTTAATAGGAGTGTCAGAGGGATACAGTAAACCTGAAGTGGAGCATCGGAATCTATAACTAGTGTCACAGGAATGGTTCATAACATAGACATTTGGAAGAGTCAGTCCTCTTGGGCTTAAGTCGGCATTGCGCCTTTTGTATTTAATCCCGATTCAATTTCTGTGTTTCGTCGTCAATAAGAAGGTCCAAGGGATACAGTAAACCTGAAGTGAAGCATCGGAATCTATAACTAGTGTTACATAAATGGTTCAAAACATAGACAGTAAGAAGAGTCAGTCTTCTTGTACTTAAGTCGGCATTGTTCCTTTTGTATTTAATTGCGATGCTATTTCTGTGTTTCATCGTCGATAAGAAGGTCCAAGGGATACTGTAAACATATAGTGAAGCATCGGAATCTAAAACTGGTCTCACAGGAAATGTTCATATCATAGTCAGTAAGAAGAGTCAGTCTTCTTGTACTTAAGTCGGCACTGTGTCGTTTGTATTTAGTTCCGATGAAATTTCTGTGTTTCGTCGTCAATAAGAAGGTCCAAGGGATACAGTAAACCTGAGGTGAAGCATCGGAATCTTTATCTAGTGTCACAGGAATGGTTCAAAACATAAACATTATGAAGAGTCAGTCTTCTTGTACATGGGTCGGCATTGTGCATTTTGTATTTAATTCCGATGCAATTACTGCGTTTCATCGTCAATAAGAAGGTCAGAGGGATACAGTAAACTTGAAGTGAAGCATCGGAATCTATAACTAGTGTCACAGGAATAGTTCAAAGTATACACAGCAAGAAGAGTCAGTCTTCTTGTACTTAAGTCGGCATTGTGCCTTTTGTATTTAATTCCGATGCAATTTCTGTGTTTCATCGTCAACAAGAAGGTCCAAGGGATACCGTAAACATATAGTGAAGCATCGGAATCTAAAACTGGTCCGACAGGAAATGTTCAAATCATAGTCAGTAAGAAGAATCCGTCTTCTTGTACTTATGTCGGCATTGTGCCTTTTCTATTTACTTCCGATGCAATTTCTGTGTTTCGTCGTCAATAAGGAGGTCCAAGGGATACAGTAATCCTGAAGTGAAGCATCGGAATCTGAAACCGGTCTCACAGGAAAGGTTCAAAACTTAGAGAGTAAGAAGAGCCAGTCATCTTGTATTTGAGTCGGCATTGTACTTTTGTATATAATTCCGAACCAATTTCTGTGTCTCATCGTCAATAAGAAGGTCAGAGGGATACAGTAAACCTGAAGTGAAGCATCGGAATCTATAAGTAGTGTCACAGGAATGGTAAATACATAGACAGTAGGATGAGTCAGTCTTCTAGTATTTAAGTCGGCATTGTGCCTTTTGTATTTGATCCCGATTCAATTTCTGTGTTTCGTCGTCAATACGAAGGTCCAAGGGATACAGTAAACCTGAAGTGAAGCTTCGGAATCTATAACTAGTGTCACAGGAATGGTTCATAACATAGACATTTGGAAGAGTCAGTCTTCTTGTACCTAAGTCGGCATTGTGCCATTTGTATTTAATTCCGATGTTATTTCTGTGTTTCATCGTCGATAAGAAGGTGCAACGGATACAGTAAACCTGAATTGAAGCATCGGAATCTATAACTAGTGTCAATGGAATTGCTCAAAACATAGACAGTAAGAAGAGTCAGTCTTCTTGTACTTAAGTCGGCATTGTACTTTTTGTATTTAATTCCGATGCAAATTCTGTGTTTCATCGTCCACAAGAAGGTCCAAGGGATACAGTAAACCTCAAGTGAAGCTTCGGAATCTATAACTAGTGTCACAGGAATGGTTCATAACATAGACATTTGGAAGAGTCAGTCTTCTTGTACTTAAGTCGGCATTGTGCCTTTTGTATTTAATTCCGATGCAATTTCTGTGTTTAATCGTCAATAGGAGTGTCAGAGGGATACAGTAAACCTGAAGTGAGGCATCGGAATCTATAACTAGTGTCACAGGAATGGTTCAAAGCATAGACACGGACGAGTCAGTCTTCTTGTGCTTAAGTCGGCATTGTGCCTCTTCTATTTAATTTCGATGCAATTTCTGTCTTTCGTCGTCAATAAGATGGTCCAAGGGATACAGTAAAAATGAAATGAAGCATCGGAATCTATAACTAGTGTCACAGAAAAGGTTCAAAACATACACTGTAAGAAAAGTCAGTCTTCTTGTACTTAAGTCGGCATTGTGCCTTTTGTATTTAATTCCGATGCAATTTGTGTGTTTCATCGTCAATACGAAGGTCAGAGGGATACACAAAACCAGAAGTGAAGCTTCGGAATCTATAACTAGTGTCACAGGAATGGTTTAAAACATAGACGGTAAGAAGAGTGAGTCTTCTTGTACTTAAATCGGCATTGTGCCTTTTGTATTTAATCCCGATTCAATTTCTGTGTTTCGTCGCCAAAAGAAGGTCCAAGGGATACAGGAAACCTGAAGTGAAGCATCAGAATCTATATCAAGTGTCACAGGAATGGTTCTAATCATAGACACGGAAGAGTCAGTCTTCTTGTACTTAAGTCAACATTGTGAATTCCCTATTTAATTCCGATGTACTTTCTGTGTTTCATCATCAATTAGAAGGTCCAAGGGATACAGTAAACATATAGTGAAGCATCGGAATTTAAAACTGGTATCATAGGAAATGTTCACAACATAGTCAGTAAGTAGAGTCAGTCATCTTGTACTTAAGTCGGCACTGTGCCGTTTGTATTTAATTCCGATGCAATCTCTGTGTTTCATCGTCAATAAGAATGCCAGATGGATACAGTAAACCTGAAGTGAAGCATTGGAATCTATAACTAGTGTCACAGGAATGGTTCAAAACATAGACAGTAGGAAGAGTCAGTCTTCTTGGGCTTAAGTCGGCATTGTGCCTTTTCTATTTAATACCGATGCGAGTTCTGTGTTTCGTCGTCAATAAGAAGGTCCATGGGACACAGTAAACCTGAAGTGAAGCATCGGAATCTATATCTAGTGTCACAGGAAAGGTTCAAAACATAGACAGTAAGAAGAGTCAGTCTTCTTGTACATGAGTCGGCATTGTGCATTTTGTATTTATTTCCGATGCAATTACTGTGTTTCATCGTCAATAAGAAGGTCAGAGGAATACAGTAAACCTGAAGTGAAGCAACGGAATCTATAACTAGTGTCACAGGAATGGTTTAAAACATACACAGCAAGAAGAGGCAGTCTTCTTGTACTTAAGTCGGCATTGTGCCTTTTGTATGTAATTCCGATGAAATTTCTGTCTTTCATCGTCAACAAGAAAGTCCATTGGTTACAGTAAACATATAGTAAAGCATCGGAATCTAAAACTGGTCTCACAGGAAATGTTCAAATCATAGTCAGTAAGAAGAGTCAGTCTTCTTGTACTTATGTTGGCACGGTGCTTTTTCTATTTATTTCTGATGCAATTTCTGTGTTTCGTCGTCAATGAGGAGGTCCAAGTGATACACTAAAACTAAAGTGAAGCATCGAAATCTATATCTAGTGTCACAGGAATGGTTAAAACATGGAAGAGTGAGTCTTCTTGTACTTAAGTCGGCATTGTGCCTTTTGTATTTAATCCCGATTCAATTTCTGTGTTTCGTCGTCAATAAGAAGGTCCAAGGGGTACAGTAAACCTGAAGTGAAGCATCGGAATCTATAACTTGTGTCACAGGAATGGTTCAAAACATAGACAGTAAGAAGAGTCAGTCTTCTTGTACTTAAGTCGGCATTGTGCCTTTTGTATTTAATTGCGATGCTATTTCTGTGTTTCATCGTCGATAAGAAGGTCCAAGAGATACAGTAAACATATAGTGAAACATCGGAATCTAAAACTGGTCTCACAGGAAATGTTCAAATCATAGTCAGTTAGAAGAGTCAGTCTTCTTATACTTAAGTCGGCATTGTGCCTTTTGTATTTAATTCCGATGCACTTTCTGTGTTTCATCGTCAATAAGAAGGTCCAAGGGATACAGTAAACATATAGTGAAGCATCGGAATCTAAAACTGGTCTCACAGGAAATGTTCAAATCATAGTCAGTAAGAAGAGTCAGTCTTCTTGTACTTAAGTCGGCACTGTGCCGTTTGTATTTAGTTCCGATGAAATTTCTGTGTTTGGTCGTCAATAAGAATTTCAGATGGTTACAGTAAACCTGAAGTGAAGCATCGGAATCTATAACTAGTGTCACAGGAATGGTTCAAAACAAAGACAGTAGGAAGAGTCAGTCTACTTGTACTTAAGTCGGCATTGTGCTTTTTCTATTTAATTCCGATGCAATTACTGTGTTTCGACGTCATTAAGAATATCCAAGGGATACAGCAAACCTGAAGGGAAGCATCGGAATCTATATCTAGTGTCACAGGAATGGTTCAAAACATAAACAGTATGAAGAGTCAGTCTTCTTGTACATGAGTCGGCATTTTGCATTTTGTATTTAATTACGATGCAATTACTCCGTTTCATCGTCAACAAGAAGGTCAGAGGGATACAGTAAACCTGAAGTGAAGCATCGGAATCTATAACTAGTGTCACAGGAATGGTCAATACATAGACAATTGGATGAGTCAGCCTTCTTGTACTTAAGTCGGCATTGTGCCTTTTGTATTTAATCCCGATTCAATTTCTGTGTTTCGTCGTCAATAAGAATGTCCAAGGGATACAGTAAACCTGAAGTGAAGCATCGGAATCTGTAACTAGTGTCAGAGAAAAGGTTCAAAACATAGACAGTAAGAACTGTCAGGCTTCTTGTACTGAAATTGGCATTGTGCCTTTTGTATTTAATTCCGATTCAATTTCTGTGTTTCATCGTCAATAAGAAGGTCCAAGGGATACAGTAAACCTGAAGTGTAGCATCGTAATCTATAACTAGAGTCACAGGAATGGTTCAAATCATAGACAGTAGGAAGAGTCAGTCTTCCTGTACTTAAGTCGGCATTGTGCCTTTCCTATTTCATTACCATGCAATTTCTGTGTTTCGTCGTCAAGAAGAAGGTCAGAGGGATACAGTAAACCTGAAGTGAAGCATCGGAATCTAAATTTAGTGTCACAGGATTATTTCAGAACATACACAGCAAGAAGAGTCAGTCTTGTTGTACTTAAGTCGGCATTGTGCCTTTTGTATTTAATTCCGACGCAATTTCTGTGTTTCATCGTCAATAACAAGGTCCAAGGGATACAGTAAACCTGAAGTGAAGCATCGGAATCTATAACTAGTGTCACAGTTATGGTTCAAATCTTAGACAGTAAGAAGAGTCAGTCTTATAGTACTTAAGTCGGCATTGTGCCTTTTGTATTTAATTCCGATGCAATTTCTGTGTTTCTTCGTCAATAAGAAGGTCCAAGGGATACAGTAAACATATAGTGAGGCATCGGAATCTAAAACTGGTCTCACAGGAAATGTTCAAATCATAGTCAGTAAGAAGAGTCTGTCTTCTTATACTTAAGTCGGCATTGTGCCTTTTGTATTTAATTCCGATGCACTTTCTGTGTTTCATCATCAATAAGAAAGTCCAAGGGATATAGTAAACATATAGTGAAGCGTTGGAATCTAAAACTGGTCTCATAGGAAATGTTCACAACATAGTCAGTATGAGGAGTCAGTCTTCTTGTACTTAAGTCGGCACTGTGCCGTTTGTATTTGATTCCGATGCAATTTCTGTGTTTCATCGTCAATAAGAATGTCAGAGTAATACAGTAAACCTGAAGGGAAGCATCGGAATCTATAACTAGTGTCACAGGAATGGTTCAAAACATTCACAGCAAGAGGAGTCAGTCTTCTTGTACTTCAGTCGGCATTGTGCCTTTTGTATGTAATTCCGATGCAATTTCTGTGTTTCATCGTCAATAAGGAGGTCCAAGGGATACAGTAATCCTGAAGTGTAGCATCGGAATCTAAAACAGGTCTCACAGGAATGGTTCAAAGCATAGAGAGTAAGAAGAGCCAGTCATCTTGTATTTGAGTCGGCATTGTGCCTTTTGTATGTAGTTCCGATGCGATTTCTATGTTTCATCGTCGATAAGAAGGTCCAAGGGATACAGTAAACCTGAAGTGAAGCATCGGAATCTATAACTAGTGTCAATGGACTTGCTCAAAACATAGACAGTAGGAAGAGTCAGTCTTCTTGTACTTAAGTCGGCATTGTAATTTTGTATTTAATTCCGATGCAAATTCTGTGTTTCATCGCCAATAAGAAGGTCCAAAGGATACAGTAATACTGAAGTGAAGCTTCGGAATCTATAACTAGTGTCACAGGAATGGTTCAAAACAGAGACAGTAAGAAGAGTGAGTCTTCTTGTACTTAAGTCGGCATTGAGGCTTTTGTATTTCTTTCCGATGCAATTTCTGTGTTTCATCGTCAATAAGGGTGTCAGAGGGATACAGTAAACCTGAAGTGAAGCATCGGAAACTATAACTAGTGTCACAGGAATGGTTCAAAACATAGACATTAGGAAGAGTCAGTATTCTTGTACCTAAGTCGGCATTGTGCCATTTGTATTTAATTCCGATGCTATTTCTGTGTTTCATCGTCGATAAGAAGGTGCAACGGATACAGTAAACCTGAATTGAAGCATCGGAATCTATAACTAGTGTCAATGGAATTGCTCAAAACATAGACAGTAAGAAGAGTCAGTCTTCTTGTACTTAAGTCGGCATTGTACTTTTTGTATTTAATTCCGATGCAAATTCTGTGTTTCATCGACAACAAGAAGGTCCAAGGGATACAGTAAACCTGAAGTGAAGCTTCGGAATCTATAACTAGTGTCACAGGAATGGTTCAAAACATAGACAGTAAGAGGAGTCAGTCTTCTTGTACTTAAGTCGGCATTGTGCTATTTGTATTTAATTACGATGCAATTTCTGTGTATCATCGTCAATAGGAGTGTCAGAGGGATACAGTAAACCTGAAGTGCAGCATCGGAATCTATAACTAGTGTCACAGGAATGGTTCATAACATAGACATTTGGAAGAGTCAGTCTTCTTGTACTTAAGTCGGCATTGTGCCTTTTGTATTTAATTTCAATGCAATTTCTGTGTTTAATCGTCAATAAGAGTGTCAGAGGGATACAGTAAACCTGAAGTGAGGCATCGGAATCTATAAGTAGTGTCACAGGAATGGTTCAAAGCATAGACACGGACGAGTCAGTCTTCTTGTACTTAAGTCGGCATTGTGCCTCTTCTATTTAATTTCGATGCAATTTCTGTCTTTCGTCGTCAATAACATGGTCCAAGGGATACAGTAAAAATGAAGTGAAGCATCGGAATCTATAACTAGTGTCACAGAAAAGGTTCAAAACATACAGTGTAAGAAAAGTCAGTCTTGTTGTACTTAAGTCGGCATTGTGCCTTTTGTATTTAATCCCAATGCAATTTCTGTGTTTCATCGTCAATACGAAGGTCAGAGGGATACAGAAAACCTGAAGTGAAGCTTCGGAATCTATAACTAGTGTCACAGGAATGGTTTAAAACATAGACGGTAAGAAGAGTGAGTCTTCTTGTACTTAAATCGGCATTGTGCTTTTTGTATTTAGTCCCGATTCAATTTCTGTGTTTCGTCGCCAAAAGAAGGTCCAAGGGATACAGAAAACCTGAAGTGAAGCATCGGAATCTATATCAAGTGTCACAGGAATGGTTCTAAACATAGACACGGAAGAGTCAGTCTTCTTGTACTTAAGTCAACATTGTGAATTCCCTATTTAATTCCGATGTACTTTCTGTGTTTCATCATCAATTAGAAGGTCCAAGGGATACAGTAAACATATAGTGAAGCATCGGAATCTAAAACTGGTCTCACAGGAGATATTCAAATCATAGTCAGTTAGAAGAGTCAGTCTTCTTGTACTTAAGTCGGCACTGTGCCGTTTGTATTTAGTTCCGATGAAATTTCTGTGTTTGGTCGTCAATAAAAATTTCAGATGGTTACAGTAAACCTGAAGTGAAGCATCGGAATCTATAACTAGTGTCACAGGAATGGTTCAAAACAAAGACAGTAGGAAGAGTCAGTCTTCTTGTACTTAAGTCGGCATTGTGCATTTTGTATTTAATTCCGATGCAATTACTGCGTTTCATCGTCAATAAGAAGGTCAGAGGGATACAGTAAACCTGAAGTGAAGCATCGGAATCTATAACTAGTGTCACAGGAATAGTTCGAAGTGTACACAGCAAGAAGAGTCAGTCTTCTTGTACTTAAGTCGGCATTGTGCCTTTTGTATTTAATTCCGATGCAATTTCTGTGTTTCATCGTCAACAAGAAGGTCCAAGGGATACCGTAAACATATAGTGAAGCATCGGAATCTAAAACTGGTCCCACAGGAAATGTTCAAATCATAGTCAGTAAGAAGAATCCGTCTTCTTGTACTTATGTCGGCATTGTGCCTTTTCTATTTACTTCCGATGCAATTTCTGTGTTTCGTCGTCAATAAGGAGGTCCAAGGGATACAGTAATCCTGAAGTGCAGCATCGGAATCTGAAACCGGTCTCACAGGAAAGGTTCAAAACTTAGAGAGTAAGAAGAGCCAGTCATCTTGTATTTGAGTCGGCATTGTACTTTTGTATATAATTCCGAACCAATTTCTGTGTCTCATAGTCAATAAGAAGGTCAGAGGGATACAGTAAACCTGAAGTGAAGCATCGGAATCTATAACTAGTGTCACAGGAATGGTTAATACATAGACAGTAGTATGAGTCAGTCTTCTTGTACTTAAGTCGGCATTGTGCGTTTTGGATTTGATCCCGATTCAATTTCTGTGTTTCGTCGTCAATAAGAAGGTCCAAGGGATACAGTAAACCTGAAGTGAGGCATCGGAATCTATAACTAGTGTCACAGGAATGGTTCATATCATTGACAGTAAGAAGAGTCAGTCTTCTTGTACTTAAGTCGGCATTGTGCCTTTTGTATTTAATTCCGACGCTATTTCTGTGTCTCATCGTCAATAAGAAGGTCAGAGGGATACAGTAAACCTGAAGTGAAGCATCGGAATCTATAACTAGTGTCACAGGAATGGTTAATACATAGACATTTGGATGAGTCAGCCTTCTTGTACTTAAGTCGGCATTGTGCCTTTTGTATTTAATCCCAATTCAATTTCTGTGTTTCGTCGTCAATAAGAAGGTCCAAGGGATACAGTAAACCTGAAGTGAAGCATCGGAATCTATATCAAGTGTCACAGGAATGGTTCTCAACATAGTCAGGGATGAGTCAGTCTTCTTGTACTTAAGTCGGCATTTTGCCTTTTCCAATTAATTCCGATGCAATTTCTGTGTTTCGTCGTCAACAAGAAGGTCCAAGGGATACAGTAAACCTGAAGTGAAGCATCGGAATCTGTAATTAGTGTCACAGGAATGGTTCAAAACATAGACATGGACGACTCAGTCTTCTTGTACTTAAGTCGGCATTGTGCCTCTTCTATTTCATTCCGATGCAATTTCTGTGTTTCGTCGTCAATAAGATGGTCCAAGGGATACAGTAAACCTGAAGTGAAGCATCGGAATCCATAACTAGTGTCACAGAAAAGGTTCAAAACATAGACAGTAAGAAGAGTCAGTCTTCTTGTACTTGAGTCGGCGTTGTTCCTTTTGTATTTATTTCCAATGCAATTTCTGTGTTTCATCGTCAATAAGAAGGTCAGAGGGATACAGTAAACCTGAAGTGAAGCTTCGGAATCTATAACTAGTGTCACAGGAATGGTTTAAAACGTAGACAGTGAGAAGAGTGAGTCTTCTTGTACTTAAGTCGGCATTGTGCCTTTTGTATTTAATCCCGATTCAATTTCTGTGTTTCGTCGTCAATAAGAAGGTCCAAGGGATACAGTAAACCTGAAGTGAAGCATCGGAATCTATATCAAGTGTCACAGGAATGGTTCTCAACATAGTCAGGGATGAGACAGTCTTCTTGTACTTCAGTCGGCATTGTGCCTTTTCCATTTAATTCCGATGCAATTTCTGTGTTTCGTCGTCAATAAGAAGGTCAGAGGGATACAGTAAACCTGAAGTGAAGCATCGGAATCTAAAACTAGTGTCACAGGATTATTTCAGAACATACACAGCAAGAAGAGTCAGTCTTGTTGTACTTAAGTCGGCATTGTGCCTTTTGTATTTAATTCCGATGCAATTTCTGTGTTTCATCGTCAATAACAAGGTCCAGGGGATACAGTAAACCTGAAGTGTAGCATCGGAATCTAAAACCGGTCTCACAGGAATGGTTAAAAACATAGAGAGTAAGAAGAGCCAGTCATCTTGTATTTGAGTCGGCATTGTGCCTTTTGTATGTAGTTCCGATGCGATTTCTGTGTTTCATCGTCGATAAGAAGGTCCAAGGGATACAGTAAACCTGAAGTGAAGCATCGGAATCTATAACTAGTGTCAATGGACTTGCTCAAAACATAGACGGTAGGAAGAGTCAGTCTTCTTGTACTTAAGTCGGCATTGTACCTTTTGTATTTAATTCCGATGCAAATTCTGTGTTTCATCGTCAATAAGAAGGTCAGAGGGATACAGTAATACTGAAGTGAAGCTTCGGAATCTATAACTAGTGTCACAGGAATGGTTAATACATAGACATTTGGATGAGTCAGCCTTCTTGTACTTAAGTCGGCATTGTGCCTTTTGTATTTAATCCCAATTCATTTTCTGTGTTTCGTCGTCAATAAGAAGGTCCAAGGGATACAGTAAACCTGAAGTGAAGCATCGGAATCTATATCAAGTGTCACAGGAATGGTTCTCAACATAGTCAGGGATGAGTCAGTCTTCTTGTACTTAAGTCGGCATTTTGCCTTTTCCATTTAATTCCGATGCAATTTCTGTGTTTCGTCGTCAATAAGAAGGTCCAAGGGATACAGTAAACCTGAAGAGAAGCATCGGAATCTGTAATTAGTGTCAGAGAAAAGGTTCAAAACATAGACAGTAAGAACTGTCAGTCTTCTTGTACTGAAGTCGGCATTGTGCCTTTTGTATTTAATTCCGATTCAATTTCTGTGTTTCATCGTCAATAAGAAGGTCCAAGGGATACAGTAAACCTGAAGTGTAGCATCGTAATCTATAGCTAGAGTCACAGAAATGGTTCAAATCATAGACAGTAGGAAGAGTCAGTCTTCCTGTACTTAAGTCGGCATTGTGCCTTTTCTATTTCATTACCATGCAATTTCTGTGTTTCGTCGTCAATAAGAAGGTCAGAGGGATACAGTAAACCTGAAGTGAAGCATCGGAATCTAAAACTAGTGTCACAGGATTATTTCAGAACATACACAGCAAGAAGAGTCAGTCTTGTTGTACTTAAGTCGGCATTGTGCCTTTTGTATTTAATTCCGATGCAATTTCTGTGTTTCATCGTCAATAACAAGGTCCAAGGGATACAGTAAACCAAAAGTGAAGCATCGGAATCTATAACTAGTGTCACAGTTATGGTTCAAATCATAGACAGTAAGAAGAGTCAGTCTTCTTGTACTTAAGTCGGCATTGTGCCTTTTGTATTTAATTCCGATGCAATTTCTGTGTTTCTTCGTCAATAAGAAGGTCCAAGGGATACAGTAAACATATAGTGAAGCATCGGAATCTAAAACTGGTCTCACAGGAAATGTTCAAATCATAGTCAGTAAGAAGAGTCTGTCTTCTTATACTTAAGTCGGCATTGTGCCTTTTGTATTTAATTCCGATGCACTTTCTGTGTTTCATCATCAATAAGAAAGTCCAAGGGATATAGTAAACATATAGTGAAGCGTCGGAATCTAAAACTGGTCTCATAGAAAATGTTCACAACATAGTCAGTGTGAGGAGTCTGTCTTCTTGTACTTAAGTCGGCACTGTGCCGTTGGTATTTAATTCCGATGCAATTTCTGTGTTTCATCGTCAATAAGAATGTCAGAGGGATACAGTAAACCTGAAGGGAAGCATCGGAATCTATAACTAGTGTCAAAGGAATGGTTCAAAACATTCACAGCAAGAAGAGTCAGTCTTCTTGTACTTCAGTCGGCATTGTGCTTTTTGTACGTAATTCCGATGCAATTTCTGTGTTTCATGGTCAACAAGAAGGTCCAAGGGATACAGTAAACATATAGTGAAGCATCGGAATCTAAAACTGGTCTCACAGGAAATGTTCAAATCATAGTCAGTAAGAAGAGTCAGTCTTCTTGTACTTATGTCGGAATTGTGCCTTTTCTATTTAATTCCAATGAAATTTCTGTGTTTCATCGTCAATAAGGAGGTCCAAGGTATACAGTAATCCTGAAGTGTAGCATCGGAATCTAAAACCGGTCTCACAGGAATGGTTCAAAACATAGAGAGTAAGAAGAGCCAGTCATCTTGTATTTGAGTCGAAATTGTGCCTTTTGGATGTAGTTCCGATGCGATTTCTGTGTTTCATCGTCGATAAGAAGGTCCAAGGGATACAGTAAACCTGAAGTGAAGCATCGGAATCTATAACTAGTGTCAATGGACTTGCTCAAAACATAGACAGTAGGAAGAGTCAGTCTTCTTGTACCTAAGTCGGCATTGTACCTTTTGTATTTAATTCCGATGCAAATTCTGTGTTTCATCGTCAATAAGAAGGTCCAAAGGATACAGTAATACTGAAGTGAAGCTTCGGAATCTATAACTAGTGTCACAGGAATGGTTCAAAACAGAGACAGTAAGAAGAGTGAGTCTTCTTGTACCTAAGTCGGCATTGTGCCTTTTGTATTTAATTCCGATGCAATTTCTGTGTTTCATCGTCAATAAGAGTGTCAGAGGGATACAGTAAACCTGAAGTGAAGCATCGGAATCTATAACTAGTGTCACAGGAATTTTTCAAAACGTAGACATTTGGAAGAGTCAGTCTTCTTGTACTTGTGTCGACATTGTGCCGTTTGTATTTAATTCCGATGTAATTTCAGTGTTTCATCCTCAATAAGAGTGTCAGAGGGATACAGTAAACCTGAAGTGAAGCATCGGAATCTGTAATTAGTGTCACAGGAATGGTTCAAAACATAGACACGGACGACTCAGTCTTCTTGTACTTAAGTCGGCATTGTGCCTCTTCCATTTCATTCCGATGCAATTTCTGTGTTTCGTCGTCAATAAGATGGTCCAAGGGATACAGTAAACCTGAAGTGAAGCATCGGAATCTATAACTAGTGTCACAGAAAAGGTTCAAAACATAGACAGTAAGAAGAGTCAGTCTACTTGTACTTGAGTCGGCGTTGTTCCTTTTGTATTTATTTCCAATGCAATTTCTGTGTTTCATCGTCAATAAGAAGGTCAGAGGGATACAGTAAACCTGAAGTGAAGCTTCGGAATCAATAACTAGTGTCACAGGAATGGTTTAAAACGTAGACAGTGAGAAGAGTGAGTCTTCTTGTACTTAAGTCGGCATTGTGCCTTTTGTATTTAATCCCGATTCAATTTCTGTGTTTCGTCGTCAATAAGAAGGTCCAAGGGATACAGTAAACCTGAAGTGAAGCATCGGAATCTATATCAAGTGTCACAAGAATGGTTCTCAACATAGTCAGGGATGAGACAGTCTTCTTGTACTTCAGTCGGCATTGTGCCTTTTCCATTTTATACCGATGCAATTTCTGTGTTTCGTCGTCAATAAGAAGGTCAGAGGGATACAGTAAACCTGAAGTGAAGCATCGGAATCTAAAACTAGTGTCACAGTTATGGTTCAAATCATAGACAGTAAGAAGAGTCAGTCTTCTTGTACTTAAGTCGGCATTGTGCCTTTTGTATTTAATTCGGATGCAATTTCTGTGTTTCATCGTCAATAACAAGGTCCAGGGGATACAGTAAACCTGAAGTGAAGCATCGGAATCTATAACTAGTGTCACAGTTATGGTTCAAATCATAGACAGTAAGAAGAGTCAGTCTTCTTGTACTTAAGTCGGCATTGTGCCTTTTGTATTTAATTCCGATGCAATTACTGTGTTTCTTCGTCAATAAGAAGGTCCAAGGGATACAGTAAACATATAGTGAAGCATCGGAATCTAAAACTGGTCTCACAGGAAATGTTCAAATCATAGTCAGTAAGAAGAGTCAGTCTTTTTATACTTAAGTCGGCATTGTGCCTTTTGTATTTAATTCCGGTGCACTTTCTGTGTTTCATCATCAATAAGAAAGTCCAAGGGATATAGTAAACATATAATGAAGCGTCGGAATCTAAAACTGGTCTCATAGAAATGTTCACAACATAGTCAGTATGAGGAGTCAGTCTTCTTGTACTTAAGTCGGCACTGTGCCGTTTGTATTTAATTCCGATGCAATTTCTGTGTTTCATCGTCAATAAGAATGTCAGAGGGATACAGTAAACCTGAAGGGAAGTATCGGAATCTATAACTAGTGTCACAGGAATGGTTCAAAACATTCACAGCAAGAAGAGTCAGTCTTCTTGTGCTTCAGTGTGCATTGTGCCTTTAGTATGTAATTCCGATGCAATTTCTGTGTTTCATGGTCAACAAGAAGGTCCAAGGGATACAGTAAACATATAGTGAAGCATCGGAATCTAAAACTGGTCTCACAGGAAATGTTCAAATCATAGTCAGTAGGAAGAGTCAGTCTTCTTGTACTTATGTCGGAATTGTGCCTTTTCTTTTTAACTCCAATGCAATTTCTGTGTTTCATCGTCAATAAGGAGGTCCAAGGGATACAGTAATCCTGAAGTGTAGCATCGGAATCTAAAACCGGTCTCACAGGAATGGTTAAAATCATAGAGTGTAAGAAGAGCCAGTCATCTTGTATTTGAGTCGGCATTGTGCCTTTTGTATGTAGTTCCGATGCGATTTCTGTGTTTCATCGTCAATAAGGAGGTCCAAGGGATACAGTAAACCTGAAGTGAAGCATCGGAATCTATAACTAGTGTCAATGGACTTGCTCAAAACATAGACAGTAGGAAGAGTCAGTCTTCTTGTACTTAAGTCGGCATTGTACCTTTTGTATTTAATTCCGATGCAAATTCTGTGTTTCATCGTCAATAAGAAGGTTCAAAGGATACAGTAAACATATAGTGAAGCATCGGAATCTAAAACTGGTCTCACAGGAAATGTTCAAATCATAGTCAGTAGGAAGAGTCAGTCTTCTTGTACTTATGTCGGAATTGTGCCTTTTCTTTTTAACTCCAATGCAATTTCTGTGTTTCATCGTCAATAAGGAGGTCCAAGGGATACAGTAATCCTGAAGTGTAGCATCGGAATCTAAAACCGGTCTCACAGGAATGGTTAAAATCATAGAGTGTAAGAAGAGCCAGTCATCTTGTATTTGAGTCGGCATTGTGCCTTTTGTATGTAGTTCCGATGCAATTTCTGTGTTTCATCGTCAATAAGAAGGTCAGAGGGATACAGTAAATCTGAAGTGAAGCATCGGAAACTATAACTAGTGCCACAGGAATGGTTCAAAGCATAGACATTAGGAAGAGTCAGTCTTCTTGTACCTAAGTCGGCATTGTGCCTTTTGTATTTAATTCCGATGCAATTTCTGTGTTTCATCGTCAATAAGAGTGTCACAGGGATACAGTAAACCTGAAGTGAAGCATCGGAATCTATAACTAGTGTCACAGGAATGGTTCAAAACGTAGACATTTGGAAGAGTCAGTCTTCTTGTACTTAAGTCGGCATTGTGCCGTTGTTATTTAATTCCGATGTAATTTCTGTGTTTCATCGTCAATAAGAGTGTCAGAGGGATACAGTACACCTGAAGTGAAGCATCGGAAACCGTAATTAGTGTCACAGGAATGGTTCAAAACATAGACACGGACGAGTCAGTCTTCTTGTACTTAAGTCGGCATTGTGCCTCTTCTATTTAATTCCGATGCAATTTCTGTGTTTCGTCGTCAATAAGATGGTCCAAGGGATACAGTAAACCTGAAGGGAAGCATCGGAATCTATAATTAGTGTCACAGAAAAGGTTCAAAACATAGGCAGTAAGAAGAGTCAGTCTTCTTGTAGTTAAGTCGGCGTTGTGCCTTTTGTATTTAATTCCGATGCAATTTCTGTGTTTCATCGTCAATAAGAAGGTCAGAGGGATACAGTAACCCTGAAGTGGAGCTTCGGAATCTATAACTAGTGTCACAGGAATGGTTTAAAACATAGACAGTAAGAAGAGTGAGTCCTCTTGTACTTAAGTCGGCATTGTGCCTTTTGTATTTAATCCCGATTCAATTTCTGTGTTTCGTCGTCAATAAGAAGGTCCAAGAGATACAGTAAACCTGAAGTGAAGCATCGGAATCTATATCAAGTGTCACAGGAATGGTTCTAAACATAGACAGTAGGAAGAGTCAGTCTACCTGTACTTAAGTCGGCAATGTGCCTTTTCTATTTTATTCCGATGCACTTTCTGTGTTTCATCATCAATAAGAAGGTCCAAGGGATACGGCAAACATATAGTTAAGCATCGGAATCTAAAACTGGTCTCACAGGAAATGTTCAAATCAAAGTCAGTAAGAAGAGTCAGTCTTCTTATACTTAAGTCGGCATTGTGCCTTTTGTATTTAATTCCGATGCACTTTCTGTGTTTCATCATCAATAAGAAGGTCCAAGGGATATAGTAAACATATAGTGAAGCATCGGAATCTAAAACTGGTCTCATAGGAAATGTTCACAACATAGTCAGTAGGAAGAGTCAGTCTTCTTGTACTTAAGTCGGAACTGTGCCGTTTGTATTTAATTCCGATGCAATTTCTGTGTTTCATCGTCAATAAGAATGTCAGAGGGATACAGTAAACCTGAAGTGAAGCATCGGAATCTGTATCTAGTGTCACAGGAAAGGTTCAAATCATAGACAGTAAGAAGAGTCAGTCTTCTTGTACATGAGACGGCATTGTGCATTTTGTATTTAATGCCGATGCAATTACTGTGTTTCATCGTCAATGAGAAGGTCAGAGGAATACAGTAAACCTAAAGTGAAGCATCGGAATCTATAACTAGTGTCACAGGAGTGGTTCAAAACATACACAGCAAGAAGAGTCAGTCTTCTTGTACTTACGTCGGCATATTGCCTTTTGTATGTAATTCCGATGCAATTTGTGTGTTTCATCGTCAACTAGAAGGTCCAAGGGATACAGTAAACATATAGTGAAGCATCGGAATCTAAAACTGGTCTCACAGGAATTGTTCAAATCATAGTCAGTAAGAAGAGTCAGTCTTCTTGTACTTAAGTCGGCATTGTGCCTTTTGTATTTAATCCCGATTCAATTTCTGTGTTTCGTCGTCAATAAGAAGGTCCAAGGGATACAGTAAACCTGAGGTGAAGCATCGGAATCTATTACTAGTGTCACAGGAATGGTTCAAAACATAGACAGTAAGAAGAGTCAGTCTTCTTGTACTTAAGTCGGCATTGTGCCTTTTGTATTTAATTACGATGCTATTTCTGTGTTTCATCGTCGTTAAGAAGGTCCAAAGGATACAGTAAACCTGAAGTGAAGCATCGGAATCTATAACTAGTGTCAATGGAATTGCTCAAAACATAGACAGTAGGAAGAGTCAGTCATCTTGTACTTTAGTCGGCATTGTACCTTTTGTATTTAATTACGATGCAAATTCTGTGTTTCATCGTCAATAAGAAGGTCCAAAGAATACAGTATACCTGAAGTGAAGCTTCGGAATCTATAACTAGTGTCACAGGAATGGTTCAAAACATAGACAGTAAGAAGAGTGAGTCTTCTTGTACTTAAGTCGGCATTGTGCCTTTTGTATTTAATTCCGATGCAATTTCTGTGTTTCATCGTCAATAACAAGGTCCAAGGGATACAGTAAACCTGAGGTGAAGCATCGGAATCTATAACTAGTGTCACAGTAATGGTTCAAAACATAGACAGTAAGAAGAGCCAGTCTTCTTGTACTTAAGTCATCATTGTGCCTTTTGTATTTAATTCCGATGCAATTTCTGTGTTTCTTCGTCAATTAGAAGGTCTAAGGGATACAGCAAACATATAGTGAAGCATCGGAATCTAAAACTGGTTTCACAGGAATTGTTCAAATCATAGTCAGTAAGAAGGGTCAGTCTTCTTATATTTAAGTCGGCATTGTGCCTTTTGTATTTAATTACGATGCAATTTCTGTGTTTCATCGTCAATAAGAATGTCAGAGGGATACAGTAAACCTGAAGGGAAGCATCGGAATCTATAACTAGTGTCACAGGAATGGTTCAAAACATAGACAGTAGGAAATGTCAGTCTTCTTGTACTTAAGTCGGTATTGTGCCTTTTCTATTTAATTCCGATGCAATTTCTGTGTTTCGTCGTCAATAAGAAGGTCCAAGGGATACAGTAAACCTGAAGTGAAGCATCAGAATCTGTATCTAGTGTCACAGGAAAGGTTCAAAGCATAGACAGTAAGAAGAGTCAGTCTTCTTGTACATGTGTCGGCATTGTGCATTTTGTATTTAATTCCGATGCCATAACTGTGTTTCATCGTCAATAAGAAGGTCAGAGGAATACAGTAAACCTGAAGTGAAGCATTGGAATTTATAACTAGTGTCACAGGAATGGTTCAAAACATACACAGGAAGAAGAGTCAGTCTTCTTGTACTTAATGCTTCATTGTGCCTTTTGTATGTAATTCCGATGTAATTTCCGTGTTTCATCGTCAACAAGAAGGTCCAAGGGATACAGTAAACATATTGTGAAGCATCGAAATCTAAAACTGGTCTCACAGGAAATGTTCAAATCATAGGTAGTAAGAAGAGTCAGTCTTCTTGTATTTATGTCGGCATTGTGCTTTTTCTGTTTAATTCCGATGCAATTTCTGTGTTTCATTGTCAACAAGAAGGTCAGAGGGATACAGTAAACCTGAAGTGAAGCATCGGAATCTATATCTAGTGTTGCAGGAATGGTTAAAACATAGACAGTAGGAAGAGTCAGTCTTCTTGTACTTAAGTCGGCATTGTGCCTTTTGTATTTAATTCCGATGCAATTTCTGTGTTTCATCGTCAATAAGAGTGTCAGAGGGATACAGTAAACCTGAAGTGAAGCATCGGAATATATAACTAGTGTCACAAGAATGGTTCAAAACATAGACAGTTGGAAGAGTCAGACTTCTTATACTTCAGTCGGCATTGTGCCTTTCCTATTTAATTCCGATGCTATTTCAGTGTTTCGTCGTCAATACGAAGGTAAGAGGGATACAATAAACCTGAAGTGAAGCATCGGAACCTATATCTAGTGTCACCGGAAAGGTTCAAAACATAGACAGTAAGAGGAGTCAGTCTTCTTGTACATGAGTCGGCATTGTGCCTTTTGTATTTAATTCCGATGCAATTACTGTGTTTCATTGTCAATAAGAAGGTCAGAGGGATACAGTAAACCTGAAGTGAAGCATCGGAATCTATAACTAGTGTCACAGGAATGGTTCAAAACATACACAGCAAGAAGAGTCAGTCTTCTTGTACTTAAGTCGGCATTGTGCCTTTTGTATTTAATTCCGATGCAATTTCTGTGTTTCATCGTCAACAAGAAGGTCCAAGGGATACAGTAAACATATATTGAAGCATCGGAATCTAAAACTGGTCTCACAGGAAATGTTCAAAACATAGTCAGTAAGAAGATTCTGTGTTTCATCGTCAACAAGAAGGTCCAAGGGATACAGTAAACATATATTGAAGCATCGGAATCTAAAACTGGTCTCACAGGAAATGTTCAAAACATAGTCAGTAAGAAGATTCAGTCTTCTTGTACTTATGCCGGCATTGTGCCTATTCTATTTACTTCCGATGCAATTTCTGTGTTTCGTCGTCAATAAGGAGGTCCAAAGGATACAGTAATCCTGAAGTGAAGCATCGGAATCTAAAACCGGTCTGACAGGAAAGGTTCAAAGCATAGAGAGTAAGAAGAGCCAGTCATCTTGTATTTGAGTCGGCATTGTACCTTTTGTATTTAATTCCGATGCAATTTCAGTGTTTCATCGTCAATAAGAATGTCAGAGGGATACAGTAAACCTGAAGTGAAGCATCGGAATCTATAACTAGTGTCACAGGAATGGTTAATACATAGACAGTAGGAAGAGTCAGTCTTCCTGTACTTAAGTCGGCAATGTGCCTTTTCTCTTTAATTCCGATGCAATCTCTGTGTTTCTTCGTCAATAAGAAGGTCCAAGGGATACGGCAAACATATAGTGAAGCATCGGAATCTAAAACTGGTCTCACAGGAAATGTTCAAATCAAAGTCAGTAAGAAGAGTCAGTATTCTTATACTTAAGGCGGCATTGTGCCTTTTGTATTTAATTCCGATGCACTTTCTGTGTTTCATCATCAATAAGAAGGTCCAAGGGATATAGTAAACATATAGTGAAGCATCGGAATCTAAAACTGGTCTCATAGGAAATGTTCACAACATAGTCAGTAGGAAGAGTCAATCTTCTTGTACTTACGTCGGAACTGTGCCGTTTGTATTTAATTCCGATGCAATTTCTGTGTTTCATCGTCAATAAGAATGTCAGAGGGATACAGTAAACCTGAAGTGAAGCATCGGAATCTGTATCTAGTGTCACAGGAAATGTTCAAATCATAGACAGTAAGAAGAGTCAGTCTTCTTGTACATGAGTCGGCATTGTGCATTTTGTATTTAATGCCGATGCAATTACTGTGTTTCATCGTCAATGAGAAGGTCAGAGGAATACAGTAAACCTAAAGTGAAGCATCGGAATCTATAACTAGTGTCACAGGAGTGGTTCAAAACATACACAGCAAGAAGAGTCAGTCTTCTTGTACTTACGTTGGCATTGTGCCTTTTGTATGTAATTCCGATGCAATTTCTGTGTTTCATCGTCAACTAGAAGGTCCAAGGGATACAGTAAACATATAGTGAAGCATCGGAATCTAAAACTGGTCTCACAGGAAATGTTCAAATCATAGTCAGTAAGAAGAGTCAGTCTTCTTGTACTTAAGTCGGCATTGTGCCTTTTGTATTTAATCCCGATTCAATTTCTGTGTTTCGTCGTCAATAAGAAGGTCCAAGGGATACAGTAAACCTGAGGTGAAGCACCGGAATCTATTACTAGTGTCACAGGAATGGTTCAAAACATAGACAGTAAGAAGAGTCAGTCTTCTTGTACTTAAGGCGGCATTGTGCCTTTTGTATTTAATTCCGATGCACTTTCTGTGTTTCATCATCAATAAGAAGGTCCAAGGGATATAGTAAACATATAGTGAAGCATCGGAATCTAAAACTGGTCTCATAGGAAATGTTCACAACATAGTCAGTAGGAAGAGTCAATCTTCTTGTACTTAAGTCGGAACTGTGCCGTTTGTATTTAATTCCGATGCAATTTCTGTGTTTCATCGTCAATAAGAATGTCAGAGGGATACAGTAAACCTGAAGTGAAGCATCGGAATCTGTATCTAGTGTCACAGGAAAGGTTCAAATCATAGACAGTAAGAAGAGTCAGTCTTCTTGTACATGAGTCGGCATTGTGCATTTTGTATTTAATGCCGATGCAATTACTGTGTTTCATCGTCAATGAGAAGGTCAGAGGAATACAGTAAACCTAAAGTGAAGCATCGGAATCTATAACTAGTGTCACAGGAGTGGTTCAAAACATACACAGCAAGAAGAGTCAGTCTTCTTGTACTTACGTTGGCATTGTGCCTTTTGTATTTAATTCCGATGCAATTTCTGTGTTTCATCGTCAAAAAGATGGTCCAAGGGATACAGTAAACATATAGTGAAGCATCGGAATCTAAAACTGGTCTCACAGGATAAGTTCAAATCATAGTCAGTAAGAAGAGTCAGTCTTCTTGTACATATCGGCATTGTGCCTTTTCTATTTAATTCCGATGCAATTTCTGTGTTTCGTCGTCAATACGAAGGTCCAAGGGATACAGTAAACCTGAAGTGAAGCATCGGAATCTAAAACCAGTCTCACTGGAAAGGTTCAAAACATAGCAAGTAAGAAGAGCCAGTCATCTTGTATTTGAGTCAGCATTGTGCCTTTTGTATTTAATTACGATGCAATTTCTGTGTTTCATCGTCAATAAGAAGTTCAGAGGGATATAGTAAACCTGAAGTGAAGCATCGAAATCTAAAACTGGTCTCACAGGAAATGTTCAAATCATAGGTAGTAAGAAGAGTCAGTCTTCTTGTATTTATGTCGGCATTGTGCTTTTTCTGTTTAATTCCGATGCAATTTCTGTGTTTCATTGTCAACAAGAAGGTCAGAGGGATACAGTAAACCTGAAGTGAAGCATCGGAATCTATATCTAGTGTTGCAGGAATGGTTAAAACATAGACAGTAGGAAGAGTCAGTCTTCTTGTACTTAAGTCGGCATTGTGCCTTTTGTATTTAATTCCGATGCAATTTCTGTGTTTCATCGTCAATAAGAGTGTCAGAGGGATACAGTAAACCTGAAGTGAAGCATCGGAATATATAACTAGTGTCACAAGAATGGTTCAAAACATAGACAGTTGGAAGAGTCAGACTTCTTATACTTCAGTCGGCATTGTGCCTTTCCTATTTAATTCCGATGCTATTTCAGTGTTTCGTCGTCAATACGAAGGTAAGAGGGATACAATAAACCTGAAGTGAAGCATCGGAACCTATATCTAGTGTCACCGGAAAGGTTCAAAACATAGACAGTAAGAGGAGTCAGTCTTCTTGTACATGAGTCGGCATTGTGCCTTTTGTATTTAATTCCGATGCAATTACTGTGTTTCATTGTCAATAAGAAGGTCAGAGGGATACAGTAAACCTGAAGTGAAGCATCGGAATCTATAACTAGTGTCACAGGAATGGTTCAAAACATACACAGCAAGAAGAGTCAGTCTTCTTGTACTTAAGTCGGCATTGTGCCTTTTGTATTTAATTCCGATGCAATTTCTGTGTTTCATCGTCAACAAGAAGGTCCAAGGGATACAGTAAACATATATTGAAGCATCGGAATCTAAAACTGGTCTCACAGGAAATGTTCAAAACATAGTCAGTAAGAAGATTCAGTCTTCTTGTACTTATGCCGGCATTGTGCCTATTCTATTTACTTCCGATGCAATTTCTGTGTTTCGTCGTCAATAAGGAGGTCCAAAGGATACAGTAATCCTGAAGTGAAGCATCGGAATCTAAAACCGGTCTGACAGGAAAGGTTCAAAGCATAGAGAGTAAGAAGAGCCAGTCATCTTGTATTTGAGTCGGCATTGTACCTTTTGTATTTAATTCCGATGCAATTTCAGTGTTTCATCGTCAATAAGAATGTCAGAGGGATACAGTAAACCTGAAGTGAAGCATCGGAATCTATAACTAGTGTCACAGGAATGGTTAATACATAGACAGTAGGAAGAGTCAGTCTTCCTGTACTTAAGTCGGCAATGTGCCTTTTCTCTTTAATTCCGATGCAATCTCTGTGTTTCTTCGTCAATAAGAAGGTCCAAGGGATACGGCAAACATATAGTGAAGCATCGGAATCTAAAACTGGTCTCACAGGAAATGTTCAAATCAAAGTCAGTAAGAAGAGTCAGTATTCTTATACTTAAGGCGGCATTGTGCCTTTTGTATTTAATTCCGATGCACTTTCTGTGTTTCATCATCAATAAGAAGGTCCAAGGGATATAGTAAACATATAGTGAAGCATCGGAATCTAAAACTGGTCTCATAGGAAATGTTCACAACATAGTCAGTAGGAAGAGTCAATCTTCTTGTACTTAAGTCGGAACTGTGCCGTTTGTATTTAATTCCGATGCAATTTCTGTGTTTCATCGTCAATAAGAATGTCAGAGGGATACAGTAAACCTGAAGTGAAGCATCGGAATCTGTATCTAGTGTCACAGGAAAGGTTCAAATCATAGACAGTAAGAAGAGTCAGTCTTCTTGTACATGAGTCGGCATTGTGCATTTTGTATTTAATGCCGATGCAATTACTGTGTTTCATCGTCAATGAGAAGGTCAGAGGAATACAGTAAACCTAAAGTGAAGCATCGGAATCTATAACTAGTGTCACAGGAGTGGTTCAAAACATACACAGCAAGAAGAGTCAGTCTTCTTGTACTTACGTTGGCATTGTGCCTTTTGTATGTAATTCAGATGCAATTTCTGTGTTTCATCGTCAACTAGAAGGTCCAAGGGATACAGTAAACATATAGTGAAGCATCGGAATCTAAAACTGGTCTCACAGGAAATGTTCAAATCATAGTCAGTAAGAAGAGTCAGTCTTCTTGTACTTAAGTCGGCATTGTGCCTTTTGTATTTAATCCCGATTCAATTTCTGTGTTTCGTCGTCAATAAGAAGGTCCAAGGGATACAGTAAACCTGAGGTGAAGCACCGGAATCTATTACTAGTGTCACAGGAATGGTTCAAAACATAGACAGTAAGAAGAGTCAGTCTTCTTGTACTTAAGGCGGCATTGTGCCTTTTGTATTTAATTCCGATGCACTTTCTGTGTTTCATCATCAATAAGAAGGTCCAAGGGATATAGTAAACATATAGTGAAGCATCGGAATCTAAAACTGGTCTCATAGGAAATGTTCACAACATAGTCAGTAGGAAGAGTCAATCTTCTTGTACTTAAGTCGGAACTGTGCCGTTTGTATTTAATTCCGATGCAATTTCTGTGTTTCATCGTCAATAAGAATGTCAGAGGGATACAGTAAACCTGAAGTGAAGCATCGGAATCTGTATCTAGTGTCACAGGAAAGGTTCAAATCATAGACAGTAAGAAGAGTCAGTCTTCTTGTACATGAGTCGGCATTGTGCATTTTGTATTTAATGCCGATGCAATTACTGTGTTTCATCGTCAATGAGAAGGTCAGAGGAATACAGTAAACCTAAAGTGAAGCATCGGAATCTATAACTAGTGTCACAGGAGTGGTTCAAAACATACACAGCAAGAAGAGTCAGTCTTCTTGTACTTACGTTGGCATTGTGCCTTTTGTATTTAATTCCGATGCAATTTCTGTGTTTCATCGTCAAAAAGATGGTCCAAGGGATACAGTAAACATATAGTGAAGCATCGGAATCTAAAACTGGTCTCACAGGATAAGTTCAAATCATAGTCAGTAAGAAGAGTCAGTCTTCTTGTACATATCGGCATTGTGCCTTTTCTATTTAATTCCGATGCAATTTCTGTGTTTCGTCGTCAATACGAAGGTCCAAGGGATACAGTAAACCTGAAGTGAAGCATCGGAATCTAAAACCAGTCTCACTGGAAAGGTTCAAAACATAGCAAGTAAGAAGAGCCAGTCATCTTGTATTTGAGTCAGCATTGTGCCTTTTGTATTTAATTACGATGCAATTTCTGTGTTTCATCGTCAATAAGAAGTTCAGAGGGATATAGTAAACCTGAAGTGAAGCATCGGAATCTATAACTTGTATCACAGGAATGGTTAAAACGTAGACAGTAGGAAGTGTCAGTCTTCTTGTACTTAAGTCGGCATTGTGCCTTTTGTATTTAATCCCGATGCAATTTCTGTGTTTCGTCGTCAATAAGAAGGTCCAAGGGATATAGCAAAACCTGAAGTGAAGCATCGGAATCAATATCAAGTGTCACAGCAATGGTTCTAAACATAGACACGGAAGAGTCAGTCTTCTTGTACTTAAGTCACCATTGTGCCTTTTCTATTTAATTCCGATGCTATTTCTTTGTTTCGTCGTCAATAAGAAGGTCCAAGGGATACAGTAAACCTGAAGTGAAGCATCGGAATCTGTAACTAGTATCAGAGAAAAGGTTCAAAACATAGACAGTAGGAAGAGTCACTCTTCCTATACTTAAGTCGTCATTGTGCCTTTTCTATTTAATTACGATGCAATTTCTGTGTTTCGTCGTCAATCAGAAGGTCAGAGGTATACAGTAAACCTGAAGTGAAGCATCGGAATCTAAAACTAGTGTCACAGGAATGGTTCAAAACATACACAGCAAGAAGAGTCAGTCTTGTTGTACTTAAGTCGGCATTTTGCCTTTTGTATTTAATTCCGATGCAATTTCTGTGTTTCATCGTCAATATTAAGGTCCAAGGGATACAGTAAACCTGAAGTGAAGCATCGGAATCTATAACTAGTGTCACAGTAATGGTTCAAAACATAGACAGTAAGAAGAGTCAGTCTTCTTGTACTTAAGTCATCATTGTGCATTTTGTATTTAATTCCGATGCAATTTCTGTGTTTCTTCGTCAATAAGAAGGTCCAAGGGATACAGTAAACATATAGTGAAGCATCGGAATCTAAAACTGGTTTCACAGGAATTGTTCAAATCATAGTCAGTAAGAAGGGTCAGTCTTCTTATATTTAAGTCCACATTGTGCCTTTTGTATTTAATTCCGATGCAATTTCTGTGTTTCATCGTCAATAAGAATGTCAGAGGGATACAGTAAACCTGAAGTGAAGCATCGGAATCTATAACTAGTGTCACAGGAATGGTTCAAAACATACACATCAAGAAGAGTCAGTCTTCTTATACTTAAGTCGGCATTGTGCCTTTTGTATTTAATTCCGATGCAATTTCTGTGTTTCATCGTCAAAAAGAAGGTCCAAGGGATACAGTAAACATATAGTGAAGCATCGGAATCTAAAACTGGTCTCACAGGAAATGTTCTAATCATAGTCAGTAAGAAGAGTCAGTCCTCTTATACTTATGTCGGCATTGTGCCTTTTCTATTTAATTCCGATGCAATTTCTGTGTATCGTCGTCAATAAGAAGGTCCAAGGGATACAGTAAACCTGAAGTGAAGCATCGGAATCTAAAACCGGTCTCACAGGAAAGGATCAAAACATAGAGAGTAAGAAGAGCCAGTCATCTTGTATTTGAGTGAACATTGTGCCTTTTGTATTTAATTCCGATGCAATTTCTGTGTTTCAGCGTCAATAAGAAGGTCAGCGGGATACAGTAAAACTGAAGTGAAGCATCGGAATCTATAACTAGTGTCAGAGGAATGGTTAATACATAGACAGTAGGAAGAGTCAGTCTTCCTGTACTTAAGTCGGCATTGTGCCTTTTGTATTTAATCCCGATTCATTTTCTGTGTTTCGTCGTCAATTAGAAGGTCCAAGGGATACAGTAAACCTGAAGTCAAGCATCGGAATCTATAACTAGTGACACAGGAATGGTTCAAAACATAGACAGTAAGAAGAGTCAGTCTTCTTGTACTTAAGTCGGCATTGTGCCTTTTGTATTTAATTTCGATGCTATTTCTGTGTTTCATCGTCGATAAGAAGGTCCAAAGGATACCATAAACCTGAAGTGAAGCATCGGAATTTATAACTAGTGTCAATGGAATTGCTCAAAACATAGACAGTAGGAAGAGTCAGTCTTCTTGTACTTAAGTCGGCATTGTGCATTTTCTATTTAATTCCGATGCTAAATCAGTGTTTCGTCGTCTATAAGAAGGTAAGAGGGATACAGTAAACCTGAAGTGAAGCATCGGAATCTATAACTTGTATCACAGGAATGGTTAAAACATAGACAGTAGGAAGAGTCAATGTTCTTGTAGTTAAGTCGGCATTGTGCCTTTTGTATTTAATCCCGATGCAATTTCTGTGTTTCGTCGACAATAAGAAGGTCCAAGGGATACAGTAAATCTGAACTGTAGCATCGGAATCTATATCAAGTGTCACAGGAGTGGTTCTAAACATAGACACGGAAGAGTCAGTCTTCTTGTACTTAAGTCGGCATTGTGCCTTTTCTATTTAATTCCGATGCTATTTCTTTGTTTCGTCGTCAATAAGAGGGTCCAACTGATACAGTAAACCTGAAGTGAAGCATCGGAATCTGTAACTAGTATCAGAGAAAAGGTTCAAAACATAGACAGTAAGAGGAGTCAGTCTTCTTGTACTTTAGTTGGCATTGTGCCTTTTGTATTGAATTCCTTTGCGATTTCTGTGTTTCATCGTCAACAAGAAGGTCCAAGGGATACAGTTAACCTGAAGTGTTGCATATGAATCCATAACTAGTGACACAGGAATGGTTCAAATCATAGACAGTAGGAGGAGTCAGTCTTCTTGTACTTAAGTCGGCATTGTGCCTTTTGTATTTAATTCCGATGCAATTTCTGTGTTTCATCGTCAATAACAAGGGCCAACGGATACAGTAAACCTGAAGTGAAGCATCGGAATCTATAACTAGCGTCACAGAAATGTTTCAAAACATAGACAGTAAGAGGAGTCAGTCTTCTTGTACTTATGTCTGCATTGTGCCTTTTGTATTTAATTCCGATGCAATTTCTGTGTTTCTTCGTCAATAGGAAGGTCCAAGAGATACAGTAAACATATAGTGAAACATCGGAATCTAAAACTGGTCTCACAGGAATGTTCAAATCATAGTCAGTAAGAAGAGTCAGTCTTCTTATACTTAAGTCGGCATTGTGCCTTTTGTATTTAATTTCGATGCTATTTCTGTGTTTCATCGTCGATAAGAAGGTCCAAAGGATACCATAAACCTGAAGTGAAGCATCGGAATTTATAACTAGTGTCAATGGAATTGCTCAAAACATAGACAGTAGGAAGAGTCAGTATTCTTGTACTTAAGTCGGCATTGTGCCTTTTGTATTTAATTTCGAT
This sequence comes from Schistocerca americana, assembly GCF_021461395.2. Lineage (NCBI taxonomy): Eukaryota > Metazoa > Arthropoda > Insecta > Orthoptera > Acrididae > Schistocerca > Schistocerca americana. Next base: position 17,600,805 of record NC_060130.1, on the reverse strand, counting down.
GCTATTTCTGTGTTTCATCGTCGATAAGAAGGTCCAAAGGATACCATAAACCTGAAGTGAAGCATCGGAATTTATAACTAGTGTCAATGGAATTGCTCAAAACATAGACAGTAGCCCGCATCTCGTGGTCGTGCGGTAGCGTTCTCGCTTCCCACGCCCGGGTTCCCGGGTTCGATTCCCGGCGGGGTCAGGGATTATCTCTGCCTCGTGATGGCTGGGTGTTGTGTGCTGTCCTTAGGTTAGTTAGGTTTAAGTAGTTCTAAGTTCTACGGGACTGATGACCGTCGCAGTTAAGTCCCATAGTGCTCAGAGCCATTTGAGCCATAGACAGTAGGAAGAGTCAGTCTTCTTGTACTTAAGTCGGCATTGTGCATTTTCTATTTAATTCCGATGCTAAATCAGTGTTTCGTCGTCTATAAGAAGGTAAGAGGGATACAGTAAACCTGAAGTGAAGCATCGGAATCTATAACTTGTATCACAGGAATGGTTAAAACATAGACAGTAGGAAGAGTCAATGTTCTTGTAGTTAAGTCGGCATTGTGCCTTTTGTATTTAATCCCGATGCAATTTCTGTGTTTCGTCGACAATAAGAAGGTCCAAGGGATACAGTAAATCTGAACTGTAGCATCGGAATCTATATCAAGCGTCACAGGAGTGGTTCTAAACATAGACACGGAAGAGTCAGTCTTCTTGTACTTAAGTCGGCATTGTGCCTTTTCTATTTAATTCCGATGCTATTTCTTTGTTTCGTCGTCAATAAGAGGGTCCAACTGATACAGTAAACCTGAAGTGAAGCATCGGAATCTGTAACTAGTATCAGAGAAAAGGTTCAAAACATAGACAGTAAGAGGAGTCAGTCTTCTTGTACTTTAGTTGGCATTGTGCCTTTTGTATTGAATTCCTTTGCGATTTCTGTGTTTCATCGTCAACAAGAAGGTCCAAGGGATACAGTTAACCTGAAGTGTTGCATATGAATCCATAACTAGTGACACAGGAATGGTTCAAATCATAGACAGTAGGAGGAGTCAGTCTTCTTGTACTTAAGTCGGCATTGTGCCTTTTGTATTTAATTCCGATGCAATTTCTGTGTTTCATCGTCAATAACAAGGGCCAACGGATACAGTAAACCTGAAGTGAAGCATCGGAATCTATAACTAGCGTCACAGAAATGTTTCAAAACATAGACAGTAAGAGGAGTCAGTCTTCTTGTACTTATGTCTGCATTGTGCCTTTTGTATTTAATTCCGATGCAATTTCTGTGTTTCTTCGTCAATAGGAAGGTCCAAGAGATACAGTAAACATATAGTGAAACATCGGAATCTAAAACTGGTCTCACAGGAATGTTCAAATCATAGTCAGTAAGAAGAGTCAGTCTTCTTATACTTAAGTCGGCATTGTGCCTTTTGTATTTAATTCCGATGCACTTTCTGTGTTTCATCATCAATAAGAAGGTCCAAGGGATACAGTAAACATATAGTGAAGCATCGGAATCTAAAACTGGTTATAAAATTAATATCTCGCTTTTCCGAGGAAACTCACGCTCGGCATGCAAATGTGCCTTTATATGGTCTCACAGGAAATGTTTACAACATAGTCAGTAGGAAGAGTCAGTCTTCTTATACTTAAGTCAGCACTGTGCCGTTTGTATTTAATTCCAATGCAATTTCTGTGTTTCATCGACAATAGGAAGGTCAGAGGGTTACAGTAAACCTGAGGTGAAACATCGGAATCTATAACTAGTATCACAGGAATGGTTCAAAACATAGACATTAGGAAGAGTCAATCTTGTTGTACTTAAGTCGGCATTGTGATGTTTCTATTTAATTACGATGCAACTTCTGTGTTTCGTCGTCAATCAGAAGGTCAGAGGTATACAGTAAACCTGAAGTGAAGCATCAGAATCTAAAACTAGTGTCACAGGAATGGTTCAAAACATACACAGCAAGAAGAGTCAGTCTTGTTGTACTTAAGTCGGCATTTTGCCTCTTGTATTTAATTCCGATGCAATTTCTGTGTTTCATCGTCAATAACAAGGTCCAAGGGATACAGTAAACCTGAGCTGAAGCATCGGAATCTATAACTAGTGTCACAGTAATGGTTCAAAACATAGACAGTAAGAAGAGCCAGTCTTCTTGTACTTAAGTCATCATTGTGCCTTTTGTATTTAATTCCGATGCAATTTCTGTGTTTCTTCGTCAATTAGAAGGTCTAAGGGATACAGCAAACATATAGTGAAGCATCGGAATCTAAAACTGGTTACACAGGAATTGTTCAAATCATAGTCAGTAACAAGGGTCAGTCTTCTTATATTTAAGTCGGCATTGTGCCTTTTGTATTTAATTCCGATGCAATTTCTGTGTTTCATCGTCAATAAGAATGTCAGAGGGATACAGTAAACCTGAAGGGAAGCATCGGAATCTATAACTAGTGTCACAGGAATGGTTCAAAACATAGACAGTAGGAAATGTCAGTCTTCTTGTACTTAAGTCGGTATTGTGCCTTTTCTATTTAATTCCGATGCAATTTCTGTGTTTCGTCGTCAATAAGAAGGTCCAAGGGATACAGTAAACCTGACGTGAAGCATCAGAATCTGTATCTAGTGTCACAGGAAAGGTTCAAAGCATAGACAGTAAGAAGAGTCAGTCATCTTGTACATGTGTCGGCATTGTGCATTTTGTATTTAATTCCGATGCCATAACTGTGTTTCATCGTCAATAAGAAGGTCAGAGGAATACAGTAAACCTGAAGTGAAGCATCGGAATCTATATCTAGTGTTGCAGGAATGGTTAAAACATAGACAGTAGGAAGAGTCAGTCTTCTTGTACTTAAGTCGGCATTGTGCCTTTTGTATTTAATTCCGATGCAATTTCTGTGTTTCATCGTCAATAAGAGTGTCAGAGGGATACAGTAAACCTGAAGTGAAGCATCGGAATATATAACTAGTGTCACAAGAATGGTTCAAAACATAGACAGTTGGAAGAGTCAGACTTCTTATACTTCAGTCGGCATTGTGCCTTTCCTATTTAATTCCGATGCTATTTCAGTGTTTCGTCGTCAATACGAAGGTAAGAGGGATACAATAAACCTGAAGTGAAGCATCGGAACCTATATCTAGTGTCACCGGAAAGGTTCAAAACATAGACAGTAAGAGGAGTCAGTCTTCTTGTACATGAGTCGGCATTGTGCCTTTTGTATTTAATTCCGATGCAATTACTGTGTTTCATTGTCAATAAGAAGGTCAGAGGGATACAGTAAACCTGAAGTGAAGCATCGGAATCTATAACTAGTGTCACAGGAATGGTTCAAAACATACACAGCAAGAAGAGTCAGTCTTCTTGTACTTAAGTCGGCATTGTGCCTTTTGTATTTAATTCCGATGCAATTTCTGTGTTTCATCGTCAACAAGAAGGTCCGAGGGATACAGTAAACATATATTGAAGCACCGGAATCTAAAACTGGTCTCACAGGAAATGTTCAAAACATAGTCAGTAAGAAGATTCAGTCTTCTTGTACTTATGCCGGCATTGTGCCTATTCTATTTACTTCCGATGCAATTTCTGTGTTTCGTCGTCAATAAGGAGGTCCAAAGGATACAGTAATCCTGAAGTGAAGCATCGGAATCTAAAACCAGTCTCACAGGAAAGGTTCAAAGCATAGAGAGTAAGAAGAGCCAGTCATCTTGTATTTGAGTCGGCATTGTACCTTTTGTATTTAATTCCGATGCAATTTCAGTGTTTCATCGTCAATAAGAATGTCAGAGGGATACAGTAAACCTGAAGTGAAGCATCGGAATCTATAACTAGTGTCACAGGAATGGTTAATACATAGACAGTAGGAAGAGTCAGTCTTCCTGTACTTAAGTCGGCAATGTGCCTTTTCTATTTAATTCCGATGCAATCTCTGTGTTTCTTCGTCAATAAGAAGGTCCAAGGGATACGGCAAACATATAGTGAAGCATCGGAATCTAAAACTGGTCTCACAGGAAATGTTCAAATCAAAGTCAGTAAGAAGAGTCAGTATTCTTATACTTAAGGCGGCATTGTGCCTTTTGTATTTAATTCCGATGCACTTTCTGTGTTTCATCATCAATAAGAAGGTCCAAGGGATATAATAAACATATAGTGAAGCATCGGAATCTAAAACTGGTCTCATACGAAATGTTCACAACATAGTCAGTAGGAAGAGTCAGTCTTCTTGTACTTAAGTCGGAACTGTGCCGTTTGTATTTAATTCCGATGCAATTTCTGTGTTTCATCGTCAATAAGAATGTCAGAGGGATACAGTAAACCTGAAGTGAAGCATCGGAATCTGTATCTAGTGTCACAGGAAAGGTTCAAATCATAGACAGTAAGAAGAGTCAGTCTTCTTGTACATGAGTCGGCATTGTGCATTTTGTATTTAATGCCGATGCAATTACTGTGTTTCATCGTCAATGAGAAGGTCAGAGGAATACAGTAAACCTAAAGTGAAGCATCGGAATCTATAACTAGTGTCACAGGAGTGGTTCAAAACATACACAGCAAGAAGAGTCAGTCTTCTTGTACTTACGTTGGCATTGTGCCTTTTGTATGTAATTCCGATGCAATTTCTGTGTTTCATCGTCAACTAGAAGGTCCAAGGGATACAGTAAACATATAGTGAAGCATCGGAATCTAAAACTGGTCTCACAGGAAATGTTCAAATCATAGTCAGTAAGAAGAGTCAGTCTTCTTGTACTTAAGTCGGCATTGTGCCTTTTGTATTTAATCCCGATTCAATTTCTGTGTTTCGTCGTCAATAAGAAGGTCCAAGGGATACAGTAAACCTGAGGTGAAGCACCGGAATCTATTACTAGTGTCACAGGAATGGTTCAAAACATAGACAGTAAGAAGAGTCAGTCTTCTTGTACTTAAGTCGGCATTGTGCCTTTTGTATTTAATTACGATGCTATTTCTGTGTTTCATCGTCGATAAGAAGGTCCAAAGGATACAGTAAACCTGAAGTGAAGCATCGGAATCTATAACTAGTGTCAATGGAATTGCTCAAAACATAGACAGTAGGAAGAGTCAGTCATCTTGTACTTTAGTCGGCATTGTACCTTTTGTATTTAATTCCGATGCAAATTCTGTGTTTCATCGTCAATAAGAAGGTCCAAAGAATACAGTAAACCTGAAGTGAAGATTCGGAATCTATATCTAGAGTCACAGGAAAGGTTCAAAACATAGACAGTAAGAAGAGTCAGTCTTCTTGTACATGAGTCGGCATTGTGCCTTTTGTATTTAAATCCGATGCAATTACTGTGTTTCATCGTCAATAAGAAGGTCAGAGGGATACAGTAAACCTGAAGTGAAGCATCGGAATCTATAACTAGTGTCAGAGGAATGGTTCAAAACATACACAGCAAGAAGAGTCAGTCTTTTCGTACTTAAGTCGGCATTGTGCCTTTTGTATTTAATTCCGCTGCAATTTCTGTGTTTCATCGTCAAAAAGAAGGTCCAAGGGATACAGTAAACATATAGTGAAGCATCGGAATCTAAAACTGGTCTCACAGGATAAGTTCAAATCATAGTCAGTAAGAAGAGTCAGTCTTCTTGTACATATCGGCATTGTGCCTTTTCTATTTAATTCCGATGCAATTTCTGTGTTTCGTCGTCAATACGAAGGTCCAAGGGATACAGTAAACCTGAAGTGAAGCATCGGAATCTAAAACCAGTCTCACTGGAAAGGTTCAAAACATAGCAAGTAAGAAGAGCCAGTCACCTTGTATTTGAGTCAGCATTGTGCCTTTTGTATTTAATTCCGATGCAATTTCTGTGTTTCATCGTCAATAAGAAGTTCAGAGGGATATAGTAAACCTGAAGTGAAGCATCGGAATGTATAACTTGGATCACAGGAATGGTTAAAACATAGACAGTAGGAAGTGTCAGTCTTCTTGTACTTAAGTCGGCATTGTGCCTTTTGTATTTAATCCCGATGCAATTTCTGTGTTTCGTCGTCAATAAGAAGGTCCAAGGGATATAGCAAAACCTGAAGTGAAGCATCGGAATCAATATCAAGTGTCACAGTAATGGTTCTAAACATAGACACGGAAGAGTCAGTCTTCTTGTACTTAAGTCACCATTGTGCCTTTTCTATTTAATTCCGATGCTATTTCTTTGTTTCGTCGTCAATAACAAGGTCCAAGGGATACAGTAAACCTGAAGTGAAGCATCGGAATCTGTAACTAGTATCAGAGAAATGGTTCAAAACATAGACAGTAGGAAGAGTCACTCTTCCTATACTTAAGTCGTCATTGTGCCTTTTCTATTTAATTACGATGCAATTTCTGTGTTTCGTCGTCAATCAGAAGGTCAGAGGTATACAGTAAACCTGAAGTGAAGCATCGGAATCTAAAACTAGTGTCACAGGAATGGTTCAAAACATACACAGCAAGAAGAGTCAGTCTTGATGTACTTAAGTCGGCATTTTGCCTTTTGTATTTAATTCCGATGCAATTTCTGTGTTTCATCGTCAATATTAAGGTCCAAGGGATACAGTAAACCTGAAGTGAAGCATCGGAATCTATAACTAGTGTCACAGTAATGGTTCAAAACATAGACAGTAAGAAGAGTCAGTCTTCTTGTACTTAAGTCATCATTGTGCATTTTGTATTTAATTCCGATGCAATTTCTGTGTTTCTTCGTCAATAAGAAGGTCCAAGGGATACAGTAAACATATAGTGAAGCATCGGAATCTAAAACTGGTTTCACAGGAATTGTTCAAATGATAGTCAGTAAGAAGGGTCAGTCTTCTTATATTTAAGTCGGCATTGTGCCTTTTGTATTTAATTCCGATGCAATTTCTGTGTTTCATCGTCAATAAGAATGTCAAAGGGATACAGTAAACCTGAAGTGAAGCATCGGAATCTATAACTAGTGTCACAGGAATGGTTCAAAACATACACAGCAAGAAGAGTCAGTCTTCTTATAGTTAAGTCGGCATTGTGCCTTTTGTATTTAATTCCGATGCAATTTCTGTGTTTCATCGTCAAAAAGAAGGTCCAGGGGATACAGTAAACATATAGTGAAGCATCGGAATCTAAAACTGGTCTCACAGGAAATGTTCAAATCATAGTCAGTAAGGAGAGTCAGTCCTCTTATACTTATGTCGGCATTGTGCCTTTTCTATTTAATTCCGATGCAATTTCTGTGTATCGTCGTCAATAAGAAGGTCCAAGGGATACAGTAAACCTGAAGTGAAGCATCGGAATCTAAAACCGGTCTCACAGGAAAGGTTCAAAACATAGAGAGTAAGAAGAGCCAGTCATCTTGTATTTGAGTGAACATTGTGCCTTTTGTATTTAATTCCGATGCAATTTCTGTGTTTCAGCGTCAATAAGAAGGTCAGCGGGATACAGTAAACCTGAAGTGAAGCATCGGAATCTATAACTAGTGTCAGAGGAATGGTTAATACATAGACAGTAGGAAGAGTCAGTCTTCCTGTACTTAAGTCGGCATTGTGCCTTTTGTATTTAATCCCGATTCAATTTCTGTGTTTCGTCGTCAATAAAAAGGTCCAAGGGATACAGTAAACCTGAAGTCAAGCATCGGAATCTATAACTAGTGACGCAGGAATGGTTCAAAACATAGACAGTAAGAAGAGTCAGTCTTCTTGTACTTAAGTCGGCATTGTGCCTTTTGTATTTAATTTCGATGCTATTTCCGTGTTTCATCGTCGATAAGAAGGTCCAAAGGATACCATAAACCTGAAGTGAAGCATCGGAATTTATAACTAGTGTCAATGGAATTGCTCAAAACATAGACAGTAGGAAGAGTCAGTCTTCTTGTACTTAAGTCGGCATTGTGCATTTTCTATTTAATTCCGATGCTATATCAGTGTTTCGTCGTCTATAAGAAGGTAAGAGGGATACAGTAAACCTGAAGTGAAGCATCGGAATCTATAACTTGTATCACAGGAATGGTTAAAACATAGACAGTAGGAAGAGTCAGTGTTCTTGTAGTTAAGTCGGCATTGTGCCTTTTCTATTTAATTCCGATGCTATTTCTTTGTTTCGTCGTCTATAAGAGGGTCCAACTGATACAGTAAACCTGAAGTGAAGCATCGGAATCTGTAACTAGTATCAGAGAAAAGGTTCAAAACATAGACAGTAAGAGGAGTCAGTCTTCTTGTACTTTAGTTGGCATTGTGCATTTTGTATTGAATTCCTTTGCGATTTCTGTGTTTCATCGTCAACAAGAAGGTCCACGGGATACAGTTAACCTGAAGTGTTGCATATGAATCCATAACTAGTGACACAGGAATGGTTCAAATCATAGACAGTAGGAGGAGTCAGTCTTCTTGTACTTAAGTCGGCATTGTGCCTTTTGTATTTAATTCCGATGCAATTTCTGTGTTTCATCGTCAATAACAAGGGCCAAGGGATACAGTAAACCTGAAGTGAAGCATCGGAATCTATAACTAGTGTCACAGAAATGTTTCAAAACATAGACAGTAAGAGGAGTCAGTCTTCTTGTACTTAAGTCTGCATTGTGCCTTTTGTATTTAATTCCGATGCAATTTCTGTGTTTCTTCGTCAATAGGAAGGTCCAAGAGATACAGTAAACATATAGTGAAACATCGGAATCTAAAACTGGTCTCACAGGAATGTTCAAATCATAGTCAGTAAGAAGAGTCAGTCTTCTTATACTTAAGTCGGCATTGTGCCTTTTGTATTTAATTCCGATGCACTTTCTGTGTTTCATCATCAATAAGAAGGTCCAAGGGATACAGTAAACATATAGTGAAGCATCGGAATCTAAAACTGGTTATAAAATTAATATCTCGCTTTTCCGAGGAAACTCACGCTCGGCATGCAAATGTGCCTTTATATGGTCTCACAGGAAATGTTTACAACATAGTCAGTAGGAAGAGTCAGTCTTCTTATACTTAAGTCGGCACTGTGCCGTTTGTATTTAATTCTAATGCAATTTCTGTGTTTCATCGACAATAGGAAGGTCAGAGGGTTACAGTAAACCTGAGGTGAAGCATCGGAATCTATAACTAGTGTCACAGGAATGGTTCAAAACATAGACAGTAGGAAGAGTCAATCTTGTTGTACTTAAGTCGGCATTGTGCTGTTTCTATTTAATTCCGATGCAATTTCTGTGTTTCATCGTCAATAAGAATGTCAGAGGGATACAGTAAACCTGAAGTGAAGCATCGGAATCTATAACTAGTGTCACAGGTATGGTTCAAAACATACACAGCAAGAAGAGTCAGTCTTCTTGTACTTAAGTCGGCATTGTGCCTTTTGTATTTAATCCCGATTCAATTTCTGTGTTTCGTCGTCTATAAGAAGGTCCAAGGGATACAGTAAACCTGAAGTGAAGCATCGGAATCAATAACTAGTGACACAGGAATGGTTCAAATCATAGACAGTAAGAAGAGTCACTCTTCTTGTACTTAAGTCGGCATTGTACCTTTTGTATTTAATTCCGATGTTATTTCTGATTTTCATCGTCAATAAGAAGGTCCAAGGGATACAGTAAACCGGAAGTGAAGCATCGGAATCTATAACTAGTGACACAGGAATGGTTCAAAATATAGACAGTAAGAAGAGTCAGTCTTCTTGTACTTATGTCGGCATTGTGCCTTTTGTATTTAATTTCGATGCTATTTCTGTGTTTCATCGTCGATAAGAAGGTCCGAAGGATACAGTAAACCTGAAGTGAAGCATCAGAATTTATAACTAGTGTCAATGGAATTGCTCAAAACATAGACAGTAGGAAGAGTCAGTCTTCTTGTACTTAAGTCGGCATTGTGCCTTTTCTATTTAATTCCGATGCTATTTCAGTGTTTCGTCGTCAATAAGAAGGAAAGAGGGATACAATAAACCTGAAGTGAAGCATCGGAATCTATAACTAGTGTCACAGGAAAGGTTCAAAACATAGACAGTAAGAAGAGTCAGTCCTATTGTACATGAGTCGGCATTGTGAATTTTGTATTTAATTCCGATGCAATTACTGCGTTTCATCGTCAATAAGAAGGTCAGATTGATACAGTAAGCCTGAAGTGAAGCATCGGAATCTATAACTAGTGTCACAGGAATGGTTCAAAACATACACAGCAAGAAGAGTCAGTCTTCTTATACTTAAGTCGGCATTGTGCCTTTTGTATTTAATTCCGATGCAATTTCTGTGTTTCATCGTCAAAAAGAAGGTCCAAGGGATACAGTAAACATATAGTGAAGCATCGGAATCTAAAACCGGTCTCACAGGAAATGTTCAAATCATAGTCAGTAAGAAGAGTCAGTCCTCTTATACTTATGTCGGCATCGTGCCTTTTCTATTTAATTCCGATGCAATTTCTATGTTTCGTCGTCAATAAGAAGGTCCAAGGGATACAGTAAACCTGAAGTGAAGCATCGGAATCTAAAACCGGTCTCACAGGAAAGGTTCAAAACATAGAGAGTAAGAAGAGCCAGTCATCTTGTATTTGAGTGAACATTGTGCCTTTTGTATTTAACTCCGATGCAATTTCTGTGTTTCAGCGTCAATAAGAAGGTCAGCGGGATACAGTAAACCTGAAGTGAAGCATCGGAATCTATAACTAGTGTCAGAGGAATGGTTAATACATGGACAGTAGGAAGAGTCAGTCTTCCTGTATTTAAGTCGGCATTGTGCCTTTTGTATTTAATCCCGATTCAATTTCTGTGTTTCGTCGTCAATAAGAAGGTCGAAGGTATACAGTAAACCTGAAGTCAAGCATCGGAATCTATAACTAGTGACACAGGAATGGTTCAAAACATAGACAGTAAGAAGAGTCAGTCTTCTTGTACTTAAGTCGGCATTGTGCCTTTTGTATTTAATTCCGATGCACTTTCTGTGTTTCATCATCAATAAGAAGGTCCAAGGGATACAGTAAACATATAGTGAAGCATCGGAATCTAAAACTGGTTATAAAATTAATATCTCGCTTTTCCGAGGAAACTCACGCTCGGCATGCAAATGTGCCTTTATATGGTCTCACAGGAAATGTTTACAACATAGTCAGTAGGAAGAGTCAGTCTTCTTATACTTAAGTCGGCACTGTGCCGTTTGTATTTAATTCTAATGCAATTTCTGTGTTTCATCGACAATAGGAAGGTCAGAGGGTTACAGTAAACCTGAGGTGAAGCATCGGAATCTATAACTAGTGTCACAGGAATGGTTCAAAACATAGACAGTAGGAAGAGTCAATCTTGTTGTACTTAAGTCGGCATTGTGCTGTTTCTATTTAATTCCGATGCAATTTCTGTGTTTCATCGTCAATAAGAATGTCAGAGGGATACAGTAAACCTGAAGTGAAGCATCGGAATCTATAACTAGTGTCACAGGTATGGTTCAAAACATACACAGCAAGAAGAGTCAGTCTTCTTGTACTTAAGTCGGCATTGTGCCTTTTGTATTTAATCCCGATTCAATTTCTGTGTTTCGTCGTCTATAAGAAGGTCCAAAGGATACCATAAACCTGAAGTGAAGCATCGGAATTTATAACTAGTGTCAATGGAATTGCTCAAGACATAGACAGTAGGAAGAGTCAGTCTTCTTGTACTTAAGTCGGCATTGTGCCTTTTCTATTTAATTCCGATGCTATATCAGTGTTTCGCCGTCAATAAGAAGGTAAGAGGGATACAGTAAACCTGAAGTGAAGCATCGGAATCTATAACTTGTATCACAGGAATGGTTAAAACATAGACAGTAGGAAGAGTTAGTGTTCTTGTACTTAAGTCGGCATTGTGCCTTTTGTATTTAATCCCGATGCAATTTCTGTGTTTCGTCGACAATAAGAAGGTCCAAGGGATACAGTAAACCTGAACTGTAGCATCGGAATCTATATCAAGTGTCACAGGAGTGGTTCTAAACATAGACACGGAAGAGTCAGTCTTCTTGTACTTAAGTCGGCATTGTGCCTTTTCTATTTAATTCCGATGCTATTTCTTTGTTTCGTCGTCAATAAGAGGGTCCAGGGGATACAGTAAACCTGAAGTGAAGCATCGGAATCTGTAACTAGTATCAGAGATAAGGGTCAAAACATAGACTGTAAGAAGAGTCAGTCTTCTTGTACTTAAGTCGGCATTGTGCCTTTTGTATTGAATTCCTTTGCAATTTCTGTGTTTCATCATCAATAAGAAGGTCCAAGGGATACAGTAAACCTGAAGTGAAGCATCGGAATCTATAACTAGAGTCACAGGAATGGTTCAAAACATGACAGTAGGAAGAGTCAGTCTTCCTGTACTTAAGTCGGCATTGTGCCTTTTCTATTTAATTCCGATGCAATTTCTGTGTTTCGTCGTCAATAAGAAGATCAGCGGGATACAGTAAACCTGAAGTGAAGCATCGGAATCTATAACTAGTGTCACCGGAATGGTTCAAAGCATACACAGCAAGAAGAGTCAGTCCTGTTGTACTTAAGTCGGCATTGTGCCTTTTGTATTTAATTCCGATGCATTTTCTGTGTTTCATCGTCAACAAGAAGGTCCAAGGGATACAGTAAACCTGAAGTGTTGCATATGAATCCATAACTAGTGACACAGGAATGGTTCAAATCATAGACAGTAGGAAGAGTCAGTCTTCTTGTACTTAAGTCGGCATTGTGCCTTTTGTATTTAATTCCGATGCAATTTCTGTGTTTCATCGTCAATAACAAGGGCCAAGGGATACAGTAAACCTGAAGTGAAGCGTCGGAATCTATAACTAGTGTCACAGAAATGTTTCAAAACATAGACAGTAAGAGGAGTCAGTCTTCTTGTACTTAAGTCTGCATTGTGCCTTTTGTATTTAATTCCGATGCAATTTCTGTGTTTCTTCGTCAATAGGAAGGTCCAAGAGATACAGTAAACATATAGTGAAACATCGGAATCTAAAACTGATCTCACAGGAATGTTCAAATCATAGTCAGTAAGAAGAGTCAGTCTTCTAATACTTAAGTCGGCATTGTGCCTTTTGTATTTAATTCCGATGCACTTTCTGTGTTTCATCATCAATAAGAAGTCCAAGGGATACAGTAAACATATAGTGAAGCATCGGAATCTAAAACTGGTTATAAAATTAATATCTCGCTTTCCCGAGGAAACTCACGCTCGGCATGCAAATGTGCCTTTATATGGTCTCACAGGAAATGTTTACAACATAGTCAGTAGGAAGAGTCAGTCTTCTTATACATAAGTCGGCACTGTGCCGTTTGTATTTAATTCCGATGCAATTTCTGTGTTTCATCGACAATAAGAATGTCAGAGGGTTACAGTAAACCTGAGGTGAAGCATCGGAATCTATAACTAGTGTCACAGGAATGGTTCAAAACATAGACAGTAGGAAGAGTCAATCTTGTTGTACTTAAGTCGGCAATGTGCTGTTTCTATTTAATTCCGATGCAATTTCTGTGTTTCATCGTCAATAAGAATGTCAGAGGGATACAGTAAACCTGAAGTGAAGCATCGGAATCTATAACTAGTGTCACAGGTATGGTTCAAAACATACACAGCAAGAAGAGTCAGTCTTCTTGTACTTAAGTCGGCATTGTGCCTTTTGTATTTAATCCCGATTCAATTTCTGTGTTTCGTCGTCTATAAGAAGGTCCAAGGGATACAGTAAACCTGAAGTGAAGCATCGGAATCTATAACTAGTGACACAGGAATGGTTCAAATCGTAGACAGTAAGAAGAGTCACTCTTCTTGTATTTAAGTCGGCATTGTACCTTCTGTATTTAATTCCGATGTTATTTCTGATTTTCATCGTCAATAAGAAGGTCCAAGGGATACAGTAAACCTGAAGTGAAGCATGGGAATCTATAACTAGTGTCAATGGAATTGCTCAAAACATAGACAGTAAGAAGAGTCAGTCTTCTTTTACTTAAGCCGGCATTGTTCCTTTTGTATTTAATTCCGATGCAAATTCTGTGTTTCATCGTCAATAAGAAGGTCCAAAGGATACCGTAAACCTGAAGTGAAGCATCGGAATTTATAACTAGTGTCAATGGAATTGCTCAAAACATAGACAGTAGGAAGAGTCAGTCTTCTTGTACTTAAGTCGGCATTGTGCCTTTTCTATTTAATTCCGATGCTATTTCAGTGTTTCGTCGTCAATAAGAAAGAAAGAGGGATACAATAAACCTGAAGTGAAGCATCGGAATCTATATCTAGTGTCACAGGAAAGGTTCAAAACATAGACAGTAAGAAGAGTCAGTCCTATTGTACATGAGTCGGCATTGTGAATTTTGTATTTAATTCCGATGCAATTACTGCGTTTCATCGTCAATAAGAAGGTCAGAGGGATACAGTAAGCCAGAAGTGAAGCATCGGAATCTATAACTAGTGTCACAGGAATGGTTCAAAACATACACAGCAAGAAGAGTCAGTCTTCTTATACTTAAGTCGGCATTGTGCCTTTTGTATTTAATTCCGATGCAATTTCTGTGTTTCATCGTCAAAAAGAAGGTCCAAGGGATACAGTAAACATATAGTGAAGCATCGGAATCTAAAACTGGTCTCACGGGAAATGTTCAAATCATAGTCAGTAAGAAGAGTCAGTCTTCTTGTACTTATGTCGGCATTGTGCTTTTCTATTTAATTCCAATGCAATTTCGGTGTTTCGTCGTCAATAAGAATGACCAAGGGATACAGTAAACCTGTAGTGAAGCATCGGAATCAAAAACCGGTCTCACAGGAAAGTTCCAAAACATAGAGAGTAAGAAGAGCCTGTCATTTTGTATTTGAGTCGGCATTGTGCCTTTTGTATTTAATTACGATGCAATTTCTGTGTTTCATCGTCAATAAGAAGGTCCGAGGGATACAGTAAACCGGAAGTGAAGCATCGGAATCTATAACTAGTGTCACAGGAATGGTTCAAAACATAGACAGTAAGAAGAGTCAGTCTTCTTGTACTTAAGTCGGCATTGTGCCTTTTGTATTTAACTCTGATGCTACTTATGTGTTTCATCGTCGATAAGAAGGTCCAAGGTATACAGTAAACCTGAAGTGAAGCATCGGAATCAAAAACTAGTGTCACAGGAATTGCTCACAACATAGACAGTAAGAAGAGTCAGTCTTCTTGTACTTAAGTCGTCATTGTGCCTTTTGATTTTAATTCCGATGCAAATTCTGTGTTTCATCGTCAATAAGAAGGTCCAAAGGATACAGTAAACCTGAAGTGAAGCTTCGGAATCTATAACTAGTGTCACAGGAATGGTTCAAAACTTAGACAGTAAGAAGAGTCAGTCTTCTTGTACTTAAAACGGCATTGTGCCTTTTGAATTTAATTCCGATGCAATTTCTGTGTTTCATCGTCAATAAGAGTGTCAGAGGAATACAGTAAACCTGAAGTGAAGCATCGGAATCTATAACTAGTATCGCAGGAATGGTTCAAAACATAGACAGTTGGAAGAGTCAGTCTTCTTGTACTTAAGTCGGTATTGTGCCTTTTCTATTTAATTCCGATGCAATTTCTGAGTTTCGTCGTCAGTAAAAAGGTCCAAGGGATACAGCAAACCTGAAGTGGAGCATCGGAATCTATATCTTGTGTCACAGGAATGATTGAAAACATAAACACGGAAGAGCCAGTCTTCTTGTACTTACGTCGGCATTGTGCCTTTTGTATTTAATTCCGATGCAATTTCTGTGTTTCATCGTCAATAAGAAGGTCAGAGGGATACAGTAAACCGGAAGTGAAGCATCGGAATCTATAACTAGTGTCACAGGAATGGTTAAAACATAGACAGTAGGAAGGGTCAGTCTTCTTGTTCTTTAGTCGGTATTGTGCCTTTTGTATTTAATCCTAATTAGATTTCTGTGTTTCGTCGTCAATATGAAGGTCCAAGGAATACAGTAAACCTGAAGTGAAGCATCGGAATCTATAACTAGTGTCACAGGAATGGTTCAAAACATAGACAGTAAGAAGAGTCAGTCTTCTTGTACTTAAGTCGGCATTGTGCCTTTTGTATTTAACTCTGATGCTACTTATGTGTTTCATCGTTGATAAGAAGGTCCAAGGTATACAGTAAACCTGAAGTGAAGCATCGGAATCCATAACTAGTGTCACAGGAATTGCTCAAAACATAGACAGTAAGAAGAGTCAGTCTTCTTGTTCTTAAGTCGTCATTGTTCCTTTTGAATTTAATTCCGATGCAAATTCTTTGTTTCATCGTCAATAAGAAGGTCCAAAGGATACAGTAAACCTGAAGTGAAGCTTCGGAATCTATAACTAGTGTCACAGGAATGGTTCAAAACTTAGACAGTAAGAAGAGTCAGTCTTCTTGTACTTAAAACGGCATTGTGCCTTTTATATTTAATTCCGATGCAATTTCTGTGTTTCATCGTCAATAAGAGTGTCAGAGGAATACAGTAAACCTGAAGTGAAGCATCGGAAACTATAACTAGTATCACAGGAATGGTTCAAAACACAGACAGTTGGAAGAGTCAGCCTTCTTGTACTTAAGTCGGTATTGTGCCTTTTCTATTTAATTCCGATGCAATTTCTGTGTTTCGTCGTCAATAAGAAGGTTCACGGGATACAGTAAACCTGAAGTGAAGCATCGAAATCTAAAACCGGTCTCACAAGAAAGGTTTAAAACATAGGGAGTAAGAAGAGCCAGTCATCATGTATATGAGTCGGCATTGTGCCTTTTGTATTTAATTCCGATGCAATTTCTGTGTTTCATCGTCAATAACAAGGTCCAAGGGATACAGTAAACCTGAAGTGAAGCATCGGAATCTATAACAAGTGTCACAGGAATGGTTCAAAACATAGAGACAGTAAGAAGAGTCAGTCTTCTTGTACTTAAGTCGGCATTGTGCCTTTTGTATTTAATTCCGATGCAATATCTGTGTTTCATCGTCAATAAGAAGGTCCAAGGGATACAGTGAACTTATAGTGAATCATCGGAATCTAAAACTGGTCTCTCAGGAAATGTTCAAATCATAGTCAGTAAGAAGAGTCAGTCTTCTTATACTTAAGTCGTCTTTGTGCCTTTTGTATTTATTTCAATGCAATTTCTGTGTTTCATCCTCAATAAGAAGGTCCAAGGGATACAGTAAACATATAGTGAAGCATCGGAATCTAAAAGTGGTCTCACAGGAAATGTTCACAACATAGTCAGTAAGAAGAGTCAGTCTTCTTGTACTTAAGTCGGCACTGTGCCGTTTGTATTTAATTCCGATGCAATTTCTGTGTTTCATCGTCAATAAGAATGTCAGAGGGATACAGTAAAACCTGGAGTGAAGCATTGGAATCTATATCTAGTGTCACAGGAAAGGTTCAAAACATAGTCAGTAAGAAGAGTCTGTCTTCTTGGACATGAGTCGGCATTGTGCCTTTCGTATTTATTTCCGATGCAATTACTGTTTTTCATCGTCAATAGGAAGGTCAGAGGGATACAGCAAACCGGAAGTGAAGCATCAGAATCTATAACTAATGTCACAGGAATGGTTCAAAACATACACAGCAAACAGAGTCAGTCTTCATGTACTTAAGTCGGCATTGTGCCTTTTGTATTTAATTCCGATGTAATTTCTGTGTTTCATCGTCAACAAGAAGGTCAAAGGGATACATTAAACATATAGTGAAGAATCGGAATGTAAAACTGGTCCCACAGGAAATGTTCAAATCATAGTCAGTAAGAAGAGTCAGTCTTCTTGTACTTATGTCGGCATTGTGCCTTTTCTATTTAATTCCGATGCAATTTCTGTGTTTCGTCGTCAAAAAGAAGGTCCATGGGATACAGTAAACCTGAAGTGAAGCATCGGAATCTAAAACCAGTGTCACAGGAAAAGTTCAAAAAATAGAGAGTAAGAAGAGCCAGTCTTCTTGTATTTGAGTCGGCATTGTGCCATTTCTATTTAATTCCGATGCAATTTCTGTGTTTCATCGTCAACAAGAAGGTTGGAGGGATACAGTAACCTGTTGGGAAGCATCGGAATCTATAACTAGTGACACAGGAATGGTTAAAACATAGACAGTAGGATGGGTCAGTCTTCTTGTACGTAAGTCGGAATTGTGCCTTTTGTATTTAATCCTGATTCAATTTCTGTGTTTCGTCGTCACTAAGATGGTCCAAGGGATACAGTAAACCTGAAGTGAAGCATCGGAATCTAAAACTAGTGTCACAGGAATGGTTCAGAACATAGACAGTAAGAAGAGTCAGTCTTCTTGTACTTAACTCGGCATTGTCCTTTTTGTATTTAATTCCGATGCTATTTCTGTGTTTCATCGTCAATAAGAAGGTCCAAGGGATACAGTAAACCTGAAGTGTAGCATCGGAATCTATAACTAGTGTCTCAGGAATGGTTCAAAACATAGACAGTAGAAAGAGTCAGTCTTCTTGTACTTAAGTCGGCATTGTGCCTTTTTTATTTAATTCCGATGCAATTTCTGTGTTTCGTCGTCAATACGAAGGTCAGAGGGATACAGTAAACCTGAAGTGAAGCATCGGAATCTATAACTAGTTTCACAGGAATGGTTCAAAACATACACAGCAAGAAGAGTCAGTCTTCTTGTACTTCAGTCGGCATTGTGCATTTTATATTTAATTCCGATGCAATTCCTGTGTCTCATCGTCAATAAGAAGGTCCAAGGGATACAGTAAACCTGAAGTGAGGCATCGGAATCTATAACTAGTGTCACAGGAATGGTTCAAACATAGACAGTAAGAAGAGTCAGTCGTCTTGTACTTAAGTCGGTATTGTGCATTTGGATTTAATTCCGATGCAATTTCTGTGTTTCATCGTCAATAAGAAGGTCCAAGGGATACAGTAAACATATAGTGAAGCATCGGAATCTAAAATTGGTCTCACAGGAAATGTTCAAATCATAGTCAGTAAGAAGAGTCAGTCTTCTTTTACTTATGTCTGCATTGTGCCTTTTCTATTTAATTCCGATGCAATTTCTGTGTTTCGTCGTCAATAAGAAAGTCCAAGGGATAGAGTAAACCTGAAATGAAGCATCGGAATCTAAAACCCGTCTCCCAGGAAAAGTTCAAAGCATAGAGAGTAAGAAGAGCCAGTCATCTTGTATTTGAGTCGGCATTGTGCATTTTGTATTTAATTCCGATGCAATTTCTTTGTTTCATCGTCAATAAGAAGGTCAGAGGGATACAGTAAACCTGTAGTGAAGCATCGGAATCTATAACTACTGTCACAGGAATGGTTAAAACATAGACAGTAGGAAGAGTCAGTCTTCTTGTACTTAAGTCGGCATTGTGCCTTTTGCATTTAATCCTCATTCAATTTCTGTGTTTAGTCGTCAATAAGATGGTCCAAGGGATACAGTAAACCTGAAGTGAAGCATCGGAATCTATAACTAGTGTCACAGGAATGGTTCAAAACATAGACAGTAAGAAGAGTCGGTCTTCTTGTACTTAAGTCGGCATTGTTCCTTTTCTATTTAATTCCGATGCTATTTCTGTGTTTCATCATCGATAAGAAGGTCCAAGGAATACAGTAAACCTGAAGTGAAGCATCGGAATCTATAACTAGTGTCACAGGAATTGCTCAAAGCATAGACAGTAAGAAGAGTCAGTCTTCTTGTACTTAAGTCGGCATTGTGCCTTTTGCATTTAATTCCAATGCAATTTCTGTGTTTCATCGTCAATGAGAATGTCAGAGGGATACAGTAAACCTGATGTGAAGCATCGGAACCTTTAACTAGTGTCACAGGAATTGCTCAAAACATAGACAGTAAGAAGAGTCATTCTTCTTGTACTTAAGTCGGCATTGTGCCTTTTTTATATAATTCAGATGCAAATTCTGTGTTTCATCGTCAATAAGAAGGTCCAAAGGATACAGTAAACCTGAAGTGAAGCTTCGGAATCTTTAACTAGAGTCACAGGAATGGTTCAAAACATAGACAGTAAGAAGAGTCAGCCTTCTTGTACTTAAGTCGGCATTGTGCCTTTTGTATTTAATTCCGATGCCATTGCCGTGTTTCATCGTCGATAAAAAGGTCCAAGGGATACAGTAAACCTGAAGTGGAGCATCGGAATCTATAACTAGTGTCACAGGAATTTTTCAAAACATAGACAGTTGGAAGAGTCAGTCTTCTTGTACTTAAGTCGGCATTTTGCCTTTTCTATTTAATTCCGATGCAATTACTGTGTTTCGTCGTCAATATGAATGTCAAAGGGATACGGTAAACCTGAAGCAAGGCATCGTAATCTATAACTAGTGTCACAGGAATGGTTCAAAACATAGAGAGTAAGAAGAGTCAGTCTTCTTGTACTTAAGTCGGCATTGTGCCCTTTGTATTTAATTCCGATGCAATTTCTGTGTTTCATCCTCAATAAGAAGGTCAGAGGGATACAGTAAACGCGAAGTGATGCATCGGAATCTATAACTAGAGTCACAGGAATGGTTCAAAACATAGACAATAGGAAGAGTCAGTCTTCTTGTACTTAATTTGGCATTGTGCCTTTTCTATTTCATTCCAAAGCAATTTCTGTGTTTCGTCGTCAATAAGAGGGTCCGAGGGATACAGTAAACCTGAAGTGAAGCATTGGAATCTATAACTAGTGTCACAGGAATGGTTCAAAAGATAGACAGTAAGAAGAGTCAGTCTTCTTGTACTTAAGTCGGCACTGTGCCTATTGTATTTAATTCCGTTGCAATTTCTGTGTTACATCGTCAGTAAGAGTGTCAGAGGGATACAGTAAACCTGAAGTGAAGCCTCGGAATCTATAACTAGTGTCACAGGAATTTTTCAAAATATAGACAGTTGGATGAGTCAGCCTTCCTGTACTGAAGTCGGCATTGTGCCTTTTCTATTTAATGCCGATGCAATTTCTGTGTTTCGTCGTCAGTAAGAAGGTCCAAGGGATACAGTAAACCATAAGTGAAGCATCGGAATCTAAAACCGGTCTCACAGGAAAGGTTCAAACCATAGAGAGTAAGAAGAGCCAGTCATCTTGTATTTGAGTCGGCATTGTGCCTTTTGTATTTAATTCCGATGCAATTTCTGTGTTTCATCGTCAATAAGAAGGTCAGAGGGATACAGTAAACCTGAAGTGAAGCATCGGAATATATAACTAGTGTCACAGGAATGGTTAAAACATAGACAGTAGGAAGAGTCAGTCTTCTTGTACTTAAGTCGGCATTGTGCCTTTTGTATTTAATCCCGATGCAATTTCTGTGTTTCGTCGTCAATAAGAAAGTCCAAGGGATACAGTAAACCTGAACTGAAGCATCGGAATCTATAACTAGTGTCACAGGAATGGTTCAAAACATACAGAGTAAGAAGAGTCAGTCTTCTTGTACTTAAGTCGGCATTGTGCCGTTTGTATTTAATTCCGATGCTATTTCTGTGTTTCATCGTCGATAAGAAGGTCCAAGGGATACAGTAAACCTGAAGTGAAGCATAGGAATCTATAACTAGTGTCACAGGAATTGCTCAAAACATAGACAGTAAGAAGAGTCAGACTTCTTGTACTTAAGTCGGCATTCTGAATTTTGTATTTAGTTCCGATGCAAATTCTGTGCTTCATCGTCAATAAGAAGGTCAGAGGGAATCAGTAAACCTGAAGTGAAGCATCGGAATCTATAACTAGTGTCACAGGAATGGTTAAAACATAGACAGTAGGAAGAGTCAGTCTTGTTGTGCTTAAGTCGGCATTGTGCCTTTTCTAATTATTTCCGGTGCAAGTTGTGTGTTTCATCGTCAATAAGAAGGACCATGGGATACAGTAAACATGTAGTGAAGCATCGGAATCTAAAACTGGTCTCACAGGAAATGTTCACAACATAGTCAGTAAGAAGAGTCAGTCTTCTTGTACTTAGGTCGGCATTGTGCCTTTTCTATTTAATTCCGATGCAATTTCTGTGTTTCATCGTCGATAAGAAGGTCCAAGGGATACAGTAAACCTGAATTGAAGCATCGGAATCTATAACTAGTGTTACAGGAATTGTTCAAAACATAGACAGTATGAAGAGTCAGTCTTCTGGTACTAAAGTCGGCATTGTGCCTTTTGTATTTAATTCCGATGCGATTTCTGTGTTTCATCGTCAACAAGAAGGTCAAAGGGATACAGTAAACATATAGTGAAGAATCGGAATGTAAAACTGGTCCCACAGGAAATGTTCAAATCATAGTCAGTAAGAAGAGTCAGTCTTCTTGTACTTATGTCGGCATTGTGCCTTTTCTATTTAATTCCGATGCAATTTCTGTGTTTCGTCGTCAATAAGAAGGTCCATGGGATACAGTAAACCTGAAGTGAAGCATCGGAATCTAAAACCCGTCTCACAGGAAAAGTTCAAAAAATAGAGAGTAAGAAGAGCCAGTCTTCTTGTATTTGAATCGGCATTGTGCCATTTCTATTTAATTCCGATGCAATTTCTGTGTTTCATCGTCAACAAGAAGGTTGGAGGGATACAATAAACCTGTTGGGAAGCATCGGAATCCATAACTAGAGACACAGGAATGTTTAAAACATAGACAGTAAGATTGGTCAGTCTTCTTGTACGTAAGTCGGAATTGTGCCTTTTGTATTTAATCCTGATTCAATTTCTGTGTTTCGTCGTCACTAAGATGGTCCAAGGGATACAGTAAACCTGAAGTGAAGCATCGGAATCTATAACTAGTGTCACAGGAATGGTTCAAAACATAGACAGTAAGAAGAGTCAGTCTTCTTGTACTTAACTCGGCATTGTGCCTTTTGTATTTAATTCCGATGCTATTTCTGTGTTTCATCGTCAATGAGAAGGTCCAAGGGATACAGTAAACCTGAAGTGTAGCATCGGAATCTATAACTAGTGTCTCAGGAATGGTTCAAAACATAGACAGTAGAAAGAGTCAGTCTTCTTGTACTTAAGTCGGCATTGTGGCTTTTTTATTTAATTCCGATGCAATATCTGTGTTTCGTCGTTAATAAGAAGGTCAGAGGGATACAGTAAACCTGAAGTGAAGCATCGGAATCTATAACTAGTTTCACAGGAATGGTTCAAAACATACACAGCAAGAAGAGTCAGTCTTCTTGTACTTCAGTCGGCATTCTGCATTTTGTATTTAATTCCGATGCAATTCCTGTGTCTCATCGTCAATAAGAAGGTCCAACGGATACAGTAAACCTGAAGTGAGGAATCGGAATCTATAACTACTGTCACAGAAATGGTTCTAACATAGACAGTAAGAAGAGTCAGTCGTCCTGTACTTAAGTCGGCCTTGTGCCTTTTGTATTTAATTCCGATGCAATTTCTGTGTTTCATCGTCAATAAGAAGGTCCAAGGGATACAGTAAACGTATAGTGAAGCATCGGAATCTAAAACTGGTCTCACAGGAAATGTTCAAATCATAGTCAGTAAGAAGAGTCAGTCTTCTTGTACTTATGACTGCATTTTGCCTTTTCTATTTAATTCCGATGCAATTTCTGTGTTTCGTCGTCAATAAGAAAGTCCAAGGGATAGAGTAAACCTGAAGTGAAGCATCGGAATCTAAAACCCGTCTCCCAGGAAAAGTTCAAAGCATAGAGAGTAAGAAGAGCCAGTCATCTTGTATTTGAGTCGGCATTGTGCCTTTTGTATTTAATTCCGATGCAATTTCTTTGTTTCATCGTCAATAAGAAGGTCAGAGGGATACAGTAAACCTGTAGTGAAGCATCGGAATCTATAACTACTGTCACAGGAATGGTTAAAAACTAGACAGTAGGAAGAGTCAGTCTTCTTGTACTTAAGTCGGCATTGTGCCTTTTGTATTTAATCCTGATTCAATTTCTGTGTTTAGTCGTCAATAAGATGGTCTAAGGGATACAGTAAACCTGAAGTGAAGCATCGGAATCTATAACTAGTGTCACAGGAATGGTTCAAAACATAGACAGTAAGAAGAGTCAGTCTTCTTGTACTTAAGTCGGCATTGTTCCTTTTCTATTTAATTCCGATGCTATTTCTGTGTTTCATCATCGATAAGAAGGTCCAAGGAATACAGTAAACCTGAAGTGAAGCATCGGAATCTATAACTAGTGTCACAGGAATTGCTCAAAGCATAGACAGTAAGAAGAGTTAGTCTTCTTGTACTTAAGTCGGCATTGTGCCATTTGTATTTAATTCCGATGCAAATTTTGTGTTTCATCGTCAATAAGAAGGTCCAAAGGATACAGTAACCCTGAAATGAAGCTTCGGAATCTATAACTAGGGTCGCAGGAATGGTTCAAAACATAGACAGTAAGAAGAGTCAGTCTTCTTGTACTTAAGTCGGCATTGTGCCTTTTGTATTTAATTCCAATGCAATTTATGTGTTTCATAGTCAATAAGAGTGGCAGAGGGATACAGTAAACCTGAAGTGAAGCATCGGAATCTATAACTAGTGTCACAGGAATGGTTCAAAACATAGAGAGTTGGAAGAGTTTGTCTTCTTGTACTTAAGTCGGCATTGTGCCTTTTCTATTTAATTCCGATGCAATTTCTGTGTTTCGTCGTCAATACGAAGGTCCAAGGGATACAGTAAACCTGAAGTGGAGCATCGTAATCTATATCTAGTGTCACACGAATTGTTGAAAACATAAACATGGAAGAGTCAGTCTTCTTGTACTTATGTCGGCATTGTGCCTTTTGTATTCACTTCCGATGCAATTTCTGTGTCTCGTCGTCAATAAGAAGGTCCAAGGGATACAGTAAACCTGAAGTGAAGCATCGGGATCTATACCTAGTGTCACAGAAAAGGTTCAAAACATAGACAGTGAGAAGAGTCAGTCTTCTTGTACTTAAGTCGGCATTGTGCCTTTTGCATTTAATTCCAATGCAATTTCTGTGTTTCATCGTCAATGAGAATGTCAGAGGGATACAGTAAACCTGAAGTGAAGCATCGGAAACTTTAACTAGTGTCACAGGAATTGCTCAAAACATAGACAGTAAGAAGAGTCATTCTTCTTGTACTTAAGTCGGCATTGTGCCTTTTTTATATAATTCAGATGCAAATTCTGTGTTTCATCGTCAATAAGAAGGTCCAAAGGATACAGTAAACCTGAAGTGAAGCTTCGGAATCTATAACTAGAGTCACAGGAATGGTTCAAAACATAGACAGTAAGAAGACTCAGCCTTCTTGTACTTAAGTCGGCATTGTGCCTTTTGTATTTAATTCCGATGCCATTTCCGTGTTTCATCGTCGATAAGAAGGTCCAAGGGGTACAGTAAACCTGAAGTGGAGCATCGGAATCTATAACTAGTGTCACAGGAATTTTTCAAAACATAGACAGTTGGAAGAGTCAGTCTTCTTGTACTTAAGTCGGCATTTTGCCTTTTCAATTTAATTCCGATGCAATTACTGTGTTTCGTCTACAATATGAAAGTCAAATGGATACAGTAAACCTGAATCAAGGCATCGTAATCTATAACTAGTGTCACAGGAATGGTTCAAAACATAGAGAGTAAGAAGAGTCAGTCTTCTTGTACTTAAGTCGGCATTGTGCCTTTTGTATTAAATTCCGATGCTATTTCTGCTTCATCGTCGATAAGAAGGTCCAAGGGACACAGTAAACCTGAAGTGAAGCAACGTAATCTATAACTAGTGTCACAGGAATTGCTCAAAACATAGACAGTAAGTAGAATCATTCTTCTTGTACTTAAGTCGGCATTGTGCCTTTTTTATATAATTCAGATGCAAATTCTGTGTTTCATCGTCAGTAAGAAGGTCCAATGGATACAGTAAACCTAAAGTGAAGCTTCGGAATCTATAACTAGTGTCACACTAATGGTTGAAAACATAGACAGTAAAAAGAGTCAGTCTTCTTGTACTTAAGTCGGCATTGTGCCCTTTGTATTTAATTCCGATGCAATTTCTGTGTTTCATCCTCAATAAGAAGGTCAGAGGGATACAGTAAACGTGAAGTGAAGCATCGGAATCTATAACTAGAGTCACAGGAATGGTTCAAAACATAGACAATAGGAACAGTCAGTCTTCTTGTACTTAAGTCGGCATTGTGCCTTTTCTATTTAATTCCAAAGCAATTTCTGTGATTCGTCGTCAATAAGAGGGTCCGAGGGATACAGTAAACCTGAAGTGAAGCATTGGAATCTATAACTAGTGTCACAGGAATGGTTCAAAAGATAGACAGTAAGAAGAGTCAGTCTTCTTGTACTTAAGTCGGCACTGTGCCAATTGTATTTAATTCCGATGAAATTTCTGTGTTACATCGTCAGTAAGAGTGTCAGTGGGATACAGTAAACCTGAAGTGAAGCCTCGGAATCTATAACCAGTGTCACAGGAATTTTTCAAAACATAGACAGTTGGATGAGTCAGCCTTCCTGTACTGAAGTCGGCATTGTGCCTTTTCTATTTAATGCCGATGCAATTTCTATGTTTCGTCGTCAATAAGAAGGTCCAAGGGATACAGTAAACCTGAAGTGAAGCATCGGAATCTAAAACCGGTCTCACAGGAAAGGTTCAAAACATAGAGAGTAAGAAGAGCCAGTCATCTTGTATTTGAGTCGGCATTGTGCCTTTTGTATTTAATTCCGATGCAATTTCTGTGTTTCATCGTCAATAAGAAGGTCAGAGTGATATAGTAAACCTGAAAAGAAGCATCGGAATATATAACTAGTGTCACAGGAATGGTTAAAACATAGACAGTAGGAAGAGTCAGTCTTCTTGTACTTAAGTCTGCATTGTGCCTTTTGTATTTAATCCCGATGCAATTTCTGTGTTTCGTCGTCAATAAGAAAGTCCAAGGGATACAGTAAACCTGGACTGAAGCATCGGAATCTATAACTAGTGTCACAGGAATGGTTCAAAGCATACAGAGTAAGAAGAGTCAGTTTTCTTGTACTTAAGTCGGCATTGTGCCGTTTGTATTTAATTCCGATGCTATTTCTGTGTTTCATCGTCGACAAGAAGGTCCAAGGGATACAGTAAACCTGAAGTGAAGCATCGGAATCTATAACTAGGTTCACAGGAATTGCTCAAAACATAGACAGTAAGAAGAGTCAGACTTCTTGTACTTAAGTCGGCATTCTGAATTTTGTATTTAATTCCGATGCAATTTCTGTGCTTCATCGTCAATAAGAAGGTCAGAGGGAATCAGTAAACCTGAAGTGAAGCATTGGAATCTATAACTAGTGTCACAGGAATGGTTAAAACATAGACAGTAGGAAGAGTCAGTCTTGTTGTGCTTAAGTCGGCATTGTGCCTTTTCTAATTAATTCCGATGCAAGTTCTGTGTTTCATCGTTAATAAGAAGGACCATGGGATACAGTAAACATGTAGTGAAGCATCGGAATCTAAAACTGGTCTCACAGGAAATGTTCACAACATAGTCAGTAAGAAGAGTCAGTCTTCTTGTACTTAAGTCGGCATTGTGCATTTTGGTTTTAATTCCGATGCAATTTCTGTGTTTCATCATCAATAAGAAGGTCAGAGGGATACAGTAATTCTGAAGTGAAGCAAAGGAATCTATAACTAGTGTCACAGGAATGGTTGAAAACATAGACAGTAGGAAGAGTCAGTCTTCTTGTACTTAGGTCGGCATTGTGCCTTTTCTATTTAATTCCGATGCAATTTCTGTGTTTCATCGCCGATAAGAAGGTCCAAGGGATACAGTAAACCTGAAGTGAAGCATCGGAATCTGTAACTAGTATCAGAGAAAAGGTTCAAAACATAGACATTAAGAAGAGTCAGTCTTCTTGTACTTAAGTCGGCATTGTGCCTTTTGTATTTCATTCCTATGAATTTCTGTGTTTCATCATCAATAAGAAGGTCCAAGGGATACAGTAAACCTGATGTGAAGCATCGGAATCTATAACTAGTGTCACAGGAATTGCTCAAATCATAGACAGTAAGAAGGGTCAGTCTTCTTGTACTTAAGTCGTCATTGTGCCTTTTGTATTTAATTCCGATGCAAATTCTGTGTTTCATCGTCAATAAGAAGGTCAGAGGGATACAGTAAACCTGAAGTGAAGCATCGGAATCTATAACTTGTGTCACAGGAATGGTTAAAACATAGACAGTAGGAAGGGTCAGTCTTCTTGTACTTTAGTCGGTATTGCGCCTTTTGTATTTAATCCTAATTAGATTTCTGTGTTTCGTCGTCGATATGAAGGTCCATGGAATACAGTGAACCTGAAGTGATGCATCGGAATCTATAACTAGTGTCACAGGAATGGTTCAAAACATAGACAGTAAGAAGAGTCAGTCTTCTTGTACTTAAGTCGACATTGTGCCTTTTGTATTTAACTCTGATGTTACTTATGTGTTTCATCGTCGATAAGAAGGTCCAAGGTATACAGTAAACCTGAAGTGAAGCATCGGAATCCATAACTAGTGTCACAGGAATTGCTCAAAACATAGACAGTAAGAAGAGTCAGTCTTCTTGTACTTAAGTCGTCATTGTGCCTTTTGTATTTAATTCCGATGCAATTTCTGTGTTTCATCGTCAATAAGAGTGTCAGAGGAATACACTAAACCTGAAGTGAAGCATCGGAATCTATAACTAGTATCACAGGAATGGTTCAAAACATAGACAATTGGAAGAGTCAGTCTTCTTGTACTTAAGTAGGTATTGTGCATTTTCTATTTAATTCCGATGCAATTTCTGAGTTTCGTCGTCAATAAAAAGGTCCAAGGGATAAAGTAAACCTGAAGTGGAGCATCGGAATCTATATCTAGTGTCACAGGAATGGTTGAAAACATAAACACGGAAGAGTCAGTCTTCTTGTACTTATGTCGGCGTTGTGCCTTTTGTATTTAATTCCGATGCAATTTCTGTAATTCGTCGACAATAAGAAGGTCCAAGGGATACAGTAAACCTGAAGTGAAGCATCGGAATCTATAACTAGTGTCACAGAAAAGGTTCAAAACATAGACAGTATGAAGAGTCTGTCTTCTTGTACTTAAGTCGGCATTGTGCCTTTTGTATTTAATTCCGATGCAATTTCTGTGTTTCATCGTCAATAAGAAGGTCAGAGGGATACAGTAAACGTGAAGTGAAGCATCGGAATCTATAACTAGAGTTACAGGAATAGTTCAAGACATAGACAGTAGGAAGAGTCAGTCTTCTTGTACTTAAGTCAGCATTGTGCTTTTTCTATTTAATTCCGATGCAATTTCTGTGTTTCGTCGTCAATAAGAAGGTCAGAGGGATCCAGTAAACCTGAAGTGAAGCATCGGAATCTATAACTAGTTTCACAGGAATGGTTCAAAACATACGCAGCAAGAAGAGTCAGTCTTCTTGTTCTTAAGTCGGCATTGTGCATTTTGTATTTAATTCCGATGCAATTTCTGTGTTACATCGTCAATAAGAAGGTCCAAGGGATACAGTAAACATATAGTGAAGAATCGGAATCTAAAACTGGTCTCACAGGAAATGTTCAAATCATACTCAGTAAGAAGAGTCAGTCTTCTTATACTTAAGTCGGCAATGTGCCTTTTCTACTTATTTCCGATGCAATTTCTGTGTTTCGTCGTCAATAAGAAGGTCCACGGGATACAGTACACCTGTAGTGAAGCATCAGAATCTAAAACCGGTCTCACAAGAAAGGTTCAAAACATAGGGAGTAAGAAGAGCCAGTCATCATGTATATGAGTCTTCATTGTGCCTTTTGTATTTAATTCCGATGCAATTTCTGCGTTTCATCGACAATAACAAGGTCCAAGGGATACAGTAAACCTGAAGTGAAGCATCGGAATCTATAACAAGTGTCACAGGAATGGTTCAAAACATAGAGACAGTAAGAAGAGTCAGTCTTATTGCGCTTAAGTCGGCGTTGTGCCTTTTCTAATTAAATCCGATGCAAGTTCTGTGTTTCATCGTCAATAAGAAGGACCATGGGATACAGTAAACATGTAGTGAAGCATCGGAATCTAAAACTGGTCTCACAGGAAATGTTCACAACATAGTCAGTAAGAAGAGTCAGTCTTCTTGTACTTATGTCGGCATTGTGCATTTTGTATTTAATTCCGATGCAATTTCTGTGTTTCATCATCAATAAGAAGGTCAGAGGGATACAGTAAACCTGAAGTGATGCAACGGAATCTCTAACTAGTGTCACAGGAATGGTTCAAATCATAGACAATAGGAAGAGTCAGTCTTCTTGTACTTAGGTCGGCATTGTGCCTTTTCTATTTAATTCCGATGCAATTTCTGTGTTACATCGTCGATAAGAAGGTCCAAGGGATACAGTAAACCTGAGGTGAAGCATCGAAATCTATAACTAGTGTCACAGGAATTGTTCAAAACATAGACAGTAAGAAGAGTCCGTCTTCTGGTACTAAAGTAGGCATTGTGCCTTTTGAATTTAATTCTGATGCAATTTCTGTGTTTCATCGTCAATAAGAAGGTCAAAGTGATACAGTAAACCTGAAGTGAAGCATCTGAAACTATAACTAGTGTCACCGGAATGGTGCAAAATATTGACAGTAAGAATACTCAGTCTTCTTGTACTTAAGTCGGCATAGTGCCTTTTGTATTTAATTCCCATGCAATTTCAGTGTTTTATCGTAAATAAGAAGGTCAGAGGGATACAGTAAACCTGAAGTGAAGCATCGGAATCTATAACTAGTGTCACAGGAATGGTTCTAAACATAGACAGTAAGAAGAGTCAGTCTTCTTGTACTTAAGTCGGCATTGTGCCTTTTGTATTTAATTCCGATGCAATTTCTGTGCTTTGTCGTCAATAAGAAGGTCCAAGGGATACAATAAACATATAGTGAAGCATCGGAATCTAAAACTGGTCTCACAGGAAATGTTTACAACTTAGTCAGAAAGAAGAGACAGTCTTCTTGTACTTAAGTCGGCATTGTGCCTTTTGTATTTCATTCCGATGAAATTTCTGTGTTTCATCGTCAATAAGAGGGTGAGAGGGATACAGTAAACCTGAAGTGAAGCATCGGAATCTATAACTAGTGTCACAGGAATGATTCAAAACATAGACCGTAAGAAGAGTCAGTCTTCTTGTACTTAAGTCGGCATCGTGCTTTTTCTATTTAATTCCGATGCAATATCTGTGTTTCATCGTCAATAAGAAGGTCAGAGGGATTCAGTAAACCTGACGTGAAACATCGGAATCTATAAATAGTGTCACAGGAATGGTTCAAAACATAGACAATAGGAAGGGTCAGTCTTCTTGTACTTAAGTCGGCATGTGCCTTTCCTAATTAATTCCAATGCAATTTCGGTGATTCGTCGTCAATAAGAAGGTCCAAGGGATGCAGTAAACCTGAAGTGAAGCAACGGAATCTATAACTAGTGTCACAGGAATTGTTCAAAACATACACAGTAAGAAGAGTCAGTCTGCTTGTACTTAAGTCAGCATTGTGCCTTTTGTATTTAATTCCGATGCAGTTTCTGTGTTTCATCGACAATAAGAAGGTCAGAGGGAATCAGTAAACCTGAAGTGAAGCATCGGAATCTATAACTAGTGGCACAGGAATGGTTAAAACATAGACAGTAGGAAGAGTCAGTCTTGTTGTACTTAAGTCGGCATTGTGCCTTTTCTAATTAATTCCGATGCAAGTTCTGTGTTTCATCGTCAATAAGAAGGTCCATGGGATACAGTAAACATATAGTGAAGCATCGGAATCTAAAACTTGTCTCACAGGAAATGTTCACAACATAGTCAGTAAGAAGAGTCAGTCTTCTTGTACTTAAGTCGGCATTGTGCTTTTACTATTTAATTCCGATGCAATTTCTGTGTTTCATCGTCAATAAGAGGGTCAGAGGGATACAGTAAACCCGAAGTGAAACATCGGAATCTATAACTAGTGTCACAGGAATGGTTCAAACATAGACAATTGGAAGGGTCAGGCTTCTTGTACTTAAGTCGGCATTGTGCCTTTCCTATTTAATTCCAATGCAATTTTTGTGATTCGTCGTCAATAAGAAGGTCCAAGGGATGCAGTAAACCTGAAGTGAAGCAACTTAATCTATAACTAGTGTCACAGGAATGGTTCTAAACATAGACAGTAAGAAGAGTCAGTCTTCTTGAACTTAAATCGGCATTGTGCCTTTTGTATTTAATTCCGATGCAATTTCTGTGTTTCATCGTAAATAAGGTCAGAGGGATACAGTAAACCTGAAGTGAAGCATCGTAATCTATAACTAGTGTCACAGGAATGGTTCTAAACATAGACAGTAATGTGCAGGGAGGAGACCCCCAAGAGGGATCATTGCCGACAAAATTTTATTTAAATAAATTTTCAATGCATAATGTTCGGCCGTAGAAGGCGTGGGCATACTGTGGTGGAAGGTGCTGGCCGGAAGACCATGGTCGGCACATTCCTGCCACGTGCTCCTCGGTCAGACTCAAGTCCCACGGGTTGGTTGCGCTGACGGGGGCACGCTACTAGCAAGGCGCGTTGGCGGAATCAATCCTCCAATCAGAGACTAATCGTGTGATCACGTGGGGACGCGGCCGAGAGCGGCGAGGGCGGCTTGGAAACAGCTCCGCGCTCTCTTAGCTTCTGACCTCGGCCCCGAGTAGTCGCTCCTCTAGTCTCTGCCTCTCTGATGAGCAGACGGCAACCCCTCTTGGGGCTGCTCAGCCCTACGTAGGCACCACTGTACCATCATTACAAGAATAAACTGGGTCCATTCCACTCAATTAATTTTCATTTTACAACGCCCTCCGCTCCTGACTTCTATCCTGACGAACAAATGGTGTCAGAAGTGGGATGCGACCCACCTTACGGTTGTAAAATCAACTTATCAGTTGAGTATGAGTACTATGAAGGGGCCGAGTTTGAGCAATTAAGGGAAACTAGACCGAACGTGGCGAGGCTGCAGCGCGCCATGCGCGTGCCAGCCGGTCGCCTGCGTTGCAGAATGTGCGTGGCCGCGCACTAGCGCGCCACAAGCGTGACGCAGTTCGCCGCCGGACGCGAGCCGAGGAGGGTCCGCGATGCAGTCACGCTCGCCGCCGCCGCCGCCGCTGTCCGTAGCTGCCACGGGCCACCGCCTGCGCCAGGGTCCGGGGTGCGGCCCTCGCGCCGCCCCGCCGTCGCAGCTGTCCATGCTGTCGCCCGCCGCCTGCTGCGCCCACGCGTGATCAACGCGCCTGCCGCCGCTCGTCGACACCGCCGCCGTCCGTCGTCTGCACGCCACCAAATAATGTAAGTCGCTAGCGACGCTACGGTGGTGTAGATGCCCATACTATTGTAACATGCCGATCACCAGGCAGCAATCGGAGGCAGGAGCAGCCGGAGCGGACGAAGATCCCCTCTTGGCGCTGCAGTCCCAGTTAAATCAATTAATTCTAACTAACGCGGAGCTTAAGCAACAGATAGATGATCTTAAAATGGCTTCTCCGCAATCTAGTGTTGCTAAGCCAGTGCTAGTGGAAGAACAGCTGAAGCAGGTGATTCCACCACTCACTAGTGCAGAATCACCTGTGGCAGTAGCCACCTCTACTTTGGTGCAGAGCTTCCCAGCAGTAGCGTTCATTCCGGCGTTCGCTGGAAAGCCGCACGAGGATATTCAAACGTTTGTCCAGAATATCCAGGACATCGGAAACCTTTGCGGTTGGCCAGATGAATTTCTCTTAAACGTGATGAAAATGAAACTCACCGGCGAAGCGCGGAACTACGTGCAGTCGGTCGAGAGCTTGAAAAATGCCCCTACCTTCCAGTCCCTTGCAACAGGGTTGATTGAAAGGTATACAGACAAACGTGGTACTAGTTACTATCGCGACCTGCTTTCCACCCTCAAGCAAAAAGCGGGTGAAGATTTAGAAGCATTCGCGGACAGGATTCGAAGCGTTGCATGCCACACGTACGCACTAAGTGCCAGTTCTGCTCGTAACGAAGTTCTGTTGGAAGAATCAGAATGTCGTGCGATAGACGTGTTTATTCGTGGCATAAACCCTCAAATAGGGGGCGAAATGAAGGTAGCTTCCCCCCGCACCTTACACGAAGCCGTGCGATTAGCACTCTTGAGAGAGGAGGCGAGCCGATTTGTGGCCGTCTCCGCGCGGCAAAGTGAGCCCCGACGTGTCTTTTCGAACGATACTAAGTGTGGGCGCTGTAATAGACAAGGACATGTGGCAGAGCAATGTCGCGTGCCATATTGTCATCAGTGCAGGAACATGGGCCACCAAAGCGTGCATTGTCCAAATAGTAGGCCACAACCGCCTGCAAATTCCAGGCGAAATGCAAACCAACCACAGAATTCGGGAAACGGCCGCGGGGCAGGAAGTGCCACCCCTCCCGGTCCCCGTTAAAAATAGTGACCCCCCTAGTTGATAAGGGAATCACGCAGGTGGCAAGCGTGGTTGTCGATGGTGTTAGAGGCCGCAAACCAATACGCGTGCTAATTGACACAGGCGCACAGATCAGCTTGGCATTTTTATCGAAGAGAGATAAAAGAACATTGCAACCGCCGCGGTACCATATCAGTGGTATTGGTCCCGGCATAGTGAAACCTGATGGCAGCTGTTGCGTTGAGTTCACGTTGGACTCCACAGAATATGCTTTTACGATGGAGGTTGTACGAAACAGGCGCACGGATTACGACATCATCCTAGGAAGTGACTTTCTGCGTCATTTCCAGGGGGTTATTGACTACAGGTTGAATACCGTCCAATTCTGCGACAACGTGCACTGTTTTGGACGTGACTGCACGTTGCGGGCGAGCGGAGCTGGGAAAAAAGGATCCGTTTCCCAAGTTTCGGAGTCTCCCGTAACGATGCTAAAAGCCGATAATCCCGTGGAGATACCAGAAGGCACAGGAAAGATCCTTTGGGTGCCTGTCGGGATACGTGAATCCGAAGAGGTTCATTTCTTGGTAGATCCACTCTGCCAGAATGAAACTCTCGACCAGATGCAGGTCCACGTAAAACGTAGCCTGTGCAAAGCACAGCAAGTACAGAAAGAAAATTGCGTACCCGTGTGTTTAGACAATTTTAGTCACAAGCAAGCTTTCATACCGCGTGGTACAGTATTAGCTAGCTTACAGGTTATCCCAGAAGATGAGTTGTCAAAGAGAACCCCTTCTCTGAAAAAGAAAAAGACTGCTGCCGCCTCTCAACACCTTTTGACAATCACGTCACATCTGACAGATAAGTTTAAAGCTAAGCTTAGTCACCTCCCATTGCATGAACAAAAGCTAATAAATGAAGTATTGAATGAGTATTCATGGTTGTTTGAAGACAGGAAATATTTACCAGCAACAGATCTAATCCAACATGAGATTCCAACCGGAAATGCTAGGCCAATAGCTCAAAAAGGGTACCGAATTCCCTACCATCTTCAGTCAGTGGTAGAGGAAACTATACAACAGCAACTAGAAGCAGGAATAATACAACCCTCTTCTAGTGCGTGGTCTAGCCCAATTGTAGTCGTTCCAAAGAAATCTATAGACGGAGAAAAATCCTATCGCCTCTGTGTAGACATGCGAGCAGTAAACAAAGTTACTACTCCAGATCATTATCCATTACCCCGGATCGATGAAACACTCGATCGTCTGGGCAATTGCCGGTACTTCACAACATTAGACATGCGCAGTGGGTATCATCAAATTCCAATTGCTCCTGAAGATCGAGCTAAGACAGCTTTTGTAGTTCCTGGCGGCTTATATGAATTCTTAAGGATGCCTTTCGGGCTTCGCAACGCACCAGCAACCTTTCAGCGATTTGCAGATCTGCTATTACGTGGGTTGAAACCTACTATGTGCCTTGTGTATCTTGATGATATAATTATATTTTCAAAATCCATTGCTGAACATGCTGAACATCTACGCAGTGTACTGTTGCGCTTGCAAAATGCTAATTTAAGCTTAAAATTAGAAAAATGTTCTTTTGCTCAATCACAAGTGCAGTATTTAGGTCATGTCATCAGTTCCAGCGGAGTCAAACCAGATCCACGATTAACTGAAGCAGTAGACACTTTTTCTATTCCAACAAATTTAAAGGAATTACAATCCTTCCTTGGCCTTGCAAATTATTACCGCCGTTTTGTTAAAGATTATGCTACTATTACCAAACCACTTACTAAATTGTTGAAAAAGGATACTCCTTTTGTTTGGACGGATGAATGTTCGACCGCCTTTCAAACAGTGAAAACTATTTTAACTAGTTCACCTCTACTTGTTTACCCAGACTTCGCTGAACCTTTTATTTTATCTTGTGACGCATCTGATTTTGCTGTAGGATGTGTCCTAAGCCAAGTGCAAGATGGTGAGGAAAAACCCGTTGGGTATGCCTCTCGTCAACTGAATAAAGCAGAAACTAATTACAGTACTACAGAAAAGGAATTGCTTGCCCTTCTTTTTGGAATTAATTATTTTAGATGTTACCTCTATGGTCGCAAGTTTACCGTTCTTACCGATCACTCTGCTCTGCAGTGGTTATTGAATCTTAAAGACCCTAGCAGCAAACTTATGCGCTGGGCCATGAAACTGTCAGAATATGATTTTGAAGTTCGGCACAAGCCTGGTCGGTTGCATCAAAATGCTGATGCGTTAAGCAGAAAAGTGCGTGTCATTGAATCAGATGAGGTATCAATTGAAGAGTTAAAAGAAGCACAGCAGGTGGACGTTCAATGTCAAAGATACGCCACCTTCCCAGAATTTGAAGTAATAGACAACCTTTTGTATCGCAGAACTCCACATGGGAATCGTTTGGTAATACCGGAATGCTTGCAGCAACGTATAATACGGCAATGCCATGATACCATCCAAGCATGTCACAGCGGAAAACGCGCTACAAACGCTCGAATTGCGACACGTTATTGGTGGCAATACCGACAACGTGATGTGGACAGGTATGTAAGATCTTGCCTGCCGTGTGCACAACGAGCACAAAATAGGCATCCGCGAGTGCCGCTGCAAACACTTCCTCAGGCATCTTCACCCTTCAAAATTCTTGCTTTAGATTTCCAAGGTCCTTTTCCACAGTCGCAACAAGGTAACAAATACATTTTGTCTGTTATTGATCACTTTTCACGTTATCTAATTTTGGTTCCCCTCCCCGACATGACAGCTGAAACTGTGGCGAGAGAGTTTGTAAATCGTGTGATACTACCTTTTGGAAGTCCTGATGCCATTTTAACGGATCAAGGAACCAATTTCATGTCTGCTTTATTTGTACAAGTTTGTAAATTATTAAGAATCAAAAAATGGCGTACAACTCCCTTCCATCCTAAAGCTAACGGTCGCGTTGAACGCGTACACCGTACAATATGTAAAATGTTATCCTATTATGTTGCAAAAACGCACGCTGATTGGGACAGATATGTACCGTATATTTCTTCTGCATACAACACCCGAATACATGAATCCACAGGGTATACCCCTTACGAAGCTGTGTTTGGACGGCCGATGAATTCGCCGTTCGAAATAGACAAACTACCTCAAGGTGTAGAAATAAAGGAAGTAAAAGGTTTAGCCCGCCGGCTAAAAGCGATCTGGTATAAGGTAAAGAGGAATAATATCAAAGCTACTAATAAACTGTTGCACAGGCAGAACAAAAATGCTGTTTTACCGACTTATCAGACAGGTGATTTAGTGTTACTACGAAACCCGGCAATCAAAAAGGGACGAACTAAAAAGTTCTCTCCCCGCTTTGAAGGCCCGTATCGGATTGTACGGTTGACCTCACCAGTCAATGCAGAACTGCAATTAACCGATCGTACGGTGATAGTGCACTTTGACCGCCTGCAACCTTACCACGGTAGGGCTGTGTCACCACAACAGGTCGCAGCCCCCGATCCGCCTGTGTCACCTCCACCTCAAGTAGAACAAAAACGAAATAAAAAACGGAGGAGATTACCTCCACAGGGTTGTAGATACCCTCTGCGGAATCGACACCCTTATGGGTTGAGGTCGCGTGATTAATCACGCCTAGTTAGAGTTTTATGATATGTTCTATTGCAGCTTAGTTTAAGTCATTTTCTCCAGGGACTTGGAAGCAAGATGTGCCTGGCCACCACGGAGTTCCCAGCCATTCTCAATTGTCAGTTTCCAGTCCTGTCATGTATTTTTGCTCATTTTTATATGTATGATTATGTTTTATGTTTTGCAAGCAATGCCACGCATTAGACGTCACGCAACTGACTTGCTTCAAATGCAATCATTACACTTGGTGTGGGCAGAACCGCGGCTGCTAACTCCGAATAATATTCTTCAATGTCCTCTATTGCCATCTATTTGGCAAACCAGTACATGTGGAGTATTTTTACTCCGAGCTCTTCTTAATACTTGTTACGTTGACGTCTAGTGTATTGTACTATATGTCCTAGTTCTGTATTTGCTGCAGCTAATCGTAAGTAATCGGAACAGATAAAGCCAGGACTTGAAATGCATACGCCTCGTACGCTTTGTTTACGGGACCAGCTGTTGGCGGGGCATAACATCAGCTGTCGCCTCCCCTCCTCTTCAGCGCTGTCCCTTCTCCACGCCAAGAACTGGCCAGCGGCCATCATTCCTTCTCAGCCAGTAACAGCGCTCCGCGCGATGACGTATCTTATCACTACGTGCGCTGCCGCCTCCAGCGTCTCAACACGCGGAGCGTCCGAGTAGTTACAAAAACAAATCGCAAATTACTGCCCTATCCTCTGTGTATGACAGACTACAATGCACTTACCATCAGTTTATATAACTAACAGCCTTTTTTTAAAAAAAAAAAAAAACTCTTATGCTAGATAATTAGCAAGTTCTAATTCATCGTTATTTCTGGTACACGCTAAGCGCGTGATATTTGTCGCTGCAGTAGCGGCCGGTCTCTCGCGGCTACACGCCTTCTCACATAACCGCTGACGTGCCGTTGCCTACTCCGCACCTACGCGTGCGCTGCGCTCTCGCTAACAGCTCCAAGCTGGTTTCTTTCATGCATCCGGAAGACACGGCAAACAAAATTCATTCAAACATCCCAATAAATCTTAACATAAATATTAAATAGATGTGATTCATTGTTTAAATTCTTTTCCTCGTTTTGTTTCACATTAGCTGGATAAATCACACGAAGTTCTTAACGATTTACATTATTCTGCATACCTTAGTCTGCCAATCCTATAAGTGAAATTTCACTACTGCTTTGATTCATTGTGTAAGCTACAAACTACAGCCCTAACCCTCTTACACATCGAACTGCCTTGGACAAGGCCAGATATGGGCAAACCAATACAATGCCACGGGTTTTTCACGCTACTGACGAGGCACAAACGACCAATCGTCCGGGCTGCCGTATATCGGTAGACGATTGTTCCTTGGTTGCTACGCAGTTATTTTTGCCCTCCCCATTTATTTTACTCTACCACCGTGGTCATTGTTCTATCCTGGTTTCCTTCTTCTGTCGATGAGGAGGCCCCTACAACATGTTAGGTACCCTCTTCCGACAGTACCGGTCTTTTAGTCTTACCACCATTTACACCGAGATATTGCTCTTCCTTGTTGCAGTCTTGCCCCAAAATATCGGCCGATGATCCATTGTGAGATACGTACTTTGCCTCTAATTAGCCGGTGATGTAAGCGCTACGGGAACTGTGCCTAGTTGTCCTTTCAGTTCAATTTGTTATCATCAGTTTTAAAACTAACACACACGCAGCCTAGCAGCCAGCCCCAAGTGGCCAGTGTTGCATGTTAATGTTGAGCGTTCCGACTACTTGCAGCATTATTATTATACATCATTGTGTTTTTATTTTCCTGTCAATATATGTCATTGTGTTTAATTATGTCATTATGCTAGCACTAGTGATTTATAGTTCATGATTTTCATTTTATGTAGTGTTATGTACTGCGCGCTCAAAAAGTGACGCTATTTATGCATGTATGCTATTCTAGCTTCAGAGCTATTTTTATTGCTTGAACAGTCGACATTTCCCTAGTACAGCAGGTCGCTAATAACGCCGCTGATACTTTTATTACGGACGCCCTTAGGCCCGCTTAACCACGGTATCGCAGATAGCTCCAATGCACTGCCTACCCCTCAATTATTAGACAGGTTGCCTTAGCACTGTCCGCAGGTTGCCCCATTGCCCTGCAAATTATATAATCATCAGTCCAAGTCTGCAGATTGCACTAATGGCCTGCTGAACTTAATAGTCGAGTCACTCGCAGGTAGCTCATACGCACTGCGAACTTGTACTTACACGTCACCGAATCCTAGGCTCCTCGGTTGACCACAAAACAATTCACACATCAATTTCCGTGAGACAATTTGCACTCACACTACGCCTTTGGCACTCAACCACAAATGAACTGAGCCCCAGACGCTCTTTTATTACATTTCATACAACGCCACCTTCTTCTAGATGGCAATTCCATTGCAAAATCATCGGATTCTGCCAAAGATTCAGATACCGTTCCCCAGATGGCAGCCTTTTCCGTTGCTGAACGGATTAGTTGCTTTTCACCATCTGACAGTGCAAACTGCACTTTTAAGAACGATGTTGTTATATACACACACTGTCGGATTTTACTGACGTAGTCCCTTATGCACTTCGTCAACCGATTTAAAAAAAAAAAAAAAAAAAAAAAAAAAAAAAAAAAAAAAAAAAAAAAAAAAAAACCACAACTTCCCCTGGCGGATTTCGTATCCGATTCGGAAGTTTATGTTCGGGAAATATTTCCTTTATTTTATTTCTTGTCAATTGTTATTACTTCAATGTTATGTTTTATTGTTATCAATTTATAGTTATGATGAATGTTAGTACACTTTATGGTTATACGCTATTTTTGTGTCATATTCGGTATTCCCTTTTAAGTTTCATTGTTTCTCGACTGGAAGTATCTCTGATAGCACCTATTGGCCTTCAATTCGTATCCACCATCAGCTACCATTAGTCACACATTTACACAACACTTCATACGCCCAATAACAACTTACAACACACTCACACTGTTCATATCCACACTACCTTGGTGTAACTCGTTGATGTTACCAGACCTCTATTGTCATATACTAAGTACATGAACAAGGCTTTTATGGTTCATGCCCTCCGCTCTTCGGAAGGGGAAAGGGAAGTACGTACATATGTACGTCATGTTCAGTAGCAGTTTCTTTTAATCAACAACGTAGTCAATTTACCTGTTGAACACTTAAGTTGTTCTGTTAAAATGGAATCAAACGTCTTTGTGACATCAGCTATTCGTTTATTATTGCTTTGCAATAACTGTTACTTTTAAGTTGCACTTACAATGTCTTAGTCTCGGACGCAGAGCCACTAGCGCTCTCCGACGCTGTTATCTGAGCTCAGCACTCTGCCGGCTCAGCGCTGATAAAGCTGCGCTGCGCCGCCTCCACTGCTTCACACCCAGCCTCTGTATTCACGAGCAACAGACTCGCTCTCGCTAACATTCATTTCCGACTTCTATTGACCACTTCTGTAAGTAAAGATCCTTTGATTATTGAGTTAACTTGAGTTGTCCTACCCTCATTCGGGTTTTCTACAGCTGAAAAACCACTCAATATTATTTCTGAAATTTATGAAGTACTTCACCTGTCTCGCCGTGTCGAACCTTAGCGGGGTGGGTGCCCCTGCGTAGTGGCCAATGCGTGGGAGGTGCATAGGCTGTGCGGGTTTACACCGCGATCACAGGATTCCTTCTCATTTTATTCATTCAAAAAAAAAAAAAAAAAAAAAAGAAAAAAAAACTTTCTTCGTACAAAATCTCAAATTAATTGATGACACTTGGCCTTCGTCCCATAGCAGGTAGAAAAATTTTTCCAGCGAGTTACGCTTAGTCTGCGCTGCGTAGTACTGCCTCCGCGTTCAGCGTCTTTTTTGCTGACGCGTGATTGATCAGCGGATACTCGGTGTCGAAATACACCATTGTCTTGCCGCCTTGCTACCCCCCACGGCTGCCAAACTGTTGGTTGCCTGCCGTGATTCTACTTCGTGGCCTTCTTCATCAGTAAGCGTGACTGAACGGGTCCATCGTCGCTACTTGCCAGGTAATTATTGCTACAACGTTGTACCCCCTCCGTCATCTCTGAATTACTCATCAAGTAAGCCAGGAAATTTTTACTTCTAGGGGCACTAATACTTTCTCTCGCAGTCGACCGTTATCAACATTGGAAGCTGAAAGCAACCTCCGTTCAAATGGCTGTCAATTTATCATCCGCAATGGGCAGCATGTTAATCTCAATGGTTGTCGTCATCGCCGTTAAGGCGCCTCCATTTCACGTCTACCCTTCCACATCTGGCGTGCTCTTTGGACGTCGTCACAATCTGGTGCATACTCCACATTATGCTATTGTGTTAGCTGATGTCAACCTAACATTATTAGAAGAGGAAGACCGTGCTTTATATGATGCAGCTAAGCTACTGTCAAAATATGAAACCTTCTTGACGCAGACGAAGGAACATGAGTTTCTCCGATCTTTGTGGGAAGTGACTAGAATTATTTCAACCCTTCGAAGTCAATTGAACAGTATTAGGGATGCAGTACCACTGCCTCGTTTCAAACGAGCCTGGTTGCCCGTTGGAGGTACGTTATTAAAATCTGTCTTTGGGACTCCTGACGAAACAGACGCAAAACGCTGGGATTTGGACACACAGCAAGCGCTTTCGGAAACACAAGTTAATCACGAAGTGTTGGTACATCAACAGGTGCGCCTGACACATCTTGAGAATAACCTGTTAGCCACAACTAGACAAATACAAGTTGTAGCCGACAGATTAACACGACACTATGGTGCACTTGAACAATCCTTTAACCAAGAGTGGACTCATCTTCGCACGGGATTACGTAATCTAACTATCACATTGGACATTATGAAGACCACGCAGATTCTTTTATTTAATATACACACAGCACAGTTACACGTGCACATGTTACACTCGGCCATTCAACTCGGACTGCAAGGAAAGCTCAGTCCCCATCTGTTACCCTCAGAGCCCTTCTTGCACATGCTACACAATGTGTCCTCGCAAATTTTGGCCCCTAAACAAATGCTTTATGCCGTGCGGGAAAGCAACCTCCCCTTTTACTATGCTGCGTTGGAGGTCCGACTTACCCGTAATTCTGACGGTA
This sequence comes from Schistocerca americana, assembly GCF_021461395.2. Classification (NCBI taxonomy): domain Eukaryota; kingdom Metazoa; phylum Arthropoda; class Insecta; order Orthoptera; family Acrididae; genus Schistocerca; species Schistocerca americana. The sequence continues at coordinate 17,557,944 of NC_060130.1, read as the reverse complement.
TTCGGATGCGAATGAGGTTGCCAATCACGTGCGCAAATTGCGAATACGAGTGCTATCAAATATACACTTTTCCAGTCTCTTGGGCTACCCTTCATCACCATGTTGTTTGGCAGACTCAAGAATTTTTAATAGTTAGTCGGGATCGACAAACTCACGCCACTCTCACTCGCGCTGAACTATCCAGTTGCTTCCATACAACACATTACTTATGCTCCACGCTAATTTTACACACTAACACTACTGAGTGCGAGATGTCACTGTTTTTAGCTGAAACCACTACCCCTCCATGTCCTCGTGTTCTAGTCTCACTTCGTCAACCAATAATTCAGCCTGTTGGCAACAGTTTTCTGTTCGCTGTTCCACAGACTGTCACCGCCACCCTCGTGTGCCACCGTTCAATGGCAGAGACTGAATCGTACCGGGTAACACTGAATAATAGTGGCCTAGTGTATAATAGTTCTAGATGTGACGTATACGCTGCTTCTATGAGGATATCAGCTCAATTGCACTCCACCTTTCATGTCACCATTCCCACATTTACCTTATACCTTCCTGAACTCACTTTTAAAATCCATCACCATGAGAAGCTGAAGAATTTACCGAATACCAATGATTCAGATCTACTCCAATCGATCAATCATCTCCTTACCCAGGAACACAACCAAGTTGCTCTTGACCGAGTGGCCTCACATATTGCTGATTGGCACCAAACCAAGCGATTAACCACCGTTGTATTGCCCAGCGCTGGTTCGGTAATCATCACTGTAATAATTCTGATTATAGTATCCTGGATACTCTGTAAAAGAGGGTTTTGCAAATGTTTCACTTCCTTCCGAGAAGTAGTACCACCCCCACAACCTGAAGGTGAATATCACACCTGAAACTACCTGCCAACCTTGGTGCATGCGATCAGGCATGACCCCCCCCCTTAGAATTAAGTTGTAGTCTAGGTGTCAGGTCAATGAACTAATTTTGTAATGGATTTGTATTTCTATGTAAAGTCTATGGAATCACAATTTAACTGTCGAGTTTTAACCCTCATGTAAGTTATTTTGTTTTCTCTTTAAATTTTTGTCATTCTGTAATGTTCTCGTTCACCCACTTGGGCAATTACCATTGTAATCCTAGATTTAAGAACTCAAAATAATATTACGGGGAAAAACCCCCTTGTGACTATTAGGCCTGGGAGCATTCTCTCACCCCCACGAGGGTGGAGTGTTTCAGTGTGCTGTGCTCCGGTGCCCCTCATCATCGCCTGGGTACCCACCACCACTGATACCGCCGACACACATTCACAGCATGGCGCCGCCCCACTGCCGTCGCACCAACTTCACAAGTTTGTTATTCAAGAGCCTTCCTTCAGGCCCTTCAGGCCACTTTGTAACATTTGCACATATTAATATCACTATGTTATGGGACCCTTCATAATGATCATATATTTATTAAATGGAATAATCGATTAGAATAAGCTCATTCATTTTCATCCAGAGAGCCTTCTTCGGAAGGGGAAAGGATGTGCAGGGAGGAGACCCCCAAGAGGGATCATTGCCGACAAAATTTTATTTAAATAAATTTTCAATGCATAATGTTCGGCCGTAGAAGGCGTGGGCATACTGTGGTGGAAGGTGCTGGCCGGAAGACCATGGTCGGCACATTCCTGCCACGTGCTCCTCGGTCAGACTCAAGTCCCACGGGTTGGTTGCGCTGACGGGGGCACGCTACTAGCAAGGCGCGTTGGCGGAATCAATCCTCCAATCAGAGACTAATCGTGTGATCACGTGGGGACGCGGCCGAGAGCGGCGAGGGCGGCTTGGAAACAGCTCCGCGCTCTCTTAGCTTCTGACCTCGGCCCCGAGTAGTCGCTCCTCTAGTCTCTGCATCTCTGATGAGCAGACGGCAACCCCTCTTGGGGCTGCTCAGCCCTACGTAGGCACCACTGTACCATCATTACAAGAATAAACTGGGTCCATTCCACTCAATTAATTTTCATTTTACAACGCCCTCCGCTCCTGACTTCTATCCTGACGAACAGTAAGAAGAGTCAGTCTTCTTGTACTTAAGTCGGCATTGTGCTTTTTGAATTTAATTCCGATGCAATTTCTGTGTTTCATCGTCAATAAGAAGGTCAGAGGGATACAGTAAACCTGAAGTGAAGCATCGGAATCTATAACTAGTGTCACAGGAATGGTTCAAAACAGAGACAGTAGGAAGAGTTAGTCTTCTTGTACTTAAGTCGGCATTGTGCCTTTTGTATTTAATTCCGATGCAATTTCTGTGTTTCATCGTCAATAAGATGATCCAAGGGATACTATAAACATGTAGTGAAGAATCGGAATCTAAAACTGGTCTCACAGGAAATGTTCACATCATAGTCAGTAAGAAGAGTCAGTCTACTTGTACTTAAGTCGGCATTGTGCCTTTTGTATTTAATTCCGATGCAATTTCTGTGTTTCATTGTCAATAAGAAGGTCCAAGGGATACTATAAACATGTAGTGAAGCATCGGAAACTATAACTAGTGTCACCGGAATGGTTCAAACATAGACAGTAAGAAGAGTCAGTCTTCTTGTACTTAAGACGGCATTGTGCCTTTTGTATTTAATTCCGATGCAATTTCTGTGTTTCATCGACAATAAGATAGTCAGAGGGAATCAGTAAACCTGAAGTGAAGCATCGGAAACTATAACTAGTGTCACCGGAATGGTTCAAAACATAGACAGTAAGAAGAGTCAGTCTTCTTGTACTTAAGTCGGCATTGTGCCTTTTGTATTTAATTCCGATGCAATTTCTGTGTTTCATCGTAAATAAGAAGGTCAGAGGGATACAGTAAACCTGAAGTGAATCATCGGAAACTATAACTAGTGTCAACGGAATGGTTCAAAACATAGACAGTAAGAAGAGTCAGTCTTCTTGTACTTAAGTCGGCATTGTGCCTTTTGTATTTAATTCCGATGCAATTTCTGTGTTTCATCGTAAATAAGAAGGTCAGAGGGATACAGTAAACCTGAAGTGAAGCATCGCAATCTATAACTAGTGTCACAGGAATGGTTCTAAACATAGACAGTAAGAAGAGTCAGTCTTCTTGTACTTAAGTCGGCATTGTGCTTTTTGAATTTAATTCCGATGCAATTTCTGTGTTTCATCGTCAATAAGAAGGTCAGAGGGATACAGTAAACCTGAAGTGAAGCATCGGAATTTATAACTAGTGTCACAGGAATGGTTCAAAAAGAAGACAGTAGGAAGAGTCAGTCTTCTTGTACTTAAGTCGGCATTGTGCCTTTTGTATTTAATTCCGATGCAATTTCAGTGTTTCGTCGTAAATAAGAAGGCCGGAGGGATACAGTAAACATGAAGTGAAGCATCGGAATCTATAACTAGTGTCACAGGAATGGTTCTAAACATAGACAGTAAGAAGAGTCAGTCTTCTTGTACTTAAGTCGGCATTGTGCCTTTTGTATTTAATTCCGATGCAATTTCTGTGTTTCATCGTCAATAAGAAGGTCCAAGGGATACTATAAACATGTAGTGAAGCATCGGAAACTATAACTAGTGTCACCGGAATGGTTCAAAACATAGACAGTAAGAAGAATCAGTCTTCTTGTACTTAAGTCGGCATTGTGCCTTTTGTATTTATTTCGGTGCAATTTCTGTGTTTCATCGACAATAAGGTCAGAGAGAATCAGTAAACCTGAAGTGAAGCATCGGAAACTATAACTAGTGTCACCGGAATGGTTCAAACATAGACAGTAAGAAGAGTCAGTCTTCTTGTACTTAAGTCGGCATTGTGCCTTTTGTATTTAATTCCGATGCAATTTCTGTGTTTCATCGTAAATAAGAAGGTCAGAGGGATACAGTAAACCTGAAGTGAAGCATCGGAATTTATAACTAGTGTCACAGGAATGGTTCTAAACATAGACAGTAAGAAGAGTCAGTCTTCTTGTACTTAAGTCGGCTTTGTGCTTTTTGAATGTAATTCCGATGCAATTTCTGTGTTTCATCGTCAATAAGAAGGTCAGAGGGATACAGTAAACCTGAAGTGAAGCATCGGAATCTATAACTAGTGTCACAGGAATGGTTCAAAACAGAGACAGTAGGAAGAGTCAGTCTTCTTGTACTTAAGTCGGCATTGTGCCTTTTGTATTTAATTACGATGCAATTTCTGTGTTTCATCGTAAATAAGAAGGTCAGAGGGATACAGTAAACCTGAAGTGAAGCATCGGAATCTATAACTAGTGTCACAGGAATGGTTCAGAACATAGACAGTAAGAAGAGTCAGTCTTCTTTTACTTAAGTCGGTATTGTGCCTTTTGTATTAAATTCCGATGCAATTTCTATGTTTCATCTTCAACAAGAAGGTCCGAGGGATACAGTAAACCTGAAGTGAAGCATCCGAAACTATAACTAGTGTCACAGGAGTGATTCAAAACACAGACAGTAAGAAGAGTCAGTTTTCTTGTACTTAAGTCGGCATTGTGCCTTTTGTATTTAATTCCGATGCAATTTCTGTGTTTCATCGTCAATAAGAAGGTCAGAGGGATACAGTAAACCTTAAGTGAAGCATCGGAATCTATAACTAGTGTCACAGGAATGGTTCAAAACATAGACAGTAAAAAGAGTCAGTATTCCTGTACTGAAGTCGGCATTGTGCCTTTTGTATTTAATTCCGATGCAATTTCTGTGTTTCGTCGTCAATAAGAAGGTCAGAGGGATACAGTAAAACTTAAGTGTAGCATCGGAATCTATAACTAGTGTCACAGGAATGGATCAAAACATAGACAGTAAGAAGAGACAGTTTTCTTGTACTTAAGTCGGCATTGTGCCTTTTGTATTTAATTCCGATGCAATTTCTGTGTTTCATAGTCAATAAGAAGGTCCAAGGGATACTATAAACATGTAGTGAAGCATCGGAATCTAAAACTGGTCTCACAGGAAATGTTCACAACATAGTCAGTAAGAAGAGTCAGTCTTCCTGTACTTAAGTCGGCATTGTGCTTTTTCTATTTAATTCCGAAGCAATTTCTGTGTTTCATCGTCAATAAGAGGGTCAGAGGGATACAGTAAACCTGAAGTGAAACATCGGAATCTATAACTAGTGTCACAGGAATGGTTCTAAACATAGACAGTAAGAAGAGTCAGTCTTCTTGTACGTAAGTCGGCATTGTGCCTTTTGTATTTAATTCCGATGCAATTTCTGTGTTTCATCGTCAATAAGAAGGTCCAAGTGATACAGTAAACCTGAAGTGAATCATCGGAAACTATAACTAGTGTCACCGGAATGGTTCAAAACATAGACAGTAAGAAGAGTCAGTCTTTTTGTACTTAAGTCGGCATTGTGCCTTTTGTATTTAATTCCGATGCAATTTCTGTGTTTCATCGTAAATAAGAAGGTCAGAGGGATACAGTAAACCTGAAGTGAAGCATCGGAATCTATAACTAGTGTCACAGGAATGGTTCTAAACATAGACAGTAAGAAGAGTCAGTCTTCTTGTACTTAAGTCGGCATTGTGCTTTTTGAATTTAATTCCGATGCAATTTCTGTGTTTCATCGTCAATAAGAAGGTCAGAGGGATACAGTAAACCTGAAGTGAAGCATCGGAATCTATAACTAGTGTCACAGGAATGGTTCAAAAAGAAGACAGTAGGAAGAGTCAGTCTTCTTGTACTTAAGTCGGCATTGTGCCTTTTGTATTTAATTCCGATGCAATTTCTGTGTTTCGTCGTAAATAAGAAGGTCAGAGGGATACAGTAAACCTGAAGTGAAGCATCGAAATCTATAACTAGTGTCACAGGAATGGTTCAAAACAGAGACAGTAGGAAGAGTCAGTCTTGTTGTACTTAAGTCGGCATTGTGCCTTTTCTAATTAATTCCGATGCAAGTTCTGTGTTTCATCGTCAATAAGAAGGTCCATGGGATACAGTAAACATATAGTGAAGCATCGGAATCTAAAACTGGTCTCACAGGAAATGTTCACATCATAGTCAGTAAGAAGAGTCAGTCTTCTTGTACTTAAGTCGGCATTGTGCTTTTTCTATTTAATTCCGATGCAATTTCTGTGTTTCGTCTTCAATAAGAGGGTCAGAGGGATACAGTAAACCTGAAGTGAAACATCGGAATCTACAACTAGTGTCACACGAATGGTTCAAAGCATAGACAATAGGAAGGGTCAGTCTTCTTGTACTTAAGTCGGCATTTTGCCTTTCCTATTTAATTCCAATGCAATTTCTGTGATTCGTCGTCAATACGAAGGTCCAAGGGATGCAGTAAACCTGAAGTGAAGCAACGGAATCTATAACTAGTGTCACCGTAATGGTTCAAAACATAGACAGTAAGAAGAGTCAGTCTTCTTGTACTTAAGTCAGCATTGTGCCTTTTTTATTTAATTCCGATGCAATTTCTGTGTTTCATCGTAAATAAAAAGGTCAGAGGGATACAGTAAACCTGAAGTGAAGCATCGGAATCTACAACTAGTGTCACAGGAATGGTTCTAAACATAGACAGTAAGAAGAGTCAGTCTTCTTGTACTTAAGTCGTCATTGTGCCTTTTGCATTTAATTCCGATGCAATTTCTGTGTTTCATCGTCAATAAGAAGGTCAGAGGGATACAGTAAACCTGAAGTGAAGCATCGGAATCCATAACTAGTGTCACAGGAATGGTTCAAAACAGAGACAGTAGGAAGAGTCAGTCTTCTTGTACTTAATTCAGCATTGTGCCTTTTGTATTTAATTCCGATGCAAATTCTGTGTTTCATCGTCAATAAGAAGGTCGGAGGGATACAGTAAACCGGAAGTGAAGCATCGGAATCTATAACTTGTGTCACAGGAATGGTTAAAACATAGACAGTAGGAAGGGTCAGTCTTCTTGTACTTTAGTCGGTATTGCGCCTTTTGTATTTACTCCTAATTAGATTTCTGTGTTTCGTCGTCGATATGAAGGTCCATGGAATACAGTGAACCTGAAGTGATGCATCGGAATCTATAACTAGTGTCACAGGAATGGTTCAAAACATAGACAGTGAGAAGAGTCAGTCTTCTTGTACTTAAGTCGTCATTGTGCCTTTTGTATTTAATTCCGATGCAATTTCTGTGTTTCATCGTCAATAAGAGTGTCAGAGGAATACAGTAAACCTGAAGTGAAGCATCGGAATCTATAACTAGTATCACAGGAATGGTTCAAAACATAGACAGTTGGAAGAGTCAGTCTTCTTGTACTTAAGTAGGTATTGTGCACTTTCTATTTAATTCCGATGCAATTTCTGAGTTTCGTCGTCAATAAAAAGGTCCAAGGGATACAGTAAACCTGAAGTGGAGCATCGGAATCTATATCTAGTGTCACAGGAATGGTTGAAAACATAAACACGGAAGAGTCAGTCTTCTTGTACTTATGTCGGCTTTGTGCCTTTTGTATTTAATTCCGATGCAATTTCTGTGCTTCGTCTTCAATTAGAAGGTCCAGGGGATACAATAAACATATAGTGAAGCATCGGAATCTAAAACTGGTCTCACAGGAAATGTTCACACCTTAGTCAGAAAGAAGAGACAGTATTCTTGTACTTAAGTCGGCATTGTGCCGTTTGTATTTAATTCCGATGCAATTTCTGTGTTTCATCGTCAATAAGAGGGTGAGAGGGATACAGTAAACCTGAAGTGAAGCATCGGAATCTATTACTAGTGTAATAGGAATGATTCAAAACATAGACAGTAAGAAGAGTCAGTCTTCTTGTACTTAAGTCGGCATCGTGCTTTTTCTATTTAATTCCGATGCAATATCTGTGTTTCATCGTCAATAAGAAGGTCAGAGGGATTCAGTAAACCTGACGTGAAACATCGGAATCTATAACTAGTGTCACAGGAATGGTTCTAAACATAGACAGTAAGAAGAGTCAGTCTTCTTGTACGTAAGTCGGCATTGTGCTTTTTGAAATTAATTCCGATGCAATTTCTGTGTTTCATCGTCAATTAGAAGGTCAGAGGGATACAGTAAACCTGAAGTGAAGCATCGGAATTTATAACTAGTGTCACAGGAATGGTTCAAAAAGAAGACAGTAGGAAGAGTCAGTCTTCTTGTACTTAAGTCGGCATTGTGCCTTTTGTATTTAATTCCGATGCAATTTCTGTGTCTCGTCGTAAATAAGAAGGTCAGAGGGATACAGTAAACCTGAAGTGAAGCATCGGAAACTATAACTAGTGTCACCGGAATGGTTCAAAACATAGACAGTAAGAAGAGTCAGTCTTCTTGTACTTAAGTCGGCATTGTGCCTTTTGTATTTAATTCCGATGCAATATCTGTGTTTCATCGTAAATAAGAAGGTCAGAGGGAATCAGTAAACCTGAAGTGAAGCATCGGAATCTGTAACTAGTGCCACAGGAATGGTTAAAACATAGACAGTAGGAAGAGTCAGTCTTGTTGTACTTAAGTCGGCATTGTGCCTTTTCTAATTAATTCCGATGCAAGTTCTGTGTTTCATCGTCAATAAGAAGGTCCATGGGATACAGTAAACATATAGTGAAGCATCGGAATCTAAAACTGGTCTCACACGAAATGTTCACATTATAGTCAGTAAGAAGAGTCAGTCTTCTTGTACTTAAGTCGGCATTGTGCTTTTTCTATTTAATTCCGATGCAATTTCTGTGTTTCATCGTCAATAAGAGGGTCAGAGGGATACAGTAAACCTGAAGTGAAACATCGGAATCTATAACTAGTGTCACAGGAATGGTTCTAAACATAGACAGTAAGAAGAGTCAGTCTTCTTGTACTTAAGTCGGCATTGTGCCTTTTGTATTTAATTCCGATGCAATTTCTGTGTTTCATCGTCAATAAGAAGGTCCAAGTGATACAGTAAACCTGAAGTGAATCATCGGAAACTATAACTAGTGTCACCGGAATGGTTCAAAACATAGACAGTAAGAAGAGTCAGTCTTCTTGTACTTAAGTCGGCATTGTGCCTTTTGTATTTAATTCCGATGCAATTTCTGTGTTTCATCGTAAATAAGAAGGTCAGAGGGATACAGTAATCCTGAAGTGAAGCATCGGAATCTATAACTAGTGTCACAGGAATGGTTCTAAACATAGACAGTAAGAAGAGTCAGTCTTCTTGTACTTAAGTCGGCATTGTGCTTTTTGAATTTAATTCCGATGCAATTTCTGTGTTTCATCGTCAATAAGAAGGTCAGAGGGATACAGTAAACCTGAAGTGAAGCATCGGAATTTATAACTAGTGTCACAGGAATGGTTCAAAAAGAAGACAGTAGGAAGAGTCAGTCTTCTTGTACTTAAGTCGGCATTGTGCCTTTTGTATTTAATTCCGATGCAATTTCAGTGTTTCGTCGTAAATAAGAAGGTCAGAGGGATACAGTAAACCTGAAGTGAAGCATCGGAATCTATAACTAGTGTCACAGGAATGGTTCTAAACATAGACAGTAAGAAGAGTCAGTATTCTTGTACTTAAGTCGGCATTGTGCTTTTACTATTTAATTCCGACGCAATTTCTGTGTTTCATCGTCAATAAGAGGGTCAGAGGGATACAGTAAACCCGAAGTGAAACATCGGAATCTATAACTAGTGTCACAGGAATGGTTCAAAACATAGACAATTGGAAGGGTCAGTCTTCTTGTACTTAAGTCGGCATTGTGCCTTTCCTATTTAATTAAGATGCAATTTCTGTGTTTCATCGTCAATAAGATGATCCAAGGGATACTATAAACATGTAGCGAAGAATCGGAATCTAAAACTGGTCTCACAGGAAATGTTCACATCATAGTCAGAAAGAAGAGACAGTCTTCATGTACTTAAGTCGGCATTGTGCCATTTGTATTTTATTCCGATGCAATTTCTGTGTTTCGTCGTAATAAAGAAGGTCAGAGGGATACAGTAAACCTGAAGTAAAGCATCGGAATCTATAACTAGTGGCACAGGAATGGTTAAAACATAGACAGTAGGAAGAGTCAGTCTTGTAGTACTTAAGTCGGCATTGTGCTTTTCTAATTAATTCCGATGCAATTTCTGTGTTTCATTGTCAAAAAGAAGGTCCATGGGATACAGTAAACATATAGTGAAGCCATCGGAATCTAAAACTGGTCTCACAGGGAATGTTCACAACATAGTCAGTAAGAAGAGTCAGTCTTCTTGTACTTAAGTGGGCATTGTGCTTTTACTATTTAATTCCGATGCAATTTCTGTGTTTCATCGTCAATAAGAGGGTCAGAGCGATACAGTAAACCCGAAGTGAAACATCGGAATCTATAACTAGTGTCACAGGAATGGTTCAAAACATAGACAATTGGAAGGGTCAGTCTTCTTGTACTTAAGTCGGCATTGTGCCTTTCCTATTTAATTCCGATGCAATTTCTGTGTTTCATCGTCAATAAGACGATCCAAGGGATACTATAAACATGTAGCGAAGAATCGGAATCTAAAACTGGTCTCACAGGAAATGTTCACATCATAGTCAGAAAGAAGAGACAGTCTTCATGTACTTAAGTCGGCATTGTGCCTTTTGTATTTAATTCCGATGCAATTTCTGTGTTTCATCGACAATAAGAAGGTCAGAGGGAATCAGTAAACCTGAAGTGAAGCATCGGAAACTATAACTAGTGTCACAGGAATGGTTCGAAACATAGACAGTAAGAAGAGTCAGTCTTCTTGTTCTTAAGTCGGCATTGTGCCTTTTGTATTTAATTCCGATGCAATTTCTGTGTTTCATTGTCAATAAGAAGGTCCAAGGGATACTATAAACATGTAGTGAAGCATCGGAAACTATAACTAGTGTCACCGGAATGGTTCAAACATAGAAAGTAAGAAGAGTCAGTCTTCTTGTACTTAAGACGGCATTGTGCCTTTTGTATTTAATTCCGATGCAATTTCTGTGTTTCATCGACAATAAGAAGGTCAGAGGGAATCAGTAAACCTGAAGTGAAGCATCGGAAACTATAACTAGTGTCACCGGAATGGTTCAAGACATAGACAGTAAGAAGAGTCAGTCTTCTTGTACTTAAGTCGGCATTGTGCCTTTTGTATTTAATTCCGATGCAATTTATGTGTTTCATCGTAAATAAGAAGGTCAGAGGGAATCAGTAAACCTGAAGTGAAGCATCGGAATCTATAACTAGTGTCACAGGAATGGTTAAAACATAGACAGTAGGAAGAGTCAGTCATGTTGTACTTAAGTCGGCATTGTGCCTTTTCTAATTAATTCCGATGCAAGTTCTGTATTTCATCGTCAATAAGAAGGTCCATGGGATACAGTAAACATATAGTGAAGCATCGGAATCTAAAACTGGTCTCACAGGAAATGTTCACAACATAGTCAGTAAGTAGAGTCTGTCTTCTTGTACTTAAGTCGGCATTGTGCTTTTTCTATTTAATTCCGATGCAATTTCTGTGTTTCATCGTCAATAAGAGGGTCAGAGGGATACAGTAAACCTGAAGTGAAACATCGGAATCTATAACTAGTGTCACAGGAATGGTTCGAAACATAGACAGTAAGAAGAGTCAGTCTTCTTGTACTTAAGTCGGCATTGTGCCTTTTGTATTTAATTCCGATGCAATTTCTGTGTTTCATCGTCAATAAGAAGGTCCATGTGATACAGTAAACCTGAAGTGAATCATCGGAAACTATAACTAGTGTCACCGGAATGGTTCAAAACATAGACAGTAAGAAGAGTCAGTCTTCTTGTACTTAAGTCGGCATTGTGCCTTTTGAATTTAATTCCGATGCAATTTCTGTGTTTCATCGTAAATAAGAAGGTCAGAGGGATACAGTAAACCTGAAGTGAAGTATCGGAATCTATAACTAGTGTCACAGGAATGGTTCTAAACATAGACAGTAAGAAGAGTCAGTCTTCTTGTACGTAAGTCGGCATTGTGCTTTTTGAAATTAATTCCGATGCAATTTCTGTGTTTCATCGTCAATTAGAAGGTCAGAGGGATACAGTAAACCTGAAGTGAAGCATCGGAATTTATAACTAGTGTCACAGGAATGGTTCAAAAAGAAGACAGTAGGAAGAGTCAGTCTTCTTGTACTTAAGTCGGCATTGTGCCTTTTGTATTTAATTCCGATGCAATTTCTGTGTCTCGTCGTAAATAAGAAGGTCAGAGGGATACAGTAAACCTGAAGTGAAGCATCGGAAACTATAACTAGTGTCACCGGAATGGTTCAAAACATAGACAGTAAGAAGAGTCAGTCTTCTTGTACTTAAGTCGGCATTGTGCCTTTTGTATTTAATTCCGATGCAATATCTGTGTTTCATCGTAAATAAGAAGGTCAGAGGGAATCAGTAAACCTGAAGTGAAGCATCGGAATCTGTAACTAGTGCCACAGGAATGGTTAAAACATAGACAGTAGGAAGAGTCAGTCTTGTTGTACTTAAGTCGGCATTGTGCCTTTTCTAATTAATTCCGATGCAAGTTCTGTGTTTCATCGTCAAAAGAAGGTCCATGGGATACAGTAAACATATAGTGAAGCATCGGAATCTAAAACTGGTCTCACAGGAAATGTTCACATTATAGTCAGTAAGAAGAGTCAGTCTTCTTGTACTTAAGTCGGCATTGTGCTTTTTCTATTTAATTCCGATGCAATTTCTGTGTTTCATCGTCAATAAGAGGGTCAGAGGGATACAGTAAACCTGAAGTGAAACATCGGAATCTATAACTAGTGTCACAGGAATGGTTCTAAACATAGACAGTAAGAAGAGTCAGTCTTCTTGTACTTAAGTCGGCATTGTGCCTTTTGTATTTAATTCCGATGCAATTTCTGTGTTTCATCGTCAATAAGAAGGTCCAAGTGATACAGTAAACCTGAAGTGAATCATCGGAAACTATAACTAGTGTCACCGGAATGGTTCAAAACATAGACAGTAAGAAGAGTCAGTCTTCTTGTACTTAAGTCGGCATTGTGCCTTTTGTATTTAATTCCGATGCAATTTCTGTGTTTCATCGTAAATAAGAAGGTCAGAGGGATACAGTAATCCTGAAGTGAAGCATCGGAATCTATAACTAGTGTCACAGGAATGGTTCTAAACATAGACAGTAAGAAGAGTCAGTCTTCTTGTACTTAAGTCGGCATTGTGCTTTTTGAATTTAATTCCGATGCAATTTCTGTGTTTCATCGTCAATAAGAAGGTCAGAGGGATACAGTAAACCTGAAGTGAAGCATCGGAATTTATAACTAGTGTCACAGGAATGGTTCAAAAAGAAGACAGTAGGAAGAGTCAGTCTTCTTGTACTTAAGTCGGCATTGTGCCTTTTGTATTTAATTCCGATGCAATTTCAGTGTTTCGTCGTAAATAAGAAGGTCAGAGGGATACAGTAAACCTGAAGTGAAGCATCGGAATCTATAACTAGTGTCACAGGAATGGTTCTAAACATAGACAGTAAGAAGAGTCAGTATTCTTGTACTTAAGTCGGCATTGTGCTTTTACTATTTAATTCCGATCCAATTTCTGTGTTTCATCGTCAATAAGAGGGTCAGAGGGATACAGTAAACCCGAAGTGAAACATCGGAATCTATAACTAGTGTCACAGGAATGGTTCAAAACATAGACAATTGGAAGGGTCAGTCTTCTTGTACTTAAGTCGGCATTGTGCCTTTCCTATTTAATTCCGATGCAATTTCTGTGTTTCATCGTCAATAAGATGATCCAAGGGATACTATAAACATGTAGCGAAGAATCGGAATCTAAAACTGGTCTCACAGGAAATGTTCACATCATAGTCAGAAAGAAGAGACAGTCTTCATGTACTTAAGTCGGGATTGTGCCTCTTGTAGTTAATTCCGATGCAATTTCTGTGTTTCGTCGTAATAAAGAAGGCCAGAGCGATACAGTAAACCTGAAGTAAAGCATCGGAATCTATAACTAGTGTCACAGGAATGGTTCTAAACATAGACAGTAAGAAGAGTCAGTATACTTGTACTTAAGTCGGCATTGTGCCTTTTGTATTTAATTCCGATGCAATTTCTGTGTTTCATTGTCAAAAAGAAGGTCCAAGGGATACTATAAACATGTAGTGAAGCATCGGAAACTATAACTAGTGTCACCGGAATGGTTCAAACATAGACAGTAAGAAGAGTCAGTCTTCTTGTACTTAAGACGGCATTGTGCCTTTTGTATTTAATTCCGATGCAATTTCTGTGTTTCATCGACAATAAGAAGGTCAGAGGGAATCAGTAAACCTGAAGTGAAGCAACGGAAACTATAACTAGTGTCACCGGAATGGTTCAAGACATAGACAGTAAGAAGAGTCAGTCTTCTTGTACTTAAGTCGGCATTGTGCCTTTTGTATTTAATTCCGATGCAATTTATGTGTTTCATCGTAAATAAGAAGGTCAGAGGGAATCAGTAAACCTGAAGTGAAGCATCGGAATCTATAACTAGTGTCACAGGAATGGTTAAAACATAGACAGTAGGAATAGTCAGTCATGTTGTACTTAAGTCGGCATTGTGCCTTTTCTAATTAATTCCGATGCAAGTTCTGTATTTCATCGTCAATAAGAAGGTCCATGGGATACAGTAAACATATAGTGAAGCATCGGTATCTAAAACTGGTCTCACAGGAAATGTTCACAACATAGTCAGTAAGAAGAGTCTGTCTTCTTGTACTTAAGTCGGCATTGTGCTTTTTCTATTTAATTCCGATGCAATTTCTGTGTTTCATCGTCAATAAGAGGGTCAGAGGGATACAGTAAACCTGAAGTGAAACATCGGAATCTATAACTAGTGTCACAGGAATGGTTCGAAACATAGACAGTAAGAAGAGTCAGTCTTCTTGTACTTAAGTCGGCATTGTGCCTTTTGTATTTAATTCCGATGCAATTTCTGTGTTTCATCGTCAATAAGAAGGTCCGTGTGATACAGTAAACCTGAAGTGAATCATCGGAAACTATAACTAGTGTCACCGGAATGGTTCAAAACATAGACAGTAAGAAGAGTCAGTCTTCTTGTACTTAAGTCGGCATTGTGCCTTTTGTATTTAATTCCGATGCAATTTCTGTGTTTCATCGTAAATAAGAAGGTCAGAGGGATACAGTAAACCTGAAGTGAAGCATCGGAATCTATAACTAGTGTCACAGGAATGGTTCTAAACATAGACAGTAAGAAGAGTCAGTCTTCTTGTACGTAAGTCGGCATTGTGCTTTTTGAAATTAATTCCGATGCAATTTCTGTGTTTCATCGTCAATTAGAAGGTCAGAGGGATACAGTAAACCTGAAGTGAAGCATCGGAATTTATAACTAGTGTCACAGGAATGGTTCAAAAAGAAGACAGTAGGAAGAGTCAGTCTTCTTGTACTTAAGTCGGCATTGTGCCTTTTGTATTTAATTCCGATGCAATTTCTGTGTCTCGTCGTAAATAAGAAGGTCAGAGGGATACAGTAAACCTGAAGTGAAGCATCGGAAACTATAACTAGTGTCACCGGAATGGTTCAAAACATAGACAGTAAGAAGAGTCAGTCTTCTTGTACTTAAGTCGGCATTGTGCCTTTTGTATTTAATTCCGATGCAATATCTGTGTTTCATCGTAAATAAGAAGGTCAGAGGGAATCAGTAAACCTGAAGTGAAGCATCGGAATCTGTAACTAGTGCCACAGGAATGGTTAAAACATAGACAGTAGGAAGAGTCAGTCTTGTTGTACTTAAGTCGGCATTGTGCCTTTTCTAATTAATTCCGATGCAAGTTCTGTGTTTTAATCGTCAATAAGAAGGTCCATGGGATACAGTAAACATATAGTGAAGCATCGGAATCTAAAACTGGTCTCACAGGAAATGTTCACAACATAGTCAGTAAGAAGAGTCAGTCTTCTTGTACTTAAGTCGGCATTGTGCTTTTTCTATTTAATTCCGATGCAATTTCTGTGTTTCATCGTCAATAAGAGGGTCAGAGGGATACAGTAAACCTGAAGTGAAACATCGGAATCTTAAACTAGTGTCACAGGAATGGTTCTAAACATAGACAGTAAGAAGAGTCAGTCTTCTTGTACTTAAGTCGGCATTGTGCCTTTTGTATTTAATTCCGATGCAATTTCTGTGTTTCATCGTCAATAAGAAGGTCCAAGTGATACAGTAAACCTGAAGTGAATCATCGGAAACTACAACTAGTGTCACCGGAATGGTTCAAAACATAGACAGTAAGAAGAGTCAGTCTTCTTGTACTTAAGTCGGCATTGTGCCTTTTGTATTTAATTCCGATGCAATTTCTGTGTTTCATCGTAAATAAGAAGGTCAGAGGGATACAGTAAACCTGAAGTGAAGCATCGGAATCTATAACTAGTGTCACAGGAATGGTTCTAAACATAGACAGTAAGAAGAGTCAGTATACTTGTACTTAAGTCGGCATTGTGCCTTTTGTATTTAATTCCGATGCAATTTCTGTGTTTCATTGTCAAAAAGAAGGTCCAAGGGATACTATAAACATGTAGTGAAGCATCGGAAACTATAACTAGTGTCACCGGAATGGTTCAAACATAGACAGTAAGAAGAGTCAGTCTTCTTGTACTTAAGTCGGCATTGTGCCTTTTGTATTTAATTCCGATGCAATTTCAGTGTTTCGTCGTAAATAAGAAGGTCAGAGGGATACAGTAAACCTGAAGTGAAGCATCGGAATCTATAACTAGTGTCACAGGAATGGTTCTAAACATAGACAGTAAGAAGAGTCAGTATTCTTGTACTTAAGTCGGCATTGTGCTTTTACTATTTAATTCCGATGCAATTTCTGTGTTTCATCGTCAATAAGAGGGTCAGAGGGATACAGTAAACCCGAAGTGAAACATCGGAATCTATAACTAGTGTCACAGGAATGGTTCAAAACATAGACAATTGGAAGGGTCAGTCTTCTTGTACTTAAGTCGGCATTGTGCCTTACCTATTTAATTCCGATGCAATTTCTGTGTTTCATCGTCAATAAGATGATCCAAGGGATACTATAAACATGTAGCGAAGAATCGGAATCTAAAACTGGTCTCACAGGAAATGTTCACATCATAGTCAGAAAGAAGAGACAGTCTTCATGTACTTAAGTCGGGATTGTGCCTCTTGTAGTTAATTCCGATGCAATTTCTGTTCTTCGTCGTAATAAAGAAGGTCAGAGGGATACAGTAAACCTGAAGTAAAGCATCGGAATCTATAACTAGTGTCACAGGAATGGTTCTAAACATAGACAGTAAGAAGAGTCAGTCTACTTGTACTTAAGTCGGCATTGTGCCTTTTGTATTTAATTCCGATGCAATTTCTGTGTTTCATTGTCAAAAAGAAGGTCCAAGGGATACTATAAACATGTAGTGAAGCATCGGAAACTATAACTAGTGTCACAGGAATGGTTAAAACATAGACAGTAGGAGGAGTCAGTCATATTGTACTTAAGTCGGCATTGTGCCTTTTCTAATTAATTCCGATGCAAGTTCTGTATTTCATCGTCAATAAGAAGGTCCTTGGGATACAGTAAACATATAGTGAAGCATCGGAATCTAAAACTGGTCTCACAGGAAATGTTCACAACATAGTCAGTAAGAAGAGTCTGTCTTCTTGTACTTAAGTTGGCATTGTGCCTTTTGTATTTAATTCCGATGCAATTTCTGTGTTTCATCGACAATAAGAAGGTCAGAGGGAATCAGTAAACCTGAAGTGAAGCATCGGAAACTATAACTAGTGTCACCGGAATGGTTCAAGACATAGACAGTAAGAAGAGTCAGTCTTCTTGTACTTAAGTCGGCATTGTGCTTTTTGTATTTAATTCCGATGCAATTTCTGTGTTTCATCGTAAATAAGAAGGTCAGAGGGAATCAGTAAACCTGAAGTGAAGCATCGGAATCTATAACTAGTGTCACAGGAATGGTTAAAACATAGACAGTAGGAGGAGTCAGTCATATTGTACTTAAGTCGGCATTGTGCCTTTTCTAATTAATTCCGATGCAAGTTCTGTATTTCATCGTCAATAAGAAGGTCCTTGGGATACAGTAAACATATAGTGAAGCATCGGAATCTAAAACTGGTCTCACAGGAAATGTTCACAACATAGTCAGTAAGAAGAGTCTGTCTTCTTGTACTTAAGTTGGCATTGTGCTTTTTCTATTTAATTCCGATGCAATTTCTGTGTTTCATCGTCAATAAGGGGGTCAGAGGGATACAGTAAACCTGAAGTGAAATATCGGAATCTATAACTAGTGTCACAGGAATGGTTCTAAACATAGACAGTAAGAAGAGTCAGTCTTCTTGTACGTAAGTCGGCATTGTGCTTTTTGAAATTAATTCCGACGCAATTTCTGTGTTTCATCGTCAATAAGAAGGTCAGAGGGATACAGTAAACCTGAAGTGAAGCATCGGAATTTATAACTAGTGTCACAGGAATGGTTCAAAAAGAAGACAGTAGGAAGAGTCAGTCTTCTTGTACTTAAGTCGGCATTGTGCCTTTTGTATTTAATTCCGATGCAATTTCTGTGTTTCGTCGTAAATAAGAAGGTCAGAGGGATACAGTAAACCTGAAGTGAAGCATCGGAAACTATAACTAGTGTCACCGGAATGGTTCAAAACATAGACAGTAAGAAGAGTCAGTCTTCTTGTACTTAAGTCGGCATTGTGCCTTTTGTATTTAATTCCGATGCAATTTCTGTGTTTCATCGTAAATAAGAAGGTCAGAGGGAATCAGTAAACCTGAAGTGAAGCATCGGAATCTATAACTAGTGCCACAGGAATGGTTAAAACATAGACAGTAGGAAGAGTCAGTCTTGTTGTACTTAAGTCGGCATTGTGCCTTTTCTAATTAATTCCGATGCAAGTTCTGTGTTTCATCGTCAATAAGAAGGTCCATGGGATACAGTAAACATATAGTGAAGCATCGGAATCTAAAACTGGTCTCACAGGAAATGTTCACAACATAGTCAGTAAGAAGAGTTAGTCTTCTTGTACTTAAGTCGGCATTGTGCTTTTTCTATTTAATTCCGATGCAATTTCTGTGTTTCATCGTCAATAAGAGGGTCAGAGGGATACAGTAAACCTGAAGTGAAACATCGGAATCTATAACAAGTGTCACAGGAATGGTTCTAAACATAGACAGTAAGAAGAGTCAGTCTTCTTGTACTTAAGTCGGCATTGTGCCTTTTGTATTTAATTCCGATGCAATTTCTGTGTTTCATTGTCAAAAAGAAGGTCCAAGGGATACTATAAACATGTAGTGAAGCATCGGAAACTATAACTAGTGTCACCGGAATGGTTCAAACATAGACAGTAAGAAGAGTCAGTCTTCTTGTACTTAAGTCGGCATTGTGCCTTTTGTATTTAATTCCGATGCAATTTCAGTGTTTCGTCGTAAATAAGAAGGTCAGAGGGATACAGTAAACCTGAAGTGAAGCATCGGAAACTATAACTAGTGTCACCGGAATGGTTCAAAACATAGACAGTAAGAAGAGTCAGTCTTCTTGTACTTAAGTCGGCATTGTGCCTTTTGTATTTAATTCCGATGCAATATCTGTGTTTCATCGTAAATAAGAAGGTCAGAGGGAATCAGTAAACCTGAAGTGAAGCATCGGAATCTGTAACTAGTGCCACAGGAATGGTTAAAACATAGACAGTAGGAAGAGTCAGTCTTGTTGTACTTAAGTCGGCATTGTGCCTTTTCTAATTAATTCCGATGCAAGTTCTGTGTTTCATCGTCAATAAGAAGGTCCATGGGATACAGTAAACATATAGTGAAGCATCGGAATCTAAAACTGGTCTCACAGGAAATGTTCACATTATAGTCAGTAAGAAGAGTCAGTCTTCTTGTACTTAAGTCGGCATTGTGCTTTTTCTATTTAATTCCGATGCAATTTCTGTGTTTCATCGTCAATAAGAGGGTCAGAGGGATACAGTAAACCTGAAGTGAAACATCGGAATCTATAACTAGTGTCACAGGAATGGTTCTAAACATAGACAGTAAGAAGAGTCAGTCTTCTTGTACTTAAGTCGGCATTGTGCCTTTTGTATTTAATTCCGATGCAATTTCTGTGTTTCATCGTCAATAAGAAGGTCCAAGTGATACAGTAAACCTGAAGTGAATCATCGGAAACTATAACTAGTGTCACCGGAATGGTTCAAAACATAGACAGTAAGAAGAGTCAGTCTTCTTGTACTTAAGTCGGCATTGTGCCTTTTGTATTTAATTCCGATGCAATTTCTGTGTTTCATCGTAAATAAGAAGGTCAGAGGGATACAGTAATCCTGAAGTGAAGCATCGGAATCTATAACTAGTGTCACAGGAATGGTTCTAAACATAGACAGTAAGAAGAGTCAGTCTTCTTGTACTTAAGTCGGCATTGTGCTTTTTGAATTTAATTCCGATGCAATTTCTGTGTTTCATCGTCAATAAGAAGGTCAGAGGGATACAGTAAACCTGAAGTGAAGCATCGGAATTTATAACTAGTGTCACAGGAATGGTTCAAAAAGAAGACAGTAGGAAGAGTCAGTCTTCTTGTACTTAAGTCGGCATTGTGCCTTTTGTATTTAATTCCGATGCAATTTCAGTGTTTCGTCGTAAATAAGAAGGTCAGAGGGATACAGTAAACCTGAAGTGAAGCATCGGAATCTATAACTAGTGTCACAGGAATGGTTCTAAACATAGACAGTAAGAAGAGTCAGTATTCTTGTACTTAAGTCGGCATTGTGCTTTTACTATTTAATTCCGATCCAATTTCTGTGTTTCATCGTCAATAAGAGGGTCAGAGGGATACAGTAAACCCGAAGTGAAACATCGGAATCTATAACTAGTGGCACAGGAATGGTTCAAAACATAGACAATTGGAAGGGTCAGTCTTCTTGTACTTAAGTCGGCATTGTGCCTTTCCTATTTAATTCCGATGCAATTTCTGTGTTTCATCGTCAATAAGATGATCCAAGGGATACTATAAACATGTAGCGAAGAATCGGAATCTAAAACTGGTCTCACAGGAAATGTTCACATCATAGTCAGAAAGAAGAGACAGTCTTCATGTACTTAAGTCGGGATTGTGCCTCTTGTAGTTCATTCCGATGCAATTTCTGTGTTTCGTCGTAATAAAGAAGGTCAGAGCGATACAGTAAACCTGAAGTAAAGCATCGGAATCTATAACTAGTGTCACAGGAATGGTTCTAAACATAGACAGTAAGAAGAGTCAGTATACTTGTACTTAAGTCGGCATTGTGCTTTTTGTATTTAATTCCGATGCAATTTCTGTGTTTCATTGTCAAAAAGAAGGTCCAAGGGATACTATAAACATGTAGTGAAGCATCGGAAACTATAACTAGTGTCACCGGAATGGTTCAAACATAGACAGTAAGAAGAGTCAGTCTTCTTGTACTTAAGACGGCATTGTGCCTTTTGTATTTAATTCCGATGCAATTTCTGTGTTTCATCGACAATAAGAAGGTCAGAGGGAATCAGTAAACCTGAAGTGAAGCAACGGAAACTATAACTAGTGTCACCGGAATGGTTCAAGACATAGACAGTAAGAAGAGTCAGTCTTCTTGTACTTAAGTCGGCATTGTGCCTTTTGTATTTAATTCCGATGCAATTTATGTGTTTCATCGTAAATAAGAAGGTCAGAGGGAATCAGTAAACCTGAAGTGAAGCATCGGAATCTATAACTAGTGTCACAGGAATGGTTAAAACATAGACAGTAGGAAGAGTCAGTCATGTTGTACTTAAGTCGGCATTGTGCCTTTTCTAATTAATTCCGATGCAAGTTCTGTATTTCATCGTCAATAAGAAGGTCCATGGGATACAGTAAACATATAGTGAAGCATCGGTATCTAAAACTGGTCTCACAGGAAATGTTCACAACATAGTCAGTAAGAAGAGTCTGTCTTCTTGTACTTAAGTCGGCATTGTGCTTTTTCTATTTAATTCCGATGCAATTTCTGTGTTTCATCGTCAATAAGAGGGTCAGAGGGATACAGTAAACCTGAAGTGAAACATCGGAATCTATAACTAGTGTCACAGGAATGGTTCGAAACATAGACAGTAAGAAGAGTCAGTCTTCTTGTACTTAAGTCGGCATTGTGCCTTTTGTATTTAATTCCGATGCAATTTCTGTGTTTCATCGTCAATAAGAAGGTCCGTGTGATACAGTAAACCTGAAGTGAATCATCGGAAACAATAACTAGTGTCACCGGAATGGTTCAAAACATAGACAGTAAGAAGAGTCAGTCTTCTTGTACTTAAGTCGGCATTGTGCCTTTTGTATTTAATTCCGATGCAATTTCTGTGTTTCATCGTAAATAAGAAGGTCAGAGGGATACAGTAAACCTGAAGTGAAGCATCGGAATCTATAACTAGTGTCACAGGAATGGTTCTAAACATAGACAGTAAGAAGAGTCAGTCTTCTTGTACGTAAGTCGGCATTGTGCTTTTTGAAATTAATTCCGATGCAATTTCTGTGTTTCATCGTCAATTAGAAGGTCAGAGGGATACAGTAAACCTGAAGTGAAGCATCGGAATTTATAACTAGTGTCACAGGAATGGTTCAAAAAGAAGACAGTAGGAAGAGTCAGTCTTCTTGTACTTAAGTCGGCATTGTGCCTTTTGTATTTAATTCCGATGCAATTTCTGTGTCTCGTCGTAAATAAGAAGGTCAGAGGGAATCAGTAAACCTGAAGTGAAGCATCGGAATCTGTAACTAGTGCCACAGGAATGGTTAAAACATAGACAGTAGGAAGAGTCAGTCTTGTTGTACTTAAGTCGGCATTGTGCCTTTTCTAATTAATTCCGATGCAAGTTCTGTGTTTTAATCGTCAATAAGAAGGTCCATGGGATACAGTAAACATATAGTGAAGCATCGGAATCTAAAACTGGTCTCACAGGAAATGTTCACAACATAGTCAGTAAGAAGAGTCAGTCTTCTTGTACTTAAGTCGGCATTGTGCTTTTTCTATTTAATTCCGATGCAATTTCTGTGTTTCATCGTCAATAAGAGGGTCAGAGGGATACAGTAAACCTGAAGTGAAACATCGGAATCTTAAACTAGTGTCACAGGAATGGTTCTAAACATAGACAGTAAGAAGAGTCAGTCTTCTTGTACTTAAGTCGGCATTGTGCCTTTTGTATTTAATTCCGATGCAATTTCTGTGTTTCATCGTCAATAAGAAGGTCCAAGTGATACAGTAAACCTGAAGTGAATCATCGGAAACTACAACTAGTGTCACCGGAATGGTTCAAAACATAGACAGTAAGAAGAGTCAGTCTTCTTGTACTTAAGTCGGCATTGTGCCTTTTGTATTTAATTCCGATGCAATTTCTGTGTTTCATCGTAAATAAGAAGGTCAGAGGGATACAGTAAACCTGAAGTGAAGCATCGGAATCTATAACTAGTGTCACAGGAATGGTTCTAAACATAGACAGTAAGAAGAGTCAGTATACTTGTACTTAAGTCGGCATTGTGCCTTTTGTATTTAATTCCGATGCAATTTCTGTGTTTCATTGTCAAAAAGAAGGTCCAAGGGATACTATAAACATGTAGTGAAGCATCGGAAACTATAACTAGTGTCACCGGAATGGTTCAAACATAGACAGTAAGAAGAGTCAGTCTTCTTGTACTTAAGTCGGCATTGTGCCTTTTGTATTTAATTCCGATGCAATTTCAGTGTTTCGTCGTAAATAAGAAGGTCAGAGGGATACAGTAAACCTGAAGTGAAGCATCGGAATCTATAACTAGTGTCACAGGAATGGTTCTAAACATAGACAGTAAGAAGAGTCAGTATTCTTGTACTTAAGTCGGCATTGTGCTTTTACTATTTAATTCCGATGCAATTTCTGTGTTTCATCGTCAATAAGAGGGTCAGAGGGATACAGTAAACCCGAAGTGAAACATCGGAATCTATAACTAGTGTCACAGGAATGGTTCAAAACATAGACAATTGGAAGGGTCAGTCTTCTTGTACTTAAGTCGGCATTGTGCCTTACCTATTTAATTCCGATGCAATTTCTGTGTTTCATCGTCAATAAGATGATCCAAGGGATACTATAAACATGTAGCGAAGAATCGGAATCTAAAACTGGTCTCACAGGAAATGTTCACATCATAGTCAGAAAGAAGAGACAGTCTTCATGTACTTAAGTCGGGATTGTGCCTCTTGTAGTTAATTCCGATGCAATTTCTGTTCTTCGTCGTAATAAAGAAGGTCAGAGGGATACAGTAAACCTGAAGTAAAGCATCGGAATCTATAACTAGTGTCACAGGAATGGTTCTAAACATAGACAGTAAGAAGAGTCAGTCTACTTGTACTTAAGTCGGCATTGTGCCTTTTGTATTTAATTCCGATGCAATTTCTGTGTTTCATTGTCAAAAAGAAGGTCCAAGGGATACTATAAACATGTAGTGAAGCATCGGAAACTATAACTAGTGTCACAGGAATGGTTTAAACATAGACAGTAGGAGGAGTCAGTCATATTGTACTTAAGTCGGCATTGTGCCTTTTCTAATTAATTCCGATGCAAGTTCTGTATTTCATCGTCAATAAGAAGGTCCTTGGGATACAGTAAACATATAGTGAAGCATCGGAATCTAAAACTGGTCTCACAGGAAATGTTCACAACATAGTCAGTAAGAAGAGTCTGTCTTCTTGTACTTAAGTTGGCATTGTGCCTTTTGTATTTAATTCCGATGCAATTTCTGTGTTTCATCGACAATAAGAAGGTCAGAGGGAATCAGTAAACCTGAAGTGAAGCATCGGAAACTATAACTAGTGTCACCGGAATGGTTCAAGACATAGACAGTAAGAAGAGTCAGTCTTCTTGTACTTAAGTCGGCATTGTGCTTTTTGTATTTAATTCCGATGCAATTTCTGTGTTTCATCGTAAATAAGAAGGTCAGAGGGAATCAGTAAACCTGAAGTGAAGCATCGGAATCTATAACTAGTGTCACAGGAATGGTTAAAACATAGACAGTAGGAGGAGTCAGTCATATTGTACTTAAGTCGGCATTGTGCCTTTTCTAATTAATTCCGATGCAAGTTCTGTATTTCATCGTCAATAAGAAGGTCCTTGGGATACAGTAAACATATAGTGAAGCATCGGAATCTAAAACTGGTCTCACAGGAAATGTTCACAACATAGTCAGTAAGAAGAGTCTGTCTTCTTGTACTTAAGTTGGCATTGTGCTTTTTCTATTTAATTCCGATGCAATTTCTGTGTTTCATCGTCAATAAGGGGGTCAGAGGGATACAGTAAACCTGAAGTGAAATATCGGAATCTATAACTAGTGTCACAGGAATGGTTCTAAACATAGACAGTAAGAAGAGTCAGTCTTCTTGTACTTAAGTCGGCATTGTGCCTTTTGTATTTAATTCCGATGCAATTTCTGTGTTTCATCGTCAATAAGAAGGTCCAAGTGATACAGTAAACCTGAAGTGAATCATCGGAAACTATAACTAGTGTCACCGGAATGGTTCAAAACATAGACAGTAAGAAGAGTCAGTCTTCTTGTACTTAAGTCGGCATTGTGCCTTTTGTATTTTTATTCCGATGCAATTTCTGTGTTTCATCGTAAATAAGAAGGTCAGAGGGATACAGTAAACCTGAAGTGAAGCATCGGAATCTATAACTAGTGTCACAGGAATGGTTCTAAACATAGACAGTAAGAAGAGTCAGTCTTCTTGTACGTAAGTCGGCATTGTGCTTTTTGAAATTAATTCCGACGCAATTTCTGTGTTTCATCGTCAATAAGAAGGTCAGAGGGATACAGTAAACCTGAAGTGAAGCATCGGAATTTATAACTAGTGTCACAGGAATGGTTCAAAAAGAAGACAGTAGGAAGAGTCAGTCTTCTTGTACTTAAGTCGGCATTGTGCCTTTTGTATTTAATTCCGATGCAATTTCTGTGTTTCGTCGTAAATAAGAAGGTCAGAGGGATACAGTAAACCTGAAGTGAAGCATCGGAAACTATAACTAGTGTCACCGGGATGGTTCAAAACATAGACAGTAAGAAGAGTCAGTCTTCTTGTACTTAAGTCGGCATTGTGCCTTTTGTATTTAATTCCGATGCAATTTCTGTGTTTCATCGTAAATAAGAAGGTCAGAGGGAATCAGTAAACCTGAAGTGAAGCATCGGAATCTATAACTAGTGCCACAGGAATGGTTAAAACATAGACAGTAGGAAGAGTCAGTCTTGTTGTACTTAAGTCGGCATTGTGCCTTTTCTAATTAATTCCGATGCAAGTTCTGTGTTTCATCGTCAATAAGAAGGTCCATGGGATACAGTAAACATATAGTGAAGCATCGGAATCTAAAACTGGTCTCACAGGAAATGTTCACAACATAGTCAGTAAGAAGAGTTAGTCTTCTTGTACTTAAGTCGGCATTGTGCTTTTTCTATTTAATTCCGATGCAATTTCTGTGTTTCATCGTCAATAAGAGGGTCAGAGGGATACAGTAAACCTGAAGTGAAACATCGGAATCTATAACAAGTGTCACAGGAATGGTTCTAAACATAGACAGTAAGAAGAGTCAGTCTTCTTGTACTTAAGTCGGCATTGTGCCTTTTGTATTTAATTCCGATGCAATTTCTGTGTTTCATCGTCAATAAGAAGGTCCAAGTGATGCAGTAAACCTGAAGTGAATCATCGGAAACTATAACTAGTGTCAACGGAATGGTTCAAAACATAGACAGTAAGAAGAGTCAGTCTTCTTGTACTTAAGTCGGCATTGTGCCTTTTGTATTTAATTCCGATGCAATTTCTGTGTTTCATCGTAAATAAGAAGGTCAGAGGGATACAGTAATCCTGAAGTGAAGCATCGGAATCTATAACTAGTGTCACAGGAATGGTTCTAAACATAGACAGTAAGAAGAGTCAGTCTTCTTGTACTTAAGTCGGCATTGTGCTTTTTGAATTTAATTCCGATGCAATTTCTGTGTTTCATCGTCAATAAGAAGGTCAGAGGGATACAGTAAACCTGAAGTGAAGCATCGGAATTTATAACTAGTGTCACAGGAATGGTTCAAAAAGAAGACAGTAGGAAGAGTCAGTCTTCTTGTACTTAAGTCGGCATTGTGCCTTTTGTATTTAATTCCGATGCAATTTCAGTGTTTCGTCGTAAATAAGAAGGTCAGAGGGATACAGTAAACCTGAAGTGAAGCATCGGAATCTATAACTAGTGTCACAGGAATGGTTCTAAACATAGACAGTAAGAAGAGTCAGTCTTCTTGTACTTAAGTCGGCATTGTGCCTTTTGTATTTAATTCCGATGCAATTTCTGTGTTTCATCGTCAATAAGAAGGTCCAAGGGATACTATAAACATGTAGTGAAGCATCGGAAACTATAACTAGTGTCACCGGATTGGTTCAAAACATAGACAGTAAGAAGAGTCAGTCTTCTTGTACTTAAGTCGGCATTGTGCCTTTTGTATTTATTTCGGTGCAATTTCTGTGTTTCATCGACAATAAGGTCAGAGGGAATCAGTAAACCTGAAGTGAAGCATCGGAAACTATAACTAGTGTCACCGGAATGGTTCAAACATAGACAGTAAGAAGAGTCAGTCTTCTTGTACTTAAGTCGGCATTGTGCTTTTTGAATGTAATTCCGATGCAATTTCTGTGTTTCATCGTCAATAAGAAGGTCCAAGTGATACAGTAAACCTGAAGTGAATCATCGGAATCTATAACTAGTGTCACAGGAATGGTTCAGAACATAGACAGTAAGAAGAGTCAGTCTTCTTGTACTTAAGTCGGCATTGTGCCTTTTGTATTTAATTCCGATGCAATTTCTGTGTTTCATCGTCAATAAGAAGGTCAGAGGGATACAGTAAAACTTAAGTGTAGCATCGGAATCTATAACTAGTGTCACAGGAATGGATCAAAACATAGACAGTAAGAAGAGACAGTTTTCTTGTACTTAAGTCGGCATTGTGCCTTTTGTATTTAATTCCGATGCAATTTCTGTGTTTCATCGTCAATAAGAAGGTCCAAGGGATACTATAAACATGTAGTGAAGCATCGGAATCTAAAACTGGTCTCACAGGAAATGTTCACAACATAGTCAGTAAGAAGAGTCAGTCTTCTTGTACTTAAGTCGGCATTGTGCTTTTTCTATTTAATTCCGATGCAATTTCTGTGTTTCATCGTCA
Source organism: Schistocerca americana (assembly GCF_021461395.2). NCBI lineage: Eukaryota > Metazoa > Arthropoda > Insecta > Orthoptera > Acrididae > Schistocerca > Schistocerca americana. The sequence continues at coordinate 17,529,889 of NC_060130.1, read as the reverse complement.
ATAAGAGGGTCAGAGGGATACAGTAAACCTGAAGTGAAACATCGGAATCTATAACTAGTGTCACAGGAATGGTTCTAAACATAGACAGTAAGAAGAGTCAGTCTTCTTGTACTTAAGTCGGCATTGTGCCTTTTGTATTTAATTCCGATGCAATTTCTGTGTTTCATCGTCAATATGAAGGTCCAAGTGATACAGTAAACCTGAAGTGAATCATCGGAAACTATAAGTAGTGTCACCGGAATGGTTCAAAGCATAGACAGTAAGAAGAGTCAGTCTTTTTGTACTTAAGTCGGCATTGTGCTTTTGAATTTAATTCCGATGCAATTTCTGTGTTTCATCGTCAATAAGAAGGTCAGAGGGATACAGTAAACCTGAAGTGAAGCATCGGAATCTATAACTAGTGTCACAGGAATGGTTCAAAAAGAGGACAGTAGGAAGAGTCAGTCTTCTTGTACTTAAGTCGGCATTGTGCCTTTTGTATTTAAGTCCGATGCAATTTCTGTGTTTCGTCGTAAATAAGAAGGTCAGAGGGATACAGTAAACCTGAAGTGAAGCATCGGAATCTATAACTAGTGTCACAGGAATGGTTCTAAACATAGACAGTAAGAAGAGTCAGTCTTCTTGTACTTAAGTCGGCATTGTGTCTTTTGTATTTAATTCCGATGCAATTTCTGTGTTTCATCGTGAATAAGAAGATCCAAGGGATACTATAAACATGTAGTGAAGCATCGGAAACTATAACTAGTGTCACCGGAATGGTTCAAAACATAGACAGTAAGAAGAGTCAGTCTTCTTGTACTTAAGTCGGCATTGTGCCTTTTGTATTTATTTCAGTGCAAATTTCTGTGTTTCATCGACAATAAGGTCAGAGGGAATCAGTAAACCTGAAGTGAAGCATCGGAAACTATAACTAGTGTCACCGGAATGGTTCAAACATAGACAGTAAGAAGAGTCAGTCTTCTTGTACTTAAGTCGCATTGTGAATTTTGTATTTAATTCCGATGCAATTTCTGTGTTCCATCGTAAACAAGAAGGTCAGAGGGATACAGTAAACCTGAAGTGAAGCATCGGAATCTATAACTAGTGTCACAGGAATGGTTCTTAACATAGACAGTAAGAAGAGTCAGTCTTCCTGTACTAAAGTCGGCATTGTGCTTTTTGAGTGTAATTCCGATGCAATTTCTGTGTTTCATCGTCAATAAGAAGGTCAGAGGGATACAGTAAAGATATAGTGAAGCATCAGAATCTAAAACTGGTCTCACAGGAAATGTTCACATCATAGTCAGTAAGAAGAGTCAGTCTTCTTGTACTTAAGTCGGCATTGTGCTTTTTCTATTTAATTCCGATGCAATTTCTGTGTTTCGTCGTCAATAAGAGGGTCAGAGGGATACAGTAAACCTGAAGTGAAACATCGGAATCTACAACTAGTGTCACACGAATGGTTCAAAACATAGACAATAGGAAGGGTCAGTCTTCTTGTACTTAAGTCGGCATTGTGCCTTTCCTATTTAATTCCAATGCAATTTCTGTGATTCGTCGTCAATAAGAAGGTCCAAGGGATGCAGTAAACCTGAAGTGAAGCAACGGAATCTATAACTAGTGTCACCGTAATGGTTCAAAACATAGACAGTAAGAAGAGTCAGTCTTCTTGTACTTATGTCAGCATTGTGCCTTTTTTATTTAATTCCGATGCAATTTCTGTGTTTCATCGTAAATAAGGTCAGAGGGATACAGTAAACCTGAAGTGAAGCATCGGAATCTATAACTAGTGTCACAGGAATGATTCTAAACATAGACAGTAAGAAGAGTCAGTCTTCTTGTACTTAAGTCGGCATTGTGCCTTTTGTATTTAATTCCGATGCAGTTTCTGTGTTTCATCGTCAACAAGAAGGTCAGAGGGATACAGTAAACCTGAAGTGATGCATCGGAATCTATAACTAGTGTCACAGGAATGGTTCAAAACAGAGACAGTGGGAAGAGACAGTCTTCTTGTACTTAAGTCGGCATTGTGCCTTTTGTATTTAATTCCGATGCAAATTCTGTGTTTCGTCGTAAATAAGAAGGTCAGAGGGATACTGTTAACCTGAAGTGAAACATCGGAATCTATTACTAGTGTCACAGGAATGGTTCAAAACATAGACAATGGGAAGGGTCAGTCTTCTTGTACTTAAGTCGGCATTGTGCCTTTCCTATTTAATTCCAATGCAATTTCTGTGATTCGTCGTCAATAAGAAGGTCCAAGGGATGCGGTAAACCTGAAGTGAAGCAACGGAATCTATAACTAGTGTCACAGGAATTGTTCAAAACATAGACATTAAGAAGAGTCAGTATTCTTGTACTTAAGTCGGCATTGTGCCTTTTGTATTTAATTCGGATGCAGTTTCTGTGTTTCATCGTCAACAAGAAGGTCAGAGGGATACAGTAAACCTGAAGTGAAGCATCGGAATCTATAACTGGTGTCACAGGAATGGTTCAAAACAGAGACAGTAGGAAGAGTCAGTCTTCTTGTACTTAAGTCGGCATTGTTCCTTTTGTATTAAATTCCGATGCTATTTCTGTTTCATCGTCGATAAGAAGGTCCAAGGGATACAGTAAACCTGAAGTGAAGCAACGTAATCTATAACTAGTGTCACAGGAATTGCTTAAAACATAGACAGTAAGAAGAGTCATTCTTCTTGTACTTAAGTTCGCATTGTGCCTTTTTTATATAATTCAGATGCAAATTCTGTGTTTCATCCTCAATACGAAGGTCAGAGGGATACAGTAAACGTGAAGTGAAGCATCGGAATCTATAGCTAGAGTCACAGGAATGGTTCAAAACATAGACAATAGGAAGTGTCAGTCTTCTTGTACTTAAGTCGGCATTGTGCCTTCTCTATTTAATTCCGATGCAATTTCTGTGTTTCGTCGTCAATAAGAGGGTCAGAGGGACACAGTAAACCTGAAGTGAAGCATCGGAATCTATAACTAGTGTCACAGGAATGGTTCAAAACATACACAGCAAGAAGTGTCAGTCTTCTTGTACTTAAGGCGGCATTGTGCCTTTTGTAAATAAATCAGATGCAATTTCTGTGTGTCATCGTCAATACGAAGGTCCAAGGGATACAGTAAACCTGAGGTGATGCATCGGAATCTATAACTAGTGTCACAGGAATGGTTCAAAGCATAGTCTGTCGGAAGTGTCAGTCTTCTTGTACATAAGTCGGCATAGTGCTTTTTGTATTTAATTCCGATGCAATTTCTGTGTTTCATCGTCAATAACAAGGTCCAAGGGATACAGTAAATCTGAAGTGAAGCATCGTAGTCTCTAACTAGTGTCACAGGAATGTTTCAAAACATAGACAGTAAGAATAGTCAGTCTTCTTGCACTTCAGTCGGCCTTGTGCCCTTTGTATTTAATTCCGATGCAATTTCTGTGTTTCATCGTCAATAGGAAGGTACAAGGGATACAGTACACTTATAGTGAAGCATCGGAATCTAAAACGGGTCTCACAGGAAATGTTCACAACATAGTCAGGAAGAGGAGACAGTCTTCATGTACTTAAGTCGGCATTTTGCCTTTTGTATTTAATTCCGATGCAGTTTCTGTGTTTCATCGTCAACATGAAGGTCAGAGGGATACAGTAAACCTGAAGTGAAGCATCGGAATCTAAAACTAGTGTCACAGGAATGCTTCAAAACAGAGACAGTAGGAAGAGCCAGTCTTCTTGTACTTAAGTCGGCATTGTGCTTTTTGTATTTAATTCCGATGCAATTTCTGTGTTTCATCGTAAATAAGAAGGTCAGAGGGATACAGTAAACCTTAAGTGAAGCATCGGAATCTATAACTACTGTCACAGGAATGGTTCTAAACATAGACAGTAAGAAGAGTCAGTCTTCTTGTACTTAAGTCGGCAATGTGCTTTTTGAATTTAATTCCGATGCAATTTCTGTGTTTCATCGTCAATAAGAAGGTCAGAGGGATACAGTAAACCTGAAGTGAAGCATCGTAATCTATAACTAGTGTCACAGGAATGGTTCAAAACATAGAGAGTAAGAAGAGTCAGTCTTCTTGTACTTAAGTCGGCATTGTGCCTTTTTGTATTAAATTACGATGCTATTTCTGTTTCATCGTCGATGAGGAGGTCCAAGGGATACAGTAAACCTGAAGTGAAGCAACGTAATCTATAACTAGTGTCGCAGGAATTGCTCAAAACATAGACAGTAAGAAGTGTCATTCTTCTTGTACTTAAGTCGGCATTGTGCCTTTTTTATATAATTCAGATGCAAATTCTGTGTTTCATCTTCAATAAGAAGGTCCAAAGGATACAGTAAACCTGAAGTGAAGCTTCGGAATCTATAACTAGTGTCACAGGAATGGTTGAAAACATAGACAGTAAGAAGAGTCAGACGTCTTGTACTTAAATCGGCATTGTGCCCTTTGTATTTAATTCCGATGCAATTTCTGTGTTTCATCCTCAATAAGAAGGTCAGAGGGATACAGTAAACGTGAAGTGAAGCTTCGGAATCTATAACTAGAGTCACAGGAATGGTTGAAAACATAGACAGTAAGAAGAGTCAGACTTCTTGTACTTAAGTCGGCATTGTGCTTTTTCTATTTAATTCCGATACAATTTCTGTGTTTCATCGTCAATAAGAGGGTCAGAGGGATACAGTAAACCTGAAGTGAAACATCGGAATCTATAACTAGAGCCACAGGAATGGTTCAAAACATAGACAATAGGAAGAGTCAGTCTTCTTGTACTTAAGTCGGCATTGTGCCTTTTCTATTTAATTCCGATGCAATTTCTGTGTTTCGTCGTCAATAAGAGGGTCAGAGGGATACAGTAAACCTGAAGTGAAGCATCGGAATCTATAACTAGTGTCACAGGTACGGTTCAAAACATACACAGCAAGAAGTGTCAGTCTTCTTGTACTTAAGTCGGCATTGTGCCTTTTGTATTTAAATCCGATGCAATTTCTGTGTGTCATCGTCAATACGAAGGTCCAAGGGATACAGTTAACCTGAGGTGATGCATCGGAATCTATAACTAGTGTCACAGGAATGGTTCAAAGCATAGTCTGTCGGAAGTGTCAGTCTTCTTGTACTTAAGTCGGCATTGTGCTTTTTGTATTTAATTCCGATGCAATTTCTGTGTTTCATCGTCAATAACAAGGTCCAAGGGATACAGTAAATCTGAAGTCAAGCATCGTAATCTATAACTAGTGTCACAGGAATGGTTCAAAAGATAGACAGTAAGAATAGTCAGTCTTCTTGTACTTCAGTCGGCCTTGTGCCCTTTGTATTTATTTTCATCGTCAATAGGAATGGTTCAAAAGATAGACAGTAAGAATAGTCAGTCTTCATGTACTTCAGTCGGCCTCGTGCCCTTTGTATTTATTTTCATCGTCAATAGGAAGGTACAAGGGATACAGTACACTTATAGTGAAGCATCGGACTCTAAAACTGGTCTCACAGGAAGTGTTCAAATCATAGTCAGTAAGAAGAGTCAGTCTTGTTATACTTAAGTCGGCTTTGTGCCTTTTGTATTTAATTCTGAAGCAATTTCTGTGTTTCATCGTCAATAAGAAGGGCCAAGGGATACAGTAAATTTGAAGTGAAGCATCGAAATCTATAACTAGTGTTACAGGAATTATTCAATACATAGACTGTAAGAAGAGTCAGTCTTCTTGTACTTAATACGGCATTGTTCCTTTTCTATCTAATTCCGATGCAATTTCTGTGTTTCATCGACAATAAGAATGTCAGAGGGATACAGTAAACCTGAAGTGAAGCATCGGAATCTACAACTAGTGTCACAGGAACGGTTCAAAACATAGACACTAGGAAGCGTCAGTCTTCTTGTACTTATGTCAGCATTGTGCCTTTTCTTTTTTATTCCGATGGATTTTCTGTGTTTCATCGTCAATAGGAAGGTCCTAAGGACAAAGTAAACCTGAAGTGAAGCTTCGGAATCTATAACTAGTGTCACAGGAATGTTCAAAACATAGACAGTAAGAAGAGTCAGTCTTCTTGTACTTAAGTCGGCACTGTGCCTTTTGTATTTAATTCCGATGGAATTTCTGTGTTTCATCGTCAGTAAGAGTGTCAGAGGGATACAGTAAACCTGAAGTGAAGCCTCGGAATCTATAACTAGTGTCACAGGAATTTTTCAAAACTTAGACATTTGGATGAGTCAGCCTTCTTGTACTTAAGTCGGCATTGTGCCTTTTCTATTTAATGCCGATGCAATATCTGTGTTTCGTCGGCAATAAGAAGGTCCAAGGGATACAGTAAACCTGAAGTGAAGCATCGGAATCTAAAACCGGTCTCACAGGAAAGGTTCAAAACATAGAGAGTAAGAAGAGTCAGTCTTCTTGTACTTAAGTCGTCATTGTGCGTTTGTATTTAATTCCGATGCTATTTCTGTGTTTCATCGTCGATAAGAAGGTCCAGGGGATACAGTAAACCTGAAGTGAAGCATCGGAATCTATAACTAGTGTCACAGGAATTTTTCAAAACATAGACAGTAAGAAGAGTCAGTCTTATTGTACTTAAGTCGGCATTGTGAATTTTGTATTTAATTCCGATGCACATTCTGTGCTTCATCGTCAATAAGAAGGTCAGAGGGACTCAGTAAACCTGAAGTGAAGCATCGGAATCTATAACTAGTGTCACAGGAATGGTTAAAACATAGACGGTAGGAAGAGTTAGTATTGTTGTGCTTAAGTCGGCATTGTGCCTTTTCTAATTAATTCCGATGCAAGTTCTGTGTATCATCGTCAATAAGAAGGTCCATGGGATACAGTAAACATCTAGTGAAGCATCGGAATCTAAAACTGGTCTCACAGGAAATGTTCACAACATAGTCAGTAAGAAGAGTCAGTCTTCTTGTACTTAAGTCGGCGTTGGGCATTCTGTATTTAATTCCGATGCAATTTCTGTGTTTCATCATCAATACGAAGGTCAGAGGGATACAGTAAACCTGAAGTGAAGCAACGGAATCCATAACTAGTGTCACAGGAATGGTTCAAAACATAGACTGTAGGAAGAGTCAGTCTTCGTGTACTTAAGCCGGCACTGTGCCTTTTCTATTTAATTCCGATGCAATTTCTGTGTTTCATCGTCGATAAGAAGGTCCAAGAGATACAGTAAACCTGAAGTGAAGCATCGGAATCTATAACTAGTGTCACAGGAATTGTTCAAAGCATAGAGAGTAAGAAGAGTCAGTCTTCTGGTACTAAAGTCGGCATTGTGCCTTTTGAATTTAATTCCGATGCAATTTCTGTGTTTCATCGTCAATAAGAAGGTCCAAGTGATACAATAAACCTGAAGTGAAGCATCTGAAACTATAACTAGTGTCACCGGAATGGTTCAAAATATTGACAGTAAGAATAGTCAGTCTTCTTGTACTTAAGTGGGCATAGTGCCTTTTCTATCTAATTCCTATGCAATTTCTGTGTTTCATCGTCGATAAGAAGGTCCATGGGATACAGTAAACATATAGTGAAGCATCGGAATCTAAAACTGGTCTCACAGGAAATGTTCACAACATAGTCAGTAAGAAGATTCAGTCTTCTTGTACTTAAGTGGGCATTGTGCTTATTCTATTTAATTCCGATGCAAATTCTGTGTTTCATCGTCAATAAGAGGGTCAGAGGGATACAGTAAACCTGAAGTGAAACATCGGAATCTATAACTAGTGTCACAGGAATGGTTCAAAACATAGACAATAGGAAGGATCAGTCTTCTTGTACTTAAGTCGGCATTGTGCCTTTCCTATTTAATTCCAATGCAATTTCTGTGATTCGTCGTCAATAAGACGGTCCAAGGGATGCAGTAAACCTGAAGTGAAGCAACGGAACCTATAACTAGTGTCACAGGAATTGTTCAATACATAGACAGTAAGAAGAGTCAGTCTTCTTGTACTTAAGTCGGCATTGTGCCTTTTGTATATAATTCCGATGCAATTTGTGTGTTTCATCGTCAATAAGAAGGTCCAAATGATACAGTAAACCTGAAGTGAATCATCGGAAACTATAACTAGTGTCACCGGAATGGTTCAAAACATAGACAGTAAGAAGAGTAAGTCTTCTTGTACTTAAGTCGGCATTGTGCCTTTTGTATTTAATTCCGATGCAATTTCTGTGTTTCATCGTAAATAAGAAGGTCAGAGGGATACAGTAAACCTGAAGTGAAGCATCGTAATCTATAACTATTGACACAGGAATGGTTTTAAACATAGACAGTAAGAAGAGTCAGTCTTCTTGTACTTAAGTCGGCATGGTGCTTTTTTAATTTAATTCCGATGCAATTTCTGAGTTTCATCGTCAATAAGAAGGTCAGAGGGATACAGTAAACCTGAAGTGAAGCATTGGAATCTATAACTAGTGTCACAGGAACGGTTCAAAACATAGACACTATGAAGCGTCAGTCTTCTTGTACTTATGTCGGCATTGTGCCTTTTCTTTTTGACTCCGAAGGAATTTCTGTGTTTCATCATCAATAAGAAGGTCCAAAGGACAAAGTAAACCTGAAGTGAAGCTTCGGAATCTATAACTAGTGTCACAGGAATGGTTCAAAACATAGACTGTAAGAAGAGTCAGTCCTCTTGTACTTAAGTCAGCATTGTGCCTTTTGTATTTAATTCCGATGCAATTTCTGTGTTTCATCGTCAATAAGAGGGTCCAAGTGCTACAGTAAACCTGAAGTGAAGCATCTGAAACTATAACTAGTGTCACCGGAATGGTTCAAAATATTGACAGTAAGAATTGTCAGTCCTCTTGTACTTAAGTCGGCATAGTGCTTTTTGTATTTAATTCCGATGCAATTTCTGTGTTTCATCGTAAATAAGAAGGTCAGAGGGATACAGTAAACCTGAAGTGAAGCATCGGAATCTATAACTAGTGTCACAGGAATCTTTCTAAACATAGACAGTAAGAAGAGTCAGTCTTCTTGTACTTATGTCGGCATAGTGCTTTTTCTATTTAATTCCGATGCAAATTCTGTGTTTCGTCGTCAATAAGAAGGTCCAATTGATACAGTAAACCTGAAGTGAAGCATCGGAATCTATAACTAGTGTCACAGGAAAGATTAAAATCATAGACAGTAAGAAGAGTCAGTCTTCTTGTACTTAAGTCGGCATGGTGCTTTTTCTATTTAATTCCGATGCAATTTCTGTGTTTCATCGTCATTAAGAGGGTCAGAGGGATACAGTAAACCTGAAGTGAAACATCGGAATCTATAACTAGTGTCACAGGAATGGTTCAAAACATAGGCAATAGGAAGGGTCAGTCTTCTTGTACTTAAGTCGGCATTGTGCCTTTCCTATTTAATTCCAATGCAATTTCTGTGATTCGTCGTCAATAAGAAGGTCCAAGGGATGCAGTAAACCTGAAGTGAAGCAACGGAATCTATAACTAGTGTCACAGGAATTGTTCAAACATAGACAGTAAGAAGAGTCAGTCTTCATGTACTTAAGTCGGCATTGTGCATTTTGTATTTAATTCCGATGCTGTTTCTGTGTTTCAACGTCAACAAGAAGGTCAGAGGGATACAGTAAACCTGAAGTGAAGCATCGGAAACTATAACTAGTGTCACAGGAATGGTTCAAAACAGAGACAGTAGGAAGAGTCAGTCTTCTTGTACTTAAGTCGGCATTGTGCCTTTTGTATTTAATTCCGATGCAAATTCTGTATTTCGTCGTCAATAAGAAGGTCCAAGGGATACAGTAAACCTGAAGTGAAGCATCGGAATCTGTAACTAGTGTCACAGGAATGGTTCAAATCATAGACAGTAAGAAGAGTCAGTCTTCTTGTACTTAAGTCGGCATTGTGCCTTTTCTATTTAATTCCGATGCAATTTCTGTGTTTCATCGTCAATAACACGGTCAGAGGGATACAGTAATTTTGAGGTGAAGCATTGGATCCTCTAACTAGTGTCACAGGAATGGTTCAAAACCTAGACAATAGGAAGTGTCAGTCTTCTTGTACTTAAGCCGGCATTGTACATTTCCTATTTAATTCCGATGCAATTTCTGTGTTTCATCGTCAATAAGAAGGTCTGAGGGATACAGTAAACCTGAAGTGAAGCATCGGAATCTATAACTAGTGTCACAGGAATGGATAAAACATAGACAGTAGGAAGAGTCAGTCTTCTTGTAGTTAAGTCTGCATTGTGCCTTTTCTATTTAATTCCGATGCAATGTATGTGTTTCATCGTCAATAAGAAGGTCCAAGGGGTACAGCAAACAATAGTGAAGCATCGGAATCTAAAACTGGTCTCACAGGAAATGTTCACTACATATTCAGTAAGAAGAGTCAGTCTTCTTGTACATAAGTCGGCATTGTTCCTTTTGAATTTAATTCCGATGCAATTTCTGTGTTTCATCGTCAATAAGAAGGTCCAAGGGATACAGTAAACCAGAAGTGAAACATCGGAATCTATAACTAGTGTCACAAGAATGGTTCAAAACATAGACAGTAAGAAGAGTCAGTCTTCTTGTACTTAAGTCGGCATTGTGCCTTTTCTATTTAATTCCGATGCAATGTATGTGTTTCATCATCAATAAGAAGGTCCAAGGGATACAGTAAACAATAGTGAAGCATCGGAATCTAAAACTGGTCTCACAGGAAATGTTCACAACATAGTCAGTAAGAAGAGTCAGTCTTCTTGTACATAAGTCGGCATTGTGCATTTTGTATTTAATTCCGATGCAGTTTCTGTGTTTTGTCGTCAATACGAAGGTCAGAGGGAGACAGTAAACCTTAAGGGAAGCATCGGAATCTATAACTAGTGTCACAGGAATGGTTCAAAACATACACAGCAAGAAAAGTCAGTCTTCTTGTACTTAAGTCGGCACTGTGCTTTTTGTATTTAATTCCGATGCAATTTGTGTGTTTAATCGTCAATAAGAAGGTACAAGGGATACAGTAAACCTGAAGTGATGCATCGGAATCTATAACTAGTGTCACAGGAATGGTTCATAACATAGACAGTAGGAAGTGTCAGTTCTCTTGTACTTAAGTCGGCATTGTGCCTTTTGTATTTAATTCCGATGCAATTTCTGTGTTTCATCGTCAATAAGAAGGTCCAAGGGATACAGTAAACCAGAAGTGAAACATCGGAATCAAGAAGTAGTGTCACAAGAATGGTTCAAAACATAGACAGTAAGAAGAGTCAGTCTTCTTGTACTTAAGTCGGTATTGTGCCTTTTGTATTTAATTTCGATGCAATTTCTGTGTTTCATCGTCAATAAGAAGGTCCAAGGCATACAGTAAACACATAGTGAAGCATCGGAATCTAAAACTGGTCTCACAGGAAATGTTCAAATCATAGTAAGTAAGAAGAGTCAGTCTTCTTTTACTTAAGTCGGCATTGTGCCTTTTCAATGTAATTTTGATGCAATTTCTGTGTTTCGTCGTCAATAAGAAGGTCCAAGGGATACAGTGAACCTGAAGTGAAGCACCGGAATCTAAAACCGGTCTCTCAGGAAAGGTGCAAAACATAGATAGTAAGAAGAGCCAGTCATCTTGTATTTGGGTCGGCATTGTGCCTTTTGTATATAATTCCGATGCAGTTTCTGTGTTTCATCGTCAATAAGAAGGTCAGAGGGAATCAGTAAACCTGAAGTGAAGCATCGGAATCTATAACTAGTGTCACAGGAATGGTTAAAACATAGACAGTAGGAAGAGTCTGTCTTCTGGTACTTAAGACGGCATTGTGCCTTTTCTATTTATTTCCGATGCAATGTATGTGTTTCATCGTCAATAAGAAGGTCCAAGGGGTACAGTAAACAATAGTGAAGCATCGGAATCTAAAACTGGTCTCACAGGAAATGTTCACAACATAGTCAGTAAGAAGAGTCAGTCTACTTGTACTTATGTCGGCATTGTGCATTTTCTATTTAATTCCGATGTAATTTCTGTGTTTCATCATCAATAAGAAGGTCAGAGGGATACAGTAAACCTGAAGTGAAGCAACGGAATCTATAACTAGTGTCACAGGAATGGTTCAAACATAGACAGTAGGAAGAGTCAGTCTTCTTGTACTTAAGTCGGCATTGTGCCTTTTCTATTTAATTCCGATGCAATTTCTGTGTTTCGTCGTCAATAAGAAGGTCAAAAGGATACAGTAAACCTAAAATGAAGCATCGGAATCTATAAGTAGTGTCACAGGAATTGTTCAAAACATAGACAGTAAGAAGAGTCAGTCTTCTTGTACTTAAGTCGGATTTGTGCCTTTTGTATTTAATTCCGATTCAATTTCTGTGTTTCATCGTCAATAAGAAGTTCAAAGTGATACAGTAAACCTGAAGTGAAGCATCTGAAACTATAACTAGTGTCACCGGAATGGATCAAAACGTAGACAGTGAGAAGTGTCAGTCTTCTTGTACTTAAGTCGGCATTGTGCCTTTTGTATCTAATTCCGATGCAATTTCTGTGTTTCACCGTAAATAAGAAGGTCCAAGGGATACAGTAAACCCGATGTGAAACATCGGAATCTATAACTAGTGTCACAAGAATGGTTCAAAACATAGACAGTAAGAAGAGTCAGTCTTCTTGTACTTAGTCGGCATTGTGCCTTTTCTACGTAATTTTGATGCAGTTTCTGTGTCTCATCGTCAACAAGAGGGTCAGAGGGAATCAGTAAACCTGAAGTGAAGCATCGGAATCTATAACTAGTGTCACAGGAATGGATAAAACATAGACAGTAGGAAGAGTCAGTCTCCTTGTACTTAAGTCGGCATTGTGCCTTTTCTATTTAATTCCGATGCAATGTATGTGTTTCATCATCAATAAGAAGGTCCAAGGGATACAGTAAACAATAGTGAAGCATCGGAATCTAAAACTGGTCTCACAGGAAATGTTCACAACATAGTCAGTAAGAAGAGTCAGTCTTCTTGTACATAAGTCGGCATTGTGCATTTTGTATTTAATTCCGATGCAGTTTCTGTGTTTTGTCGTCAATACGAAGGTCAGAGGGAGACAGTAAACCTTAAGTGAAGCATCGGAATCTATAACTAGTGTCACAGGAATGGTTCAAAACATACACAGCAAGAAAAGTCAGTCTTCTTGTACTTAAGTCGGCATTGCGCTTTTTGTATTTAATTCCGATGCAATTTGTGTGTTTAATCGTCAATAAGAAGGTACAAGGGATACAGTAAACCTGAAGTGATGCATCGGAATCTATAACTAGTGTCACAGGAATGGTTCATAACATAGACAGTAGGAAGTGTCAGTTTTCTTGTACTTAAGTCGGCATTGTGCCTTTTTATTTAATTCCGATGCAATTTCTGTGTTTCATCGTCAATAAGAAGGTCCAAGGGATACAGTAAACCAGAAGTGAAACATCGGAATCTATAAGTAGTGTCACAAGAATGGTTCAAAACATAGACAGTAAGAAGAGTCAGTCTTCTTGTACTTAAGTCGGTATTGTGCCTTTTGTATTTAATTTCGATGCAATTTCTGTGTTTCATCGTCAATAAGAAGGTCCAAGGGATACAGTAAACACATAGTGAAGCATCGGAATCTAAAACTGGTCTCACAGGAAATGTTCAAATCATAGTAAGTAAGAAGAGTCAGTCTTCTTTTAGTTAAGTCGGCATTGTGCCTTTTCAATGTAATTTTGATGCAATTTCTGTGTTTCGTCGACAATAAGAAGGTCCAAGGGATACAGTGAACCTGAAGTGAAGCACCGGAATCCAAAACCGGTCTCTCAGGAAAGGTGCAAAACATAGAGAGTAAGAAGAGCCAGCCATCTTGTATTTGAGTCGGCATTGTGCCTTTTGTATATAATTCCGATGCAGTTTCTGTGTTTTATCGTCAATAAGAAGGTCAGAGGGAATCATTAAACCTGAAGTGAAGCATCGGAATCTATAACTAGTGTCACAGGAATGGTTAAAACATAGACAGTAGGAAAAGTCTGTCTTCTGGTACTTAAGTCGGCATTGTGCCTTATCTATTTATTTCCGATGCAATGTATGTGTTTCATCGTCAATAAGAAGGTCCAAGGGAGACAGTAAACATATAGTGAAGCATCGGAATCTAAAACTGGTCTCACAGGAAATGTTCACAACATAGTCAGTAAGAAGAGTCAGTCTACTTGTACTTAAGTCGGCATTGTGCATTTTGTATTTAATTCCGATGCAATTTCTGTGTTTCATCGTCAATGAGAAGGTCCAAGTGATACAGTAACCCTGAAGTGAAGCATCGGAAACTGTAACTAGTGTCACCGGAATGGTTCAAAACGTAGACAGTAAGAAGTGTCAGTCTTCTTGTACTTAAGTCGGCATTGTGCCTTTTGTATTTAATTCCGATGCAATTTCTGTGTTTCACCGTAAATAAGAAGGTCAGAGGGATACATTAAACCTGAAGTGAAGCATCGCAATCTATAACTAGTGTCACAGGAATGGTTCATAACATAGACAGTAGGAAGTGTCAGTCTTCTTGTACTTGAATCGGCATTGTGTCTTTTGTATTTATTTCCGATGCAACGTCTGTGTTTCATCCTCAATAAGAAGGTCAGAGGGAATCACTAAACCTGAAGTGAGGCATCGGAATCTATAACTAGTGTCACAGGAATGGTTAAAACATAGAGAGTAGGAAGAGTCAGTCTTCTTGTACGTATGTCGGCATTGTGCCTTTTCTATTTAATTCCGATGCAATGTATGTGTTTCATCGTCAATAAGCAGGTCCAAGGGATACAGTAAACATATAGTGAAGCATCGGAATCTAAAACTGGTCTCACAGGAAATGTTCACAACATAGTCAGTAAGAAGAGTCAGTCTTCTTGTACTTAAGTCGGCATTGTGCATTTTGTATTTAATTCCGATGCAGTTTCTGTGTTTCGTCGTCAATACGAAGGTCAGAGGGAGACAGTAAACCTTAAGTGAAGCATCGGAATCTATAACTAGTGTCACAGGAATGGTTCAAAACATACTCAGCAAGAAGAGTCAGTCTTCTTGTACGTAAGTCGGCATTGTGCCTTTTGTATTTAATTCCGATGCAATTTGTGTGTTTCATCGTCAATAAGAAGGTCCAAGGGATACAGTAAACCTGAAGTGATGCATCGGAATCTATAACTAGTGTCAAAGGAATGGTTCATAACATAGACAGTAGGAAGTATCAGTCTTCTTGTACTTAAGTCGGCATTGTGCCTTTTGTATTTAATTCCGATGCAGTTTCTGTGTTTCGTCGTCAATACGAAGGTCATAGGGAGACAGTAAACCTTAAGTGAAGCATCGGAATCTATAACTAGTGTCACAGGAATGGTTCAAAAAATAGACAGTAAGATGAGTCAGTCTTCTTGTACGTAAGTCGGCATTGTGCCTTTTCTATTTAATTCCGACGCAAATTCTGTGTTTCATCGTCAATAAGAAGGTCTGAGGGATACTGTAAACCTGAAGTTAAGCATCGGAATCTATAACTAGTGTCACAGGAATGGTGCAAAGCATAGACAGTAGGAAGAGTCTGTCGTCTTGTACTTAAGTCCACATTGTGCTTTTTGTATTTAATTCAGATGCAATTTCTGTGTTTCACCGTCGATAAGAAGGTCCAAGGGATACAGTAAACCTGAAGTGAAGCATCGGAATCTATAACTAGTGTCACAGTAATTGTTCAAAGCATAGACAGTAAGAAGAGTCAGTCTTCTTGTACTTAAGTCGGATTTGTGCCTTTTGTATTTAATTCCAATGCAATTTCTGTGTTTCATCGTCAATAAGAAGGTCCAAGTGATACAGTAAACCTGAAGTGAAGCATCGGAAACTGTAACTAGTGTCACCGGAATGGTTCAAAACGTAGACAGTGAGAAGTGTCAGTCTTCTTGTACTTAAGTCGGCATTGTGCCTTTTGTATCTAATTCCGATGCAATTTCTGTGTTTCACCGTAAATAAGAAGGTCCAAGGGATACAGTAAACCCGACGTGAAACATCGGAATCTATAACTAGTGTCACAAGAATAGTTCAAAACATAGACAGTAAGAAGAGTCAGTCTTCTTGTACTTAGTCAGCATTGTGCCTTTTCTATGTAATTTTGATGCAGTTTCTGTGTTTCATCGTCAACAAGAGGGTCAGAGGGAATCAGTAAACCTGTAGTGAAGCATCGGAATCTATAACTAGTGTCACAGGAATGGATAAAACATAGACAGTAGGAAGAGTCAGTCTCCTTGTACTTAAGTCGGCATTGTGCCTTTTCTATTTAATTCCGATGCAATGTATGTGTTTCATCATCAATAAGAAGGTCCAAGGGATACAGTAAACAATAGTGAAGCATCGGAATCTAAAACTGGTCTCACAGGAAATGTTCACAACATAGTCAGTAAGAAGAGTCAGTCTTCTTGTACATAAGTCGGCATTGTGCATTTTGTATTTAATTCTGATGCAGTTTCTGTGTTTTGTCGTCAATACGAAGGTCAGAGGGAGACAGTAAACCTTAAGTGAAGCATCGGAATCTATAACTAGTGTCACAGGAATGGTTCAAAACATACGCAGCATTAAGAGTCAGTCTTCTTGTACTTAAGTCGGCATTGTGCTTTTTGTATTTAATTCCGATGCAATTTGTGTGTTTAATCGTCAATAAGAAGGTACAAGGGATACAGTAAACCTGAAGTGATGTATCGGAATCTATAACTAGTGTCACAGGAATGGTTCATAACATAGACAGTAGGAAGTGTCAGTTTTCTTGTACTTAAGTCGGCATTGTGCCTTTTGTATTTAATTCCGATGCAATTTTTGTGTTTCATCGTCAATAAGAAGGTCCAAGGGATACAGTAAACCAGAAGTGAAACATCGGAATCAATAAGTAGTGTCACAAGAATGGTTCAAAACATAGACAGTAAGAAGAGTCAGTCTTCTTGTACTTAAGTCGGCATTGTGCCTTTTGTATTTAATTTCGATGCAATTTCTGTGTTTCATCGTCAATAAGAAGGTCCAAGGGATACAGTAAACACATAGTGAAGCATCGGAATCTAAAACTGGTCTCACAGGAAATGTTCAAATCATAGTAAGTAAGAAGAGTCAGTCTTCTTTTACTTAAGTCAGCATTGTGCCTTTTCAATGTAATTTTGATGCAATTTCTGTGTTTCGTCGTCAATAAGAAGGTCCAAGGGATACAGTGAACCTGAAGTGAAGCACCGGAATCTAAAACCGGTCTCTCAGGAAAGGTGCAAAACATAGAGAGTAAGAAGAGCCAGTCATCTTGTATTTGAGTCGGCATTGTGCCTTTTGTATATAATTCCGATGCAGTTTCTGTGTTTTATCGTCAATAAGAAGGTCAGAGGGAATCATTAAACCTGAAGTGAAGCATCGGAATCTATAACTAGTGTCACAGGAATGGTTAAAACATAGACAGTAGGAAAAGTCTGTCTTCTGGTACTTAAGTCGGCATTGTGCCTTTTCTATTTATTTCCGATGCAATGTATGTGTTTCATCGTCAATAAGAAGGTCCAAGGGAGACAGTAAACATATAGTGAAGCATCGGAATCTAAAACTGGTCTCACAGGAAATGTTCACAACATTGTCAATAAGAAGAGTCAGTCTACTTGTACTTAAGTCGGCATTGTGCATTTTGTATTTAATTCCGATGCAATTTCTGTGTTTCATCATCAATAAGAAGGTCAAAGTGATACAGTAAACCTGAAGTGAAGCATCTGAAACCATAACTAGTGTCACCGGAATGGTTCAAAACATAGACAGTAAGAAGAGTCGGTCTGCTTGTACTTATGTCGGCATTGTGCTTTTTGTATTTGATTCCGATGCAATTTCTGTGTTTCATCGTCAATGAGAAGGTCCAAGTGATACAGTAAACCTGAAGTGAAGCTTCGGAAACTGTAACTAGTGTCACCGGAATGGTTCAAAGCGTAGACAGTAAGAAGTGTCAGTCTTCTTGTACTTAAGTCGGCATTGTGCCTTTTGTATTTAATTCCGATGCAATTTCTGTGTTTCACCGTAAATAAGAAGGTCAGAGGGATACATTAAACCTGAAGTGAAGCCCCGCAATCTATAACTAGTGTCACAGTAATTGTTCAAAGCATAGACAGTAAGAAGAGTCAGTCTTCTTGTACTTAAGTCGGATTTGTGCCTTTTGTATTTAATTCCAATGCAATTTCTGTGTTTCATCGTCAATAAGAAGGTCCAAGGGATACAGTAAACCTGAAGTGATGCATCGGAATCTATAACTAGTGTCACCGGAATGGTTCAACACGTAGACAGTAAGAAGTGTCAGTCTTCTTGTACTTAAGTCGGCATTGTGCCTTTTGTATTTAATTCCGATGCAATTTCTGTGTTTCACCGTAAATAAGAAGGTCAGAGGGATACATTAAACCTGAAGTGAAGCATCGCAATCTATAACTAGTGTCACAGGAATGGTTCTAAACAGAGACAGTGGGAAGAGACAGTCTTCTTGTACTTAAGTCGGCATTGTGCCTTCTCTATTTAATTCCGATGCAATGTATGTGTGTCATCGTCAATAAGAAGGTCCAAGGGATACAGTAAACATATAGTGAAGCATCGGAATCTAAAACTGGTCTCACACGAAATGTTCACAACATAGTCAGTAAGAAGAGTCAGTCTTCTTGTACTTAAGTCGGCGTTGTGCCTTTTGTATTTAATTCTGATGCAATTTCTGTGTTTCATCGTCAATGAGAAGGTCAGAGGGATACAGTAAACCTGAAGTGAAGCATCGGAATGTCACAAGAATGGTTCAAAACATAGACAGTAGGAAGAGTCAGCCTTCTTGTACTTGAATCGGCATTGTGTCCTTTGTATTTAATTCCGATGCAATTTCTGTGTTTCATCGTCAATAAGAAGGTCAGAGGGAATCACTAAACCTGAAGTGAGGCATCGGAATCTATAACTAGTGTCTCAGGAATGGTTAAAACATAGACAGTAGGAAGAGTCAGTCTTCTTGTACGTAAGTCGGCATTGTGCATTTTCTATTTAATACCGATGCAATGTATGTGTTTCATCGTCAATAAGAAGGTCCAAGGGATACAGTAAAGATATAGTGAAGCATCGGAATCTAAAACTGGTCTCACACGAAATGTTCACAACATAGTCAGTAAGAAGAGTCAGTCTTCTTGTACTTAAGTCAGCATTGTGCATTTTGTATTTAATTCCGATGCAGTTTCTGTGTTTCGCCGTCAATACGAAGGTCAGAGGGAGACAGTAAACCTTAAGTGAAGCATCTGAATCTATAACTAGTGTCACAGGAATGGTTCAAAACATACTCAGCAAGAAGAGTCAGTCTTCTTGTACTTAAGTCGGCATTGTGCCTTTTGTATTTAATTCCGATGCAATTTGTGTGTTTCATCGTCAATAAGAAGGTCCAAGGGATACAGTAAACCTGAAGTGATGCATCGGAATCTATCACTAGTGTCACAGGAATGGTTCATAACACAGACAGTAGGAAGTGTCAGTCATCTTGTACTTAAGTCGGCATTGTGCCTTTTGTATTTAATTCCGATGCAGTTTCTGTGTTTCATCGTCAATACGAGGGTCATAGGGAGACAGTAAACCTTACGTGAAGCATCGGAATCTATAACTAGTGTCACAGGAATGGTTCAAAAAATAGACAGTAAGATGAGTCAGGCTTCTTGTACGTAAGTCGGCATTGTGCCTTTTCTATTTAATTCCGATGCAAATTCTGTGTTTCAACATCAAGAAGAAGGTCAGGGAGATGCAGTAAACCTGAAGTGAATCATCGGAATCTATAACTGGTGTCACAGAAAAGGTTCAAAACGTAGACAGTAAAAAAAGTCTGTCGTCTTGTACTTAAGTCGACATTGTGCCTTTTGTATTTAATTCCGATGCAATTTCTGTGTTTCATCGTCAATAAGAAGGTCTGAGGGATACAGTAAACCTGAAGTGATGCATCGGAATCTATAACTAGTGTCACAGGAATGGTGCAAAGCATAGACAGTAGGAAGAGTCAGTTTTCTTGTACTTAAGTCGGCATTGTGCCTTTTCTATTTATTTCCGATGCAATGTATGTGTTTCATTGTCAATAAGAAGGTCCTAGGGAGACAGTAAACATATAGTGAAGCATCGGAATCTAAAACTGGTCTCACAGGAAATTTTCACAACATAGTCAGTAAGATGAGTCAGTCTACTTGTACTTAAGTCGGCATTGTGCATTTTGTATTTAATTCCGATGCAATATCTGTGTTTCGTCGTCAATAAGAATGTCAAAAGGATACAGTAAACCTAAAATGAAGCATCGGAATCTATAACTAGTGTCACAGGAATGGTTCAAAACATAGACAGTAAGAAGAGTCAGTCTTCTTGTACTTATGTCTGCATTGTGCCTCTTGTATTTAATTCCGATTCAATCTCTGTGTTTTATCGTCGATAAGCAGGTCCAAGGGATACAGTAAACCTGAAGTGAAGCATCGGAATCTATAACTAGTGTCACAGGAATTGTTCAAAACATAGACAGTAAGAAGAGTCAGTCTTCTTGTACTTAAGTCGGATTTGAGCTTTTGTATTTAATTCCGATGCAATTTCTGTGTTTCATCGTCAATAAGAAGGTCCAAGGGATACAGTAAACCTGAAGTGAAGCATCGGAATCTATAACTAGTGTCACAGGAATGGTTCAAACATGGACAGTAGGAAGTGTCAGACTTCTTCTACTTAAGTCGGCATTGTGCCATTTGTATTTAATTCCGATGCAATGTCTGTGTTTCATCGTCAATAAGAAGGTCCAAGGGATACAGTAAACCTGAAGTGAAGCATCGGAATCTATAACTAGTGTCACAGGAATGGTTCAAAACATAGACAGTAAGAAGAGTCATTCTTCTTGTACTTAAGTCAGCATTGTGCCTTTTGTGTTTAATTTCGATGCAATTTCTGTGTTTCATCGTCAATAAGAAGGTCCAAGGGATACAGTAAACACATAGTGAAGCATCGGAAACTAAAAGTGGTCTCACAGGAAATGTTCAAATCATAGTAAGTAAGAAGAGTCAGTCTTCTTATACTTAAGTCGGCATTGTGCCTTTATTATGTAATTTTGATGCAATTTCTGTGTTTCGTCGTCAATACGAAGGTCCAAGAGATACAGTAAACATGAAGTGAAGCACCGGAATCTAAAACCGGTCTCTCAGGAAAGGTTCAAAACATAGAGAGTAAGAAGAGCCGGTCATCTTGTATTTGAGTCGGCATTGTGCCTTTTGTATTTAATTCCGATGCAGATTCTGTGTTTCATCGTCAATAAGAAGGTCAGAGGGAATCAGTAAAACGGAAGTGAAGCATCGGAATCTATAACTAGTGTCACAGGAATGGATAAAACATAGACAGTAGGATGAGTCAGTCTTCTTGTACTTAAGTCGGAATTGTGCCTTTTCAATTTAATTCCGATGCAATGTATGTGTTTCATCGTCTATAGGAAGGTCCAAGGGATACAGTAAACATATAGTGAAGCATCGGAATCTAAAGCTGGTCTCACAGGAAAGGATCAAAACATAGAGAGTAAGAGGAGCCAGTCATCTTGTATTTGAGTCGGCATTGTGCCTTTTGTATTTAATTCCGATGCAATTTCTAAGTTTCATCAACAATAAGAAGGTCAGAGGGATACAGTAAACCTGAAGTGATGCATCGGAATCTATAACTAGTGTCACAGGAATGGTTAAAAACATGGACAGTCAGATGAGTCAGTCTTCTTGTACTTAAGTCGGCATTGTGCCTTTTGTATTTAATTCCGATGCAAGTTCTGTGTCTCATCGTCAATAAGAAGGTCCAAGGGATACAGTAAACCTAAAGTGAAGCATCGGAATCTATAACTAGTGTCACAGGAATGGTTCAAAACATAGACAGTAAGAAGAGTCAGTCTTCTTGTACGTAAGTCGGCATTGTGCCTTTCCTATTTAATTATGGTGCACTTTCTGTGTTTCGTCGTCGATAAGAAGGTCCAAGGTATACAGTAAACCTGAAGTGATGCATCGGAATCTATAACTAGTGTCACAGGAATGGTTCATAACATTGACAGTAAGAAGAGTCAGTCCTCTTGTACTTAAGTCGGCATTGTGCCTTTTGTATTTAATTCCGATGCAATTTCTGTGTTTCATCGTCAATAAGAAGGTCAGAGGGATACAGTAAATCTGAAGTGAAGCATCGGAATGTATAACTAGTGTAACAGGAATGGTTCAAAACATAGACAGTAGTAAGAGTCAGTCTTCCTGTACATGAGTCGGCATTGTGCCTTTCGTATTTAATTCCGATGCAATTTCTGTGTTTCATCGTCAATAAGAAGGTCCAAGTGATACAGTAAACCTAAAGTGAAGCATCGGAAACTATAACTAGTGTCACCGGAATGGTTCAAATCATAGACAGTAAGAAGAGTCAGTCTCCTTGTTCTTAAGTCGGCATTGTTCCTTTTGTATATAAATTCTGATGCAATTTCTGTGTTTCATCGTAAATAAGAAGGTCAGAGGGATACAGTAAACCTGAAGTGAAGCTACAGAATCTGTAACTAGTGTCACAGGAATGGTTCTAAACATAGACAGTAAGAAGAGTCAGTCTTCTTGTACTTAAGACGGCATTGTGCCTTTCGTATTTAATTCCGATGCAATTTCTGTGTTTCATCGTCAACAAGAAGGTCCAAGGAATACAATAAACATATAGTGAAGCATCGGAATCTAAAACTGGTCTCACAGGAAATGTTCACAACATAGTCAGAAGAAGAGGCAGTCTTCTTGTACCTAAGTCAGCATTGTGCCTTTTGTATTTAATTCCGATGCAATTTCTGTGTTTCATCGTTAAAAAGAAGATCAGAGGGATACAGTAAACCTGAAGTGAAGCATCGGAATCTATAACTAGTGTCACACGAATGGTTAATAACATTGACAGTAAGAAGAGTCAGTCGTCTTGTACTTAAGTCGGCATTGGGCCTTTTGTATTTAATTCCGATGTAATTTCTGTGTTTCATCGTCAATAAGAAGGTCCAAGTGATACAGTAAACCTAAAGTGAAGTATCTGAATTTATAACTAGTGTCACAGGAATGGTTCAAATCATAGACAGTAAGAACAGTCAGTCTTCTTGTACTTAAGACGCCATTGTGCCTTCCTATGTAATTCCGATGCAATTTCTGTGTTTCGTCGTCAATAAGAAGGTCCAAGGGATGCAGTAAACCTGAAGTGAAGCATCGGAATCAATAACTAGTGTCACAGGAATGGTTCAAATCATAGACAGTAAGAAGAGTCAGTCCTCTTGTACTTAAGTCGGCATTCTGGCATTTGTATTTAATTCCGATGCAATTTCTGTGTTTCATCGACAATAAGAAGGTCAGAGGGATACAGTAAACCTGAAGTGAAGCATCGGAATCTATAACTAGTGTCACAGGAATGGTTCAAAACATAGACAGTTGGAAGAGTCAGTCTTCTTGTACTTAAGTCGGCATTGTGCCTTCTCTATTTAATTCCGATGCAGTTTCTGTGTTTCATCGTCAATGAGACGGTCCAAGGGATACTGTAAACCTGAAGTGAAGCGTCGGAATCTATAACTAGTGTCACAGGAATGGTTCAAAACATAGACAGAAGGATGAGTCAGTCTTCTTGTACGTAAGTCGGCATTGTGCCTGTTGTATTTAATTCCGATGCAATTTCTGTGTTTCATCGCCAATAAGAAGGTCAGAGGGATACAGTAAACCTGAAGTGAAGCATCGGAATCTATAACTAGTGTCACGGGAGTGGTTCAAATTATAGAGATTAGGAAGAGTCAGTCTTCTTATACTTAAGTCGGCACTGTGCCTTTTGTATTTAATTCCGATGCAATTTCTGTGTTTCATCGTCAATTAGAAGGTCAGAGGGATACAGTAAACCTGAAGTGAAGCATCGGAATGTATAACTAGTGTCACAGCAATGGTTCCAATCATAGACATTAGGAAGAGTCAGATTTCTTGTACTTGAGTCGTCATTGTGTATTTAGTATTTAATTCCGATGCAATTTCTGTGTTTCATCATCAATAAGAAGGTCCAAGTGATACAGTAAACCTAAAGTGAAGCATCGAAAACTATAACTAGTGTCACCGGAATGGGTCAAAACATAGACAGTAAGAAGAGTCAGTCTTCTTGTACTTAAGTCGGCATTGTGCCCTTTGTATTTAATTCCGATGCAATTTCTGTGTTTCATCGTAAATAAGAAGGTCAGAGGGATACAGTAAACCTGAAGTGAAGCATCGGAATCTGTAACTAGTGTCACAGGAATGGTTCTAAACATAGACAGTAAGAAGAGTCAGTCTTCTTGTACTTAGGTCGGCATTGTGCCTTTTGTATTTAATTCCGATGCAATATCTGTGTTTCATCGTCAATAAGAAGGTCAAAGTGATACAGTAAACCTGAAGTGAAGCATCTGAAACCATAACTTGTGTCACCGGAATGGTTCAAAACATAGACAGTAAGAAGAGTCGGTCTGCTTGTACTTATGTCGGCATTGTGCTTTTTGTATTTGATTCCGATGCAATTTCTGTGTTTCATCGTCAATGAGAAGGTCCAAGTGATACAGTAAACCTGAAGTGAAGCATCGGAAACTGTAACTAGTGTCACCGGAATGGTTCAAAGCGTAGACAGTAAGAAGTGTCAGTCTTCTTGTACTTAAGTCGGCATTGTGCCTTTTGTATTTAATTCCGATGCAATTTCTGTGTTTCACCGTAAATAAGAAGGTCAGAGGGATACATTAAACCTTAAGTGAAGCATCGCAATCTATAACTAGTGTCACAGTAATTGTTCAAAGCATAGACAGTAAGAAGAGTCAGTCTTCTTGTACTTAAGTCGGATTTGTGCCTTTTGTATTTAATTCCAATGCAATTTCTGTGTTTCATCGTCAATAAGAAGGTCCAAATGATACAGTAAACCTGAAGTGATGCATCGGAATCTATAACTAGTGTCACCGGAATGGTTCAAAACGTAGACAGTAAGAAGTGTCAGTCTTCTTGTACTTAAGTCGGCATTGTGCCTTTTGTATTTAATTCCGATGCAATTTCTGTGTTTCACCGTAAATAAGAAGGTCAGAGGGATACATTAAACCTGAAGTGAAGCATCGCAATCTATAACTAGTGTCACAGGAATGGTTCTAAACATAGACAGTAAGTAGAGTCAGTCTTCTTGTACTTAAGTCGGCATTGTGCCTTTTCTATTTAATTCCGATGCAATGTATGTGTTTCATCGTCAATAAGAAGGTCCAAGGGATACAGTAAACATATAGTGAAGCATCGGAATCTAAAACTGGTCTCACACGAAATGTTCACAACATAGTCAGTAAGAAGAGTCAGTCTCCTTGTACTTCAGTCGGCGTTGTGCCTTTTGTATTTAATTCTGATGCAATTTCTGTGTTTCATCGTCAATGAGAAGGTCAGAGGGATACAGTAAACCTGAAGTGAAGCATCGGAATGTCACAAGAATGGTTCAAAACATAGACAGTAGGAAGAGTCAGCCTTCTTGTACTTGAATCGGCATTGTGTCCTTTGTATTTAATTCCGATGCAATTTCTGTGTTTCATCGTCAATAAGAAGGTCAGAGCGAATCACTAAACCTGAAGTGAGGCATCGGAATCTATAACTAGTGTCTCAGGAATGGTTAAAACATAGACAGTAGGAAGAGCCAGTCTTCTTGTTTGTAAGTCGGCATTGTGCATTTTCTATTTAATACCGATGCAATGTATGTGTTTCATCGTCAATAAGAAGGTCCAAGGGATACAGTAAACATATAGTGAAGCATCGGAATCTAAAACTGGTCTCACACGAAATGTTCACAACATAGTCAGTAAGAAGAGTCAGTCTTCTTGTACTTAAGTCGGCATTGTGCATTTTGTATTTAATTCCGATGCAGTTTCTGTGTTTCGTCGTCAATACGAAGGTCAGAGGAAGACAGTAAACCTTAAGTGAAGCATCTGAATCTATAACTAGTGTCACAGGAATGGATCAAAACATACTCAGCAAGAAGAGTCAGTCTTCTTGTACTTAAGTCGGCATTGTGCCTTTTGTATTTAATTCCGATGCAATTTGTGTGTTTCATCGGCAATAAGAAGGTCCAAGGGATACAGTAAACCTGAAGTGATGCATCGGAATCTATCACTAGTGTCACAGGAATGGTTCATAACATAGACAGTAGGAAGTGTCAGTCATCTTGTACTTAAGTCGGCATTGTGCCTTTTGTATTTAATTCCGATGCAGTTTCTGTGTTTCGTCGTCTATACGAGGGTCATAGGGAGACAGTAAACCTTAAGTGAAGCATCGGAATCTATAACTAGTGTCACAGGAATGGTTCAAAAAATAGACAGTAAGATGAGTCAGTCTTCTTGTACGTAAGTCGGCATTGTGCCTTTTCTATTTAATTCCGATGCAAATTCTGTATTTCATCATCAAGAAGAAGGTCAGAGAGATGCAGTAAACCTGAAGTGAATCATCGGAATCTATAACTGGTGTCACAGAAAAGGTTCAAAACGTAGACAGTAAAAAAAGTCTGTCGTCTTGTACTTAAGTCGACATTGTGCCTTTTGTATTTAATTCCGATGCAATTTCTGTGTTTCATCGTCAATAAGAAGGTCTGAGGGATACAGTAAACCTGAAGTGATGCATCGGAATCCATAACTAGTGTCACAGGAATGGTGCAAAGCATAGACAGTAGGAAGAGTCAGTTTTCTTGTACTTAAGTCGGCATTGTGCCTTTTCTATTTATTTCCGATGCAATGTATGTGTTTCATCGTCAATAAGAAGGTCCTAGGGAGACAGTAAACATATAGTGAAGCATCGGAATCTAAAACTGGTCTCACAGGAAATGTTCACAACATAGTCAGTAAGATGAGTCAGTCTACTTGTACTTAAGTCGGCATTGTGCATTTTGTATTTAATTCCGATGCAATTTCTGTGTTTCGTCGACAATAAGAAGGTCAAAAGGATACAGTAAACCTAAAATGAAGCATCGGAATCTATAACTAGTGTCACAGGAATGGTTCAAAACATAGACAGTAAGAAGAGTCAGTCTTCCTGTACTTATGTCTGCATTGTGCCTCTTGTATTTAATTCCGATTCAATCTCTGTGTTTTATCGTCGATAAGCAGGTCCAAGGGATACAGTAAACCTGAAGTGAAGCATCGGAATCTGTAACTAGTGTCTCAGGAATTGTTCAAAACATAGACAGTAAGAAGAGTCGGTCTTCTTGTACTTAAGTCGGCATTGTGCCTTTTGTATTTGATTCCGATGCAATTTCTGTGTTTCATCGTCAATACGAAGGTCAAAGTGATACAGTAATCCTGAAGTGAAGCATCGGAAACTATAACTCGTGTCACCGGAATGGTTCAAAACGTAGACAGTAAGATGTGTCAGTCTTCTTGTACTTAAGTCGGCATTGTGCCTTTTGTATTTAATTCCGATGCAATTTCTGTGTTTCACCGTAAACAAGAAGGTCAGTGGGATACAGTAAACCTGAAGTGAAGCATCGCAATCTATAACTAGTGTCACAGGAATGGTTCTAAACATAGACAGTAAGTAGAGTCAGTCTTCTAGTACTTAAGTCGGCATTGTGCCTTTTGTATTTAATTGCGATGCAATTTCTGTGTTTCATCGTCAATAAGAAGGTCAAAGGGATACAATAAACATATAGTGAAGCATAGGAATCTAAAACTGGTCTCACAGGAAATGCACACAACTTAGTCAGAAAGAAGAGACAGTCTTCTTGTACTTAAGTCGGCGTTGTGCCTTTTGTATTTAATTCCGATGCAATTTCGTGTGTCTCATCGTCAATAAGAATGTCAGAGGGATGCAGTAAACCTGAAGTGAAGCATCGGAATGTCACAAGAATGGTTCAAAACATAGACAGTAAGAAGAGACAGTCTTCTTGTACTTAAGTCGGCATTGTGCATTTTGTATTTAATTCCGATGCTGTTTCTGTGTTTCGTCGTCAATACGAAGGTCAGAGGGAGACAGTAAACCTTAAGTGAAGCATCGGAATCTGTAACTAATGTTACAGGAATGGTTCAAAAAAGAGACAGTAAGATGAGTCAGTCTTCTTGTACGTAAGTCGGCATTGTGCCTTTTCTATTTAATTCCGATGCAAAATCTGTGTTTCATCATCAAGAAGAAGGTCAGAGGGATGCAGTAACCCTGAAGTGAAGCATCGGAATCTATAACTGGTGTCACAGAAAAGGTTCAAAACATAGACAGTAACAAAAGTCTGTCCTCTTGTACTTAAGTCGACATTGTGCCTTTTGTATTTAAATCCCATGCAATTTCTGTGTTTCATCGTCAATAAGAAGGTCTGAGGGATACAGTAAACCTGAAGTGAAGCATCGGAATCTATAACTAGTGTCACAGGAATGGTGCAAAGCATAGACAGTAGGAGGAGTCAGTCTTCTTGTACTTAAGTCGGCATTGTGCCTTTTCTATTTAATTCCGATGCAGTTTCTGTGTTTCGTCGTCAATACGAAGGTCAGAGGGATAGAGTAAACCTTATTTGAAGCATCGGAATCTATAACTAATGTCACAGGAATGGTTCAAAACATACACAGCAAGAGGAGTCAGTCTTCTTGTACTTAAGTCGGCATTGTGCCTTTTGTATTTGATTCCGATGCAATTTCTGTGCTTCATCGTCAATAAGAAGGTCCAAGGGATACAGTAAACCTGAAGTGATGCATCGGAATCTATAACTAGTGTCACAGGAATGGTTCAAACATAGACAGTAGGAAGTGTCAGTCTTCTTGTACTTAAGTCGGCATTGTGCCATTTGTATTTAATTCCGATGCAATGTCTGTGTTTCATCGTCAATAAGAAGGTCCAAGGGATACAGTAAACCTGAAGTGAAGCATCGGAATCTATAACTAGTGTCACAGGAATGGTTCAAAACATAGACAGTAAGAAGAGTCATTCTTCTTGTACTTAAGTCAGCATTGTGCCTTTTGTGTTTAATTTCGATGCAATTTCTGTGTTTCATCGTCAATAAGAAGGTCCAAGGGATACAGTAAACACATAGTGAAGCATCGGAAACTAAAAGTGGTCTCACAGGAAATGTTCAAATCATAGTAAGTAAGAAGAGTCAGTCTTCTTATACTTAAGTCGGCATTGTGCCTTTATTATGTAATTTTGATGCAATTTCTGTGTTTCGTCGTCAATACGAAGGTCCAAGAGATACAGTAAACATGAAGTGAAGCACCGGAATCTAAAACCGGTCTCTCAGGAAAGATTCAAAACATAGAGAGTAAGAAGAGCCGGTCATCTTGTATTTGAGTCGGCATTGTGCCTTTTGTATTTAATTCCGATGCAGTTTCTGTGTTTCATCGTCAATAAGAAGGTCAGAGGGAATCAGTAAACCTGAAGTGATGCATCGGAATCTATAACTAGTGTCACAGGAATGGTTAAAAACATGGACAGTCAGATGAGTCAGTCTTCTTGTACTTAAGTCGGCATTGTGCCTTTTGTATTTAATTCCGATGCAAGTTCTGTGTTTCATCGTCAATAAGAAGGTCCAAGTGATACAGTAAACCTAAAGTGAAGCATCGGAATCTATAACTAGTGTCACAGGAATGGTTCAAAACATAGACAGTAAGAAGAGTCAGTCTTCTTGTACGTAAGTCGGCATTGTGCCTTTCCTATTTAATTATGGTGCACTTTCTGTGTTTCGTCGTCGATAAGAAGGTCCAAGGTATACAGCAAACCTGAAGTGATGCATCGGAATCTATAACTAGTGTCACAGGAATGGTTCATAACATTGACAGTAAGAAGAGTCAGTCCTCTTGTACTTAAGTCGGCATTGTGCCTTTTGTATTTAATTCCGATGCAATTTCTGTGTTTCATCGTCAATAAGAAGGTCAGAGGGATACAGTAAATCTGAAGTGAAGCATCGGAATGTATAACTAGTGTAACAGGAATGGCTCAAAACATAGACAGTAGTAAGAGTCAGTCTTCTTGTACTTGAGTCGGCATTGTGCCTTTCGTATTTAATTCCGATGCAATTTCTGTGTTTCATCGTCAATAAGAAGGTCCAAGTGATACAGTAAACCTAAAGTGAAGCATCGGAAACTATAACTAGTGTCACCGGAATGGTTCAAAACATAGACAGTAAGAAGAGTCAGTCTCCTTGTTCTTAAGTCGGCATTGTTCCTTTTGTATATAAATTCTGATGCAATTTCTGTGTTTCATCGTAAATAAGAAGGTCAGAGGGTTACAGTAAACCTGAAGTGAAGCTACAGAATCTGTAACTAGTGTCACAGGAATGGTTCTAAACATAGACAGTAAGAAGAGTCAGTCTTCTTGTACTTAAGACGGCATTCTGCCTTTCGTATTTAATTCCGATGCAATTTCTGTGTTTCATCGTCAACAAGAAGGTCCAAGGAATACAATAAACATATAGTGAAGCATCGGAATCTAAAACTGGTCTCACAGGAAATGTTCACAACATAGTCAGAAAAAGAGGCAGTCTTCTTGTACCTAAGTCGGCATTGTGCCTTTTGTATTTAATTCCGATGCAATTTCTGTGTTTCATCGTTAATAAGAAGGTCAGACGGATACAGTAAACCTGAAGTGAAGCATCGGAATCTATAACTAGTGTCACACGAATGGTTAATAACATTGACAGTAAGAAGAGTCAGTCGTCTTGTACTTAAGTCGGCATTGGGCCTTTTGTATTTAATTCCGATGTAATTTCTGTGTTTCATCGTCAATAAGAAGGTCCAAGTGATACAGTAAACCTAAAGTGAAGTATCTGAATTTATAACTAGTGTCACAGGAATGGTTCAAATCATAGACAGTAAGAACCGTCAGTCTTCTTGTACTTAAGACGCCATTGTGCCTTCCTATGTAATTCCGATGCAATTTCTGTGTTTCGTCGTCAATAAGAAGGTCCAAGGGATGCAGTAAACCTGAAGTGAAGCATCGGAATCAATAACTAGTGTCACAGGAATGGTTCAAATCATAGACAGTTGGAAGAGTCAGTCTTCTTGTACTTAAGTCGGCATTGTGCCTTCTCTATTTAATTCCGATGCAGTTTCTGTGTTTCATCGTCAATGAGAGAGTCCAAGGGATACTGTAAACCTGAAGTGAAGCGTCGGAATCTATACCTAGTGTCACAGGAATGGTTCAAAACATAGACAGAAGGATGAGTCAGTCTTCTTGTACGTAAGTCGGCATTGTGCCTGTTGTACTTAATTCCGATGCAATTTCTGTGTTTCATCGTCAATAAGAAGGTCAGAGGGATACAGTAAACCTGAAGTGAAGCATCGGAATCTATAACTAGTGTCACGGGAGTGGTTCAAATTATAGAGATTAGGAAGAGTCAGTCTTCTTATACTTAAGTCGGCACTGTGCCTTTTGTATTTAATTCCGATGCAATTTCTGTGTTTCATCGTCAATTAGAAGGTCAGAGGGATACAGTTAACCTGAAGTGAAGCATCGGAATGTATAACTAGTGTCACAGGAATGGTTCAAATCATAGACATTAGGAAGAGTCAGATTTCTTGTACTTGAGTCGGCATTGTGTATTTAGTATTTAATTCGGATGCAATTTCTGTGTTTCATCGTCAATAAGAAGGTCCAAGTGATACAGTAAACCTAAAGTGAAGCATCGAAAACTATAACTAGTGTCACCGGAATGGGTCAAAACATAGACAGGAAGAAGAGTCAGTCTTCTTGTACTTAAGTCGGCATTGTGCCCTTTGTATTTAATTCCGATGCAATTTCTGTGTTTCATCGTAAATAAGAAGGTCAGAGGGATACAGTAAACCTGAAGTGAAGCATCGGAATCTGTAACTAGTGTCACAGGAATGGTTCTAAACATAGACAGTAAGAAGAGTCAGTCTTCTTGTACGTAGGTCGGCATTGTGCCTTTTGTATTTAATTCCGATGCAATATCTGTGTTTCATCGTCAATAAGAAGGTCCAAGGGATACAATAAACATACTGTGAAGCATCGCAATCTAAAACTGGACTCACAGGAAATGTTCACAACATAGTCAGAAAGAAGAGACAGTCTTCTTGTACTTAAGTCGGCATTGTGCCTTTTGTATTTAATTCCGATGCAATTCCTGTGTTTCGTCGTCAGTAAGAAGGTCAGAGGGCTACAGTAAACCTGTAGTGAAGCATCGGAATCTATAGCTAGTGTCACAGGAATGGTTCAAAACAGAGACAGTAACAAGAATCAGTATTCTTGTACTTAAGACGCCATTGTCCCTTTTGTATTTAATTCCGATGCAATTTCTGTGTTTCATCGTCAATAAGAAAGTCCAAGGGACACAGTAAACCTGGAGTGAAGCATCGGAATCTATAACTAGTGTCACAGGAATGAGTCAAAACATAGTCGGTAAGAAGAATCAGTCATCTTGTACTTAAGTCGGCATTGTGCCTTTTGTATTTAATTCCGAAGCAATTTCTGTGATTCATCGTCAACAAAAAGGTCCAAGGGATACATTAAACCTGAAGTGAAGCATCGGAATCTATAACTAGTGTCACGGGAGTGGTTCAAATTATACAGATTAGGAAGAGTCAGTCTTCTTATACTTAAGTCGGCACTGTGCCTTTTGTATTTAATTCCGATGCAATTTCTGTGTTTCATCGTCAATTAGAAGGTCAGAAGGATACAGGTAACCTGAAGTGAAGCATCGTAATGTATAACTAGTGTCACAGGAATGGTTCCAATCATAGACATTACGAAGAGTCAGATTTCTTGTACTTGAGTCGGCATTGTGTATTTAGTATTTAATTCCGATGCAATTTCTGTGTTTCATCGTCAATAAGAAGGTCCAAGTGATACAGTAAACCTAAAGTGAAGCATCGAAAACTATAACTAGTGTCACCGGAATGGGTCAAAACATAGACAGTAAGAAGAGTCAGTCTTCTTGTACTTAAGTCGGCATTGTGCCCTTTGTATTTAATTCCGATGCAATTTCTGTGTTTCATCGTAAATAAGAAGGTCAGAGGGATACAGTAAACCTGAAGTGAAGCATCGGAATCTGTAACTAGTGTCACAGGAATGGTTCTAAACATAGACAGTAAGAAGAGTCAGTCTTCTTGTACTTAGGTCGGCATTGTGCCTTTTGTATTTAATTCCGATGCAATATCTGTGTTTCATCGTCAATAAGAAGGTCCAAGGGATACAATAAACATATTGTGAAGCATCGCAATCTAAAACTGGACTCACAGGAAATGTTCACAACATAGTCAGAAAGAAGAGACAGTCTTCTTGTACTTAAGTCGGCATTGTGCCTTTTGTATTTAATTCCGATGCAATTCCTGTGTTTCGTCGTCAGTAAGAAGGTCAGAGGGCTACAGTAAACCTGTAGTGGAGCATCGGAATCTATAGCTAGTGTCACAGGAATGGTTCAAAACAGAGACCGTAACAAGAGTCAGTATTCTTGTACTTAAGACGGCATTGTCCCTTTTGTATTTAATTCCGATGCAATTTCTGTGTTTCATCGTCAATAAGAAGGTCCAAGGGACACAGTAAACCTGGAGTGAAGTATCGGAATCTATAACTACTGTCACAGGAATGAATCAAAACATAGTCGGTAAGAAGAATTAGTCATCTTGTACTTAAGTCGGCATTGTGCCTTTTGTATTTAATTCCGAAGCAATTTCTGTGATTCATCGTCAACAAAAAGGTCCAAGGGATACATTAAACCTGAAGTGAAGCATCGGAATCTATAACAAGTGTCACAGGAATGGTTCAATCATAGACAGTAGGAAGAGTCAGTCTTCTTGTACTTAAGTCGGCATTGTGCCTTTTCCATTTCATTCCGATGCAATTTCTGTGTTTCATCGTCAATAAGAAGGTCCAAGGGATACAGTAAACCTGGAGTGAAGCATCGGAATCTATAACTAGTGTCACAGGAATGGTTCAAAACATAGACAGTAGGATGAATCAGTCTTCTTGTACATAAGTCGGCATTGTGCCTTTTGTATTTAATTCCGATGCAATTTCTGTGTTTCATCGTCAACAAGGATGTGCAAGGGATACGGTAAACCTGGAGTGAAGCATCGGAACCTATAACTAGTGTCACAGGAATGGTTGAAAACATAGTCAGTAAGAAGAGTCAATCTTCTTGTACTTACGTCGGCATTGTGCCTTTTGCATTTAATTCCGATGCAATTTCTGTGTTTCATCGTCAATAAGAGAGTCCAAGGGATACAGTAAACATGGGAGTGAAGCATCGGAATCCATAACTAGTGTCACAGGAATGGTTCAAAACATAGACAGTAAGAAGAGTCAGTCTTCTTGTACTTATGTCTGCATTGTGCCTCTTGTATTTAATTCCGATTCAATCTCTGTGTTTCATCGTCGATAAGCAGGTCCAAGGGATACAGTAAACCTGAAGTGAAGCATCGGAATCTATAACTAGTGTCACAGGAATTGTTCAAAACATAGACAGTAAGAAGAGTCAGACTTCTTGTACTTAAGTCGGATTTGAGCTTTTGTATTTAATTCCGATGCAATTTCTGTGTTTCATCGTCAATAAGAAGGTCAAAGTAATACAGTAAACCTGAAGTGAAGCATCTGAAACTATAACTAGTGTCACCGGAATGGTTCAAAACATAGACAGTAAGAAGAGTCGGTCTTCTTGTACTTAAGTCGGCATTGTGCCTTTTGTATTTGATTCCGATGCAATTTCTGTGTTTCATCGTCAATACGAAGGTCAAAGTGATACAGTAAACCTGAAGTGAAGCATCGGAAACTATAACTCGTGTCACCTGAATGGTTCAAAACGTAGACAGTAAGATGTGTCAGTCTTCTTGTACTTAAGTCGGCATTGTGCCTTTTGTATTTAATTCCGATGCAATTTCTGTGTTTCACCGTAATCAAGAAGGTCAGTGGGATACAGTAAACCTGAAGTGAAGCATCGCAATCTATAACTAGTGTCACAGGAATGGTTCTAAACATAGACAGTAAGTAGAGTCAGTCTTCTAGTACTTAAGTCGGCATTGTGCCTTTTGTATTTAATTGCGATGCAATTTCTGTGTTTCATCGTCAATAAGAAGGTCATAGGGATACAATAAACATATAGTGAAGCATCGGAATCTGAAACTGGTCTCACAGGAAATGCACACAACTTAGTCAGAAAGAAGAGACAGTCTTCTTGTACTTAAGTCGGCGTTGTGCCTTTTGTATTTAATTCCGATGCAATTTCGTGTGTCTATTCGTCAATAAGAAGGTCAGAGGGATGCAGTAAACCTGAAGTGAAGCATCGGAATGTCACAAGAATGGTTCAAAACATAGACAGTAAGAAGAGACAGTCTTCTTGTACTTAAGTCGGCATTGTGCATTTTGTATTTAATTCCGATGCTGTTTCTGTGTTTCGTCGTCAATACGATGGTCTGAGGGATAAAGTAAACCTGAAGTGAAGCATCGGAATCTATAACTAGTGTCACAGGAATGGTGCAAAGCATAGACAGTAGGAGGAGTCAGTCTTCTTGTACTTAAGTCGGCATTGTGCCTTTTCTATTTAATTCCGATGCAGTTTCTGTGTTTCGTCGTCAATACGAAGGTCAGAGGGATAGAGTAAACCTTATTTGAAGCATCGGAATCTATAACTAATGTCACAGGAATGGTTCAAAACATACACAGCAAGAGGAGTCAGTCTTCTTGTACTTAAGTCGGCATTGTGCCTTTTGCATTTAATTCCGATGCAATTTCTGTGCTTCATCGTCAATGAGAAGGTCCAAGGGATACAGTAAACCTGAAGTGATGCATCGGAATCTATAACTAGTGTCACAGGAATGGTTCAAACATAGACAGTAGGAAGTGTCAGTCTTCTTGTACTTAAGTCGGCATTGTGCCATTTGTATTTAATTCCGATGCAATGTCTGTGTTTCATCGTCAATAAGAAGGTCTAAGGGATACAGTAAACCTGAAGTGAAGCATCGGAATCTATAACTAGTGTCACAGGAATGGTTCAAAACATAGACAGTAAGAAGAGTCATTCTTCTTGTACTTAAGTCAGCATTGTGCCTTTTGTGTTTAATTTCGATGCAATTTCTGTGGTTCATCGTCAATAAGAAGGTCCAAGGGATACAATAAACACATAGTGAAGCATCGGAAACTAAAAGTGGTCTCACAGGAAATGTTCAAATCATAGTAAGTAAGAAGAGTCAGTCTTCTTATACTTAAGTCGGAATTGTGCCTTTATTATGTAATTTTGATGCAATTTCTGTGTTTCGTCGTCAATACGAAGGTCCAAGAGATACAGTAAACATGAAGTGAAGCACCGAAATCTAAAACCGGTCTCTCAGGAAAGGTTCAAAACATAGAGAGTAAGAAGAGCCGGTCATCTTGTATTTGAGTCGGCATTGTGCCTTTTGTATTTAATTCCGATGCAGTTTCTGTGTTTCATCGTCAATAAGAAGGTCAGAGGGAATCAGTAAAACGGAAGTGAAGCATCGGAATCTATAACTAGTGTCACAGGAATGGATAAAACATAGACAGTAGGATGAGTCAGTCTTCTTGTACTTAAGTCGGAATTGTGCCTTTTCAATTTAATTCCGATGCAATGTATGTGTTTCATCGTCTATAGGAAGGTCCAAGGGATACAGTAAACATATAGTGAAGCATCGGAATCTAAAGCTGGTCTTACAGGAAAGGATCAAAACATAGAGAGTAAGAAGAGCCAGTCATCTTGTATTTGAGTCGGCATTGTGCCTTTTGTATTTAATTCCGATTCAATTTCTAAGTTTCATCAACAATAAGAAGGTCAGAGGGATACAGTAAACCTGAAGTGATGCATCGGAATCTATAACTAGTGTCACAGGAATGGTTAAAAACATGGACAGTCAGATGAGTCAGTCTTCTTGTACTTAAGTCGGCATTGTGCCTTTTGTATTTAATTCCGATGCAAGTTCTGTGTTTCATCGTCAATAAGAAGGTCCAAGTGATACAGTAAACCTAAAGTGAAGCATTGGAATCTATAACTAGTGTCACAGGAATGGTTCAAAACATAGACAGTAAGAAGAGTCAGTCTTCTCGTACGTAAGTCGGCATTGTGCTTTTCCTATTTAATTATGGTGCACTTTCTGTGTTTCGTCGTCGATAAGAAGGTCCAAGGTATACAGTAAACCTGAAGTGATGCATCGGAATCTATAACTAGTGTCACAGGAATGGTTCATAACATTGACAGTAAGAAGAGTCAGTCCTCTTGTACTTAAGTCGGCATTGTGCCTTTTCTATTTAATTCCGATGCAATTTCTGTGTTTCATCGTCAATAAGAAGGTCAGAGGGATACAGTAAATCTGAAGTGAAGCATCGGAATGTATAACTAGTGTAACAGGAATGGTTCAAAACATAGACAGTAGTAAGAGTCAGTCTTCTTGTACTTGAGTCGGCATTGTGCCTTTCGTATTTAATTCCGAAGCAATTTCTGTGTTTCATCGTCAATAAGAAGGTCCAAGTGATACAGTAAACCTAAAGTGAAGCATCGGAAACTATAACTAGTGTCACCGGAATGGTTCAAAACATAGACAGTAAGAAGAGTCAGTCTCCTTGTTCTTAAGTCGGCATTGTTCCTTTTGTATATAAATTCTGATGCAATTTCTGTGTTTCATCGTAAATAAGAAGGTCAGAGGGATACAGTAAACCTGAAGTGAAGCTACAGAATCTGTAACTAGTGTCACAGGAATGGTTCTAAACATAGACAGTAAGAAGAGTCAGTCTTCTTGTACTTAAGACGGCATTGTGCCTTTCGTATTTAATTCCGATGCAATTTCTGTGTTTCATCGTCAACAAGAAGGTCCACGGAATACAATAAACATATAGTGCAGCATCGGAATCTAAAACTGGTCTCACAGGAAATGTTCACAACATAGTCAGAAAAAGAGGCAGTCTTCTTGTACCTAAGTCAGCAGTGTGCCTTTTGTATTTAATTCCGATGCAATTTCTGTGTTTCATCGTTAATAAGAAGGTCAGAGGGATACAGTAAACCTGAAGTGAAGCATCGGAATCTATAACTAGTGTCACACGAATGGTTAATAACATTGACAGTAAGAAGAGTCAGTCGTCTTGTACTTAAGTCGGCATTGGGCCTTTTGTATTAAATTCCGATGTAATTTCTGTGTTTCATCGTCAATAAGAAGGTCCAAGTGATACAGTAAACCTAAAGTGAAGTATCTGAATTTATAACTAGTGTCACAGGAATGGTTCAAATCATAGACAGTAAGAACAGTCAGTCTTCTTGTACTTAAGACGCCATTGTGCCTTCCTATGTAATTCCGATGCAATTTCTGTGTTTCGTCGTCAATAAGAAGGTCCAAGGGATGCAGTAAACCTGAAGTGAAGCATCGGAATCAATAACTAGTGTCACAGGAATGGTTCAAATCATAGACAGTAAGAAGAGTCAGTCCTCTTGTACTTAAGTCGGCATTGTGGCATTTGTATTTAATTCCGATGCAATTTCTGTGTTTCATCGACAATAAGAAGGTCAGAGGGATACAGTAAACCTGAAGTGAAGCATCGGAATCTATAACTAGTGTCACAGGAATGGTTCAAAACATAGACCGTTGGAAGAGTCAGTCTTCTTGTACTTAAGTCGGCATTGTGCCTTCTCTATTTAATTCCGATGCAGTTTCTGTGTTTCGTCGTCAATGAGAGGGTCCAAGGGATACTGTAAACCTGAAGTGAAGCGTCGGAATCTATAACTAGTGTCACAGGAATGGTTCAAAACATAGACAGAAGGATGAGTCAGTCTTCTTGTACGTAAGTCGGCATTGTGCCTGTTGTATTTAATTCCGATGCAATTTCTGTGTTTCATCGTCAATAAGAAGGTCTGAGGGATACAGTAAACCTGAAGTGAAGCATCGGAATCTATAACTAGTGTCACGGGAGTGGTTCAAATTATAGAGATTAAGAAGAGTCAGTCTTCTTATACTTAAGTCGGCACTGTGCCTTTTGTGTTTAATTCCGATGCAATTTCTGTGTTTCATCGTCAATTAGAAGGTCAGAGGGATACAGTAGACCTGAAGTGAAGCATCGGAATGTATAACTAGTGTCACAGGAATGGTTCAAATCATAGACATTAGGAAGAGTCAGATTTCTTGTACTTGAGTCGGCATTGTGTATTTAGTATTTAATTCGGATTCAATTTCTGTGTTTCATCGTCAATAAGAAGGTCCAAGTGATACAGTAAACCTAAAGTGAAGCATCGAAAACTATAACTAGTGTCACCGGAATGGGTCAAAACATAGACAGTAAGAAGAGTCAGTCTTCTTGTACTTAAGTCGGCATTGTGCCCTTTGTATTTAATTCCGATGCAATTTCTGTGTTTCATCGTAAATAAGAAGGTCAGAGGGATACAGTAAACCTGAAGTGAAGCATCGGAATGTATAACTAGTGTCACAGGAATGGTTCAAATCATAGACATTAGGAAGAGTCAGATTTCTTGTACTTGAGTCGGCATTGTGTATTTAGTATTTAATTCGGATTCAATTTCTCTGTTTCATCGTCAATAAGAAGGTCCAAGTGATACAGTAAACCTAAAGTGAAGCATCGAAAACTATAACTAGTGTCACCGGAATGGGTCAAAACATAGACAGTAAGAAGAGTCAGTCTTCTTGTACTTAAGACGCCATTGTCCCTTTTGTATTTAATTCCGATGCAATTTCTGTGTTTCATCGTCAATAAGAAGGTCCAAGTTACACAGTAAAACTGGAGTGAAGCATCGGAATCTATAACTAGTGTCACAGGAATGAATCAAATCATAGTCGGTAAGAAGAACCAGTCATCTTGTACTTAAGTCGGCATTGTGCCTTTTGTATTTAATTCCGAAGCAATTTCTGTGATTCATCGTCAACAAAAAGGTCCAAGGGATACATTAAACCTGAAGTGAAGCATCGGAATCTATAACTAGTGTCACGGGAGTGGTTCAAATTATAGAGATTAGGAGGAGTCAGTCTTCTTATACTTAAGTCGGCACTGTGCCTTTTGTATTTAATTCCGATGCAATTTCTGTGTTTCATCGTCAATTAGAAGGTCAGAGGGATACAGTAAACCTGAAGTGAAGCATCGGAATGTATAACTAGTGTCACAGGAATGGTTCCAATCATAGACATTAGGAGGAGTCAGATTTCTTGTACTTGAGTCGGCATTGTGTATTTAGTATTTAATTCCGATGCAATTTCTGTGTTTCATCGTCAATAAGAAGGTCCAAGTGATACAGTAAACCTAAAGTGAAACATCGAAAACTATAACTAGTGTCACCGGAATGGGTCAAAACATAGACAGTAAGAAGAGTCAGTCTTCTTGTACTTAAGACGGCATTGTGCCCTTTGTATTTAATTCCGATGCAATTTCTGTGTTTCATCGTAAATAAGAAGGTCAGAGGGATACAGTAAACCTGAAGTGAAGCATCGGAATCTGTAACTAGTGTCACAGGAATGGTTCTAAACATAGACAGTAAGAAGAGTCAGTCTTCTTGTACTTAGGTCGGCATTGTGCCTTTTGTATTTAATTCCGATGCAATATCTGTGTTTCATCGTCAATAAGAAGGTCCAAGGGATACAATAAACATATTGTGAAGCATCGCAATCTAAAACTGGACTCACAGGAAATGTTCACAACATAGTCAGAAAGAAGAGACAGTCTTCTTGTACTTAAGTCGGCATTGTGCCTTTTGTATTTAATTCCGATGCAATTCCTGTGTTTCGTCGTCAGTAAGAAGGTCAGAGGGCTACAGTAAACCTGTAGTGAAGCATCGGAATCTATAGCTAGTGTCACAGGAATGGTTCAAAACAGAGACCGTAACAAGAGTCAGTATTCTTGTACTTAAGACGGCATTGTCCCTTTTGTATTTAATTCCGATGCAATTTCTGTGTTTCATCGTCAATAAGAAGGTCCAAGGGACACAGTAAACCTGGAGTGAAGTATCGGAATCTATAACTACTGTCACAGGAATGAATCAAAACATAGTCGGTAAGAAGAATTAGTCATCTTGTACTTAAGTCGGCATTGTGCCTTTTGTATTCAATTCCGAAGCAATTTCTGTGATTCATCGTCAACAAAAAGGTCCAAGGGATACATTAAACCTGAAGTGAAGCATCGGAATCTATAACAAGTGTCACAGGAATGGTTCAATCATAGACAGTAGGAATAGTCAGTCTTCTTGTACTTAAGTCGGCATTGTGCCTTTTCCATTTCATTCCGATGCAATTTCTGTGTTTCATCGTCAATAAGAAGGTCCAAGGGATACAGTAAACCTGGAGTGAAGCATCGGAATCTATAACTAGTGACACAGGAATGGTTCAAAACATAGACAGTAGGATGAGTCAGTCTTCTTGTACATAAGTCGGCATTGTGCCTTTTGTATTTAATTCCGATGCAATTTCTGTGTTTCATCGTCAACAAGGATGTGCAAGGGATACGGTAAACCTGGAGTGAAGCATCGGAATCTATAACTAGTGTCACAGGAATGGTAGAAAACATAGTCAGTAAGAAGAGTCAATCTTCTTGTACTTACGTCGGCATTGTGCCTTTTGCATTTAATTCCGATGCAATTTCTGTGTTTCATCGTCAATAAGAGAGTCCAAGGGATACAGTAAACATGGGAGTGCAGCATCGGAATCTATAACTAGTGTCACAGGAATGGTTCTAAACATAGACAGTAAGTAGAGTCAGTCTTCTTGTACTTAGGTCGGCATTGTGCCTTTTGTATTTAATTCCGATGCAATTTCTGTGTTTCATCGTCTACAAGAAGGTCCATGGGATACATTAAACCTGAAGTGAAGCATCGGAATCTGTAACTAGTGTCACAGGAATGGTTCAAAGCATAGACAGTAGGAAGAGTCCGTCTTCTTGTACTTATGTCGGCATTGTGCATTTTCTATTCAATTCCGATGCAATTTCTGTGTTTCATCGTCAATAAGAAGGTCCAAGGGATACAGTAAACCTGGAGTGAAGCATCGGAGTCTATAAGTAGTATCACAGGAATGGTTCAAAACATAGACAGTAGGAAGAGTCAGTCTTCTTGTACTTAAGTCGGCATTGTGCCTTATGTATTTCATTCCGATGCAATTTCTGTGTTTCATCGACAATAAGAAGGTCTGAGGGATACAGTAAACCTGAAGTGAAGCATCGGAATCTATAACTGGTGTCATAGGAATGGTTCAAACATAGACAGTAAGAAGAGTCAG
The DNA here is from genome assembly GCF_021461395.2 of Schistocerca americana. Taxonomy (NCBI): domain Eukaryota; kingdom Metazoa; phylum Arthropoda; class Insecta; order Orthoptera; family Acrididae; genus Schistocerca; species Schistocerca americana. The sequence continues at coordinate 17,487,835 of NC_060130.1, read as the reverse complement.
TCTTCTTGTACTTAAGTCAGCATCATGCCTTTTGTATTTAATTACGATGCAATTTCTGTGTTTCATCGTCAATAAGAAGGTCCAAGGGATACAGTAAACCTGAAGTGAAGCATCGGAATCTATAACTATTGTCACAGGAATGGTTCAAACATAGACAGTAGGAAGTGTCAGTCTTCTTGTACTTAATCCGGCATTGTGCCATTTGTATTTAATTCCGATGCAATCTCTGTGTTTCATCGTCAATAAGAAGGTCCAAGGGATACAGTAAACCTGAAGTGAAGCATCGGAATCTATAACTAGTGTCACAGGAATGGTTCAAAACATAGACAGTAAGAAGAGTCATTCTTCTTGTACTTAAGTCGGCATTGTGCCTCTTGTGTTTAATTTCGATGCAATTTCTGTGTTTCATCGTCAATAAGAAGGTCCAAGGGATACAGTAAACACAAAGTGAAGCATCGGAATGTAATAGTGCTCTCACCGGAAATGTTCAAATCATAGTAAGTAAGAAGAGTCAGTCTTCTTGTACTTAAGTCGGCATTGTGCCTTTCCTATGTAATTTTGATGCAATTTCTGTGTTTCGTCGTCAATAAGGAGGTCCAAGAGATACAGCAAACATGAAGTGAAGCACCGGAATCTAAAACCGGTCTCTCAGGAAAGGTTCAAAACATAGAGAGTAAGAAGAGCCGGGCATCTTGTATTTGAGTCGGCATTGTGCCTTTTGTATTTAATTCCGATGCAGTTTCTGTGTTTCATCGTCAATAAGAAGGTCAGAGGGAATCAGTAAAACTGAAGTGAAGCATCGGAATCTATAACTAGTGTCACAGGAATGGATAAAACATAGACAGTAGGATGAGTCAGTCTTCTTGTACTTAAGTCGGCATTGTGCCTTTTCAATTTAATTCCGATGCAATGTATGTGTTTCATCGTCTATAAGAAGGTCCAAGGGATACAGTAAACATATAGTGAAGCATCGGAATCTAAAGCTGGTCTCACAGGAAAGGATCAAAGCATAGAGAGTAAGAAGAGCCAGTCATCTTGTATTTGAGTCGGCATTGTGATTTTTGTATTTAATTCCGATGCAATTTCTAAGTTTCATCGCCAATAAGAAGGTCAGAGGGATACAGTAAACCTGAAGTGATGCATCGGAATTTATACCTAGGGTCACAGGAATGGTTAAAAACATGGACAGTAGGATGTGTCAGTCTTCTTGTACTTAAGTCGGCATTGTGCCTTTTGTATTTAATTCCGATGCAAGTTCTGTGTTTCATCGTCAATAAGAAGGTCCAAGTGATACAGTAAACCTAAAGTGAAGCATCGGAATCTATAACTAGTGTCAAAGGAATGGTTCAAAAAATAGACAGTAAGAAGAGTCAGTCTTCTTGTACTTAAGTCGGCATTGTGCCTTTCCTATTTAATTATGGTGCACTTTCTGTGTTTCGTCGTCGATAAGAAGCTCCAAGGGATACAGTAAACATGAAGTGATGCATCGGAATCTATAACTAGTGTCACAGGAATTTTTCAAAACATTGACAGTAAGAAGAGTCAGTCCTCTTGTACTTAAGTCGGCATTGTGCCTTTTGTATTTAATTCCGATGCAATTTCTGTGTTTCATCGTCAATAAGAAGGTCAGAGGGATACAGTAAATCTGAAGTGAAGCATCGGAATGTATAACTAGTGTAACAGGAATGGTTCAAAACATAGACAGTAGTAAGAGTCAGTTTTCTTGTACTTGAGTCGGCATTGTGCCTTTTGTATGTAATTCCGATGCAATTTCTGTGTTTCATCGTCAATAAGAAGGTCCAAGTGATACAGTAAACCTAAAGTGAAGCGTCGGAAACTATAACTAGTGTCACCGGAATGGTTCAAAACATAGACAGTAAGAAGAGTCAGTCTCCTTGTACTTAAGTCGGCATTGTGCCTTTTGTATATAAATTCTGATGCAATTTCTGTGTTTCATCGTAAATAAGGTCAGAGGGATACAGTATACCTGAAGTGAAGCTACAGAATCTGTAACTAGTGTCACAGGAATGGTTCTAAACATAGACAGTAAGAAGAGTCAGTCTTCTTGTACTTAAGACGGCATTGTGCCTTTTGCATTTAATTCCGATGCAATTTCTGTGTTTCATCGTCAATAAGAAGGTCCAAGGAATACAATAAACATATAGTGAAGCATCGGAATCTAAAACTGGTCTCAAGGAAATGTTCACAACATAGTCAGAAAAAGAGGCAGTCTTCTTGTACCTAAGTCAGCATTGTGTCTTTTGTATTTAATTCCGATGGAATTTCTGTGTTTCATCGTCAATAAGACGGTCAGAGGGATACAGTAAACCTGAAGTGAAGCATCGGAATCTATTACTAGTGTCACACGAATGGTTAATAACATTGACAGTAAGAAGAGTCAGTCTTCTTGTACTTAAGTCGGCATTGGGCCTTTTGTATTTAATTCCGATGCAATTTCTGTGTTTCATCGTCAATAAGAAGGTCCAAGTGATACAGTAAACCTAAAGTGAAGTATCGGAATTTATAACTAGTGTCACAGGAATGGTTAAAAACATAGACAGTAAGTACAGTCAGTCTTCTTGTACTTAAGACGCCATTGTGCCTTCCTATGTAATTCCGATGCAATTTCTGTGTTTCGTCGTCAATAAGAAGGTCCAAGGGAAGCAGCAAACCTGAAGTGAAGCATCGGAATCAATAACTAGTGTCACAGGAATGGTTCAAATCATAGACAGTAAGAAGAGTCAGTCCTCTTGTACTTAAGTCGGCATTGTGGATTTTGTATTTAATTCCGATGCAATTTCTGTGTTTCATCGACAATAAGAAGGTCAGAGGGATACAGTAAACCTGAAGTGAAGCATCGGAATCTACACCTAGTGTCACAGGAATGGTTCAAAACATAGACAGTTGGAAGAGTCAGTCTTCTTGTACTTAAGTCGGCATTGTGCCTTCTCTATTTAATTCCGATGCAGTTTCTGTGTTTCGTCGTCAATGAGAGGGTCCAAGGGATACAGTAAACCTGAAGTGAAGCGTCGGAATCTATAACTAGTGTCACAGGAATGGTTCAAAACATAGACAGAAGGATGAGTCAGTCTTCTTGTACGTAAGTCGGCATTGTGCCTGTTGTATTTAATTCCGATGCAATTTCTGTGTTTCATCGTCAATAAGAAGGTCAGAGGGATACAGTAAACCTGAAGTGAAGCATCGGAATCTATAACTAGTGTCACGGAAGTGGTTCAAATTATAGAGATTAGGAAGAGTCAGTCTTCTTATACTTAAGTCGGCACTGTGCCTTTTGTGTTTAATTCCGATGCAATTTCTGTGTTTCATCGTCAATTAGAAGGTCAGAGGGATACAGTAAACCTGAAGTGAAGCATCGGAATGTATAACTAGTGTCACAGGAATGGTTCAAATCATAGACATTAGGAAGAGTCAGATTTCTTGTACTTGAGTCGGCATTGTGTATTTAGTTTCTTAATTCCGATGCAATTTCTGTGTTTCATCGTCAATAAGACGGTCCAAGTGATACAGTAAACCTAAAGTGAAGCATCGAAAACTATAACTAGTGTCACCGGAATGGTTCAAAACATAGACAGTAAGAAGAGTCAGTCTTCTTGTACTTAAGTCGGCATTGTGCCCTTTGTATTTAATTCCGATGCAATTTCTGTGTTTCATCGTAAATAAGAAGGTTAGGGGGATACAGTAAACCTGAAGTGAAGCATCGGAATCTGTAACTAGTGTCACAGGAATGGTTCTAAACATAGACAGTAAGAAGAGTCAGTCTTCTTGTACTTAGGTCGACATTGTGCCTTTTGTATTTAATTCCGATGCAATATCTGTGTTTCATCGTCAATAAGAAGGTCCAAGGGATACAATAAACATATTGTGAAGCATCGGAATCTAAAACTGGACTCACAGGAAATGTTCACAACATAGTCAGAAAGAAGAGACAGTCTTCTTGCTCTTAAGTCGGCATTGTGCCTTTTGTATTTAATTCCGATGCAATTCCTGTGTTTCGTCGTCAGTAAGAAGGTCAGAGGGCTACAGTAAACCTGTAGTGAAGCATCGGAATCCATAGCTAGTGTCACAGGAATGGTTCAAAACAGAGACAGTAACAAGAGTCAGTATTCTTGTACTTAAGACGGCATTGTCCCTTTTGTATTTAATTCCGATTCAATTTCTGTGTTTCATCGTCAATAAGCAGGTCCAAGGGACACAGTAAACCTGGAGTGAAGCATCGGAATCTATAACTAGTGTCACAGGAAAGAATCAAAACATAGTCGGTAAGAAGAATCAGTCATCTTGTACTTCAGTCGGCATTGTGCCTTTTGTATTTAATTCCGAAGCAATTTCTGTGATTCATCGTCAACAAAAAGGTCCAAGGGATACATTAAACCTGAAGTGAAGCATCGGAATCTATAACAAGTGTCACAGGAATGGTTCAATCGTAGACAGCAGGAATAGTCAGTCTTCTTGTACTTAAGTCAGCATTGTGCCTTTTCCATTTCTTTCCGATGCAATTTCTGTGTTTCATCGTCAATAAGAAGGTCCAAGGGATACAGTAAACCTGGAGTGAAGCATCGGAATTTATAACTAGTGTCACAGGAATGGTTCAAAACATAGACAGTAGGAAGAGTCAGTCTTCTTGTACTTAATTCGGCATTGTGCCTTTTGTATTTAATTCCGATGCAATTTCTGTGTTTCATCGTCAACAAGGATGTGCAAGGGATACGGTAAACCTGGAGTGAAGCATCGGAATCTATAACTAGTGTCACAGGAATGGTTCAAAACATAGTCAGTAAGAAGAGTCAATCTTCTTGTACTTAAGTCGGCATTGTGCCTTTTGCATTTAATTCCGATGCAATTTCTGTGTTTCATCGTCAATAAGAGGGTCCAAGGGATACAGTAAACATGGGAGTGAAGCATCGGAATCTATAACTAGTGTCACAGGAATGGTTCAAAACATAGTCAGTAAGAAGAGTCAGTCTTCTTGTACTTAAGTCGGCATTGTGCCTTTTGTATTAAATTCAGATGCAATTTCTGTGTTTCATCGTCAATAAGAAGGTCCAAGGGATACAGTAAACCTGGACTGAAGCATAGGAATCTAAAACTAGTGTCACAGGAATGAATCAACATAGTCGGTAAGAAGAATCAGTCTTCTTGTACTTAAGTCGGCATTGTGCCTTTTGTATTTAATTCCGATGCAATTTCTGTGTTTCATCGTCTACAAGAAGGTCCATGGGATACATTAAACCTGAAGTGAAGCATCGGAATCTGTAACTAGTGTCACAGGAATGGTTCAAAACATAGACAGTAGGAAGAGTCCGTCTTCTTGTACTTATGTCGGCATTGTGCATTTTCTATTCAATTCCGATGCAATTTCTGTGTTTCATCGTCAATAAGAAGGTCCAAGGGATACAGTAAACCTGGAGTGAAGCATCGGAGTCTATAAATAGTGTCACAGGAATGGTTCAAAACATAGACAGTAGGAAGAGTCAGTCTTCTTGTACTTAAGTCGGCATTGTGCCGTTTGTATTTCATTCCGATGCAATGTCTGTGTTTCATCGTCAATACGAAGGTCTGAGGGATACAGTAAACCTGAAGTGAAGCATCGGAATCTATAACTAGTGTCATAGGAATGGTTCAAACATAGACAGTAAGAAGAGTCAGTCTTCTTGTACTTAAGTCAGCATCATGCCTTTTGTATTTAATTACGATGCAATTTCTGTGTTTCATCGTCAATAAGAAGGTCCAAGGGATACAGTAAACCTGAAGTGAAGCATCGGAATCTATAACTAGTGTCACAGGAATGGTTCCAAACATAGTCAGTAAGAAGAGTCAGTCTTCTTGTACTTAAGTCGGCATTGCGCCTTTTGTATTTAATTCCGATGCAATTTCTGTGTTTCATCGTCAATGAGAGGGTCTGAGGGATACAGTAAACCTGAAGTGAAGCATCGGAATCTAAAACTAGTGTCACTGGAATGGTTCAAATCATAGACAGTAGGAAGAGTCAGTCTTCTTGTACTTAAGTCGGCATTGTGCCTTTTCTACTTAATTCCGATGCACTTTCTGTGTTTCATCGTCAATAAGAAGGTCCAAGGGATACAGTAACCCTGAAGTGAAGCATCGGAATCTATAACTAGTGACACAGGATTGGTTGAAATCATAGTAAGTAAGAAGAGTCAGTATTCTTGTACTTAAGTCGCCATTGTCAGTTTTGTATTTAATTCCGATGAAATTTCTGTGCTTCATCGTCAATAAGAAGGTGCAAGGGACACAGTAAACCTGGAGTGAAGCATCGGAATTTTTAACTAGTGTCACAGGAATGGTTCAAAACATAGACAGTAAGAAGAGTCCGTCTTCTTGTACTTTAGTCGGCATTGTGCCTTCTGTATTTAATTCCGATGCAATATCTGTGTTTCATCGTCAATAAGAAGGTCCAAGGGATACAATAAACATATTGTGAAGCATCGCAATCTAAAACTGGACTCACAGGAAATGTTCACAACATAGTCAGAAAGAAGAGACAGTCTTCTTGTACTTAAGTCGGCATTGTGCCTTTTGTATTTAATTCCGATGCAATTCCTGTGTTTCGTCGTCAGTAAGAAGGTCAGAGGGCTACAGTAAACCTGTAGTGAAGCATCGGAATCTATAGCTAGTGTCACAGGAATGGTTCAAAACAGAGACCGTAACAAGAGTCAGTATTCTTGTACTTAAGACGGCATTGTCCCTTTTGTATTTAATTCCGATGCAATTTCTGTGTTTCATCGTCAATAAGAAGGTCCAAGGGACACAGTAAACCTGGAGTGAAGTATCGGAATCTATAACTACTGTCACAGGAATGAATCAAAACATAGTCGGTAAGAAGAATTAGTCATCTTGTACTTAAGTCGGCATTGTGCCTTTTGTATTCAATTCCGAAGCAATTTCTGTGATTCATCGTCAACAAAAAGGTCCAAGGGATACATTAAACCTGAAGTGAAGCATCGGAATCTATAACAAGTGTCACAGGAATGGTTCAATCATAGACAGTAGGAATAGTCAGTCTTCTTGTACTTAAGTCGGCATTGTGCCTTTTCCATTTCATTCCGATGCAATTTCTGTGTTTCATCGTCAATAAGAAGGTCCAAGGGATACAGTAAACCTGGAGTGAAGCATCGGAATCTATAACTAGTGAGACAGGAATGGTTCAAAACATAGACAGTAGGATGAGTCAGTCTTCTTGTACATAAGTCGGCATTGTGCCTTTTGTATTTAATTCCGATGCAATTTCTGTGTTTCATCGTCAACAAGGATGTGCAAGGGATACGGTAAACCTGGAGTGAAGCATCGGAATCTATAACTAGTGTCACAGGAATGGTAGAAAACATAGTCAGTAAGAAGAGTCAATCTTCTTGTACTTACGTCGGCATTGTGCCTTTTGCATTTAATTCCGATGCAATTTCTGTGTTTCATCGTCAATAAGAGAGTCCAAGGGATACAGTAAACATGGGAGTGCAGCATCGGAATCTATAACTAGTGTCACAGGAATGGTTCTAAACATAGACAGTAAGTAGAGTCAGTCTTCTTGTACTTAGGTCGGCATTGTGCCTTTTGTATTTAATTCCGATGCAATTTCTGTGTTTCATCGTCTACAAGAAGGTCCATGGGATACATTAAACCTGAAGTGAAGCATCGGAATCTGTAACTAGTGTCACAGGAATGGTTCAAAGCATAGACAGTAGGAAGAGTCCGTCTTCTTGTACTTATGTCGGCATTGTGCATTTTCTATTCAATTCCGATGCAATTTCTGTGTTTCATCGTCAATAAGAAGGTCCAAGGGATACAGTAAACCTGGAGTGAAGCATCGGAGTCTATAAGTAGTATCACAGGAATGGTTCAAAACATAGACAGTAGGAAGAGTCAGTCTTCTTGTACTTAAGTCGGCATTGTGCCTTATGTATTTCATTCCGATGCAATTTCTGTGTTTCATCGACAATAAGAAGGTCTGAGGGATACAGTAAACCTGAAGTGAAGCATCGGAATCTATAACTGGTGTCATAGGAATGGTTCAAACATAGACAGTAAGAAGAGTCAGTCTTCTTGTACTTAAGTCAGCATCATGCCTTTTGTATTTAATTACGATGCAATTTCTGTGTTTCATCGTCAATAAGAAGGTCCAAGGGATACAGTAAACCTGAAGTGAAGCATCGGAATCTATAACTATTGTCACAGGAATGGTTCAAACATAGACAGTAGGAAGTGTCAGTCTTCTTGTACTTAATCCGGCATTGTGCCATTTGTATTTAATTCCGATGCAATCTCTGTGTTTCATCGTCAATAAGAAGGTCCAAGGGATACAGTAAACCTGAAGTGAAGCATCGGAATCTATAACTAGTGTCACAGGAATGGTTCAAAACATAGACAGTAAGAAGAGTCATTCTTCTTGTACTTAAGTCGGCATTGTGCCTCTTGTGTTTAATTTCGATGCAATTTCTGTGTTTCATCGTCAATAAGAAGGTCCAAGGGATACAGTAAACACAAAGTGAAGCATCGGAATGTAATAGTGCTCTCACCGGAAATGTTCAAATCATAGTAAGTAAGAAGAGTCAGTCTTCTTGTACTTAAGTCGGCATTGTGCCTTTCCTATGTAATTTTGATGCAATTTCTGTGTTTCGTCGTCAATAAGGAGGTCCAAGAGATACAGCAAACATGAAGTGAAGCACCGGAATCTAAAACCGGTCTCTCAGGAAAGGTTCAAAACATAGAGAGTAAGAAGAGCCGGGCATCTTGTATTTGAGTCGGCATTGTGCCTTTTGTATTTAATTCCGATGCAGTTTCTGTGTTTCATCGTCAATAAGAAGGTCAGAGGGAATCAGTAAAACTGAAGTGAAGCATCGGAATCTATAACTAGTGTCACAGGAATGGATAAAACATAGACAGTAGGATGAGTCAGTCTTCTTGTACTTAAGTCGGCATTGTGCCTTTTCAATTTAATTCCGATGCAATGTATGTGTTTCATCGTCTATAAGAAGGTCCAAGGGATACAGTAAACATATAGTGAAGCATCGGAATCTAAAGCTGGTCTCACAGGAAAGGATCAAAGCATAGAGAGTAAGAAGAGCCAGTCATCTTGTATTTGAGTCGGCATTGTGATTTTTGTATTTAATTCCGATGCAATTTCTAAGTTTCATCGCCAATAAGAAGGTCAGAGGGATACAGTAAACCTGAAGTGATGCATCGGAATTTATACCTAGGGTCACAGGAATGGTTAAAAACATGGACAGTAGGATGAGTCAGTCTTCTTGTACTTAAGTCGGCATTGTGCCTTTTGTATTTAATTCCGATGCAAGTTCTGTGTTTCATCGTCAATAAGAAGGTCCAAGTGATACAGTAAACCTAAAGTGAAGCATCGGAATCTATAACTAGTGTCAAAGGAATGGTTCAAAAAATAGACAGTAAGAAGAGTCAGTCTTCTTGTACTTAAGTCGGCATTGTGCCTTTCCTATTTAATTATGGTGCACTTTCTGTGTTTCGTCGTCGATAAGAAGCTCCAAGGGATACAGTAAACATGAAGTGATGCATCGGAATCTATAACTAGTGTCACAGGAATTTTTCAAAACATTGACAGTAAGAAGAGTCAGTCCTCTTGTACTTAAGTCGGCATTGTGCCTTTTGTATTTAATTCCGATGCAATTTCTGTGTTTCATCGTCAATAAGAAGGTCAGAGGGATACAGTAAATCTGAAGTGAAGCATCGGAATGTATAACTAGTGTAACAGGAATGGTTCAAAACATAGACAGTAGTAAGAGTCAGTTTTCTTGTACTTGAGTCGGCATTGTGCCTTTTGTATGTAATTCCGATGCAATTTCTGTGTTTCATCGTCAATAAGAAGGTCCAAGTGATACAGTAAACCTAAAGTGAAGCGTCGGAAACTATAACTAGTGTCACCGGAATGGTTCAAAACATAGACAGTAAGAAGAGTCAGTCTCCTTGTACTTAAGTCGGCATTGTGCCTTTTGTATATAAATTCTGATGCAATTTCTGTGTTTCATCGTAAATAAGGTCAGAGGGATACAGTATACCTGAAGTGAAGCTACAGAATCTGTAACTAGTGTCACAGGAATGGTTCTAAACATAGACAGTAAGAAGAGTCAGTCTTCTTGTACTTAAGACGGCATTGTGCCTTTTGCATTTAATTCCGATGCAATTTCTGTGTTTCATCGTCAATAAGAAGGTCCAAGGAATACAATAAACATATAGTGAAGCATCGGAATCTAAAACTGGTCTCAAGGAAATGTTCACAACATAGTCAGAAAAAGAGGCAGTCTTCTTGTACCTAAGTCAGCATTGTGTCTTTTGTATTTAATTCCGATGGAATTTCTGTGTTTCATCGTCAATAAGACGGTCAGAGGGATACAGTAAACCTGAAGTGAAGCATCGGAATCTATTACTAGTGTCACACGAATGGTTAATAACATTGACAGTAAGAAGAGTCAGTCTTCTTGTACTTAAGTCGGCATTGGGCCTTTTGTATTTAATTCCGATGCAATTTCTGTGTTTCATCGTCAATAAGAAGGTCCAAGTGATACAGTAAACCTAAAGTGAAGTATCGGAATTTATAACTAGTGTCACAGGAATGGTTAAAAACATAGACAGTAAGTACAGTCAGTCTTCTTGTACTTAAGACGCCATTGTGCCTTCCTATGTAATTCCGATGCAATTTCTGTGTTTCGTCGTCAATAAGAAGGTCCAAGGGAAGCAGCAAACCTGAAGTGAAGCATCGGAATCAATAACTAGTGTCACAGGAATGGTTCAAATCATAGACAGTAAGAAGAGTCAGTCCTCTTGTACTTAAGTCGGCATTGTGGATTTTGTATTTAATTCCGATGCAATTTCTGTGTTTCATCGACAATAAGAAGGTCAGAGGGATACAGTAAACCTGAAGTGAAGCATCGGAATCTACACCTAGTGTCACAGGAATGGTTCAAAACATAGACAGTTGGAAGAGTCAGTCTTCTTGTACTTAAGTCGGCATTGTGCCTTCTCTATTTAATTCCGATGCAGTTTCTGTGTTTCGTCGTCAATGAGAGGGTCCAAGGGATACAGTAAACCTGAAGTGAAGCGTCGGAATCTATAACTAGTGTCACAGGAATGGTTCAAAACATAGACAGAAGGATGAGTCAGTCTTCTTGTACGTAAGTCGGCATTGTGCCTGTTGTATTTAATTCCGATGCAATTTCTGTGTTTCATCGTCAATAAGAAGGTCAGAGGGATACAGTAAACCTGAAGTGAAGCATCGGAATCTATAACTAGTGTCACGGAAGTGGTTCAAATTATAGAGATTAGGAAGAGTCAGTCTTCTTATACTTAAGTCGGCACTGTGCCTTTTGTGTTTAATTCCGATGCAATTTCTGTGTTTCATCGTCAATTAGAAGGTCAGAGGGATACAGTAAACCTGAAGTGAAGCATCGGAATGTATAACTAGTGTCACAGGAATGGTTCAAATCATAGACATTAGGAAGAGTCAGATTTCTTGTACTTGAGTCGGCATTGTGTATTTAGTTTCTTAATTCCGATGCAATTTCTGTGTTTCATCGTCAATAAGACGGTCCAAGTGATACAGTAAACCTAAAGTGAAGCATCGAAAACTATAACTAGTGTCACCGGAATGGTTCAAAACATAGACAGTAAGAAGAGTCAGTCTTCTTGTACTTAAGTCGGCATTGTGCCCTTTGTATTTAATTCCGATGCAATTTCTGTGTTTCATCGTAAATAAGAAGGTTAGGGGGATACAGTAAACCTGAAGTGAAGCATCGGAATCTGTAACTAGTGTCACAGGAATGGTTCTAAACATAGACAGTAAGAAGAGTCAGTCTTCTTGTACTTAGGTCGACATTGTGCCTTTTGTATTTAATTCCGATGCAATATCTGTGTTTCATCGTCAATAAGAAGGTCCAAGGGATACAATAAACATATTGTGAAGCATCGGAATCTAAAACTGGACTCACAGGAAATGTTCACAACATAGTCAGAAAGAAGAGACAGTCTTCTTGCTCTTAAGTCGGCATTGTGCCTTTTGTATTTAATTCCGATGCAATTCCTGTGTTTCGTCGTCAGTAAGAAGGTCAGAGGGCTACAGTAAACCTGTAGTGAAGCATCGGAATCCATAGCTAGTGTCACAGGAATGGTTCAAAACAGAGACAGTAACAAGAGTCAGTATTCTTGTACTTAAGACGGCATTGTCCCTTTTGTATTTAATTCCGATTCAATTTCTGTGTTTCATCGTCAATAAGCAGGTCCAAGGGACACAGTAAACCTGGAGTGAAGCATCGGAATCTATAACTAGTGTCACAGGAAAGAATCAAAACATAGTCGGTAAGAAGAATCAGTCATCTTGTACTTCAGTCGGCATTGTGCCTTTTGTATTTAATTCCGAAGCAATTTCTGTGATTCATCGTCAACAAAAAGGTCCAAGGGATACATTAAACCTGAAGTGAAGCATCGGAATCTATAACAAGTGTCACAGGAATGGTTCAATCGTAGACAGCAGGAATAGTCAGTCTTCTTGTACTTAAGTCAGCATTGTGCCTTTTCCATTTCTTTCCGATGCAATTTCTGTGTTTCATCGTCAATAAGAAGGTCCAAGGGATACAGTAAACCTGGAGTGAAGCATCGGAATTTATAACTAGTGTCACAGGAATGGTTCAAAACATAGACAGTAGGAAGAGTCAGTCTTCTTGTACTTAATTCGGCATTGTGCCTTTTGTATTTAATTCCGATGCAATTTCTGTGTTTCATCGTCAACAAGGATGTGCAAGGGATACGGTAAACCTGGAGTGAAGCATCGGAATCTATAACTAGTGTCACAGGAATGGTTCAAAACATAGTCAGTAAGAAGAGTCAATCTTCTTGTACTTAAGTCGGCATTGTGCCTTTTGCATTTAATTCCGATGCAATTTCTGTGTTTCATCGTCAATAAGAGGGTCCAAGGGATACAGTAAACATGGGAGTGAAGCATCGGAATCTATAACTAGTGTCACAGGAATGGTTCAAAACATAGTCAGTAAGAAGAGTCAGTCTTCTTGTACTTAAGTCGGCATTGTGCCTTTTGTATTAAATTCAGATGCAATTTCTGTGTTTCATCGTCAATAAGAAGGTCCAAGGGATACAGTAAACCTGGACTGAAGCATAGGAATCTAAAACTAGTGTCACAGGAATGAATCAACATAGTCGGTAAGAAGAATCAGTCTTCTTGTACTTAAGTCGGCATTGTGCCTTTTGTATTTAATTCCGATGCAATTTCTGTGTTTCATCGTCTACAAGAAGGTCCATGGGATACATTAAACCTGAAGTGAAGCATCGGAATCTGTAACTAGTGTCACAGGAATGGTTCAAAACATAGACAGTAGGAAGAGTCCGTCTTCTTGTACTTATGTCGGCATTGTGCATTTTCTATTCAATTCCGATGCAATTTCTGTGTTTCATCGTCAATAAGAAGGTCCAAGGGATACAGTAAACCTGGAGTGAAGCATCGGAGTCTATAAATAGTGTCACAGGAATGGTTCAAAACATAGACAGTAGGAAGAGTCAGTCTTCTTGTACTTAAGTCGGCATTGTGCCTTTTGTATTTCATTCCGATGCAATGTCTGTGTTTCATCGTCAATACGAAGGTCTGAGGGATACAGTAAACCTGAAGTGAAGCATCGGAATCTATAACTAGTGTCATAGGAATGGTTCAAACATAGACAGTAAGAAGAGTCAGTCTTCTTGTACTTAAGTCAGCATCATGCCTTTTGTATTTAATTACGATGCAATTTCTGTGTTTCATCGTCAATAAGAAGGTCCAAGGGATACAGTAAACCTGAAGTGAAGCATCGGAATCTATAACTAGTGTCACAGGAATGGTTCCAAACATAGTCAGTAAGAAGAGTCAGTCTTCTTGTACTTAAGTCGGCATTGCGCCTTTTGTATTTAATTCCGATGCAATTTCTGTGTTTCATCGTCAATGAGAGGGTCTGAGGGATACAGTAAACCTGAAGTGAAGCATCGGAATCTAAAACTAGTGTCACTGGAATGGTTCAAATCATAGACAGTAGGAAGAGTCAGTCTTCTTGTACTTAAGTCGGCATTGTGCCTTTTCTACTTAATTCCGATGCACTTTCTGTGTTTCATCGTCAATAAGAAGGTCCAAGGGATACAGTAACCCTGAAGTGAAGCATCGGAATCTATAACTAGTGACACAGGATTGGTTGAAATCATAGTAAGTAAGAAGAGTCAGTATTCTTGTACTTAAGTCGCCATTGTCAGTTTTGTATTTAATTCCGATGAAATTTCTGTGCTTCATCGTCAATAAGAAGGTGCAAGGGACACAGTAAACCTGGAGTGAAGCATCGGAATTTTTAACTAGTGTCACAGGAATGGTTCAAAACATAGACAGTAAGAAGAGTCCGTCTTCTTGTACTTTAGTCGGCATTGTGCCTTCTGTATTTAATTCCGATACCATTTCTGGGTTTCATCGTCAATAAGAAGGTCCAAGGGATACAGTAAACCTGAAGTGAAGCATCGGAATCTATAACTAGTGACACAGGATTGGTTGTAATCATAGTCAGTAAGAAGAGTCAGTATTATTGTACTTAAGTCGGCATTGTCCCTTTCGTATTTAATTCAGATGCAATTTCTGTGTTTCATCGTCAATAAGATGGTCCAAGGGATACAGTAAACCTGAAGTGAAGCATCGGAATCTGTAACTAGCGTCTCAGCGATGGTTAAAAACATAGACAGTAAGAAGAGTCAGTATTCTTGTACTTAAGTCGGCATTGTGCCTTTTGTATTTAATTCCGATGCAATTTCTGTGTTTCATCGTCAATAAGAAGGTCCAAGGGATATAGTAAACCTGAAGTGAAGCATCGGAATCTGTAACTAGTGACACAGGATTGGTTGAAATCATAGACAGTAAGAAGAGTCAGTATTCTTGTACTTAAGTCGGCATTGTGCCTTTTGTATTTAATTCAGATGCAATTTCTATGTTTCATCGTCAATAAGAAGGTCCAAGAGATACAGTAAACCGGGAGTGAAGCATCGGAATCTATAACTAGTGTCCCAGGAATGGTTCAAAACATAGTCAATAAGAAGAGTCAGTCTTCTTGTACTTAAGTCGGCATTGTGCCTTTTGTATTTAATTCCGATGCAATTTCTGTGTTTCATCGTCAATAAGAAGGTCAGAGGGATACAGTAAACCTGAAGTTAAGCATCGGAATCTATAACTACTGTCACAGGAATGGTTCAAAACATAGACAGTAAGAAGAGTCAGTCTTCTTGTACTTAAGTCGGCATTGTGCCTTTTGTATTTAATTAAGATGCAATATCTGTGTTTCATCGTCAGTAAGAAGGTCAGAGGGATACAGTAAACCTGAAGTGAAGCATCGGAATCTGTAACTACTGTCACAGGAATGGTTCAAAACATAGACAGTAAGAAGAGTCAGTCTTCTTGTACCTAAGTCGGTATTGTGCCTTTTCTATATAATTCCGATGCAATTTCTGTGTTTCATCGTCAATAACAAGGTCAGAGGGATACAGTGAACTTGAAGTGAAGCATCGCAATCCATAACTAGTGTCACAGGAATGGTTCAAAACACAGACAGTAAGAAGAGTCAGTCATCTTGTGCCTAAGTCGGCATTGTGCCTTTTGTATTCAATTAAGATGCAATTTCTGTGTTTCATCGTCAATACGACGGTCAGGGGGATACAGTAAATCTGAAGTGAAGCATCGGAATCTATAACTAGTGTCGCACGAATGGTTCAAAACAGAGACAGTAAGAAGAGTCAGTCTTCTTGTACTTAAGTCGCCATTGTGCCTTTTGTATATAATTCCGATGCAATTTCTGTGTTTCATCGTCAATACGAAGGTCCAAGGGACACAGTAAACCTGGAATGAAGCATCGGAATCTATAACTAGTTTCACAGGAATGGTTCAAAGCATAGACAGTTAGAAGAGTCAGTCATCTTGTACTTAAGTCGGAACGTGCCTTTTGTATTTAATTCCAATGCAATTTCTGTGTTTCGTCGTCAATAAGAGGGTCACAGGGATACAGTAAACCTGAAGTGAAGCATCGAAAACTATAACTAGTGTCACAGGAATGGTTCAAAACATAGTCAGTAAGAAGAGTCAGTATTCTGGTAGTTAAGTCGGCATTGTGCCTTTTGAATTTAATTCCGATGCAATTTCTGTGTTTCATCGTCAATAAGAAGGTCAGATGGATACAGTAAACCTGGAGTGAAGCATCGGAATGTAAGACTAGTGCTACAGTAATGGTTCAAAACATAGACAGTAAGAAGAGTCGGTCTTCTTGCACTTAACTCGCCATTGTGCCATTTGTATTTAATTCCGATGCAATTTCTGTGTTTCGTCGTCAATAAGAGGGTCAGAGGGATACAGTAATTCTGAATTGAAGCATCGGAAACTATAACTAGTGTCACAGGAATGGTTCAAAACATAGTCAGTAAGAAGAGTCAGTCTTCTTGTAGTTAAGTCGGCATTGTGCCTTTTGTATTTAATTCCGATGCAATTTCTGTGTTTCATCGTCAATAAGAAGGTCCAAGGGATACAGTAAACCGGGAGTGAAGCATCGGAATCTATAACTAGTGTCACAGGAATGGTTCAAAACATAGTCAATAGGAAGAGTCAGTCTTCTTGTACTTAAGTCGGCATTGTGCCTTTTGTATTTAATTCCGATGCAATTTCTGTGTTTCATCGTCAATAAGAAGGTCAGAGGGATACAGAAAAACCTGAAGTTAAGCATCGGAATCTATAACTACTGTCACAGGAATGGTTCAAATCATAGACAGTAAGAAGAGTCAGTCTTCCTGTACATAAGTCGGCATTGTGCCTTTTGCACTTAATTAAGATGCAATTTCTGTGTTTCATCGTCAGTAAGAATGTCTGAGGGATACAGTAAACCTGAAGTCAAGCTTCGGAATCTATAACTAGTGTCACAGGAATGGTTCAAAACATAGACAGTAAGAAGAGTCATTCTTCTTGTACCTAAGTCGGCATTGTGCCTTTTCTATATAATTGCGATGCAATTTCTGTGTTTCATCGTCTATAAGAAGGTCAGAGGGATACAGTTAATCTAAAGTGTAGCATCGGAATCCATAACTAGTGTCACAGGAATGGTTCAATACACAGACAGTAAGAAGAGTCAGTCATCTTGTGCCTAAGTCGGCATTGTGAATTTTGTATTCAATTAAGATGCAATTTCTGTGTTTCATTGTCAATAAGGAGGTCAGATGGATACAGTAAACCTGGAGTGAAGCATCGGAATGTAAGACTAGTGTCACAGTAATGGTTCAAAACATAGACAGTAAGAAGAGTCGGTCTTCTTGTACTTAACTCGCCATTGTGCCTTTTGTATTTAATTCCGATGCATTTTCTAAGTTCATCGTCAATACGACGGTCAGGGGGATAAAGTAAATCTGAAGTGAAGTAACGGAATCTATAACTAGTGTCACAGGAATGGTTCAAAACATAGACAGTAAGAAGAGTCAGTCTTCTTGTACGTAAGTCGGCATTGTGCCTTTTTTATATAATTCCGATGCAATTTCTGTGTTTCATCGTCAATAAGAAGGTCCAAGGGACACAGTAAACCTTGAGTGAAGCATCGGAATCTATAACTAGTTTCACAGGAATGGTTCAAAACATAGACAGGAAGAAGAGTCAATCATCTTGTACTTAAGTCGGAATGTGCCTTTGGTATTTAATTCCGATGCAATTTCTGTGTTTCATCGTCAATAAGAGGGTCAGAGGGATACAGTAAACCTGAAGTAAAGCATATGAAACTATAACTAGTGTCACAGGAATGGTTCAAAACATAGTCAGTAAGAAGAGTCAGTCTTCTTGTAGTTAAGTCGGCATTGTGCCTTTTGTATTTAATTCCGATGCAATTTCTGTGTTTCATCGTCAATAAGAAGGTCCAAGGGATACAGTAAACCGGGAGTGAAGCATCGGAATCTATAACTAGTGTCACAGGAATGGTTCAAAGCATTGACAGGAAGAAGAGCCAGTCGTCTTGTACTTGAGTCGGCATTGTGCCTTTTGTATTTAATTCCGATGCATTTTCTGTGTTCATCGTCAAATACGACGGTCAGGGGAATACAGTAAATCTGAAGTGAAGCATCGGAATCTATAACTAGTGTCACAGGAATGGTTCAAAACATAGACAGTAAGAAGAGTCAGTCTTCTTGTACTTAAGTCGGCATTGTGCCTTTTGTATTTAATTCCGATGCAATTTCTGTGTTTCATCGTCAATAAGAAGGTCCAAGGGACACAGTAAACCTGGAGCGAAGCATCGGAATCTATAACTAGTTTCACAGGAATGGTTCAAAACATAGACAGTAAGAAGAGTCAGTCATCTTGTACTTAAGTCGGAATGTGCCTTTTGTATTTACTTTCAATGCAATTTCTGTGTTTCATAGTCAATAAGAGGGTCAGAGGGATACAGTAAACCTGAAGTGAAGCATCGGAAACTATAACTAGTGTCACAGGAATGGTTCAAACATAGTCAGCAAGAAGAGTCAGTCTTCTTGTAGTTACGTCGGCATTGTGCCTTTTGTATTTAATTCCGATGCAATTTCTGTGTTTCATCGTCAATAAGAAGGTCCAAGGGATATAGTGAACCTGAAGTGAAGCATCGGAATCTATAACTAGTGACACAGGATTGGTTGAAATCATAGACAGTAAGAAGAGTCAGTATTCTTGTACTTAAGTCGGCATTGTCCCTTTTGTATTTAATTCAGATGCAATTTCTGTGTTTCATCGTCAATAAGAAGGTCCAAGGGATACAGTAAACCGGGAGTGAAGCATCGGAATCTATAACTAGTGTCCCAGGAATGGTTCAAAACATAGTCAATAAGAAGAGCCAGTCTTCTTGTACTTAAGTCGGCATTGTGCCTTTTGTATTTAATTCCGATGCAATTTCTGTCTTTCATCGTCAATAAGAAGGTCAGAGATATACAGTAAACCTGAAGTTAAGCATCGGAATCTATAACTACTGTCACAGGAATGGTTCAAAACATAGACAGTAAGAAGAGTCAGTCTTCTTGTACTTAAGTCGGCATTGTGCCTTTTGTATTTAATTAAGATGCAATATCTGTGTTTCATCGTCAGTAAGAAGGTCAGAGGGACACAGTAAACCTGAAGTGAAGCATCGGAATCTGTAACTACTGTCACAGGAATGGTTCAAAACATAGACAGTAAGAAGAGTCAGTCTTCTTGTACCTAAGTCGGCATTGTGCCTTTTCTATATAATTCCGATGCAATTTCTGTGTTTCATCGTCAATAACAAGGTCAGAGGGATACAGTGAACTTGAAGTGAAGCATCGGAATCCATAACTAGTGTCACAGGAATGGTTCAAAACACAGACAGTAAGAAGAGTCAGTCATCTTGTGCCTAAGTCGGCATTGTGCCTTTTGTATTCAATTAAGATGCAATTTCTGTGTTTCATCGTCAATACGACGGTCAGGGGGATACAGTAAATCTGAAGTGAAGCATCGGAATCTGTAACTGGTGTCGCACGAATGGTTCAAAACAGAGACAGTAAGAAGAGTCAGTCTTCTTGTACTTAAGTCGGCATTGTGCCTTTTGTATTTAATTCCGATGCAATTTCTGTGTTTCATCGTCAATACGAAGGTCCAAGGGACACAGTAAACCTGGAATGAAGCATCGGAATCTATAACTAGTTTCACAGGAATGGTTCAAAGCATAGACAGTTAGAAGAGACAGTCATCTTGTACTTAAGTCGGAATGTGCCTTTTGTATTTAATTCCAATGCAATTTCTGTGTTTCGTCGTCAATAAGAGGGTCACAGGGATACAGTTAACCTGAAGTGAAGCATCGGAAACTATAACTAGTGTCACAGGAATGGTTCAAAACATAATCAGTAAGAAGAGTCATTCTTCTTGTAGTTAAGTCGGCATTGTGCCTTTTGTATTTAATTCCGATGCAATTTCTGTGTTTCATCGTCAATAAGAAGGTCCAAGGGATACAGTAAACCGTGAGTGAAGCATCGGAATCTATAACTAGTGTCCCAGGAATGGTTCAAAACATAGTCAATAAGAAGAGTCAGTCTTCTTGTACTTAAGTCGGCATTGTGCCTTTTGTATTTAATTCCGATGCAATTTCCGTGTTTCATCGTCAATAAGAAGGTCAGAGGGATACAGTAAACCTGAAGTGAAGCATCGGAATCTGTAACTACTGTCACAGGAATGGTTCAAAACATAGACAGTAAGAAGAGTCAGTCTTCTTGTACCTAAGTCGGCATTGTGCCTTTTCTATATAATTCCGATGCAATTTCTGTGTTTCATCGTCAATAACAAGGTCAGAGGGATACAGTGAACTTGAAGTGAAGCATCGGAATCCATAACTAGTGTCACAGGAATGGTTCAAAACACAGACAGTAAGAAGAGTCAGTCAACTTGTGCCTAAGTCGGCATTGTGCCTTTTGTATTCAATTAAGATGCAATTTCTGAATTTCATCGTCAATACGACGGTCAGGGGGATACAGTAAATCTGAAGTGAAGCATCGGAATCTATAACTAGTGTCGCACGAATGGTTCAAAACAGAGACAGTAAGAAGAGTCAGTCTTCTTGTACTTAAGTCGGCATTGTACGTTTTGTATTTAATTCCGATGCAATTTCTGTGTTTCATCGTCAATACGAAGGTACAAGGGACACAGTAAACCTTGAATGAAGCATCGGAAACTATAACTAGTGTCACAGGAATGGTTCAAAACATAGTCAGTAAGAAGAGTCAGTATTCTTGTAGGTAAGTCGGCATTGTGCCTTTTGAATTTAATTCCGATGCAATTTCTGTGTTTCATCGTCAATAAGAAGGTCAGATGGATACAGTAAACCTGGAGTGAAGCATCGGAATGTAAGACTAGTGCCACAGTAATGGTTAAAAACATAGACAGTAAGAATAGTCGGTCTTCTTGTACTTAACTCGCCATTGTGCCTTTTGTATTTAATTCCGATGCAATTTCTGTGTTTCGTCGTCAATAAGAGGGGCAGAGGGATACAGTAAACCTGAATTGAAGCATCGGAAACTATAACTAGTGTCACAGGAATGGTTCAAACCATAGTCAGTAAGAAGAGTCAGACTTCTTGTAGTTAAGTCGGCATTGTGCCTTTTGTATTTAATTCCGATGCAATTTCTGTGTTTCATCGTCAATAAGAAGGTCCAAGGGATACAGAAAACCGGGAGTAAAGCATCGGAATCTATAACTAGTGTCACAGGAATGGTTCGAAACATAGTCAATAAGAAGAGTCAGTCTTCTTGTACTTAAGTCGGCATTGTGCCTTTTGTATTTAATTCCGATGCAATTTCTGTGTTTCATCGTCAATAAGAAGGTCAGAGGGATACAGTATACCTGAAGTTAAGCATCGGAATCTATAACTACTGTCACAGGAATGGTTCAAAACGTAGACAGTAAGAAGAGTCAGTCTTCTTGTACTTAAGTCGGCATTGAGCCTTTTGTAATTAATTAAGATGCAATTTCTGTGTTTCTTCGTCAGTAAGAAGGTCAGAGGGATACAGTAAACCTGGAGTGAAGCATCGGAATCTATAACTAGTGTCACAGGAATGGTTCAAAACATAGGCAGCGCGAAGAGTCAGTCTTTTTGTACCTAAGTTGGCATTGTGCCTTTTCTATATACTTCCGATGCAATTTCTGTGTTTCATCGTCAATAAGAAGGTCAGAGGGATACAGTGAACCTGAAGTGAAGCATCGGAATCTATAACTAGTGTCACAGGAATGGTTCAAAACATAGACAGTAAGAAGAGTCAGTCATCTTGTGCCTAAGTCGGCATTGTGCCTTTTGTATTCAATTAATATGCAATTTCTGTGTTTCATTGTCAATAAGGAGGTCAGATGGATACAGTAAACCTGGTGTGAAGCATCGGAATGTAAGACTAGTGTCACAGTAATGGTTCAAAGCATAGACAGTAAGAAGAGTCGGTCTTCTTGTACTTAACTCGCCATTGTGCCTTTTGTATTTAATTCCGATGCAATTTCTGTGTTTCATCGTCAATAAGAAGGTCAGCTGGATACAGTAAACCTGAAGTGAAGCATCTGAATCTATAACTAGTGTCACAGGAATGGTTCAATGCATTGAGAGGAAGAAGAGCCAGTCGTCTTGTACTTGAGTCGGCATTGTGCCTTTCGTATTTAATTCCGATGCATTTTCTGTGTTCATCGTCAATACGACGGTCAGGGGGATACAGTAAATCTGAAGTGAAGCATCGGAATCTATAACTAGTGTCACAGGAATGGTTCAATGCATTGAGAGGAAGAAGAGCCAGTCGTCTTGTACTTGAGTCGGCATTGTGCCTTTTGCATTTAATTCCGATGCATTTTCTGTGTTCATCGTCAATACGACGGTCAGGGGGATACAGTAAATCTGAAGTGAAGCATCGGAATCTATAACTAGTGTCACAGGAATGGTTCAAAACATAGACAGTAAGAAGAGTCGGTCTTCTTGTACTTAACTCGCCATTGTGCCTTTTGTATTTAATTCCGATGCAATTTCTGTGTTTCGTCGTCAATAAGAGGGGCAGAGGGATACAGTAAACCTGAATTGAAGCATCGGAAACTATAACTAGTGTCACAGGAATGGTTCAAAACATAGTCAGTAAGAAGAGTCAGTCTTCTTGTAGTTAAGTCGGCATTGTGCCTTTTGTATTTAATTCCGATGCAATTTCTGTGTTTCATCGTCAATAAGAAGGTCCAAGGGATACAGTAAACAGGGAGTGAAGCATCGGAATCTATAACTAGTGTCACAGGAATGGTTCAAAACATAGTCAATAAGAAGAGTCAGTCTTCTTGTACCTAAGTCGGCATTGTACCTTTTCCATATACATCCGATGCAATTTCTGTGTTTCATCGTCAATAAGAAGGTCAGAGGGATACAGTGAACCTGAAGTGAAGCATCGGAATCCATAACTAGTGTCACAGGAATGGTTCAAAACACAGACAGTAAGAAGAGTCAGTCATCTTGTGCCTAAGTCGGCATTGTGCCTTTTGTATTCAATTAAGATGCAATTTCTGTGTTTCATTGTCAATAAGGAGGTCAGATGGATACAGTAAACCTGGAGTGAAGCATCGGAATGTAAGACTAGTGTAACAGTAGTGGTTCAAAACATAGACAGTAAGAAGAGTCGGTCTTCTTGTACTTAACTCGCCATTGTGCCTTTTGTATTTATTTCCGATGCAATTTCTGTGTTTCATCGTCAATAAGGGGGTCAGAGGGATACAGTAAACCTGAAGTGAAGCATATGAAACTATAACTAGTGTCACAGGAATGGTTCAAAACATAGTCAGTAAGAAGAGTCAGTCTTCTTGTAGTTAAGTCGGCATTGTGCCTTTTGTATTTAATACCGATGCAATTTCTGTAATTCATCGTCAATAAGAAGGTCCAAGGGATACAGTAAACCGGGAGTGAAGCATCGGAATCTATAACTAGTGTCACAGGAATGGTTCAAGGCATTGACAGGAAGAAGAGCCAGTCGTCTTGTACTTGAGTCGGCATTGTGCCTTTTGTATTTAATTCCGATGCATTTTCTATGTTCATCGTCAATACGACGGTCAGGGGGATACAGTAAATCTGAAGTGAAGCATCGGAATCTATAACTAGTGTCACAGGAATGGTTCAAAACATAGACAGTAAGAAGAGTCAGTCTTCTTGAACTTAAGTCGGCATTATGCCTTTTGTATTTAATTCCGATGCAATTTCTGTGTTTCATCGTCAATAAGAAGGTCCAAGTGTCACAGTAAACCTGGAGTGAAGCATCGGAATCTATAATTAGTTTCACAGGAATGGTTCAAAACATAGACAGTAAGAAGAGTCAGTCATCTTGTACTTAAGTCGGAATGTGCCTTTTGTATTTAATTTCAATGCAATTTCTGTGTTTCATAGTCAATAAGAGGGTCAGAGGGATACAGTAAACCTGAAGTGAAGCATCGGAAACTATAACTAGTGTCAGAGGAATGGTTCAAAACATAGTCAGCAAGAAGAGTCAGTCTTCTTGTAATTACGTCGGCATTGTGCCTTTTGTATTTAATTCCGATGCAATTTCTGTGTTTCATCGTCAATAAGAAGGTCCAAGGGATACAGTAAACCGGGAGTGAAGCATCGGAATCTATAACTAGTGTCCCAGGAATGGTTCAAAACATAGTCAATAAGAAGAGTCAGTCTTCTTGTACTTAAGTCGGCATTGTGCCTTTTGTATTTAATTCCGATGCAATTTCTGTGTTTCATCGTCAATAAGAAGGTCAGAGGGATACAGTAAACCTGAAGTGAAGCATCGGAATCTGTAACTACTGTCACAGGAATGGTTCAAAGCATAGACAGTAAGAAGAGTCAGTCTTCTTGTACCTAAGTCGGCATTGTGCCTTTTCTATATAATTCCGATGCAATTTCTGTGTTTCATCGTCAATAACAAGGTCAGAGGGATACAGTGAACTTGAAGTGAAGCATCGGAATCCATAACTAGTGTCACAGGAATGGTTCAAAACACAGACAGTAAGAAGAGTCAGTCAACTTGTGCCTAAGTCTTCATTGTGCCTTTTGTATTCAATTAAGATGCAATTTCTGTGTTTCATCGTCGATACGACGGTCAGGGGGATACAGTAAATCTGAAGTGAAGCATCGGAATCTATAACTAGTTTCACAGGAATGGTTCAAAACAGAGACAGTAAGAAGAGTCAGTCTTCTTGTACTTAAGTCGGCATTGTGCCTTTTGTATTTAATTTCAATGCAATTTCTGTGTTTCATAGTCAATAAGAGGGTCAGAGTTATACAGTAAACCTGAAGTGAAGCATCGGAAACTATAACTAGTGTCACAGGAATGGTTCAAAACATAGTCAGCAAGAAGAGTCAGTCTTCTTGTAGTTACGTCGGCATTGTGCCTTTTGTATTTAATTCCGATGCAATTTCTGTGTTTCATCGTCAATAAGAAGGTCCAAGGGATACAGTAAACCGGGAGTGAAGCATCGGAATCTATAACTAGTGTCCCAGGAATGGTTCAAAACATAGTCAATAAGAAGAGTCAGTCTTCTTGTACTTAAGTCGGCATTGTGCCTTTTGTATTTAATTCCAATGCAATTTCTGTGTTTCGTCGTCAATAAGAGGGTCACAGGGATACAGTAAACCTGAAGTGAAGCATCGGAAACTATAACTAGTGTCACAGGAATGGTTCAAAACATAGTCAGTAAGAAGAGTCAGTATTCTTGTACCTAAGTTGGCATTGTGCCTTTTCTATATACTTCCGATGCAATTTCTGTGTTTCATCGTCAATAAGAAGGTCAGAGGGATACAGTGAACCTGAAGTGAAGCATCGGAATCCATAACTAATGTCACAGGAATGGTTCAAAACACAGACAGTAAGAAGAGTCAGTCATCTTGTGCCTAAGTCGGCATTGTGCCTTTTGTATTTAATTAAGATGCAATTTCTGTGTTTCATTGTCAATAAGGAGGTCAGATGGATACAGTAAACCTGGAGTGAAGCATCGGAATGTAAGACTAGTGTCACAGTAATGGTTCAAAACATAGACAGTAAGAAGAGTCGGTCTTCTTGTACTTAACTCGCCATTGTGCCTTTTGTATTTAATTCCGATGCAATTTCTGTGTTTCATCGTCAATAAGAAGGTCCAAGGGACACAGTAAAACTGGAGTGAAGCATCGGAATCTATAACTGGTTTCACAGGAATGGTTCAAAACATAGACAGTAAGAGGAGTCAGTCATCTTGTACTTAATTCGGAATGTGCCTTTGGTATTTAATTCCGATGCAATTTCTGTGTTTCATCGTCGATAAGAGAGTCAGAGGGATACAGTAAACCTGAAGTGAAGCATATGAAACTATAACTGGTATCACAGGAATGGTTCAAGACATAGTCAGTAAGAAGAGTCAGTCTTCTTGTAGTTAAGTCGGCATTGTGCCTTTTGTATTTAATTCCGATGCAATTTCTGTGTTTCATCGTCAATAAGAAGGTCCAAGGGATTCAGTAAACCGGGAGTGAAGCATCGGAATCTATAACTAGTGTCACAGGAATGGTTCAAAACATAGTCAATAAGAAGAGTCAGTCTTCTTGTACTTAAGTCGGCATTGTGCCTTTTGTATTTAATTCCGATGCAAATTCTGTGGTTCACCGTCAATAAGGAGGTCAGATGGATACAGTAAGCCTGGAGTGAAGCATCGGAATGTAAAACTAGTGTCACAGTAATGGTTCAAAACATAGACAGTAAGAAGAGTCGGTCTTCTTGTACTTAACTCGCCATTGTGCCTTTTGTATGTAATTCCGATGCAATTTCTGTGTTTCATCGTCAATAAGAAGGTCCAAGGGACACAGTAAACCTGGAGTGAAGCATCGGAATCTATAACTAGTTTCACAGGAATGGTTCAAAGCATAGACAGTAAGAAGAGTCAGTCATCTTGTACTTAAGTCGGAATGTGCCTTTGGTATTTAATTCCGATGCAATTTCTGTCTTTCATCGTCAATAAGATGGTCAGAGGGATACAGTAAACCTGAAGTGAAGCATCGGAAACTATAACTAGTGTCACAGGAATGGTTCAAAACATAGTCAGTAAGAAGAGTCAGTCTTCTTGTACTTAAGTCGGCATTGTGCCTTTTCTATTTAATACCGATGCAATTTCTGTGTTTCATCGTCAATAAGAAGGTCCAAGGGATACAGTAAACCTGGAGTGAAGCATCGGAATCTATGACCAGTGTCTCAGGAATGGTTCAAAACATAGACAGCGAGAAGAGTCAGTCTTCTTGTATCTAAGTCGGCATTGTGCCTTTTCTATATACTTCCGATGCAATTTCTGTGTTTCATCGTCAATAAGAAGGTCAGAGGGATACAGTGAACCTGAAGTGAAGCATCGGAATCCATAACTAGTGTCACAGGAATGGTTCAATACACAGACAGTAAGAAGAGTCAGTCATCTTGTGCCTAAGTCGGCATTGTGCCTTTTGTATTCAATTAAGATGCAATTTCTGTGTTTCATTGTCAATACGACGGTCAGGGGGATACAGTAAATCTGAAGTGAAGCATCGGAATGTAAGACTAGTGTCACAGTAATGGTTCAAAACATAGTCAGTAAGAAGAGTCGGTCTTCTTGTACTTAACTCGCCATTGTGCCTTTTGTATTTAATTCCGATGCAATTTCTGTGTTTCATCGTCAATAAGAAGGTCCAAGGGACACAAGTAATCTGGACTGAAGCATCGGAATCTATTACTAGTTTCACAGGAATGGTTCAAAACATAGACAGTAAGAAGAGTCAGTCTTCTTGTACTTAAGTCGGCATTGTGCCTTTTTTATTTAATTCCGATGCAATTTCTGTGTTTCATCGTCAATAAGAAGGTCAAAGGGACACAGTAAACCTGGAGTGAAGCATCGGAATCTATTACTAGTTTCACAGGAATGGTTCAAAACATAGACAGTAAGAAGAGTCAGTCATCTTGTACTTAAGTCGGAATGTGCCTTTGGTATTTAATTCCGATGCAATTTCTGTGTTTCATCGTCAATAAGAGGGTCAGAGGGATACAGTAAACCTGAAGTGAAGCATCGGAAACTATAACTAGTGTCACAGGAATGGTTCAAAACATAGTCAGTAAGAAGAGTCAGTCCTCTTGCAGTTAAGTCGGCATTGTGCCTTTTGTATTTAATTAAGATGCAATTTCTGTGTTTCTTCGTCAGTAAGAAGGTCAGAGGCATACAGTAAACCTGAAGTGAAGCATCGGAATCTATAACTAGTGTCACAGTAATGGTTCAAAACATAGACAGTAAGAAGAATCGGTCTTCTTGTACTTAACTCGCCATTGTGCCTTTTGTATTTAAGTCCGATGCAATTTCTGTGTTTCATCGTCAATAAGAAGGTCAGCTGGATACAGTAAACCTGAAGTGAAGCATCTGAATCTATAACTAGTGTCACACAAATGGTTCAATGCATTGACAGGAAGAAGAGCCAATCGTCTTGTACTTGAGTCATCATTGTGCATTTTGTATTTAATTCCGATGCATTTTCTGTGTTCATCATCAATACGACGGTCAGGGGGATACAGTAAATCTGAAGTGAAGCATCGGAATCTATAACTAGTGTCACAGGAATGGTTCACAACATAGACAGAAAGAAGAGTCAGTCTCCTTGTACTTAAGTCGGCATTGTGCCTTTTGTATTTAATTCCGATGCAATTTCTGTGTTTCATCGTCAATAAGAAGGTCCAAGGGACACAGTAAACCTGGAGTGAAGGATCGGAATCTATAACTAGTTTCACAGGAATGGTTCAAAGCATAGACAGTAAGAAGAGTCAGTCATCTTGTACTTAAGTCGGAATGTGCCTTTGGTATTTAATTCCGATGCAATTTCTGTCTTTCATCGTCAATAAGAGGGTCAGAGGGATACAGTAAACCTGAAGTGAAGCATCGGAAACTATAACTAGTGTCACAGGAATGGTTCAAAACATAGTCAGTAAGAAGAGTCAGTCTTCTTGTACTGAAGTCGGCATTGTGCCTTTTCTATTTAATACCGATGCAATTTCTGTGTTTCATCGTCAATAAGAAAGTCCAAGGGATACAGTAAACCTGGAGTGAAGCATCGGAATCTATGACCAGTGTCTCAGGTATGGTTCAAAACATAGTCAATAAGAAGAGTCAGTCTTCTTGTACCTAAGTCGGCATTGTGCCTTTTCCATATACTTCCGATGCAATTTCTGTGTTTCATCGTCAATAAGAAGGTCAGAGGGATACAGTGAACCTGAAGTAAAGCATCGGAATCCGTAGCTAGTGTCACAGGAATGGTTCAAAACACAGACAGTAAGAAGAGTCAGTCATCTTGTGCCTAAAATGGCATTGTGCCTTTTGTATTCAATTAAGATGCAATTTCTGTGTTTCATTGTCAATAAGGAGGTCAGATGGATACAGTAAACCTGGAGTGAAGCATCGGAATGTATGACTAGTGTCACAGTAATGGTTCAAAACATAGACAGTAAGAAGAGTCGGTCTTCTTGTACTTAACTCGCCATTGTGCCTTTTGTATTTAATTCCGATGCAATTTCTGTGTTTCATCGTCAATAAGGGGGTCAGAGGGATACAGTAAACCTGAAGTGAAGCATATGAAACTATAACTAGTGTCACAGGAATGGTTCAAAACATAGTCAGTAAGAAGAGTCAGTCTTCTTGTAGTTAAGTCGGCATTGTGCCTTTTGTAATTAATACCGATGCAATTTCTGTAATTCATCGTCAATAAGAAGGTCCAAGGGATACAGTAAACCGGGAGTGAAGCATCGGAATCTATAACTAGTGTCACAGGAATGGTTCAAAGCATTGACAGGAATAAGAGCCAGTCGTCTTGTACTTGAGTCGGCATTGTGCCTTTTGTATTTAATTCCGATGCATTTTCTATGTTCATCGTCAATACGACGGTCAGGGGGATACAGTAAATCTGAAGTGAAGCATCGGAATCTATAACTAGTGTCACAGGAATGGATCAAAACATAGACAGTAAGAAGAGTCAGTCTTCTTGAACTTAAGTCGGCATTATGCCTTTTGTATTTAATTCCGATGCAATTTCTGTGTTTCATCGTCAATAAGAAAGTCCCAGGGTCACAGTAAACCTGGAGTGAAGCATCGGAATCTATAACTAGTTTCACAGGAATGGTTCAAAACATAGACAGTAAGAAGAGTCAGTCATCTTGTACTTAAGTCGGAATGTGCCTTTTGTATTTAATTTTAATGCAATTTCTGTGTTTCATAGTCAATAAGAGGGTCAGAGGGATACAGTAAACCTGAAGTGAAGCATCGGAAACTATAACTAGTGTCACAGGAATGGTTCAAAACATAGTCAGCAAGAAGAGTCAGTCTTCTTGTAGTTACGTCGGCATTGTGCCTTTTGTATTTAATTCCGATGCAATTTCTGTGTTTCATCGTCAATAAGAAGGTCCAAGGGATACAGTAAACCGGGAGTGAAGCATCGGAATCTATAACTAGTGTCCCAGGAATGGTTCAAAACATAGTCAATAAGAGGAGTCAGTCTTTTTGTACTTAAGTCGGCATTGTGCCTTTTGTATTTAATTCCGATGCAATTTCTGTGTTTCATCGTCAATAAGAAGGTCAGAGGGGTACAGTAAACCTGAAGTGAAGCATCGGAATCTGTAACTACTGTCACAGGAATGGTTCAAAGCATAGACAGTAAGAAGAGTCAGTCTTCTTGTACCTAAGTCGGCATTGTGCCTTTTCTATATAATTCCGATGCAATTTCTGTGTTTCATCGTCAATAACAAGGTCAGAGGGATACAGTGAACTTGAAGTGAAGCATCGGAATCCATAACTAGTGTCACAGGAATGGTTCAAAACACAGACAGTAAGAAGAGTCAGTCAACTTGTGCCTAAGTCTTCATTGTGCCTTTTGTATTCAATTAAGATGCAATTTCTGTGTATCATCGTCAATACGACGGTCAGGGGGATACAGTAAATCTGAAGTGAAGCATCGGAATCTATAACTAGTTTCACAGGAATGGTTCAAAACAGAGACAGTAAGAAGAGTCAGTCTTCTTGTACTTAAGTCGGCATTGTGCCTTTTGTATTTAATTCCGATGCAATTTCTGTGTTTCATCGTCAATACGAAGGTCCAAGGGACACATTAAACCTGGAATGAAGCATCGGAATCTATAACTAGTTTCACAGGAATGGTTCAAAGCATAGACAGTTAGAAGAGTCAGTCATCTTGTACTTAAGTCGGAATGTGCCTTTTGTATTTAATTCCAATGCAATTTCTGTGTTTCGTCGTCAATAAGAGGGTCACAGGGATACAGTAAACCTGAAGTGAAGCATCAGAAACTATAACTAGTGTCACAGGAATGGTTCAAAACATAGTCAGTAAGAGGAGTCAGTATTCTTGTAGTTAAGTCGGCATTGTGCCTTTTGAATTTAATTCCGATGCAATTTCTGTGTTTCATCGTCAATAAGAAGGTCAGATGGATACAGTAAACCTGGAGTGAAGCATCGAAATGTAAGACTAGTGCCACAGTAATGGTTAAAAACATAGACAGTAAGAAGAGTCGGTCTTCTTGTACTTAACTCGCCATTGTGCCTTTTGTATTTAATTCCGATGCAATTTCTGTGTTTCGTCGTCAATAAGAGGGACAGAGGGAAACAGTAAACCTGAATTGAAGCATCGGAAACCATAACTAGTGTCACAGGAATGGTTCAAAACATAGTCAGTAAGAAGAGTCAGACTTCTTGTAGTTAAGTCGGCATTGTGCCTTTTGTATTTAATTCCGATGCAATTTCTGTGTTTCATCGTCAATAAGAAGGTCCAATCGATACAGTAAACCGGGAGTGAAGCATCGGAATCTATAACTAGTGTCACAGGAATGGTTCAAAACATAGTCAATAAGAAGAGTCAGTCTTCTTGTACTTAAGTCGGCATTGTGCCTTTTGTATTTAATTCCGATGCAATTTCTGTGTTTCATCGTCAATAAGAAGGTCAGAGGGATACAGTATACCTGAAGTTAAGCATCGGAATCTATAACTACTGTCACAGGAATGGTTCAAAACGTAGACAGTAAGAAGAGTCAGTCTTCTTGTACTTAAGTCGGCATTGAGCCTTTTGTATTTAATTAAGATGCAATTTCTGTGTTTCTTCGTCAGTAAGAAGGTCAGAGGGATACAGTAAACCTGAAGTGAAGCATCGGAATCTATAACTAGTGTCACAGGAATGGTTCAAAACATAGACAGCGCGAAGAGTCAGTCTTCTTGTACCTAAGTTGGCATTGTGCCTTTTCTATATACTTCCGATGCAATTTCTGTGTTTCATCGTCAATAAGAAGGTCAGAGGGATACAGTAAACCTGAAGTGAAGCATCTGAATCTATAACTAGTGTCACAGGAATGGTTCAATGCATTGAGAGGAAGAAGAGCCAGTCGTCTTGTACTTGAGTCGGCATTGTGCCTTTTGTATTTAATTCCGATGCATTTTCTGTGTTCATCGTCAATACGACGGTCAGGGGGATACAGTAAATATGAAGTGAAGCATCGGAATCTGTAACTAGTGTCACAGGAATGGTTCAAAACATAGACAGTAAGAAGAGTCAGTCTTCTTGTTCTTAAGTCGGCATTGTGCCTTTTTTATTTAATTCCGATGCAATTTCTGTGTTTCATCGTCAATAAGAAGGTCCAAGGGACACAGTAAACCTGGAGTGAAGCATCGGAATCTATAACTAGTTTCACAGGAATGGTTCAAACCATAGACAGTAAGAAGAGTCAGTCATCTTGTACTTAAGTCGGAATGTGCCTTTGGTATTTAATTCCGATGCAATTTCTGTGTTTCATCGTCAATAAGAGGGTCAGAGGGATACAGTAAACCTGAAGTGAAGCATCGGAAACTATAACTAGTGTCACAGGAATGGTTCAAAACATAGTCAGTAAGAAGAGGCAGTCTTCTTGTAGTTAAGTCGGCATTGTGCCTTTTGTATTTAATTCCGATGCAATTTCTGTGTTTCATCGTCAATAAGAAGGTCAAAGGGATACAGTAAACTGGGAGTGAAGCATCGGAATCTATAACTAGTGTCACAGGAATGGTTCAAAACATAGTCAATAAGAAGAGTCAGTCGTCTTGTACTTAAGTCGGCATTGTGCCTTTTGTATTTAATTCCGATGCAATTTCTGTGTTTCATCGTCAATAAGAAGGTCAGAGGGATACAGTATACCTGAAGTTAAGCATCGGAATCTATAACTACTGTCACAGGAATGGTTCAAAACGTAGACAGTAAGAAGAGTCAGTCTTCTTGTACTTAAGTCGGCATTGTGCCTTTTGTATTTAATTAAGATGCAATTTCTGTGTTTCTTCGTCAGTAAGAAGGTCAGAGGGATACAGTAAACCTGAAGTGAAGCATCGGAATCTATAACTAGTGTGACAGGAATGGTTCAAAACATAGAGAGTGAGAAGAGTCAGTCTTCTTGTACCTAAGTCGGCATTGTGCCTATTCTATATACTTCCGATGCAATTTCTGTGTTTCATCGTCAATAAGAAGGTCAGAGGGATACAGTGAACCTGAAGTGAAGCATCGGAATCTATAACTAGAGTCAAAGGAATGGTTCAAAACCCAGACAGTGAGAAGAGTCAGTCTTCTTGTACCTAAGTCGGCATTGTGCCTTTTGTATTCAATTAAGATGCAAATTCTGTGGTTCATCGTCAATAAGGAGGTCAGATGGATACAGTAAGCCTGGAGTGAAGCATCGGAATGTAAAACTAGTGTCACAGTAATGGTTCAAAACATAGACAGTAAGAAGAGTCGGTCTTCTTGTACTTAACTCGCCATTGTGCCTTTTGTATATAATTCCGATGCAATTTCTGTGTTTCATCGTCAATAAGAAGGTCCAAGGGACACAGTAAAACTGGAGTGAAGCATCGGAATCTATAACTGGTTTCACAGGAATGGTTCAAAACATAGACAGTAAGAGGAGTCAGTCATCTTGTACTTAATTCGGAATGTGCCTTTGGTATTTAATTCCGATGCAATTTCTGTGTTTCATCGTCGATAAGAGAGTCAGAGGGATACAGTAAACCTGAAGTGAAGCATATGAAACTATAACTGGTATCACAGGAATGGTTCAAGACATAGTCAGTAAGAAGAGTCAGTCTTCTTGTAGTTAAGTCGGCATTGTGCCTTTTGTATTTAATTCCGATGCAATTTCTGTGTTTCATCGTCAATAAGAAGGTCCAAGGGAATCAGTAAACCGGGAGTGAAGCATCGGAATCTATAACTAGTGTCACAGGAATGGTTCAAAACATAGTCAATAAGAAGAGTCAGTCTTCTTGTACTTAAGTCGGCATTGTGCCTTTTGTATTTACTTCCGATGCAATTTCTGTGTTTCATCGTCAATAAGAAGGTCAGAGGGATACAGTGAACCTGAAGTGAAGCATCGGAATCCATAACTAGTGTCACAGGAATGGTTCAAAACACAGACAGTAAGAAGAGTCAGTCTTCTTGTACCTAAGTCGGCATTGTGCCTTTTGTATTCAATTAAGATGCAAATTCTGTGGTTCATCGTCAATAAGGAGGTCAGATGGATACAGTAAGCCTGGAGTGAAGCATCGGAATGTAAAACTAGTGTCACAGTAATGGTTCAAAACATAGACAGTAAGAAGAGTCGGTCTTCTTGTACTTAACTCGCTATTGTGCCTTTTGTATTTAATTCCGATGCAATTTCTGTGTTTCATCGTCAATAAGAAGGTCCAAGGGATACAGTAAACCTGGAGTGAAGCATCGGAATCTAAAACTGGTTTCACAGGAATGGTTCAAAGCATAGACAGTAAGAAGAGTCAGTCATCTTGTACTTAAGTCGGAATGTGCCTTTGGAATTTAATTCCGATGCAATTTCTGTCTTTCATCGTCAATAAGATGGTCAGAGGGATACAGTAAACCTGAAGTGAAGCATCGGAAACTATAACTAGTGTCACAGGAATGGTTCAAAACATAGTCAGTAAGAAGAGTCAGTCTTCTTGTACTTAAGTCGGCATTGTGCCTTTTCTATTTAATACCGATGCAATTTCTGTGTTTCATCGTCAATACGAAGGTCCAAGGGATACAGTAAACCTGGAGTGAAGCATCGGAATCTATGACCAGTGTCACAGGAATGGTTCAAAACATAGACAGCGAGAAGAGTCAGTCTTCTTGTACCTAAGTCGGCATTGTGCCTTTTCTATATACTTCCGATGCAATTTCTGTGTTTCATCGTCAATAAGAAGGTCAGAGGGATACAGTGAACCTGAAGTGAAGCATCGGAATCCATAACTAGTGTCACAGAAATGGTTCAAAACACAGACAGTAAGAAGAGTCAGTCATCTTGTGCCTAAGTCGGCATTGTGCCTTTTGTATTCAATTAAGATGCAATTTCTGTGTTTCATTGTCAATACGACGGTCAGGGGGATACAGTAAATCTGAAGTGAAGCATCGTAATGTAAGACTAGTGTCACAGTAATGGTTCAAAACATAGTCAGTAACAAGAGTCGGTCTTCTTGTACTTAACTCGCCATTGTGCCTTTTGTATTTAATTCCGATGCAATTTCTGTGTTTCATCGTCAATAAGAAGGTCCAAGGGACACAGTAAACCTGGACTGAAGCATCGGAATCTATTACTAGTTTCACAGGAATGGTTCAAAACATAGACAGTAAGAAGAGTCAGTCTTCTTGTACTTAAGTCGGCATTGTGCCTTTTTTATTTAATTCCGATGCAATTTCTGTGTTTCATCGTCAATAAGAAGGTGAAAGGGACACAGTAAACCTGGAGTGAAGCATCGGAATCTATTACTAGTTTCACAGGAATGGTTCAAAACATAGACAGTAAGAAGAGTCAGTCATCTTGTACTTAAGTCGGAATGTGCCTTTGGTATTTAATTCCGATGCAATTTCTGTGTTTCATCGTCAATAAGAGGGTCAGAGGGATACAGTAAACCTGAAGTGAAGCATTGGAAACTATAACTAGTGTCACAGGAATGGTTCAAAACATAGTCAGTAAGAAGAGTCAGTCCTCTTGCAGTTAAGTCGGCATTGTGCCTTTTGTATTTAATTAAGATGCAATTTCTGTGTTTCTTCGTCAGTAAGAAGGTCAGAGGCATACAGTAAACCTGAAGTGAAGCATCGGAATCTATAACTAGTGTCACAGGAATGGTTCAAAACATAGTCAATTAGAAGAGTCAGTCTTCTTGTACTTAAGTCGGCATTGTGCCTTTTGTATTTAATTCCGATGCAATTTCTGTGTTTCATCGTCAATAAGAAGGTCAGAGGGATACAGTGAACCAGAAGTGAAGCATCGGAATCCATAACTAGAGTCACAGGAATGGTTCAAAACACAGACAGTAAGAAGAGTCAGTCTTCTTGTACCTAAGTCGGCATTGTGCCTTTTGTATTCAATTAAGATGCAAATTCTGTGGTTCATCGTCAATAAGGAGGTCAGATGGATACAGTAAGCCTGGAGTGAAGTATCGGAATGTAAAACTAGTGTCACAGTAATGGTTCAAAACATAGACAGTAAGAAGAGTCGGTCTTCTTGTACTTAACTCGCCATTGTGCCTTTTGTATTTAAGTCCGATGCAATTTCTGTGTTTCATCGTCAATAAGAAGGTTAGCTGGATACAGTAAACCTGAAGTGAAGCATCTGAATCTATAACTAGTGTCACACAAATGGTTCAATGCATTGACAGGAAGAAGAGCCAATCGTCTTGTACTTGAGTCATCATTGTGCATTTTGTATTTAATTCCGATGCATTTTCTGTGTTCATCATCAATACGACGGTCAGGGGGATACAGTAAATCTGAAGTGAAGCATCGGAATCTATAACTAGTGTCACAGGAATGGTTCACAACATAGACAGAAAGAAGAGTCAGTCTCCTTGTACTTAAGTCGGCATTGTGCCTTTTGTATTTAATTCCGATGCAATTTCTGTGTTTCATCGTCAATAAGAAGGTCCAAGGGACACAGGAAACCTGGAGTGAAGCATCGGAATCTATAACTAGTTTCACAGGAATGGTTCAAAGCATAGACAGTAAGAAGAGTCAGTCATCTTGTACTTAAGTCGGAATGTGCCTTTGGTATTTAATTCCGATGCAATTTCTGTCTTTCATCGTCAATAAGAGGGTCAGAGGGATACAGTAAACCTGAAGTGAAGCATCGGAATCTATAACTAGTGTCACAGGAATGGTTCAAAACATAGTCAGTAAGAAGAGTCAGTCTTCTTGTACTTAAGTCGGCATTGTGCCTTTTCTATTTAATACCGATGCAATTTCTGTGTTTCATCGTCAATAAGAAGGTCCAAGGGATACAGTAAACCTGGAGTGAAGCATCGGAAGCTATGACCAGTGTCTCAGGAATGGTTCAAAACATAGTCAATAAGAAGAGTCAGTCTTCTTGTACTTAAGTCGGCATTGTGCCTTTTGTATTTAATTCCGATGCAATTTCTGTGTTTCATCGTCAATAAGAAGGTCCAAGGGACACAGTAAACCTGGAGTGAAGCATCGGAATCTATAACTAGTTTCACAGGAATGGTTCAAAACTTAGACAGTAAGAAGAGTCAGTCATCTTGTACTTAAGTCGGCACTGTGCCTTTTGTATTCAATTAAGATGCAATTTCTGTGTTTCATCGTCAACAAGGAGGTCAGATGGATACAGTAAACGTGGAGTGAAGCATCGGAATGTAAAACTAGTGTCACAGTATTGGTTCAAAACATAGACTGTAAGAAGAGTCGGTTTTCTTGTACTTGACTCGCCATTGTGCCTTTTGTATTTAATTCCGATGCAATTTCTGTGTTTCATCGTCAATAAGAAGGTCAGCTGGATACAGTAAACCTGAAGTGAAGCATCTGAATCTATACCTAGTGTCACAGGAATGGTTCAAAGCATTGACAGGAAGAAGAGCCAGTCGTCTTGTACTTGAGTCGGCATTGTGCCTTATGTATTCAATTCCGATGCATTTTATGTGTTCATCGTCAATACGACGGTCAGGGGAATACAGTAAATCTGAAGTGAAGCATCGGAATCTATAAGTAGTGTCACAGGAATGGTTCAAAACATAGACATTAAGAAGAGTCAGTCTTCATGTACTTAAGTCGGCATTGTGCCTTTTGTATTTAATTCCGATGCAATTTCTGTGTTTCATCGTCAATACGAAGGTCCAAGGGACACAGTAAACCTGAAGTGATGCATCGGAATCAATAACTAGTGTCACAAGAATGGTTCAAAACATAGACAGTAGGAAGAGTCAGTCCTCTTGTAGATAGGTCGGCATTGTGCCTTTTCTATTTAATTCCGATGCAATTTCTGTGTTTCATCGTCAATAAGGATGTCCAAGGGATACAGTAAACCTGGAGTTAAGCATCGGAATCAATAACTAGTGTCACAGGAATGGTTCAAAACATAGTCAGTAAGAAGAGCCAGTCGTCTTGTACTTGAGTCGGCATTGTGCCTTTTGTATTTAATTCCGATGCATTTTCTGTGTTCATCGTCAATACGACGGTCAGGGGGATACAGTAAACCTGACGTGAAGCATCGGAAACTATAACTAGTGTCACAGGAATGGTTCAAAACATAGTCAGTAAGAAGAGTCAGTCTTATTGTAGTTATGTCGGCATTGTGCCTTTTGTATTTAATTAAGATGCAATTTCTGCGTTTCTTCGTCAATAAGAAGGTCAGAGGGATACAGTAAACCTGAAGTGAAGCATCGGAATCTATAACTAGTGTCACAGGAATGGTTCAAAACATAGACAGTGAGAAGAGTCAGTCCTCTTGTAGTTAAGTCGGCATTGTGCCTTTTGTATTTAATTAAGATGCAATTTCTGTGTTTCTTCGTCCGTAAGAAGGTTAGAGGGATACAGTAAACCTGAAGTGAAGCATCGGAATCCATAACTAGTGTCACAGGAATGGTTCAAAACATAGACAGTAAGAAGAGTCGGTCTTCTTGTACTTAACTCGCCATTGTGCCTTTTGTATTTAAGTCCGATGCAATTTCTGTGTTTCATCGTCAATACGAAGGTCAGCAGGATACAGTAAACCTGAAGTGAAGCATCTGAATCTATAACTAGTGTCACAGGAATGGTTCAATGCATTGACAGGAAGAAGAGCCAATCGTCTTGTACTTGAGTCGGCATTGTGCATTTTGTATTTAATTCCGATGCATTTTCTGTGTTCATCATTAATACGACGGTCAGCGGGATACAGTAAATCTGAAGTGAAGCATCGGAATCTATAACTAGTGTCACAGGAATGGTTCACAACATAGACAGAAAGAAGAGTCAGTCTTCTTGTACTTAAGTCGGCATTGTGCCTTTTGTATTTAATTCCGATGCAATTTCTGTGTTTCATCGTCAATAAGAAGGTCCAAGGGACACAGTAAACCTGGAGTGAAGCATCGGAATCTATAACTAGTTTCACAGGAATGGTTCAAAGCATAGACAGTGAGAAGAGTCAGTCATCTTGTACTTAAGTCGGAATGTGCCTTTGGTATTTAATTCCGATGCAATTTCTGTCTTTCATCGTCAATAAGAGGGTCAGAGGGATACAGTAAACCTGAAGTGAAGCATCGGAAACTATAACTAGTGTCACGGGAATGGTTCAAAACATAGTCAGTAAGAAGAGTCAGTCTTCTTGTACTTAAGTCGGCATTGTGCCTTTTCTATTTAATACCGATGCAATTTCTGTGTTTCATCGTCAATAAGAAGGTCCAAGGGATACAGTAAACCTGGAGTGAAGCATCGGAATCTGTGACCAGTGTCACAGGAATGGTTCAAAACATAGTCAATAAGAAGAGTCAGTCTTCTTGTACTTAAGTCGGCATTGTGCCTTTTGCATTTAATTCCGATGCAATTTCTGTGTTTCACCGTCAATAAGAAGGTCAGAGGGATACAGTAAACCTGAAGTTAAGCATCGGAATCTGTAACTACTGTCACAGGAATGGTTCAAAACATAGACAGTAAGAAGAGTCAGACTTCTTGTACTTAAGTCGGCATTGTGCCATTTGTATTTAATTAAGATGCAATTTCTGTGTTTCATCGTCAGTAAGAAGGTCAGAGGGATATAGTAAACCTGAAGTGAAGCATCGGAATCTATAACTAGTGTCACAGGAATGGTTCAAAACATAGACAGTAATAAGAGGCAGTCTTCTAGTACCTAAGTCGGCATTGTGCCTTTTCTATATAATTCCGATGCAATTTCTGTGTTTCATCGTCAATAAGAAGGTCAGCTGGATACAGTAAACCTGAAGTGAAGCATCTGAATCTATAACTAGTGTGACAGGAATGGTTCAAAGCATTGACAGGAAGAAGAGCCAGTCGTCTTGTACTTGAGTCGGCATTGTGCCTTTTGTATTTAATTCCGATGCATTTTCTGTGTTCATCGTCAATACGACGGTCAGGGGAATGCAGTAAATCTGAAGTGAAGCATCGGAATCTATAACTAGTGTCACAGGAATGGTTCAAAACATAGACAGTAAGAAGAGTCAGTCTTCTTGTACTTAAGTCGGCATTGTGCCTTTTGTATTTAATTCCGATGCAATTTCTGTGTTTCATCGTCAATAAGAAGGCCAAGGGACACAGTAAACCTGGAGTGAAGCATCGGAATCTATAACTAGTTTCACAGGAATAGTTCAAAACATAGACAGTAAGAAGAGTCAGTCATCTTGTACTTAAGTCGGCATTGTGCCTTTTGTATTCAATTAAGATGCAATTTCTGTGTTTCATCGTCAACAAGGAGGTCAGATGGATACAGTAAACCTGGAGTGAAGCATCGGAATGTAAAACTAGTGTCACAGTAATGATTCAAAACATAGACTGTAAGTAGAGTCGGTTTTCTTGTACTTAACTCGCCATTGTGCCTTTTGTATTTAATTCCGATGCAATTTCTGTGTTTCATCGTCAATAAGAAGGTCAGCTGGATACAGTAAACCTGAAGTGAAGCATCTGAATCTATACCTAGTGTCACAGGAATGGTTCAAAGCATTGACAGGAAGAAGAGCCAGTCGTCTTGTACTTGAGTCGGCATTGTGCCTTATGTATTCAATTCCGATGCATTTTATGTGTTCATCGTCAATACGACGGTCAGGGGGATACAGTAAATCTGAAGTGATACATCGGAATCTATAACTAGTGTCACAGGAATGGTTCAAAACATAGACATTAAGAAGAGTCAGTCTTCTTGTACTTAAGTCGGCATTGTGCCTTTTGTATTTAATTCCGATGCAACTTCTGTGTTTCATCGTCAATACGAAGGTCCAAGGCACAGTAAACCTGAAGTGATGCATCGGAATCCATAACTAGTGTCACAAGAGTGGTTCAAAACATAGACAGTAGGAAGAGTCAGTCCACTTGTAGATAGGTCGGCATTGTGCCTTTTGTATTTAATTCCGATGCAATTTCTGTGTTTCATCGTCAATAAGGAGGTCCAAGGGATACAGTAAACCTGGAGTGAAGCATCGGAATCAATAACTAGTGTCACAGGAATGGTTCAAAACATAGTCAGTAAGAAGAGTCAGTCTTCTTGTACTTAAGTCGGCATTGTGCCTTTTGTATTTAATTCCGATGCAATTTCTGTGTTTCATCGTCAATAAGAAGGTCAAAGGGATACAGTAAACCTGGAGTGAAGCATCGGAATCTATAACTAGTGTCCCAGCGATTGTTAATAACATAGAAAGTAAGAAAAGTCAGTCTTCTTGTACTTAAGTCGGCATTGTGCCTTTTGTACTTAATTCGGATGCAATTTCTGTGTTTCATCGTCAATAAGAATGTCCAAGGGATACAGTAAACCGGGAGTGAAGCATCGGAATCCATAACTAGTGTCAAAGGAATGAATCAAAACATAGTCGGTAAGAAGAATCAGTCTTCTTGTACTTAAGTCGGCATTGTGCCTTTTGTATTTAATTCGGATGCAATTTCTGTGTTTCATCGTCAATAAGAAGGTCCAAGGGATGCAGTAAACCGGGAGTGAAGCATCGGAATCCATAACTAGTGTCAAAGGAATGAATCAAAACATAGTCGGTAAGAAGATTCAGTCTTCTTGTACTTAAGTCGGCATTGTGCCTTTTGTATTTAATTCCGATGCAATTTCTGTGATTCATCGTCAACATGAAGGTCCAAGGGATACAGTAAACCTGGACTGAAGCATCGGAATCTATAACTAGTGTCACACGAATGAATGAAACATAGTCGGTGAGAAGAATCAGTCTTCTTGTACTTAAGTCGGCATTGTGCCTTTTGTATTTAATTCCGATGCCATTTCTGTGTTTCATCGACAACAAGAAGGTCCAAAGGATACATTAAACCTGAAGTGAAGCATCGGAATCTATAACTAGTGTCACAGGAATGGTTCAAAACATAGAGAGTAGGAAGAGTCAGTCTTCTTGTACTTATGTCCGCATTGTGCCTTTTCTATTCAATTCTGATGCAATATCTGTGTTTCATCGTCAATAAGAAGGTCCAAGGGATACAGTAAACTTGGAGTGAAGCATCGGATTCTATAAGTAGAGTAACAGGAATGGTTCAAAACATAGACAGTAGGAAGAGTCAGTCTTCTTGTACTTATGTCGGCATTGTGCCTTTTGTATTTTATTCCGATGCAATTTCTGTGTTTCATCGTCAATAAGAAGGTCTGAGGGATACAGTAAACCTGAAGTGAAGCATCGGAATCTACAACTAGTGTCATAGGAATGGTTCAAACATAGACAGTAAGAAGAGTCAGTCTTCTTGTACTTATGTCGGCCCTGTGCCTTTTGTATTTAATTCCGATGCAATTTCTGTGTTTCATCGTCAATAAGAAGGTCCAAGGGATACAGTAAACCTGAAGTGAAGCATCGGAATCTATAACTAGTGTCACAGGAATAGTTCCAAACATAGTCAGTAAGAAGAGTCAGTCTTCTTGTACTTAAGTCGGCATTGCGCATTGTGTATTTAATTCCGATGCAATTTCTGTGTTTCATCGTCAATGACAAGGTCTGAGGGATACAGTAAACCTGAAGTGAAGCATCGGAATCTATAACTAGTGTCACAGGAATGGTTCCAAACATAGTCAGTAAGAAGAGTCAGTCTTCTTGTACTTAAGTCGGCATTGTGCCTTTTGTATTTAATTCCGATGCAATTTCTGTGTTTCATCGTCAATGAGAAGGTCTGAGGGATACAGTAATCCTGAAGTGAAGCATCGGAATCTAAAACTAGTGTCACTGGAATGGTTCAAATCATAGACAGTGGGAAGAGTCAGTCTTCTTGTACTTAAGTCGGCATTGTGCCTTTTGTATTTAATTCCGATGCAATTTCTGTGTTTCATCGGTAATAGGAAGGTCCAAGGGATACATTGAACCTGAAGTGAAGCATCGGAATCTATAACTAGTGTCACAGGAATGGTTCAAAACATAGGCAGTAGGAAGAGTCAGTAATCTTGTACTTAAGTCGGAATGTAGCTTTTGTATTTAATTCCGATGCAATTTCTGTGTTTCATCGTTAATAACAGTGTCAGAGGGATACAGTAAACCTGAAGTGAAGCATCGGAATCTACAACTAGTGTCACAGAAATGGTTCAAAACATAGTCCGTAAGATGAGTCAGTCTTCTTGTACTTAAGTTTGCATTGTGCCCTTTGTATTTAATTCCGATGCAATTTCTGTGTTTCATCGGCAATATGAAGGTCCAAGGGATACAGTAAACCTGGAGTGAAGCATCGGAATTTATAACTAGTGTCACAGGAATGGTTTAAAACATAGACAGTAAGAAGAGTCAGATTACTTGTACTTAAGTTGGCATTGTGCCTTCTGTATTTAATTCCGATACCATTTCTGTGTTTCATCGCCAATAAGAAGGTCCAAGGGATACAATAAACTTGAAGTGAAGCATCGGAATCTGTAAGTAGTGTCACAGGAATGGTTCAAATCATAGTCAGTAAGAAGAGTCAGTATTCTTTTACTTAAGTCGGCATTGTGCCTTTTCTATTTAATTCCGATGTAATTTCTGTGTTTCATCGTCAATAAGAAGGTCCAAGGGATACAGTAAACCTGGAGTGAAGCATCGGAATCTATAACTAGTGTCACAGGAATGATTCAAAACATAGACACTAATAAGAGTCAGTCTTCTTGTACTTAAGTCGGCATTGTGACTTTTGTATTTAATTCGGATGCAATTTCTGTGTTTCATCGTCAATAAGAAGGTCCAAGGGATACAGTAAACCGAAAGTGAAGCATCGGAATCTATAACTAGTGTCACAGGAATGAATCAAAACATAGTCGGTAAGAAGAATCAATATTCTTGTGCTTAAGTCGGCATTGTGCCTTTTGTATTTAATTCCGATGCAATTTCTGTGATTCATCGTCAACAAGAAGGTCCAAGGGATACATTAAACCTGAAGTGAAGCATCGGAATCTATAACTAGTGTCACAGGAATGGTTCAAAACATAGTCAGTAAGAAGACTCAGTCTTCTTGTACTTAAGTCGGCATTGTGCCTTTTGTATTTAATTCCGATGCAATTTCTGTGTTTCATCGTCATTAAGAAGGTCCAAGGGATACAGTAAACAGGGAGTGAAGCATCGGAATCTATAACTGGTGACACAGGAATGGTTCAAAGCATAGTCAGTAAGAAGAGTCAGTCTTCTTGTACGTAAGTCGGCATTGTGCCTTTTGTATTAAGTTCCGATGCAGTTTCTGTGTTTCATCGTCAATAAGAAGGTCCAAGG
Source organism: Schistocerca americana (assembly GCF_021461395.2). Taxonomy (NCBI): domain Eukaryota; kingdom Metazoa; phylum Arthropoda; class Insecta; order Orthoptera; family Acrididae; genus Schistocerca; species Schistocerca americana. Next base: position 17,443,599 of record NC_060130.1, on the reverse strand, counting down.
GATACTGTAAACCTGGACCGAAGCATGGGAATCTGTAACTAGTGTCACAGGAATGAATCAAACATAGTCGGTAAGAAGAATCAGTCTTCTTGTACTTAAGTCGGCATTGTGCCATTTGTATTTAATTCCGATGCAATTTCTGTGTTTCATCGTCAACAAGAAGGTCCAAGGTATACATTAAACCTGAAGTGAAGCATCGGAATCTATAACTAGTGTCACAGGAATGGTTCAAACATAGAGAGTAGGAAGAGTCAGTCTTCTTGTACTTATGTCGGCATTGCGCCTGTTGTATTTAATTCCGATGCAATTTCTGTGTTTCATCGTCAATGAGAAGGTCTGAGGGATACAGTAAACCTGAAGTGAAGCATCGGAATCTAAAACTAGTGTCACTGGAATGGTTCAAATCATAGACAGTAGGAAGAGTGAGTCTTCTGGTACTTAAGTCGGCATTGTGCCTTTTGTATTTAATTCCGATGCAATTTCTGTGATTCATCGTCAATAAGAAGGTCCAAGGGATACAGTAAACCTGGAGTGAAGCATCGGAATCTATAACTAGTGTCTCAGCGATGGTTAAAAACATAGACAGTAAGAAGAGTCAGTCTTCTTGTTCCTAAGTCTGCATTGTGCCTTTTGTCTATAATTCGGATGCAATTTCTGTGTTTCATCGTCAATAAGAAGGTCCAAGGGATACAGTAATCCGGGAGTGAAGCATCGGAATCTATAACTAGTGTCACAGGAATGAATGAAAACATAGTCGGTAAGAAGAATCAGTCTTCTTGTACTTAAGTCGGCATTGTGCCTTTTGTATTTAATTCCGATGCAATTTCTGTGATTCATCGTCAACAAGAAGGTCCAAGGGATACATTAAACCTGAAGTGATGCATCGGAATCTATAACTAGTGTCACAGGAATGGTTCAAAACATAGACAGTAGGAAGAGTCAGTGTTGTTGTACTTAAGTCGGCATTGTGCTTTTTGTATTTAATTCCGATGTAATTTCTCTGATTCATCGCCAATAATGATGTCCAAGGGATACGGTAAACCTGGAGTGAAGCATCGGAATCTATAGCTAGTGTCACAGTAATGGTTCAAAACATAGTCAGTAAGAAGAGTCAGTCTTCTTGTACTTAAGTCGGCATTGTGCCTTTTGTATTTAATTCCGATGCAATTTCTGTGTTTCATCGTCAATAAGAAGGTCCAAGGGTTACAGTAAACCGGGAGTGAAGCATCGGAATCCATAACTAGTGTCACAGGAATGGTTCAAAGCATAATCAGTAAGAAGAGTCAGTCTTCTTGTACTTAAGTCGGCATTGTGCCTTTTGTATTAAATTCCGATGCAATTTCTGTGTTTCATCGTCAATAAGAAGGTCCAAGGGATACAGTAAACCTGGACTGAAGCATCGGAATCTATAACTAGTGTCACAGGAATGAATCAAACATAGTCGGTAAGAAGAATCAGTCTTCTTGTACTTAAGTCGGCATTGTGCCTTTTGTATTTAATTCCGATGCAATTTCTGTGTTTCATCATCAACAAGAAGGTCCAAGGGATACATAAAACCTGAAGTGAAGCATCGGAATCTATAACTAGTGCCACAGGAATGGTTCAAACATAGAGAGTAGGAAGAGTCAGTCCAATTGTACTTATGTCGGCATTGTGCCTTTTCTATTCAATTCCGATGCAATATCTGTGTTTCATCGTCAATAAGAAGGTCCAAGTGATACAGTAAACCTGGAGTGAAGCATCGGAATCTATAAGTAGTGTCACAGGAATGGTTCAAAACATAGACAGTGGGAAGAGTCAGTCTTCTTGGACTTAAGTCGGCATTGTGCCTTTTGTATTTTATTCCGATGCAATTTCTGTGTTTCATCGTCAATAAGAAGGTCTGAGGGATACAGTAAACCTGAAGTGAAGCATCGGAATCTATAACTAGTGTCATAGGAATGGTTCAAACAAAGACAGTAAGAAGAGTCAGTCTTCTTGTACTTAAGTCGGCATTGTGCCTTTTGTATTTAATTCCGATGCAATTTCTGTGTTTCATCGTCAATAACAAGGTCCAAGGGATACAGTAAACCAGAAGTGAAGCATCGGAATCTATAACTAGTGTTACAGGAATGGTTCCAAACATAGACAGTAAGAAGAGTCAGTCATCTTGTACTTAAGTCGGAATGTGACTTTTGTATTTAATTCCGATGCAATATCTGTGTTTCACCGTCAATAAGAGGGTCAGAGGGATACAGTAAACCTGAAGTGAAGCATCGGAATCTATAACTAGTGTCACAGGAATGGTTCAAAACATAGACACTAAGAAGAGTCAATCTTCTTGTAGTTAAGTCGGCATTGTGCCTTTTGTATTTCATTCCGATGCAATTTTTGTGTTTCATCGTCAATAAGGAGGTCCAAGGGATACAGTAAACCTGAAGTGAAGCATCGGAATCTATAACTAGTGTAACAGGAATGGTTCAAAACATAGTCAGTAAGAAGAGTCAGTCTTCTTGTACTTAAGTCGGCATTGTGCCTTTTGTATTTCAATCCGATGCAATTTCTGTGTTCCATCGTCAATAAGAAGGGCCAAGGGACACAGCACACCTGGAGTGCAGCATCGGAATCTATAAGTAGTGTCACAGGAATGGTTCAAAACATAGACAGTAAGAAGAGTCAGTCATCTTGTACTTCAGTCGGAATGTGACTTTTGTATTTAATTCCGATGCAATTTCTGTGTTTCACCGTCAATAAGAGGGTCAGAGGGATACAGTAAACCTGAAGTGAAGCATCGGAATCTATAACTAGTGTCACAGGAAAGGTTCAAAACATAGACGCTAAGAAGAGTCAATCTTCTTGTAGTTAAGTCGGCATTGTGCCTTTTGTATTTAATTCCGATGCAATTTCTGTGTTTCATCGTCAATAAGAAGGTCAAAGGGATGCAGTAAACCTGGAGTGAAGCATCGGAATCTATACCTAGTGTCACAGGAATGGTTCAAAACATAGTCAGTAAGAAGAGTCAGTCTTCTTGTACTTAAGTCGGCATTGTGCCTTTTGTATTAAATTCCGATGCAATTTCTGTGTTACATCGACAATAAGATGGTCCAAGGGATACAGTAAACCTGGAGTGAAGCATCGGAATCTATAACTAGTGTCTCAGCGATGGTTAAAAACATAGACAGTAAGAAGAGTCAGTCTTCTTGTACTTAACTCGGCATTGTGCCTTTTGTATTTAATTCGGATGCAATTTCTGTGTTTCATCGTCAATAAGAAGGTCCAAGGGATACAGTAAACCGGGAGTGAAGCATCGGATTCTATAACTAGTGTCACAGGAATGAATCAAATCATAGCCGGTAAGAAGATTCAGTCTTCTTGTACTTAAGTCGGCATTGTGCCTTTTGTATTTAATTCCGATGCAATTTCTGTGATTCATCGTCAACAAGAAGGTCCAAGGGATACATTAAACATGAAGTGAAGCATCGGAATCTATAACTAGTGTCACAGGAATGGTTCAAACATAGAGAGTAGGAAGAGTCAGTCCTCTTGTACTTATGTCGGCATTGTGCCTTTTCTATTCAATTCCGATGCAATATAAGTGTTTCATCGTCAATAAGAAGGTCCAAGTGATACAGTAAACCTGGAGTGAAGCATCGGAATCTATAAGTAGTGTCACAGGAATGGTTCAAAACATAGACAGTGGGAAGAGTCAGTCTTCTTGTACTTAAGTCGGCATTGTGCCTTTTGTATTTTATTCCGATGCAATTTCTGTGTTTCATCGTCAATAAGAAGGTCTGAGGGATACAGTAAACCTGAAGTGAAGCATCGGAATCTATAACTAGTGTCCCAGGAATGGTTCAAAACATAGTCAGTAAGAAGAGTCAGTCTTCTTGTACTTAAGTCGGCATTGTGCCATTTGTACTTCAATCCGATGCAATTTCTGTGTTTCATCGTCAATAAGAAGGGCCAAGGGACACAGCACACCTGGAGTGCAGCATCGGAATCTATAACTAGTGTCACAGGAATGGTTCAAAACATAGACAGTAAGAAGAGTCAGTCATCTTGTACTTCAGTCGGAATGTGACTTTTGTATTTAATTCCGATGCAATTTCTGTGTTTCAATGTCAATAAGAGGGTCAGAGGGATACGGTAAACCTGAAGTGAAGCATCGGAATCTATAACTAGTGTCACAGGAATGGTTCAAAACATAGACACTAAGAAGAGTCAATCTTCTTGTAGTTAAGTCGGCATTGTGCCTTTTGTATTTAATTCCGATGCAATTTCTGTGTTTCATCGTCAATAAGAGGGGCAAAGGGATGCAGTAAACCTGGAGTGAAGCATCGGAATCTATAGCTAGTGTCACAGGAATGGTTCAAAACATAGTCAGTACGAAGAGTCAGTCTTCTTGTACTTAAGTCGGCATTGTGCATTTTGTATTAAATTCCGATGCAATTTCTGTGTTTTATCGTCAATAAGAAGGTCCAAGGGATACAGTAAACCTGGAGTGAAGCATCGGAATCTATAACTAGTGTCTCAGCGATGGTTAAAAACATAGACAGTAAGAAGAGTCAGTCTTCTTGTACTTAACTCGGCATTGTGCCTTTTGTATTTAATTCGGATGCAATTTCTGTGTTTCATCGTCAATAAGAAGGTCCAAGGGATACAGTAAACAGGGAGTGAAGCATCGGAATCTATAACTAGTGTCACAGGAATGAATCAAATCATAGTCCGTAAGAAGATTCAGTCTTCTTGTACTTAAGTCGGCATTGTGCCTTTTGTATTCAATTCCGATGCAATTTCTGTGATTCATCGTCAACAAGAAGGTCCAAGGGATACATTAAACATGAAGTGAAGCATCGGAATCTATAACTAGTGTCACAGGAATGGTTCAAAGCATTAACAGTAGGAAGAGTCAGTCTTCTTGTACTTAAGTCGGCATTGTGCCTTTTCGATTTAATTCCGATGCAATTTCTGTGTTTCATCGGCAATAAGAAGGTGCAAGGGATACGGTAATCCTGGAGTGAAGCATCGGAATCTATTACTAGTGTCACAGGAATGGTTCAAAACATAGTCAGTAAGAAGAGTCAGTCTTCTTGTACTTAAGTCGGCATTGTGCCTTTTGTATTTAATTCCGATGCAATTTCTGTGTTTCATCGTCAATAAGAAGGTCCAAGGGATATTGTAAACCTGGACTGATGCATCGGAATTTGTAACTAGTGTCACAGGACTGAATCAAACATAGTCGGTAAGAAGAATCAGTCTTCTTGTACTTAAGTCGGCATTGTGCCTTTTGTATTTAATTCCGATGCAATTTCTGTCTTTCATCGTCAACAAGAAGGTCCAAGGGATACATTAAACCTGACGTGAAGCATCGGAATCTATAACTAGTGCTACAGGAATGGTTCAAACATAGAGAGTAGGAAGAGTAAGTCTTCTTGTATTTATGTCGGCATTGTGCCTTTTCTATTTATTTCCGATGCAATATCTGTGTTTCATCGTCAATAAGAAGGTCCAAGGGATACAGTAAACCTGGAGTGAAGCACCGGAATCTATTAGTAGTGTCACAGGAATGGTTCAAAACATAGACAGTAGGAAGAGTCAGTCTTCTTGTACTTAAGTCGGCATTGTGCCTTTTGTATTTTATTCCGATGCAATTTCTGTGTTTCATCGTCAGTAAGAAGGTCTGATGGATACAGTAAACCTGAAGTGAAGCATCGGAATCTATAACTAGTGTCATAGGAATGGTTCAAACATAGACAGTGGGAAGAGTCAGTCTTCTTGTACTTAAGTGGGCATTGTGCATTTTGTATTTAATTCCGATGCAATTTCTGTGTTTCATCGTCAATAAGAAGGTCCAAGGGATACAGTAAACCAGAAGTGAAGCATCGGAATCTATAACTAGTGTCACAGGGATGGTTCAAAACATAGACAGTAAGAAGAGTCAGTCATCTTGTACTTAAGTCGGAATGTGACTTTTGTATTTAATTCCGATGCAATTTCTGTGTTTCATCGTCAATAAGAGGGTCAGAGGGGTACAGTAAACCTGAAGTGAAGCATCGGAATCTATAACTAGTGTCACAGGAATGGTTCAAAACATAATCAGTAAGAAGAGTCAGTCTCCTTGTACATAAGTCGGCATTGTGCCTTCTGTATTTAATTCCGATACCATTTCTGTGTTTCATCGTCAATAAGAAGATCCAAGGGATACAGTTAACCTGAAGTGAAGCATCGGAATCTATAACTAGTGTCACAGGAATGGTTCAAATCATAGTCAGCAAGAAGGGTCAGAAATCTCGTACTTAAGTCGGCATTGTCCCTTTTGTATTTAATTCAGATGCAATTTCTGTGTTTCATCGTCACTAAGATGGTCCAAGGGATACAGTAAACCTGGAGTGAAGCATCGGAATCTATAACTAGTGTCTCAGCGATGGTTAAAAACATAGACAGTAAGAAGAGTCAGTATCCTTGTTCTGAAGTCGGCATTGTGCCTTTTGTATTTAATTCCGATGCAATTTCTGTGTTTCATCGTCAATAAGAAGGTCCAAGGGATACAGTAAACCTGGAGTGCAGCATCGGAATCTATAACTAGTGTCACAGGAATTGTTCAAAACATAGACAGTAAGAAGAGTCAGTCATCTTGTACTTAAGTCGGAATGTGACTTTTGAATTTAATTCCGGTGCAATTTCTGTGTTTCATCGTCAATAAGAGGGTCAGAGGGATACAGTAAACCTGAAGTGAAGCATCGGAATCTATAACTAATGTCACAGGAATGGTTCAAAACATAGTCAGTAAGAAGAGTCAGTCTTCTTGAACTTAAGTTGGCATTGTGCTTTTTGTATTTAATTCCGATGCAATTTCTGTGTTTCATCGTCAATAAGAAGGTCCAAGGGATACAGTAAACCTGGAGTGAAGCATCGGAATTTATAACTAATGTCACAGGAATGGTTCAAGACATAGACGGTAAGAAGAATCAGTCTTCTTGTACTTAAGTCGGCATTGTGCCTTTTGTATTTAACTCCGATGCAATTTCTGCGTTTTATCGTCAATAAGAAGGTCCAAGGGACACTGTAAACCTGGAGTGAAACATCGGAATCTATAATTAGTTTTACAGGCATGGTTCAAATCATAGACAGTAAGAAGAGTCATTCATCTTGTACTTCAGTCGGAATGTGCCTTTTGTATTTAATTCCGATGCAATTTCTGTGTTTCATCGTTAATAAGAGGGTCAGAGGGATACAGTAAACTTGAAGTGAAGCTTCGGAATCTATAACTAGTGTCACAGGATTGGTTCAAAACATAGACAGTAGGAAGAGTCAGTCTTCTTGTACTTAAGTCGGCATTGTGCCTTTTCTATTTAATTCCGATGCAATTTCTGTGTTTCATCGTCAATAAGAAGGTCCAAGGGATACAGTAAACCTGGAGTGAAGCATCGGAATCTATAACTAGTGTCACAGGAATGGTTCAAACGTAGACAGTAGGAAGAGCCAGTCTTTTTGTACTTAAGTCGGCATTGTGCCCTTTGTATTTAATTCCGATGCAATTTCTGTGTTTCATCGTCAATAAGAAGGTCCAAGGGATACAGTAAACCTGGAGTGAAGCATCGGAATCTATTACTAGTGTCACAGGAATGCTTCAAAAAATAGTCAGTAAGAAGAGTCAGTCTTCTTGTACTTAAGTCGGCATTGTGCCTTTTGTATTTAATTCCGATGCAATTTCTGTGTTTCATCGTCAATAAGAAGGTCCAAGGGATATTGTAAACCTGGACTGATGCATCGGAATCTGTAACTAGTGTCACAGGACTGAATCAAACATAGTCGGTAAGAAGAATCAGTCTTCTTGTACTTAAGTCGGCATTGTGCCTTTTGTATTTAATTCCGATGCAATTTCTGTGTTTCATCGTCAACAAGAAGGTCCAAGGGATACATTAAACCTGACGTGAAGCATCGGAATCTATAACTAGTGCTACAGGAATGGTTCAAACATAGAGAGTAGGAAGAGTCAGTCTTCTTGTAATTATGTCGGCATTGTGCCTTTTCTATTTATTTCCGATGCAATATCTGTGTTTCATCGTCAATAAGAAGGTCCAAGGGATACAGTAAACCTGGAGTGAAGCACCGGAATCTATTAGTAGTGTCACAGGAATGGTTCAAAACATAGACAGTAGGAAGAGTCAGTCTTCTTGTACTTAAGTCGGCATTGTGCCTTTTGTATTTTATTCCGATGCAATTTCTGTGTTTCATCGTCAGTAAGAAGGTCTGATGGATACAGTAAACCTGAAGTGAAGCATCGGAATCTATAACTAGTGTCATAGGAATGGTTCAAACATAGACAGTGGGAAGAGTCAGTCTTCTTGTACTTAAGTGGGCATTGTGCATTTTGTATTTAATTCCGATGCAATTTCTGTGTTTCATCGTCAATAAGAAGGTCCAAGGGATACAGTAAACCAGAAGTGAAGCATCGGAATCTATAACTAGTGTTACAGGAATGGTTCCATACATAATCAGTAAGAAGAGTCAGTCTTCTTGTACTTAAGTCGGCATTGCACCTTTTGTATGTAATTCCGATGCAATTTCTGTGTTTCATCGTCACTAAGAAGGTCCAAGGGATACATTAAACCTGAAGTGAAGCATCGGAATCTATAACTAGTGTCACAGGGATGGTTCAAAACATAGACAGTAAGAAGAGTAAGTCATCTTGTACTTAAGTCGGAATGTGACTTTTGTATTTAATTCCGATGCAATTTCTGTGTTTCATCGTCAATAAGAGGGTCAGAGGGGTACAGTAAACCTGAAGTGAAGCATCGGAATCTATAACTAGTGTCACAGGAATGGTTCAAAACATAATCAGTAAGAAGAGTCAGTCTCCTTGTACATAAGTCGGCATTGTGCCTTCTGTATTTAATTCCGATACCATTTCTGTGTTTCATCGTCAATAAGAAGATCCAAGGGATACAGTTAACCTGAAGTGAAGCATCGGAATCTATAACTAGTGTCACAGGAATGGTTCAAATCATAGTCAGCAAGAAGGGTCAGAAATCTCGTACTTAAGTCGGCATTGTCCCTTTTGTATTTAATTCAGATGCAATTTCTGTGTTTCATCGTCACTAAGATGGTCCAAGGGATACAGTAAACCTGGAGTGAAGCATCGGAATCTATAACTAGTGTCTCAGCGATGGTTAAAAACATAGACAGTAAGAAGAGTCAGTATCCTTGTTCTGAAGTCGGCATTGTGCCTTTTGTATTTAATTCCGATGCAATTTCTGTGTTTCATCGTCAATAAGAAGGTCCAAGGGATACAGTAAACCTGGAGTGCAGCATCGGAATCTATAACTAGTGTCACAGGAATTGTTCAAAACATAGACAGTAAGAAGAGTCAGTCATCTTGTACTTAAGTCGGAATGTGACTTTTGAATTTAATTCCGGTGCAATTTCTGTGTTTCATCGTCAATAAGAGGGTCAGAGGGATACAGTAAACCTGAAGTGAAGCATCGGAATCTATAACTAATGTCACAGGAATGGTTCAAAACATAGTCAGTAAGAAGAGTCAGTCTTCTTGAACTTAAGTTGGCATTGTGCCTTTTGTATTTAATTCCGATGCAATTTCTGTGTTTCATCGTCAATAAGAAGGTCCACGGGATACAGTAAACCTGGAGTGAAGCATCGGAATTTATAACTAGTGTCACAGGAATGGTTCAAAACATAGACAGTAAGAAGAATCAGTCTTCTTGTACTTAAGTCGGCATTGTGCCTTTTGTATTTAACTCCGATGCAATTTCTGCGTTTTATCGTCAATAAGAAGGTCCAAGGGACACTGTAAACCTGGAGTGAAACATCGGAATCTATAATTAGTTTTACAGGCATGGTTCAAATCATAGACAGTAAGAAGAGTCATTCATCTTGTACTTAAGTCGGAATGTGCCTTTTGTATTTAATTCCGATGCAATTTCTGTGTTTCATCGTCAATAAGAGGGTCAGAGGGATACAGTAAACCTGAAGTGAAGCTTCGGAATCTATAACTAGTGTCACAGGATTGGTTCAAAACATAGACAGTAGGAAGAGTCAGACTTCTTGTACTTAAGTCGGAATGTGACTTTTGTATTTAATTCCGATGCAATTTCTGTGTTTCATCGTCAATAAGAGGGTCAGAGGGGTACAGTAAACCTGAAGTGAAGCATCGGAATCTATAACTAGTGTCACAGGAATGGTTCAAAACATAATCAGTAAGAAGAGTCAGTCTCCTTGTACATAAGTCGGCATTGTGCCTTCTGTATTTAATTCCGATACCATTTCTGTGTTTCATCGTCAATAAGAAGATCCAAGGGATACAGTTAACCTGAAGTGAAGCATCGGAATCTATAACTAGTGTCACAGGAATGGTTCAAATCATAGTCAGCAAGAAGGGTCAGAAATCTCGTACTTAAGTCGGCATTGTCCCTTTTGTATTTAATTCAGATGCAATTTCTGTGTTTCATCGTCACTAAGATGGTCCAAGGGATACAGTAAACCTGGAGTGAAGCATCGGAATCTATAACTAGTGTCTCAGCGATGGTTAAAAACATAGACAGTAAGAAGAGTCAGTATCCTTGTTCTGAAGTCGGCATTGTGCCTTTTGTATTTAATTCCGATGCAATTTCTGTGTTTCATCGTCAATAAGAAGGTCCAAGGGATACAGTAAACCTGGAGTGCAGCATCGGAATCTATAACTAGTGTCACAGGAATTGTTCAAAACATAGACAGTAAGAAGAGTCAGTCATCTTGTACTTAAGTCGGAATGTGACTTTTGAATTTAATTCCGGTGCAATTTCTGTGTTTCATCGTCAATAAGAGGGTCAGAGGGATACAGTAAACCTGAAGTGAAGCATCGGAATCTATAACTAATGTCACAGGAATGGTTCAAAACATAGTCAGTAAGAAGAGTCAGTCTTCTTGAACTTAAGTTGGCATTGTGCTTTTTGTATTTAATTCCGATGCAATTTCTGTGTTTCATCGTCAATAAGAAGGTCCAAGGGATACAGTAAACCTGGAGTGAAGCATCGGAATTTATAACTAATGTCACAGGAATGGTTCAAGACATAGACGGTAAGAAGAATCAGTCTTCTTGTACTTAAGTCGGCATTGTGCCTTTTGTATTTAACTCCGATGCAATTTCTGCGTTTTATCGTCAATAAGAAGGTCCAAGGGACACTGTAAACCTGGAGTGAAACATCGGAATCTATAATTAGTTTTACAGGCATGGTTCAAATCATAGACAGTAAGAAGAGTCATTCATCTTGTACTTAAGTCGGAATGTGCCTTTTGTATTTAATTCCGATGCAATTTCTGTGTTTCATCGTTAATAAGAGGGTCAGAGGGATACAGTAAACTTGAAGTGAAGCTTCGGAATCTATAACTAGTGTCACAGGATTGGTTCAAAACATAGACAGTAGGAAGAGTCAGTCTTCTTGTACTTAAGTCGGCATTGTGCCTTTTCTATTTAATTCCGATGCAATTTCTGTGTTTCATCGTCAATAAGAAGGTCCAAGGGATACAGTAAACCTGGAGTGAAGCATCGGAATCTATAACTAGTGTCACAGGAATGGTTCAAACGTAGACAGTAGGAAGAGCCAGTCTTTTTGTACTTAAGTCGGCATTGTGCCCTTTGTATTTAATTCCGATGCAATTTCTGTGTTTCATCGTCAATAAGAAGGTCCAAGGGATACAGTAAACCTGGAGTGAAGCATCGGAATCTATTACTAGTGTCACAGGAATGGTTCAAAACATAGTCAGTAAGAAGAGTCAGTCTTCTTGTACTTAAGTCGGCATTGTGCCTTTTGTATTTAATTCCGATGCAATTTCTGTGTTTCATCGTCAATAAGAAGGTCCAAGGGATATTGTAAACCTGGACTGATGCATCGGAATCTGTAACTAGTGTCACAGGACTGAATCAAACATAGTCGGTAAGAAGAATCAGTCTTCTTGTACTTAAGTCGGCATTGTGCCTTTTGTATTTAATTCCGATGCAATTTCTGTGTTTCATCGTCAACAAGAAGGTCCAAGGGATACATTAAACCTGACGTGAAGCATCGGAATCTATAACTAGTGCTACAGGAATGGTTCAAACATAGAGAGTAGGAAGAGTCAGTCTTCTTGTATTTATGTCGGCATTGTGCCTTTTCTATTTATTTCCGATGCAATATCTGTGTTTCATCGTCAATAAGAAGGTCCAAGGGATACAGTAAACCTGGAGTGAAGCACCGGAATCTATTAGTAGTGTCACAGGAATGGTTCAAAACATAGACAGTAGGAAGAGTCAGTCTTCTTGTACTTAAGTCGGCATTGTGCCTTTTGTATTTTATTCCGATGCAATTTCTGTGTTTCATCGTCAGTAAGAAGGTCTGATGGATACAGTAAACCTGAAGTGAAGCATCGGAATCTATAACTAGTGTCATAGGAATGGTTCAAACATAGACAGTGGGAAGAGTCAGTCTTCTTGTACTTAAGTGGGCATTGTGCATTTTGTATTTAATTCCGATGCAATTTCTGTGTTTCATCGTCAATAAGAAGGTCCAAGGGATACAGTAAACCAGAAGTGAAGCATCGGAATCTATAACTAGTGTTACAGGAATGGTTCCATACATAATCAGTAAGAAGAGTCAGTCTTCTTGTACTTAAGTCGGCATTGCACCTTTTGTATGTAATTCCGATGCAATTTCTGTGTTTCATCGTCACTAAGAAGGTCCAAGGGATACATTAAACCTGAAGTGAAGCATCGGAATCTATAACTAGTGTCACAGGGATGGTTCAAAACATAGACAGTAAGAAGAGTAAGTCATCTTGTACTTAAGTCGGAATGTGACTTTTGTATTTAATTCCGATGCAATTTCTGTGTTTCATCGTCAATAAGAGGGTCAGAGGGGTACAGTAAACCTGAAGTGAAGCATCGGAATCTATAACTAGTGTCACAGGAATGGTTCAAAACATAATCAGTAAGAAGAGTCAGTCTCCTTGTACATAAGTCGGCATTGTGCCTTCTGTATTTAATTCCGATACCATTTCTGTGTTTCATCGTCAATAAGAAGATCCAAGGGATACAGTTAACCTGAAGTGAAGCATCGGAATCTATAACTAGTGTCACAGGAATGGTTCAAATCATAGTCAGCAAGAAGGGTCAGAAATCTCGTACTTAAGTCGGCATTGTCCCTTTTGTATTTAATTCAGATGCAATTTCTGTGTTTCATCGTCACTAAGATGGACCAAGGGATACAGTAAACCTGGAGTGAAGCATCGGAATCTATAACTAGTGTCTCAGCGATGGTTAAAAACATAGACAGTAAGAAGAGTCAGTATCCTTGTTCTGAAGTCGGCATTGTGCCTTTTGTATTTAATTCCGATGCAATTTCTGTGTTTCATCGTCAATAAGAAGGTCCAAGGGATACAGTAAACCTGGAGTGCAGCATCGGAATCTATAACTAGTGTCACAGGAATTGTTCAAAACATAGACAGTAAGAAGAGTCAGTCATCTTGTACTTAAGTCGGAATGTGACTTTTGAATTTAATTCCGGTGCAATATCTGTGTTTCATCGTCAATAAGAGGGTCAGAGGGATACAGTAAACCTGAAGTGAAGCATCGGAATCTATAACTAATGTCACAGGAATGGTTCAAAACATAGTCAGTAAGAAGAGTCAGTCTTCTTGAACTTAAGTTGGCATTGTGCCTTTTGTATTTAATTCCGATGCAATTTCTGTGTTTCATCGTCAATAAGAAGGTCCACGGGATACAGTAAACCTGGAGTGAAGCATCGGAATTTATAACTAGTGTCACAGGAATGGTTCAAAACATAGTCAGTAAGAAGAATCAGTCTTCTTGTACTTAAGTCAGCATTGTGCCTTTTGTATTTAACTCCGATGCAATTTCTGCGTTTTATCGTCAATAAGAAGGTCCAAGGGACACTGTAAACCTGGAGTGAAACATCGGAATCTATAATTAGTTTTACAGGCATGGTTCAAATCATAGACAGTAAGAAGAGTCATTCATCTTGTACTTAAGTCGGAATGTGCCTTTTGTATTTAATTCCGATGCAATTTCTGTGTTTCATCGTCAATAAGAGGGTCAGAGGGATACAGTAAACCTGAAGTGAAGCTTCGGAATCTATAACTAGTGTCACAGGATTGGTTCAAAACATAGACAGTAGGAAGAGTCAGACTTCTTGTACTTAAGTCGGCATTGTGCCTTTTCTATTTAATTCCGATGCAATTTCTGTGTTTCATCGTCAATAAGAAGGTCCAAGGGATACAGTAAACCTGGAGTGAAGCATCGGAATCTATAACTAGTGTCACAGGAATGGTTCAAACGTAGACAGTAGGAAGAGCCAGTCTTGTTGTACTTAAGTCAGCATTGTGCCTTTTGTATTTAATTCCGATGCAATTTCTGTGTTTCATCGTCAATAAGGATGACTAAGGGATACGGTAAGCCTTTAGTGAAGCATCGGAATCTAGAACTAGTGTCACAGGAATGGTTCAAAACATAGTCAGTAAGAAGAGTCAGTCTTCTTGTACTTAAGTCGGCATTGTGCCCTTTGTATTTAATTCCGATGCAATTTCTGTGTTTCATCGTCAATAAGAAGGTCCAAGGGATACAGTAAACTTGGAGTGAAGCATCGGAATTTATAACTAGTGTCACAGGAATGGTTCAAACATAGACAGTAAGAAGAATCAGTCTTCTTGTACTTATGTCGGCATTGTGCCTTTTGTATTTAATTCCGATGCAATTTCTGTGTTCCATCGTCAATAAGAAGGTCCAAGGGACACAGTAAAACCGGAGTGAAGCATCGGAATCTATAACTAGTTTCACAGGAATGGTTCAAAACATAGACAGTAGGAAGCGTCTGTCTTCTTGTACTTAAGTCGGCACTGTGCCTTTTCTATTTAATTCCGATGCAATTTCTGTGTTTCATCGTCAATAAGAGGGTCAGAGGGATACAGTAAACCTGAAGTGAAGCATCGGAATCTGTAACTAGTGTCACAGGAATGGTTCAAAACATAGTCAGTAAGAAGAGTCAGTCTTCTTGTACTTAAGTCGGCATTGTGCCTTTTGTATTTAATTTCGATGCAATTTCTGTGTTTCATCGTCAATAAGAAGGGCCAAGGGACACAGTAAACCTGGAGTGAAGCATCGGAATCAATAACTAGTGTCACAGGAATGGTTCAAAACATAGACAGTAAGAAGAGTCAGTCTTCTTGTACTTATGTCGGCATTGTGCCTTTTGTATATTATTCCGATGCAATTTCTGTGTTTCATCGTCAATAAGAAGCTCAGAGGGATACTGTAAACCTGAAGTGAAGCATCGGAATCTATAACTAGTGTCACAGGAATGGTTCAAAACATAGACAGTAGGAAGCGTCTGTCTTCTTGTACTTAAGTCGGCATTGTGCCTTCTGTATTTAATTCCGATACCATTTCTGTGGTTCATCGTCAATAAGAAGGTCCAAGGGAATCAGTAAACCTGAAGTGAAGCATCGGAATCAATAACTAGTGTCACAGGAATGGTTCAAATCATAGTCAGTAAGAAGAGTCAGAATTCTTGTACTTAAGTCGGCATTGTCCCTTTTGTATTTAATTCAGATGCAATTTCTGTGTTTCATCGTCACTAAGATGGTCCAAGTGATACAGTAAACCTGGAGTGGAGCATCGGAATCTATAACTAGTGTCTCAGCGATGGTTAAAAACATAGACAGTAAGAAGAGTCAGTATCCTTGTTCTGAAGTCGGCATTGTGCCTTTTGTATTTAATTCCGATGCAATTTCTGTGTTTCATCGTCAATAAGAAGGTCCAAGGGATACAGTAAACCTGAAGTGAAGCATCGGAATCTATAACTAGTGGTCCAGGAATGGTTGAAAACATAGTCAGTAAGAAGAGTCAGTCTTCTTGTACTTAAGTCTGCATTGTGCCTTTTGTATTTCATTCCGATGCCATTTCTGTGTTTCATCGTCAATAAGAAGGACCAAGGGACACAGTAAACCTGGAGTGCAGCATCGGAATCTATAACTAGTGTCACAGGAATTGTTCAAAACATAGACGGTAAGAAGAGTCAGTCATCTTGTACTTAAGTCGGAATGTGACTTTTGTATTTAATTCCGATGCAATTTCTGTGTTTCATCGTCAATAAGAGGGTCAGAGGGATACAGTAAACCTGAAGTGAAGCATCGGAATCTATAACTAATGTCACAGGAATGGTTCAAAACATAGTCAGTAAGAAGAGTCAGTCTTCTTGAACTTAAGTCGGCATTGTGCCTTTTCTATTTAGTTCCGATGCATTTTCTGTGTTTCATCGTCAATAAGAAGGTCCAAGGGACACAGTAAACCTGGAGTGAAGCATCGGAAACTATAACTAGTGACACAGGAATGGTTCAAAGCATAGTCAGTAAGAAGAGTCAGTCTTCTTGTACTTAAGTCGGCATTGTGCCTTTTGTATTTAATTCCGATGCAATTCCTGTGTTTCATCGTCAATAAGAAGGTCCAAGGGATACAGTAAACCGGGAGTGAAGCATCGGAATCTATAACTAGTGTCAGAGGAATGGTTCAAAACATAGTCAGTAAGAAGGGTCAGTCTTCTTGTACTTAAGTCGGCATTGTGCCTTTTGTATTAAATTCCGATGCAATTTCTGTGTTTCATCGTCAATAAGAAGGTCCAAGGGATACAGTAAACCTGGCGTGAAGCATCGGAATCTATAACTAGTGTCACAGGAATGAATGTAACATATTCGGTAAGAAGAATCAGTCTTCTTGTACTTAAGTCGGCATTGTGCCTTTTGTATTTAGTTCCGATGCAATTTCTGTGTTTCATCGTCAACAAGAAGGTTCAAGGGATACATTAAACCCGAACTGAAGCATCGGAATCTATAACTAATGTCACAGGAATGGTTCAATACATAGAAAGTTGGAAGAGTCAGTCTTCTTGTACTTATGTCGGCATTGTGCCTTTTCTATTCAATTCGAATGCAATACCTGTGTTTCATCGTCAATAAGTAGGTCCAAGGGATACAGTAAACCTTGAGTGAAGCATCGGAATCTATAAGTAGTGTCAGAAGAATGGTTCAAAACATAGGCAGTAGGAAAAGTCAGTCTCCTTGAACTTAAGTCGGCATTGTGCCTTTTGTATTTTATTCCGATGCAATTTCTGTGTTTCATCGTCAATAAGAAGGTCTGAGGGATACAGTAGACCTGAAGGGAAGCATCGGAATCTATAACTAGTGCCATAGGAATGGTTCAAACATAGACAGTAAGAAGAGTCAGTCTTCTTGTACTTAAGTCGGCATTGTGCCTTTTGTATTTAATTCCGATGCAATTTCTGTGTTTATTCGTCAATAAGAAGGTCGAAGGGATACAGTAAACCTGAAGTGAATCATCGGAATCTATAACTAGTGTCACAGGAATGGTTCCAAACATAGTCAGTAAGAAGAGTCAGTCCTCTTGTACTTAAGTCGGCATTGCGCCTTTTGTATTTAAATCCGATGCAATTTCTGTGTTTCATCGTCAATGAGAAGGTCTGAGGGATACAGTAAACCTGAAGTGAAGCATCGGAATCTAAAACTAGTGTCACTGGAATGGTTCAAATCATAGACAGTAGGAAGAGTCAGTCTTCTTGTATTTAAGTCGGCATTGTGCCTTTTGTATTTAATTCCGATGCAATTTCTGCGTTTCATCGTCAATAAGAAGGTGCAAGGGATACAGTAAACCTGAAGTGATGCGTCGGAATCTATAACTTGTGTCCCAGGAATGGTTCAAAACATAGTCAGTAAGAAGTGTCAGTCTTCTTGTAGTTAAGTCGGCATTGTGCCTTTTGTATATACTTCCGATGCAATTTCTGTGTTTCATCGTCAATAAGAAGGTCCAAGGGATACAGTAAACCTGGAGTGAAGCATCGGAATCTGTAACTAGTGTCACAGGAATTTTTCAAAACATAGATACTAAGAAGTGCCAGTCTTCTCGAACCTAAGTCGGCATTGTGTCTTTTGTATTTAATTCCGATACAATTTCTGTGTTTCATCGTCAATAAGAAGGTCCAAGGGATACAGTAAACCTGAAGTGAAGAATCGGAATCTATAACTAGTGTCACAGGGATGGTTCAAAACATAGACAGTAAGAAGAGTCAGTATTCGTGTACTTAAGTCGGCATTGTGCCTTTTGTATTTAATTCCGATGCAATTTCTGTGTTCCATCGTCAATAAGATGCTCAGAGGGATACAGTAGACCTGAAGTGAATCATCGGAATCTATACCTAGTGTCACGGGAATGGTTCAAAACATAGACAGTAAGAAGAGCCAGTCTACTTGTACTTAAGTCGGCATTGTGCCTTTTGTATTCAATTAAGATGCAATTTCTGTGTTTCATCGTCAATAAGGAGGTCAGAGGGATACAGTAAACCTGGAGTGAAGCATCGGAATGTAAAACTTGTGTCACAGTAATGGTTCAAAAAATAGACAGTAAGAAGAGTCAGTATTCGTGTACTTAAGTCGGCATTGTGCCTTTTGTATTTAATTCCGATACAATTTCTGTGTTTCATCGTCAATAAGAAGGTCCAAGGGATACAGTAAACCTGGAGTGAAGCATCGGAGTCTATAACTAGTGTCTCAGCGATGGTTAAAAACATAGACAGTAAGAAGAGTCAGTATTCTTGTACCTAAGTCGGCATTGCGCCTTTTGCATCTAATTCCGATGCAATTTCTGTGTTTCATCGTCAACAAGAAGGTCAAAGGGATACAGTGAACCTGAAGTGTAGCATCGGAATCTATAGCTAGTGTCACAGGAGTGGTTCAAAACATAGACAGTAAGAAGAGTCAGTCTTCTTGTACTTAAGTCGGCATTGTGCCTTTTGTATTCAATTAAGATGCAATTTCTGTGTTTCATCGTCAATAAGGAGGTCAGAGGGATACAGTAAACCTGGAGTGAAGCATCGGAATGTAAAACTTGTGTCACAGTAATGGTTCAAAACATAGACAGTAGGAAGAGTCAGTCTTCTTGTACTTAAGTCGGCATTGTGCCCTTTGTATTTAATTCCGATGCAATTTCTGTGTTTCATCGTCAATAAGAAGGTCCAAGGGATACAGTAAACCTGGAGTGAAGCATCGGAATTTATAACTAGTGTCACAGGAATGGTTCAAACATAGACAGTAAGAAGAATCAGTCTTCTTGTACTTATGTCGGCATTGTGCCTTTTGTATTTAATTCCGATGCAATTTCTGTGTTCCATCGTCAATAAGAAGGTCCAAGGGACACAGTAAAACCGGAGTGAAGCATCGGAATCTATAACTAGTTTCACAGGAATGGTTCAAAACATAGACGGTAAGAAGAGTTAGTCATCTTGTACTTAAGTCGGAATGTGCCTTTTGTATTAAATTCCGATGCAATTTCTGTGTTTCATCGTCAATAAGAGGGTCAGAGGGATACAGTAAACCTGAAGTGAAGCATCGGAATCAATAACTAGTGTCACAGGAATGGTTCAAAACATAGACAGTAGGAAGCGTCTGTCTTCTTGTACTTAAGTCGGCACTGTGCCTTTTCTATTTAATTCCAATGCAATTTCTGTGTTTCATCGTCAATAAGTGGGTCAGAGGGATACAGTAAACCTGAAGTGAAGCATCGGAATCTGTAACTAGTGTCACAGGAATGGTTCAAAACATAGTCAGTAAGAAGAGTCAGTCTTCTTGTACTTAAGTCGGCATTGTGCCTTTTGTATTTAATTTCGATGCAATTTCTGTGTTTCATCGTCAATAAGAAGGGCCAAGGGACACAGTAAACCTGGAGTGAAGCATCGGAATCAATAACTAGTGTCACAGGAATGGTTCAAAACATAGACAGTAAGAAGAGTCAGTCTTCTTGTACTTATGTCGGCATTGTGCCTTTTGTATATTATTCCGATGCAATTTCTGTGTTTCATCGTCAATAAGAAGCTCAGAGGGATACTGTAAACCTGAAGTGAAGCATCGGAATCTATAACTAGTGTCACGGGAATGGTTCAAAACATAGACAGTAGGAAGCGTCTGTCTTCTTGTACTTAAGTCGGCATTGTGCCTTCTGTATTTAATTCCGATACCATTTCTGTGGTTCATCGTCAATAAGAAGGTCCAAGGGAATCAGTAAACCTGAAGTGAAGCATCGGAATCAATAACTAGTGTCACAGGAATGGTTCAAATCATAGTCAGTAAGAAGAGTCAGAATTCTTGTACTTAAGTCGGCATTGTCCCTTTTGTATTTAATTCAGATGCAATTTCTGTGTTTCATCGTCACTAAGATGGTCCAAGTGATACAGTAAACCTGGAGTGGAGCATCGGAATCTATAACTAGTGTCTCAGCGATGGTTAAAAACATAGACAGTAAGAAGAGTCAGTATCCTTGTTCTGAAGTCGGCATTGTGCCTTTTGTATTTAATTCCGATGCAATTTCTGTGTTTCATCGTCAATAAGAAGGTCCAAGGGATACAGTAAACCTGAAGTGAAGCATCGGAATCTATAACTAGTGGTCCAGGAATGGTTGAAAACATAGTCAGTAAGAAGAGTCAGTCTTCTTGTACTTAAGTCTGCATTGTGCCTTTTGTATTTCATTCCGATGCCATTTCTGTGTTTCATCGTCAATAAGAAGGACCAAGGGACACAGTAAACCTGGAGTGCAGCATCGGAATCTATAACTAGTGTCACAGGAATTGTTCAAAACATAGACGGTAGGAAGAGTCAGTCATCTTGTACTTAAGTCGGAATGTGACTTTTGTATTTAATTCCGATGCAATTTCTGTGTTTCATCGTCAATAAGAGGGTCAGAGGGATACAGTAAACCTGAAGTGAAGCATCGGAATCTATAACTAATGTCACAGGAATGGTTCAAAACATAGTCAGTAAGAAGAGTCAGTCTTCTTGAACTTAAGTCGGCATTGTGCCTTTTCTATTTAGTTCCGATGCATTTTCTGTGTTTCATCGTCAATAAGAAGGTCCAAGGGACACAGTAAACCTGGAGTGAAGCATCGGAAACTATAACTAGTGACACAGGAATGGTTCAAAGCATAGTCAGTAAGAAGAGTCAGTCTTCTTGTACTTAAGTCGGCATTGTGCCTTTTGTATTTAATTCCGATGCAATTCCTGTGTTTCATCGTCAATAAGAAGGTCCAAGGGATACAGTAAACCGGGAGTGAAGCATCGGAATCTATAACTAGTGTCAGAGGAATGGTTCAAAACATAGTCAGTAAGAAGGGTCAGTCTTCTTGTACTTAAGTCGGCATTGTGCCTTTTGTATTAAATTCCGATGCAATTTCTGTGTTTCATCGTCAATAAGAAGGTCCAAGGGATACAGTAAACCTGGAGTGAAGCATCGGAATCTATAACTAGTGTCACAGGAATGAATGAAACATATTCGGTAAGAAGAATCAGTCTTCTTGTACTTAAGTCGGCATTGTGCCTTTTGTATTTAGTTCCGATGCAATTTCTGTGTTTCATCGTCAACAAGAAGGTTCAAGGGATACATTAAACCCGAACTGAAGCATCGGAATCTATAACTAATGTCACAGGAATGGTTCAATACATAGAAAGTTGGAAGAGTCAGTCTTCTTGTACTTATGTCGGCATTGTGCCTTTTCTATTCAATTCGAATGCAATACCTGTGTTTCATCGTCAATAAGTAGGTCCAAGGGATACAGTAAACCTTGAGTGAAGCATCGGAATCTGTAAGTAGTGTCAGAAGAATGGTTCAAAACATAGGCAGTAGGAAAAGTCAGTCTCCTTGTACTTAAGTCGGCATTGTGCCTTTTGTATTTTATTCCGATGCAATTTCTGTGTTTCATCGTCAATAAGAAGGTCTGAGGGATACAGTAGACCTGAAGGGAAGCATCGGAATCTATAACTAGTGCCATAGGAATGGTTCAAACATAGACAGTAAGAAGAGTCAGTCTTCTTGTACTTAAGTCGGCATTGTGCCTTTTGTATTTAATTCCGATGCAATTTCTGTGTTTATTCGTCAATAAGAAGGTCGAAGGGATACAGTAAACCTGAAGTGAATCATCGGAATCTATAACTAGTGTCACAGGAATGGTTCCAAACATAGTCAGTAAGAAGAGTCAGTCCTCTTGTACTTAAGTCGGCATTGCGCCTTTTGTATTTAAATCCGATGCAATTTCTGTGTTTCATCGTCAATGAGAAGGTCTGAGGGATACAGTAAACCTGAAGTGAAGCATCGGAATCTAAAACTAGTGTCACTGGAATGGTTCAAATCATAGACAGTAGGAAGAGTCAGTCTTCTTGTACTTAAGTCGGCATTGTGCCTTTTGTATTTAATTCCGATGCAATTTCTGCGTTTCATCGTCAATAAGAAGGTGCAAGGGATACAGTAAACCTGAAGTGATGCGTCGGAATCTATAACTTGTGTCCCAGGAATGGTTCAAAACATAGTCAGTAAGAAGTGTCAGTCTTCTTGTAGTTAAGTCGGCATTGTGCCTTTTGTATATACTTCCGATGCAATTTCTGTGTTTCATCGTCAATAAGAAGGTCCAAGGGATACAGTAAACCTGGAGTGAAGCATCGGAATCTGTAACTAGTGTCACAGGAATTTTTCAAAACATAGATACTAAGAAGTGCCAGTCTTCTCGAACCTAAGTCGGCATTGTGTCTTTTGTATTTAATTCCGATACAATTTCTGTGTTTCATCGTCAATAAGAAGGTCCAAGGGATACAGTAAACCTGAAGTGAAGAATCGGAATCTATAACTAGTGTCACAGGGATGGTTCAAAACATAGACAGTAAGAAGAGTCAGTATTCGTGTACTTAAGTCGGCATTGTGCCTTTTGTATTTAATTCCGATGCAATTTCTGTGTTCCATCGTCAATAAGATGCTCAGAGGGATACAGTAGACCTGAAGTGAATCATCGGAATCTATACCTAGTGTCACGGGAATGGTTCAAAACATAGACAGTAAGAAGAGCCAGTCTACTTGTACTTAAGTCGGCATTGTGCCTTTTGTATTCAATTAAGATGCAATTTCTGTGTTTCATCGTCAATAAGGAGGTCAGAGGGATACAGTAAACCTGGAGTGAAGCATCGGAATGTAAAACTTGTGTCACAGTAATGGTTCAAAACATAGACAGTAAGAAGAGTCAGTATTCGTGTACTTAAGTCGGCATTGTGCCTTTTGTATTTAATTCCGATACAATTTCTGTGTTTCATCGTCAATAAGAAGGTCCAAGGGATACAGTAAACCTGGAGTGAAGCATCGGAGTCTATAACTAGTGTCTCAGCGATGGTTAAAAACATAGACAGTAAGAAGAGTCAGTATTCTTGTACCTAAGTCGGCATTGCGCCTTTTGCATCTAATTCCGATGCAATTTCTGTGTTTCATCGTCAACAAGAAGGTCAAAGGGATACAGTGAACCTGAAGTGTAGCATCGGAATCTATAGCTAGTGTCACAGGAGTGGTTCAAAACATAGACAGTAAGAAGAGTCAGTCTTCTTGTACTTAAGTCGGCATTGTGCCTTTTGTATTCAATTAAGATGCAATTTCTGTGTTTCATCGTCAATAAGGAGGTCAGAGGGATACAGTAAACCTGGAGTGAAGCATCGGAATGTAAAACTTGTGTCACAGTAATGGTTCAAAACATAGACAGTAGGAAGAGTCAGTCTTCTTGTACTTAAGTCGGAATTGAGCCTTTAGTATTTAATTCCGATGCAATTTCTGTGTTTCATCGTCAATAAAAAGGTCAGCTGGATACAGTAAACCTGAAGTGAAGCATCGGAATCTATAACTAGTGTCACAGGAATGGTTCAAAGCATAGACAGGAGGAAGAGATAGTTTTCATGTACTTAAGTCGGCATTGGGCCTTTTCTATTCAATTCCGATGCAATTTCTGTGTTTCGTCGTCAATAAGAAAGTCCAAGGGATACAGTAAAAATGAAGTGAAGCATCGGATTCCAAAACCGATCCCACAGGAAAGGCTCAAAATATAGACAGTAAGAAGAGCCAGACTTCTTGTACTTGAGTCGTCATTTTGCCTTTTGTGATTAATTCCGATGCAGTTTCGGAGTTTCATCATCAATAAGACGGTCAGAGGGATTCAGTAAGACTGAAGAGAAGCATCGGAATCTATAACTAGTGTCACAGGAATGGTTCAAAACATAGACAGTAAGAAGAGTCAGTCTACTTGTACTTAAGTCGGCATTGTGCCTTTTGTATTTAATTCCGATGCATTTTCTGTGTTCCATCGTCAATAAGATGCTCAGAGGGATACAGTAGACCTGAAGTGAATCATCGGAATCTATACCTAGTGTCACGGGAATGGTTCAAAACATAGACAGTAAGAAGAGCCAGTCTACTTGTACTTGAGTCGGCATTGTGCCTTTTGTATTTCATTCCGATGTAATTTCTGTGTTTGATCGTCAATGAGAATGTCAGAGGGATACAGTAAACCTGAAGTGAAGCATCGGAATCCATAACTAGTGTCACAGGAATGGTTCAATACATACACTGTAAGAAGAGTCAGTCTTCTTGTACTAAGGTCGGCATTGTGCCATTTGTATTCAATTAAGATGCAATTTCTGTGTTACATCGTCAATAAGGAGGTCAGAGGGATACAGTAAACCTGCAGTGAAGCATCGGAATCTAAAACTAGTGTCACAGTAATGGTTCAAAACATAGACAGTAGGAAGAGTCAGTCTTCTTGTACTTAAATCGGAATTGAGCCTTTTGTAATTAATTCCGATGCAATTTCTGTGTTTCATCGTCAATAAGAAGGTCAGAGAGATACAGCAAAACTGAAGTGAAGCATCGTAATCTATAACTAGTGTCACAGGAATGGTTCAAAACATAGACAGTAAAAAGAGCCAGACTACTTGTACTTGAGTCGGCATTGTGCCTTTTGTATTTAATTACGATGCAATTTCTGTGCTTCATCGTCAATAAGAAGGTCAGCCGGATACAGTAAACCTATAGTGAAGCATCAGAATCTATAACTAGTGTCACAGGAATGGTTCAAAACATAGACAGTAAGAAGAGCCAATCTTCTTGTACTTGAGTCGGCATTGTGCCTTTTGTATATAATTCCGATCAGTGTTCTGCGTTTGATCGTCAATAAGAAGGTCAGAGAGATACAGCAAAACTGAAGTGAAGCATCGTAATCTATAACTAGTGTCACAGGAATGGTTCAAAACATAGACAGTAAAAAGAGCCAGACTACTTGTACTTGAGTCGGCATTGTGCCTTTTGTATTTAATTACGATGCAATTTCAGTGTTTCTTCGTCAATAAGAAGGTCAGAGGGATACAGTAAACCTGAAGTGAAGCATCGGAATCTATAACTAGTGTCACAGGAATGGTTCAAAACATAGACAGTAAGAAGAGGCAGTCTCCTTTTACTTAAGTCGGCATTGTGCCTTTTGTATCTAATTCCGATGCAATTTCTGTGTTTCATCGTCAATAAGAAGGTCAGAGGGATACAGTAAACCTGAAGTGAAGCATCGGAATCTATAACTAGTGTCACAGGAATGGTTCAAAACATAGACAGTAGGAAGAGTCAGTCTTCTTGTACTTAAGTCGGCATTGTGCCTTTTGTATTTAATTCCGATGCAATTTCTGTGTTTCATCGTCAATAAGAATGTCAGAGGGATACAGTAAACCTGGAGTGAAGCATAGGAGTCTATAACTAGTGTCACAGGAATGGTTTAAAACATAGGCTGTAAGAAGAGTCAGACTTCTTGTACTTCATTCGGCATTGTGCCTTTTGTATTTAATTCCGATGCAATATCTGTGTTTCATCGTCAATAAGAAGGTCCAAGGGATACAGTAAACCTGAAATGAACCATCGGAAACTATAAATAGTGTCACAGGAATGGTTCAAAACATAGACAGTAGGAAAAGTCAGTCTACATGTACTTAAGTCGGCATTGTGCCCTTTGTACTTAATTCCGATGCAATTTGTGTGTTTCATCGTCAATAAGAAGGTCAAAGGGAAACAGTAAACCTGATGTGAAGCATCGGAATCTATAAGTAGTGTCACAGGAATGGTACAAAACATAGTCAGTAAGAAGAGTCGGTTTCTTGTACTTAAATCGGCATTGTAACTTTTGTATTTAATTCCGACGCAATTTCTGTGTTTCATCGTCAATAAAAGGGTCCAAGGGATACAGTAGACCTGAATTGAAGCATCGGAATCTATAACTAGTGTCACAGGATTGGTTCAAATCATAGACAGTAGGAAGAGTCAGTCTTCTTGTACTTAAGTCGGCATTGTGAATTTTGTATTTAATTCCAATGCAATTTCTGTGTTTCATCGTCAATAAGAAGGTCAGAGGGATACAGTAAACCTGAAGTGAAGCATCGGAATCTGTAACTAGAGTCGCAGGAATGGTTCAAGACAAAGACAGTAAGAAGAGTCAGTCCTCTTGTACTTAAGTCGGCATTGTGCCTTTTGTATTTAATTCCAAAGCAATTTCTGTGTTTCATCGTCAATAAGAAGGTTTAAGGGATACAAGAGACCTGAAGTGAAGCATCGGAATCTATAGCTAGTGTCACAAGAATGGTTCAAAACATAGTCAGTAAGTAGAGTCAGTCTTCATGTACTTAAGTAGGCATTGTGCCTTTTGTATTTAATTCCGATGCAATTTCAGTGTTTCATCGTCAATAAGAAGATCCAAGGGATGCAGAAATCCTGAAGATAAGCATCGGAATCTATGACTAGTGTCACAGGAATGGTTCAAATCATAGTCAGTAAGAAGAGTCAGTCTTCTTGTACTTAAGTCGGCATTGTGCCTTTTGTATATACTTCCGATGCAATTTCTGTGTTTCATCGTCAATAAGAAGGTCCAAGGGATACAGTAAACCTGGAGTGAAGCATCGGAATCTGTAACTAGTGTCACAGGAATTTTTCAAAACATAGATACTAAGAAGTGCCAGTCTTCTCGAACCTAAGTCGGCATTGTGTCTTTTGTATTTAATTCCGATACAATTTCTGTGTTTCATCGTCAATAAGAAGGTCCAAGGGATACAGTAAACCTGAAGTGAAGAATCGGAATCTATAACTAGTGTCACAGGGATGGTTCAAAACATAGACAGTAAGAAGAGTCAGTATTCGTGTACTTAAGTCGGCATTGTGCCTTTTGTATTTAATTCCGATGCAATTTCTGTGTTCCATCGTCAATAAGATGCTCAGAGGGATACAGTAGACCTGAAGTGAATCATCGGAATCTATACCTAGTGTCACGGGAATGGTTCAAAACATAGACAGTAAGAAGAGCCAGTCTACTTGTACTTAAGTCGGCATTGTGCCTTTTGTATTCAATTAAGATGCAATTTCTGTGTTTCATCGTCAATAAGGAGGTCAGAGGGATACAGTAAACCTGGAGTGAAGCATCGGAATGTAAAACGTGTGTCACAGTAATGGTTCAAAACATAGACAGTAAGAAGAGTCAGTATTCGTGTACTTAAGTCGGCATTGTGCCTTTTGTATTTAATTCCGATACAATTTCTGTGTTTCATCGTCAATAAGAAGGTCCAAGGGATACAGTAAACCTGGAGTGAAGCATCGGAGTCTATAACTAGTGTCTCAGCGATGGTTAAAAACATAGACAGTAAGAAGAGTCAGTATTCTTGTACCTAAGTCGGCATTGCGCCTTTTGCATCTAATTCCGATGCAATTTCTGTGTTTCATCGTCAACAAGAAGGTCAAAGGGATACAGTGAACCTGAAGTGTAGCATCGGAATCTATAGCTAGTGTCACAGGAGTGGTTCAAAACATAGACAGTAAGAAGAGTCAGTCTTCTTGTACTTAAGTCGGCATTGTGCCTTTTGTATTCAATTAAGATGCAATTTCTGTGTTTCATCGTCAATAAGGAGGTCAGAGGGATACAGTAAACCTGGAGTGAAGCATCGGAATGTAAAACGTGTGTCACAGTAATGGTTCAAAACATAGACAGTAAGAAGAGTCAGTATTCGTGTACTTAAGTCGGCATTGTGCCTTTTGTATTTAATTCCGATACAATTTCTGTGTTTCATCGTCAATAAGAAGGTCCAAGGGATACAGTAAACCTGGAGTGAAGCATCGGAGTCTATAACTAGTGTCTCAGCGATGGTTAAAAACATAGACAGTAAGAAGAGTCAGTATTCTTGTACCTAAGTCGGCATTGCGCCTTTTGCATCTAATTCCGATGCAATTTCTGTGTTTCATCGTCAACAAGAAGGTCAAAGGGATACAGTGAACCTGAAGTGTAGCATCGGAATCTATAGCTAGTGTCACAGGAGTGGTTCAAAACATAGACAGTAAGAAGAGTCAGTCTTCTTGTACTTAAGTCGGCATTGTGCCTTTTGTATTCAATTAAGATGCAATTTCTGTGTTTCATCGTCAATAAGGAGGTCAGAGGGATACAGTAAACCTGGAGTGAAGCATCGGAATGTAAAACTTGTGTCACAGTAATGGTTCAAAACATAGACAGTAGGAAGAGTCAGTCTTCTTGTACTTAAGTCGGCATTGTGCCCTTTGTATTCAATTCCGATGCAATTTCTGTGTTTCATCGTCAATAAGAAGGTCCAAGGGATACAGTAAACCTGGAGTGAAGCATCGGAATTTATAACTAGTGTCACAGGAATGGTTCAAACATAGACAGTAAGAAGAATCAGTCTTCTTGTACTTATGTCGGCATTGTGCCTTTTGTATTTAATTCCGACGCAATTTCTGTGTTCCATCGTCAATAAGAAGGTCCAAGGGACACAGTAAAACCGGAGTGAAGCATCGGAATCTATAACTAGTTTCACAGGAATGGTTCAAAACATAGACGGTAAGAAGAGTTAGTCATCTTGTACTTAAGTCGGAATGTGCCTTTTGTATTAAATTCCGATGCAATTTCTGTGTTTCATCGTCAATAAGAGGGTCAGAGGGATACAGTAAACCTGAAGTGAAGCATCGGAATCAATAACTAGTGTCACAGGAATGGTTCAAAACATAGACAGTAGGAAGCGTCTGTCTTCTTGTACTTAAGTCGGCACTGTGCCTTTTCTATTTAATTCCGATGCAATTTCTGTGTTTCATCGTCAATAAGAGGGTCAGAGGGATACAGTAAACCTGAAGTGAAGCATCGGAATCTGTAACTAGTGTCACAGGAATGGTTCAAAACATAGTCAGTAAGAAGAGTCAGTCTTCTTGTACTTAAGTCGGCATTGTGCCTTTTGTATTTAATTTCGATGCAATTTCTGTGTTTCATCGTCAATAAGAAGGGCCAAGGGACACAGTAAACCTGGAGTGAAGCATCGGAATCAATAACTAGTGTCACAGGAATGGTTCAAATCTTAGACAGTAAGAAGAGTCAGTCTTCTTGTACTTATGTCGGCATTGTGCCTTTTGTATATTATTCCGATGCAATTTCTGTGTTTCATCGTCAATAAGAAGCTCAGAGGGATACTGTAAACCTGAAGTGAAGCATCGGAATCTATAACTAGTGTCACAGGAATGGTTCAAAACATAGACAGTAGGAAGCGTCTGTCTTCTTGTACTTAAGTCGGCATTGTGCCTTCTGTATTTAATTCCGATACCATTTCTGTGGTTCATCGTCAATAAGAAGGTCCAAGGGAATCAGTAAACCTGAAGTGAAGCATCGGAATCAATAACTAGTGTCACAGGAATGGTTCAAATCATAGTCAGTAAGAAGAGTCAGAATTCTTGTACTTAAGTCGGCATTGTCCCTTTTGTATTTAATTCAGATGCAATTTCTGTGTTTCATCGTCACTAAGATGGTCCAAGTGATACAGTAAACCTGGAGTGGAGCATCGAAATCTATAACTAGTGTCTCAGCGATGGTTAAAAACATAGACAGTAAGAAGAGTCAGTATCCTTGTTCTGAAGTCGGCATTGTGCCTTTTGTATTTAATTCCGATGCAATTTCTGTGTTTCATCGTCAATAAGAAGGTCCAAGGGATACAGTAAACCTGAAGTGAAGCATCGGAATCTATAACTAGTGGTCCAGGAATGGTTGAAAACATAGTCAGTAAGAAGAGTCAGTCTTCTTGTACTTAAGTCTGCATTGTGCCTTTTGTATTTCATTCCGATGCCATTTCTGTGTTTCATCGTCAATAAGAAGGACCAAGGGACACAGTAAACCTGGAGTGCAGCATCGGAATCTATAACTAGTGTCACAGGAATTGTTCAAAACATAGACGGTAAGAAGAGTCAGTCATCTTGTACTTAAGTCGGAATGTGACTTTTGTATTTAATTCCGATGCAATTTCTGTGTTTCATCGTCAATAAGAGGGTCAGAGGGATACAGTAAACCTGAAGTGAAGCATCGGAATCTATAACTAATGTCACAGGAATGGTTCAAAACATAGTCAGTAAGAAGAGTCAGTCTTCTTGAACTTAAGTCGGCATTGTGCCTTTTCTATTTAGTTCCGATGCATTTTCTGGGTTTCATCGTCAATAAGAAGGTCCAAGGGACACAGTAAACCTGGAGTGAAGCATCGGAAACTATAACTAGTGACACAGGAATGGTTCAAAGCATAGTCAGTAAGAAGAGTCAGTCTTCTTGTACTTAAGTCGGCATTGTGCCTTTTGTATTTAATTCCGATGCAATTCCTGTGTTTCATCGTCAATAAGAAGGTCCAAGGGATACAGTAAACCGGGAGTGAAGCATCGGAATCTATAACTAGTGTCAGAGGAATGGTTCAAAACATAGTCAGTAAGAAGGGTCAGTCTTCTTGTACTTAAGTCGGCATTGTGCCTTTTGTATTAAATTCCGATGCAATTTCTGTGTTTCATCGTCAATAAGAAGGTCCAAGGGATACAGTAAACCTGGAGTGAAGCATCGGAATCTATAACTAGTGTCACAGGAATGAATGAAACATATTCGGTAAGAAGAATCAGTCTTCTTGTACTTAAGTCGGCATTGTGCCTTTTGTATTTAGTTCCGATGCAATTTCTGTGTTTCATCGTCAACAAGAAGGTTCAAGGGATACATTAAACCCGAACTGAAGCATCGGAATCTATAACTAATGTCACAGGAATGGTTCAATACATAGAAAGTTGGAAGAGTCAGTCTTCTTGTACTTATGTCGGCATTGTGCCTTTTCTATTCAATTCGAATGCAATACCTGTGTTTCATCGTCAATAAGTAGGTCCAAGGGATACAGTAAACCTTGAGTGAAGCATCGGAATCTATAAGTAGTGTCAGAAGAATGGTTCAAAACATAGGCAGTAGGAAAAGTCAGTCTCCTTGTACTTAAGTCGGCATTGTGCCTTTTGTATTTTATTCCGATGCAATTTCTGTGTTTCATCGTCAATAAGAAGGTCTGAGGGATACAGTAGACCTGAAGGGAAGCATCGGAATCTATAACTAGTGCCATAGGAATGGTTCAAACATAGACAGTAAGAAGAGTCAGTCTTCTTGTACTTAAGTCGGCATTGTGCCTTTTGTATTTAATTCCGATGCAATTTCTGTGTTTATTCGTCAATAAGAAGGTCGAAGGGATACAGTAAACCTGAAGTGAATCATCGGAATCTATAACTAGTGTCACAGGAATGGTTCCAAACATAGTCAGTAAGAAGAGTCAGTCCTCTTGTACTTAAGTCGGCATTGCGCCTTTTGTATTTAAATCCGATGCAATTTCTGTGTTTCATCGTCAATGAGAAGGTCTGAGGGATACAGTAAACCTGAAGTGAAGCATCGGAATCTAAAACTAGTGTCACTGGAATGGTTCAAATCATAGACAGTAGGAAGAGTCAGTCTTCTTGTACTTAAGTCGGCATTGTGCCTTTTGTATTTAATTCCGATGCAATTTCTGCGTTTCATCGTCAATAAGAAGGTGCAAGGGATACAGTAAACCTGAAGTGATGCGTCGGAATCTATAACTTGTGTCCCAGGAATGGAACAAAACATAGTCAGTAAGAAGTGTCAGTCTTCTTGTAGTTAAGTCGGCATTGTGCCTTTTGTATATACTTCCGATGCAATTTCTGTGTTTCATCGTCAATAAGAAGGTCCAAGGGATACAGTAAACCTGGAGTGAAGCATCGGAATCTGTAACTAGAGTCACAGGAATTTTTCAAAACATAGATACTAAGAAGTGCCAGTCTTCTCGAACCTAAGTCGGCATTGTGTCTTTTGTATTTAATTCCGATACAATTTCTGTGTTTCATCGTCAATAAGAAGGTCCAAGGGATACAGTAAACCTGAAGTGAAGAATCGGAATCTATAACTAGTGTCACAGGGATGGTTCAAAACATAGACAGTAAGAAGAGTCATTATTCGTGTACTTAAGTCGGCATTGTGCCTTTTGTATTTAATTCCGATGCAATTTCTGTGTTCCATCGTCAATAAGATGCTCAGAGGGATACAGTAGACCTGAAGTGAATCATCGGAATCTATACCTAGTGTCACGGGAATGGTTCAAAACATAGACAGTAAGAAGAGCCAGTCTACTTGTACTTAAGTCGGCATTGTGCCTTTTGTATTCAATTAAGATGCAATTTCTGTGTTTCATCGTCAATAAGGAGGTCAGAGGGATACAGTAAACCTGGAGTGAAGCATCGGAATGTAAAACTTGTGTCACAGTAATGGTTCAAAACATAGACAGTAAGAAGAGTCAGTATTCGTGTACTTAAGTCGGCATTGTGCCTTTTGTATTTAATTCCGATACAATTTCTGTGTTTCATCGTCAATAAGAAGGTCCAAGGGATACAGTAAACCTGGAGTGAAGCATCGGAGTCTATAACTAGTGTCTCAGCGATGGTTAAAAACATAGACAGTAAGAAGAGTCAGTATTCTTGTACCTAAGTCGGCATTGCGCCTTTTGCATCTAATTCCGATGCAATTTCTGTGTTTCATCGTCAACAAGAAGGTCAAAGGGATACAGTGAACCTGAAGTGTAGCATCGGAATCTATAGCTAGTGTCACAGGAGTGGTTCAAAACATAGACAGTAAGAAGAGTCAGTCTTCTTGTACTTAAGTCGGCATTGTGCCTTTTGTATTCAATTAAGATGCAATTTCTGTGTTTCATCGTCAATAAGGAGGTCAGAGGGATACAGTAAACCTGGAGTGAAGCATCGGAATGTAAAACTTGTGTCACAGTAATGGTTCAAAACATAGACAGTAGGAAGAGTCAGTCTTCTTGTACTTAAGTCGGAATTGAGCCTTTAGTATTTAATTCCGATGCAATTTCTGTGTTTCATCGTCAATAAAAAGGTCAGCTGGATACAGTAAACCTGAAGTGAAGCATCGGAATCTATAACTAGTGTCACAGGAATGGTTCAAAGCATAGACAGGAGGAAGAGATAGTTTTCATGTACTTAAGTCGGCATTGGGCCTTTTCTATTCAATTCCGATGCAATTTCTGTGTTTCGTCGTCAATAAGAAAGTCCAAGGGATACAGTAAAAATGAAGTGAAGCATCGGATTCCAAAATCGATCCCACAGGAAAGGCTCAAAATATAGACAGTAAGAAGAGCCAGACTTCTTGTACTTGAGTCGTCATTTTGCCTTTTGTGATTAATTCCGATGCAGTTTCGGAGTTTCATCATCAATAAGACGGTCAGAGGGATTCAGTAAGACTGAAGAGAAGCATCGGAATCTATAACTAGTGTCACAGGAATGGTTCAAAACATAGACAGTAAGAAGAGTCAGTCTACTTGTACTTAAGTCGGCATTGTGCCTTTTGTATTTAATTCCGATGCATTTTCTGTGTTCCATCGTCAATAAGATGCTCAGAGGGATACAGTAGACCTGAAGTGAATCATCGGAATCTATACCTAGTGTCACGGGAATGGTTCAAAACATAGACAGTAAGAAGAGCCAGTCTACTTGTACTTGAGTCGGCATTGTGCCTTTTGTATTTCATTCCGATGTAATTTCTGTGTTTGATCGTCAATGAGAATGTCAGAGGGATACAGTAAACCTGAAGTGAAGCATCGGAATCCATAACTAGTGTCACAGGAATGGTTCAATACATACACTGTAAGAAGAGTCAGTCTTCTTGTACTAAGGTCGGCATTGTGCCATTTGTATTCAATTAAGATGCAATTTCTGTGTTACATCGTCAATAAGGAGGTCAGAGGGATATAGTAAACCTGCAGTGAAGCATCGGAATCTAAAACTAGTGTCACAGTAATGGTTCAAAACATAGACAGTAGGAAGAGTCAGTCTTCTTGTACTTAAATCGGAATTGAGCCTTTTGTAATTAATTCCGATGCAATTTCTGTGTTTCATCGTCAATAAGAAGGTCAGAGAGATACAGCAAAACTGAAGTGAAGCATCGTAATCTATAACTAGTGTCACAGGAATGGTTCAAAGCATAGACAGTAAAAAGAGCCAGACTACTTGTACTTGAGTCGGCATTGTGCCTTTTGTATTTAATTACGATGCAATTTCTGTGCTTCATCGTCAATAAGAAGGTCAGCCGGATACAGTAAACCTATAGTGAAGCATCAGAATCTATAACTAGTGTCACAGGAATGGTTCAAAACATAGACAGTAAGAAGAGCCAATCTTCTTGTACTTGAGTCGGCATTGTGCCTTTTGTATATAATTCCGATCAGTGTTCTGCGTTTGATCGTCAATAAGAAGGTCAGAGAGATACAGCAAAACTGAAGTGAAGCATCGTAATCTATAACTAGTGTCACAGGAATGGTTCAAAACATAGACAGTAAAAAGAGCCAGACTACTTGTACTTGAGTCGGCATTGTGCCTTTTGTATTTAATTACGATGCAATTTCAGTGTTTCTTCGTCAATAAGAAGGTCAGAGGGATACAGTAAACCTGAAGTGAAGCATCGGAATCTATAACTAGTGTCACAGGAATGGTTCAAAACATAGACAGTAAGAAGAGGCAGTCTCCTTTTACTTAAGTCGGCATTGTGCCTTTTGTATCTAATTCCGATGCAATTTCTGTGTTTCATCGTCAATAAGAAGGTCAGAGGGATACAGTAAACCTGAAGTGAAGCATCGGAATCTATAACTAGTGTCACAGGAATGGTTCAAAACATAGACAGTAGGAAGAGTCAGTCTTCTTGTACTTAAGTCGGCATTGTGCCTTTTGTATTTAATTCCGATGCAATTTCTGTGTTTCATCGTCAATAAGAATGTCAGAGGGATACAGTAAACCTGGAGTGAAGCATAGGAGTCTATAACTAGTGTCACAGGAATGGTTTAAAACATAGGCTGTAAGAAGAGTCAGACTTCTTGTACTTCATTCGGCATTGTGCCTTTTGTATTTAATTCCGATGCAATATCTGTGTTTCATCGTCAATAAGAAGGTCCAAGGGATACAGTAAACCTGAAATGAACCATCGGAAACTATAAATAGTGTCACAGGAATGGTTCAAAACATAGACAGTAGGAAAAGTCAGTCTACATGTACTTAAGTCGGCATTGTGCCCTTTGTACTTAATTCCGATGCAATTTGTGTGTTTCATCGTCAATAAGAAGGTCAAAGGGAAACAGTAAACCTGATGTGAAGCATCGGAATCTATAAGTAGTGTCACAGGAATGGTACAAAACATAGTCAGTAAGAAGAGTCGGTTTCTTGTACTTAAATCGGCATTGTAACTTTTGTATTTAATTCCGACGCAATTTCTGTGTTTCATCGTCAATAAAAGGGTCCAAGGGATACAGTAGACCTGAATTGAAGCATCGGAATCTATAACTAGTGTCACAGGATTGGTTCAAATCATAGACAGTAGGAAGAGTCAGTCTTCTTGTACTTAAGTCGGCATTGTGAATTTTGTATTTAATTCCAATGCAATTTCTGTGTTTCATCGTCAATAAGAAGGTCAGAGGGATACAGTAAACCTGAAGTGAAGCATCGGAATCTGTAACTAGAGTCACAGGAATGGTTCAAGACAAAGACAGTAAGAAGAGTCAGTCCTCTTGTACTTAAGTCGGCATTGTGCCTTTTGTATTTAATTCCAAAGCAATTTCTGTGTTTCATCGTCAATAAGAAGGTTTAAGGGATACAAGAGACCTGAAGTGAAGCATCGGAATCTATAGCTAGTGTCACAAGAATGGTTCAAAACATAGTCAGTAAGTAGAGTCAGGCTTCATGTACTTAAGTAGGCATTGTGCCTTTTGTATTTAATTCCGATGCAATTTCAGTGTTTCATCGTCAATAAGAAGATCCAAGGGATGCAGAAATCCTGAAGATAAGCATCGGAATCTATGACTAGTGTCACAGGAATGGTTCAAATCATAGTCAGTAAGAAGAGTCAGTCTTCTTGTACTTAAGTCGGTTTTGTGCCTTTTGTATTTAATTCCGATGCAATATCTGTGTTTCATCGTCAATAAGAAGGTCCAAGGGATACAGTAAACCTGGAGTGAAGCATCGGAATCTATAACTAGTGTCACAGGGACGGTTCAAAGCATAGACAGTAAGATGAGTCAGTATTCTTGTACTTAAGTCGGCATTGTGCCTTTTGTATTTAATTCCGATGCAATTTCTGTGTTTCATCGTCAATAAGAAAGTCGGAGGGATACAGTAAACCTGGAGTGCAGCATCGGAGCTTATAACTAGTGTCACAGGAATGGTTCAAAACATAGGCAGTAAGAAGAGTCAGTCTTCTTGTACTTAATTCGGCATTGTGCCCTTTGCATTTAATTCCGATGCAATTTCTGTGATTCATCGTCAGTAAGAAGGTCCAAGAGATACAGTAAACCTGAAGTTAAGCATCGGAATCTATGACTAGTGTCAAAGGAATGGTTCAAAACATAGTCAGTAAGAAGAGTCAGTCTTCTTGTACTTACGTCGGTATTGTGCCTTTTGTACTTAATTCCGATGCAATTTCTGTGTTTTATCGGCAATAAGAAGGTCCAAGAGATACAGTAAACCTGAAGTGAAGCATCGGAATCTATAACTAGTGTCACAGGAATGGTTCAAAACATAGTCAGTAAGAAGAGTCAGTCTTCTTGTACTTAAGTCATCATTGTGCATTTTCTATCTAATTCTGATGCAATTTCTGTGTTTCATCGTCAATAAGAAGGTCCAAGGGATACAGTGAGTCTGGAGTGAAGCATCGGAATCTATAACTAGTGTCACAGGAATGGTTCAAAACATAGACAGTAAGAAGAGTCAGACTTCTTTTACTTAAGTCGGCATTGTTCCTTTGGTATTTAATTCCGATGCAATTTCTGTGTTTCATAGTCAATAAGTAGGTCAGAGGGATACAGTAAACCTGGAGTGAAGCATCGGAGTCAATAACTAGTGTCACAGGAATGGTTCAAACCATAGACAGTAAGAAGAGTCAGTCTTCTTGTACTTAATTCGGCATTGCGACTTTTGTATTTAATGCCGATGCAATTTCTGTGTTTCACCGTCAATAAGAAGGTCAGAGGGATACTGTAAACCTGAAGTGAAGCATCGGAATCTATAACTAGTGTCACAGGAATGGTTCAAAACATGGTCAGTAAGAAGAGTTAGTCTCCTTGAACTTAAGCCGACATTGTGCCTTTTGTATTTAATTCCGATGCAATTTCTGTGTTTCATCGTCAATAAGAAGGTCCAAGGGATACAGTAAACCTGGAGAGAACATCGGAGGCTATAACTAGTGTCACAGGAATGGTTCAAAACATAGACAGTAAGAAGAGTCATCCTTCTTTTACTTAAGTCGGCATTGTGCCTTTTGTATTTAATTCCGATGCAATTTCTGTGTTTCATCGGCAATAAGAAGGTCCAAGGGATACAGTAAACCTGGAGTGAAGCATCGGAGTCTACTACTAGTGTCACAGGAATGGTTCAAGACATAGACAGTAAGAAGAGTCAGTCTTCTTGTACTTAATTCGGCATTGTGCCATTTGTATTTAATTCCGATGCAATTTCTGTGTTTCATCGTCAATAAGAAGGTCAGAGGGATACAGTAAACCTGAAGTGAAGCATCGGAATCTATAACTAGTGTCACAGGAATGGTTCAAACATAGTCAGTAAGAAGAGTCAGTCTTCTTGTTCTTAAGTCCTCATTGTGCCTTTTGTATTCAATTCCGATGCAATTTCTGTGTTTCATCGTCAATAAGAAGGTCCATGGGATACATTAAACCTGGAGTGAAGCATCGGAATCTATAACTAGTGTCACAGGAATGGTTCAAAACATAGTCAGTAAGGAGAGTCAGTCACCTTGTACTTAAGTCGACATTGTGCCTTTTGTATTTAATTCCGATGCAATATCTGTGTTTCATCATCAATAAGAAGGTCCAAGGGATACAGTAATCCTGAACTGAAGCATCGTAATCTGTAACTAGTGTCACAGGAATGGTTCAAATCGTAGTCAGTAAGAAGCGTCAGTCTTCTTGTACTTAAGTCGGCATTGTGCCTTTTCTATTTAATTCTGATGCAATATCTGTGTTTCATCGGCAATAAGAAGGTCCAAGAGATACAGTAAACCTGAAGTGAAGCATCGGAATCTATAACTAGTGTCACAGGAATGGTTCAAAACATAGTCAGTAAGAAGAGTCAGTCTTCTTGTACTTAAGTCATCATTGTGCATTTTCTATCTAATTCTGATGCAATTTCTGTGTTTCATCGTCAATAAGAAGGTCCAAGGGATACAGTGAGTCTGGAGTGAAGCATCGGAATCTATAACTAGTGTCACAGGAATGGTTCAAAACATAGACAGTAAGAAGAGTCAGACTTCTTTTACTTAAGTCGGCATTGTTCCTTTGGTATTTAATTCCGATGCAATTTCTGTGTTTCATAGTCAATAAGTAGGTCAGAGGGATACAGTAAACATGGAGTGAAGCATCGGAGTCAATAACTAGTGTCACAGGAATGGTTCAAACCATAGACAGTAAGAAGAGTCAGTCTTCTTGTACTTAATTCGGCATTGCGACTTTTGTATTTAATGCCGATGCAATTTCTGTGTTTCACCGTCAATAAGAAGGTCAGAGGGATACTGTAAACCTGAAGTGAAGCATCGGAATCTATAACTAGTGTCACAGGAATGGTTCAAAACATGGTCAGTAAGAAGAGTTAGTCTCCTTGAACTTAAGCCGACATTGTGCCTTTTGTATTTAATTCCGATGCAATTTCTGTGTTTCATCGTCAATAAGAAGGTCCAAGGGATACAGTAAACCTGGAGAGAACATCGGAGGCTATAACTAGTGTCACAGGAATGGTTCAAAACATACACAGTAAGAAGAGTCATCCTTTTTTACTTAAGTCGGCATTGTGCTATTTGTATTTAATTCCGATGCAATTTCTGTGTTTCATCGGCAATAAGAAGGTCCAAGGGATACAGTAAACCTGGAGTGAAGCATCGGAGTCTACTACTAGTGTCACAGGAATGGTTCAAGACATAGACAGTAAGAAGAGTCAGTCTTCTTGTACTTAATTCGGCATTGTGCCATTTGTATTTAATTCCGATGCAATTTCTGTGTTTCATCGTCAATAAGAAGGTCAGAGGGATACAGTAAACCTGAAGTGAAGCATCGGAATCTATAACTAGTGTCACAGGAATGGTTCAAACATAGTCAGTAAGAAGAGTCAGTCTTCTTGTTCTTAAGTCCTCATTGTGCCTTTTGTATTCAATTCCGATGCAATTTCTGTGTTTCATCGTCAATAAGAAGGTCCAAGGGATACATTAAACCTGGAGTGAAGCATCGGAATCTATAACTAGTGTCACAGGAATGGTTCAAAACATAGTCAGTAAGGAGAGTCAGTCTCCTTGTACTTAAGTCGACATTGTGCCTTTTGTATTTAATTCCGATGCAATATCTGTGTTTCATCATCAATAAGAAGGTCCAAGGGATACAGTAATCCTGAACTGAAGCATCGTAATCTGTAACTAGTGTCACAGGAATGGTTCAAATCGTAGTCAGTAAGAAGCGTCAGTCTTCTTGTACTTAAGTCGGCATTGTGCCTTTTCTATTTAATTCTGATGCAATATCTGTGTTTCATCGTCAATAAGAAGGTCCAAGGGATACAGTAAACCCGTAGTGAAGCATCGGAATCTATAACTAGTGTCACAGGAATGGTTCAAAACATAGACAGTAGCATGAGTCAGTCTAATTGTACTTAAGTCGGCATTGTGCCTTTTGTCTTTAATTCCGATGGAATTTCTGTGTTTCGTCGTCAATAAGAAGGTCCAAGAGACACAGTAATCCTGGAGTAAAGCATCGGAATCTATAAATAGTGTCACAGGAATGGTTTAAAACATAGACAGTAGGAAGAGTCACTCCTCTTGTGCTGAAGTCGGCATTGTGCCTTTTGTATTTAATTCCGATGCAATTTCTGTGATTCATCGTCAATAAGAAGCCAGAGGGATACAGTATACCTGGAGTGAATCATCGGAGTCTATAACTAGTGTCACAGGAATGGTTCAAAACATAGGCAGTAAGAAGAGTCAGCCTTCTTGTACTTAATTCGGCATTGTGCCTTTTATATTTAATTCCGATGCAATTTCTGTGATTCTTCGTCAATACGAAGGTCAGAGGGATACAGTACACCTGTAGTGAAGCATCGGAATCTATAACTAGTGTCACAGGAATGGTTCAAAGCATAGTCAGTAAGAAGAGTCAGTCTTCTTGTACTTAAGTCGGCATTGTGCCTTTTCCATTTAATTCCGATGCAATTTCTGTGTTTCATCGTCAATAAGGAGGTCCAAGGGATGCAGTAAACGTGGAGTGAAGCATCGGAATCTATAACTAGTGACACAGGAATGGTTCAAATCATAGACAGTAGGAAGAGTCAATCTTCTTGTACATAATACGGCATTGTGCCTTTTGTATTTAATTGCGATGCAATTTCTGTGTTTCATCGTCAATAAGAAGGTCGGAGGGATACAGTAAACCTGTAGTGCAGCATCGGAGTCTATAACTAGTGTCTCAGGAATGGTTCAAAACATAGGCAGTAAGAAGAGTCAGCCTTCTTGTACTTAATGCGGCATTGTGCCTTTTGTACTTACTTCCGATGCAATTTCTGTGTTTCACCGTCAATAAGAATCGGCAAGGGATACAGTAATCCTGCAGTTAAGCATCGGAATCTATGACTAGTGTCACAGGAATGGTTCAAAACATAGTCAGTAAGAAGAGTCAGACTTCTTGTACTTATGTCGGTATTGTGGCTTTTGTATTTAATTCCGATGCAATTTCTGTGTTTCATCGTCAATAAGAAGGTCCAAGGGATACAGTAAACCTGAAGTGAAGCATCGGAATCTATAACTAGTGTCACAGGAATGGTTCAAAACATAGACAGTAGCATGAGTCAGTCTAATTGTACTTAAGTCGGCATTGTGCCTATTGTATTTAATTCCGGTGCAATTTCTGTGTTTCATCGTCAATAAGAAGGTCCAAGGGACACAGTAAACCTGGAGTGAAGCATCGGAAACTATAACTAGTGTCACAGGAATGGTTCAAAACATAGACAGTAGGAAGGGTCAGTCTTCTTGTACTTAAGTCGGCATTGTGCCTTTTGTATTTAATTCCGATGCAATTTCTGTGTTTCATCGTCAATAAGAATGTCAGAGGGATACAGAAAACCTGGAGTGAAGCATAGGAGTCTATAACTAGTGTCACAGGAATGGTTCAAAACATAGGCTGTAAGAAGAGTCAGACTTCTTGTTTTTCATTCGGCATTGTGCCTTTTGTATTTAATTCCGATGCAATATCTGTGTTTCATCGTCAATAAGAAGGTCCAAGGGATACAGTAAACCTGAAATGAACCATCGGAAACTATAAATAGTGTCAAAGGAATGGTTCAAAACATAGACAGTAGGAAAAGTCAGTCTACATGTACTTAAGTCGGCATTGTGCCCTTTGTACTTAATTCCGATGCAATTTGTGTGTTTCATCGTCAATAAGAAGGTCAAAGGGAAACAGTAAACCTGATGTGAAGCATCGGAATCTATAAGTAGTGTCACAGGAATGGTACAAAACATAGTCAGTAAGAAGAGTCGGTTTCTTGTACTTAAATCTGCATTGTAACGTTTGTATTTAATTCCGATGCAATTTCTGTGTTTCATCGTCAATAAAAGGGTCCAAGGGATACAGTAGACCTGAATTGAAGCATCGGAATCTATAACTAGTGTCACAGGATTGGTTCAAATCATAGACAGTAGGAAGAGTCAGTCTTCTTGTACTTAAGTCGGCATTGTGAATTTTGTATTTAATTCCAATGCAATTTCTGTGTTTCATCGTCAATAAGAAGGTCAGAGGGATACAGTAAACCTGAAGTGAAGCATCGGAATCTATAACTAGAGTCACAGGAATGGTTCAAGACAAAGACAGTAAGAAGAGTCAGTCCTCTTGTACTTAAGTCGGCATTGTGCCTTTTGTATTTAATTCCAAAGCAATTTCTGTGTTTCATCGTCAATAAGAAGGTTTAAGGGATACAAGAGACCTGAAGTGAAGCATCGGAATCTATAGCTAGTGTCACAAGAATGGTTCAAAACATAGTCAGTAAGTAGAGTCAGTCTTCATGTACTTAAGTAGGCATTGTGCCTTTTGTATTTAATTCCGATGCAATTTCTGTGTTTCATCGTCAATAAGAAGATCCAAGGGATGCAGAAATCCTGAAGTTAAGCATCGGAATCTATGACTAGTGTCACAGGAATGGTTCAAATCATAGTCAGTAAGAAGAGTCAGTCTTCTTGTACTTAAGTCGGTTTTGTGCCTTTTGTATTTAATTCCGATGCAATATCTGTGTTTCATCGTCAATAAGGAGGTCCAGGGGATACAGTAAACCTGGAGTGAAGCATCGGAATCTATAACTAGTGTCACAGGGACGGTTCAAAGCATAGACAGTAAGATGAGTCAGTATTCTTGTACTTAAGTCGGCATTGTGCCTTTTGTATTTAATTCCGATGCAATTTCTGTGTTTCATCGTCAATAAGAAAGTCGGAGGGATACAGTAAACCTGGAGTGCAGCATCGGAGCTTATAACTAGTGTCACAGGAATGGTTCAAAGCATAAGCAGTAAGAAGAGTCAGTCTTCTTGTACTTAATTAAGCATTGTGCCCTTTGCATTTAATTCCGATGCAATTTCTGTGATTCATCGTCAGTAAGAAGCGCCAAGGGATACAGTAATCCTGAAGTTAAGCATCGGAATCTATGACTAGTGTCAAAGGAATGGTTCAAAACATAGTCAGTAAGAAGAGTCAGTCTTCTTGTACTTACGTCGGTATTGTGCCTTTTGTATTTAATTCCGATGCAATTTCTGTGTTTCATCGTCAATATGAAGGACCAAGGGATACAGTAAACCTGAAGTGAAGCATCGGAATCTATAGCTAGTGTCTCAGGAATGGTTCAAAACATAGACAGTAGCAAGAGTCAGTCTACTTGTACTTAAGTCGGCATTGTGCCTATTGTATTTAATTCCGTTGCAATTTCTGTGTTTCATCGTCAATAAGAAGGTCAGAGGGATTCAGTAATCCCGAAGTTAAGCGTCAGAATCTATACCTAGTGTCACAGGAATGGTTCAAAGCGTAGTCAGTAAGATGAGTCAGTATTCTTGTACTTAAGTCGGCATTGTGCCTTTTGTATTTAATTCCGATGCAATTTCTGTGTTTCATCGTCAATAAGAAGGTCCAAGGGATACAGTAAACCTGAAGTGAAGCATCGGAATCTATAACTAGTGTCACAGGAATGGTTCAAAACATAGTCAGTAATGAGAGTCAGTCTTCTTGTACAAGGAACCTGAAGTGAAGCATCGGAATCTATAGCTAGAGTCACAAGAATGGTTCAAAACATAGTCAGTAAGTAGAGTCTGTCTTCATGTACTTAAGTAGGCATTGTGCCTTTTGTATTTAATTCCGATGCAATTTCTGTGTTACATCGTCAATAAGAAGATCCGAGGGATACATTAATCCTGAAGTTAAGCA
This sequence comes from Schistocerca americana, assembly GCF_021461395.2. Lineage (NCBI taxonomy): Eukaryota > Metazoa > Arthropoda > Insecta > Orthoptera > Acrididae > Schistocerca > Schistocerca americana. The sequence continues at coordinate 17,399,851 of NC_060130.1, read as the reverse complement.
TCGGAATCTATGACTAATGTCACAGGAATGGTTCAAAACATAGTCAGTAAGAAGAGTCAGTCTTCTTGTACTTAAGTCATCATTGTGCATTTTCTATCTAAATCTGATGCAATTTCTGTGTTTCATCGTCAATAAGAAGGTCCAAGGGATACAGTGAGTCTGGAGTGAAGCATCGGAATCTGTAACTAGTGTCACAGGAATGGTTCAAAACATAGACAGTAAGAAGAGTCAGACTTCTTTTACTTAAGTCGGCATTGTTCCTTTGGTATTTAATTCCGATGCAATTTCTGTGTTTCATAGTCAATAAGTAGGTCAGAGGGATACAGTAAACCTGGAGTGAAGCATCGGAGCCAATAACTAGTGTCACAGGAATGGTTCGAACCATAGACAGTAAGAAGAGTCAGTCTTCTTGTACTTAATTCGGCATTGCGACTTTTGTATTTAATGCCGATGCAATTTCTGTGTTTCACCGTCAATAAGAAGGTCAGAGGGATACTGTAAACCTGAAGTGAAGCATCGGAATCTATAACTAGTGTCACAGGAATGGTTCAAAACATGGTCAGTAAGAAGAGTTAGTCTCCTTGAACTTAAGCCGACATTGTGCCTTTTGTATTTAATTCCGATGCAATTTCTGTGTTTCATCGTCAATAAGAAGGTCCAAGGGATACAGTAAACCTGGAGAGAACATCGGAGGCTATAACTAGTGTCACAGGAATGGTTCAAAACATAGACAGTAAGAAGAGTCATCCTTCTTTTACTTAAGTCGGCATTGTGCCTTTTGTATTTAATTCCGATGCAATTTCTGTGTTTCATCGGCAATAAGAAGGTCCAAGGGATACAGTAAACCTGGAATGAAGCATCGGAGTCTACTACTAGTGTCACAGGAATGGTTCAAGACATAGACAGTAAGAAGAGTCAGTCTTCTTGTACTTAATTCGGCATTGTGCCATTTGTATTTAATTCCGATGCAATTTCTGTGTTTCATCGTCAATAAGAAGGTCAGAGGGATACAGTAAACCTGAAGTGAAGCATCGGAATCTATAACTAGTGTCACAGGAATGGTGCAAACATAGTCAGTAAGAAGAGTCAGTCTTCTTGTTCTTAAGTCCTCATTGTGCCTTTTGTATTCAATTCCGATGCAATTTCTGTGTTTCATCGTCAATAAGAAGGTCCAAGGGATACATTAAACCTGGAGTGAAGCATCGGAATCTATAACTAGTGTCACAGGAATGGTTCAAAACATAGTCAGTAAGGAGAGTCAGTCTCCTTGTACTTAAGTCGACATTGTGCCTTTTGTATTTAATTCCGATGCAATTTCTGTGTTTCATCGTCAATAGGAAGGTCCAAGGGATACATTAAACCTGGAGTGATGCATCGGAATTTATAACCACAGTCACAGGGACGGTTCAAAACATGGACAGTAAGATCAGTCAGTATTCTTGTACTTAAGTCGGCATTGTGCCTTTTGTATTTAATTCCGATGCAATTTCTGTGCTTTATCGTCACTAAGAAGGTCAGAGGGATGCAGTAATCCTGAAGTTAAGCATCGGAATCTATAACTAGTGTCATAGGAATGGTTCAAAGCATAGTCAGTAAGAAGAGTCAGTCATCTTGTAGTTGAGTCCGCATTGTGGCATTTTTATTTAATTCCGATGCAATTTCTGTGTTTCATCGTCAATAAGAAGGTCCAAGGGATACAGTAAACCTGAAATGAAGCATCGGAATATATAACTAGTGTCACATGAATGGGCAAAACATAGACAGTAGCAAGAGTCAGTCCTCTTGTACTTAAGTTGGCATTGTGCATATTGTATTTAATTCCGTTGCAATTTCTGTGTTTCATCGTTAATAAGAAAAGCCAAGGGACACAGTAAACCTGGAGTGAAGCATCGGAATCTATAACTAGTGTCACAGGAATGGTTCAAAACATAGACAGTAGGAAGAGTCAGTCCTCTTGTACTTAAGTCGGCATTGTGCCTTTTGTATTTAATTCCGATGCAATTTCTGTGATTCATCGTCAATAAGAAGCCAGAGGGATACAGTATACCTGGAGTGAATCATCGGAGTCTATAACTAGTGTCACAGGAATGGTTCAAAACATAGGCAGTAAGAAGAGTCAGTCTTCTTGTACTTAATTCGGCATTGTGCCTTTTATATTTAATTCCGATGCAATTTCTGTGATTCTTCGTCAATAAGAAGGTCAGAGGGATACAGTACACCTGTAGTGAAGCATCGGAATCTATAACTAGTGTCACAGGAATGGTTCAAAACATAGTCAGTGAGAAGAGTCAGTCTTCTTGTACTTAAGTCGGCATTGTGCGTTTTCCATTTAATTCCGATGCAATTTCTGTGTTTCATCGTCAATAAGGAGGTCCAAGGGATGCAGTAAACGTGGAGTGAAGCATCGGAATCTATAACTAGTGACACAGGAATGGTTCAAATCATAGACAGTTGGAAGAGTCAGTCTTCTTGTACTTAATACGGCATTGTGCCTTTTGTATTTAATTGCGATGCAATTTCTGTGTTTCATCGTCAATAAGAAGGTCGGAGGGATACAGTAATCCTGAAGTTAAGCATCGGAATCTATGACTAGTGACACAGGAATGGTTCAAACCATAGTCAGTAAGAAGAGTCAGTCTTCTTGTACTTATGTCGGTATTGTGCCTTTTGTATTTAATTCCGATGCAATTTCTGTGTTTCATCGTCAATAAGAGGGTCCAAGGGACACAGTAAACCTGGAGTGAAGCATCGGAATCTATAACTAGTGTCACAGGAATGGTTCAAAACATAGACAGTAGGAAGAGTCAGTCTTCTTGTACTTAAGTCGGCATTGTGCCTTTTGTATTTAATTCCGATGCAATTTCTGTGTTTCACCGTCAATAAGAATGTCAGAGGGATACAGTAAACCTGGAGTGAAGAATAGGAGTCTATAACTAGTGTCACAGGAATGGTTCAAAACATAGGCTGTAAGAAGAGTCAGACTTCTTGTACTTAATTCGGCATTGTGCCTTTTGTATATAATTCCGATGCAATATCTGTGTTTCATCGTCAATAAGAAGGTCCAAGGGATACAGTAAACCTGAAATGAACCATCGGAAACTATAAATAGTGTCACAGGAATGGTTCAAAGCATAGACAGTAGGAAAAGTCAGTCTACATGAACTTAAGTCGGCATTGTGCCCTTTGTACTTAATTCCGATGCAATTTGTGTGTTTCATCGTCAATAAGAAGGTCAAAGGGAAACAGTAAACCTGATGTGAAGCATCGGAATCTATAAGTAGTGTCACAGGAATGGTACAAAACATAGTCAGTAAGATGAGTCGGTCCTCTTGTACTTAAGTCGGCATTGTAACTTTTGCATTTAATTCCTATGCAATATCTGTGTTTCATCGTCAACAAAAGGGTCCAAGGGATACAGTAGACCTGAATTGAAGCATCGGAATCTATAACTACTGTCACAGGATTGGTTCAAATCATAGACAGTAGGAAGAGTCAGTATTCTTGTACTTAAGTCGGCATTGTGAATTTTGTATTTAATTCCAATGCAATTTCTGTGTTTCATCGTCAATAAGAAGATCCAAGGGATACAGTAATCCTGAAGTTAAGCATCGGAATCTATGACTAGTGACACAGGAATGGTTCAAACCATAGTCAGTAAGAAGAGTCAGTCTTCTTGTACTTAAGTCGGTTTTGTGCCTTTTGTATTTAATTCCGTAGCAATATCTGTGTTTCATCGTCAATAAGAAGGTCCAAGGGATACAGTAAACCTGCAAAGCATAGACAGTAAGATGAGTCAGTATTCTTGTACTTAAGTCGGCATTGTGCCTTTTGTATTTAATTCCGATGCAATTTCTGTGTTTCATCGTCAATAAGAAGGTCGGAGGGATACAGTAAACCTGGAGTGCAGCATCCGAGTCTATAACTAGTGTCACAGAAATGGTTCAAAACATAGGCAGTAAGAAGAGTCAGCCTTCTTGTACTTAATTCGGCATTGTGCCTTTTGTATTTAATTCCGATGCAATTTCTGTGATTCATAGTCAATAAGAAGCGCCAAGGGATACAGTAATCCTGAAGTTAAGCATCGGAATCTATGACTAGTGTCAAAAATGGTTCAAAACATAGTCAGTAAGAAGAGTCAGTCTTCTTGTACTTATGTCGGTATTGTGCCTTTTGTATTTAATTCCGATGCAATTTCAGTGTTTCATCGTCAATAAGAAGGACCAAGGGATACAGTAAACCTGAAGTGAAGCATCGGAATCTATAACTAGTGTCACAGGAATAGTTCAAAACATAGACAGTAGGAAGAGTCCGTCTTCTTGTACTTAAGTCGGCATTGTGCCTTTTGTATTTAATTCCGATGCAATTTCTGTGTTTCATCGCCAATAAGAAGGTCGGAGGGATACAGTAAACCTGGAGTGAAGCATTGGAGTCTATAACTAGTGTCACAGGAATGGTTCAAAACATAGGCAGTAAGAAGAGTCAGACTTCTTGTACTTAATTCGGCATTGTGTATTTGTATTTAATTCCGATGCAATTTCTGTGTTTGATCGTCAATAAGAAGGTCCAAGGGATACAGTAGACCTGAATTGAAGTATCGGAATCTATAACTAGTGTCACAGGAATGGTTCAAAACGTAGACAGTAATAAAAGTCAGTCTACATGTACTTAAGTCGGCATTGTGCCTTTTGTACTTAATTCCGATGCAATTTGTGTGTTTCATCGTCAATAAGAGGGTCAAAGGGATACAGTAAACCTGATGTGAAGCATCGGAATCTATAACTAGTGTCACAGGAATGGTACAAAACATAGTCAGTAAGAAGAGTCAGTCCTCTTGTACTAAAGTCGGCATTGTGCCTTTTGTATTTAATTCCGATGCAATTTCTGTGTTTCATCGTCAATAAGAAGGTCCAAGGGATACAGTAGACCTGAATTGAAGCATCGGAATCTATAACTAGTGTCACAGGAATGGTTCAAATCATAGACAGTAAGAAGAGTCATTCCTCTTGTACTTAAGTCGGCATTGTGCCTTTTGTATTTAATTCCAAAGCAATTTCTGTGTTTCATCGTCAATAAGAAGGCTTAAGGGATACAAGAAACCTGAAGTGAAGCATAGGAATCTATAGCTAGTGTCACAAGAATGGTTCAAAACATAGTCAGTAAGTAGAGTCTGTCTTCATGTACTTCTGTAGGCATTGTGCCTTTTGTATTTAATTCCGATGCAATTTCTGTGTTTCATCGTCAATAAGAAGATCCAAGGGATACAGTAATCCTGAAGTTAAGCATCGGAATCTATGACTAATGTCACAAGAATGGTTCAAAACATAGTCAGTAAGAAGAGTCAGTCTTCTTGTACTTAAGTCATCATTGTGCATTTTCTATTTAATTTTGATGCAATTTCTGTGTTACATCATCAATAAGAAGGTCCAAGGGATACAGTAAACCTGGAGTGGAGCATCGGAGTCAATAACTAGTGTCACAGGAATGATCATAACATAGACAGTAAGAAGAGTCAGTCTTCTTGTACTTAATTCGGCATTGCGCCTTTTGTATTTAATGCCGATGCAAATTCTGTGTTTCACCGTCAATAAGAAGGTCAGAGGGATACAGTAAACCTGAAGTGAAGCATCGGAATCTATAACTAGTGTCACAGGAATGGTTGAATACATAGACAGTAGGAAAAGTCAGTCTACATGTACATAAGTCGGCATTGTGCCTTTTGTATTTTATACCAATGCAATTTATGTGTTTCATCGTCAATAAGAAGGTCAGAGGGATTCAGTAAACCTGGAGAGAACATCGGAGGCTATAACTAGTGTCACAGGAATGGTTCAAAACATAGACAGTAAGAAGAGTCATCCTTCTTTTACTTAAGTCGGCATTGTGCCTTTTGTATTTAATTCCGATGCAATTTCTGTGTTTCATCGTCAACACGAAGGTCCAAGGGATACAGTACACCTGGAGTGAAGCATCGGAGTCTACTACTAGTGTCACAGGAATGGTTCAAAACATAGACAGTAAGAAGAGTCATCCTTCTTTTACTTAAGTCGGCATTGTGCCTTTTGTATTTAATTCCGATGCAATTTCTGTGTTTCATCGTCAACAAGAAGGTCCAAGGGATACAGTACACCTGGAGTGAAGCATCGGAGTCTACTACTAGTGTCACAGGAATGGTTCAAGGCATAGACAGTAAGAAGAGTCAGTCTTCTTGTACTTAATTCGGCATTGTGCCATTTGTATTTAATTTCGATGCAATTTCTGTGTTTCATCGTCAATAAGAAGGTCATAGGGATACAGTAAACCTGCAGTGAAGCATCGGAATCTATTACTGGTGTCACAGGAATGGTTCAAAACATAGACAGTAGGAAGAGTCAGTCTTCTTGTACTTAAGTCGGCATTGTGCCTTTTGTATTTAATTCCGATGCAATTTCTGTGCTTTATCGTCAATAAGAAGGTCAGAGGGATACAGTAAACCTGGAGAGAACATCGGAGGCTATAACTAGTGTCACAGGAATGGTTCAAAACATAGACAGTAAGAAGAGTCATCCTTCTTTTACTTAAGTCGGCATTGTGCCTTTTGTATTTAATTCCGATGCAATTTCTGTGTTTCATCGTCAACAAGAAGGTCCAAGGGTTACAGTAAATCTGGAGTGAAGCATCGGAGTCTACTACTAGTGTCACAGGAATGGTTCAAGGCATAGACAGTAAGAAGAGTCAGTCTTCTTGTACTTATTTCGGCATTGTGCCATTTGTATTTAATTTCGATGCAATTTCTGTGTTTCATCGTCAATAAGAAGGTCATAGGGATACAGTAAACCTGCAGTGAAGCATCGAAATCTATAACTAGTGTCACAGGAATGGTTCAAACATCGTCAGTAAGAATAGTCTGTCTCCTTGAACTTAAGCCGACATTGTGCCTTTTGTATTTAATTCCGATGCAATTTCTGTGTTTCATCGTCAATAAGAAGGTCCAAGGGATACATTAAACTTGGAGTGAAGCATCGGAATCTAGAACTAGAGTCACAGGGACGGTTCAAAACATAGACAGTTAGATGAGTCAGTATTCTTGTACTTAAGTCGGCATTGTGCTTTTTTTATTTAATTCCGATGCAATTTCTGTGTTTAATCGTCAATAAGAAGGTCCAAAGGATACAGTAAACCTGAAATAAACCATCGGAATCTATAACTAGTGTCACAGGAATGGTTGAATACATAGACAGTAGGAAAAGTCAGTCTACATGTACATAAGTCGGCATTGTGCCTTTTGTATTTTATTCCAATGCAATTTATGTGTTTCATCGTCATTAAGAAGGTCAGAGGGATTCAGTAATCCCGAAGTTAAGCGTCAGAATCTATAACTAGTGTCACAGGAATGGTTCAAAGCATAGTCAGTAAGAAGAGTCAGTCTTCTTGTAGTTAATTCGGCATTGTGCCGTTTGTATTTAATTCCGATGCAATTTCTGTGTTTCATCGTCAATAAGAACGTCCAAGGGATACAGCAAACCTGAAGTGAAGCATCGGAATTTATAACTAGTGTCACAGTAATGGTTCAAAACATACACAGTAGGAAGAGTCAGTCTTCTAGTACTTAAGTCGGCATTGTTCATTTTCTATTTAATTCCGATGCAATTTCTGTGTTTCATCGTCAATAAGACGGTCAGACGGATATAGTAAACCTGAAGTGAAGCATCGGAATCTATAACTAGTGTCACTGGTATGGTTCAAAACATAGACATTTGGAAGAGTCAGTCATATTGTACTTAATTCGGCATTGTGTCTTTTGTATTTAATTCCGATGCAATTTATGTGTTTCATCGTCAATAAGAAGGTCCAAGGGATACAGTAAACCTGATATGAACCATCGGAATCTATGACTAGTGTCACAGGAATGGTTCAAAACATAATCAGTAAGAAGAGTCAGTCTTCTTGTAGTGAAGTCGGAATTGTGCCTTTTGTATTTAATTCCGATGCAATTTCTGTGTTTCATCGTCAATAAGAAGGTCCAAGGGATACAGTAAACCTGAAGTGAAGCATCGGAATCTATAACTGGTGTCACAGGAATGGGTCAAAACATAGACAGTAGCAAGAGTCAGTCCTCTTGTACTAAAGTCGGCATTGAGCCTTTTGTATTTAATTCCGATGCAATTTCTGTGTTTCATCGTCAATAAGAAGGTCCAAGGGATACAGTAGACCTGAATTGAAGCATCGGAATCTATAACTAGTGTCACAGGAATGGTTCAAATCATAGACAGTAAGAAGAGTAATTCCTCTTGTACTTAAGTCTCCATTGTGCCTTTTGTATTTAATTCCAAAGCAATTTCTGTGTTTCATCGTCAATAAGAAGGTTTAAGGGATACAAGAAACCTGAAGTGAAGCATCGGAATCTATAGCAAGTGTCACAAGAATGGTTCAGAACATAGTCAGTAAGTAGAGTCTGTCTTCATGTACTTAAGTAGACATTGTGCCTTTTGTATTTAATTCCGATGCAATTCCTGTGTTTCATCGTCAATAAGAAGATCCAAGGGATACAGTAATCCTGAAGTTAAGCATCGGAATCTATGACTAATGTCACAGGAATGGTTCAAAACATAGTCAGTAAGAAGAGTCAGTCTTCTTGTACTTAAGTCATCATTGTGCATTTTCTATTTAATTTTGATGCAATTTCTGTGTTTCATCATCAATACGAAGGTCCAAGGGATACAGTAAGTCTGGAGTGAAGCATCGGAATCTATAACAAGTGTCACAGGAATGGTTCAAAACATAGACAGTAAGAAGAGTGAGACTTCTTTTAGTTAAGTCGGCATTGTGCCTTTTGTATTTAATTCCGATGCAATTTCTGTGTTTCATAGTCAATAAGAAGGTCAGAGGGATACAGTAAACCTGGAGTGAAGCATCGGAGTCAATAACTAGTGTCACAGGAATGATCAAAACATAGACAGTAAGAAGAGGCAGTCTTCTTGTACTTAATTCGGCATTGCGCCTTTTGTATTTAATGCCGATGCAATTTCTGTTTTTCACCGTCAACAAGAAGGTCAGAGGGATACAGTAAACCTGAAGTGAAGCATCGGAATCTATGACTAGTGCCACAGGAATGGTTCAAAACATAGTCAGTAAGAAGAGTCTGTCTCCTTGAACTTAAGCCGACATTGTGCCTTTTGTATTTAATTCCGATGCAATTTCTGTGTTTCATCGTCAATAAGAAGGTCCAAGGGATACATTAAAACTGGAGTGAAGCATCGGAATCTAGAACTAGAGTCACAGGGACGGTTCAAAACATAGACAGTTAGATGAGTCAGTATTCTTGTACTTAAGTCGGCATTGTGCTTTTTTTATTTAATTCCGATGCAATTTCTGTGTTTAATCGTCAATAAGAAGGTCCAAAGGATACAGTAAACCTGAAATGAACCATCGGAATCTATAACTAGTGTCACAGGAATGGTTGAATACATAGACAGTAGGAAAAGTCAGTCAATATGTACATAAGTCGGCATTGTGCCTTTTGTATTTTATTCCAATGCAATTTATGTGTTTCATCGTCAATAAGAAGGTCAGAGGGATTCAGTAATCCCGAAGTTAAGCGTCAGAATCTATAACTAGTGTCACAGGAATGGTTCAAAGCATAGTCAGTAAGAAGAGTCAGTCTTCTTGTAGTTAATTCGGCATTGTGCCGTTTGTATTTAATTCCGATGCAATTTCTGTGTTTCATCGCCAAAAGAAGGTCCAAGGGATACAGTAAACCTTAAGTGAAGCATCGGAATTTATAACTAGTGTCACAGTAATGGTTCAAAGCATACACAGTAGGAAGAGTCAGTCTTCTAGTACTTAAGTCGGCATTGTTCATTTTCTATTTAATTCCGATGCAATTTCTGTGTTTCATCGTCAATAAGACGGTCAAACGGATACAGTAAACCTGAAGTGAAGCATCGGAATCTATAACTAGTGTCACTGGTATGGTTCAAAACATAGACATTTGGAAGAGTCAGTCTTCTTGCACTTAATTCGGCATTGTGTCTTTTGTATTTAATTCCGATGCAATTTATGTGTTTCATCGTCAATAAGAAGGTCCAAGGGATACAGTAAACCCGATATGAACCATCGGAATCTATGACTAGTGTCACAGGAATGGTTCAAAATATAGTCAGTAAGAAGAGTCAGTCTTCTTGTACTGAAGTCGGACTTGTGCCTTTTGTATTTAATTCCGATGCAATTTCTGTGTTTCATCGTCAATAAAAAGGTCCAAGGGATACAGTAAACCTGAAGTGAAGCATCGGAATCTATAACTGGTGTCACAGGAAAGGGTCAAAACATAGACAGTAGCAAGAGTCAGTCTTCTTGTACTTAAGTCGGCATTGTGCCTATTGTATTTAATTCCGATGCAATTTCTGTGTTTCATCGTCAATAAGAAGGTCCAAGGGACACGGTAAACCTGGAGTGAAGCATCGGAATCTATAACTAGTGTCACAGGAATGGTTCAAAACATAGACAGTAGGAAGAGTCAGTCTTCTTGTACTTAAGTCGGCATTGTGCCTTTTGTATTTAATTCCGATGCAATTTCTGTGCTTCATCGTCAATAAGAAGGTCAGAGGGATACAGTAAACCTGGAGAGAACATCGGAGGCTATAACTAGTGTCACAGGAATGGTTCAAAACATAGACAGTAAGAAGAGTCATCCATCTTTTACTTAAGTCGGCATTGTGCCTTTTGTATTTAATTCCGATGCAATTTCTGTGTTTCATCGTCAATAAGAAGGTCCAAGGGATACATTAAACCTGGAGTGAAGCATCGGAATCTAGAACTAGAGTCACAGGGACGGTTCAAAACATAGACAGTTACATGTGTCAGTATTCTTGTACTTAAGTCGGCATTGTGCTTTTTTTATTTAATTCCGATGCAATTTCTGTGTTTAATCGTCAATAAGAAGGTCCAAAGGATACAGTAAACCTGAAATGAACCATCGGAATCTATAACTAGTGTCACAGGAATGGTTGAATACATAGACAGTAGGAAAAGTCAGTCTACATGTACATAAGTCGGCATTGTGCCTTTTGTATTTTATTCCAATGCAATTTATGTGTTTCATCGTCAATAAGAAGGTCAGAGGGACTCAGTAATCCCGAAGTTAAGCGTCAGAATCTATAACTAGTGTCACAGGAATGATTCAAAGCATAGTCAGTAAGAAGAGTCAGTCTTCTTGTAGTTAATTCGGCATTGTGCCGTTTGTATTTAATTCCGATGCAATTTCTGTGTTTCATCGCCAAAAGAAGGTCCAAGGGATACAGTAAACCTTAAGTGAAGCATCGGAATTTATAACTAGTGACACAGTAATGGTTCAAAACATACACAGTAGGAAGAGTCAGTCTTCTAGTACTTAAGTCGGCATTGTTCATTTTCTATTTAATTCCGATGCAATTTCTGTGTTTCATCGTCAATAAGACGGTCAAACGGATACAGTAAACCTGAAGTGAAGCATCGGAATCTATAACTAGTGTCACTGGTATGGTTCAAAACATAGACATTTGGAAGAGTCAGTCTTCTTGTACTTAATTCGGCATTGTGTCTTTTGTATTTAATTCCGATGCAATTTATGTGTTTCATCGTCAATAAGAAGGTCCAAGGGATACAGTAAACCTGATATGAACCATCGGAATCTATGACTAGTGTCACAGGAATGGTTCAAAGCATAGTCAGTAAGAAGAGTCAGTCTTCTTGTACTGAAGTCGGAATTGTGCCTTTTGTATTTAATTCCGATGCAATTTCTGTGTTTCATCGTCAATAAGAAGGTCCAAGGGATACAGTAAACGTGAAGTGAAGCATCGGAATCTATAACTGGTGTCACAGGAATGGGTCAAAACATAGACAGTAGCAAGAGTCAGTCTTCTTGTACTTAAGTCGGCATTGTGCCTATTGTATTTAATTCCGATGCAATTTCTGTGTTTCATCGTAAATAAGAAGGTCCAAGGGACACGGTAAACCTGGAGTGAAGCATCGGAATCTATAACTAGTGTCACAGGAATGGTTCAAAACATAGACAGTTAGAAGAGTCAGTCTTCTTGTACTTAAGTCGGCATTGTGCCTTTTGTATTTAATTCCGATGCAATTTCTGTGTCTCATCGTCAATAAGAAGGTCAGAGGGATACAGTAAACCTGGAGAGAACATCGGAGGCTATAACTAGTGTCACAGGAATGGTTCAAAACATAGACAGTAAGAAGAGTCATCCTTCTTTTACTTAAGTCGGCATTGTGCCTTTTGTATTTAATTCCGATGCAATTTCTGTGTTTCATCGTCAATAAGAAGGTCCAAGGGATACAGTAACCTGGAGTGAAGCATCGGAGTCTACTACTAGTGTCACAGGAATGGTTCAAGACATAGACAGTAAGAAGAGTCAGTCTTCTTGTACTTCATTCGGCATTGTGCCATTTGTATTTAATTCCGATGCAATTTCTGTGTTTCATCGTCAATAAGAAGGTCAGAGGGAAACAGTAAACCTGAAGTGAAGCATCGGAATCTACAACTAGTGTCACAGGAATGGTTCAAACATAGTCAGTAAGAAGAGACAGTCTTCTTGTACTTAAGTCGGCATTGTGCCTTTTGTATTTAATTCCGATGCAATTTCTGTGTTTCATCGTCAATAAGAAGGTCCAAGGGATTCATTATACCTGTAGTGAAGCATCGGAATCTATAACTAGTGTCACAGGAATGGTTCAAAGCATAGTCAGTAAGGAGAGTCAGTCTCCTTGTACTTAAGTCGACATTGTGCCTTTTGTATTTAATTCCGATGCAATTTCTGTTCTTCATCGTCTACAAGAATGTCAGAGGGATACAGTAAACCTGGAGTGAAGCATCGGAATCTATTACTAGTGTCACAGGATTGGTTCAAATCATAGACAGTTGGAAGAGTCACTCTTCTTGTACTTAAGTCGGCATTGTGCCTTTTGTATTTAATTCCGATGCAATTTCTGTGTTTCATCGTCAATAAGAAGGTCCAAGGGATACATTAAACCTTAAGTGAAGCATCGGAATCTATAACTAGAGTCACAGGGACGATTCAAAACATAGACAGTAAGATGAGTCAGTATTCTTGTACCTAAGTCGGCATTGTGCTTTTTGTATTTAATTCCGATGCAATTTCTGTGATTCATCGTCACTAAGAAGGTCAGAGAGACACAATAATCCTGAAGTTAAGCATCGGAATCTATAACTAGTGTCACAGGAATGGTTCAAAGCATAGACTGTCAGAATAGTCAGTCTTCTTGTACTGTAGTCGGCATTGTGCTTTTTGTTTTTAATTCCGATGCAATTTCTGTGTTTCATCGTCAATAAGAAGGTCCAAGGGATACAGTAAACCTGAAGTAAAGCATCGGAATTTATAACTAGTGTCACAGGAGTGGTTCAAAACATACACAGTAGGAACAGTCAGTCTTCTAGTACTTAAGTCGCCATTGTGAATTTTCTATTTAATTCTGATGCTATTTCTGTGTTTCATCGTCAATAAGACGGTCAGAGGGATACAGTAAACCTGGAGTGAAGCATCGGAATCTATAACTAGTGTCACAGGAATGGTTCAAAACATAGACAGTAGGAAGAGTCAGTGTTCTTGTACTTAAGTCGGCATTGTGCCTTTTGTATTTAATTCCGATGCAATTTCTGTTCTTCATCGTCTACAAGAAGGTCAGAGGGATACAGTAAACCTGGAGTGAAGCATCGGAGTCTATAACTAGTGTCACAGGAATGGTTCAAAACATACACAGTAAGAAGAGTCAGTCTTCTGGTACTTAAGTCGGCATTGTGCCTTTTGTATTTAATACCGATGAAATTTCTGTGTTTCTTCGTCAATAACAAGGTCCAAGGGATACAATAAACCTGGAGTGAATCATCGGCATCTGTTACTAGTGTCACAGGAATGGTTCAAAACATAGACAGTAAGATGAGTTAGTATTCTTGTACATAAGTCGGCATTGTGCCTTTTCGATTTAATTCCGATGCAATTTCTGTGTTTCATCGTCAATAAGAAGGTCAGAGGGATACAGTAAGCCTGAAGTCAAGCATCGGATCTATAACTAGTGTCACAGGTATGGTTCAAAACATAGTCAGTAAGAAGAATCAGTCTTCCTGTACTTAAGTCGGCATTGTGCCTTTTGTATTTAATTCCGATGCAATTTCTGTGTTTCTTCGTCAATAAGAAGGCCCAAGGGATACAGTAAACCTGGAGTGAAGCATCGGCATCTATAACTAGTGTCACAGGGACGCTTCAAAACATAGACAGTAAGATGAGTCAGTATTCTTGCACTTAAGTCGGCATTGTGCCTTTTCTATTTAATTCCGATGCAATTTCTGTGTTTCATCGTCAATAAGAAGGTCCTAGGGATACAGTAAACCTGAAGTGAAGCATCGGAATCTATAACTAGTGTCACAGGAATGGTTCAAAACATAGTCAGTAAGAAGAGTCAGTCTTCTTGTACTTAAGTCGTCATTGTGCATTTTCTATTTAATTCTGATCCAATTTCTGTGTTTCATTGTCAATACGAAGGTCCAAGGGATACAGTAAACCTGGAGTGAAGCATCGGAATCTATAACTAGTGTCACAGGAATAGTTCAAAACATAGACAGTAAGAAGAGTCAGACTTCTTTTACTGAAGTCGGTATTGTGCTTTTTGTATTTACTTCCGATGCAATTTCTGTGTTTCATCGTCAAAAGAAGGTCCATGGGATACAGTAAACCTGGAGTGAAGTATCGTAGTCTACAACTAGTGTCACAGGAATGGTTCAAGACATAGACAGTAAGAAGAGTCAGCCTTCTTGTACTTAATTCGGCATTGTGCCTTTTGTACTTAATTCCGATGCAATATCTGTGTTTCATCGTCAATAAGAAGGTCAGAAGGATACAGTAAACCTGAAGTGAAGCATCGGAATCTATAACTAGTGTCACAGGAATGGTACAAAACATAGTCAGTAAGAAGAGTCAGTCTTCTTGTACTTAAGTCGGCATTGTGCCTTTTATATTAAATTCCGTTGCAATTTCTGTGTTTCATCGTCAATAAGGAGGTCCAAGGGATACAGTAAACCTGGAGTGAATCATCGGCATCTATAACTAGAGTCACAGGGACGGTTCAAAACATACACAGTAAGATGAGTCAGTATTCATTTACTTAAGTCGGCATTGTGCCTTTTCTATTTAATTCCGATGCAATTTCTGTGTTTCATCGTCAATAAGAAGGTCCAAGGGATACAGTAAACCTGGAGTGAAGCATCGGAATCTATAACTAGTGTCACAGGAATCGTTCAAAACATAGACAGTAAGAAGAGTCAGTCTTCTTGTACCTAATTCGGCATTG
Source organism: Schistocerca americana (assembly GCF_021461395.2). Taxonomy (NCBI): domain Eukaryota; kingdom Metazoa; phylum Arthropoda; class Insecta; order Orthoptera; family Acrididae; genus Schistocerca; species Schistocerca americana. Next base: position 17,384,521 of record NC_060130.1, on the reverse strand, counting down.
TGCCTTATGTATTTCATTCCTATGCGATTTCAGTGTTTCATCGTCAATAAGAAGGTCAAAAATGATACAGTAAGCCAGAAGTGAAGCATCGGATCTATAACTAGTGTCACAGGTATGGTTCAAAACATAGTCAGTAAGAAGAGTCAGTCTTCTTGTACTTAAGTCGGCATTGTGCCTTTTGTATTTAGTTCCGTTGCAATTTCTGTGTTTCATCGTCAATAAGAAGGTCCAAGGGATACAGTAAACCTGGAGTGAATCATCGGCATCTATAACTAGAGTCACAGGGAAGGTTCAAAACGTAGTCAGTAAGATGAGTCAGTATTCTTGTACTTAAGTCGGCATTGTGCCTTTTCTATTTAATTCCGATGCAATTTCTGTGGTTCATCGTCAATAAGAAGGTCCAAGGGATACAGTAAACCTGAAGTGTAGCATCTTAATCTATAACTAGTGTCACAGGAATGGTTCAAACCACAGTCAGTAAGAAGAGTCAGTCTTCTTGTACTTAAGTCATCATTGTGCATTTTCTTTTTATTTCTGATCCAATATCTGTGTTTCATCGTCAATAAGAAGGTCCAAGGGATACAGTAAACCTGGAGTGAAGCATCGGAATCTATAGCTAGTGTCACAGGAATGGTTCAAAACATAGACAGTAAGAAGGGTCAGACTTCTTTTACTTAAGTCGGCATTGTGCCTTTTGCATTTAATTCCGATGCAACTTCTGTGTTTCATCGTCAATAAGAAGGTCCAAGGGATACAGTAAACTTGGAGTGAAGCATCGTAGTCTACAACTAGTGTCACAGGAATGGTTCAAATCATAGACAGTAGGAAGAGTCAGCCATCTTGTACTTAAGTCGGCATTGTGAATTTTGTATTTAATTCCGATGCAATTTCTGTGTTTCATCGTCAATAAGAAGGTCCAATGGATACAGTAAACCTAAAGTGAAGCATCGGAATCTATAACTAGTGTCACTGGAATGGTTCAAAACATAGACTGTCAGAAGAGTCAGTCTTCTTGTACTTAAGTCGGCAATGTGCCTTTTGCATTTAATTCCGATGCAATTTCTGTGTTTCATCGTCAATAAGAAGGTCCAAGGGATACAGTAAACCTGAAATGCACCATCGGAATCTATAGTGTCACAGGAATGGTTGAAAAAATAGACAGTAGGAAAAGGCAGTCTACATGTACTTAAGTCGGCATTGTTCCTTTTGTATTTTATTCCGATGCAATTTCTGTGTTTCATCGTCAATAAGAAGGTCAGAGGGATACAGTATCCCGAAGTTAAGCATCAGAATCTATAACTAGTGTCACAGGAATGGTTCAAAGCATAGTCAGTAAGAAGAGTCAGTCTTCTTGTAGTTAATTCGGCATTGTGCCGTTTGTATTTCATTCCGATCCAATTTCTGTGTTTCATCGTCAATAAGAAGGTCCAAGGGATACAGTAAACCTGAAGTGAAGCATCGGAATTTATAACTAGTGACACAGGCGTGGTGCAAGACATACACAGTAGGAAGAGTCAGTCTTCTAGTACTTAAGTCGGCATTGTGCAATTTCTATTTAATTCCGATGCAATTTCTGTGTTTCATCGTCAATAAGAAGGTCCAAGGGATACAGTAAACCTGAAGTGAGGCATCGGAATCTATAACTGGTGTCACAGGAATGGTTCAAAACATAGACAGTAGCAAGAGTAAGTCTTCTTGTACTTAAGTCGGCATTGTGCCTATTGTATTTAATTCCGATGCAATTTCTGTGTTTCATCGTCAATAAGAAGGTCCACGGGAATTAGTAAACCTGGAGTGAAGCATCGGAATCTATAACTAGTGTCACAGGATTGGTTCAAAACATAGACAGTAGGAAGAGTCAGTCTTCTTGTACTTAAGTCGGCATTGTGCCTTTTGTATTTAATTCCAATGCAATTTCTGTGCTTCATCGTCAATAAGAAGGTCGGAGGGATACACTAAACCTGGAGTGAAGCATCGGAGTCTATAACTAGTGTCACAGGAATGGTTCAAAACATAGACAGTAAGAAGAGTCAGTCTTCTTGTACCTAATTCGGCATTGTGCCTTTTGTATTTAATTCCGATGCGATTTCTGTGTTTCATCGTCAATAGGAAGGTCAGAGGGATGCAGTAAGCCGGAAGTGAAGCATCGGATCTATAACTAGTGTCACAGGAATCGTTCAAAACATAGTCAGTAAGAAGAGTCAGTCTTCTTGTACTTGTGTCGGCATTGTGCCTTTTGTATTTAATTCCGATGCAATTTATGTGTGTCATCGTCAATACGAAGGTCCAAGGGATACAGTAAACCTGGAGTGCAGCATCGGAATCTATAACTAGTGTCACAGGGACGGTTCAAACCATAGACAGTAAGATGAGTCAGTATTCTTGTACTTAAGTCGGCATTGTGCCTTTTCTATTTAATTCCGATGCAATTTCTGTGTTTCATCGTCAATAAGAAGGTCCAAGGGATACAGTAAACCTGAAGTGAAGCATCGGAATCTATACCTAGTGTCGCAGGAATGGTTCAAACCATAGTCAGTAAGAAGAGTTAGTCTCCTTGTACTTAAGTCATCATTGTGCATTTTCTATTTAATTCTGATCCAATTTCTGTGTTTCATCGTCAATAAGAAGGTCCAAGGGATACAGTAAACCTGGAGTGAAGCATCGGAATCTATAACTAGTGTCACAGGAATGGTTCAAAACATAGACAGTAAGAAGAGTCAGACTTCTTTTACTTAAGCTGGCGATGTGCCTTTTGTATTTAATTCCGACGCAATTTCTGTGTTTCATCGTCAATAAGAAGGTCCAAGGGATACAGTAAACTTGGAGTGAAGCATCGTAGTCTACAACTAGTGTCACAGGAATGGTTCAAGACATGGACAGTAAGAAGAGTCTGTCTTCTTGTACTTAATTCGGCATTGTGCCTTTTGTATTTAATTCCGATGAAATACCTGTGTTTCATCGTCAATAAGAAGGTCAGAGGGATACAGTAAACCTGAAGTGATGCATCTGTATCTATAACTAGTGTCACTGGAATTGTTCAAAACATAGTCAGTAAGAAGAGTCAGTCTACTTGTACTTAAGTCGGCATTGTGCCTTTTGTATTTAATTCCGATGCAATTTCTGTGTATCATCGTCAATAAGAAGGTCCAAGGGATACATTAAACCTGGAGTGAAGCATCGGATCTATAACTAGTGTCACAGGAATGGTTCAAATCATAGACAGTAGGAAGAGTCAGCCATCTTGTACTTAAGTCGGCATTGTGCATTTTCTATTTAATTCTGATCAAATTTCTGTGTTTCATCGTCAATAAGAAGGTCCAAGGGATACAGTAAACCTGAAGTGAAGCATCGGAATTTATAACTAGTGCCACAGGCATGGTTCAAAACAAACACAGTAGGAAGAGTCAGTCTTCTAGTACTTAAGTCGGCATTGTGCAATTTCTATTTCATTCCGATGCAATTTCTGTATTTCATCGTCAATAAGAAGGTCTAAGGGATACAGTAAACCTGAAGTGAAGCATCGGAATCTATAACTGGTGTCACAGGAATGGTTCAAATCATAGACAGTAAGAAGAGTCAGTCTTCTTGTACCTAATTCGGCATTGTGCCTTTTGTATTTAATTCCGATGCGATTTCTGTGTTTCATCGTCAATAGGAAGGTCAGAGGGATGCAGTAAGCCTGAAGTGAAGCATGGGATCTATACCTAGTGTCACAGGAATCGTTCAAAACATAGTCGGTAAGAAGAGTCAGTCTTCTTGTACTTGTGTCGGCATTGTGCCTTATGTATTTAATTCCGATGCAATTTCTGTGTTTCATCGTCAATAAGAAGGTCCAAGGGATACAGTAAACCTGGAGTGAAGCATCGGAATCTATAACTAGTGTCACAGGGACGGTTCAAAACATAGACAGTAAGATGAGTCAGTATTCTTGTACTTAAGTAGGCATTGTGCCTTTTCTATTTAATCCCAATGCAATTTCTGTGTTTCATCGTCAATAAGACGGTCCAAGGGTTACAGTAAACCTGAAGTGAAGCATCGGAATCTATAACTAGTGTCACAGGAATGGTTCAAAACATAGCCAGTAAGAAGAGTCAGTCTTCTTGTACTTAAGTCATCATTGTGCATTCTCTATTTCATTCTGATCCAATTTCTGTGTTTCATCGTCAATAAGAAGGTACAAGGGATACAGCAAACCTGGAGTGAAGCATCGGAATCTATAACTAGTGTCACAGGAATGGTTCAAATCATAGACAGTAAGAAGAGTCACACTTCTTTACTTAAGTCGGCATTGTGCCTTTTGTAGTTAATTCCGATGCCATTTCTGTGTTTCATCGTCAATAAGAAGGTCCAAGGGATACAGTAAACCTAGAGTGAAGCATTGGAGTCTACAACTAGTGTCACAGGAATGGTTGAAGGCATAGACAGTAAGAATAGTCAGTCTTCTTGTACTTAATTCGGCATTGTGCGGTTTGTATTTCATTCCGATCCAATTTCTGTGTTTCATCGTCAATAAGAAGGTCCAAGTGATACAGTAAACCTGAAGTGAAGCATCGGAATTTATAACTAGTGTCACAGGAATGGTTCAAAACATACACAGTAGGAAGAGTCAGTCATCTAGTAGTTAAGTCGGCATTGTGCATTTTCTATTTAATTCCGATGCAATTTCAGTGTTTCATCGTCAAAAAGAAGGTCCAAGGGATACAATAAACCTGAAATGACGCATCGGAATCTATAACTGGTGTCACAGGAATGGTTCAAAACATAGACAGTAGCAAGAGTCAGTCCTCTTGTACTTAAGTCGGCATTGTGCCTATTGTATTTAAATCCGATGCAATTTCTGTGTTTCATCGACAATAAGAAGGTCCAAGGGACACAGTAAACCTGGAGTGAAGCATCGGAATCTATAACTAGTGTCACTGGAATGGTTCATAACATAGACGGTAGGAAGAGTCAGTCTTCTTGTACTTAAGTCGGCATTGTGCCTTCTGTATTTAATTCCGATGCAATTTCTGTGTTTCATCGTCAATAAGAAGGTCCAAGGGATACAGTAAACCTGAAGTGAAGCATCGGAATCTATAACTAGTGTTACAGGAATGGTTCAAAACATAGACTGTCAGAAGAAACAGTCTTCTTGTACTTTAGTCGGCATTGTGCCTTTTGTATTTAATTCCGATGCAATCTCTGTGTTTCATCGTCAATAAGACGGTCAGAGGGATACAGTAAACCTGAAGTTAAGCATCAGAACCTATAATTAGTGTCACAGGAATGGTTCAAAGCTTAGTCAGTTGGAATAGTCAGTCTTCTTGTACTTAAGTCGGCATTGTGCCTTTTGTATTTAATTCCGATGCAATTTCTGAGTTTCATCGCCAATAAGAAGGTCCAAGGGATACGGTAAACCTGAAATGAAACATCGGAATCTATGACTAGTGTCACAGGAATGGTTCAAAACATAGTCAGCAAGAAGAGTCCGTCTTCTTGTACTGAAGTCGGTATTGTGCCTTTTGTATTTAATTCCGATGCAATTTCTGTGTTTCATCGTCAATAAGAAGGTCCAAGGGATACAGGAAACCTGAAGTGAAGCATCGGAGTCTATAACTGGTGTCACAGGAATGGTTCAAAACATAGATAGTTGCAAGAGTCAGTCCTCTTGTACTTAAGTCGGCATTGTGCCTATTGTATTTCATTCCGATGCAAATTCTGTTTTTCATCGTCATTAAGAAAGTCCAAGGGACACAGTATACCTGGAGTGACGCATCGGAATCTATAACTAGTGTCACAGGAATGGTTCAAAGCATAGACAGTTGGAAGAGTCAGTCTTCTTGTACTTAAGTCGGCATTGTGCCTTTTGTATTTAATTCCGATGCAATTTCTGTTCTTCATCGTCAATAAGAAGGTCAGGGGGATACAGTAAGCCTGAAGTGAAGCATCGGATCTATAACTAGTGTCACAGGAATTGTTCAAAACATAGTCAGCAAGAAGAGTCAGTCTTCTTGTACTTAAGTCGGCACTGTGCCATTTGTATTTAATTTCGATGCAATTTCTGTGTTTCATCGACAATAAGAAGGTCCAAGGGACACAGTAAACCTGGAGTGAAGCATCGGAATCTATAACTAGTGTCACAGGAATGGTTCAAAACATAGACAGTAAGATGAGTCAGTATTCTTGTACTTAAGTCGGCACTGTGCCTTTTGTAGTTAATTCCGATGCAATTTCTGTGTTTCATCGTCAATAAGAAGGTCCAAGGGATACAGTAAACCTGGAGTGAAGCATCGTAGTCTACCACTAGTGTCACAGGAATGGTTCAAGACATAGACAGTAAGAAGAGTCAGTCTTCTTGTACGTAAGTCATCATTGTGCATTTTCTATTTAATTCTGATCCAATTTATGTGTTTCATCGTCAATAAGAAGGTCCAAGGGATACAGTAAACATGGAGTGAAGCATCGGAATCTATAACTAGTGTCACAGGAATGGTTCAAATCATAGACAGTATGAAGAGTCAGACTTCTTTTACTTAAGTAGGCATTGTGCCTTTTCTATTCAATCCCGATGCAATCTCTGTGCTTCATCGTCAATAAGAAGGTCAGAGGGATACAGTAAACCTGGAGTGAAGCATCGGAGTCTATAACTAGTGTCACAGGAATGGTACAAAACATAGACAGTAAGAAGAGTCAGTCTTCTTGTACCTAATTCGGCATTGTGCCTTTTGTATTTGATTCCGATGCGATGTCTGTGTTTCATCGTCAATAAGAACGTCAGAGGGATACAGTAAGCCTGAAGTGAAGCATCGGATCTATAACTAGTGTCACAGGAATGGTTCAAAACATAGTCAGTAAGAAGAGTCAGTCTTCTTGTACTTAAGTCGGAATTGTGCCTTTTGTATTTAATTCCGATGCAATTTCTGTGTTTCATCGTCAATAAGAAGGTCCAAGGAATACAGTAAACCTGGAGTGAAGCATCGGAATCTATAACTAGTGTTACAGGGACGGTTCAAAACATAGACAGTAAGATGAGTCAGTATTCTTGTACTTAAGTCGGCATTGTGCCTTTTCTTTTTAATTCTGATGCAATTTCTGTGTTTCATCGTCAATAAGAAGGTCAAAGGGATACAGTAAACCTGAAGTGTAGCATCGGAATCTATAACTAGTGTCACAGGAATGGTTCAAAACATAATCAGTAAGAAGAGCCAGACTTCTTTTACTTAAGCCGGCATTGTGCCTCTTGTATTTAATTCCGATGCAATTTCTGTGTTTCATCGTCAATGAGAAGGTCCAAGGGATACAGTAAACCTGAAGTGAAGCATCGGAATCTATAACTAGTGTCACAGGAATGGTTCAAACCATAGTCAGTAAGAAGAGTCAGTCTTCTTGTACTTAAGTCGGCATTGTGCCTTTTGTATTTAATTCCGATGCAATTTCTGTGCTTCATCGTCAATAATAAGGTCCAAAAGATACATTAAACCTGCAGTGAAGCATCGGAATATATAACAAGTGTCACAGGAATGGTTCAAAACATATTCAGTAAGAAGAGTCAGTCTTCTTGTACTTAAGCCGGCATTGTGCCTTTTGTATTTAATTCCGATGCAATTTCTGTGTTTCATCGTCAATACGAAGGTCCAAGGGTTACATTAAACCTGGAGTGAAGCATCGGAATCTATAACTAGTGTCACAGGAATGGTTCAAACCATAGTCAGTAAGAAGAGTCAGTCTTCTTGTACTTAAGTCGGCATTGTGCCTTTTGTATTTAATTCCGATGCAATTTCTGTGCTTCATCGTCAATAATAAGGTCCAAGGGATACATTACACCTGCAGTGAAGCATCGGAATATATAACAAGTGTCACAGGAATGGTTCAAAACATATTCAGTAAGAAGAGTCAGTCTTCTTGTACTTAAGCCGGCATTGTGCCTTTTGTATTTAATTCCGATGCAATATCTGTGTTTCATCGTCAATACGAAGGTCCAAGGGTTACATTAAACCTGGAGTGAAGCATCGGAATCTATAACTAGTGTCACAGGAATGGTTCAAAACATAGACTGTCAGAAGAGTCAGTCTTCTTGTACTTAAGTCGGCATTGTGCCTATTGTGTTTCATTCCGATGCAATTTCTGTTTTCCATCGTCATTAAGAAAGTCGAAGGGACACAGTATACCTGGAGTGACGCATCAGAATCTATAACTAGAGTCACAGGAATGGTTCAAAACATAGACAGAAGGAAGAGTCAGTCTTCTTGTACCTAATTCGGCATTGTGCCTTTTGTATTTAATTCCGATGTGATTTCTGTGTTTCATCGTCAGTAAGAAGGACAGAGGGATACAGTAAGCCTGATGTGAAGCATCGGATCTATAACTAGTGTCACAGGAATTATTCAAAACATAGTCAGCAAGAAGAGTCAGTCTTCTTGCACTTAAGTCGGCATTGTGCCATTTGTATTTAATTCCGATGCAATTTCTGTGTTTCATCGTCAATAAGAAGGTCCGAGGGATACAGTAAACCTGAAGTGAAGCATCGGAATCTATAACTAGTGTCACAGGAATGGTTCAAAGCATAGACAGTTGGAAGAGTCAGTCTTCTTGTACTTAAGTCGGCATTGTGCCTTTTGTATTTAATTCCGATGCAATTTCTGTGTTTCGTCGTCAATTTGAAGGTCCAATGGATACAGTAAACCTGAAATGAACCATCGGAATCTATAACTAGTGTCACAGGAATGGTTGAAAACATAGACAGTAGGAAAAGTCAGTCTACATGTACTTAAGTCAGCATTGTGCCTTTTGTATTTTATTCCTTTGCAATTTCTGTGTTTCATCGTCAATAAGAAGGTCAGAGGGATACAGTAATCCCGAAGTTAAGCATCAGAATCTATAACTAGTGTCACAGGAATGGTTCAAAGCATAGTCAGTAAGAAGAGTCAGTCTTCTTGTAGTTAATTCGGCATTGTGCCGTTTGTATTTCATTCCGATGCAATTTCTGTGTTTCATCGTCAATAAGAAGGTCCAAGGGATACAGTAAACCTGAAGTCAAGCATCGCAATTTATAACTAGAGTCACAGGAATGGTTCAAAACATACACAGTGGGAAGAGTCAGTCTTCTAGTACTTAAGTCGGCATTGTGCAATTTCTATTTAATTCCGATGCAATTTCTGTGTTTCATCGTCAATAAGAAGGTCCAAGGGATACAGTAAACCTGAAGTGAAGCATCGGAATCTATAACTGGTGTCACAGGAATGGTCCAAATCATAGACAGTAGCAAGAGTCAGTCTTCTTGTACTTAAGTCGGCATTGTGCTTATTGTATTTAATTCCGATGCAATTTCTGTGTTTCATCGTCAATAAGAAGGTCCACGGGACACAGAAAACCTGGAGTGAAGCATCGGAATCTATAACTAGTGTCACAGGAATGGCTCAAATCATAGACAGTATGAAGAGTGACTTCTTTTACATAAGTCGGCATTGTGCCTTTTGTATTTAATTCCGATGCAATTTCCGTGTTTCATCGTCAATAAGAAGGTCCAAAGGATACAGTAAACCTAGAGTGAAGCATCGGAGTCTACAACTAGTGTCACAGGAATGGTTGAAGACATTGACAGTAAGAAGAGTCAGTCTTCTTGTGATTAATTCGGCATTGTGCTTATTGTATTTAATTCCGATGCAATTTCTGTGTTTCATCATCAATACGAAGGTCAGAGGGATACAGTAAACCTGAAGTGAAGCATCGGAAACTATAACTAGTGTCACAGGAATGGATCAAAACATAGTCAGTAAGAAGAGTCAGTCTTCTTGTACTTAAGTCGGCATTGTGCCTTTTGTATTTAATTCCGATGCAATTTCTGTGTTTCATCGTCAATAAGAAGGTCCAAGGGATACAGTAAACCTGAAATGAACCATCGGAATCTATAACTAATGTCATAGGAATGGTTGGAAATATAGACAGTAGGAAAAGTCAGTCTACATGTGCTTAAGTCGGCATTGTGCCTTTTGTATTTTATTCCGATGCAATATCTGTGTTTCATCGTCAATAAGAAGGTCAGAGGGATACAGTAATCCCGAAGATAAGCATCAGAATCTAATACTAGTGTCACAGGAATGGTTCAAAGCATAGTCAGTAAGAAGAGTCAGTCTTCTTGTAGTTAATTCGGCATTGTGCCGTTTGTATTTCATTCCGATCCAATTTCTGTGTTTCATCGTCAACAAGAAGGTCCAAGGGATACAGTAAACCTGAAGTGAAGCATCGGAAATTATAACTAGTGTCACAGGAATGGTTCATAACATACACAGTAGGAAGAGACTGTCTTCTAGTAGTTAAGTCGCCATTGTGCATTTTCTATTTATTTCCGATGCAATTTCTGTGTTTCATCGTCAATAAGAAGGTCCAAGGGATGCAGTAAACCTGAAGTAAAGCATCAGAGTCTATAACTAGTGTCACAGGAATGGTTCAAAACATAGACAGTAAGAAGAGTCAGTCTTCTTGTACCTAATTCGGCATTGTGCCTTTTGTATTTGATTCCGATGCGATGTCTGTGTTTCATCGTCAATAAGAACGTCAGAGGGATACAGTAAGCCTGAAGTGAAGCATCGGATCTATAACTAGTGTCACAGGAAAGGTTCAAAACATAATCAGTAAGAAGAGTCAGACTTCTTTTACTTAAGCCGGCATTGTGCCTTTTGTATTTAATTCCGATGCAATTTCTGTGTTTCATCGTCAATAAGAAGGTCCAACGGATACAGTAAACCTCAAGTGAAGCATCGGAGTCTACTACTAGTGTCACAGGAGTGATTGAAGACATAGACAGTAAGAAGCGTCAGTCTTCTTGTACTTAATTCGGCATTGTGCCATTTGTATTTTATTCCGATGCAATTTCTGTGTTTCATCGTCAATAAGAAGGTCCAAGGGATACAGTAAACCTGAAGTGAAGCATCGGAATCTATAACTAGTGTCACAGGAATGGTTCAAAACATAGTCAGTAAGAAGAGTCAGTCTTCTTGTACTTAAGTCGTCATTGTGCTATTTGTATTTAATTCCGATGCAATTTCTGTGTTTCATCGTCAATACGAAGGTCCAAGGGATACATTAAACCTGGAGTGAAGGATAGGAATCTATAACTAGTGTCACAGGAATGGTTCAAATCATAGACAGTAGGAAGAGTCAGCCTTCTTGTACTTAAGTCGGCATTGTGAATTTTGTATTCAATTCCGATGCAATTTCTGTGTTTCATCGTCAATAAGAAGGTCCAATGGATACAGTAAACCTAAAGTAAAGCATCGGAATCTATAACTAGTGTCACAGGAATGGTTCAAAACATAGACTGTCAGAAGAGTCAGTCTTCTTGTACTTAAGTCGGCATTGTGCCTTTTGTATTTCATTCCGATGCAATTCCTGTGTTTCATCGTCAATAAGAAGGTCCAAGGGATACAGTAAACCTGAAATGAACCATCGGAATCTATAACTAGTGTCACAGGAATGGTTGAAAACATAGACAGTAGGAAAAGTCAGTCTACATGTACTTAAGTCAGCATTGTGCCTTTTGTATTTTATTCCTTTGCAATTTCTGTGTTTCATCGTCAATAACAAGGTTAGAGGGATACAGTAATCCCGAAGTTAAGCATCAGAATCTATAACTAGTGTCACAGGAATGGTTCAAAGCATAGTCATTAAGAAGAGTCAGTCTTCTTGTAGTTAATTCGGCATTGTGCCGTTTGTATTTCATTCCGATGCAATTTCTGTGTTTCATCGTCAATAAGAAGGTCCAAGGGATACAGTAAACCTGAAGTGAAGCTTCGCAATTTATAACTAGAGTCACAGGAATGGTTCAAAACATACACAGTAGGAAGAGTCAGTCTTCTAGTACTTAAGTCGGCATTGTGCAAATTTCTGTTTAATTCCGATGCAATTTCTGTGTTTCATCGTCAATAAGAAGGTCCAAGGGATACAGTAAACCTGAAGTGAAGCATCGGAATCTATAACTGGTGTCACAGGTATGGTTCAAATCATAGACAGTAGCAAGAGTCAGTCTTCTTGTACTTAAGTCGGCATTGTGCCTATTGTATTTAATTCCGACGCAATTTCTGTGTTTCATCGTCAATAAGAAAGTCCACGGGACACAGAAAACCTGTAGTGAAGCATCGGAATCTATAACTAGTGCCACAGGAATGGTTCAAAACATAGACAGTAGGAAGAGTCAGTCTTCTTGTACCTAAGTCGGCATTGTGCCTTTTGTATTTAATTCCGATGCCATTTCTGTGCTTCATCGTCAATAAGAAGGTCAGAGGGATACACTAAACCTGGAGTGAAGCATCGGAGACTTAAACCAGTGTCAAAGGAATGGTTCAAAACATAGACAGTAATAGGAGTCAGTCTTCTTGTACCTAATTCGGCATTGTGCCTTTTGTATTTAATTCCGTTGCGATTTCTGTGTTTCATCGTCAATAGGAAGGTCAGAGGGATACAGTAAGCCTGAAGTGAAGCATCGGATCTATAACTAGTGTCACAGGAATGGTTCAAAACATAGCCAGTAAGAAGAGTCGATCTTCTTGTACTTGTGTCGGCATTGTGCCTTTTGTATTTAATTCCGATGCAATTTCTGTGTTTCATCGTCAATAAGAAGGTCCAAGGGATACAGTAAACCTGAAGTGAAGCATCGGAATCTATAACTAGTGTCACAGGAATGGTTCAAAACATAGCCAGTGAGAAGAGTCAGTCTTCTTGTACGTAAGTCATCATTGTGCATTTTCTATTTAATTCTGATCCAATTTCTGTGTTTCATCGTCAATAAGAATGTCCAAGGGATACAGTAAAAGTGAAGTGAAGCATCGGAATCTATAACTGGTGTCACAGGAATAGTTCAAAACATAGACAGTGGCAAGAGTCAGTCCTCTTGTACTTAAGTCAGCATTGTGCCTATTGTATTTAATTCCGATCCAATTTCTGTGTTTCATCGTCAATAAGAAGGTCCAAGGGACACGGTAAACCTGGAGTGATGCGTCGGAATCTATAACTAGTGTCACAGGAATGGTTCAAAACATAGACGGTAGGAAGAGTCAGTCTTCTTGTACATAAGTCGGCATTGTGCCTTTTGTATTTAATTCCGATGCAATTTCTGTGCTTCATCGTCAATAAGAAGGTCAGAGGGATACAGTAAACCTGGAGTGAAGCATGGGAGTCTATAACTAGTGTCACAGGGACGGTTCAAAACATAGACAGTAAGATGAGTCAGTATTCTTGTACTTAAGTCGGCATTGTGCCTTTTCTTTTTAATTCTGATGCAATTTCTGTGTTTCATCGTCAATAAGAAGGTCAAAGGGATACAGTAAACCTGAAGTGTAGCATCGGAATCTATAACTAGTGTCACAGGAATGGTTCAAAACATAATCAGTAAGAAGAGTCAGACTTCTTTTACTTAAGCCGGCATTGTGCCTCTTGTATTTAATTCCGATGCAATTTCTGTGTTTCATCGTCAATAAGAACGTCCAAGGGATACAGTAAACCTCGAGTGAAGCATCGGAGTCTACTATTATCGTCACAGGAGTGGTTGAAGACATAGACAGTAAGAAGCGTCAGTCTTCTTGTACTTAATTCGGCATTGTGCCATTTGTATTTTATTCCGATGCTATTTCTGTGTTTCATAGTCAATAAGAAGGTCCAAGGGATACAGTAAACCTGAAGTGAAGCATCGGAATGTATAACTAGTGTCACAGGAATGGTTCAAACCATAGTCAGTAAGAAGAGTCAGTCTTCTTGTACTTAAGTCGGCATTGTGCCTTTTGTATTTAATTCCGATGCAATTTCTGTGCTTCATCGTCAATAATAAGGTCCAAGGGATACATTAAACCTGCAGTGAAGCATCGGAATATATAACAAGTGTCACAGGAATGGTTCAAAACATATTCAGTAAGAAGAGTCAGTCTTCTTGTACTTAAGTCGGCATTGTGCCTTTTGTATATAATTCCGATTCAATTTCTGTGTTTCATCGTCAATAAGAAGGTCCAAGGAATACAGTAAACCTGGAGTGAAGCATCGGAATCTATAACTAGTGTCACAGGGACGGTTTAAAACATAGACAGTAAGAAGAGTCAGTATTCTTGTACTTAAGTCGGCATTGTGCCTTTTCTATTTAATTCTGATGCAATTTCTGTGTTTCACCGTCAATACGAAGGTCAAAGGGATACAGTAAACCTGAAGTGTAGCATCGGAATCTATAACTAGTGTCACAGGAATGGTTCAAAACATAATCAGGAAGAAGAGTGAGACTTCTTTTACTTAAGCCGGCATTGTGCCTCTTGTATTTAATTCCGATGCAATTTCTGTGTTTCATCGTCAATAAGAAGGTCCAAGGGATACAGTAAACCTCGAGTGAAGCATCGGAGTCTACTACTAGTGTCACAGGAGTGGTTGACGACATAGACAGTAAGAAGCGTTAGTCTTCTTTTACTTAATTCGGCATTGTGCCATTTGTATTTTATTCCGATGCAATTTCTGTGTTTCATCGTCAATAAGAAGGTCCAAGGGATACAGTAAACCTGAAGTGAAGCATCGGAATCTATAACTAGTGTCACAGGAATGGTTCAAACCATAGTCAGTAAGAAGAGTCAGTCTTCTTGTACTTAAGTCGGCATTGTGCCTTTTGTATTTAATTCCGATGCAACATCTGTGCTTCATCGTCAATAATAAGGTCCAAGGGATACATTAAACCTGCAGTGAAGCATCGGAATATATAACAAGTGTCACAGGAATGGTTCAAAACATATTCAGTAAGAAGAGTCAGTCTCCTTGTACTTAAGTCGACATTGTGCCTTTTGTTTTTCATTCCGATGCAATTTCTGTGTTTCATCGTTAATAAGAAGGTCCAAGGGATACATTAAACCTGGAGTAAAGCATCGGAATTTATAACTAGAGTCACAGGGACGGTTCAAAACATAGACAGTAAGATGAGTCAGTATTCTTGTACTTAAGTCGGCATTGTGCTTTTTGTATTTAATTCCGATGCAATTTCTGTGTTTCATCCTCACTAAGAAGGTCAGAGGGATACAGTAATCCTGAAGTTAAGCATCGGAATCTATAACTAGTGTCACACAAATGATTCAAAGCATAGTCAGTAAGAAGAGTCAGTCTTCTTGTAGTTAAGTCGGCATTGTGTCTTTTGTATTTAATTCCGATGCAATTTCTGTGTTTCATCGTCAATAAGAAGGTCAGAGGGATACAGTAAACCTGAAGGGAAGCATCGGATCTATAACTAGTGTGACAGGAATGGTTCAAAACATAGTCAGTAAGAAGAGTGAGTCTTCTTGTACTTATGTCGGCATTGTGCCTCTTGTATTCAATTCCGATGCAATTTCTGTGTCTCATCGTCAATAAGAAGGTCCAAGGTATACAGTAAACCTGGAGTGAAGCATCGGAATCTATAACTAGTGTCACAGGGACGGTTCAAAGCATAGACAGTAAGATGAGTCAGTATTCTTGTACTTAAGTAGGCATTGTGCCATTTCCATTTAATCCCAATGCAATTTCTGTGTTTCATCGTCAATAAGAAGGTCCAACGGATACAGTAAACCGGAAGTGAAGCATTTGGAAACTATAACTAGTGTCACAGGAATGGTTCGAAAAATAGTCAGTAAGAAGAGTCAATCTTCTTGTACTTAAGTCATCATTGTGCATTTGCTATTTAATTCTGATCCAATTTCTGTGTTTCATCGTCAATAAGAAGGTCCAAGGGATACAGTAAACCTGGAGTGAAGCATCGGAATCTATAACTAGTGTCACAGGAATGGTTCAAATCATAGACAGTAAGAAGAGTCAGACTTCTTTTACTTAAGTCGACATTGTGCCTTTTGTATTTAATTCCGATGCAATTTCTGTGTTTCATCGTCAATAAGAAGGTCCAAGGGATACAGTAAAATTAGAGTGAAGCATCGGAGTCTATAACTAGTGTCACAGGAATGGTTCAAGACATAGACAGTAAGAAGAGTCAGTCTTCTTGTACTTAATTCGGCATTGTGCCTATTGTATATAATTCCGATGCAAATTCTGTCTTTCATCGTCAATAAGAAGGTCAGAGGGATACAGTAAACCTGAAGTGAAGAATCGGAATCTATAACTAGTGTCACAGGGACGGTTCAAAGCATAGACAGTAAGATGAGTCAGTATTCTTGTACTTAAGTAGGCATTGTGCCATTTCCATTTAATCCCAATGCAATTTCTGTGTTTCATCGTCAATAAGAAGGTCCAACGGATACAGTAAACCGGAAGTGAAGCATTTGGAAACTATAACTAGTGTCACAGGAATGGTTCGAAAAATAGTCAGTAAGAAGAGTCAATCTTCTTGTACTTAAGTCATCATTGTGCATTTTCTATTTAATTCTGATCCAATTTCTGTGTTTCATCGTCAATAAGAAGGTCCAAGGGATACAGTAAACCTGGAGTGAAGCATCGGAATCTATAACTAGTGTCACAGGAATGGTTCAAATCATAGACAGTAAGAAGAGTCAGTCTCTTGTACATAAGTCGGCACTGTGCCTTTTGTATTTAATTCCGATGCAATTTCTGTGTTTCATCGTCAATTAGAAGGTCCAATTGATACATTAAACCTGGAGTGAAGCATCGGAATCTATAACTAGTGTCACAGGGACGGTTCAAAGCATAGACAGTAAGATGAGTCAGTATTCTTGTACTTTAGTCGGCATTGTGCCTTTTGTATTTGATTCCGATGCAATTTCTGTGTTTCATCGTCAGTAAGAAGGTCAGAGGGATACAGTAAACCTGATGTGAAGCATCGGAATCTATAACTAGTGTCACAGGTATGGTTCAAAACATTGTCAGTAAGAAGAGTCAATCTTCTTGTACATAAGTCGGCATTGTGCCTTTTGTATTTGATTCCGATGCAATTTCTGTGTTCCATCGTCAATTAGAAGGCCCAATTGATACATTAAACCTGGAGTGAAGCATCGGAATCTATAACTAGTGTCACAGGGACGGTTCAAAACATAGACAGTAAGATGAGTCAGTATCCTTGTACTTTAGTCGGCATTGTGCCTTTTGTATTTGATTCCGATGCAATTTCTGTGTTTCATCGTCAGTAGGAAGGTCAGAGGGATACAGTAAACCTGATGTGAAGCATCTTAATCTATAACTAGTGTCACAGGAATGGTTCAAAGCATAGTCAGTAAGAAGAGTCAATCTTCTTGTACTTAAGTCGGCATTGTGCCTTTTGTATTTAATTCCGATGCAATTTTTGTGTTTTTCTTCGTCAATAAGAAGGTCCAAGGGTTACAGTAAACCTGGAGTGAAGCATCAGAATCTATAACTAGTGTCACAGGGATGGTTCAAAACATAGACTGTCAGAAGAGTCAGTCTTCTTGTACCTAGTTCGGCATTGTGCTTTTTGTATTTAATTCCGACGCGATTTCTGTGTTTCATCGTCAATAGAAAGGTCAGAGGGATACAGTAAGCCTGAAGTGAAGCATCGGATCTATAACTAGTGTCACAGGAATGGTTCAAAACATAGCCAGTAAGAAGAGTCAGTCTTCTTCTACTTAAGTCATCATTGTGCATTTTCTATTTAATTCTGATCCAATTTCTGTGTTTCATCGTCAATAAGAAGGTCCAAGGGATACAGTAAACCTGGAGTGAAGCATCGGAATCTATACCTAGTGTAACAGGGATGGTTCAAAACATAGACTGTCAGACGAGTCAGCCTTCTTGTACCCAGTTCGGCATTGTGCCTTTTGTATTTAATTCCGATGCGATTTCTGTGTTTCATCGTCAATAGGAAGGTCAGAGGGATACAGTAAGAATGAAGTGAAGCATCGGATCTGTAACTAGTGTCACAGGAATGGTTCAAAACATAGCCAGTAAGAAGAGTCAGTCTTCTTGTACTGAAGTCGGCATTGTCCCTTTTGTATTTAATTCCGATGCAATTTCTGTGTTTCATCGTCAATAAGAAGGCCCAAGGGATACAATAAGCCTGGAGTGAAGCATCAGAATCTATAACAAGTGTAACAGGAATGGTTCAAATCATAGACAGTAGGAAGAGTCAGTCTTCTTGTACTTACGTCGGGATTGTGAAATTTGTATTTAAATCCGATGCAATTTCTGTGTTTCATCATCTATAAGAAGGTCAGCGGGATACATTAAACCTGAAGTGATTCATCGGAATCTATAACTAGAGTCACAGGAATGATTCAAATCATAGACAGTAAGGAGAGTCAGTCTTCTTGTACTTAAGTCGACATGTGCCTTTTGTATTTAATTCCGAAGCAATTTCTGTGTTTCATCGTCAATAAGAAGGTTTAAGGGATACAGTAAACCTAAAGTGGAGCATCGGAATCTATAGCTAGTGTCACAAGAATGGTTCAAAACATAGTCAGTAAGAAGAGTCAGCCTTCTTGTACTTAAGTCGGCATTGTGAGTTTTGTATTTAATTGCGATGCAATTTCTGTGTTTCATCGTCAATATGAAGGTCAGAGGGATACAGTAAATCCGAAGTGAAGCATCGGAATCTATAACTAGTGTCACAGGAATGGTTCAAAACATAGTCAGTAGGAAGAGTCCGTCTTCTTGTACTTAAGTCGGCATTGTGGTTTTGTATTTAATTCCGATGCAATTTCTGTGTTTCATCGTCAATAAGAAGGTCCAAGGGATATAGTAAACCTGGAGTGAAGCATCGTAGTCTACAACTAGTTTCACAGGAATGGTTCAAGACATAGACAGTAAGAAGAATCAGTCTTCTTGTAGTTAATTCGGCATTGTGCCTTTTGTATTTAATTCCGATGCAATATCTGTGTTTCATCGTCAATAAGAAGGTCAGAGGGATACAGTAACCCTGAAGTGAAGCATCGGATCTATAACTAGTGTCAAAGGAATGGTTCAAAACATAGTCAGTAAGAAGAGTCAGTCTTCTTGTACTTAAGTCGGCATTGTGCCTTTTGTATTATTTCCGAAGCAATTTCTGTCTTTCATCGACAATAAGAAGGTCCAAGGGATATAGTAAACCTGGAGTGAAGCATCGTAGTCTACAACTAGTTTCACAGGAATGGTTCAAGACATAGACAGTAAGAAGAATCAGTCTTCTTGTAGTTAATTCGGCATTGTGCCTTTTGTATCTAATTCCGATGCAATATCTGTGTTTCATCGTCAATAAGAAGGTCAGAGGGATACAGTAACCCTGAAGTGAAGCATCGGATCTATAACTAGTGTCACAGGAATGGTTCAAAACATAGTCAGTAAGAAGAGTCAGTCTTCTTGTACTTATGTCGGCATTGTGCCTTTTGTATTTAATTCCGATGCAATTTCTGTGTTTCATAGTCAATAAGAAGGTCCAAGGTATACAGTAAACCTGGAGTGAAGCATCGGAATCTATAACTAGTGTCAAAGGAATGGTTCAAAACATAGTCAGTAAGAAGAGTCAGTCTTCTTGTACTTAAGTCGGCATTGTGCCTTTTGTATTATTTCCGAAGCAATTTCTGTCTTTCATCGACAATAAGAATGTCCAAGGGATATAGTAAACCTGGAGTGAAGCATCGTAGTCTACAACTAGTTTCACAGGAATGGTTCAAGACATAGACAGTAAGAAGAATCAGTCTTCTTGTAGTTAATTCGGCATTGTGCCTTTTGTATTTAATTCCGATGCAATATCTGTGTTTCATCGTCAATAAGAAGGTCAGAGGGATACAGTAACCCTGAAGTGAAGCATCGGATCTATAACTAGTGTCACAGGAATGGTTCAAAACATAGTCAGTAAGAAGAGTCAGTCTTCTTGTACTTATGTCGGCATTGTGCCTTTTGTATTTAATTCCGATGCAATTTCTGTGTTTCATAGTCAATAAGAAGGTCCAAGGTATACAGTAAACCTGGAGTGAAGCATCGGAATCTATAACTAGTGTCACAGGGACGGTTCAAAGCAAAGACCGTAAGATGAGTCAGTATTCTTGTACTTAAGTAGGCATTGTGCCTTTTCTATTTAATCCCAATGCAATTTCTGTGTTTCATCGTCAATAAGAAGGTCCAACGGATACAGTAAACAGGAAGTGAAGCATTTGGAAACTATAACTAGTGTCACAGGAATGGTTCAAAACATAGCCAGTAAGAAGAGACAATCTTCTTGTACTTAAGCCATCATTGTGCATTTTCTATTTAATTCTGATGAAATTTCTGTGTTTCATCGTCAATAAGAAGGTCCAAGGGATACAGTAAACCTGGAGTGAAGCATCGGAATCTATAACTAGTGTCACAGGAATGGTTCAAATCATAGACAGTAAGAGGAGTCAGACTCCTTTTACTTAAGTCGGCATTGTGCCTTTTGTATTTAATTCCGATGCAATTTCTGTGTTTCATCGTCAATAAGAAGGTCCAAGGGATGCAGTAAACCTAGAGTGAAGCATCGGAGTGTACAACTAGTGTCACAGGAATGGTTCAAGGCATAGACAGTAAGAAGAGTCAGTCTTCTTGTACTTAATTCAGCATTGTGCCTATTGTATTTAATTCCGATGCAATTTCTGTGTTTCATCGTCAATAAGAAGGTCAGAGGGATACAGTAAACCTGAAGTGAAGCATCGGAATCTATAACTAGTGTTACAGGAATGGTTCAAAACATAGTCAGTAAGAAGAGTCAGTCTTCTTGTACTTAAGTCGGCATTGTGCCTTTTGTATTTAATTCCGATGCAATTTCTGTGTTTCATCGTCAATACGAAGGTCCAAGGGATACATTAAACCTGGAGTGAAGCATCGGAATCTATAACTAGTGTCACAGGAATGGTTAAAATCGTAGACAGGAGGAAGAGTCAGTCTTCTTGTACTTACGTCGGCATTTTGAAATTAGCATTTAATTCCGATGAAATTTCTGTGTTTCATCGTCAATAAGAAGGTCAGAGGGATACATTAAACCTGAAGTGAAGCATCGGAATCTATAACTAGAGTCACAGGAATGGTTCAAAACATAGTCAGTAAGAACAGTCAGTCTTCTTGTACTTAAGTCGACATTGTGCCTTTTGTATTTAATTCCGAAGCAATCTCTGTCTTTCATCGTCAATAAGAAGGTCCAAGGGATATAGTAAACCTGGAGTGAAGCATCGTAGTCTACAACTAGTTTCACGGGAATGGTTCAAGACATAGACAGTAAGAAGAATCAGTCTTCTTGTACTTAATTCGGCATTGTGCCTTTTGTATTTAATTCCGATGCAATATCTGTGTTTCATCGTCAATAAGAAGGTCAGAGGGATACAGTAAACCTAAAGTGAAGCATCGGATCTATAACTAGTGTCACAGGAATGGTTCAAAACATAGTCAGTGAGAAGAGTCAGTCTTCTTGTACTTATGTCGGCATTGTGCCTTTTGTATTTAATTCCGATGCAATTTCTGTGTTTCACCGTCAATAAGAAGGTCCAAGGTATACAGTAAACCTGGAGTGAAGCATCGGAATCTATAACTAGTGTCACAGGGACGGTTCAAAGCATAGACAGTAAGATGAGTCAGTATTCTTGTACTTAAGTAGGCATTGTGCCTTTTCTATTTAATCCCAATGCAATTTCTGTGTTTCATCGTCAATAAGAAGGGCCAACGGATACAGTAAACCGGAAGTGAAGCATTTGGAAACTATAACTAGTGTCACAGGAATGGTTCAAAACATAGCCAGTAAGAAGAGTCAATCTTCTTGTACTTAAGTCATCATTGTGCATTTTCTATTTAATTCTGATCCAATTTCTGTGTTTCATCGTC
This sequence comes from Schistocerca americana, assembly GCF_021461395.2. Taxonomy (NCBI): domain Eukaryota; kingdom Metazoa; phylum Arthropoda; class Insecta; order Orthoptera; family Acrididae; genus Schistocerca; species Schistocerca americana. The sequence continues at coordinate 17,362,825 of NC_060130.1, read as the reverse complement.
AATAAGAAGGTCCAAGGGATACAGTAAACCTGGAGTGAAGCATCGGAATCTATAACTAGTGTCACAGGAATGGTTCAAATCATAGACAGTAAGAAGAGTCAGACTTCTTTTACTTAAGTCGGCATTGTGCCTTTTGTATTTAATTCCGATGCAATTTCTGTGTTTCATCGTCAATAAGAAGGACCAAGGGATACAGTAAACCTAGAGTGAAGCATCGGAGTCTACAACTAGTGTCACAGGAATGGTTCAAGACATAGACAGTAAGAAGAGTCAGTCTTCTTGTACTTAATTCGGCATTGTGCCTATTGTATTTAATTCCGATGCAATTTCTGTGTTTCATCGTCAATAAGAAGGTCAGAGGGATACAGTAAACCTGAAGTGAAGCATCGGAATCTATAACTAGTGTTACAGGAATGGTTCAAAACATAGTCAGTAAGAAGAGTCAGTCTTCTTGTACTTAAGTCCGCATTGAGCCTTTTGTATTTAATTCCGATGCAATTTCTGTGTTTCATCGTCAATACGAAGGTCCAAGGGATACATTAAACCTGGAGTAAAACATCGGAATCTATAACTAGTGTGACAGGAATGGTTCAAATCGTAGACAGGAGGAAGAGTCAGTCTTCTTGTACTTACGTCGGCATTGTGAAATTTGCATTTAATTCCGATGCAATTTCTGTGTTTCATCGTCAATAAGAAGGTCAGAGGGATACATTAAACCTGAAGTGAAGCATCGGAATCTATAACTAGAGTCACAGGAATGGTTCAAAACATAGTCAGTATTAAGAGTCAGTCTTGTTGTACTTAAGTCGACATTGTGCCTTTTGTATTTAATTCCGAAGCAATCTCTGTCTTTTATCGTCAATAAGAAGGTCCAAGGGATATAGTAAACCTGGAGTGAAGCATCGTAGTCTACAACTAGTTTCACAGGAATGGTTCAAGACATAGTCAGTAAGAAGAGTCAGTCTTCTTGTACTTAAGTCGGCATTGTGCCTTTTGTATTTAATTGCGTTGCAATTTCTGTGTTTCATCGTCAATAAGAAGGTCCAAAGGATACAGTAAACCTGGAGTGAAGCATCGGAATCTATAACTAGTGTCACAGGAATGGTTCAAATCGTAGACAGGAGGAAGAGTCAGTCTTCTTGTACTTATGTCGGCATTGTGAATTTTGCATTTAATTCCGATGCAATTTCTGTGTTTCATCGTCAATAAGAAGGTCAGAGGGATACATTAAACCTGAAGTGAAGCATCGGAATCTATAACTAGAGTCACAGGAATGGTTCAAACATAGTCAGTAAGAAGAGTCAGCCTTCTTGTACTTAAGTCGACATTGTGCCTTTTGTATTTAATTCCGAAGCAATTTCTGTGTTTCATCGTCAATTAGAAGGTTTAAGGGATACAGTAAACCTGAAGTGAAGCAACGGAATCTATAGCTAGTGTCACAAGAATGGTTCAAAACATAGTCAGTAAGAAGAGTCAGTCTTCTTGTACTTAAGTCGGCATTGTGCCTTTTCTATTTAATTGCAATGCAATTTCTGTGTTTCATCGTCAATAAGAAGGTCAGAGGGATACAGTAACCCTGAAGTGAAGCATCGGAATCTATAACTAGTGTCACAGGTATGGTTCAAAACATTGTCAGTAAGAAGAGTCAGTCTTCTTGTACATAAGTCGGCATTGTGCCTTTTGTATTTAATTCCGATGCAATTTCTGGGGACGGTTCAAATCATAGACAGTAAGATGAGTCAGCCTTCTTGTACTTAAGTCGACATTGTGCCTTTTGTATTTAATTCCGAAGCAATTTCTGTGTTTCATCGTCAATTAGAAGGTTTAAGGGATACAGTAAACCTGGAGTGAAGCATCGGAATCTATAACTAGTGTCACAGGGATGGTTCAAAACATAGACTGTCAGAAGAGTCAGCCTTCTTGTACCTAGTTCGGCAGTGTGCCTTTTGTATTTAATTCCGAAGCGATTTCTGTGTTTCATCGTCAATAGGAAGGTCAGAAGGATACAGTAAGCCTGAAGTGAAGCATCGGATCTATAACTAGTGTCACAGGAATGGTTCAAAACATAGCCAGTAAGAAGAGTCAGTCTTCTTGTACTTAAGTCATCATTGTGCATTTTCTATTTAATTCTGATCCAATTTCTATGTTTCATCGTCAATAAGAAGGTCCAAGGGATACAGTAAACCTGGAGTGAAGCATCGGAATCAATAACTAGTGTCGCAGGGATGGTTCAAAACATAGACTGTCAGACGAGTCAGTCTTCTTGTACCCAGTTCGGCATTGTGCCTTTTGTATTTAATTCCGATGCGATATCTGTGTTTCATCGTCAATAGGAAGGTCAGAGGGATACAGTAAGCCTGAAGTGAAGCATCGGATCTATAACTAGTGTCACTGGAATGGTTGAAAACATAGCTAGTAAGAAGAGTCAGTCTTCTTGTACTGAAGTCGGCATTGTCCCTTTTGTATTTAATTCCATTGCAATTTCTGTGTTTCATCGTCAATAAGAAGGGCCAAGGGATACATTAAACCTGGGGTGAAGCATCACAGTCTATAACAAGTGTAACAGGAATGGTTCAAATCATAGACAGTAGGAAGAGTCAGCCTTCTTGTACTTAAGTCGACATGTGCCTTTGGAATTTAATTCCGAAGCAATTTCTGTGTTTCATCGTCAATAAGAAGGTTTAAGGGATACAGTAAACCTGAAGTGGAGCATCGGAATCTATAGCTAGTGTCACAAGAATGGTTCAATACATAGTCAGTAAGAAGAGTCAGTCTTCTTGTACTTAAGTCGGCATTGTGCTTTTTGTATTTAATTGCGATGCAATTTCTGTGTTTCATCGTCAATATGAAGGTCCAAGGGATACAGTAATCCTGAAGTGAAGCATCGGAATCTATAACTACTGTCAAAGGAAAGGTTCAAAACATAGACAGTAGCAAGAGTCAGTCTTCTTGTACTTAAGCCGGCATTGTGCCTATTGTATTTAATTCCGATGCTATTTCTGTGCTTTATCGTCAATAAGAAGTCAAAGGGACACAGTAAACCTGGAGTGAAGCCTCGGAATCTATAACTAGTGTCACAGGAATGGTTCTAAACATAGACAGTAGGAAGAGTCAGACTTCTTGTACTTAAGTCGGCATTGTGCCTTTTGTATTTAATTCCGATGCAATTTCTGTGTTTCATCGTCAATAAAAAGGTCAGAGGGATACAGTAAACCTGAAGTGAAGCATTGGAAATATAACTAGAGCCACAGGAATGGTTCAAAACATAATCAGTAAGAAGAGTCAGTATTCTTGTACTTAAGTCGGCATTGTGCCTTTTCTATTTAATTCCGATGCAATTTCTGTGTTTCATCGTCAATAAGAAGGTCCAAGGGATACAGTAAACCTGAAGTGAAGCATCGGAATCTATAACTAGTGTCACAGAAATGGTTCAAAACATAGTCAGTAAGAAGAGTCAGTCTTCTTGTACTTAAGTCGGTATTGTGCCTTTTGTATTTCATTCCGATGCAATTTCTGTGTTTCATTGTCAATAAGAAGGTCCAAAGGATACAGTAAACCTGGAGTGAAGCATCGGAATCTATAACTAGTGTCACAGGAATGGTTCAAAACATAGACAGTAAGAAGAGAAAGACTTCTTTTACTTACGTCGGCATTGTGGCTTTTGTAATTAATTCCGATGCAATTTCTGTGTTTCATCGTTAATCAGAAGGTCCAAAGGATACAGTAAAATTTTAGTGAAACATCGGAGTCTACATCTAGTGTCACAGGATTGGTTCAAGGCATAGACAGTAAGAAGCGTCAGTCTTCTTGTACTTAATTCGGCATTGTGCCTTTTGTATTTAATTCCGATGCAATTTCTGTGTTTCATCGTCAATAAGAAAGTCAGAGGGATACAGTAAACCTGATGTGAAGCATCGGAATCTATAACTAGTGTCACAGGAATGGTTCAAAACATAGTCAGTAAGAAGAGTCAGTCTTCTTGTACTTCAGTCGGCATTGTGCCTTTTGTATATAATTCCGATGCAATTTCTGTGTATCATCGTCACTAAGAAGGTCCAAGGGATACAGTAAACCTGGAGTGAAGCATCGGAATCTATAACTAGTGTCACAGGGATGGTTCAAAACATAACCTGTCAGAAGAGTCAGTCTTCTAGTACCTAGTTCGGCATTGTGTCTTTTGTATTTCATTCCGATGGGATTTCTACGTTTCATCGTCAATAGGAAGGACAGATGGATACAGTAAACCTGAAGTATAGCATCGGATCTATAACTAGTGTCACAGGAATGGTTCAAAATGTAGTCAGTAAGAAGAGTCAGTCTTCTTTATCTTAAGTCGGAATTGTGCCTTTTGTATTTAATTCCAATGCAATTTCTGTGTTTCATCGCCAATAAGAAGGTCCAAGGGATACAGTAAACCTGAAGTGAAGCATCGCAATCCATAACTAGTGTCACAGGAATGGTTCAAAACATAGCCAGTAAGAAGAGTCAGTTTTCTTGTACTTAAGTCATCATTGTGCATTTTGTATTTAATTCTGGTCCAATTTCTGTGTTTCATCGTCAATAAGAGGGTCCAAGGGATACAGTAAACCTGGAGTGATGCATCGGAAACTATAACTAGTGTCACAGGAATGGTTCAAATCATAGACAGTAAGAAGAGTCAGACTTCTTTTACTTAAGTCGGCATTGTGCTTTTTGTATTTAATTCCGATGCAATTTCTGTGTTTCATCGACAGTAAGAAGGTCAGAGGGATACAGTAAACCTGATGTGAAGCATCGGAATCTGTAACTAGTGTCACAGGAATGGTTCAAAACATAGTCAGTAAGAAGAGTCAGCCTTCTTGTACTTAATTCGGCATTGTGCCTTTTGTATTTAATTCCCATGCAATTTCTGTGTTTCATCGTCAATAAGAAGGTCGGAGGGATACAGTAAACCTGAAGTGAAGCATCGGAATCTATAACTAGTGTCACAGGAGTGGTTCAAAACATAGTCAGTAAGAAGAGTCAGTCTCCTTGTACTCAAGTCGGCATTGTGCCTTTGTATTTAATTCCGGTTGCAATTTCTGTGTTTCATCGTCAATAAGAAGGTCCAAGGGATACATTAAACCTGGAGTGAAGCATCGCAATCTATAACTAGTGTCACAGGAATGGTTGAAATCATAGTCATTAGAAAGAGTCAGTCTTCTTGTACTTACGTCGGCATTGTGAATTTTGTATTTAATTCCGATGCAATTTCTGTGTTTCATCGTCAATAAGAAGGTCAGAGGGATATATTAAACCTGTAGTGAAGCATCGGAATCTATAACTAGAGTCACAGGAATGGTTCAAATCATAGACAGTAAGAAGAGTCAGTCTTCTTGTACTTAAGTCGGCATTGTGCCTTTTTTATTTACTTCCGAAGCAATTTCTGTGTTTCATCGTCAACAAGAAAGTTTAAGGGATACAGTAAACCTGAAGTGAAGCATCGGAATCTATTGCTAGTGTCACATGAATGGTTCAAAACATAGTCAGTAAGAAGAGTCAGTTTTCTTGTACTTAAGTCGGTATTGTGCCTTTTGTATTTAATTCCGATGCAATTTCTGTGTTTCATCGTCAATAAGAAGGTCCAAGGGATACAGTAAACCTGATGTGAAGCATCGGAATCTATAACTAGTGTCAAAGGAAAGGTTCAAACATAGACAGTAGCAAGAGTCAGTCTTCTTGTACTTATGTCGGCATTGTGCCTATTCTATTTAATTCCGATGCTAGTTCTGTGCTTCATCGTCAATAAGAAGGTCCAAGGGACACATTAAACCTGGAGTGAAGCAACGGAATCTATAACTAGTGTCACAGGAATGGTTCAAAACATAGACAGTAAGAAGAGTCAGTCTTCTTGTACTTAATTCGGCATTGTGCTTTTTGTATTTAATTCCGATGCAATTTCTGTGTTTCATCGTCAATAAGAAGGTCAGAGGGATACAGTAAACCTGAAGTGAAACATCGGATCTATAACTAGTGTCACAGGAATGGTTTAAAACATAGTCAGTAAGAAGAGTCAGTCTTCTTGTACTTAAGTCGGTATTATGCCTTTTGTATTTAATTCCGATGCAATTTCTGTGTTTCATCGTCAATAAGAAGGTCCAAGGGATACAGTAAACCTGGAGTGAAGCATTGGAATCTATAACTAGTGTCACAGGGAGGGTTCAAAACATAGACAGTAAGGTGAGTCAGTATTCTTGTACTTAAGTCGGCATTGTGCCTTTTCTATTTAATTCCGATGCAATTTCTGTGTTTCATCGTCAATAAGATGGTCCAAGGGATACAGTAAACCTGAAGTGAGGCATCGGAATCTATAACTAGTGTCACAGGAATGGTTCAAAACATAGTCAGTAAGAAGAGTCAGTCTTCTTGTACTGTAGTCATCATTGTTCATTTTCTATTTAATTCTGATCCAATTTCTGTGTTTCATCGACAATAAGAGGGTCCAACGGATACAGTAAACCTGGAGTGAAGCATCGGAATCTATAACTATTGCCACAGTAATGGTTCAAAACATAGACAGTAAGAAGGGTCAGACTTCTTTTACTTACGTCGGCATTGTGCCTTTTGTATTTAATTCCGATGCAATTTCTGTGTTTCATCGTCAATCAGAAGGTCCAAACGATACAGTAAACCTGGAGTGAAGCATCAGAGTCTACAACTAGTGTCACAGGAATGGTTCAAGACATAGACAGTAAGAAGCGTCAGTCTTCTTGTACTTAATTCGGCATTGTGCCTTTTGTATTTAATTCCGATGCAATTTCTGTGTTTCATCGTCAATAAGAAGGTCAGAGGGATACAGTAAACCTGAAGTGAAGCATCGTAAACTATAACTAGTGTCACAGGTATGGTTCAAAACATAGTCAGCAAGAAGAGTCAGTCTTCTTGTACTTAAGTCGGCATTGTGCCTTTTGTATCTAATTCCGTTGCAACTTCTGTGTTTCATCGTCAATAAGTAGGTCCAAATGATTCATTAAACCTGGAGTGAAGCATCGGAATCTATAACTAGTGTCACAGGGACGGTTCAAAACATAGACAGTTAGATGAGTCAGTATTCTTGTACTTTAGTCGTCATTGTGCCTTTTGAATTTAATTCCGAAGCAATTTCTGTGTTTCATCGTCAATAAGAGTGTCAGAGGGATACAGTAATCCTGAAGTTAAGCATCGGAATCTATGACTAGTGTCACAGGAATGGTTCAAAACATAGTCAGTAAGAAGAGTCAGACTTCTTGTACTTAAGTCGGTATTGTGCCCTTTGTATTTAATTCCTATGCAATTCCTGTGTTTCATCGTCAATAAGAAGGTTCAAAGGATACAGTAAACCTGAAGGGAAGCGTCGGAATCCTTGACTTGCGTCACAGGAATGGTGCAAATCATAGAGAGTAGGAAGAGTCAGTCTTCTTGTACTTACGTTGGCATTGTGAATTTTGCATTTAATTCCGATGCAATTTCTGTGTTTCATCGTCAATAAGAAGGTCCAATGAATACAGTAAACCTAAAGTGAAGCATCGGAATCTATAACTAGAGTCACAGGAATGGTTCAAAACATAGACTGTCAGAAGAGTCAGTCTTCTTGTACTTAAGTCGGCATTGTGCCTTTTGTATTTAATTCCGATGCAATTTCTGTGTTTCATCGTCAAAAAGAAGGTCCAAGGGATACAGTAAACCTGAAATGAACCGTCGGAATCTATAACTAGTGTCACAGGAATGGTTGAAAGCATAGACAGTAGGAAAAGTCAGTCTACATGTACTTAACTCGGCATTGTGCCTTTTGAGTTTTATTCCGATGCAATTTCTGTGTTTCATCGTCAATAAGAAGGTCCAAGGGACACAGTAAACCTGGAGTGAATCATCTGAATCCATAACTAGTGTCACAGGAATGGTTCAAAACATATACAGTAGGAAGAGTCAGTCTTCTTGTTCTTACGTCGGCATTGTGCCTTTTGTATTTAATTCCGATGCAATTTCTGTGCTTCATCGTCAATAAGAAGGTCAGAGGGATACACTAAACCTGGAGTGAAGCATCGGAGTCTATAACTAGTGTCACAGGAATGGTTCAAAACATAGACACTAAGAAGATTCAGTCTTCTTCTACCTAATTCGGCATTGTGCCTTTTGTATTTAATTCCGATGCGATTTCTGTGTTTCATCGTCAATAGGAAGGTCAGAGGGATACAGGAAACCTGAAGTGAAGCATCGGAATCTATAGCTTGTGTCACAGGAATGGTTCATTACATACTCAGTAAGAAGAGTCAGTCTTCTTGTACTTAAGTCATCATTGTGCATTTTCTATTTAAATCTGATCCAATTTCTGTGTTTCATCGTCAATAGGAAGGTCCAAGGGATACAGTAAACCTGGAGTGAAGCATCGGAATCTATTACTAGTGTCACAGGAATGGTTCAAATCATAGACAGTAAGAAGAGTCAGACTTCTTTTACTTAAGTCGGCATTGTGCCTTTTGTATTTAATTCCGATGCAATTTCTGTGTTTCATCGTCAATAAGAAGGTCCAAGGGATACAGTAAACCTAGAGTGAAGCATCGGAGTCTACAACTAGTGTCACAGGAATGGTTCAAGACATAGACAGTAAGAAGAGTCAGTCTTCTTGTAATTAATTCGGCATTGTGCCTATTATATTTAATTCCGATGCAATTTCTGTGTTTCATCGTCAATAAGAAGGTCAGAGGGATACAGTAAACCTGACGTGAAGCATCGGAATCTATAACTAGTGTCACAGGAATGGTTCAAAACATAGTCAGTAAGAAGAGTCAGTCTTCTTGTACTTAAGTCGGCATTGTGCCATTTGTATTAATTTCCGATGCAATTTCTGTGTTTCATCGTCGATAAGAAGGTCCAAGGGATACATTAAACCTGGAGTGAAGCATCGGAATCTATAACTAGTGTCACAGGAATGGTTCAAATCATAGACAGTAGGAAGAGTCAGTCTTCTTGTACTTACGTCGGCATTGTGAATTTTGCATTTAATTCCGATGCAATTTCTGTGTTTCATCGTCAATAAGAAGGTCAGAGGGATACATTAAACCTAAAGTGAAGCATCGGAATCTATAACTAGAGTCACAGGAATGGTTCAAAACATAGTCAGTAAGAAGAGTCAGTCTTCTTGTGCTTAAGTCGGCACTGTGCCTTTTGTATTTAATTGCGATGCAATTTCTGTGTTACATCGTCAATAAGAAGGTCAGAGGGATACAGTAAACCTGAAGTGAAGCATCGGAATCTATAACTAGTGTCACAGGTACGGTTCAAAACATTGTCAGTAAGAAGAGTCAGTCTTCTTGTTCATAAGTCGGCATTGTGCCTTTTGTATTTAATTCCGATGCAATTTCTGTGTTTCATCGTCAATAAGAAGGTCCAAGGGTCACAGTAAACCTGGAGTGAAGCATCGGAATCTATAACTAGTGTCACAGGAATGGTTCAAAACATAGACAGTAGGAAGAGTCAGTCTTCTTGTACTTAAGTCGGCATTGTGCCTTTTATATTTTATTCCGATGCTATTTCTGTGCTTCATCGTCAATAAGAAGGTCGGAGGGATACAGGAAACCTGAAGTGAAGCATCGGAATCTATAGCTTGTGTCACAGAAATGGTTCATTACATACTCAGTAAGAAGAGTCAGTTTCCTTGTACTTAAGTCATCATTGTGCATTTTCTATTTAATTCTGATCAAATTTCTGTGTTTCATCGTCAATAAGAAGGTCCAAGGGATACAGTAAACCTGGAGTGAAGCATCGGAATCTATAACTAGTGTCACAGGAATGGTTCAAATCATAGACAGTAGGAAGAGGCAGTCTTCTTGTACTTACGTCGGCATTGTGAATTTTGCATTTAATTCCGATGCAATTTCTGTGTTTCATCGTCAATAAGAAGGTCAGAGGGATACATTAAACCTGAAGTGAAGCATCGGAATCTATAACTAGAGTCACAGGCATGGTTCAAAACATAGTCAGTAAGAAGAGTCAGTCTTCTTGTACTTAAGTCGACATAGTGCCTTTTGTATTTAATTCCGAAGCAATTTCTGTGTTTCATCGTCAATAAGAAGGTTTAAGGGATACTGTAAACCTGAAGTGAAGCATCGGAATCTATAGCTAGTGTCACAAGAATGGTTTAAAACATAGTCAGAAAGAAGAGTCAGTCTTCTTGTACTTAAGTAGGCATTGTGCCTTTTGTATTTAATTGCGATGCAATTTCTGTGTTTCATCGTCAATAAGAAGGTCAGAGGGATACAGTAATTCTGAAGTGAAGCATCAGAATCTATAACCAGTGTCACAGGAATGGTTCAAAACGCAGACAGTAGGAAGAGTCAGTCTTCTTGTACTTAAGTCGGCATTGTGCCTTTTGTATTTAATTCCGATGCAATATCTGTGCTTCATCGTCAATAAGAAGGTCAGAGGGATACAGTAAACCTGGAGTGAAGCACCGGAGTCTATAACTAGTGTCACAGGAATGGTTCAAAGCATAGACAGTAAGAAGGGTCAGTCTTCTAGTACCTAATTCGGCATTGTGCCTTTTGTATTTAATTCCGATGCGATTTCAGTGTTTCAGCGTCAATAAGAAGGGCAGAGGTATACAGTAAGCCTGAAGTGAAGCATCGGAACTATAACTAGTGTCACAGGTATGGTTCAAAACATAGTCAGTAAGAAGAGTCAGTCTTCTTGTACTTAAGTCGGCATTGTGCTTTTGTTTTTAACTCCGATGCAATTTCTGTGTTTCATCGTCAATAAGATGGTCCAAGGGATACAGTAAACCTGGAGTGAAGCAATGGAAACTATAACTAGTGTCACAGGGACGGTTCAAAAAATAGACAGTAAGATGAGTCAGTACTCTTTTACTGAAGTCGGCATTGTGCCTTTTCAATTTAATTCCGATGCAATTTCTGTGTTTCATCGTCAATAAGAAGGTCCAAGGGATACAGTAAACCTGAAGTGAAGCATCGGAATCTATAACTTGTGTCAGAGGAATGGTTCAAAACATATTTAGTAAGTAGAGTCAGTCTCCTTGCACTTAAGTCATCATTGTGCATTTTCTATTTAATTCTGATCAAATTTCTGTGTTTCATCGTTAATAAGAAGGTCCAAGGGATACAGTAAACCTGGAGTGAAGCATCGGAATCTATGACTAGTGTCACAGGAATGGTTCAAAACATAGACAGTAAGAAGAGTCAGACTTCTTTTACTTAAGTCGGCATTGTGCCTTTTGTATTTAATTCCGATGCAATTTCTGACTTCCATCGTCAATAAGAAGGTCCAAGGGATACAGTAAACCTGGAGGGAAGCATCGTAGTCTACAACTAGTGTCACAGAAATGGTTCAATACATAGACAGTAAGAAGAATCAGTCTTCTTCTACTTAATTCGGCATTGTGCCATTTGTATTAAATTTCGATGCAATATCTGTATTTCATCGTCAATAAGAAGGTCTGGGGGATACAGTAAACATGAAGTGAAGCATCGCAATCTATAATTTGTGTCACAGGAATGGTTCAAAGCATAGTCAGTAAGAAGAGTCAGTCTTCTTGTACTTAAGTCGGCATCATGCCTTTTGTATTTAATTCCGATGCAACTTCTGTGTTCCATCGTCAATAAGGAGGTCAGAGGGATACAGTAATCCCGAAGGTAAGCATCAGAATCTATAACTAGTGTCACAGGAAGGGTTCCGAGCATAGTCAGTAAGAAGAGTCAGTCTTCGTGCAGTTAATTCGGCATTGTGCCGTTTGTATTTCATTCCGATCCAATTTCTGTGTTTCATCGTCAACAGGAAGGCCCAAGGGATACAGTAAACCTGAAGTGAAGCATCGGAACTTATAACTAGTGTCACAGGAATGGTTCAAATCATACACAGTAGGAAGAGTCAGTCTTCTTGTACTTAAGTCGGCATTGTGCCTTTTGTATTTAATTCCGATGCAATTTCTGTGCTTCATCGTCAATAGGAAGGTCAGAGGGATACACTAAACCTGGAGTGAAGCATCGGAAACTATAACTAGTGTCACAGGAATGGTTCAAAACATAGACTGTCAGAAGAGTCAGTCTTCTTGTACTTAAGTCGGCATTGTGCCTTTTGTATTTAATTCCGATGCAATTTCTGTGTTTCATCGTCAATAAGTAGGTCCAAGGGATACAGTAAAACTGAAATGAACCATCGGAATCTATAACTAGTGTCACAGGAATGGTTGAAAACAAAGACAGTAGGAAAAGTCAGTCTACAAGTACTTAAGTCGGCATTGTTTCTTTTGTATTTTATTCCGATGCAATTTCTGTGTATCATCGTCAATAGGAAGGTCCAAGGGACACAGTAAACCTAGAGTGAAGCATCGAAATCTATAACTAATGTCACAGGAATTGTACAAAACATATACAGTAGGAAGAGTCAGTCTTCTTGTACGTAAGTCGGCATTGTGCCTTTTGTATTTAATTCCGATGCAATTTCTGTGCTTCATCGTCAATAAGAAGGTCAGAGGGATACACTAAACCTGGAGTGAAGCATCGGAAACTATAACTAGTGTCACAGGAATGGTTCAAAACATAGACAGTAAGAAGAAACAGTCTTCTTGTACCTAATTCGGCATTGTGCCTTTTGTATTTAATTCCGATGCGATTTCTGTGTTTCATCGTCAAAAGGAAGGTCAGAGCGATACAGTAAGCCTGAAGTGAAGCATCGGAATCTAGTACTAGTGTCACAGGAATGGTTTAAACATAGCCAGTAAGAAGAGTTAGTCTTCTTGTACTTAAGTCATCATTGTGCATTTTCTATTTAATTCTGATCCAATTTCTGTGTTTCATCGTCAATAAGAAGGTCCAAGGGATACAGTAAACCTGGAGTGAAACATCGGAATCCATAACTAGTGTCACAGGAATGGTTCAAGACATAGACAGTAAGAAGAGTCAGTCTTCTTGTACTTAATTCGGCATTGTGCCTATTGTATTTATTTCCGATGCAATTTCTGTGTTTCATCGTCAATGAGAAGGTCAGAGGGATACAGTAAACCTGAAGTGAGGCATCGGAATCTATAACTAGTGTCACAGGAATGGTTCAAATCATAGACAGTAGGAAGAGTGAGTCTTCTTGTACTTACGTCGGCATTGTGAATTTTGCATTTAATTCCGATGCAATTTCTGTGTTTCATCGTCAATAAGAATGTCAGAGGGATACATTAAACCTAAAGTGAAGCATCGGAATCTATAACTAGAGTCACAGGAATGGTTCAAAACATAGTCAGTGAGAAGGGTCAGTCTTCTTGTACTTAAGTCGGCATTGTGCCTTTTGCATTTAATTGCGATGCAATTTCAGTGTTTCATCGTCAATAAGAAGGTCGGAGGAATACAGTAAACCTGAAGTGAAGCATCGCAATCTATAACTAGTGTCACAGGTATGGTTCAAAACGTTGTCAGTAAGAAGAGTCAGTCATCTTGTACATAAGTCGGCATTGTACCTTTTGTATTTAATTCCGATGCAATTTCTGTGTTTCATCGTCAATAAGAAGGTCCAAGGGACACAGTAAACCTGGAGTGAAGCATCGGAATCTATAACTAGTGTCACAGGAATGGTTCAAAACATAGACAGTAGCAAGAGTCAGTCTTCTTGTACTTAAGTCGGCATTGTGCCTTTTGTATTTAATTCCGATGCAATTTCTGTGCTTCATCGTCAATAAGAAGGTCAGAGGGATACAGTAAACCTGGAGTGAAGCATCGGAGTCTATAACTAGTGTCACAGGAATGGTTCAAAACATAGACTGTAAGAAGAGTCAGTCTTCTTGTACCTAATTCGGCATTGTGCCTTTTGTATTTAATTCCGATGCGATTTCAGTGTTTCATCGTCAATAAGAAGGTCAGAGGGATACAGTATGCCTGAAGTGAAGCATCGGATCTATAACTAGTGTCACAGGTATGGTTCAAAACATAGTCAGTAAGAAGAGTCAGTCTCCTTGTACGTAAGTCATCATTTTGCATTTTCTATCTAATTCTGATCAAATTTCTGTGTTTCATCGTCAATAAGAAGGTCCAAGGGATACAGTAAAGCTGGAGTGAAGCATCGGAATCTATAACTAGTGTCACAGGAATGGTTCAAAACATAGACACTAAGAAGAGTCAGACTTCTTTTACTTAAGTCGGCATTGTGCCTTTTGTATTTAATTCCGATGCAATTTCTGTCTTTCATCGTCAATAAGAAGGTCAGAGGGATACAGTAAACCTGAAGTGAAGCATCGGAATCTATAACTTGTGTCACAGGAATGGTTAAAGACATAGTCAGTAAGAAGAGTCAGTCCTCTTGTAGTTAAGTCGGCATTGTGCCTTTTGTATTTAATTCCGATGCAATTTCTGTGTTTCATCGTCAATAAGAAGGTCAGAGGGATACAGTAATCCCAAAGTTAAGCATCAGAAACTATAACTAGTGTCACAGGAATGGTTCAAAGCATAGTCAGTAAGAAGAGTCAGTCTTCTTGCAGTTAATTCGGCATTGTGACGTTTGTATTACATTCCGATCCAATTTCTGTGTTTCATCGTCAATAAGAAGGTCCAAGGGATACAGTAAACCTGAAGTGAAGCATCGGAATTTATAACTAGTGTCACAGGAATGGTTCATATCATAGACAGTAAGAAGAGTCAGCCTTCTTGTACTTAAGTCGGCATTTTGAAGTTTGTATTTAATTCCGAAGCAATTTCTGTGTTTCATCGTCAATAAGAAGGTCAGAGGGATACAGTAAACCTAAAGTGAAGCATCGGAATCTATAACTAGTGTCACAGGAATGGTTCAAAACATAGACTGTCTGAAGAGTCAGTCTTCTTGTACTTAAGGCGGCATTGCGCCTTTTGTATTTAATTCCGATGCAATTTCTATGTTTCATCGTCAATAAGAAGGTCCAAGGGATACAGTAAACCTGAAATGAACCATCGGAATCTATAACTAGTGTCACAGGAATGGTTGAAAACATAGACAGTAGGAAAAGTCAGTCTACATGTACTTAAGTCGGCATAGTGCCTTTTGTATTTTATTCCGATGCAATTTCTGTGTTTCATCGTCAATAAGAAGGTCCAAGGGACACAGTAAACCTGGAGTGAAGCATCGAAATCTATATCTAGTGTCACAGGAATGGTACAAAACATATACAGTAGGAAGAGTCAGTCTTCTTGTACTTAAGTCGGCATTGTGCCTTTTGTATTTAATTCCGATGCAATTTCTGTGCTTCATCGTCAATAAGAAGGTCAGAGGGATACAGTAAGCCTGAAGTGAAGCATCGGAATCTATTACTAGTGTCACAGGAATGGTTTAAACATAGCCAGTAAGAAGAGTTAGTCTTCTTGTACTTAAGTCATCATTGTGCATTTTCTATTTAATTCTGATCCAATTTCTGTGTTTCATCGTCAATAAGAAGGTCCAAGGGATACAGTAATCCTGGAGTGAAACATCGGAATCTATAACTAGTGTTACAGGAATGGTTCAAATCATAGACAGTAAGAAGAGTCAGACTTCTTTTACTTAAGTTGGCATTGTGCCTTTTGTATTTAATTCCGATGCAATTTCTGTGTTTAATCGTAAATAAGAAGGTCCAAGGGATACAGTAAACCTAGAGTGAAGCATCGGAGTCTACAACTAGTGTCACGGGAATGGTTCAAGGCATAGACAGTAAGAAGAATCAGTCTTCTTGTACTTAATTCGGCATTGTGCCTATTGTATTTAATTCCGATGCAATTTCTGTGTTTCATCGTCAATGAGAAAGTCAGAGGGATACAGTAAACCTGAAGTGAAGCATCGGAATCTATAACTAGTGTCACAGGAATGGTTCAAAACATAGTCAGTAAGAAGAGTCAGTTTTCTTGCACTTAAGTCGACATTGTGCCTTTTGTAATTAATTACGCTGCAATTTCTGTGTTTCATCGTCAATAAGAAGGTCCAAGGGATGCATTAAACCTGGAGTGAAGCATTGGAATCTATAACTAGTGTCACAGGAATGGTTCAAACATAGTCAGTAAGAAGGGTCAGTCTTCTTGTACTTAAGTCGGCATTGTGCCTTTTGCATTTAATTGCGATGCAATTTCTGTGTATCATCGTCAATAAGAATGTCGGAGGGATACAGTAAACCTGAAGTGAAGCATCGGAATCTATAACTAGTGTCACAGTATTGGTTCAAAACGTTGTCAGTAAGAAGAGTCAGTCTTCTTGTACATAAGTCGGCATTGTACCTTTTGTATTTAATTCGGATGCAATTTCTGTGTTTCATCGTCAATAAGAAGGTCCAAGGGACACAGTAAACCTGGAGTGAAGCATCGGAATCTATAACTAGTGTCACAGGAATGGTTCAAAACATAGACAGTAGCAAGAGTCAGTCTTCTTGTACTTAAGTCGGCATTGTGCCTTTTGTATTTAATTCCGATGCAATTTCTGTGCTTTATCGTCAATAAGAAGGTCAGAGGGATACAGTAATCCCGAAGTTAAGCATCAGAATCTATAACTAGTGTCACAGGAATGGTTCAAAGCATAGTCAGTAAGAAGAGTCAGTCTTCTTGCAGTTAATTCGACATTGTGCCGTTTCTATTTCATTCCGATCCAATTTCTGTGTTTCATCATCAATAAGAAGGTCCAAGGGATACAGTAAACCTGAAGTGAAGCATCGCAATTTATAACTAGTGTCACAGGAATGGTTCAAATCATAGACAGTAGGAAGAGTCAGCCTTCTTGTACTTAAGTCGGCATTGTGAATTTTGTATTTAATTCCGATGCGATTTCAGTGTTTCATCGTCAATAAGAAGGTCAGAGGGATACAGTAAGCCTGAAGTGAAGCATCGGAATCTAATACTTGTGTCGCAGGAATGGTTTAAAGATAGCCATTCAGAAGAGTTAGTCTTCTTGTACTTAAGTCATCATTGTGCATTTTCTATTTAATTCTGATCCAATTTCTGTGTTTCATCGTCAATAAGAAGGTCCGAGGGATACAGTAAACCTGGAGTGAAACATCGGAATCTATAACTAGTGTCACAGGAATGGTTCAAATCATAGACAGTAATAAGAGTCAGACTTCTTTTACTTAAGTCGGCATTGTGCCTTTTGTATTTAATTCCGATGCAATTTCTGTGTTTAATCGTAAATAAGAATGTCCAAGGGATACAGTAAACCTAGAGTGAAGCATCGGAGTCTACACTAGTGTCACAGGAATGGTTCAAGGCATAGACAGTAAGAAGAGTCAGTCTTCTTGTACTTAATTCGGCATTGTGCCTATTGTATTTAATTCCGATGCAATTTCTGTGTTTCATCGTCAATGAGAAGGTCAGAGGGATACAGTAAACCTGAAGTGAAGCATCGGAATCTATAACTAGTGTCACAGGAATGGTTCAAAACATAGTCAGTAAGAAGAGTCAGTCTTCTTGTACTTAAGTCGACATTGTGCCTTTTGTAATTAATTACGATGCAATTTCTGTGTTTCATCGTCAATAAGAAGGTCCAAGGGATGCATTAAACCTGGAGTGAAGCATTGGAATCTATAACTAGTGTCACAGGAATGTTTCAAACATAGTCAGTAAGAAGGGTCAGTCTTCTTGTACTTAAGTCGGCATTGTGCCTTTTGCGTTTAATTGCGATGCAATTTCTGTGTTTCATCGTCAATAAGAAGGTCGGAGGGATACAGTAAACCTGAAGTGAAGCATCGGAGTCTATAACTAATGTCACAGGAATGGTTCAAACATAGACAGTAAGAAGAGTCAGTCTTCTTGTACCTAATTCGGCATTGTGCCTTTTGTATTTAATTCCGATGCGATTTCAGTGTTTCATCGTCAATAAGAAGGACAGAGGGATACAGTAAGCCTGAAGTGAAGCATCGGATCTATAACTAGTGTCACAGGAATGGTTCAAAACATAGACACTAAGAAGAGTCAGACTTCTTTTACTTAAGTCGGCATTGTGCCTTTTGTATTTAATTCCGATGCAATTTCTGTGCTTCATCGTCAATAAGAAGGTCAGAGGGATACAGTAAGCCTGAAGTGAAGCATCGGATCTATAACTAATGTCACAGGAATGGTTCAAAACATAGACAGTAAGAAGAGTCAGTCTTCTTGTACCTAATTCGGCATTGTGCCTTTTGTATTTAATTCCGATGCGATTTCAGTGTTTCATCGTCAATAAGAAGGTCAGAGGGATACAGTAAGCCTGAAGTGAAGCATCGGATCTATAACTAGTGTCACAGGAATGGTTCAAAACATAGACACTAAGAAAAGTCAGACTTCTTTTACTTAAGTCGGCATTGTGCCTTTTGTATTTAATTCCGATGCAATTTCTGTCTTTCATCGTCAATAAGATGGTACAAGGGATACAGTAAACCTGGAGTGAAGCATCGTAGTCTACAACTAGTGTCACAGGAATGGTTCAAGACATAGACAGTAAGAAGAATCAGTCTTCTTGTACTTAATTCGGCATTGTGCCTTTTGTATTTAATTCCGATGCAATATCTGTGTTTCATCGTCAATAAGAAGGTCAGAGGGATACAGTAAACCTGGTGTGAAGCATCGCAATCTATAACTTGTGTCACAGGAATGGTTAAAAACATAGTCAGTAAGAAGAGTCAGTCTTCTTGTACTTAAGTCGGCATTGTGCCTTTTGTATTTAATTCCGATGCAATTTCTGTGTTTAATCGTCAATAAGAAGGTCAGAGGGATACAGTAATCCCGAAGTTAAGCATCAGAATCTATAACTAGTGTCACAGGAATGGTTCAAAGCAGAGTCAGTAAGAAGAGTCAGTCTTCTTGCAGTTAATTCGGCATTGTGCCGTTTCTATTTCATTCCGATCCAATTTCTGTGTTTCATCGTCAATAAGAAGGTCCAAGGGACACAGTAAACCTGGAGTGAAGCATCGAAATCTATATCTAGTGTCACAGGAATGGTACAAAACATATACAGTAGGAAGAGTCAGTCTTCTTGTACTTAAGTCGGCATTGTGCCTTTTGTATTTAATTCCGATGCAATTTCTGTGCTTCATCGTCAATAAGAAGGTCAGAGGGATACAGTAAGCCTGAAGTGAAGCATCGGGATCTATTACTAGTGTCACAGGAATGGTTTAAACATAGCCAGTAAGAAGAGTTAGTCTTCTTGTACTTAAGTCATCATTGTGCATTTTCTATTTAATTCTGATCCAATTTCTGTGTTTCATCGTCAATAAGAAGGTCCAAGGGATACAGTAATCCTGGAGTGAAACATCGGAATCTATAACTAGTGTTACAGGAATGGTTCAAATCATAGACAGTAAGAAGAGTCAGACTTCTTTTACTTAAGTTGGCATTGTGCCTTTTGTATTTAATTCCGATGCAATTTCTGTGTTTAATCGTAAATAAGAAGGTCCAAGGGATACAGTAAACCTAGAGTGAAGCATCGGAGTCTACAACTAGTGTCACGGGAATGGTTCAAGGCATAGACAGTAAGAAGAATCAGTCTTCTTGTACTTAATTCGGCATTGTGCCTATTGTATTTAATTCCGATGCAATTTCTGTGTTTCATCGTCAATGAGAAAGTCAGAGGGATACAGTAAACCTGAAGTGAAGCATCGGAATCTATAACTAGTGTCACAGGAATGGTTCAAAACATAGTCAGTAAGAAGAGTCAGTTTTCTTGCACTTAAGTCGACATTGTGCCTTTTGTAATTAATTACGCTGCAATTTCTGTGTTTCATCGTCAATAAGAAGGTCCAAGGGATGCATTAAACCTGGAGTGAAGCATTGGAATCTATAACTAGTGTCACAGGAATGGTTCAAACATAGTCAGTAAGAAGGGTCAGTCTTCTTGTACTTAAGTCGGCATTGTGCCTTTTGCATTTTATTGCGATGCAATTTCTGTGTATCATCGTCAATAAGAATGTCGGAGGGATACAGTAAACCTGAAGTGAAGCATCGGAATCTATAACTAGTGTCACAGTATTGGTTCAAAACGTTGTCAGTAAGAAGAGTCAGTCTTCTTGTACATAAGTCGGCATTGTACCTTTTGTATTAAATTCGGATGCAATTTCTGTGTTTCATCGTCAATAAGAAGGTCCAAGGGACACAGTAAACCTGGAGTGAAGCATCGGAATCTATAACTAGTGTCACAGGAATGGTTCAAAACATAGACAGTAGCAAGAGTCAGTCTTCTTGTACTTAAGTCGGCATTGTGCCTTTTGTATTTAATTCCGATGCAATTTCTGTGCTTTATCGTCAATAAGAAGGTCAGAGGGATACAGTAATCCCGAAGTTAAGCATCAGAATCTATAACTAGTGTCACAGGAATGGTTCAAAGCATAGTCAGTAAGAAGAGTCAGTCTTCTTGCAGTTAATTCGACATTGTGCCGTTTCTATTTCATTCCGATCCAATTTCTGTGTTTCATCATCAATAAGAAGGTCCAAGGGATACAGTAAACCTGAAGTGAAGCATCGCAATTTATAACTAGTGTCACAGGAATGGTTCAAATCATAGACAGTAGGAAGAGTCAGCCTTCTTGTACTTAAGTCGGCATTGTGAATTTTGTATTTAATTCCGATGCGATTTCAGTGTTTCATCGTCAATAAGAAGGTCAGAGGGATACAGTAAGCCTGAAGTGAAGCATCGGAATCTAATACTTGTGTCGCAGGAATGGTTTAAAGATAGCCATTCAGAAGAGTTAGTCTTCTTGTACTTAAGTCATCATTGTGCATTTTCTATTTAATTCTGATCCAATTTCTGTGTTTCATCGTCAATAAGAAGGTCCGAGGGATACAGTAAACCTGGAGTGAAACATCGGAATCTATAACTAGTGTCACAGGAATGGTTCAAATCATAGACAGTAAGAAGAGTCAGACTTCTTTTACTTAAGTCGGCATTGTGCCTTTTGTATTTAATTCCGATGCAATTTCTGTGTTTAATCGTAAATAAGAATGTCCAAGGGATACAGTAAACCTAGAGTGAAGCATCGGAGTCTACACTAGTGTCACAGGAATGGTTCAAGGCATAGACAGTAAGAAGAGTCAGTCTTCTTGTACTTAATTCGGCATTGTGCCTATTGTATTTAATTCCGATGCAATTTCTGTGTTTCATCGTCAATGAGAAGGTCAGAGGGATACAGTAAACCTGAAGTGAAGCATCGGAATCTATAACTAGTGTCACAGGAATGGTTCAAAACATAGTCAGTAAGAAGAGTCAGTCTTCTTGTACTTAAGTCGACATTGTGCCTTTTGTAATTAATTACGATGCAATTTCTGTGTTTCATCGTCAATAAGAAGGTCCAAGGGATGCATTAAACCTGGAGTGAAGCATTGGAATCTATAACTAGTGTCACAGGAATGTTTCAAACATAGTCAGTAAGAAGGGTCAGTCTTCTTGTACTTAAGTCGGCATTGTGCCTTTTGCGTTTAATTGCGATGCAATTTCTGTGTTTCATCGTCAATAAGAAGGTCGGAGGGATACAGTAAACCTGAAGTGAAGCATCGGAATCTATAACTAGTGTCACAGGTATGGTTCAAATCGTTGTCAGTAAGAAGAGTCAGTCTTCTTGTACATAAGTCGGCATTGTACCTTTTGTATTTAATTCCGATGCAATCTCTGTGTTTCATCGTCAATAAGAAGGTCCAAGGGACACAGTAAACCTGGAGTGAAGCATCGGAATCTATAACTAGTGTCACAGGAATGGTTCAAAACATAGACAGTAGCAAGAGTCAGTCTTCTTGTACTTAAGTCGGCATTGTGCCTTTTGTATTTAATTCCGATGCAATTTCTGTGCTTCATCGTCAATAAGAAGGTCAGAGGGATACAGTAAACCTGGAGTGAAGCATCGGAGTCTATAACTAATGTCACAGGAATGGTTCAAAACATAGACAGTAAGAAGAGTCAGTCTTCTTGTACCTAATTCGGCATTGTGCCTTTTGTATTTAATTCCGATGCGATTTCAGTGTTTCATCGTCAATAAGAAGGTCAGAGGGATACAGTAAGCCTGAAGTGAAGCATCGGATCTATAACTAGTGTCACAGGAATGGTTCAAAACATAGACACTAAGAAGAGTCAGACTTCTTTTACTTAAGTCGGCATTGTGCCTTTTGTATTTAATTCCGATGCAATTTCTGTGCTTCATCGTCAATAAGAAGGTCAGAGGGATACAGTAAGCCTGAAGTGAAGCATCGGATCTATAACTAATGTCACAGGAATGGTTCAAAACATAGACAGTAAGAAGAGTCAGTCTTCTTGTACCTAATTCGGCATTGTGCCTTTTGTATTTAATTCCGATGCGATTTCAGTGTTTCATCGTCAATAAGAAGGTCAGAGGGATACAGTAAGCCTGAAGTGAAGCATCGGATCTATAACTAGTGTCACAGGAATGGTTCAAAACATAGACACTAAGAAAAGTCAGACTTCTTTTACTTAAGTCGGCATTGTGCCTTTTGTATTTAATTCCGATGCAATTTCTGTCTTTCATCGTCAATAAGATGGTACAAGGGATACAGTAAACCTGGAGTGAAGCATCGTAGTCTACAACTAGTGTCACAGGAATGGTTCAAGACATAGACAGTAAGAAGAATCAGTCTTCTTGTACTTAATTCGGCATTGTGCCTTTTGTATTTAATTCCGATGCAATATCTGTGTTTCATCGTCAATAAGAAGGTCAGAGGGATACAGTAAACCTGGTGTGAAGCATCGCAATCTATAACTTGTGTCACAGGAATGGTTAAAAACATAGTCAGTAAGAAGAGTCAGTCTTCTTGTACTTAAGTCGGCATTGTGCCTTTTGTATTTAATTCCGATGCAATTTCTGTGTTTAATCGTCAATAAGAAGGTCAGAGGGATACAGTAATCCCGAAGTTAAGCATCAGAATCTATAACTAGTGTCACAGGAATGGTTCAAAGCAGAGTCAGTAAGAAGAGTCAGTCTTCTTGCAGTTAATTCGGCATTGTGCCGTTTCTATTTCATTCCGATCCAATTTCTGTGTTTCATCGTCAATAAGAAGGTCCAAGGGATACAGTAAACGTGAAGTGAAGCATCGCAATTTATAACTAGTGTCACAGGAATGGTTCAAATCATAGACAGTAGGAAGAGTCAGCCTTCTTGTACTTAAGTCGGCATTGTGAATTTTGTATTTAATTCCGATGCGATTTCAGTGATTTATCGTCAATAAGAAGGTCAGAGGGATACAGTAAGCCTGAAGTGAAGCATCGGATCAATAACTAGTGTCACAGGTATGGTTCAAAACATAGTCAGTAAGAAGAGTCAGTCTTCTTGTACTTAAGTCGGCATTGTGCCTTTTGTATTTAATTCCGATACAATATCTGCGTTTCATCGTCAATAAGATGGTCCAAGGGATACAGTAATGCTGGAGTGAAGCATCGGAAACTATGACTTGTGTCACAGGAATGGTTAAAAACATAGTCAGTAAGAAGAGTCAGTCTTCTTGTACTTAAGTCGGCATTGTGCCTTTTGTATTTAATTCCGATGCAATTTCTGTGTTTCATCGTCAATAAGAAGGTCAGAGGGATACAGTAATCCCGAAGTTAAGCATCAGAATCTATAACTAGTGTCACAGGAATGGTTCAAAGCATAGTCAGTAAGAAGAGTCAGTCTTCTTGCAGTTAATTCGGCATTGTGCCGTTTGTATTTCATTCCGATCCAATTTCTGTGTTTCATCGTCAATAAGAAGGTCCAAGGGATACAGTAAACCTGAAGTGAAGCATCGGAATTTATAACTAGTGTCACAGGAATGGTTCATATCATAGACAGTAAGAAGAGTCACCCTTCTTGTACTTAAGTCGGCATTGTGAAGTTTGTATTTAATTCCGAAGCAATTTCTGTGTTTCATCGTCAATAAGAAGGTCCAATGGATACAGTAAACCTAAAGTGAAGCATCGGAATCTATAACTAGTGTCACAGGAATGGTTCAAAACATAGACTGTCCGAAGAGTCAGTCTTCTTGTACTTAAGTCGGCATTGTGGGTTTTGTATTTAATTCCGATGCAATTTCTGTGTTTCATCGTCAATAAGAAGGTCCAAGGGATACAGTAAACCTGAAATAAACCATCGGAATCTATAACTAGTGTCACAGGAATGGTTGAAAACATAGACAGTAGGAAAAGTCAGTCTACATGTACTTAAGTCAGCATTGTGCCTTTTGTATTTTATTCCGATGCAATTTCTGTGTTTCATCGTCAATAAGAAGGTCCAAGGGACACAGTAAACCTGGAGTGAAGCATCGAAATCTATAACTAGTGTCACAGGAATGGTACAAAACATATACAGTAGGAAGAGTCAGACTTCTTGTACTTAAGTCGGCATTGTTCCTTTTGTATTTAATTCCGATGCAATTTCTGTGCTTCATCGTCAATAAGAAGGTCAGAGGGATACACTAAACCTGGAGTGAAGCATCGGAAACTATAACTAGTGTCACAGGAATGGTTCAAAACATAGACAGTAAGAAGAAACAGTCTTCTTGTACCTAATTCGGCATTGTGCCTTTTGTATTTAATTCCGATGCGATTTCTGTGTTTCATCGTCAAAAGGAAGGTCAGAGGGATACAGTAAGCCTGAAGTGAAGCATCGGAATCTATTACTAGTGTCACAGGAATGGTTTAAACATAGCCAGTAAGAAGAGTTAGTCTTCTTGTACTTAAGTCATCATTGTGCATTTTCTATTTAATTCTGATCCAATTTCTGTGTTTCATCGTCAATAAGAAGGTCCAAGGGATACTGTAAACCTGGAGTGAAACATCGGAATCTATAACTAGTGTCACAGGAATGGTTCAAATCATAGACAGTAAGAAGAGTCAAACTTCTTTTACTTAAGTCGGCATTGTGCCTTTTGTATTTAATTCCGATGCAATTTCTGTGTTTCATCGTAAATAAGAAGGTCCAAGGGATACAGTAAACCTAGAGTGAAGCATCGGAGTCTACAACTAGTGTCACAGGAATGGTTCAAGGCATAGACAGTAAGAAGAGTCAGTCTTCTTGTACTTAATTCGGCATTGTGCCTATTGTATTTAATTCCGATGCAATTTCTGTGTTTCATCGTCAATGAGAAGGTCAGAGGGATACAGTAAACCTGAAGTGAAGCATCGGAATCTATAACTAGTGTCACAGCAATGGTTCAAAACATAGTCAGTAAGAAGAGTCAGTCTTCTTGTACTTAAGTCGACATTGTGCCTTTTGTAATTAATTACGATGCAATTTCTGTGTTTCATCGTCAATAAGAAGGTCCAAGGGATGCATTAAACCTGGAGTGAAGCATCGGAATCTATAACTAGTGTCACAGGAATGCTTCAAATCATAGACAGTAGGAAGACTGAGTCTTCTATTACTTACGTCGGCATTGTGAATTTTGCATTTAATTCCGATGCAATTTCTGTGTTTCATCGTCAATAAGAATGTCAGAGGGATACATTAAACCTAAACTGAAGCATCGGAAACTATAACTAGAGTCACAGGAATGGTTCAAACATAGTCAGTAAGAAGGGTCAGTCTTCTTGTACTTAAGTCGGCATTGTGCCTTATGCATTTAATTGCGATGCAATTTCTGTGTTTCATCGTCAATAAGAAGGTCGGAGGGATACAGTAAACCTGAAGTGAAGCATCGGAATCTATACCTAGTGTCACAGGTATGGTTCAAAACGTTGTCAGTAAGAAGAGTCAGTCTTCTTGTACATAAGTCGGCATTGTACCTTTTGTATTTAATTCCGATGCAATTTCTGTGTTTCATCGTCAATAAGAAGGTCCAAGGGACACAGTAAACCTGGAGTGAAGCATCGGAATCTATAACTAGTGTCACAGGAATGGTTCAAAACATAGACAGTAGCAAGAGTCAGTCTTCTTGTACTTAAGTCGGCATTGTGCCTTTTGTATTTAATTCCGATGCGATTTCAGTGTTTCATCGTCAATAAGAGGGTCAGAGGGATACAGTAAACCTGGAGTGAAGCATCGGAGTCTATAACTAGTGTCACAGGAATGGTTCAAAACATAGACAGTAAGAAGAGTCAGTCTTCTTGTACCTAATTCGGCATTGTGCCTTTTGTATTTAATTCCGATGCGATTTCAGTGTTTCATCGTCAATAAGAAGCTCAGAGGGATACAGTAAGCCTGAAGTGAAGCATCGGTTCTATAACTAGTGTCACAGGTATGGTTCAAAACATAGTCAGTAAGAAGAGTCAGTCTTCTTGTACTTAAGTCGGCATTGTGCCTTTTGTATTTAATTCCGATGCAATTTCTGTGTTTCATCGTCAATAAGATGGTCCAAGGGATACATAAAGCTGGAGTGAAGCATCGGAAACTATAACTAGTGTCACAGGAATGGTTGAAATCATAGACAGTAGGAAGAGTCAGCCTTCTTGTACTTAAGTCGGCATTGTGAATTTTGTATTTAATTCCGATGCGATTTCAGTGTTTCATCGTCAATAAGAAGGTCAGAGGGATACAGTAAGCCTGAAGTGAAGCATCGGATCTATAACTAGTGTCACAGGTATGGTTCAAAACATAGTCAGTAAGAAGAGTCAGTCTTCTTGTACTTAAGTCGGCATTGTGCCTTTTGTATTTAATTCCGATGCGATTTCAGTGTTTCATCGTCAATAAGAAGGTCAGAGGGATACAGTAAGCCTGAAGTGAAGCATCGGAATCTATAACTAGTGTCACAGGAATGGTTCAAAAGATAGACACTAAGAAGAGTCAGACTTCTTTTACTTAAGTCGGCATTGTGCCTTTTGTATTTAATTACGATGCAATTTCTGTCTTTCATCGTCAATAAGAAGGTCCAAGGGATACAGTAAACCTGGAGTGAAGCATCGTAGTCTACAACTAGTGTCACAGGAATGGTTCAAGACATAGACAGTAAGAAGAATCAGTCTTCTTGTACTTAATTCGGCATTGTGCCTTTTGTATTTAATTCCGATGCAATATCTGTGTTTCATCGTCAATAAGAAGGTCAGAGGGATACAGTAAACCTGGTGTGGAGCATCGGAATCTATAACTTGTGTCACAGGAATGGTTAAAAACATAGTCAGTAAGAAGAGTCAGTCTTCTTGTACTTAAGTCGGCATTGTGCCTTTTGTATTTAATTCCGATGCAATTTCTGTGTTTCATCGTCAGTAAGAAGGTCAGAGGGATACAGTAATCCCGAAGTTAAGCATCAGAATCTATAACTAGTGTCACAGGAATGGTTCAAAGCATAGTCAGTAAGAAGAGTCAGACTTCTTGCAGTTAATTCGGCATTGTGCCGTTTCTATTTCATTCCGATCCAATTTCTGTGTTTCATCGTCAATAAGAAGGTCCAAGGGATACAGTAAACCTGAAGTGAAGCATCGCAATTTATAACTAGTGTCACAGGAATGGTTCAAATCATAGACAGTAGGAAGAGTCAGCCTTCTTGTACTTAAGTCGGCATTGTGAATTTTGTATTTAATTCCGATGCGATTTCAGTGATTCATCGTCAATAAGAGGGTCAGAGGGATACAGTAAGCCTGAAGTGAAGCTTCGGAATCTATAACTAGTGTCACAGGAATGGTTCAAAACATAGACTGTCAGAAGAGTCAGTCTTCTTGTACTTAAGTCGGCATTGTGCCTTTTGTATTTAATTCCGATGCAATTTCTGTGTTTCATCGTCAATAAGAAGGTCCAAGGGATACAGTAAACCTGAAATGAACCATCGTAATCGATAACTAGTGTCACAGGAATGGTTGAAATCATAGACAGTAGGAAAAGTCAGTCTACATGTACTTAAGTCGGCATTGTGCCTTTTGTATTTAATTCCGATGCAATTTCTGTGCTTTATCGTCAATAAGAAGGTCTGAGGGATACACAAAACCTGGAGTGAAGCATCGGAGTCTATAACTAGTGTCACAGGAATGGTTCAAAACATAGACAGTAAGAAGAGTCAGTCTTCTTGTACCTAATTCGGCATTGTGCCTTTTGTATTTAATTCCGATGCGATTTCTGTGTTTCATCGTCAATAAGAAGGTCCAAGGGATACAGTAAACCTGAAGTGAAGCATCGGAATCTATAACTGGTGTCACAGGAATGGTACAAAACATAGACAGTAGCAAGAGTCAGTCTTCTTGTACTTAAGTCGGCATTGTGCCTGTTGTATTTAATTCCGATGCAATTTCTGTGTTTCATCGTCAATAAGAAGGTCCAAGGGACACAGTAAACCTGGAGTGAAGCATCGGAATCTATAACTAGTGTCACAGGAATGGTTCAAAACATAGACAGTAGGAAGAGTCAGTCTTCTTGTACTTAAGTCGGCATTGTGCCTTTTATATTTAATTCCGATGCAATTTCTGTGCTTTATCGTCAATAAGAAGGTCTGAGGGATACACAAAACCTGGAGTGAAGCAACGGAGTCTAGAACTAGTGTCACAGGAATGGTTCAAAACTTAGACAGTAAGAAGAGTCAGTCTTCTTGTACCTAATTCGGCATTGTACCTTTTGTATTTCATTCCGATGCGATTTCTGTGTTTCATCGTCAATAAGAAGGTTTGAAGGATACAGTAAACCTGAAGTGAAGCATCGGAATCTATAGCTAGTGTCACAAGAATGGTTCAAAACACAGTCAGTACGAAGAGTCAGTCTTCTTGTACTTAAGTCGGCATTGTGCCTTTTGTATTTAATTCCGATGCAATTTCTGTGTTTCATCGTCAATAAGAATGTCCAAGGGATACAGTAAACCTAGAGTGAAGCATCGGAGCCTACAACTAGAGTCACAGGAATGGTTCAAGACATAGACAGTAAGAAGAGTCAGTCTTCTTGTACTTAAGTCGGCATTGTGCCTTTTGTATTTAATTCCGATGCAATTTCTGTGTTTCATCGTCAATAAGAAGGTCAGAGGGATACAGTAAACCTGAAGTGAAGCATCGGAATCTATAACTAGTGTCACAGTAATGGTTCAAATCATAGACAGTAGGAAGAGTCAGTCTTCTTGTACTTACGTCGGCATTGTGAATTTTGCATTTAATTCCGATGCAATTTCTGTGTTTCATCGTCAATAAGACGGTCAGAGGGATACATTAAACCTGAAGTGAAGCATCGGAATCTATAACTAGTGTCACAGGTATGGTTCAAAACAGTGTCAGTAAGAAGAGTCAGTCTTCTTGTACATAAGTCGGCATTGTGTCTTTTGTATTTAATTCCGATGCAATTTCTGTGTTTCATCGTCAATAAGAAGGTCCAATTGATACATTAACCCTGAGTGATGCATCGGAATCTATAACTAGTGTCACAGGGACGGTTCACAACATAGACAGTAAGATGAGTCAGTATTCTTGTACTTTAGTCGGCATTGTGCCCTTTGTATTTAATTCCGATGCAATTTCTGTGTTAATCGTCAGTAAGAAGGTCAGAGGGATACAGTAAATATGATGTGAAGCATCAGAATCTAAAACTAGTGTCACAGGAATGGTTCAAAACATAGTCAGTAAGACGAGTCAGTCTTCTGGTACTTAAGTCGGCATTGTGCCTTTAGTATTTAATTCCGATGCAATTTCTGAGTTTCATCGTCAATAAGAAGGTCCAAGGGATACAGTAAACCTGGAGGGAAGCATCGGATATATAAATAGTGCCACAGGAATGGTTCAAAACATAGTCAGTAAGAAGAGTCAGTCTTCTTGTACTTAAGTCGGTATTGTGCCTTTTGTATTTAATTCCGATGCAATATCTGTGTTTCATCGTCAATAAGAAGGTCTAAGGGATACAGTAAGCCTGGAGTGAAGCATTGGAATCTATAACTAGTGTCACAGGGTCGGTTCAAAACATAGACAGTAAGATGAGTCAGTATTCTTGTAGTTAAGTCGGCATTGTGCCTTTAGTATTTAATTCCGATGCAATTTCTGAGTTTCATCGTCAATAAGAAGGTCCAAGGGATACAGTAAACCTGGAGGGAAGCATCGGATATATAAATAGTGCCACAGGAATGGTTCAAAACATAGTCAGTAAGAAGAGTCAGTCTTCTTGTACTTAAGTCGGTATTGTGCCTTTTGTATTTAATTCCGATGCAATTTCTGTGTTTCATCGTCAATAAGAAGGTCCAAGGGATACAGTAAACCTTAAGTGATGCATCGGAATCTATAACTAGTGTCACAGGAATGGTTCAAAGCATAGTCAGTAAGAAGAGTCAGTCTTCTTGTACTTAAGTCATCATTGTGCATTTTCTATTTAATTCTGATCCAATTTCTGTGTTTCATCGTCAATAAGAAGGTCCAAAGGATACAGTAAACCTGGAGTGAAGCATCGGAATCTATAACTAGTGTCACAGGAATGGTTCAAAACATAGACAGTAAGAAGACTCAGACTTCTTTTACTTACGTCGGCATTGTGCCTTTTGTATTTAATTCCGATGCAATTTCTGTGTTTCATCGTCAATCAGAAGGTCCAAAGGATACAGTAAACCTGGAGTGAAGCATCGGAGTCTACAACTAGTGTCACAGGAATGGTTCAAGACATAGACAGTAAGAAGCATCAGTGTTCTTGTACTTAATTCGGCATTGTGCTTTTTGTATTTAATTCCGATGCAATTTCTGTGTTTCATCGTCAATAAGAAGGTCAGAGGGATACAGTAAACCTGAAGTGAAGCATCGGAATCTATAACTAGTGTCAAAGGTATGGTTCAAAGCATAGTCTGTTAGAAGAGTCAGTCTTTTTGTACTTAAGTCGGCATTGTGCCTTTTGTATTTAATTCCGATGCAATTTCTGTGTTTCATCGTCAATAAGAAGGTCCAATTGATACATTAAACCTGGAGTGAAGCATCGGAATCTATAACTAGTGGCACAGGGACGGTTCAAAACATAGACAGTAAGATGAGTCAGTATTCTTGTACTTTAGTCGGCATTGTGCTTTTCGTATTTAATTCCGATGCAATTTCTGTGTTTCATCGTCAGTAAGAAGGTCAGAGGGATACAGTAAACCTTATGTGAAGCATCGGAATCTATTACTAGTGTCACAGGAATGGTTCAAAACATAGTCAGTAAGAAGAGTCAGTCTTCTTGTACTTAAGTCGGCATTGTGCCTTTTGTATTTAATTCCAATGCAATTTCTGTGTTTCATCGTCAATAAGAAGGTCCAAGGGATACAGTAAACCTGGAGTGAAGCATCGGAATCTATAACTAGTATCACAGGGACGGTTCATAACATAGACAGTAAGATGAGTCAGTATTCTTGTACTTAAGTAGGCATTGTGCATTTTCTGTTTAATTCCGATGCAATTTCTGTGTTTCATCGTCAATAAGAAGGTCCTAGGGATACAGTAAACCTGAAGTGAAGCATCGGAATCTATAACTAGTGTCACAGGAATGGTTCAGACCATAGCCAGTAAGAGTGTCAGTCTTCTTGTACTTAAGCGATCATTGTGCATTTTCTATTTAATTCTGTTCCAATTTCTGTGTTTCATCGTCAACAAGAAGGTCCAAGGGATACAGTAAACCTGTAGTGAAGCATCGGAATCTATAACTAGTGTCACAGTAATGGTTCAAAACATAGACAGTAGGAAGAGTCAGTCTTCTTGTACTTAGGTCGGCATTGTGCCTTTTGTATTTAATTCCGATGCAATTTCAGTGCTTCATCGTCAATAAGATGGTCAGAGGGATACAGTAAACCTGGAGTGAAGCATCGGAGTCTATAACTAGTGTCACAGGAATGGTTCAAAACATAGACAGTAAGAAGAGTCAGTCTTCTTGTTCTTAATTCGGCATTGTGCCATTTGTATTTAATTCCGATGCAATTTCTGTGTTTCATCGCCAATAAGAAGGTCAGAGGGATACAGTAAACCTGAAGTGAAGCATCGGATCTATAACTAGTGTCAGAGGAGTGGTTCAAAACATAGTCAGAAAGAAGAGTCAGTCTTCTTGTACTTAAGTCGGTATTGTGCCTTTTGAATTTAATTCCGATTCAATTTCTGTGTTTCATCGTCAATAAGAAGGTCCATGGGATACAGTAAACCTGGAGTGAAGCATTGGAATCTATAACTAGTGTCACAGGGACGGTTCAAAACATAGACAGTAAGATGAGTCAGACTTCTTTTACTTACGTCGGCATTGTGCCTTTTCTATTTAATTCCGATGCAATTTCTGTGTTTCATCGTCAATAAGAATGTCAGAGGGATACAGTAATCCTGAAGTTAAGCATCGGAATCTATGACTAGTGTCACAGGAATGGTTCAAAACATAGTCAGTAAGAAGAGTCAGACTTCTTGTACTTAAGTCGGTATTGTGCCTTTTGTATTTAATTCCGATGCAATTCCTGTGTTTTATCGTCAATAAGAAGGTCCAAAGGATACAGTAAACCTGAAGTGAAGCGTCGGAATCTATAACTAGTGTCACAGGAATGGTTCAAAACATAGACAGTAGGAAGAGTCAGTCTTCTTGTACTTAAGTCGGCATTGTGCCTTTTGTATTTAATTCCGATGCAATTTCTGTGCTTTATCGTCAATAAGAAGGTCTGAGGGATACACAAAACCTGGAGTGAAGCATCGGAGTCTATAACTAGTGTCACAGGAATGGTTCAAAACATAGACAGTAAGAAGAGTCAGTCTTCTTGTACCTAATTCGGCATTGTGCCTTTTGTATTTAATTCCGATGCGATTTCTTTGTTTCATCGTCAATAAGAAGGTCCAAGGGATACAGTAAACCTGAAGTGAAGCATCGGAATCTATAACTGGTGTCACGGGAATGGTTCAAAACATAGACAGTAGCAAGAGTCAGTCTTCTTGTACTTAAGTCGGCATTGTGCCTGTTGTATTTAATTCCGTTGCAATTTCTGTGTTTTATCGTCAATAGGAAGGGCCAAGGGATACAGTAAACCTGAAGTGAAGCATCGGAATCTATAACTGGTGTCACAGGAATGGTACAAAACATAGACAGTAGCAAGAGTCAGTCTTCTTGTACTTAAGTCGGCATTGTGCCTGTTGTATTTAATTCCGATGCAATTTCTGTGTTTCATCGTCAATAAGAAGGTCCAAGGGACACAGTAAACCTGGAGTGAAGCATCGGAATCTATAACTAGTGTCACAGGAATGGTTCAAAACATAGACAGTAGGAAGAGTCAGTCTTCTTGTACTTAAGTCGGCATTGTGCCTTTTGTATTTAATTCCGATGCAATTTCTGTGCTTTATCGTCAATAAGAAGGTCTAAGGGATACACAAAACCTGGAGTGAAGCATCGGAGTCTATAAGTAGTGTCACAGGAATGGTTCAAAACATAGACAGTAAGAAGAGTCAGTCTTCTTGTACCTAATTCGGCATTGTGCCTTTTGTACTTAATTCCGATGCGAATTCTGTGTTTCATCGTCAATAAGAAGGTTTGAAGGATACAGTAAACCTGAAGTGAAGCATCGGAATCTATAGCTAGTGTCACAAGAATGGTTCAAAACATAGTCAGTACGAAGAGTCAGTCTTCTTGTACTTAAGTCGGCATTGTGCCTTTTGTATTTAATTCCGATGCAATTTCTGTGTTTCATCGTCAATATGAATGTCCAAGGGCTACAGTAAACCTAGAGTGAAGCAACAGAGCCTACAACTAGAGTCACAGGAATGGTTCAAGACATAGACAGTAAGAAGAGTCAGTCTTCTTGTACTTAAGTCGGCATTGTGCCTTTTGTATTTAATTCCGATGCAATTTCTGTGTTTCATCGTCAATAAGAAGGTCAGAGGGATACAGTAAACCTGAAGTGAAGCATCGGAATCTATAACTAGTGTCACAGTAATGGTTCAAATCATAGACAGTAGGAAGAGTCAGTCTTCTTGTACTTACGTCGGCATTGTGAATTTTGCATTTAATTCCGATGCATTTTTTGCGTTACATCGTAATAAGAAGGTCCAAGGCATACAGTAAACCTGAAGTAAAGCATTGGAATCTATAACTAGTGTCACAGGAATGGTTCAATTCATAGACAGTAGCAAGAGTCAGTCTTCTTGTACGTAAGTCGGATTGTGCCTATTCTATTTAATTCCGATGCTATTTCTGTACTTCATCATCAATAAGAAGGTCCAAGGGACACAGTAATCCTGGAGTGAAGCAGCGGAATCTATAACTAGTGCCACAGGAATGGTTCAAAACATAGGCAGTAGGAAGAGTCAATCTTCTTGTACTTAAGTCGGTATTGTGCCTTTTGTATTTAATTCCGATGCAATTTCTGTGTTTCATCGTCAACAAGAAGGTCAAAGGGATACAGTAAACCTCGAGTGAAGCACTGGAATCTATAACTAGAGTCACAGGAATGGTTCAAAACATAGACAGTAAGAAGAGTCAGTCTTCTTGTACTTAAGTCGGCATTGTGCCTTTTGTATTTAATTCCGAAGCAATTTCTGTGTTTCATCGTCAATAAGAATGTCAGAGGGATACAGTAATCCTGAAGTTAAGCATCGGAATCTATGACTTGTGTCACAGGAATGGTTCAATACATAGTCAGTAAGAAGAGTCAGACTTCTTGTACTTAAGTCGGTATTGTGCCTTTTGTATTTAATTCCGATGCAATTCCTGTGTTTTATCGTCAATAAGAAGGTCCAAAGGAGACAGTAAACCTGAAGTGAAGCGTCGGAATCTATGACTTGCGTCACAGGAATGGTGCAAAGCATAGAGAGTAGGAAGAGTCAGTCTTCTTGTACTTAAGTCGGCATTGTGCTTTTTGTATTGATTTCCGATGCAATTTCTGTGTCTCATCGTCAATAAGAAGGTCAAAGGGATGCAGTAAACCTGAAGTGAAGCATCGGAATCTATAACTAGAGTCACAGGAATGGTTCAAATCATAGACAGTAAGAAGAGTCAGTCCTCTTGTACTTAAGTCGGCATTGTGCCTTTTGTATTTAATTCCGATGCAATTTCTGTGTTTCATCGTCAATAAGAAGGTCCAAGGGATACATTATACCTGGAGTGAAGCATCGGAATCTATAACTAGTGTCACAGGAATGGTTCAAATCTTAGACAGTAGGAAGAGTTAGTCTTCTTGTACTTACGTCGGCATTGTGAATTTTGTATTTGATTCCGATGCAATTTCTGTGTTTCATCGTCAATAAGAAGGGCAGAGGGATACATTAAACCTGAAGTGAAGCATCGGAATCTATAACTAGAGTCACAGGAATGGTTCAAAATATAGACAGTAAGAAGAGTCAGTCTTCTTGTACTTAAGTCGGCATTGTGCCTTTTGTAATTACTTCCGAAGCAATTTCTGTGTTTCATCATCAATAAGAAGGTTTAAGGGATACAGTAAACCTGAAGTGAAGCATCGGAATCTATAGCTAGTGTCACAAGAATGGTTCAAAACATAGTCAGTAAGAAGAGTCAGTCTTCTTGTACATAAGTCGGCATTGTGCCTTTTGTATTATATTGCGATGCAATTTCTGTGTTTCTTCGTCAATAAGTAGGTCCAAGGGATACAGTAATCCTGAAGTTAAGCATCGGAATCTATGACTAGTGTCACAGGAATGGTTCAAAACATAGTCAGTAAGAAGAGTCAGTTTTCTTGTACTTAAGTCGGTATTGTGCCTTTTGTATTTAATTCATATGGAATTTCTGCGTTTCATCGTAATAAGAAGGTCCAAGGGATACAGTAAACCTGAAGTAAAGCATTGGAATCTATAACTAGTGTCAAAGGAAAGGTTCAAAACATAGACAGTAGCAAGAGTCAGTCTTCTTGTACTTAAGTCGGATTGTGCCTATTCTATTTAATTCCGATGCTATTTCTGTGCTTCATCGTCAATAAGAAGGTCCAAGGGACACAGTAAACCTGGAGTGAAGCAGCGGAATCTATAACTAGTGTCACAGGAATGGTGCAAAACATAGACAGTAGGAAGAGTCAATCTTCTTGTACTTATGTCGGTATTGTGCCTTTTGTATTTAATTCCGATGCAATTTCTGTGTTTCATCGGCAATAAGAAGTTCCAAGGGATACAGTAAACCTCGAGTGAAGCACTGGAATCTATAACTAGTGTCACAGGGACGGTTCAAAACATAGACAGTAAGATGAGTTAGTATTCGTGTACTTAAGTCGGCATTGTGCCTTTTCTATTTAATTCCGATGCAATTTCTGTGTTTCATCGTCAATAAGAAGGTCCAAGGGATACAGTAAACCTGGAGTGAAGCATCGGAATCTATAACTAGTGCCACAGGAATGGTTCAAAACATAGACAGTAAGATGAGTCAGTATTCGTGTACTTAAGTCGGCATTGTGCCTTTTCTATTTAATTCCGATGCAATTTCTGTGTTTCATCGTCAATAAGAAGGTCCAAGGGATACAGTAAACCTGGAGTGAAGCATCGGAATCTATAACTAGTGGCACAGGAATGGTTCAAAACATAGTCAGTAAGAAGAGTCAGTTTTCTTGTACTTAAGTCGGTATTGTGCCTTTTGTATTTAATTCATATGCAATTTCTGCGTTTCATCGTAATAAGAAGGTCCAAGAGATACAGTAAACCTGAAGTAGAGCATCGGAATCTATAACTAGTGCCACAGGAATGGTTCAAAACATAGACAGTAAGATGAGTCAGTATTCGTGTACTTAAGTCGGCATTGTGCCTTTTCTATTTAATTCCGATGCAATTTCTGTGTTTCATCGTCAATAAGAAGGTCCAAGGGATACAGTAAACCTGGAGTGAAGCATCGGAATCTATAACTAGTGGCACAGGAATGGTTCAAGACATAGTCAGTAAGAAGAGTCAGTTTTCTTGTACTTAAGTCGGTATTGTGCCTTTTGTATTTAATTCATATGCAATTTCTGCGTTTCATCGTAATAAGAAGGTCCAAGGGATACAGTAAACCTGAAGTAAAGCATTGGAATCTATAACTAGTGTCAAAGGAAAGGTTCAAAACATAGACAGTAGCAAGAGTCAGTCTTCTTGTACTTAAGTCGGATTGTGCCTATTCTATTTAATTCCGATGCTATTTCTGTGCTTCATCGTCAATAAGAAGGTCCAAGGGACACAGTAAACCTGGAGTGAAGCAGCGGAATCTATAACTAGTGTCACAGGAATGGTTCAAAACATAGACAGTAGGAAGAGTCAATCCTCTTGTACTTAAGTCGGTATTGTGCCTTTTGTATTTAATTCCGATGCAATTTCTGTGTTTCATCGTCAATAAGAAGGTCCAAGGGATACAGTAAACCTCGAGTGAAGCACTGGAATCTATAACTAGTGTCACAGGGACGGTTCAAAACATAGACAGTAAGATGAGTCAGTATTCGTGTACTTAAGTCGGCATTGTGCCTTTTCTATTTAATTACGATGCAATTTCTGTGTTTCATCGTCAATAAGAAGGTCAGAGGGATACAGTAAACCTGAAGTGAAGCATCAGAATCTATAACTAGTGTCACAGGAATATTTCAAAGCATAGTCAGTAAGAAGAGTCAGTCTTCTTGTACTTAAGTCAGCATTGTGTCTTTTGTATTTAATTCCGATGCAATTTCTGTGTTTCATCGTCAATAAGAAGGTCAGAGGGATACAGTAAACCTGAAGTGAATCATCGGAATCTATAACTAGTGTCACAGTAATGGTTCAAATCATAGACAGTAGGAAGAGTCAGTCTTCTTGTACTTACGTCTGCATTGTGAATTTTGCATGTAATTCCGATGCAATTTCTGTGTTTCATCGTCAATAAGACGGTGAGAGGGATACATTAAACCTGAAGTGAAGCATCGGAATCTATAGCTAGTGTCACAGGTATGGTTCAAAACATTGTCAGTAAGAAGAGTCAGTCTTCTTGTACATAAGTCAGCATTGTGCCTTTTGTATTTAATTCCGATGCAAT
Organism: Schistocerca americana; assembly: GCF_021461395.2. Lineage (NCBI taxonomy): Eukaryota > Metazoa > Arthropoda > Insecta > Orthoptera > Acrididae > Schistocerca > Schistocerca americana. Next base: position 17,325,129 of record NC_060130.1, on the reverse strand, counting down.
TTCTGTGTTTCATCGTCAATCAGAAGGTCCAAAGGATACAGTAAACCTGGAGCGAAGCATCGGAGACTACAACTAGTGTCACAGGAATGGTTCAAGACTTAGACAGTAAGAAGCATCAGTGTTCTAGTACTTAATTCGGCATTGCGCTTTTTGTATTTAATTCCGATGCAATTTCTGTGTTTCATCGTCAATAAGAAGGTCAGAGGGATACAGTAAACCTGAAGTGAAGCATCGTAAACTATAACTAGTGTCACAGGTATGGTTCAAAACATAGTCAGCAAGAAGAGTCAGTCATCTTGTACTTAAGTCGGCATTGTGACTTCTGTATCTAATTCCGATGCAATTTCTGTGTTTCATCGTCAATAAGAAGTTCCAATTGATACATTAAACCTGGAGTGAAGCATCGGAATCTATAACTAGTGTGACAGGAATGGCTCAAAACATAGACTGTCAGAAGAGTCAGTCTCCTTGTACTTAAGTCGGCATTGTGCCTTTTGTAATTAATTCCGATGCAATTTCTGTGTTTCATCGTCAATAAGAAGGTCCAAGGGATACAGTAAACCTGGAGTGAAGCATCGGAATCAGTAACTAGTGTCACAGGAATGGTTCAAATCATAGACAGTAGGAAGACTCAGTCTTCTTGTACTTACGTCGGCATTGAGAATTTTGTATTTAATTCCGATGCAATTTCTGCGTTTCATCGTAATAAGAAGGTCCAAGTGATACAGTAAACCTGAAGTAAAGAATTGCAATCTATAACTAGTGTCAAAGGAAAGGTTCAAAACATAGACAGTAGCAAGAGTCAGTCTTCTTGTACTTAAGTCGGATTGAGCCTATTCTATTTAATTCCGATGCTATTTCTGTGCTTCATCATCAATAAGAAGGTCCAAGGGACACAGTAAACCTGGAGTGAAGCAGCGGAATCTATAACTAGTGTCACAGGAATGGTTCAAAACATTGACAGTAGGAAGAGTCAATCTTCTTGTACATAAGTCGGTATTGTGCCTTTTGTATTTAATTCCGATGTAATTTCTGTGTTTCATCGTCAACAAGAAGGTCCAAGGGATACAGTAAACCTCGAGTGAAGCACTGGAATCTATGACTAGGGTCACAGGGACGGTTCAAAACATAGACAGTAAGATGAGTCAGTATTCTTGTACTTAAGTCGGCATTGTGCCTTTTCTATTTAATTCCGATGCAATTTCAGTGTTTCATCGTCAATAAGAAGGTCCAAGGGATACAGTAAACCTGAAGTGAGGCATCGGAATCTACAACTAGTGTCACAGGAATGGTTCAAATCATAGTCAGTAAGAGGAGTCGGTCTTCTTGTACTGAAGACATCACTGATCATTTTCTATTTAATTCTGATCCAATTTCTGTGTTTCATCGTCGATAAGAAGGTCCAAGGGATACAGTAGACCTGAACTGAAGCATCGGAATCTATAACTAGAGTCACAGGAATGGTTCAAAACATAGACAGTAAGAAGAGTCAGTCTTCTTGTACTTAAGTCGGCATTGTGCCTTTTGTATTTAATTCCGAAGCAATTTCTGTGTTTCATCGTCAATAAGAATGTCAGAGGGATACAGTAATCCTGAAGTTAAGCATCGGAATCTATGACTAGTGTCACAGGAATGGTTCAAAACATAGTCAGTAAGAAGAGTCAGACTTCTTGTACTTAAGTCGGTATTGTGCCTTTCGTATTTAATTCCGATGCAATTCCTGTGTTTTATCGTCAATAAGAAGGTCCAAAGGATACAGTAAACCTGAAGTGAAGCGTCGGAATCTATGACTTGCGTCACAGGAATGGTGCAAAACATAGAGAGTAGGAAGAGTCAGTCTTCTTGTGCTTAAGTCGGCATTGTGCTTTTCATATTTAATTCCGATGCATATTCTGTGTCTCATCGTCAATAAGAAGGTCAAAGGGATGCAGTAAACCTGAAGTGAAGCATGGGAATCTATAACTAGAGTCACAGGAATGGTTCAAATCATTAAGAAGAGTCAGTCCTCTTGTACTTAAGTCGGCATTGTGCCTTTTGTAATTAATTCCGAAGCAATTTCTGTGTTTCATCGTCAATAAGAAGGTCCAAGGGATACATTAAACCTGGAGTGGAGCATCGGAATCTATAACTAGTGTCACAGGAATGGTTCAAACCTTAGACAGTAGGAAGAGTCAGTCTTCTTGTACTTACGTCGGCATTGTGAATTTTGTATTTAATTCCGATGCAATTTCTGTGTTTCATCGTCAATAAGAAGGGCAGAGGGATACATTAAACCTGAAGTGAAGCATCGGAATCTATAACTAGAGTCACAGGAATGGTTCAAAATATAGACAGTAAGAAGAGTCAGTCATCTTGTACTTAAGTCGGCATTGTGCCTTTTGTATTTACTTCCGAAGCAATTTCTGTGTTTCATCATCAATAAGAAGGTTTAAGGGATACAGTAAACCTGAAGTGAAGCATCGGAATCTATAGCTAGTGTCACAAGAATGGTTCAAAACATAGTCAGTAAGAAGAGTCAGTCTTCTTGTACATAAGTCGGCTTTGTGCCTTTTGTATTTAATTGCGATGCAATTTCTGTGTTTCATCGTCAAAAAGTAGGTCCAAGGGATACAGTAATCCTGAAGTTAAGCATCGGAATCGATGACTAGTGTCACAGGAATGGTTCAAAACATAGACAGTAAGAAGAGTCAGTCTTCTTGTACTTAAGTCGGCATTGTGCCTTTTGTATTTAATTCCGATGCAATTTCTGTGTTTCATCGTCAATAAGAAGGTCCAAGGGTTACATTAAACCTAGAGTGAAGCATCGGAATCTATAACTAGTGTCACAGGAATGGTTCAAATCATAGACAGTAGGAAGAGTCAGTCTTCTGGTACTTACGTCGGCATTGTGAATTTTGTATTTAATTCCGATGCAATTTCTGTGTTTCATCGTCAATAAGAAGGTCAGAGGGATACATTAAACCTGAAGTGAAGCATCGGAATCTATAACTAGTGTCACAGGGACGGTTCAAAACATAGACAGTAAGATGAGTCAGTATTCTTGTACTTAAGTCGGCATTGTGCCTTTTGCATTTAGTTCCGATGCAATTTCTGTGTTTCATCGTCAATAAGTAGGTCCAAGGGACACAGTAATCCTGAAGTTAAGCATCGGAATCTGTGACTAGTGTCACAGGAATGGTTCAAAACATAGTCAGTAAGAAGAGTCAGTTTTCTTGTACTTAAGTCGGTATTGTGCCTTTTGTATTTAATTCCAATGCAATTTCTGTGTTTCATCGTCAATAAGAAGGTCCAAGGGATACAGTAAACCTGAAGTGAAGCATCGGAATCTATAACTAGTGTCAAAGGGAAGGTTCAAAACATAGACAGTAGCAAGAGTCAGTCTTCTTGTACTTAAGTCGGCCGTGTGCCTATCGTGTTTAATTCGGATGCTATTTCTGTGCTTCATCGTCCATAAGAAGGTCCAAGGGACACAGTAAACCTGGAGTGAAGCATCGGAATCTATAACTAGTGTCACAGGGACGGTTCAAAACTTAGACGGTAAGATGAGTCAGTATTCTTGTACTTAAGTCGGCATTGTGCCTTTTGCATTTAATTCCGATGCAATTTCTGTGTTTCATCGTCAATAAGAAGGTCCAAGGGATACAGTATACCTGAACTGAAGCATCGGAATCTATAAGTAGTGTCACAGGAATGGTTCAAATCATAGACTGTCAGAAGAGTCAGTCTTCTTGTACTTAAGTCGGCATTGTGCCTTTTCTATTTAATTCCGATGCAATTTCTGTGTTTCATCGTCAATAAGAATGTCAGAGGGATGCATTAATCCTGAAGTTAAGCATCGGAATCTATAACTAGAGTCACAGGAATGGTTCAAAACATAGACAGTAAGAAGAGTCAGTCTTCTTGAACTTAAGTCGGAATTGAGAATTTTGTGTTTAATTCCGATGCAATTTCTGTGTTTAATCGTCAATAGGAAGGTCCAAGGGATACAGTAAACCTATAGTGAAGCATCGCAATCTATAACTTATGTCACAGGAATGGTTCAAATCATAGACTGTCAGAAGAGTCAGTCTTCTTGTACTTAAGTCGGCATTGTGCCTTTTCTATTTAATTCCGATGCAATTTCTGTGTTTCATCGTCAATAAGAATGTCAGAGGGATACAGTAATCCTGAAGTTAAGCATCGGAATCTATGACTAGTGTCACAGGAATGGTTCAAAACATAGTCAGTTAGAAGAGTCAGTCTTCTTCTACCTAATTCGGCATTGTGCCTTTCGTATTTAATTCCGATGAAATTTCTGTGTTTCATCGTCAATAAGAAGGTCCAAGGGTTACAGTAAACCTGGAGTGAAGCATCGAAATCTATAGCTAGTGACACAGGAATGGTTCAAAACACAGACAGTAAGAAGCGTCAGACTTCTCTTGCTTAAGTCGGCATTGTGCCTATTGTATTTAATTCCGATGCAATTTCTGTGTTTCATCGTCAATAAGAAGGTCCAAGGGATACAGTAAACCTATAGTGAAGCATCGCAATCTATAACTTATGTCACAGGAATGGTTCAAATCATAGTCAGTAAGAAGAGTCAGTCTTCTTGTACTTAAGTCATCATTGTGCATATTCTATTACATTCTGATGCAATTTCTGTGTTTCATCGTCAATAAGAAGGTCCAAGGGATACAGTAAACCTATAGTGAACCATCGGAGTCTATAACTAGTGTCACAGGAATGGTTCAAAACATAGACAGTAAGAAGAGTCAGTCTTCTTGTACTTAATTCGGCATTGTGCCTTTTGTATTTAAGTCGGATGCAATTTCTGTGTTTCATCGGAAATAAGATGGTCAGAGGGATACAGTAAACCTGATGTGAAGCACAGAATCTATAACTAGTGGCACAGGAATGGTTCAAAACATAGTCAGTAGGAAGAGTCAGTCTTGTTGTACTTAGGTCGGTATTGTGCATTTTTTTTTAAATTCCGATGCAATTTCTGTGTTTCATCGTCAATAAGAAGGTCCAAGGGATACAGTAAACCTGGAGTGAAGCATCGGAGTCTATAACTAGTGTCACAGGGACGGTTCAGAGCATAGACAGTAAGATGAGACAGTATTCTTGTGCTTTAGTCGGCATTGTGCTTTTTGTATTTAATTCCGATGCAATATCTGTGCTTCATCGTCACTAGGAAGGTCAGTGGGATACAGTAATCCTGAAGTTAAGCATCAGAATCTATAACAAGTGTCACAGGAATGGTTCAAAACATGGTCAGTAAGAAGAGTCAGTCTTCTTGTAGTTAAGTCGGCATTGTGCCTTTTCTATTTAAATCCGATGCAATTTCTGTGTTTCGTCGTCAATAAGAAGGTCAGAGGGATACAGTAAACCTGAAGTGAAGCATCGGAATCTATAACTAGTGTCTCACGAATGGTTCAAATCATAGACAGTTGGAAGAGTAACTCTTCTTGTACTTAAGTCGGCATTGTGCCTTTTGTATTTAATTCCGATGCACTTTCTGTGTTTCATCGTCAATAAGAAGGTCCAAGCGATACAGTAAAACTGAAATGAACCATCGGAATCTATAACTAGTGTCACAGGAATGATTCAAACATTGACAGTAGGAAAAGTCAGTCTACATGTACTTAAGTCGGCATTGTGGCTTTTGTATTTCATTCCGATGCAATTTCTGTGTTTCATCGTCAATAAGAAGGTCAGAGGGATACAGTAAAACGGAGGTGAAGCATCGGAATCTATAACTAGTGTCACAGGAATGGTTCAAATCATAGTCAGTAAGAAGACTCAGTCTTCTGGTACTTAAGTCGGCATTGTGCCTCTTGTATTTAATTCCGATGCAATTTGTGTGTTTCATCGTCAATAAGAAGGTCAGAGGGATACAGTAAACCTGAAGTGAAGCATCGGAATCTATAACTAGTGTCCCAGGAGTGGTTCAAAACATAGAGAGTTGGAAGACTCAGTCTTTTTGTACTTAAGTCGGCATTGTACCTCTTGTATTTAATTCCGATGCAATTTATGTGTTTCATCGTCAATAAGAAGGTCAGAGGGATACAATAAAACTGAAGTGAACATTGGAATCTATAACTAGTGTCACAGGAAAGGTTTAAAACATAGTCAGTAAGAAGACTCAGCCTTCTTGTACTTAAGTCGGCATTGTGCCTCTTGTATTTAAATCCGATGCAATTTGTGTGTTTCATCGTCAATAAGAAGGTCCGAGGGATACAGTAAACCTGAAGTGAAGCATCGGAATCAATAACTAGTGTCACAGGAATGGTTCAAAACATAGAGAGTTGGACGACCCAGTCTTCCTGTACTTAAGTCGGCATTGTGCCTCTTGTATTTAATTCCGATGCAATTTGTGTGTTTCATCGTCAATAAGAAGGTCAGAGGGATACTGTAAACCTCAAGTGAAGCATCGGAATAAAAAACTAGTGTAACAGGAATGGTTAAAATCATAGACAGTAGGAAGAGTCAGTCTTCTTGTACTTAAGTCGGTTTTGTGCCTTTTCTATGTAATTCCGATGCAATTTCTGTGTTACATCGTCAAAAAGAAGGTCAGAGGAATACAGTAAACCTGGAGTGAAGCACCGGAATCTATAACTAGTGTCCACAGGAATGGTTCAAAACATAGACTGTCAGAAGAGTCAGTCTTCTTGTACTTAAGTCGGCATTGTGCATTTTGTATTTAATTCAGATGCAATTTCTGTGTTTCATCGTCAATAAGAAGGTCCAAGGGATGCAGTAAACCTGGAGTGAAGCATCGGAATCTATCACTAGTGTCACCGTAATGGTTCAAAAGATAGAGAGTAAGAAGAGTCAGTCTTCTTGTACTTAAGTCTGCATTGTGCCTTTTGTATTTATTTCCGATGCAATTTCTGTGTTTCATCGTCAATAGGAGGGTCCGAGGGATACAGTAAACCTGAAGTGAAGCATCGGAGTTTATAACTAGTGTCACAGGAATGGTTCAAATCATAGTCAATAAGAAGAGTCAGTCTTCTTGTACTTAAGTCGGCATTGTGACTTTTGTATTTAATTCCGATACAATTTCTGTGTTTCATCGTCAATAAGAAGGTCCAACGGATACAGTAAACCTGGAGTGAAGCATCGGAATCAATAACTAGTGTCACAGGGATGGTTCAAAACATAGACAGTAAGAAGAGTCAGTCTTCTTGTACTTTAGTCGGCATTATGCCTTTTTTATTTAATTCCGATGCAATTTCTGTGTTTCGTCGTCAATAACAAGGTCAGAGGGATACAGTAATCCTGAAGTGAAGCATCGGAATCTGTGACTAGTGTCACAGGAATGGTGCAAAACATAGTCAGTAAGAAGAGTCAGTCTTCTTGTACTTAAGTCGGTATTGTGCCTTTTGTATTTAATTCCGATGCAATTTCTGTGTTTCATCGTCAATAAGAAGGTCCAAGGGATACAGTAAACCTGGAGTGAAGCACCGGAATCTATAACTAGTGTCACAGGAATGGTTCAAAACATAGACAGTCAAAAGAGTTAGTCTTCTTGTACTTTAGTCGGCATTGTGCCTTTTGTATTTAATTCCGAGGCAATTTCTGTGTTTCATCGTCAATAAGAATGTCAGAGGGATACAGTAATCCTGAAGTTGTGCATCGGAATCTATGACTAGTGTCACAGAAATGGTTCAAAACATAGTCAGTAAGAAGAGTCAGTCTTCTTGTACTTAATTCGGCATTGTGCCTTTTGTATTTAATTCTGATGCAATTTCTGTGTTTCATCGTAAATAAGAAGGTCAGAGGGATACAGTAAACCTAAAGAGAAGCATCGGAATCTACAACTAGCGTCACAGGAATGGTTCAGAACATAGTCAGTAAGAAGAGTCATTCTTCTTGTACTTAAGTCGGCATTGTGTCTTTCGTATTTAATTCCGATGCAATTTCTGTGTTTCATGGTCAATAAGAAGGTCCAAGGGATACAGTAAACCTGGAGTGAAGCATCGGAATCTATAACTAGTGCCACAGGGACGGTTCAAAGCATAGACAGTAAGATGTCAGTATTCTTGTACTTTAGTCGGCATTGTGCTTTTTGGATTTAATTCCGATGAAATTTCTGTGTTTCATCGTCACTAAGAAGTTCAGTGGGATACAGTAATCCAGAAGTTAAGCGTCAGAATCTATAACTAGTGTCACAGGAATGGTTCAAAAAATAGTCAGTAAGAAGAGTCAGTCTTCTTGTAGTTAAGTCGGCATTGTGCCTTTTCCATTTTATTCCGATGCAATTTCTGTCTTTCATCGTCAATAAGAAGGTCAGAGGGATACAGTAACCCTGAAGTGAAGCATCGGAATCTATAACTAGTATCACAGGAATGGTTCAAAGTATAGAGAGTTGGAAGGCTCAGTCTTCTTGTACTTAAGTCGGCATTGTGCCTCTTGTATTTAATTCCGATGCAATTTCTGTGTTTCATCGTCAATAAGTAGGCCAGAGGGATACAGTAATCCTCAAGTGAAGCATCGGAATAAAAAACTAGAATCACAGGAATGGTTCAAATCATAGACAGTAGGAAGAGTCAGTCTTCTTGTACTTAAGTCGGTATTGTGCCTTTTCTATTTAATTCCGATGCAATTTCTGTGTTTCATCGTCAATAAGAAGGTCAGAGGGATACAGTAAACTTGGAGTGAAGCACCGGAATCTATAACTAGTGTCACAGGAATGGTTGAAAATATAGACTGTCAGAAGAGTCAGTCTTCTTGTACTTTAGTCGGCATTGTGCCTTTTGTATTTAATTCTGATGCAATTTCTGTGTTTCATCGTCAATAAGAAGGTCCAAGGGATACAGTAAACCTGGAGTGAAGCATCGGAATCTATAACTAGTGTCACAGGAATGGTTCAAAACATAGTCAATAAGAAGAGTCAGTCTTCTTGTACATAGGTCGGCATTCTAACTTTTGTATTTAATTCCGATACAATATCTGTGTTTTATCGTCAATAAGAAGGTCCACGGGATACAGTAAACCTGGAGTGAAGCATCGGAATATATAACTAGTGTCACAGGGATGGTTCAAACAAAGACAGTAAGAAGAGTAAGTCTCCTTGTACCTAAGTCGGCATCGTGCCTTTTGTATTTAATTCCGATGCAATTTCTGTGTTTCATCGTCAATACGTAGGTAAGTGGGATATAGTAATCCTGAAGTTAAGCATCGGAACCTATAACTAGTGTCACAGGGATGGTTCAAAACATAGACAGTAAGAAGAGTCAGTCTTCTTGTACTTTAGTCGGCATTGTGCCTTTTGTATTTAATTCCGATGCATTTTCTGTGTTTCATTGTCAATAACAAGGTCAGAGGGATACAGTAATCCTGAAGTGAAGCATCGGAATCTATTACTAGTGTCACAGGAATGGTGAAAACATAGTCAGTAAGAAGAGTCAGTCTTCTTGTACTTAAGTCGGTATTGTGCCTTTTGAATTTAATTTCGATGAAATTTCTGTGTTTGATCGTCAATAAGAAGGTCCAAGGGATACAGTAAACCTGGAGTGAAGCATCGGAATCTATAACTAGTGTCACAGGAATGGTTCAAAACATAGACAGTAAGAAGAGTCAGTCTTCTTGTACTTAATTCGGCATTGTGCCTTTTGTATTTAATTCTGATGCAATTTCTGAGTTTCATCGTCAATAAGAAGGTCAAAGGGATACAAGAAACCTGAATTGAAGCATCGGAATCTATAACTAGTGTCACAGTAATGGTTCAAAACATATTCAGTAAGAAGAGTCAGTCTTCTTCTACTTAAGTCATCATTGTAGATTTTCTATTTAATTCTGATGCAATTTCTGTGTTTCATCGTCAATAAGAAGGTCTAAGGGACACAGTAAACCTGGAGTGAAGCATCAGAATCCATAACTAGTGTCACAGGAATGGTTCAAAACACAGACAGTAAGAAGAGTCAGACTTCTTTTACTTAAGTCGGCATTGTGCCTCTTGTATTTAAATCCGATGCAATTTCTGTGTTTCATCGTCAATAAGAAGGTCCAAGGGATACAGTAAACCTGGAGTGAAGCATCGGAATCTATAACTAGTGTCACAGGAATGGTCCAAAACATAGTCAGTAAGAAGAAACAGTCTTCATGTACTTAAGTCGGTATTGTCCCTTTTGTATTTAATTCCGATGCAATTTCTGTGTTTCATCGTCAGCAAGAGGGTCCAAAGGATACAGTAAACCAGGAGTGAAGCATCGGAATCTATAACTATTGTCACAAGAATGGTTCAAACATAGACAGTAAGAAGAGTCCGTCTTCTTGTACTTAAGTCGTCATTGTGCTTTTGTATTTAATTCCGATGCAATTTCTGTGTTTCATCGTCAATAAGAAGGTCCAAGGGATACAGTATACCTGAATAGAAGCATCGGAATCTATAGCTAGTCTCACAGGAATGGTTCAACCATAGACAGTAAGAACAGTCAGTATTCTTGTACATAAGTCGGCATTGTGTCTTTTCAATTTAATTCCGATGCATATTCTGTGTTTCATCGTCAATAAGAAGGACCAAGGGATACAGTAAACCTGAAGTGAAGCATCGGAATCTATAACTAGTGTCACAGGAGTGGATCAAAACATAGTCAGTAGGAAGAGTCAGTTTTCTTGTACTTAAGTCATCATTGTGCATATTCTATTTAATTCTGATGCAATTTCTGTGTTTCATCGTCAATAGGAAGGTCCAAGGGATACAATAAACCTGGAGTGAATCATCGGAATCTATACCCAGTGTCACAGGAATGGTTCAAAACACAGACAGTAAGGAGAGTCAGACTTCTTTTACTTAAGTCGGCATTGTGCCTATTGTATTTAATTCCGATGCAATTTTTGTGTTTCATCGTCAATAAGAAGGTCCAAGGGATACAGTAAACCTGGAGTGAAGCATCAGAGTCTATAACTAGTGTCACAGGAATGGTTCAAAACATAGACGGTAAGAAGAGTCAGTCTTCTTGTACTTAATTCGGCATTGTGCCTTTTGTATTTAAGTCAGATGCAATTTCTGTGTTTCATCGGAAATAAGAAGGTCAGTGGGATACAGTAAACCTGATGTGAAGCACGGAATCTATAACTAGTGGCACAGGAATGGTTCAAAACGTAGTCAGTAAGATGTGTCAGTATTCTTGTACTTTAGTCGGCATTGTGCTTTTTGTATTTAATTCCGATGAAATTTCTGTGTTTCATCGTCACTAAGAAGGTCAGTGGGATACAGTAATCCTGAAGTTAAGCATCAGAATCTATAACTAGTGTCACAGGAATGGTTCAAAACATAGTCAGTAAGAAGAGTCAGTCTTCTTGTAGTTAAGTCGGCATTGTGCCTTTTCTATTTAATTCCGATGCAATTACTGTGTTTCATCGTCAATAAGAAGGTCAGAGGGATACAATAAACCTGAAGTGAAGCATCGGAATCTATAACTAGTGACACACGAATGGTTCAAATCATAGACAGTTGGAAGAGTCACTCTTCTTGTACTTAAGTCGGCATTGTGCCTTTTGTATTTAATTCCGATGCAATTTCTGTGTTTCATCGTCAATAAGAAGGTCCAAGGGATACAGTAAACCTGAAATGAACCATCGGAATCTATAACTAGTGTCACAGGAATGGTTCAAACATAGACAGTAGGAAAAGTCAGTCTACATGTACTTAAGTCGGCATTGTGCCTTTTTTATTCAATTCCGATGCAATTTCTGAGTTTCATCGTCAATAAGAAGGTCAGAGGGATATAGTAAAACTGAAGTGAAGCATCGGAATCTATAACTAGTGTCACAGGAATGGTTCAAAGCATAGTCAGTAAGAAGACTCAGTCTTCCTGTACTTATGTCGTCTTTGTGCCTCTTGTATTTAATTCCGATGCAATTTGTGTCTTTCATCGTCAATAAGAAGGTCAGAGGGATACAGTAAACCTGAAGTGAAGCATCGGAATCTATAACTAGTATCACAGGAATGGTTCAAAATATAGAGAGTTGGAAGGCTCAGTCTTCTTGTACTTAAGTCGGCATTGTGCCTCTTGCATTTAATTCCGATGCAATTTGAGTGTTTCATCGTCAATACGTAGGTCAGAGGGATACAGTAAACCTCAAGTGAAGCATCGGAATAAAAAACTAGGGTCACAGGAATGGTTCAAATCATAGACAGTAGGAAGAGTCAGTCTTCTTGTACTTAAGTCGGTATTGTGCCTTTTCTATTTAATTCCGATGCAATGTCTGTGTTTCATCGTCAATAAGAAGGTCAGATGGATACAGTACACTTGGAGTGAAGCACCGGAATCTATAACTAGTGTCACAGGAATGTTTCAAAATATAGACTGTCAGAAGAGTCAGTCTTCTTGTACTTCAGTCGGCATTGTGCCTTTTGTATTTAATTCTGATGCAATTTCTGTTTTTCATCGTCAATAAGAAGGTCCAAGGGATACAGTAAACCTGGAGTGAAGCAGCGGAGTCTATAACTAGTGTCACAGGAATGGTTCAAAGATAGACAGTAAGAGGAGTCAGTCTTCTTGTACTTAAGTCTGCATTGTGCCTTTTGTATTTAATTCCGATGCAATTTCTGTGTTCATCGTCAATAAGAGGTTCCGAGGGATACAGTAAACGTGAAGTGAAGCATCGGAATTTATAACTAGTGTCACAGGAATGGTTCAAAACATAGTCAATAAGAAGAGTCAGTCTTCTTGTACGTCAGTCGGCATTGTGACTTTTGTATTTAATTCCGATACAATATCTGTGTTTTATCGTCAATAAGAAGGTCCACGGGATACAGTAAACCTGGAGTGAAGCATCGGAATCTATAACTAGTGTCACAGGGATGGTTCAAAACATAGATAGTAAGAAGAGTCAGTCTTCTTGTACTTTAGTCGGCATTGTGCCTTTTGTATTTAATTCCGATGCAATTTCTGTGTTTCATCGTCAATAAGTAGGTAAGTGGGATACAGTAATCCTGAAGTTAAGAATCGGAATCTATAACTAGTGTCACAGGGATGGTTCAAAACATAGTCAGTTAGAAGGGTCAGTCTTCTCGTACTTAAGTCGGCATTGTGCCTATTGTATTTGATTTCGATGCAATTTCTGTGTTTCATCGTCAATAAGAAGGTCCAAGGGATCCTGTAAACCTGGAGTGAAGCTTCGGAATCTAGAACTAGTGTCACAGGGATGGTTCAAAACATAGATATTAAGAAGAGTCAGTCTTCTTGTACTTTAGTCGGCATTGTGCCTTTTGTATTTAATTCCGATGCAATTTCTGTGTTTCATCGTCAATAACAAGGTAAGAGGGATACAGTAATCCTGAAGTGAAGCATCGGAATCTATGACTAGTGTCACAGGAATGGTGCAAAACATAGTCAGTAAGAAGAGTCAGTCTTCTTGTACTTAGGTCGGTATTGTGCCTTTTGAATTTAATTCCGTTGCAATTTCTGTGTTTCATCGTCGATAAGAAGGTCCAAGGGATACAGTAAACCTGGAGTGAAGCATCGGAATCTATAACTAGTGTCACAGGAATGGTTCAAAACATAGCCATTAAGAAGAGTCAGTCTTCTTGTACTTAATTTGGCATTGTGCCTTTTGTATTTAATTCTGATGCAATTTCTGTGTTTCATCGTCAACAAGAAGGTCTAAGGGATACAGTAAACCTGGAGTGAAGCATCGGAATCCATAACTAGTGTCACAGGAGTGGTTCAGAACACAGACAGTAAGAAGGGTCAGACTTCTTTACTTGAGTCGGCATTGTGCATTTTGTATTTAATTACGATGCAATATCTGTGTTTCATCGTCAATAAGAAGGTCCAAGGGATACAGTAAACCTGGAGTGACGCATCGGAATCTATAACTAGTGTCACAGGATTGGTGCAAATCATAGTCAGTAAGAAGAGTCAGTCTTCTTGTAGTTAAGTCGGCATTGTGCCTTTTCTATTTAATTCCGATGCAATTTCTGTGTTTCATCGTCAATAAGAAGGTCAGAGGGAGACAGTAAAAATCAAGTGAAGCATCGGAATTTATAACTAGTGTCACACGAACGGTTCAAAACATAGACAGTTGGAAGAGTCAATCTTCTTGTACTTAAGTCGGCATTGAGCCTATTGTATTTCATTCCGATGCAATTTCTGTGATTCATCGTCCATAAGTAGGTCCGAGGGATACAGTAAACCTCACGTTAAGCATCGGAATAAAAAAATTGTGTCACAGGAATGGTTCAAAACATAGAGAGTAGGAAGAGTCAGTCTTCTTGTACATAAGTCGGCATTGTGCAATTTCTATTTCATTCCGATGCGATTTCTGTGTCTCATCGTCAATAGGAATATCCAAGGGAACCAGTAAACCTGAAGTGAAGCATCGGAATCTGTAACTAGTGTTACAGGAATTGTTCAAAACATAGTCAGTCTGAAGTGTCAGTCTTCTTGTACTTAAGTTCGCATTGTGCCTTTTCTATTTAATTACGACGCAATTTCTGTGTTTCATCGTTAGCAACAAGGTCTAAAGGATACAGTAAACCAGGAGTGAAGCATCGGAATCTATAACTATTGTCACAGGAATGGTTCAAAACATTGACAGTAAGAAGAGTCCGTCCTCTTTTACTTAAGTCGTCATTGTGCTTTTGTATTTAATTCCGATGCAATTTCTGTGTTTCATCGTCAATAAGAAGGTCCAAGGGATACAGTAAACCTGAATAGAAGCATCGGAATCTATAGCTAGTGTCACAGGAATGGTTCAACCATAAACAGTAAGAAGAGTCAGTATTCTTGTACTTAAGTCGGCATTGTGCCTTTTCAATTTAATTCCGAAGCATACTCTGTGTTTCATCGTCAATAAGAAGGACCAAGGGATACAGTAAACCTGGAGTGAGGCATCGGAATCTATAACTAGTGTCACAGGATTGGTTCAGACATAGTCAGTGAGAAGAGACAGTCTTCTTGTACTTAAGTCGGTATTGTGTCTTTTGTATTTAATTCCGATGCAATTTCTGTGTTTCATCGTCAATAAGATGGTCCAAGGGATTCAGTAAACCAGGAGTGAAGCATCGGCGTCTATAACTAGTGTCACAGGAATGGATCAAAACATAGACAGTAAGAAGAGTCAGTCTTCTTGTACTTAATTCGGCATTGTACCTTTTGTATTTAATTCTGATGCAATTTCTGTGTTTCATCGTCAATAAGAAGGTCTAAGGGATACAGTAAACCTGGAGTGAAGCATCGGAATCCATAACTAGTGTCACAGGAATGGTTCAAAACACAGACAGTAAGAAGAGTCAGACTTCTTTTACTTAAGTCGGCATTGTGCCTATTGTACTTGATACCGATGCAATTTCTGTGTTTCATCGTCAATAAGAAGGTCCAAGGGATACAATAAACCTGGAGTGAAGCATCGGAATCTATAACTAGTGTCACAGGAATGGTTCAAAACATAGTCAGTAAGAAGAAACAGTCTTCATGTACTTAAGTCGGAATTGTGCCTTTTGTATTTAATTCCGATGCAATTTCTGTGTTTCATCGTAACAAGAAGGTCAAAGGGATACAGTAAAACTGGAGTGAAGCATCGGAATCTATAACTAGTGTCACAGGGACGGTTCAAAACATAGACAGTAAGATGAGTCAGTATTCTTGTACTTTAGTCGGCATTTGGCTTTTTGTATTTAATTCCGATGCAATGTCTGTGTTTCATCGTCACTAAGAAGGTCAGTGGGGTACAGTAATCCTGAAGTTAAGCATCGGAATCTATAACTAGTGTCACAGGATTGGTGCAAATCATAGTCAGTAATAAGAGTCAGTCTTCTTGTAGTTAAGTCGGCATTGTGCTTTTTCTATTTAATTCCGATGCATTTTCTGTGTTTCATCGTCAATAAGAAGGTCAGAGGGAGACAGTAAACCTGAAGTGAAGCATCGGAATCTATAACTAGTGTCACAGGAAGGGTTCAAAACATAGTCAGTAAGAAGAGTCAGTCTTCTTGTACTTAAGTCGGCATTGTGCCTATTGTATTTCATTCCGATGCAATTTCTGTGTTTCATCATCCATAAGTAGGTCCGAGGGATACAGTAAACCTCAAGTTAAGCATCGGAATAAAAAACTAGTGTCACAGGAATGGTTCAAAACATAGAGAGCAGGAAGAGTCAGTCTTCTTGTACATAAGTCGGCATTGTGCATTTTCTATATCATTCCGATGTGATTTCTGTGTCTCATCGTCAATAGGAAGTTCCAAGGGATACAGTAAACCTGAAGTGAAGCATCGGAATCTGTAACTAGTGTCACAGGAATTGTTCAAAACATAGTCAGTCTGAAGAGTCAGTCTTCTTGTACTTAAGTCGGCATTCTGCCTTTTCTATTTAATTACGACGCAATTTCTGTGTTTCATCGTCAGCAAGAAAGGTCTAAAGGATACAGTAAACCAGGAGTGAAGCATCGGAATCTATAACTATTGTCACAGGAATGGTTCAAAACATAGACAGTAAGAAAAGTCCGTCCTCTTGTACTTAAGTCGTCATTGTGCTTTTGTGTTTAATTCCGATGCAATTTCTGTGTTTCATCGTCAATAAGAAGGTCCAAGGAATACAGTAAACCTGAATAGAAGCATCGGAATCTATAGCTAGTGTCACAGGAATGGTTCAACCATAGACAGTTAGAAGAGTCAGTATTCTTGTACTTAAATCGGCATTGTGCCTTTTCAATTTAATTCCGATGCATACTCTGTGTTTCATCGTCAATAAGAATTACCAAGGGATACAGTAAACCTAAAGTGAAGCATCGGAATCTATAACTAGTGTCACAGGAATGGTTCAAAACATAGTCAGTAAGAAGAGTCAGTCTTCTTGTACTTAAGTCATCATTGTGCATATTATATTTAATTCTTATGCAATTTCTGTTTTTCATCGTCAATAAGAAGGTCCAAGGAATACAGTAAACCTGGAGTGAAGAAGCGGAATCTATAGCTAGTGTCACAGGAATGGTTCAATACACAGACAGTAAGAAGAGTCAGACTTCTATTACTTAAGTCGGCATTGTGCCTATTCTATTTAATTCCGATGCAATTTCTGTGTTTCATCGTCAATAAGAAGGTCCAAGGGATACAGTAAACCTGGAGTGAAGCATCGGAGACTATAACTAGTGCCACAGGAATGGTTCAAAACATAGACAGTAAGAAGAGTAAGTCTTCTTGTACTTATTTCGGCATTGTGCCTTTTGTATTTATTTCGGATGCAATTTCTGTGTTTCATCGGAAATAAGAAGGTCAGAGGGATACAGTAAACCAGATGTGAAGCACGGAATCTATAACTAGTGGCACAGGATTGGTTCAAATCACAGTCAGTCAGAAGAGTCAGTCTTCTTGTTCTTAGGTCGATATTGTGCCTTTTATATTTAATTCCGATGCATTTTCTGTTTTACATCGTCAATAAGAAGGTCAGAGGGATACAGTAAACCTGAAGTGAAGCATCGGAATCTATAACTAGTGTCACACGAATGGTTCAAATCATAGACAGTTGGAAGAGTCACTCTTCTTGTACTTAAGTCGGCATTGTGCCTTTTGTATTTAATTCCGATGCAATATTTGTGTTTCATCGTCAATAAGAAGGTCAAAAGGGATACAGTAAACCTGAAGTGAAGCATCGGAATCTATAACTAGTGTCAAAGGAATGGTTCAAAACATAGAGAGTTCGAAGACTCAGTCTTCTTGTACTTAAGTCGGCATTGTGCCTTTTGAATTTCATTCCGATGCTAATTCTGTGTTTCATCGTCCACAAGAAGGTCCGAGGGATACAGTAAACCTCAAGTGAAGCATCGGAAAAAAAAACTAGTGTCACAGGAGTGGTTCAAAACATAGACTGTCAGAAGAGTCAGTCTTCTTGTACTTTAGTCGGCATTGTGCCTTTTGTATTTAATTCTGATGCAATTTCTGTGTTTCATCGTCAATAAGAAGGGCCAAGGGATACAGTAAACCTGGAGTGAAGCATCGGAATCTGTAACTAGTGTCACAGGAATGGGTCAAAAGATAAACAGTTAGAAGAGTCAGTCTACTTGTACTTAAGTCGGCATTGTGCCTCTTGTATTTAATTCCGATGCAATATTTGTGTTTCATCGTCAATAAGAAGGTCAAAAGGGATACAGTAAACCTGAAGTGATGCATCGGAATCTATAACTAGCGTCACAGGAATGGTTCAAAACATAGAGAGTTGGAAGACTCAGTCTTCTTGTACTTAAGTCGCATTGTGTCTTTTGAATTTCATTCCGATGCAATTTCTGTGTGTCATCGTTCATACGAAGGTCCGAGGGATACAGTAAACCTCAAGTGAAGCATAGGAATAAAAAACTAGTGTCACAGGAATGGTTCAAATGATAGACAGTAGGAAGAGTCAGTCTTCTTGTACTTAAGTCGGTATTGTGCATTTGCTTTTTAATTCCAATGCAATTTCTGTGTCATCGTCAATAAGAAGGTCAGAGGGATACAGTAAACCTGGAGTGAAGCACCGGAATCTATAACTAGTGTCACAGGAATGGTTCAAAACATAGACTGTCAGAAGAGTCAGTCTTCTTGTACTTCAGTCGACATTGTGCCTTTTGTATATAATTCTGATGCAATTTCTGTGTTTCATCGTCAATAAGAAGGTCCAAGTTACACAGTAAACCTGGAGTGAAGCATCGGAGTCTATAACTAGTGTCACACGAATGGTTCAAAACATAGACAGTAAGAAAAGTCCGTCCTCTTGTACTTAAGTCGTCATTGTGCTTTTGTATTTAATTCCGATGCAATTTCTGTGTTTCATCGTCAATAAGAAGGTCCAAGGAATACAGTAAACCTGAATAGAAGCATCGGAATCTATAGCTAGTGTCACAGGAATGGTTCAACCATAGACAGTTAGAAGAGTCAGTATTCTTGTACTTAAATCGACATTGTGCCTTTTCAATTTAATTCCGATGCATACTCTGTGTTTCATCGTCAATAAGAATTACCAAGGGATACAGTAAACCTGAAGTGAAGCATCGGAATCTATAACTAGTGTCACAGGAATGGTTCAAAACATAGTCAGTAAGAAGAGTCAGTCTTCTTGTACTTAAGTCATCATTGTGCATATTATATTTAATTCTTATGCAATTTCTGTTTTTCATCGTCAATAAGAAGGTCCAAGGAATACAGTAAACCTGGAGTGAAGAAGCGGAATCTATAGCTAGTGTCACAGGAATGGTTCAATACACAGACAGTAAGAAGAGTCAGACTTCTATTACTTAAGTCGGCATTGTGCCTATTCTATTTAATTCCGATGCAATTTCTGTGTTTCATCGTCAATAAGAAGGTCCAAGGGATACAGTTATCCTGGAGTGAAGCATCGGGGACTATAACTAGTGCCACAGGAATGGTTCAAAACATAGACAGTAAGAAGAGTAAGTCTTCTTGTACTTATTTCGGCATTGTGCCTTTTGTATTTATTTCGGATGCAATTTCTGTGTTTCATCGGAAATAAGAAGGTCAGAGGGATACAGTAAACCAGATGTGAAGCACGGAATCTATAACTAGTGGCACAGGATTGGTTCAAATCATAGTCAGTCAGAAGAGTCAGTCTTCTTGTTCTTAGGTCGGTATTGTGCCTTTTATATTTAATTCCGATGCATTTTCTGTTTTACATCGTCAATAAGAAGGTCAGAGGGATACAGTAAACCTGAAGTGAAGCATCGGAATCTATAACTAGTGTCACACGAATGGTTCAAATCATAGACAGTTGAAGAGTCACTCTTCTTGTACTTAAGTCGGCATTGTGCCTTTTGTATTTAATTCCGATGCAATATTTGTGTTTTATCGTCAATAAGAAGGTCAAAAGGGATACAGTAAACCTGAAGTGAAGCATCGGAATCTATAACTAGTGTCAAAGGAATGGTTCAAAACATAGAGAGTTCGAAGACTCAGTCTTCTTGTACTTAAGTCGGCATTGTGCCTTTTGAATTTCATTCCGATGCTAATTCTGTGTTTCATCGTCCATAAGAAGGTCCGAGGGATACAGTAAACCTCAAGTGAAGCATCGGAAAAAAAAAACTAGTGTCACAGGAGTGGTTCAAAACATAGACTGTCAGAAGAGTCAGTCTTCTTGTACTTTAGTCGGCATTGTGCCTTTTGTATTTAATTCTGATGCAATTTCTGTGTTTCATCGTCAATAAGAAGGGCCAAGGGATACAGTAAACCTGGAGTGAAGCATCGGAATCTGTAACTAGTGTCACAGGAATGGTTCAAAAGATAAACAGTTAGAAGAGTCAGTCTACTTGTACTTAAGTCGGCATTGTGCCTCTTGTATTTAATTCCGATGCAATATTTGTGTTTCATCGTCAATAATAAGGTCAAAAGGGATACAGTAAACCTGAAGTGATGCATCGGAATCTATAACTAGCGTCACAGGAGTGGTTCAAAACATAGAGAGTTGGAAGACTCAGTCTTCTTGTACTTAAGTCGCATTGTGTCTTTTGAATTTCATTCCGATGCAATTTCTGTGTGTCATCGTTCATACGAAGGTCCGAGGGATACAGTAAACCTCAAGTGAAGCATAGGAATAAAAAACTAGTGTCACAGGAATGGTTCAAATGATAGACAGTAGGAAGAGTCAGTCTTCTTGTACTTAAGTCGGTATTGTGCATTTGCTTTTTAATTCCGATGCAATTTCTGTGTCATCGTCAATAAGAAGGTCAGAGGGATACAGTAAACCTCGAGTGAAGCACCGGAATCTATAACTAGTGTCACAGGAATGGTTCAAAACATAGACTGTCAGAAGAGTCAGTCTTCTTGCACTTCAGTCGGCATTGTGCCTTTTGTATATAATTCTGATGCAATTTCTGTGTTTCATCGTCAATAAGAAGGTCCAAGGGACACAGTAAACCTGGAGTGAAGCATCGGAGTCTATAACTAGTGTCACACGAATGGTTCAAAAGATAGACAGTAAGAAGAGACAGTCTTCTTGTACTTAAGTCTGCATTGTGCCGTTTGTATTTAATTCCGATGCAATTTCTGTGATTCATCGTCAATAAGAGGGTCCGAGCGATACAGTAAACCTGAAGTGAAGCATCGGAATTTATAACTAGTGTCACAGGAATGGTTCAAAACATAGTCAATAAGAAGAGTCAGTCTTCTTGTACTTAAGTCGGCATTGTGACTTTTGTATTTAATTCCCATACAATTTCTGTGTTTCATCGTCAATAAGAAGGTCCAAGGGATACAGTAAACGTGGAGTGAAGCATCGGAATCTATAACTAGTGTCACAGGGATGGTTCAAAGCATAGACAGTAAGAAGAGTCAGTCTTCTTGTACCTAAGTTGGCATCGTGCCTATTGTATTTAATTCCGATGCAATTTCTGTGTTTCATCATCAATAAGAAGGTAAGTGGGATACAGTAATCCTGAAGTTAAGCATCGGTATCTATGACTAGTGTCACAGGAATGGTTCAAACGTAGTCAGTAAGAAGAGTCAGTCTTCTTGTACTTAGGTCGGCATTGTGCTTATTGTATTTAATTCTGATGCAATTTCTGTGTTTCATCGTCAATAAGAAGGTCCAAGGGATACAGTAAACCTGGAGTGAAGCATCAGAATCTATACCTAGTGTCACAGAAATGGTTCAAAACATAGTCAATAAGAAGAGTCAGTCTTCTTGTACTTAAGTCGGCATTGTGCCTATTGTATTTGATTCCGATGCAATTTCTGTGTTTCATCGTCAATAAGAAGGTCCAAGGGATACAGTAAACCTGGAGTGAAGCATCGGAATCTATAACTAGTGTCACAGGGATTGTTCAAAACATAGACAGTAAGAAGAGTCAGTCTTCTTGTACTTTAGTCGGCATTGTGCCTTTTGTAATTAATTCCGATGTGATTTCTGTATTTCATCGTCAATAACAAGGTCAGAGGGATACAGTAATCCTGAAGTGAAGCATCGAAATCTATGACTAGTGTCACAGGAATGGTGCAAAACATAGTCAGTAAGAAGAGTCAGTCTCCTTGTACTTAAGTCGGTATTGTGGCTTTTGTATTTAATTCCGATGCAATTTCTGTGTTTCATCGTCAATAAGAAGGTCCAAGGGATACAGTAAACCTGGAGTGAAGCATCGGAATCTATAACTAGTGTCACAGGAATGGTTCAAAACATAGACAGTAAGAAGAGTCACACTTCTTTTACTTACGTCGGCATTGTGCACTTGTATTCAATTCCGATGCAATTTCTGTGTTTCATCGTCCATAAGCAGGTCCAAGGGATACAGTAAACCAGGAGTAAAGCATCGGAGTCTATAACTAGTGTCACAGGAATGGTTCAAGACATAGACAGTAAGAAGAGTCAGTCTTCTTGTACTTAAGTCGGCATTGTGCCTATTGTATCTCATTCCGATGCAATTTCTGTGTTTTATCGTCCATAAGACGGTCCGAGGGATACAGAAAACCCGAATAGAAGCATCGGTATCTATAGCTAGTGTCCCAGGAATGGTTCAAAACACAGACAGTAAGAAGAGTCAGACTTCTTTTACTTAAGTCAGCATTGAGCCTATTGTATTTAATTCCGATGCAATTTCTGTGTTTCATCGTCAATAAGAATGTCCAAGGGATACAGTAAACCTGGAGTAAAGCATCGGAGCCTATAACTAGTGTCACAGGAATGGTTCAAAACATAGACAGTAAGATGAGTCAGTCTTCTTGTACTTAATTCGGCATTGTGCCTTTTGTATTTAATTCGGATGCAATTTCTGTGTTTCATCGACAATAAGATGTCCAAGGGATACAGTAAACCTGGAGGGAAGCATCGGATTCTGTAACTAATGTCACAGGGACGGTTCAAAACATAGACAGTAAGATTAGTCAGTATGCTTGTACTTTAGTCGGCATTGTGCTTTTTGTATTCAATTCCGATGCAATTTCTGTGTTTCATCGTCACTAAGAAGGTCAGTGGGATACAGTAATCCTGAAGGTAAGCATGAGAATCTATAACTAGTGTCACAGGAATGGATCAAAACATAGTCACTAAGAAGAGTCAGTCTACTTGTAGTTAAGTCGGCATTGTGCCTTTTCTATTTAATTCCGATGCAATTTCTGTGTTTCATCGTCAATAAGAAGGCCAGAGGGATACAGTAAACCTGAAGTGAAGCATCGGAATCTATAACTAGTGTCACACGAATTGTTCAAATCATAGACAGTTGGAAGAGTCACTCTTCTTGTACTTAAGTCGGCATTGTGCCTTTTGTATTTAATTCCGATGCAATGTCTGTGCTTCATCGTCAATAAGAAGGTCCAAGGTATACAGTAAACCTGAAATGAACCATCGGAATCTATAACTAGTGTCACAGGAATGGTTCAAAGCATAGACAGTAGGAAAAGTCAGTCTACATGTACTTAAGTCGGCATTGTGCCTTTTGTATTTAATTCCGATGCAATTTCTGTGTTTCATCGTCAATAAGAAGATCCGAGGGATACAGTTACCCTGAAGTGTAGCATCGGAATCTATAACTAGTGTCACAGGAATGGTTCAAAACATAGTCAGTAAGAAGACTCAGTCTTCTTGTACTTAAGTCGGCATTGTGCCTCTTGTATTTAATTCCGATGCAATATTTGTGTTTCATCGTCAATAAGAAGGTCAAAAGGGATACAGTAAACCTGAAGTGAAGCATCGGAATCTATAACTAGTGTCAAAGGAATGGTTCAAAACATAGAGAGTTGGAAGACTCAGTCTTCTTGTACTTAAGTCGGCATTGTGCCTTTTGAATTTCATTTCGATGCTAATTCTGTGTTTCATCGTCCATAAGAAGGTCCGAGGGATACAGTAAACCTCAAGTGAAGCATCGGAGAAAAAAACTAGTGTCACAGGAGTGGTTCAAAACATAGACTGTCAGAAGAGTCAGTCTTCTTGTACTTTAGTCGGCATTGTGCCTTTAGTATTTAATTCTGATGCAATTTCTGTGTTTCATCGTCAATAAGAAGTGCCAAGGGATACAGTAAACCTGGAGTGAAGCATCGGAATCTGTAACTAGTGTCACAGGAATGGTTCAAAAGATAAACAGTTAGAAGAGTCAGTCTACTTGTACTTAAGTCGGCATTGTGCCTCTTGTATTTAATTCCGATGCAATATTTGTGTTTCATCGTCAATAAGAAGGTCAAAAGGGATACAGTAAACCTGAAGTGATGCATCGGAATCTATAACTAGCGTCACAGGAATGGTTCAAAACATAGAGAGTTGGAAGACTCAGTCTTCTTGTACTTAAGTCGCATTGTGTCTTTTGAATTTCATTCCGATGCAATTTCTGTGTGTCATCGTTCATAAGAAGGTCCGAGGGATACAGTAAACCTCAAGTGAAGCATAGGAATAAAAAACTAGTGTCACAGGAATGGTTCAAATCATAGACAGTAGGAAGAGTCAGTCTTCTTGTACTTAAGTCGGTATTGTGCATTTGCTTTTTAATTCCGATGCAATTTCTGTGTCATCGTCAAAGAGGATGTCAGAGGGATACAGTAAACCTGGAGTGAAGCACCGGAATCTATAACTAGTGTCACAGAAATGGTTCAAAACATAGACTGTCAGAAGAGTCAGTCTTCTTGTACTTTAGTCGGCATTGTGCCTTTTGTATATAATTCTGATGCAATTTCTGTGTTTCATCGTCAATAAGAAGGTCCAAGGGATACAGTAAACCTGGAGTGAAGCATCGGAGTCTATAACTAGTGTCACACGAATGGTTCAAAAGATAGACAGTAAGAAGGGACAGTCTTCTTGTACTTAAGTCTGCATTGTGCCTTTTGTATTTAATTCCGATGCAATTTCTGTGATTCATCGTCAATAAGAGGGTCCGAGCGATACAGTAAACCTGAAGTGAAGCATCAGAATTTATAACTAGTGTCACAGGAATGGTTCAAAACATAGTCAATAAGAAGAGTCAGTCTTCTTGTACTTAAGTCGGCATTGTGACTTTTGTATTTAATTCCCATACAATTTCTGTGTTTCATCATCAATAAGAAGGTCCAAGGGATACAGTAAACGTGGAGTGAAGCATCGGAATCTATAACTAGTGTCACACGAATGGTTCAAAAGATAGACAGTAAGAAGAGACAGTCTTCTTGTACTTAAGTCGGCATTGTGCCTATTGTATTTAATTCTGATGCGATTTCTGTGTTTCATCGTCAATAAGAAGGTCCAAGGGATACAGTAAACCTGGAGTGAAGCATCAGAATCTATAACTAGTGTCACATGAATGGTTCAAACATAGACAGTAAGAAGAGTCAGTTATCTTGTACTTAAGTCGGCATTGTGCCATTTGTATTTAATTGCGATGCAATTTCTGTGTTTTATCGTCCATAAGCAGGTCCAAGGGATACAGTAAACCAGGAGTGAAGCATCGGAGTCTATAACTAGTGTCACAGGAATGGTTCAAAACATAGACAGTAAGAAGAGTCAGTCTTCTTGTACTTAAGTCGGCATTGTGCCTATTGTATCTCATTCCGATGCAATTTCTGTGTTTCATCGTCTATAAGAAGGTCCGAGGGATACAGTAAACCCGAATAGAAGCATCGGAATCTATAGCTAGTGTCCCAGGAATGGTTCAAAACACAGACAGTAAGAAGAGTCAGACTTCTTTTACTTAAGTCAGCATTGAGCCTATTGTATTTAATTCCGATGCAATTTCTGTGTTTCATCGTCAATAAGAATGTCCAAGGGATACAGTAAACCTGGAGTAAAGCATCGGAGTCTATAACTAGTGTCACAGGAATGGTTCAAAACATAGACAGTAAGATGAGTCAGTCTTCTTGTACTTAATTCGGCATTGTGCCTTTTGTATTTAATTCGGATGCAATTTCTGTGTTTCATCGTCAATAAGATGTCCAAGGGATACAGTAAACCTGGAGTGAAGCATCGGAATCTATAACTAGTGTCACAGGGACGGATCAAAGCATAGACAGTAAGATGAGTCAGTATTCTTGTACTTTATTCGGCATTGTGCTTTTTGTATTTAATTCCGATGCAATTTCTGTGTTTAATCGTCACTAAGAAGGTCAGTGGGATACAGGAATCCTGAAGTTAAGCATCAGAATCTATAACTAGTGTCACAGGAATGGTTCAAAACATAGTCAGTAAGAAGGGTCAGTCTTCTTGTAGTTAAGTCGGCGTTGTGCCTTTTCTATTTAATTCCGATGCAATTTCTGTGTTTCATCGTCAATAAGAAGGTCAGAGGGATACAGTAAACCTGAAGTTAAGCATCGGAATCTATAACTAGTGTCACACGAATGGTTCAAATCATAGACAGTAGGAAAAGTCAGTCTACATGTACTTAAGTCGGCATTGTGCCTTTTGTATTTAATTTCGATGCAATTTCTGTGTTTCATCGTCAATAAGAAGGTCAGAGGGACACAGTAACCCTAAAGTGAAGCATCGGAATGTATAACTAGTGTCACAGTAATGGTTCAAAACATAGTCAGTAAGAAGACTCAGTCTTCTTGTACTTAAGTCGGCATTGTGCCTCTTGTATTTAATTCCGATGCAATTTGTGTGTTTCATCGTCAATAAGAAGGTGAGAGGGATACAGTAAACCTGAAGTGAAGCATCGGAATCTATAACTAGTGTCACAGGAATGGTTCAAAACATAGACAGTAAGATGCGTCAGTCTTCTTGTACTTAAGTCGGCATTGTGCCTTTTGAATTTCATTCCGATGCAATTTCTGTGTTTCATTGTCCATAGGAAGGTCCGAGGGATACAGTAAACCTCAAGTGAAGCATCGGAATAAAAAACTAGTGTCACAAGAATGGTTCAAAACATAGACTGTCAGAAGAGTCAGTCTTATTGTACTTTAGTCGGCAATGTGCCTTTTGTCTTCAATTCTGATGTAATTTCTGTGTTTCATCGTCAATAAGAAGGTCCAGGGATTTCAGTAAACCTGGAGTGAAGCATCGGAATCCATAACTAGTGTCACAGGAATGGTTCAAATGATAGACAGTAAGATGAGTCAGTCTTCTTGTACTTAAGTCGGCATTGTGAATTTTTTATTTAATTCCGATACAATCTCTGTGTTTCATCGACAATAAGAAGGTCCAAGGGATACAGTAAACCTGGAGTGAAGCATCGGAATCCATAACTAGTGTCACAGGGATGGTTCAAAACATAGACAGTAAGAAGAGTCAGTCTTCTTGTACTTTAGTCGGCATTGTGCCATTTGTATTTAATTCCGATGCAATTTCTGTGTTTCATCGTCAATAAAAGGTCAGAGTGATACAGTATTCCTGAAGTGAAGCAGCGGAATCTATGACTAGTGTCACAGGAATTGTGCAAAACATAGTCAGTAAGAAGAGTCAGTCTTCTTGTACTTAAGTCGGTATTGTGCCTTTTGTATTTAACTCCGATGGAATATCTGTGTTTGATCGTCAATAAGAGGGTCCAAGGGATACAGTTAACCTGGAGTGAAGCACCGGAGTCTATAACTAGTGTCACAGGAATGGTTCAAAAGCA
This sequence comes from Schistocerca americana, assembly GCF_021461395.2. Classification (NCBI taxonomy): domain Eukaryota; kingdom Metazoa; phylum Arthropoda; class Insecta; order Orthoptera; family Acrididae; genus Schistocerca; species Schistocerca americana. The sequence goes on along the minus strand of NC_060130.1, from coordinate 17,297,721 downwards.
TAGACAGTAAGAAGAGTCAGTCTTCTTGTACTCAATTCGGCATTGTGCTTTTTGTATTTAATTCTGATGCAATTTCTGTGTTTCATCGTCAATAAGAAGGGCTAAGGGATACAGTAAACCTGGAGTGAAGCATCGGAATCGATAAGTAGTGTCACAGGAATGGTTCAAAACACAGACAATAAGAAGAGTCAGACTTCTTTTACTTAAGTCGGCATAGTGTGTTTTGTATTTAGTTCCGATGCAATTTCTGTGTTTCATCGTCAATAAGTAGGTCCAAGGGTTACAGTAAACCTGGAGTGAAGCATCGGCATCTATAACTAGAGTCACAGGAATGGTTCAAAACATAGTCAGTAAGAAGAGACAGTCTTCTTGTACTTAAGTCGGTATTATGTCTTTTGTATTTAAATTCGATGCAATTTCTGTGTTTCATCGTCCATAAGCAGGTCCAAGGGATACAGTAAACCAGGAGTGAAGCATCGGAGTCTATAACTGGTGTCACAGGAATGGTTCAAAACATACACAGTAAGAAGAGTCAGTCTTCTTGTACTTAATTCGGCATTGTGCCCTTTGTATTTAATTCTGATGCAATTTCTGTGTTTCATCGTCAATAAGAAGGTCTAAGGGATACAGTAAACCTGGAGTGAAGCATCGGAATCCATAACTAGCGTCACAGGAATGGTTCAAAACACAGACAGTGAAAAGGGTAAGACTTCTTTTATTTAAGTCGGCATTTTGCCTTTTGTATCTAATTCCAATGCAATTACTGGGTTTCATCGTCAATAAGAAGGTCCAAGGGATACAGTAAACCTGGAGTGAAGCATCGGAATCTATAACTAGTGTCACAGGAATGGTTCAAAGCATAGTCAGTAAGAAGAGACAGTATTCTTGTACTTAAGTCGGCATTGTGCCTTTTGTATTTAATTCCGATGCAATTTCTGTGTTTCATCGTCAATAATAAGGTCCAAGGGATACAGTAAACCAGGAGTGAAGCATCGGAGTCTATAACTAGGGTCACAGGAATGGTTCAAAGCATAGACAGTAAGAAGAGTCAGTCTTCTTGTACTTAATTGGGCATTGTGCCTTTTGTATTTAATTCTGATGCAATTTCTGTGTTTCATCGTCAATAAGAAGGTCAGAGGGATACAGGAAACCTGAATTGAAGCATCGGAATCTATAACTAGTGTCACAGGAATGGTTCAAAACATAGTCAGTAAGAAGAGTCAGTCTTCTTGTACTTAAGTCTTCATTGTAGATTTTCTATTTAATTCTGATGCAATTTCGGTGTTTAATCGTCAATAAGAAGGTCCATAGGATACAGTAAACCTGGTGTGAAGCATCGGAATCTATAACTAGTGTCACAGGAATGGTTCAAAACATAGTCAGTAAGATGAGTCAGTCTTCTTGTACTTAGGTCGGCATTGTGCCTATTGTATCTCATTCCGATGCAATTTCTGTGTTTCTTCGTCCATAAGAAGGTCCGAGGGATACAGTAAACCCGAATAGAAACATCGGAATCTATAGCTAGTGTCACAGGAATGGTTCAAAACACAGACAGTAAGAAGAGTCAGACTTCTTTTACTTAAGTCAGCATTGAGCCTATTGTATTTAATTCCGATGTAATTTCTGTGTTTCATCGTCAATAAGAATGTCCAAGGGATACAGTAAACCTGGAATAAAGCATCGGAATCTATAACTAGTGTCACAGTTACGGTTCAAAGCATGGACAGTAAGATGAGTCAGTACTCTTGTACTTTATTCGGCATTGTGCTTTTTGTATTTAATTCCGATGCAATTTCTGTGTTTAATCGTCACTAAGAAGGTCAGTGGGATACAGTAATCCTGAAGTTAAGCATCAGAATCTATAACTAGTGTCACAGGAATGGTTCAAAACATAGTCAGTAAGATGGGTCAGTCTTCTTGTAGTTAAGTCGGCATTGTGCCTTTTCTATTTAATTCCGATGCAATTTCTGTGTTTCATCGTCAATAAGAAGGTCAGAGTGATACAGTAAACCTGAAGTGAAGCATCGGAATCTATAACTAGTGTCACACGAATGGTTCAAATAATAGACAGTAGGAAAAGTCAGTCTACATGTACTTAAGTCGCGCATTGTGCCTTTTGTATTTAATTCCGTTGCAATTTCTGTGTTTCATCGTCAATAAGAAGGTCAGAGGGATACAGTAACCCTAAAGTGAAGCATCGGAATGTATAACTAGTGTCACAGTAATGGTTCAAAACATAGTCAGTAAGAAGACTCAGTCTTCTTGTACTTAAGTCGGCATTGTGCCTCTTGTATTTAATTCCGATGCAATTTGTGTGTTTCATCGCCAATAAGAAGGTCAGAGGGATACAGTAAACCTGAAGTGAAGCAACGGAATCTATAACTAGTGTCACAGGAATGGTTCAAAACATAGACAGTAAGATGAGTCAGTCTTGTTGTACTTAAGTCGGCATTGTGCCTTTTGAATTTCATTCCGATGCAATTTCTGTGTTTCATTGTCCATAAGAAGGTCCGAGAGATACAGTAAACCTCAAGTGAAGCATCGGAATAAAAAACTAGTGTCACAAGAATGGTACAAAACATAGACTGTCAGAAGAGTCAGTCTTATTGTACTTTAGTCGGCATTGTGCCTTTTGTATTCAATTCTGATGCAATTTCTGTGTTTCATCGTCAATAAGAAGGTCCAGGGGTTTCAGTAAACCTGGAGTGAAGCATCGGAATCTATAACTAGTGTCACAGGAATGGTTCAAATGATAGACAGTAAGATGAGTCAGTCTTCTTGAACTTAAGTCGGCATTGTCAATTTTTTATTTAATTCCGATACAATCTCTGTGTTTCATCGACAATAAGAAGGTCCAAGGGATACAGTAAACCTGGAATGAAGCATCGGAATCTGTAACTAGTGTCACACGGATGGTTCTAAACATAGACAGTAAGAAGAGTCTGTCTTCTTGTACCTAAGTCGAAATCGTGCCTTTTGCATTTAATTCCGATGCAATTTCTGTGTTTCATCGTCAATAAGAAGGTCAGTGGGATACAGTAATCCTGTAGTTAATCATCGGTATCTACGACTAGTGTCACAGGAATGGTTCAAAACATAGTCGGTAAGAAGAGTCAGTCTTATTGTACTTAAGACGGCATTGTGGCTATTGTATTTAATTCCTATGCAATTTCTGTGTTTCATCGTCAATAAGAAGGCCAAGGGATACAGTAAACCTGGAGTGAAGCATCGGAATCTATAACTAGTGTCACAGGGATGGTTCAAAACATAGACAGTAAGAAGAGTCAGTCTTCTTGTACTTAATTCGGCATTGTGCCTATTGTATTTAATTCCGATGCAATTTCTGTGTTTCATCGTCAATAAGAAGGGCCAAGGGATACAGTAAACCTGGAGTGAAGCATCGGAATCCATAGCTAGTGTCATAGGAATGGTTCAAAACACAGACAGTAAGCAGAGTCAGACTTCTTTTACTTACGTCGGCATTGTGCATTTTGTATATAATTAAGATGCATTTTCTGTGTTTCATCGTCCATAAAAAGGTCCAAAGGATACAGTAAAGCTAGAGTGAAGCATCGGAATCTATAACTAGTGTCACAGGGATGTTTCAAAACATAGTCAGTAACAAGAGACAGTCTTCTTGTACTTATGTCGGTATTGTGCCTTTTGTATTTAATTCCGATGCAATTTCTGTGTTTCATCGTCAATAAGAAGGTCCAGGGGATACAGTAAACCTGGAGTGAAGCATCGGAATCTATAACTAGTGTCACAGGGACGGTTCAAAACATAGACAGTAAGATGAGTCAGTATTCTTGTACTTTAGTCGGCATTGTGCTTTTTGTATTAATTTCCGATGCAATTTCTGTGTTTCATCGTCACTAAGAAGGTCAGTGGGATACAGTAATCCTAAGGTGAAGCATCGGAATCTATAACTAGTGTCACACGAACGGTTCAAAACATAGACAGTTGGAAGAGTCAGTTATCTTGTACTTAAGTCGGCATTGTGCCTTTTGTATTGAATTCCGATGCAATTTCTGTGTTTCATCGTAAATAAGAAGGTCAGAGGGATACAGTAAACCTGAAGTGAAGTATCGGAATCTATAACTAGTGTCACAGGAATTGTTCAAAACATAGTCAGTCCGAAGAGTCGGTCTTCTTGTACTTAAGTCGGCATTGTGCCTTTTCTATTTAATTACGATGCAATTTCTGTGTTTCATCATCAGGAAGAAGGTCCAAAGGATACAGTAAACCAGGAGTGAAGCATCGGAATCTATAACTAGTGTCACAGGAATGGTTCAAAACATAGACAGTAAGAAGAGTCCGTCTTCTTGTACTTACGTCGGCATTGTGCTTTTGTACTTAATTCCGATGCAATTTCTGTGTTTCATCCCGTCAATAAGAAGGTCCACGGTATACGGTAAACCTTTAGTGAAGCATCGGAATCTATAACTAGTGTCACAGGAATTGTTCAAAACATAGTCAGTCTGAAGAGTCAGTCTTCTTGTACTTAAGTCGGCATTGTGCCTTTTCAATTTAATTACGATGCAATTTCTGTGTTTCATCGTCTGCAAGAGGGTCCAAAGGATACAGTAAACCAGGAGTGAAGCATCGGAATCTATAACTAGTGTCACAGTAGTGGTTCACATCATAGACAGTAAGAAGAGTCCGTCTTCTTGTACTTACGTCGGCGTTGTGATTTTGTATTTAATTCCGATGCAATTTCTGTGTTTCATCGTCAATAAGAAGGTCCAAGGTATACAATAAACCTGGAGGGAAGCATCGGAATCTATAAGTAGTGCCACAGGAATCGTTCAAAACATGGACAGTGAGATGAGTCAATCTTCTTGTACTTAATTCGGCATTGTGCCTTTTGTATTTAATTCCGTCGCAATTTCTGTGTTTCATTGTCAATAAGAACTTCAGAGGGATACAGTAAATCTGAAGTGAAGCATCGGAATCTATAACTAGTGTCACAGGAATGGTTCAAAACCAAGACAGTAAGAAGAGTCAGTCTTCTTGTAGTTAAGTCGGCATTGTGCCTTTTGTATTTAATTCCGATGTAATTTCTGTGTTTTATTGTCAATAAGACGGTCCATGGGATACAGTAAACCTGAAGTAAAGCATCGGAAACTATAACTAGTGTCACAGGAATTGTTCAAAATATAGTCAGTCTGAAGAGTCAGTCTTCTTGTACTTAAGTCGGCAATGTGCCTTTTTTAATTAATTACGATGCAATTTCTGTGTTTCATCGTCAGTAAGAAGGTCCAAGGGATACTTTAAACCTGGGGTGAAGCATCGGAATCTAAAACTAGAGTCACAGGAATTGTTCAAAACATAGACAGTAAGAAGAGTCAGTCTACTTCTACTTAAGTCGGCATTGTGCCTTTTGTATTTAATTCCGATGCAATTTCTGTGTTTTATCGTCAATACGAAGGTCAGAGGGATACAGTAAACCTGAAGTGAAGCATCGGAATCTATAACTAGTGTCTCAGGAATGGTTCAAAACATAGTCAGTAAGAAGAGTCCGTCTTCTTGTACTTAAGTCGGCATTGTGCCTTTTGTATTTAATTCCGATGCAATTTCTGTGTTTCATCGTCAATAACAAGGTCAGGGGGATACAATAATCCTGTAGTGAAGCATCGGAATCTATGACTAGTGTCACAGGATTGGTGCAAATAATAGTCAGTAAGAAGAGTCAGTCTTCTTGTACTTAAGTCGGTATTGTGCCTTTTGTATTTAATTCCGATGCAATTTCTGTGTTTCATCGTCAATAAGAAGGTCCAAGGGATACAGTAAACCTGGAGTGAAGCATCGGAATCCATAACTAGTGTCACAGGAATGGTTCAAAACATAGACAGTAAGAAGAGTCTGACTTCTTTTACTTAAGTCGGCATTGTGCCTTTTGCATTTAATTCCGATGCAATTTCTGTGTTACATCGTCAATAAGAAGGTCCGAGGGATACAGTAAACCTGGAGTGAAGCATCGGAATCTATAACTAGTGTCACAGGAATTGTTCAAAACATAGTCAGTAAGAAGACAGAGTCTTCTTGTACTTAAGTCGGTATTGTGTCTTTTGTATTTAATTCCGATGCAATTTCTGTGTTTCATAGTCAATAAGATGGTCCAAGGGATACAGTAAACCAGGAGTAAAGCATCGGAGTCTATAACTAGTGTCACAGGAATGGTTCAAAACATAGACAGTAATAAGAGTCAGTCTTCTTGTACTTAATTCGGCATTGTGCCTTTTGTATTTAATTCTGATGCAGTTTCTGCGTTTCATCGTTAATAAGAAGGTCAGAGGGATACAGTAATCCTGAAGTGAAGCATCGGAATTTATAACTAGTGTCACAGGAATGGTTCAAAGCGTAGTCAATAAGAAGAGTCAGTCTTCTTGTACTTAAGTCGGCATTGTGCCTTTTGAATTTAATTCCGATACAATTTCTGTGTTTCATCGTCAATAAGAACGTCAGAGGGATACAGTAAATCTGAAGTGAAGCATCGGAATCTATAACTAGTGTCACAGGAATTGTTCAAAACGTAGACAGTAAGAAGAGCCAGTCTTCTTGTACTTAAGTCGGCATTGTGCCTTTTGTATTTAATTCCGATGCAATTTCTGTGTTTCATCGTCAATATGAACGTCTAAGGGATACAGTAAACCTGGAGTGAAGCATCGGAACCTATAACTAGTGTCACAGGAATGTTTCAAAACATAGACAGTAAGATGAGTCAGTCTTCTTGTACTTAAGTCGGCATTATGCCTTTTGTATTTCATTCCGATGCAATTTCTGTGTTACATCGCCAATAAGAAGGTCCAAGGGATACAGTAGACCTGAAGTGATGCATCAGAATCTATAACTAGTGTCACAGGAATGGTTCAAATCATAGTCAGTAAGAAGAGACAGTCTTCTTGTACTTAAGTCGGCATTGTGCCTTTTGTATTTAATTCCGATGCAATTTCTGTGTTTCATCGTCACTAAGAAGGTCAGTGGGATACAGCAATCCTGAAGTTAAGCTTCAGAAACTATAACTAGTGTCACAGGAATGGTTCAAAACATAGTCAGTAAGAAGAGTCAGTCTTCTTGTAGTTAAGTCTGTATTGTTCCTATTCTATTTAATTGCGATGTAATTTCGGTGTTTCATCGTCAATAAGAAGGTCCGAGAGATACAGTAAACCTGAAGTGAAGCATCGGAATTTATAACTAGTGTCACAGGAATGGTTCAAAGCGTAGTCAATAAGAAGAGTCAGTCTTCTTGTACTTAAGTCGGCATTGTGCCTTTTGAATTTAATTCCGATACAATTTCTGTGTTTCATCGTCAATAAGAAGGTCCAAGGGATACAGTAAACCAGGACTGAAGCATCGGAATCTATAACTAGTGTCACAGGGATGGTTCAAAACATAGACAGTAAGAAGAGTCAGTCTTCTTGTACCTAAGTCGGCATCGTGCCTTTTGTATTTAATTCCGATGCAATTTCTGTATTTCATCGTCAATAAGAAGGTCAGTGGGATACAGTAATCCTGAAGTTAAGCATCGGTATCTATGACTAGTGTCACAGGAATGGTTCAAAACATAGTCAGTAAGAAGAGTCAGTCTTCTTGTACTTAAGTCGGCATTGTGCCTATTGTATCAATTTCCGATGCAATTTCTGTGTTTCATCGTCATTAAGAAGGTCCAAGGGATACAGTAAACCTGGAGTGAAGTATCGGAATCTGTAACTAGTGTCACAGGGATGGTTCAAAACACAGACAGTAAGAAGGGTCAGACTTCTTTTACTTATGTCGGAATTGTGCCTTTTGTATTTAATTACGATGCAATTTCTGTGTTTCATCGTCAATACGAAGGACCATGGGATACAGTAAACCTAAAGTGAAGCATCGGAATCTATAACTAGTGTCACAGGAATGGTTCAAAACATAGTCAGCAAGAAGAGACAGTCTTCTTGTACTTTAGTCGGTATTGTGCCATTTGTATTTAACTCCGAAGCAATTTCTGTGTTTCATCGTCAATAAGAAGGTCCAAGGGATACAGTTAACATGGAGTGAAGCATCGGAATCTATAACTAGTGTCACAGGGACGGATCAAAACATAGACAGTGAGATGAGTCAGTATTCTTGTACTTTAGTCGGCATTGTGCTTTTTGTATTTAATTCCGATGCAATTTCTGTGTTTCATCGTTACTAAGAAGGTCAGTGGGATACAGTAATCCTGAAGTTAAGCATCGGAATCTATAACTAGTGTCACAGGAATGGTGCATATCATTGTCAGTAAGAAGAGTTTGTCTTCTTGTAGTTAAGTCGGCATTGTGACTTTTCTATTTAATTCCGATGCAATTTCTGTGTTTCATCGTCAATATGAAGGTCAGAGGGATACAGTAAACATGAAGTGAAGCATCGGAATCTATAACTAGTGTCACAGGAACGGTTCGAAACATAGACAGTTGGAAGAGTCAGTCTTCTTGTACTTAAGTCGGCATTGTGCCTTTTGTATTTAATTCCGATGAAGTTTCTTTGTTTCATTGTCAATAAGAAGGTCCAAGGGATATAGTAAACCTGAAATGAACCATCGGAATCTATAACTAGTGTCACAGGAATCGTTCAAAGCATAGACAGTGGGAGAAGTCAATCTACATGTACTTAAGTCGGCATTGTGCCTTTTATATTTAATTCCGATGCAATTTCTGTGTTTCATCGTCAATAAGAAGGTCAGAGGGATACAGTAAACCTGAAGTGAAGCATCGGAATCTATAACTAGTGTCACAGGAATGGTTCAAAACATAGTCAGTAAGAAGAGTCAGTCTTCTTCTACTTCAGTCGGCATTGTGCCGATTAAATTTAATTCCGATGCAATTAGTGTGTTTCATCGTCAATAAGAAGGTCCAAGTGTTACAGTATGCCAGAAGTGAAGCATCGGAATCTATAACTAGTGTCGCAGGAATGGTTCAAATCATAGACAGTAGGAAGAGTCAGTCTTCTTGTACTTAAGTCGGTATTGTGCCTTTTCTATTTAGTTCCGATGCAATATCTGTGTTTCATCGTCAATAAGAAGGTCAGATGGATACAGTATACCTGAAGTGAAGCATCAGAATCTATAGCTAGTGTCACAGGAATGGTTCAAAACATAGAGAGTTGGAAGATTCAGTCTTCTTGTACTTAATTCGGCATTGTGCCTTTTGTATTTCATTCCGATGCAATTTCTGTGTTTCATCGTCCATAAGAAGGTCCGAGGGATACAGTAAACCTCACGTGAAGCATCGGAATAAAAAACTAGTGTCGCAGGAATGGTTCAAAACATAGAGAGTAGGAAGAGTCAGTCTTCTTGTACATAAGCCGGCATTGTGCCTTTTCTATTTAATTCCGATGCGATTTCTGTGTCTCATCGTCAATAGGAATGTCCAAGGAATACAGTAAACCTCAAGAGAAGCATCGGAAACTATAACTAGTGTCACAGGATTTGTTCAAAACATAGTCAGTCTGAAGAGTCAGTCTTCTTGTACTTAAGCCGGCATTGTGCGTTTTCTATTTAATTACGATGCAATTTCTGTGTTTCATCGTCACAAGAAGGTCCAAGGGATACTGTAAACCAGGAGTGTAGCATCGGAGTCTATAATTAGTGTCACAGGAATGGTTCAAAACATAGACAGTAGAAAAAGTCCGTCTTCTTTTACTTAAGTCAGCATTGTGCTTTTGTATTTAATTCCGATGCAATTTCCGTGTTTCATCGTCAATAAGAAGGTCCAAGGTATACAGTAAACCTGGAGTGAAGCATCGGAATCTATAACTAGTGTCGCAGGATTGGTTCAAAGCATAGACAGTGAGATGAGTCAGTCTTCTTGTACTTAATTCGGCATTGTGCCTTTTGTATTTAATTCCGACGCAATTTCTGTGTTTCATCGTCAATAACAAGGTCAGAGGGATACAGTTATCCTGAAATGAAGCATCGGAATCTATGACTAGTGTCACAGGAATGGTGCAAAACATAGTCAGTAAGAAGAGACAGTCTTCTTGTACTTAAGTCGGTATTGTGCCTTTTGTATTTAATTCCGATGCAATTTCTGTGTTTCAACGTCAATAAGAAGGTCCAAGGGATACAGTAGACCTGGAGTGAAGCATCGGAATCTATAACTAGTGTCACAGGAATGGTTCAAAACATAGACAGTAGGAAGAGTCCGTCTTCTTTTACTTAAGTCGGCATTGTGCCTTTTTATATAATTCCGATGCAATATATATGTTTCATCGCCAATAAGAAGATCCAAGGGATACAGTAAACTTTAAGGAAGCATCAGAATCTATAACTAGTGTCACAGGAGTGGTTCAAAACATAGAGAGTAGGAAGAGTCAGTCTTCTTGTACTTAAGTCGGCATTGCGCCTTTTCTATTTCATTCCGATGCGGTTTCTGTGTCTCTTCGTCAATAGGAATTTCCAAGGGATACAGTAAACCTGAAGTGAAGCATCGGAATCTATAACTAGTGGCACAGGAATTTTTCAAAATATAGTCAGTCTGAAGAGTCAGTCTTCTTGTACTTAAGTCGGCAATGTGACTTTTCAATTTAATTACGATGTAATTCCTGTGTTTCATCGTCAGTAGGAAGGTCCAAGGGATACTGTAAACCTGGAGTGAAGCATCGGAACCCATAACTAGTGTCACAGGGATGGTTCAAAACATAGACAGTAAGAAGAGTCAGTCTTCTTCTACTTAAGTCGGCGTTGTGCCTTTTGTATTTAATTCCGATGCAATATCTGTTCTTTATCGTCAATAAGAAGGTCAGAGGGATATAGCAAACCTGAAGTGAAGCATCGGAATCTATAACTAGTGTCACAGGAATGGTTCAAATCATAGTCAGTAAGAAGAGTCAGTCTTCTTGTACTTAAGTCGGCATTGTGCTTTTGTATTTAATTCCGATGCAATTTCTAGGTTTCATCGTCAATAGGAAGGTCCAAGGTATACAGTAAACCTGGAATGAAGCATCGGAATCGATAACTTGTGTCACAGGAATGGTTCAAAACATAGACAGTAAGATGAGTCAGTCTTCTTGTACTTAAGTCGGCATTGTGCTGTTGTATTTAATTCCGATGCAATTTCTGTGTTTCATCGTCAATAAGAAGGTCCAAGGTATACAGTAAACCTGGAGTGAAGCACCGGAATCTATAACTAGTGCCACAGGAATGCTTCAATACATAGACAGTACGATGAGTCAGTCTTCGTGTACTTAATTCGGCATTGTGCCTTTTCTATTTAATACCGACGCAATTTCTGTGTTTCATCGTCAATAAGAACGTCAGAGGGATACAGTAAATCTGAAGTGAAGCATCGGAATCTATAACTAGTGTCACAGGAATGGTTCAAAACATAGACAGTAAGAAGAGTCAGTCTTCTTGTACTTAAGTCGGCATTGTGCCTTTTGTATTTAATTCCGATGTAATTTCTGTGTTTTATCGTCAATAAGAAGGTCAGAGGGATACAGTAAAACTGAAGTGAAGCATTGTAATCAGTAACTATTGTCACAGGAATGGTTCAAAACATAGTCAGTAAGAAGAATTAGTCTTCTTGTACTTCAGTAGGCATTGTGCCTTTTGTATTTAATTCCGATGCAATTTCTGTGTTTCATCGTCAATATGAAGGTCTAAGGGATACAGTAAACGTGGAGTGAAGCATCGGAATCTATAACTAGTGTCACAGGATTGTTTCAAAACATAGACAGTAAGAAGAGTCAGTCTTCTTGTACTTAAGTTGGCATTGTGCCTTTTGTATTTTATTCCGATGCAATTTCTGTGTTCCATCGTCATTAAGAAGGTCAGAGGGATACAGTAATCCTGAAGTTAAGCTTCAGAATCTATAACTAGTTTCACAGAAATGGTTCAAAACATAGTCAGTAAGAAGAGTCAGTCTTCTTGTAGTTAAGTCGGTATTGTGCCTTTTCTATTTAATTCCGATGCAATTTCTGTGATTCATCGTCAATAAGAAGGTCAGTGGGATACAGTAAACCTGAAATGAAGCGTCGGAATCTATAGCTGGCGTCACAGGAATGGTTCAAAACATAGAGAGTTGGAAGAGTCAGTCTACTTGTACATAAGTCGGCATTGTGCCTTTTGTATTTCATTCCGATGCAATTTCTGTGTTTCATCGTCCATAAGAAGGTCCGAGGGATACAGTAAACCTGAAGTGAAGCATCGGAATAAAAAACTAGTGTCACAGGAAAGGTTCAAAACATAGAGAGTAGGAAGAGTCAGTCTTTTTGTACTTACGTCGGCATTGTGCTTTTTCTGTTTAATTCCAATGCGATTTCTGTGTCTCATCGTCAATAGGAAGGTCTAAGGGACACAATAAACCTGAAGTGAAGCATCGGAATTTATAACTGGCGTCACAGGAATGGTTCAAAACATAGTCAGTAAGAAGAGTCAGTCTTCTTGTACGTAAGTCGGCATTGTGAATTTTGTATTTAATTCCGATACAATTTCTGTGTTTCATAGTCAATAAGAAGGTCTAAGGGATACAGTAAACCTGGAGTGAAGCATCGGAATCTATAACTAGTGTCACAGGGTTGGTTCAAATCATAGACAGTAGGAAGAGTCAGTCTTCTTGTACTTAAGTCATCATTGTGCATTTTCTATTTAATTCTGAAGCAATTTCTGTGTATCATCGTCAATAGGAAGGTCTAAGGGACACAATAAACCTGAAGTGAAGCATCGGAATTTATAACTGGCGTCACAGGAATGGTTCAAAACACAGTCAGTAAGAAGAGTCAGTCTTCTTGTACGTAAGTCGGCATTGTGAATTTTGTATTTAATTCCGATACAATTTCTGTGTTTCATAGTCAACAAGAAGGTCCAAGGGATACAGTAAACCTGGAGTGAAGCATCGGAATCTATAACTAGTGTCACAGGGTTGGTTCAAAACACAGACAGTAAGAAGAGTCAGACTTCTTTTACTTAAGTCGGCATTGTGCCTTTTGTATTTAATTCCGATGCAATATCTGTACTTTATCGTCAATAAGAAGGTCACAGGGATACAGTAAACCTGAAATGAACCATCGGAATCTATAACTAGTGTCACAGGAATGGTTCAAAACATAGACAGTAGGAAAAGTCAGTCTACATATACTTAAGTCGGCATTGTGCCTTTTGTATTTAATTCCGATGCAATTTCAGTGTTTCATCATCCATAAGAAGGTCTGAGGGAGACAGTAAACCTCATGTGTAGCATCGGAATAAAAAACTAGGGTCACAGGAATGGTTCAAGCATAGAGAGTAGGAAGAGTCAGTCTTCTTGTACTTAAGTCGGCATTGTGCTGTTTCTATTTAATACCGATGCGATTTCTGTGCCTCATCGTCAATAAGAAGGTCCACGGGATACAGTAAACCTGAAGTGAAGAATCGGAATCTGTAACTAGTGTCACAGGAATGGTTCAAACATAGTCACTAAGAAGAGTCAGTCTTCTTGTACTTAAGTCGGCATTGTGCCTTTTCTATTTAATTCCGATGCAATATCTGTGTTTCATCGTCAATAAGAAGGTCAGAGAGATACAGTAATCCTTGAGTGAAGCATCGGAATCTATAACTAGCGTCACAGGAATGGTTCAAAACATAGACAGTGAGATGAGTCATTCTTCTTGTACTTAAGTCGGCATTGTGCCTTTTGTATTTAATTCCGATGCAATTTCTGTGTTTCATCGTCACTAAGACGGTCAGTGGGATACAGTAAACCTGAAGTGAAGCATCGGAATCTATAACTAGTGTAACAGGAATGGTTCAAAACATAGTCAGTAAGAAGAGTCAGTCTTCTTGTACTTAAGTCAGCATTGTGCCATTTGTATTTAATTCCGATGCAATTTCTGTGTTTCATCGTCAATAAGAAGGTCCAAAGGATACAGGAAACCTGAAATGTACCATGGGAATCTATTACTAGTGTCACAGGAATGGTTTAAAACATAGACATTAGGAAAAGTCAGTCTACACGTACTTACGTCGGCATTGTGCCTTTTGTATTTAATTCCGATTCAACTTCTGTGTTTCATCGTCAATAAGAAGGTCAGAGGGATACAGTAAACGTCAGGTGAAGCATCGGAATCTATAACTAGTGTCACAGGAATGATTCAAAGCATAGACAGTAAGAAGAGTCAGTCTTCTTGTAGTTAAGTCGGCATTGTGCCTTTTGTATTTGTTTCCGATGCAATTTCTGTGCTTCATCGTCAACAAGTAGGTCCAAGGGATACAGTAAATCTGAAGTGAAACATCGAAATCTACAACTAGTATCACAGGAATGGTTCAAAACATAGACAGTAAGCAGAGTCAGTCTTCTTGTACTTAAGTCGGCATTGTGCTTTTTTTATTCAATTCCGATGCAATTTCTGAGTTTAATCGTCAATAAGAAAGTCCAAGAGATACAGTAAGCCTAGAGTGAAGCATCGGAGTCTATAACTAGTGTCACAGGAACGGTTCAAAACATAGTCAGTAAGAAGAGTCAGTCTTCTTGTACTTAAGTCGGCATTGTGCCTTTTGTATTTAATTCCGATGCAATTTCTATGTTTCATCGTCACTAAGACGGTCAGTGGGATACAGTAATCCTGAAGTTAAACATCGGAATCTATAACTAGTGTCACAGGAATGGTTCAAAACATGGTCAGTAAGAAGAGTCAGTCTTCTTGTAGTTAAGTCGGTATTGTGCCTTTTCTATTTAATTCCGATGCAGTTTCTGTGTTTTTTCGTCAATAAGAAGGTCAGAGGGATACAGTAAACCTGAAGTGAAGCATCGGAATCTATAACTAGTGTCACAGGAATGGTTCAAAACATAGTCAGTAAGAAGAGTCCGTCTTCTTGTACTTAAGTCGGCATTGTGCTTTTGTATTTAATTCCGATGCAATTTCTGTGTTTCATCGTCAATAAGAAGGTCAGCGGGATACAGTAAACCTGAAGTGAAGCATGGGAATCTATAAGTAGTGTCACAGGAATGGTTCAAAACATAGTCAGTAAGAAGAGTCCGTCTTCTTGTACTTAAGTCGGCATTGCGGTTTTGTATTTAATTCCGATGCAATTTCTGTGTTTCATCGTCAATAAGAAGGTCCAAGGTATACAGTAATCCTGGAGTGAAGCATCGGAATCTATAACTAGTGTCACAGGAATGGTTCAAACATAGACAGTTAGATGAGTCAGTCTTCTTGTACTTAAGTCGGCATTGTACTGTTGTATTTAATTCCGATGCAATTTCTGTGTTTCATCGTCAATAAGAAGGTCCAAGGTATACAGTAAACCTTGAGTGAAGCATCAGAATCTATAACTAGTGTCACAGGAATGATTAAAAACATAGACAGTAAGAAGAGTCAGTCTTCT
This sequence comes from Schistocerca americana, assembly GCF_021461395.2. Lineage (NCBI taxonomy): Eukaryota > Metazoa > Arthropoda > Insecta > Orthoptera > Acrididae > Schistocerca > Schistocerca americana. Next base: position 17,282,399 of record NC_060130.1, on the reverse strand, counting down.
TGTATTTATGTCGGCATTGTGCCTTTTGTATTTAATTCCGATGCAGTTTCTGTGTTTTTTCGTCAATAAGAAGGTCAGAGGGATACAGTAAACCTGAAGTGAAGCATCGGAATCTATAACTAGTGTCACAGGAATGGTTCAAAACATAGTCAGTAAGAAGAGTCCGTCTTCTTGTACTTAAGTCGGCATTGTGCTTTTGTATTTAATTCCGATGCAATTTCTGTGTTTCATCGTCAATAAGAAGGTCCAAGGTATACAGTAATCCTGGAGTGAAGCATCGGAATCTGTAACTAGTGTCACAGGAATGGTTCAAACATAGACGGTCAGATAAGTCAGTCTTCTTGTACTTAAGTCGGCATTGTGCCTTTTGTATTTAATTCCGATGCAATTTCTGTGTTTCATCGTCACTAAGACGGTCAGTGGGATACAGTAAACCTGAAGTGAAGCATCGGAATCTATAACTAGTGTAACAGGAATCTTTCAAAACATAGTCAGTAAGAAGAGTCAGTCTTTTTGTACTTAAGTCGGCATAGTGCCCTTTGTATTTAATTCCGATGCAATTTCTGTGTTTCATCGTCAACAAGAAGGTCCAAAGGATACAGGAAACCTGAAATGCAAGATGGGAATCTATAACTAGTGTCACAGGAATGGTTCAAAACATAGACAGTAGGAAAAGTCAGTCTACACGTACTTAAGTCGGCATTGTGCCTTTTGTATTTAATTCCGATGCAATTTCTGTGTTTCATCGTCAATAAGAATGTCAGAGGGATACAGTAAACCTCAAGGGAAGCATCGGAATCTATAACTAGTGTCACAGGAATGGTTCAAACATAGTCAGTAAGAAGAGTCAGTCTTCTTGTACTTAAGTCGGCATTGTGCCTTTTGTATTTAATTCCGATGCAATTTCTGTGTTTCATCGTCAATAAGAAGGTCCAAGGGATACAGTAAACCTGGAGTGAAGCATCGGAATCTATAACTAGTGTCACAGGGATGGTTCAAAACATAGACAGTAAGAAGAGTCAGTCTCCTTGTACTTAAGTCAGCATTGTGCCTTTTGTATTTAATTCCGATGCAATTTCTGTGTTTCATCGTCAATAAGAAGGTCCAAGGGATACAGTAAACCTAAAGCGAAGCATCGAAATCTATAACTAGTATAAAAGAAATGGTTCAAAACATAGACAGTATGCAGAGTCAGTCTTCTTGTACTTAAGTCGGCATTGTGCCTTTTCTATTTAATTCCGATGCAATTTCTGTGTTTCATCGTCAATAAGAAGGACCAAGGGATACAGTAAACCTGGAGTGAAGCATCGGAATCTCTAACTAGTGCCACAGGAATTGTTCAAATCTTAGACAGTAAGAAGAGTCAGTCTTCTTGTACTTATGTCGGCAATGTGCCTTTTGTATTTATTTCCGAAGCAATTTCTGTGTTTTATCGTCAATAAGAAGGTTAGAGGGATACAGTAATCCTGAAGTGAAGCATCGGAATCTATAACTATTGTCACAGGGATGGTTCAAAACATAGTCAGTAAGAAGAGTCCGTCTTCTTGTACTTAAGTCGGCATTGTGCCTTTTGGATTTAATTCGGATGCAACATCTGTGTTTCATCGTCTATAAGTAGGTCCAAGGTATACAGTAAACCTGGAGTGAAGCATCGGAATCTATAACTAGTGTCACAGGACTGGTTCAAAACATAGACAGTAAGATGAGTCAGTCTTCTTGTAGTTAAGTCGGCATTGTGCCTTTTGTATTTATTTCCGATGCAATTTCTGTGCTTCATCGTCAATAAGAAGGTCCAAGGGATACAGCAAACCTGAAGTGAACCATCGAAATCTATAACTAGTATCACAGGAATGGTTCAAAACATAGACAGTAAGCAGAGTCAGTCTTCTTGTACTTAAGTCGGCATTGTGCTCTTTTTATTCAATTTCGATGCAATTTCTGAGTTTAATCGTCAATTAGAAGGTCCAAGGGATACAGTAAACCTAGAGTGAAGCATCGGAATCTATAACTAGTGTCACAGGAATGGTTCAAAACATAGTCAGTAAGAAGAGTCAGTCTTCTTGTACTTAAGTCGGCATTGTGCCTTTTGTATTTAATTCCGATGCAATTTCTATGTTACATCGTCACTAAGATGGTCAGTGGGATACAGTAATCCTGAAGTTAAGCATCGGAATCTATAACTAGTGTCACAGGAATGGTTCAAAACATGGTCAGTAAGAAGAGTCAGTCTTCTTGTAGTTAATTCGGTATTGTGCCTTTTCTATTTAATTCCGATGCAATTTCTGTGTTTCATCGTCAATAAGAATGTCAGAGGGATACAGTAAACCTGAAGTGAAGCATCGGTTTCTATACTAGTGTCACAGGAATGGTTCAAAACATAGAGAGATGGAAGAGTCAGTCTTCTTGTAATTAAGTCGGCATTGTGCTTTATCTATTTAATTCCGATGCGATATCTGTGTCTCATCGTCAATAGGAAAGTCTAAGGGATGCAGTAAACCTGAAGTGAAGCATCGGAATTTATAACTAGTGTCACAGGAATGGTTCAAGACGTAGTCAGTATGAAGAGTCAGTCCTTTTGTACGTTAGTTTGCATTGTGAATTTTGTATTTAATTCCGATACAATTTCTGTGTTTCATCGTCAATAAGAACGTCCAAGGGATACAGTAAACGTGGAGTGATGCATCGGAATCTATAACTGGTGTCACAGGGATGTTTCAAAACATAGACAGTAAGATGAGTCAGTCTTATTGTACTTAAGTCGCCATTGTGCCTTTTGTATTTAATTCCGATGCATTTTCTGTGTTTCATCGACAGTAAGAAGGTGAGAGGGATGCAGTAATCCTGAAATTAAGTATCGGAATCTATGACTAGTGTCACAGGAATGGTTCAAAACATAGACAGTAGGAAGAGTCGGTCTTCTTGTACTTAAGTCGGCATTGTGCCTTTTGTATTTAATTCCGATGCAATTTCTGTGTTTCATCGTCAATAAGAAGGTCCAAGGGATACAGTAAACCTGAAGTGAAGCATCGGAATCTATAACTAGTGTCACAGGAATGGTTGAAAACATAGACAGTAAGAAGAGTCCGTCTTCTTGTACTTAAGTCATCATTGTGCATTTTCTATTTAATTCTGAAACAATTTCTGTGTTTCTACGTCAATAAGAAGGTCCAAGGGATACAGTAAACCTGGAGTGAAGCATCGGAATCCATAACTAGTGTCAGAGGGACGGTTCAAAACATAGACAGTAACATGAGTCAGTATTCTTGTACTTTAGTCGGCATTGTGCTTTTTGTATTTAATTCCGATGCAATTTCTGTGTTTCATCGTCACTAAGAAGGTCAGTGGGATACAGTAATCCTGAAGTTAAGCATCGGAATCTAGAACTAGTGTCACAGGAATGGTTCAAAGCATAGTCAGTAAGAAGAGTCAGTATTCTTGTACTTAAGTCGGCATTGTGCCTATTGTATTTAATTCCGGTGCAATTAGTGTGTTTCTTCGTTAATAAGAAGGTCCAAGAGATACAGTATACCATAAGCGAAGCATCGGAATCTATAACTAGTGTCACAGGAATGGTTCAAAACATAGAGAGTGGGAAGATTCAGTCTTCTTGTAGTGAAGTCGGCATTGTGCCTTTGGTATTTCATTCCGATGCAATTTCTGTGTTTCACCGTCCATAAGAAGGTCCGAGGGATACAGTAAACCTCAAGTGATGCATCGGAATAAAGAACTAGTGTCACAGGAATGGTTCAAATCATAGAGAGTAGGATGAGTCAGTCTTCTTGTACATAAGTCGGCATTGTGCTTTTTCTATTTAATTCCAATAAGATTTCTGTGTCTCATCGTCACTAAGAAAGTCAGTGGGATACAGTAAACCTGAAGTGAAGCATCGGAATCTATAACTAGTGTCACAGGAATGGTTCAAATCATAGACAGTAAGAAGAGTCAGTCTTCTTGTACTTAAGTCAACATTGTGCATTTACTATTTAATTCTGAAGCAATTTCTGTGTTTCATCGTCAATAAGAAGGTCCAAGGGATACCGTAAACCTGGAGTGAAGCATCGGAATCTATAACTAGTGTCACAGGGATGGTTCAAATCATAGACAGTAAGAAGAGTCAGTCCTCTTGTACTTAAGTCGGCATTGTGCCTTTTGTATATAATTCCGATGCATTTTCTGTGTTTCATCGTCAATAAGAAGGTCAGAGGGATACAGTAATCCTGAAGTTAAGTATCGGAATCCTTGACTAGTGTCACAGGAATGGTTCAAAACATAGACAGTAGGAAGAGTTAGTCCTCTTGTACTTATCTCGGCATTGTGCCTTTTGTATTTAATTCCGATGCAATTTCTGTGTTTCATCGTCAATAAGAAGGTCCAAGGGATACAGTAAACCTGAAGTGAAGCATCGGAATCTATAACTAGTGTCACAGGAATGGTTCAAAACATAGACAGTAAGAGGAGTCCGCCTCTTGTACTTAAGTCATCATTGTGCATTTTCTATTTAATTCTGAAGCAATTTCTGTGTTTCATCGTCAATAAGAAGGTCCAAGGGATACTGTAAACTTGGAGTGAAGCATCGGAATCTATAATTAGTGTCAATGGAATGGTTCAAAACATAGTCAGTAAGAAGAGACATTCTTCTTGTACTTAAGTCGGCATTGTGCCTTTTTATTAAATCCCGATGCAATTTCTGTGTTTCATCGTCAATAAGAAGGTCCAAGGGATACAGTAAAACTGAAGTGAAGCATCGGAATCTATAACTAGTGTCACAGGAATGGTTCAAACATAGTCAGTAAGAAGAGTCAGTCTTCTTGTACTTATGTCGGCATTGTGCCTTTTGTATTTAATTCTGATGCATTTTCTGTGTTTCATCGTCAATAAGAAGGTCAGAGGGATACAGTAATCCTGAAGTTAAGTATCGGAATCTATAACTAGTGTCACAGGAATGGTTCAAAACATAGACAGTAGGAAGAGTCAGTCTTCTTGTACTTAAGTCGGCATTGTTCCTTTTCTATTTAATTCCGATGCAATTTCTGTGTTTCATCGTCAATAAGAAGGTCCAAGGGATACTGTAAACCTGGAGTGAAGCATCGGAATCTATAACTAGTGTCACAGGGATGGTTCAAATCATAGACAGTAAGAAGAGTCTGTCTTCTTGTACTTAAGTCGGCATTGTGCCTTTTGTATATAATTCCGATGCATTTTCTGTGTTACATCGTCAATAAGAAGGTCAGAGGCATACAGTAATCCTGAAGTTAAGTATCGGAATCTATGACTAGTGTCACAGGAATGGTTCAAAACATAGACAGTAGGAAGAGTAAGTCTTCTTGTACTTAACTCGGCATTGTGCCTTTTGTATTTAATTCCGATGCAATTTCTGTGTTTTATCGTCAATAAGAAGGTCCAAGGGATACAGTAAACCTGAAGTGAAGCATCGGAATCTATAACTAGTGTCACAGGAATGGTTCAAAACATAGACAGTAAGAAGAGTCCGCCTCTTGTACTTAAGTCATCATTATGCATTTTGTATTTAATTCTGAAGCAATTTCTGTGTTTCATCGTCAATAAGAAGGTCCAAGGGATACTGTAAACCTGGAGTGAAGCATCGGAATCTATAACTAGTTTCACAGGAATGGTTCAAAGAACAGACAGTAAGAAGAGTCAGACTTCTTTTACTTAAGTCGGCATTGTGCCTTTTGTATTTAATTCCGATGCAATTTCTGTGTTTCATCGTCAATAAGAAGGTCCAAGGGATACAGTAAACCTGGAGTGAAGCATCAGAGTCTATAACTAGTGTCACAGGAATGGTTCTGAACATAGACAGTAAGAAGAGTCAGTCTTCTTGTACTTAATTCGGCATTGTGTCTTTTGTATTTATTTCCGATGCAATTTCTGTGAATCATCGTCAATAAGATGGTCAGAGGGATACAGTAAACATGATGTGAAGCATCGTAAGCTATAACTAGTGTCACAGGAATGGTTCAAAACATAGTCAGTAAGAAGAGTCAGTCTTCTTGTACTTAAGTCGGTATTGTGCCTTTTGTACTTAATTCCGATGCAATTTCTGTGTTTCTACGTCAATAAGAAGGTCCAAGGGAGACAGTAAACCTGGAGTGAAGCATCGGAATCTATAACTAGTGTCAGAGGGACGGTTCAAAACATAGACAGTAAGATGAGTTAGTATTCTTGTACTTTAGTCGGCATTGTGCTTTTTGTATTTAATTCCGATGCAATTTCTGTGTTTCATCGTCACTAAGAAGGTGCAAGGGATACAGTAAACCTGAAGTGAAGCATCGGAATCTATGACTAGTGTCACACGAATGGTTCAAAACGTAGACAGTTGGAAGGGTCAGTCTTCTTGTACTTAAGTCGGCATTGTGCCATTTCTATTTAATTCCGATGCAATTTCTGTGTTTGATCGTCAATAAGAAGGGCCAAGAGATACAGTAAACCTGAAATGAACCATCGGAATCTATAACTAGTGTCACAGGAATGGTTCAAAACATAGACAGTAGTAAAAGTCAGTCTACATATACTTAAGTCGGCATTGTGCCTTTTGTATTTAATTCCGATGCAACTTCTGTGTTTCATCGTCAATAAGAAGGTCCAGGGGATACAGTAAACCTGAAGTGAAGCATCGGAATCTATAACTAGTGTCACAGGAATGGTTCAAATCATAGAGAGTTGGAAGATTCAATCTTCTTGTACTTAAGTCGGCATTGTGCCTTTTGTATTTCATTCTGATGCAATTTCTGTGTTTCATCGTCAATAAGAAAGTCAGAGGGATACAGTAAACCTGAAGTGAAGCATCGGAATCTATAACTAGTGTCACAGGAATGGTTCAAAACATAGTCAGTAAGAAGAGTCAGAGTTCTTGTACTTAAGTCGGCTTTGTGCCTTTTGTATTTAATTCCGATGCAATTTATGTGTTTCATCGTCAATAAGAAGGTCCAAGGGATACAGTAAACCTGAAGTGAAGCATCGGAATCTATAACTAGTGTCACAGGAATGGTTCAAAACATAGACAGTAAGAAGAGTCCGTCTTCTTGTACTTAAGTCTTCATTGTGCATTTTCTACTTAATTCTGAAGCAATTTCTGTGTTTCATCGTCAATAAGAAGGTCCAAGGGATACTGTAAACCTGGAGTGAAGCATCGGAATCTATAACTAGTGTCACAGGGATGGTTCAAAACATAGACAATAAGAAGAGTCAGTCTTCTTGTACTAAAGTCGGCATTGTGCCTTTTGTATTTAATTCCGATGCATTTTCTGTGTTTCATCGTCAATAAGAAGGTCAGAGGGATACAGTAATCCTGAAGTTAAGTATCGGAATCTATGACTAGTGTCACAGGAATGGTTCAAAACATAGACAGTAGGAAGAGTCAGTCTTCTTGTACTTAAGTTGGCATTGTGCCTTTTTTATTTAATTCCGATGCAATTTCTGTGTTTCATCGTCAATAAGAAGGTCCAAGGGATACAGTAAACCTGAAGTGAAGCATCGGAATGTATAACTAGTGTCACAGGAATGGTTCAAAACATAGACAGTAAGAAGAGTCCGTCTTCTTGTACTTAAGTCATCATTGTGCATTTTCTATTTAATTCTGAAGCAATTTCTGTGTTTCATCGTCAATAAGAAGGTCCAAGGGATACTGTGAACCTGGAGTGAAGCATCGGAATCTATAACTAGTTTCACAGGAATGGTTCAAAAAACAGACAGTAAGACGAGTCAGACTTCTTTTACTTAAGTCGGCATTGTGCCTTTTGTATTTAATTCCGATGCAATTTCTGTGTTTCATCGTCAATAAGAAGGTCCAAGGGATACAGGAAACCTGGAGTGAAGCATCAGAGTCTATAACTAGTGTCACAGGAATGGTTCTAAACATAGACAGTAAGAGGAGTCAGTCTTCTTGTACTTAATTCGGCATTGTGTCTTTTGTATTTATTTCCGATGCAATTTCTGTGATTCATCGTCAATAAGAAGGTCAGAGGGTTACAGTAAACATGATGTGAAGCATCGTAATCTATAACTAGTGTCACAGGAATGGTTCAAAAAATATTCAGTAAGAAGAGTCAGTCTTCTTGTACTTAAGTCGGTATTGTGCCTTTTGTATTTATTTCCGATGCAATTTCTGTGATTCATCGTCAACAAGAAGGTCCAAGGGATACAGTAAACCTGAAGTGAAGCATCGGAATCTATAACTAGTGTCACAGGAATGGTTGAAAACATAGACAGTAAGAAGAGTCCGTCTTCTTGTACTTAAGTCATCATTGTGCATTTTCTATTTAATTCTGAAACAATTTCTGTGTTTCTACGTCAATAAGAAGGTCCAAGGGATACAGTAAACCTGGAGTGAAGCATCGGAATCCATAACTAGTGTCAGAGGGACGGTTCAAAACATAGACAGTAACATGAGTCAGTATTCTTGTACTTTAGTCGGCATTGTGCTTTTTGTATTTAATTCCGATGCAATTTCTGTGTTTCATCGTCACTAAGAAGGTCAGTGGGATACAGTAATCCTGAAGTTAAGCATCGGAATCTAGAACTAGTGTCACAGGAATGGTTCAAAGCATAGTCAGTAAGAAGAGTCAGTATTCTTGTACTTAAGTCGGCATTGTGCCTATTGTATTTAATTCCGGTGCAATTAGTGTGTTTCTTCGTTAATAAGAAGGTCCAAGAGATACAGTATACCATAAGTGAAGCATCGGAATCTATAACTAGTGTCACAGGAATGGTTCAAAACATAGAGAGTGGGAAGATTCAGTGTTCTTGTAGTGAAGTCGGCATTGTGCCTTTGGTATTTCATTCCGATGCAATTTCTGTGTTTCACCGTCCATAAGAAGGTCCGAGGGATACAGTAAACCTCAAGTGATGCATCGGAATAAAGAACTAGTGTCACAGGAATGGTTCAAATCATAGAGAGTAAGAAGAGTCAGTCTTCTTGTACTTAAGTCGGCATTGTGCCTTTTGTATATAATTCCGATGCATTTTCTGTGTTTCATCGTCAATAAGAAGGTCAGAGGGATACAGTAATCCTGAAGTTAAGTTTCGGAATCCTTGACTAATGTCACAGGAATGGTTCAAAACATAGACAGTAGGAAGAGTTAGTCTTCTTGTACTTATCTCGGCATTGTGCCTTTTGTATTTAATTCCGATGCAATTTCTGTGTTTCATCGTCAATAAGAAGGTCCAAGGGATACAGTAAACCTGAAGTGAAGCATCGGAATCTATAACTAGTGTCACAGGAATGGTTCAAAACATAGACAGTAAGAGGAGTCCGCCTCTTGTACTTAAGACATCATTGTGCATTTTCTATTTAATTCTGAAGCAATTTCTGTGTTTCATCGTCAATAAGAAGGTCCAAGGGATACTGTAAACTTGGAGTGAAGCATCGGAATCTATAATTAGTGTCAATGGAATGGTTCAAAACATAGTCAGTAAGAAGAGACATTCTTCTTGTACTTAAGTCGGCATTGTGCCTTTTTATTAAATCCCGATGCAATTTCTGTGTTTCATCGTCAATAAGAAGGTCCAAGGGATACAGTAAAACTGAAGTGAAGCATCGGAATCTATAACTAGTGTCACAGGAATGGTTCAAACATAGTCAGTAAGAAGAGTCAGTCTTCTTGTACTTATGTCGGCATTGTGCCTTTTGGATTTAATTCTGATGCATTTTCTGTGTTTCATCGTCAATAAGAAGGTCAGAGGGATACAGTAATCCTGAAGTTAAGTATCGGAATCTATAACTAGTGTCACAGGAATGGTTCAAAACATAGACAGTAGGAAGAGTCAGTCTTCTTGTACTTAAGTCGGCATTGTTCCTTTTCTATTTAATTCCGATGCAATTTCTGTGTTTCATCGTCAATAAGAAGGTCCAAGGGATACTGTAAACCTGGAGTGAAGCATCGGAATCTATAACTAGTGTCACAGGGATGGTTCAAATCATAGACAGTAAGAAGAGTCTGTCTTCTTGTACTTAAGTCGGCATTGTGCCTTTTGTATATAATTCCGATGCATTTTCTGTGTTTCATCGTCAATAAGAAGGTCAGAGGGATACAGTAATCCTGAAGTTAAGTATCGGAATCTATGACTAGTGTCACAGGAATGGTTCAAAACATAGACAGTAGGAAGAGTAAGTCTTCTTGTACTTAACTCGGCATTGTGCCTTTTGTATTTAATTCCGATGCAATTTCTGTGTTTTATCGTCAATAAGAAGGTCCAAGGGATACAGTAAACCTGAAGTGAAGCATCGGAATCTATAACTAGTGTCACAGGAATGGTTCAAAACATAGACAGTAAGAAGAGTCCGCCTCTTGTACTTAAGTCATCATTGTGCATTTTGTATTTAATTCTGAAGCAATTTCTGTGTTTCATCGTCAATAAGAAGGTCCAAGGGATACTGTAAACCTGGAGTGAAGCATCGGAATCTATAACTAGTTTCACAGGAATGGTTCAAAGCACAGACAGTAAGAAGAGTCAGACTTCTTTTACTTAAGTCGGCATTGTGCCTTTTGTATTTAATTCCGATGCAATTTCTGTGTTTCATCGTCAATAAGAAGGTCCAAGGGATACAGTAAACCTGGAGTGAAGCATCAGAGTCTATAACTAGTGTCACAGGAATGGTTCTGAACATAGACAGTAAGAAGAGTCAGTCTTCTTGTACTTAATTCGGCATTGTGTCTTTTGTATTTATTTCCGATGCAATTTCTGTGAATCATCGTCAATAAGATGGTCAGAGGGATACAGTAAACATGATGTGAAGCATCGTAAGCTATAACTAGTGTCACAGGAATGGTTTAAAACATAGTCTGTAAGAAGAGTCAGTCTTCTTGTACTAAAGTCGGTATTGTGCCTTTTGTACTTAATTCCGATGCAATTTCTGTATTTCTGCGTCAATAAGAAGGTCCAAGGGATACAGTAAACCTGGAGTGAAGCATCGGAATCTATAACTAGTGTCAGAGGGACGGTTCAAAACATAGACAGTAAGATGAGTTAGTATTCTTGTACTTTAGTCGGCATTGTGCTTTTTGTATTTAATTCCGATGCAATTTCTGTGTTTCATCGTCACTAAGAAGGTGCAAGGGATACAGTAAACCTGAAGTGAAGCATCGGAATCTATGACTAGTGTCACACGAATGGTTCAAAACGTAGACAGTTGGAAGGGTCAGTCTTCTTGTACTTAAGTCGGCATTGTGCCATTTCTATTTAATTCCGATGCAATTTCTGTGTTTGATCGTCAATAAGAAGGGCCAAGAGATACAGTAAACCTGAAATGAACCATCGGAATCTATAACTAGTGTCACAGGAATGGTTCAAAACATAGACAGTAGTAAAAGTCAGTCTACATATACTTAAGTCGGCATTGTGCCTTTTGTATTTAATTCCGATGCAACTTCTGTGTTTCATCGTCAATAAGAAGGTCCAGGGGATACAGTAAACCTGAAGTGAAGCATCGGAATCTATAACTAGTGTCACAGGAATGGTTCAAATCATAGAGAGTTGGAAGATTCAATCTTCTTGTACTTAAGTCGGCATTGTGCCTTTTGTATTTCATTCTGATGCAATTTCTGTGTTTCATCGTCAATAAGAAAGTCAGAGGGATACAGTAAACCTGAAGTGAAGCATCGGAATCTATAACTAGTGTCACAGGAATGGTTCAAAACATAGTCAGTAAGAAGAGTCAGAGTTCTTGTACTTAAGTCGGCTTTGTGCCTATTGTATTTAATTCCGATGCAATTTATGTGTTTCATCGTCAATAAGAAGGTCCAAGGGATACAGTAAACCTGAAGTGAAGCATCGGAATCTATAACTAGTGTCACAGGAATGGTTCAAAACATAGACAGTAAGAAGAGTCCGTCTTCTTGTACTTAAGTCATCATTGTGCATTTTCTACTTAATTCTGAAGCAATTTCTGTGTTTCATCGTCAATAAGAAGGTCCAAGGGATACTGTAAACCTGGAGTGAAGCATCGGAATCTATAACTAGTGTCACAGGGATGGTTCAAAACATAGACAATAAGAAGAGTCAGTCTTCTTGTACTAAAGTCGGCATTGTGCCTTTTGTATTTAATTCCGATGCATTTTCTGTGTTTCATCGTCAATAAGAAGGTCAAGGGATACAGTAATCCTGAAGGTAAGTATCGGAATCTATGAGTAGTGTCACAGGAATGGTTCAAAACATAGACAGTAGGAAGAGTCAGTCTTCTTGTACTTAAGTTGGCATTGTGCCTTTTTTATTTAAATCCGATGCAATTTCTGTGTTTCATCGTCAATAAGAAGGTCCAAGGGATACAGTAAACCTGAAGTGAAGCATCGGAATCTATAACTAGTGTCACAGGAATGGTTCAAAACATAGACAGTAAGAAGAGTCCGTCTTCTTGTACTTAAGTCATCATTGTGCATTTTCTATTTAATTCTGAAGCAATTTCTGTGTTTCATCGTCAATAAGAAGGTCCAAGGGATACTGTAAACCTGGAGTGAAGCATCGGAATCTATAACTAGTTTCACAGGAATGGTTCAAAAAACAGACAGTAAGACGAGTCAGACTTCTTTTACTTAAGTCGGCATTGTGCCTTTTGTATTTAATTCCGATGCAATTTCTGTGTTTCATCGTCAATAAGAAGGTCCAAGGGATACAGGAAACCTGGAGTGAAGCATCAGAGTCTATAACTAGTGTCACAGGAATGGTTCTAAACATAGACAGTAAGAGGAGTCAGTCTTCTTGTACTTAATTCGGCATTGTGTCTTTTGTATTTATTTCCGATGCAATTTCTGTGATTCTTCGTCAATAAGAAGGTCAGAGGGATACAGTAAACATGATGTGAAGCATCGTAATCTATAACTAGTGTCACAGGAATGGTTCAAAAAATATTCAGTAAGAAGAGTCAGTCTTCTTGTACTTAAGTCGGTATTGTGCCTTTTGTATTTAATTCCGATGCAATTTCTGTGTTTCTACGTCAATAAGAAGGTCCAAGGGATACAGTAAACCTGGAGTGAAGCATCGGAATCTATAACTAGTGTCAGAGGGACGTTTCAAAACATAGACAGTAACAAGAGTTAGTATTCTTGTACTTTAGTCGGCATTGTGCTTTTTGTATTTAATTCCAATGCAATATCAGTGTTTCATCGTCACTAAGAAGGTCAGTGGGATAAAGTAATCCTGAAGTTAAGCATCGGAATTTAGAACTAGTGTCACAGGAATGGTTCAAAACATAGTCAGTAAGAAGAGTCAGTCTTCTTGTAGTTAAGTCGGCATTGTACCTTTTCTATTTAATTCCGATGCAATTTCTGTGTTTCATCGTCAATAAGAAGGTCAGAGGGATCCAGTAAACCTGAAGTGAAGCATTGGAATCCATAACTAGTGTCACAGGAATGGTTAAAATCATAGAGAGTTGTAAGATTCAGTGTTCTTGTACTTCAGTCTGCATTGTGGCTTTTGTATTTCATTCTGATGCAATTTCTGTGTTTCATCGTCCATAAGATGGTCCGAGGGAGACAGTAAACCTCTAGTGAAGCATCGGAATGAAAAACTAGTGTCACAGGAATGGTTCAAACATAGAGAGTAGGAAGAGTCAGTCTTCTTGTACTTAAGTCGGCATTGTGCTGTTTCTATTTAATACCGATGCGATTTCTGTGTCTTATCGTCAATAAGAAGGTCCAAGGGATACAGTAAACCTGAAGTGAAGCATCGGAATCTATAACTAGTGTCACAGGAATGGTTCAAAACATAGTCAGTAAGAAGAGTCAGTGTTCTACTACTTAAGCCGGCATTGTGCCTATTGTATTTAATTCCGATGCAATTAGTGTCTTTCATCGTCAATAAGAAGGTCCAAGAAATACAGTATACCAGAAGTGATGCATCGGAATCTATAACTAGTGTCACAGGAATGGTTCAAAACATAGAGAGTGGGAAGATTCAGTCTTCTTGTACTTAAGTCGGCATTGTGCCTTTTGTATTTCATTCCGATGCAATTTCTGTGTTTCACCGTCCATAAGAAGGTCCCAAGGATACAGTAAACCTCACGTGAAGCATCGGAATAAAAAACTAGTGTCACAGGAATGGTTCAACACATAGAGAGTAGGAAGGGTCAGTCTTCTTGTACATAAGTCGGCATTGTGCTTTTTCTATTTAATTCCAATGCGATTTCTGTGTCTCATCGTCAATAGGAAGGTCCAAGGGATACAGTAAACCTGAAGTGAAGCATCGGAATCTATAACTAGTGTCACAGGAAATGTTCAAAACATAGACAGTAAGAAGAGTCCGTCTTCTTGTACTTAAGTCGGCATTGTGCTTTTGTATATAATTCCGATGCAATTTCTGTGTTTCATCGTCAATAACAAGGTCTAAGGTATACAGTAAACCTGGAGAGAAGCATCGGAATCTATAACTAGTGTCACAGGAATGGTTCAAAGCATAGACAGTGAGATGAGTCAGCCTTCTTGTACTTAATTCGGCATTGTGCCGTTTGTATTTAATTCAGACGCTATTTCTGTGTTTCATTGTCAATAAGAACGTCAGAGGGATACAGTGAATCTGAAGTGAAGCATCGGAATCTATAACTAGTGTCACAGGAATGGTTCAAAACATAGACAGTAAGAAGAGTCAGTCTCCTTGTACTTAAGTCGGCATTGTGCCTTTGGTATTTAATTCCGATGTAATTTCTGTTTTTTATCGTCATTAAGAAGGTCAGAGGGACACAGTAAACCTGAAGTGAAGCATTGGAATCTATAACTAGTGTCACAATAATGGTTCAAAACATAGTCAGTAAGAGGAGCCAGTCATTTTGTACTTCAGTCGGCATGTGGCATTTGTATTTAATTCCGATGCAATTTCTGTGTTTCATCGTCAATATGAGGGTCTAAGGGATACAGTAAGTCTGGAGTGAAGCATCGGAATCTATAACTAGTGTCACAGGAATGGTTCAAAGCATAGTTAGTAAGATGAGTCAGCCTTCTTGTACTTAAGTCGGCATTGTGCTTTTTCTATTTAATTCCGATGCGGTGTCTGTGTTTCTTCGTCATTAGGAGGGTCCAAGGTATACAGTAAACCTGAAGTGAAGTATGGGAATCGATAACTAGTGTCGCAGGAGTGGTTCAAGACATAGACAGTAAGATGAGTCAGTCTTCTTGTACTTAAGTTGGCATTGTGCTATTGGATTTAATTCCGATACAATTTCTGTGTTTCATCGTCAATAAGAAGGTCCAAGGTATACAGTAAACCTGGAGTGAAGCATCGGAATCTATAACTAGTGTCACAGGAATGCTTCAATACGTAAACAGTAAGATAAGTCAGTCTTCTTTTACTTAATTCGGAATTGTGCCTTTTGTATTTCGTACCGACCCAATTTCTGTGTTTCGTCGTCAATAAGAACGTCAGAGGGATACAGTAAATCTGAAGTGAAGCATCGGAATGTATAACTAGTGTCACAGGAATGGTTCAAAACATAGACAGTAAGAAGAATCAGTCTTCTTGTACTTAAGTCGGCATTGTGCCTTTTGTATTTAATTCCGATGTAATTTCTGTGTTTCATCGTCAATAAGAAGGTCAGTGGGATACAGTAAAAATGAAGTGGAGCATCGGAATCTATAACTAGCGTCACAGGAATGATTCAAAGCATAGAGAGTTGGAAGAGTCAGTATTCTTGTACTTAAGTCGGCATTGTGCCTTTTGTATTTAATTCCGATGCAATTTCTGTGTTTCATCGACAATAAGAAGGTCAGTGGGATACAGTAAACATGAAGTGAAGCATCTGAATCTATAACTAGCGTCACAGGAATGGTTCAAAGCATAGAGAGTTGGAAGAGTCAGTATTCTTGTACTTATGTCGGCATTGTGCCTTTTGTATTTAATTGCGATGCAATTTCTGTGTTTCATCGTCAATAAGAAGGTCCAAGGGATACAGTAAACCTGAAATGAACCATCGGAATCTATGACTAGTGTCACAGGAATGGTTCAAAACATAGACAGTAGGAAAAGTCAATCTACACGTACTTAAGTCGGCATTGTGCCTTTTGTATTTAATTCCGATGCAATTTCTGTGTTTCATCGTCAATAAGAAGGTCAGAGGGATACAGTAAACCTGAAGTGAAGCATCGGAATCGATAACTAGTGTCGCAGGAATGGTACAAGACATAGACAGTAAGATGAGTCAGTCTTCTTGTACTTAAGTCGGCATTGTGCCTTTTGTATTTAATTCCGATGCAATTTCTGTGTTTCATCGTTCATAAGAAGGTCCGAGGGATGCAGTAAACCTCAATTGAAGCATCGGAATAAAAAACTCGTGTCACAGGAAAGGTTCAAAACATAGAGAGTGGGACGAGTCAGTCTTCTTGTACTTAAGTCGGCATTGTGCGTTTTCTATTTAATTCCGATGCGATTTCTGGGTCTCATCGTCAATAGGGAGATCCAAGGGATACAGTAAACCTGAAGTGAAGCATCGGAATAAAAAACTAGTGTCACAGGAAAGGTTCAAAACAAGAGAGTAGGAAGAGTCAGTCTTCTTGTACTTAAGTCGGCATTGTGCTTTTTCTATTCAATTCCGATGCGATTTCTGTGTCTCATCGTCAATAGGAAGGTCTAAGGGACACAGTAAAACTGAAGTGAAGCATCGGAATTTATAACTAGATTCACAGGAATGGTTCAAAACATAGTCAGTAAGAAGAGTCAGTCTTCTTGTACGTAAGTCGGCATTGTGAATTTTGTATTTAATTCCGATACAATTTCTGTGTTTCATCGTCAATAAGAAGGTCCAAGGGATACAGTAAACGTGGAGTGAAGCATCGGAATCTATAACTAGTGTCTCAGGGTTGGTTCAAAACGTAGACAGTAAGAAGAGTCACTCTTCTTGTACTTAAGTCGGCATTGTGCCTTTTGTATTTAATTCCCATGCAATTTCTGTGTTTCATCGTCAATAAGAAGGTCAGAGGGATACAGTAAACATGATGTGCAGCATCATAATCTATAACTAGTGTCACAGGAATGGTTCAAAGCATAGTCAGTAAGAAGAGTCAGTCTTCTTGCACTTAAGTCGGTATTGTGCCTTTTGTATTTAATTCCGATGCAATTTCTGTGTTTCATTGTCAATAAGAAGGTCCAAGGGTTACAGTAAACCTGAAGCGAAGCATCGAAATCTATAACTAGTATCACAGAAAAGGTTCAAACATAGACAGTATGCAGAGATAGTCTTCTTGTACTTAAGACGGCATTGTGCCTTTTCTATTTAATTCCGATGCAATTTCTGTGTTTCATCGTCAATAAGAAGGACCAAGGGATACAGTAAACCTGGAGTGAAGCATCGGAATCTATAACTAGTGTCAGAGGGACGGTTTAAAACATAGACAGTAACATGAGTCAGTATTCTTGTACTTTAGTCGGCATTGTGCTTTTTGTATTTAATTCGGATGCAATTTCTGTGTTTCATCGTCAATAAGAAGGTCAGAGGGATACAGTAAACCTGAAGTGAAGCATCGGAATCGATAACTAGTGTCGCAGGAATGGTACAAGACATAGACAGTAAGATGAGTCAGTCTTCTTGTACTTAAGTCGGCATTGTGCCTTTTGTATTTAATTCCGATGCAATTTCTGTGTTTCATCGTTCATAAGAAGGTCCGAGGGATGCAGTAAACCTCAATTGAAGCATCGGAATAAAAAACTCGTGTCACAGGAAAGGTTCAAAACATAGAGAGTGGGACGAGTCAGTCTTCTTGTACTTAAGTCGGCATTGTGCGTTTTCTATTTAATTCCGATGCGATTTCTGGGTCTCATCGTCAATAGGGAGATCCAAGGGATACAGTAAACCTGAAGTGAAGCATCGGAATAAAAAACTAGTGTCACAGGAAAGGTTCAAAACAAGAGAGTAGGAAGAGTCAGTCTTCTTGTACTTAAGTCGGCATTGTGCTTTTTCTATTCAATTCCGATGCGATTTCTGTGTCTCATCGTCAATAGGAAGGTCTAAGGGACACAGTAAAACTGAAGTGAAGCATCGGAATTTATAACTAGATTCACAGGAATGGTTCAAAACATAGTCAGTAAGAAGAGTCAGTCTTCTTGTACGTAAGTCGGCATTGTGAATTTTGTATTTAATTCCGATACAATTTCTGTGTTTCATCGTCAATAAGAAGGTCCAAGGGATACAGTAAACGTGGAGTGAAGCATCGGAATCTATAACTAGTGTCTCAGGGTTGGTTCAAAACGTAGACAGTAAGAAGAGTCACTCTTCTTGTACTTAAGTCGGCATTGTGCCTTTTGTATTTAATTCCCATGCAATTTCTGTGTTTCATCGTCAATAAGAAGGTCAGAGGGATACAGTAAACATGATGTGCAGCATCATAATCTATAACTAGTGTCACAGGAATGGTTCAAAGCATAGTCAGTAAGAAGAGTCAGTCTTCTTGCACTTAAGTCGGTATTGTGCCTTTTGTATTTAATTCCGATGCAATTTCTGTGTTTCATTGTCAATAAGAAGGTCCAAGGGTTACAGTAAACCTGAAGCGAAGCATCGAAATCTATAACTAGTATCACAGAAAAGGTTCAAACATAGACAGTATGCAGAGATAGTCTTCTTGTACTTAAGACGGCATTGTGCCTTTTCTATTTAATTCCGATGCAATTTCTGTGTTTCATCGTCAATAAGAAGGACCAAGGGATACAGTAAACCTGGAGTGAAGCATCGGAATCTATAACTAGTGTCAGAGGGACGGTTTAAAACATAGACAGTAACATGAGTCAGTATTCTTGTACTTTAGTCGGCATTGTGCTTTTTGTATTTAATTCGGATGCAATTTCTGTGTTTCATCGTCACTAAGAAGGTCAGTAGGATACAGTAATCCTGAAGTTAAGCATCGGAATCTATAACTAGTGTCAAAGGAATCTTTCAAAACATAGTCTGTAAGAAGAGTCAGTCTTCTTGTAGTTAAGACGGCATTGTGCCTTTTCTATTTAATTCCGATGCAATTTCTGTGTTTCATCGTCAATAAGAAGGACCAAGGGATACAGTAAACCTCAAGTGAAGCATCGGAATAAAAAACTAGTGTCACAGGGATGGTTCAAAACATAGACAGTAAGAAGAGTCAGTCTCCTTGTACTTAAGTCTACATTGTGCCTTTTGTATTTAATTCCGATGCAATTTCTGTGTTTCATTGTCAATAAGAAGGTCCAAGGGTTACAGTAAACCTGAAGCGAAGCATCGAAATCTATAACTAGTATCACAGAAATGGTTCAAACATAGACAGTATGCAGAGATAGTCTTCTTGTACTTAAGACGGCATTGTGCCTTTTCTATTTAATTCCGATGCAATTTCTGTGTTTCATCGTCAATAAGAAGGACCAAGTGATACAGTAAACCTGGAGTGAAGCATCGGAATCTATAACTAGTGTCACAGGAATTGTTCAAAACATAGATAGTAAGAAGAGTCAGTCTTCTTGTACTTATGTCGGCATTGTGCCTTTTGTATTTAATTCCGAAGCATTTTCTGTGTTTTATCGTCAATAAGAAGGTCAGAGGGATACAGTAAACCTGAAGTGAAGCTTCGGAATCTATAACTAGTATCATAGGAATGGTTCAAAACATAGACAGTAGGAAAAGTCAGTCTCCACGTACTTAAGCGGAATTGTGCCTTTTGTATTTAATTCCGGTGCAATATCTGAGTTTCATCGTCAATAAGAAGGTCAGAGGGATACAGTAAACCTGAAGTGAAGCATCGGAATCTATAACTTGTGTCACAGGAATGGTTCAAAGCATAGTCAGTAAGAAGAGTCAGTCTTCTTGTACTTAAGTCGGCATTGTGCCATGTGTATTTAATTCCGATGCAATTTCTGTGTTTCATCGTCAATAAGAAGGTCCAAGGGATACAGTAAACCTGAAGTGAAGCATCGGAATCTATAACTAGGGTCACAGGAATGGTTCAAAACATAGACATTAGGAAGAGTCAGTCTTCTTATTCTAAAGTCGGTATTGTGCCTTTTCTATTTAATTCCGATGCAATTTCTGTGTTTCATTGTCAATACGGAGGTCAGAGGGATACAGTAACCCTGAAGTGAAGCATCGGAATCTATAACTAGTGTCACAGGAATGGTTCAAAACATAGAGAGTTGGAAGAGTCAGTCTACTTGTTCATAAGTCCGCATTGTGCCTTTTGTATTTCATTCCGATGCAATTTCTGTGTTTCATCGTCAATAAGAATGTCAGAGGGATACAGTAATCCTGAACTTAAGCATCGGAATCTATGACTAGTGTCACAGGAATGGTTCAAAACATAGTCAGTAAGAAGAGTCAGTCTTCTTGTACTTAAGTCGGCATTGTGCCATTTGTATTTCATTCCGATGCAATTCCTGTGTTTCATCGTTCATAAGAAGGTCCGAGGGATGCAGTAAACCTCAATTGAAGCATCGGAATAAAAACTTGTGTCACAGGAAAGGTTCAAAACAGAGAGAGTGGGACGAGTCAGTCTTCTTGTACTTAAGTCGGCATTGTGCGTTTTCTATTTAATTTCGATGCGATTTCTGTGTCTCATCGTCAATAGGACGATCCAAGGGATACAGTAAACCTGAAGTGAAGCATCGGAATAAAAAACTACTGTCACAGGAAAGGCTCAAAACAAGAGAGTAGGAAGAGTCAGTCTTCTTGTACTTAAGTCGGCATTGTGCTTTTTCTATTCAATTCCGATGCGATTTCTGTGTCTCATCGTCAATAGGAAGGTCTAAGGGTCACAGTAAACCTGAAGTGAAGCATCGGAATTTATAACTAGAGTCACAGAAATTGTTCAAAACATAGTCAGTAAGAAGAGTCAGTCTTCTTGTACGTAAGTCGGCATTGTGAATTTTGTATTTAATTCCGATACAATTTCTGTGTTTCATCGTCAATAAGAAGGTCCAAGGGATACAGTACACCTGGAGTGAAGCATCGGAATCTATAACTAGTGTCACAGGGTTGGTTCAAAACATAGACAGTAAGAAGAGTCACTCTTCTTGTACTTAAGTCGGCATTGTGCCTTTTGTATCTAATTCCGATGCAATTTCTGTGTTTCATCGTCAATAAGAAGGTCAGAGGGATACAGTAATCCTGAAGTTAAACATCGGAATCTATGACTAGTGGCACAGGAATGGTTCAAAACGTAGACAGTAGGAAGAGTCAGTCTTCTTGTACTTAAGTCATCATTGTGCATTTTCTATTTAATTCTGAAGCAATTTCTGTGTTTCATCGTCAATAAGAAGGTCCGAGATATACAGTAAACATGGAGTGAAGCATCGGAATCAATAACTAGTTTCACAGGAATGGTTCATAACACAGACAGTAAGAAGAGTCAGACTTCTCTTATTTAAGTCGGCATTGTGCCTTTTGTATTTAATTCCGACGCAATTTCTGTGTTTCATCGTCAATAAGAAGGTCCAAGGGATACAGTAAACCTGGAGTGAAGCATCAGAGTCTATAACTAGTGTCACAGGAATGGTTCAAAACATAGACAGTAAGAAGAGTCAGTCTTCTTGTACTTAATTCAGCATTGTGCCTTTTGTATTTAATTCCGATGCATTTTTTCTGTGTATCATCGTCAATAAGAAGGTCAGAGCGATACAGTAAACATGATGTGCAGCATCATAATCTATAACTAGTGTCACAGGAATGGTTCAAAACATAGTCAGTAAGAAGAGTCAGTCTTCTTGCACTTAAGTCGGTATTGTGCCTTTTGTATTTAATTCCGATGCAATTTCTGTGCTTCTACGTCAATAAGAGAGACCATGGGATACAGTAAACCTGGAGTGAAGCATCGGAATCTGTAACTAGTGTCAGAGGGACGGTTTAAAACATAGACAGTAACATGAGTCAGTATTCTTGTACTTTAGTCGGCATTGTGCTTTTTGTATTTAATTCGGATGCAATTTCTGTGTTTCATCGTCACTAAGAAGGTCAGTAGGATACAGTAATCCTGAAGTTAAGCATCGGAATCTATAACTAGTGTCAAAGGAATCTTTCAAAACATAGTCTGTAAGAAGAGTCAGTCTTCTTGTAGTTAAGTCGGCATTGTTCCTTTTCTATGTAAATCCGATGCAATTTCTGTGTTACATCGTCAATAATAAGGTCAGAGGGATACAGTAAACCTGAAGTGAAGCATCGGAATCTATAACTAGTGTCACAGGAATGGCTCAAAATATAGTCAGTAAGAAGAGTCAGTCTTCTTCTACTTAAGTCATCATTGTGCATTTTCTATTTAATTCTGAAGACATTTCTGTGCTTCATCGTCAATAAGAAGGTCCAAGGGATACAGTAAACCTGGAGTGAAGCATCGGAATCTATAACTAGTTTCACAGGAATGGTTCAAAGCACAGGCAGTAAGAAGAGTCAGACTTCTTTTAGTTAAGTCGGCATTGTGCCTTTTGTATTTAATTCCGATGCAATTTCTGTGTTTCATCGTCAATAAGAAGGTCCAAGGGATACAGTAAACCTCAAGTGAAGCATCGGAATAAAAAACTAGTGTCACAGGGATGGTTCAAAACATAGACAGTAAGAAGAGTCAGTCTCCTTGTACTTAAGTCTACATTGTGCCTTTTGTATTTAATTCCGATGCAATTTCTGTGTTTCATTGTCAATAAGAAGGTCCAAGGGTTACAGTAAACCTGAAGCGAAGCATCGAAACCTATAACTAGTATCACAGAAATGGTTCAAACATAGACAGTATGCAGAGTCAGTCTTCTTGTACTTAAGACGGCATTGTGCCTTTTCTATTTAATTCCGATGCAATTTCTGTGTTTCATCGTCAATAAGAAGGACCAAGGGATACAGTAAACCTGGAGTGAAGCATCGGAATCTATAACTAGTGTCACAGGAATTGTTCAAAACATAGATAGTAAGAAGAGTCAGTCTTCTTGTACTTATGTCGGCATTGTGCCTTGTGTATTTAATTCCGAAGCAATTTCTGTGTTTTATCGTCAATAAGAAGGTCAGAGGGATACAGTAAACCTGAAGTGAAGCTTCGGAATCTATAACTAGTATCATAGGAATGGTTCAAAACATAGACAGTAGGAAAAGTCAGTCTACACGTACTTAAGCGGAATTGTGCCTTTTGTATTTAATTCCGGTGCAATATCTGTGTTTCATCGTCAATAAGAAGGTCAGAGGGATACAGTAAACCTGAAGTGAAGCATCGGAATCTATAACTTGTGTCACAGGAATGGTTCAAAGCATAGTCAGTAAGAAGAGTCAGTCTTCTTGTACTTAAGTCGGCATTGTGCCATTTGAATTTAATTCCGATGCAAATTGTGTGTTTCATCGTCAATAAGAAGGTCCAAGGGATACAGTAAACCTGAAGTGAAGCATCGGAATCTATAACTAGGGTCACAGGAATGGTTCAAAACATAGACATTAGGAAGAGTCAGTCTTCTTATTCTTAAGTCGGTATTGTGCCTTTTCTATTTAATTCCGATGCAATTTCTGTGTTTCATTGTCAATACGGAGGTCAGAGGGATACAGTAACCCTGAAGTGAAGCATCGGAATCTATAACTAGTGTCACAGGAATGGTTCAAAACATAGAGAGTTGGAAGAGTCAGTCTACTTGTTCATAAGTCGGCATTGTGCCTTTTGTATTTCATTCCGATGCAATTTCTGTGTTTCATCGTCAATAAGAATGTCAGAGGGATACAGTAATCCTGAACTTAAGCATCGGAATCTATGACTAGTGTCACAGGAATGGTTCAAAACATAGTCAGTAAGAAGAGTCAGTCTTCTTGTACTTAAGTCGGCATTGTGCCATTTGTATTTCATTCCGATGCAATTTCTGTGTTTCATCGTTCATAAGAAGGTCCGAGGGATGCAGTAAACCTCAATTGAAGCATCGGAATAAAAAACTAGTGTCACAGGAAAGGTTCAAAACATAGAGAGTGGGTCGAGTCAGTCTTCTTGTACTTAAGTCGGCATTGTGCGTTTTCTATTTAATTCCGATGCGATTCCTGTGTCTCATCGTCAATGGGAAGATCCAAGGGATACAGTAAACCTGAAGTGAAGCATCGGAATAAAAAACTAGTGTCACAGGAAAGGCTCAAAGCAAGAGAGTAGGAAGAGTCAGTCTTCTTGTACTTAAGTCGGCATTGTGCTTTTTCTATTCAATTCCGATGCGATTTCTGTGTCTCATCGTCAATAGGAAGGTCTAAGGGACACAGTAAACCTGAAGTGAAGCTTCGGAATTTATAACTAGAGTCACAGAAATTGTTCAAAACATAGTCAGTAAGAAGAGTCAGTCTTCTTGTACGTAAGTCGGCATTGTGAATTTTGTATTTAATTCCGATACAATTTCTGTGTTTCATCGTCAATAAGAAGGTCCAAGGGATACAGTAAACCTGGAGTGAAGCATCGGAATCTATAACTAGTGTCACAGGGTTGGTTCAAAACATAGACAGTAAGAAGAGTCACTCTTCTTGTACTTAAGTCGGCATTTTGCCTTTTGTATTTAATTCCGATGCAATTTCTGTGTTTCATCGTCAATAAGAAGGTCAGAGGGATACAGTAATCCTGAAGTTAAACATCGGAATCTATGACTAGTGTCACAGGAATGGTTCAAAACGTAGACAGTAGGAAGTGTCAGTCTTCTTGTACTTAAGTCATCATTGTGCATTTTCTATTTAATTCTGAAGCAATTTCTGTGTTTCATCGTCAATAAGAAGGTCCGAGATATACAGTAAACATGGAGTGAAGCATCGGAATCAATAACTAGTTTCACAGGAATGGTTCATAACACAGACAGTAAGAAGAGTCAGACTTCTCTTAATTAAGTCGGCATTGAGCCTTTTGTATTTAATTCCGACGCAATTTCTGTGTTTCATCGTCAATAAGAAGGTCCAAGGGATACAGTAAACCTGGAGTGAAGCATCAGAGTCTATAACTAGTGTCACAGGAATGGTTCAAAACATAGACAGTAAGAAGAGTCAGTCTTCTTGTACTTAATTCAGCATTGTGCCTTTTGTATTTAATTCCGATGCAATTTCTGTGTTTCATCGTCAATAAGAAGGTCAGAGGGATACAGTAAACATGATGTGCAGCATCATAATCTATAACTAGTGTCACAGGAATGGTTCAAAACATAGTCAGTAAGAAGAGTCAGTCTTCTTGCACTTAAGTCGGTATTGTGCCTTTTGTATTTAATTCCGATGCAATTTCTGTGCTTCTACGTCAATAAGAGAGTCCAAGGGATACAGTAAACCTGGAGTGAAGCATCGGAATCTATAACTAGTGTCAGAGGGACGGTTTAAAACATAGACAGTAACATGAGTCAGTATTCTTGTACTTAAGTCATCATTGTGCATTTTCTATTTAATTCTGAAGACATTTCTGTGCTTCATCGTCAATAAGAAGGTCCAAGGGATACAGTAAACCTGGAGTGAAGCATCGGAATCTATAACTAGTTTCACAGGAATGGTTCAAAACACGGGCAGTAAGAAGAGTCAGACTTCTTTTACTTAAGTCGGCATTGTGCCTTTTGTATTTAATTCCGATGCAAATTCTGTGATTCATCGTCAATAAGAAGGTCAGAGGGACGCAGTACACCTGATGTGAAGCATCGTAATCTATAACTAGTGTCACATGAATGGTTCAAAATATACTCAGTAAGAAGAGTCAGTCTTCTTGTACTTAAGTCGGTATTGCGCTTTTTGTATTTAATTCCGATGCAATTTGTGTGTTTGATCGTCAATAAGAAGGTCCAAGAGATACAGTAAACCTGAAATGAACCATCGGAATCTATAACTAGTGTCAGAGGAATGGTTCAAAACATAGACAGTAGGAAAAAGTCAGTCTACATATACTTAAGTCAGCATTGTGCCTTTTGTATTTAATTCCGATGCAACTTCTGTGTTTCATCGTTAATAAGAAGGTCAGAGGTATACAGTAAACCTCAAGTGAAGCATCGGAATAAAAAACTAGTGTCACAGGAATGGTTGAAACATAGAGAGTAGGAAGAGTCAGTCTTCTTGGACTTAAGTCGTCATTGTGCTGTTTCTATTTAATACCGATGCGATTTCTGTGTCTCATCGTCACTAAGAAGGTCCAAGGGATACAGTAAACCTCAAGTGAAGCATCGGAATCTATAACTAGTGTCACAGGAATGGTTCAAACATAGTCAGTAAGAAGAGTCAGTCTTCTTGTACTTAAATCGGCATTGTGCCTTTTGTATTTAATTCCGATGCAAATTCTGTGTTTTATTGTCAATAAGAAGGTCCAAGGGATACAGTAAACCTGGAGTGAAGCATCGGAATCTATAACTAGTGTCACAGGGATGGTTCAAAACATAGACAGTAAGAAGTGTCAGTCTCCTTGTACTTAAGTCGGCATTGTGCCTTTTGTATTTAATTCCGATGCAATTTCTGTGTATCATTGTCAATAAGAAGGTCCAAGGGTTACAGTAAACCTGAAGCGAAGCATCGAAATCTATAACTAGTCTCACTGAAATGGTTCAAACATAGACAGTATGCAGAGTCAGTCTTCTTGTACTTAAGTCGGCATTGTGCCTTTTGTATTTAATTCCGATGCAATTTCTGTGTTTCATCGTCAATAAGAAGGTGCAAGGCATACAGTAAAGCTGGAGTGAAGCATCGGAATCCATAACTAGTGTCACAGGAATGGTTCAAAACATGGTCAGTAAGAAGAGTAAGTCTTCTTGTAGTTAAGTCGGTATTGTGCCTTTTCTATTTAATTCCGATGCAATTTCTGTGTTTCATCGATAATAAGAACGTCCAAGGGATACAGTAAACCTGAAGTGAAGCATCGGCATCTATAACTAGTGTCCCAGGAATGGTTCAAAACATAGACAGTAGGAAGAGTCTGTCTTCTTGTACTTAAGTCGGCATGGTGCCTTTTGTATTTAATTCCGATGCAATGTCTGTGTTTGATCGTCAATAAGAAGGTCCAAGAGATACAGTAAACCTGAAATGAACCATCGGAAACTATAACTAGTTATAGGAATGGTTCAAAAGATAGACAGTAGGAAAAGTCAGCTTCATATACTTAAGTCGGCATTGTGCTTTTTGTACTTAATTCCGATGCAACTTCTGTGTTTAATTGTCAATAAGAAGGTCCAAGGGATACAGTAAACCTGGAGTGAAGCATCGGAATCTATAACTAGTGTCACAGGGATGGTTCAAAACATAGACAGTAAGAAGAGTCAGTCTCCTTGTACTTAATTCAGCATTGTGCCTTTTGTATTTCACTCCGATGCAATTTCTGTGTTTCATCATCAATAAGAAGGTCAGAGGGATACAGTAAACCTGATGTGAAGCATCGTAATCTATAACTAGTGACAAAGGAATGGTTCAAAACATAGTCAGTAAGAAGAGTCAGTCTTCTTGTAGTTAAGTCGGCATTGTTCCTTTTCTATTTAATTTCGTTGCAATTTCTGTGTTTCATCGTCATAAATAAGGTCAGAGGGATAAGGTACACCTGAAGTGAAGCATCGGAATCTATAACTAGTGTCACAGGAATGGTTCAAAATATAGACAGTAGGAAGAGTCAGCCTTCCTGTACTTAAGTCGGCATTGTGCTTTACCTATTTAATTCCGATGCGATTTCTGTGTCTCATCGTCAATGGGAAGGTCCAAGGGATACAGTAAACCTGAAGTAAAGCATCGGAATTTATAAGTAGTGTCACAGGAACGGTTCAAAACATAGTCATTATGAAGAGTCAGTCTTCTTGTACGTAAGTCTGCATTGTGCCTTTTGTATTTAATTCCGATGCATCTTCTGTGTTTCATCGTCAATAAGAAGGTCAAAGGGATGCAGTAATCCCGAAGTTAAGTAACGGAATCTATGACTAGTGTCACAGGAATGGTTCAAAACATAGACAGTAGGAAGAGTCAGTCTTCTTGTACTTAAGTCATCATTGTGCCTTTGTATTTAATTCCGATGCAATTTCTGTGTTTCATCGTCAATAAGAAGGTCCAAGGGATACAGTAAACCTGAAGTGAAGCATCGGAATCTATAACTAGTGTCACAGGAATGGTTCAAAACATAGTCAGTAAGAAGAGTCAGTCTTCTTGTACTTAAGTCATCATTGTGCATTTTCTATTCGATTCTGAAGCAATTTCTGTGTTTCATCGTCAATAAGAAGGTCCAAGGGATACAGTAAACCTGGAGTGAAGCATCGGAATCTGTAACTAGTGTCAGAGGGACGGTTCAAAACATAGACAGTAACATGAGTCAGTATTCTTGTACTTTAGTCGCCATTGTGCTTTTTGTATTTTATTCCGATGCAATTTCTGTGTTTTATCGTCACTAAGAAGGTCAGTGGGATACAGTAATCCTGAAGTTAAGCATCGGAATCTATAACTAGTGTCACAGGAATGGTTCAAAACATAGTCAGTAAGAAGAGTCAGTCTTATTGTACTTATGTCGGTATTGTGCCTTTTGTATTTAATTCCGATGCAATTTCTGTGTTTCTACGTCAATAAGAAGGTCCAAGGGATACAGTAACCCTGTAGTGAAGCATCGGAATCTGTAACTAGTGTCAGAGGGACGGTTCAAAACATAGACAGTAACATGAGTCAGTATTCTTGTACTTTAGTCGCCATTGTGCTTTTTGTATTTTATTCCGATGCAATTTCTGTGTTTTATCGTCACTAAGAAGGTCAGTGGGATACAGTAATCCTGAAGTTAAGCATCGGAATCTATAACTAGTGTCACACGAATGGTTCAAGGCATAGACAGTTGGAAGGGTCGGTCTCCTTGTACTTTAGTCGGCATTGTGCCTTTTGTATTTAATTCCGATGCAATGTCTGTGTTTGATCGTCAATAAGAAGGTCCAAGAGATACAGTAAACCTGAAATGAACCATCGGAAACTATAACTAGTTATAGGAATGGTTCAAAAGATAGACAGTAGGAAAAGTCAGTCTACATATACTTAAGTCGGCATTGTGCTTTTTGTACTTAATTCCGATGCAACTTCTGTGTTTCATCGTCAATAAGAAGGTCAGAGGGATACAGTAATCCTGAAGTGAAGCATCGGAATCTATTACTAGTGTCACAGGAATGGTGCAAAACATAGTCAGTAAGAAGAGTCAGTCTTCTTGTACTTAAGTTGGCATTGTGCCTTTTGTATTTAATTCCGATGGAATTAGTGTGTTTCATCGTCAATAACAAAGTCCAAGGGATACAGTAAACCTGAAGTGAAGCATCGGAATCTATAACTAGTGTCACATGAATGAATCAAATCATAGAGAGTTTGAAGATTCAGTCTTCTTGTACTTAAGTCGGCATTGTGCCTTTTGTATTTAATTCCGATGCAATATCTGTGTTTCATCGTCCATAAGAAGGTCCGAGGGAGACAGTAAACCTCAAGTGAAGCATCGGAATAAAAAACTAGTGTCACAGGAATGGTTCAAACATAGATAGTAGGAAGAGTCAGTCTTCTTGTACTTAAGTCGGCATTGTGCTGTTTCCATTTAATACCGATGCGATTTCTGTTTCTCATCGTCAATAAGAAGGTCCAAGGGATACAGTAAACCTGAAGTGAAGCATCGGAATCTATAACTAGTGTCACAGGAATGTTTCAAAACATAGTCAGTAAGAAGAGTCAGTCTTCTTGTACTTCAGTCGGCATGGTGCCTTTTCTATTTATATCCTATGCAATTTCTGTGTTTCATCGTCAAGTAGAAGGTCCAAGGGATACAGTAAACCTCGAGTGAAGCATCGGAATCTATAACTAGTGTCACAGGAATGGTCCAAAACATAGACAGTAAGAAGAGTCAGGCTTCTTGTACTTATGTCGGCATTGTGACTTTTGTATTCAATTCCGATGCAATTTCTGTGTTTTATCGTCAATAAGAAGGTCAGAGGGATACAGTAAATCCGAAGTGAAGCATCGGAATCTATAACTAGTGTCACAGGAATGGTTCAAAACATAGTCAGTAGGAAGAGTCCGTCTTCTTGTACTTAAGTCGGCATTGTGGTTTTGTATTTAATTCCGATGCAATTTCTGTGTTTCATCGTCAATAAGAAGGACCAAGGTATACAGTAATCCTGGAGTGAAGCATCGGAATCTATAACTAGTGTCACAGGAATGGTTAAAACATAGTCAGTAAGATGAGTCAGTCTACTTGTACTTAAGTCGGCATTGTGCCTTTTGTATTTAATTCCGATGTAATTTCTGTGTTTCATCGTCACTAAGACTGTCAGTGGGATACAGTAATCCTGAAGCTAAGCATCGGAATCTAAAACTGGTGTCACAGGAGTTGTTCAAAACATGGTCAGTAAGAAGCGTCAGTCTTCTTGTAGTTAAGTCGGTATTGTGCTTTTTCTATTTCATTCCGATGCAATATCTGTGTTTCATCGTCAATAAGAAGGTCAGAGGGATACAGTAAACCTGAAGTGAAGCATCGGAATCTATAACTAGTGACACAGGAATGGTTCATATCATAGTCAGTAAGAAAGTCTTCTTGTACTTAAGTCGGCATTGTGCCCTTTGTATTTAATTCCGATGCAATTTCTGTGTTTCATCGTCAATAAGAAGGTCCAAAGAATACAGGAAACCTGAAATGTACCATGGGAATCTATATCTAGTGTCACAGGAATGGTTCAAAACTTAGACAGTAGGAAAAGTCAGTCTACACGTACTTAAGTCGGCATTGTGCCTTTTGTATTTAATTCCGATGCAATTTCTGCGTTTCATCGTCAATATGAAGGTCAGAGGGATACAGTAAACCTCAAGTGAAGCATCGAAATCTATAACTAGTGTCACAGGAATGGTTCAAAACTTAGACAGTAGGAAAAGTCAGTCTACACGTACTTAAGTCGGCATTGTGCCTTTTGTATTTAATTCCGATGCAATATCTGTGTTTCATCGTCCATAAGAAGGTCCGAGGGAGACAGTAAACCTCAAGTGAAGCATCGGAATAAAAAACTAGTGTCACAGGAATGGTTCAAACATAGATAGTAGGAAGAGTCAGTCTTCTTGTACTTAAGTCGGCATTGTGCTGTTTCCATTTAATACCGATGCGATTTCTGTTTCTCATCGTCAATAAGAAGGTCCAAGGGATACAGTAAACCTGAAGTGAAGCATCGGAATCTATAACTAGTGTCACAGGAATGTTTCAAAACATAGTCAGTAAGAAGAGTCAGTCTTCTTGTACTTAAGTCGGCATGGTGCCTTTTCTATTTACTTCCGATGCAATTTCTGTGTTTCATCGTCAAGTAGAAGGTCCAAGGGATACAGTAAACCTTGAGTGAAGCATCGGAATCTATAACTAGTGTCACAGGAATGGTTCAAAACATAGACAGTAAGAAGAGTCAGTCTTCTTGTACTTATGTCGGCATTGTGACTTTTGTATTCAATTCCGATGCAATTTCTGTGTTTTATCGTCAATAAGAAGGTCAGAGGGATACAGTAAAGCCGAAGTGAAGCATCGGAATCTATAACTAGTGTCACAGGAATGGTTCAAAACATAGACAGTAAGAAGAGTCAGTCTTATTGTACTTATGTCGGTATTGTGCCTTTTGTATTTAATTCCGATGCAATTTCTGTGTTTCTACGTCAATAAGAAGGTCCAAGGGATACAGTAACCCTGGAGTGAAGCATCGGAATCTGCAACTAGTGTCAGAGGGACGGTTCAAAACATAGACAGTAACATAAGTCAGTATTCTTGTACTTTAGTCGCCATTGTGCTTTTTGTATTTTATTCCGATGCAATTTCTGTGTTTCATCGTCACTAAGAAGGTCAGTGGGATACAGTAATCCTGAAGTTAAGCATCGGAATCTATAACTAGTGTCACACGAATGGTTCAAGGCATAGACAGTTGGAAGGGTCGGTCTCCTTGTACTTTAGTCGGCATTGTGCCTTTTGTATTTAATTCCGATGCAATGTCTGTGTTTGATCGTCAATAAGAAGGTCCAAGAGATACAGTAAACCTGAAATGAACCATCGGAATCTATAACTAGTGTCATAGGAATGGTTCAAAAGATAGACAGTAGGAAAAGTCAGTCTACATATACTTAAGTCGGAATTGTGCCTTTTGTATTTAATTCCGATGCAATTTCTGTGTTTCATCGACAATAAGAAGGTCCAAGGTATACAGTAATCCTGGAGTGAAGCATCGGAATCTATAACTAGTGTCACAGGAATGGTTCAAAACATAGTAAGTAAGATGAGTCAGTCTTCTTGTACTTAAGTCGGCATTGTGCCTTTTGTATTTAATTCCGATGTAATTTCTGTGTTTCATCGTCACTAAGACTGTCAGTGGGATACAGTAATCCTGAAGCTAAGCATCGGAATCTAAAACTGGTGTCACAGGAGTTGTTCAAAACATGGTCAGTAAGAAGAGTCAGTCTTCTTGTAGTTAAGTCGGTATTGTGCCTTTTCTATTTCATTCCGATGCAATATCTGTGTTTCATCGTCAATAAGAAGGTCAGAGGGATACAGTAAACCTGAAGTGAAGCATCGGAATCTATAACTAGTGACACAGGAATGGTTCAAATCATAGTCAGTAAGAAAAGTCAGTCTTCTTGTACTTAAGTCGGCATTGTGCCCTTTTTATTTAATTCCGATGCAATTTCTGTGTTTCATCGTCAATAAGAAGGTCCAAAGAATACAGGAAACCTGAAATGTACCATGGGAATCTATATCTAGTGTCACAGGAATGGTTCAAAACTTAGACAAGAGGAAAAGTCAGTCTACACGTACTGAAGTCGGCATTGTGCCTTTTGTATTTAATTCCGATGCAATTTCTGTGTTTCATCGTCAATATGAAGGTCCAAGGGATACAGTAAACCTGAAGCGAAGCATTTAAATCTATAACTAGTATCACAGAAATGGTTCAAAACATAGACAGTATGCAGAGTCAGTCATCTTGTGCTTAAGTCGGCATTGTGCCTTTTGTATTTAATTCCGATGCAATTGCTATGTTTCATCGTCACTAAGACGGTCAGTGGGATACAGTAATCCTGAAGTTAAGCATCGGAATCTATAACTAGTGTCACAGGAATGGTTCAAAACATGGTCAGTAAGAAGAGTCAGTCTTCTTGTAGTTAAGTCGGTATTGTGCATTTTTATTTAATTCCGATGCAATTTCTGTGTTTCATCGTCAATAAGAAGGTCATAGGGATACAGTAAACCTGAAGTGAAGCATCGGAATCTATAACTAGTGTCACAGGATAGGTTCAAAACATAGTCACTAAGAAAAGTCAGTCTTCTCGTACTTAAGTCGGCATTGTGCCTTGTGTATTGAATTCCGACGCAATTTCTGTTTTTCATCGTCAATAAGAAGGTGCAAGGAATACAGTAAAGCTGGAGTGAAGCATCGGAATCTATAACTAGTGTCACAGGAATGGTTCAAAACATGGTCAGTAAGAAGAGTAAGTCTCCTTGTAGTTAAGTCGGTATTGTGCCTTTTCTATTTAATTCCGATGCAATTTCTGTGTTTCATCGTCAATAAGAACGTCCAAGGGATACAGTAAACCTGAAATGAACCATGGGAATCTATAACTAGTGTCACAGGAATGGTTCAAAGCATAGTCAGTAAGAAGAGTAAGTCTTCTTGTACTTAAGTCGGCATTGTGCCTTTTGTATTTAATTCCGATGCAATTTGTGTGTTTCATCGGCAATAAAAAGGTCCACGGGATACAGTAAACCTGAAGTGAAGCATCGGCATCTTTAACTAGTGTCCCAGGAATGGTTCAAAACATAGACAGTAGGAAGAGTCTGTCTTCTTGTACTTAAGTCGGCATGGTGCCTTTTGTATTTAATTCCGATGCAATTTCTGTGTTTCATCGTCAATATGAAGGTCCAAGGGATACAGTAAACCTGGAGTGAAGCATCAGAGTCTGTAACTAGTGTCACAGGAATGGTTCAAAACATAGACAGTAAGAAGAGTCAGTCTTCTTGTACTTAATTCAGCATTGTGCCTTTTGTATTTCATTCCGATGCAATTTCTGTGTTTCATCATCAATAAGAAGGTGACAGGGATACAGTAAACCTGATGTGAAGCATCGTAATCTATAACTAGTGTCACAGGAATGGTTCAAAACATAGTCAGTAAGAAGAGTCAGTCTTCTTGTACTTAAGTCGGTATTGTGCCTTTTGTATTTAATTCCGATGCAATTTCTGTGTTTCTACGTCAATAAGAGGGTCCAAGGGATAAAGTAAACCTGGAGTGAAGCATCGGAATCTATAACTAGTGTCAGAGGTACGGTTCAAAACATAGACAGTAACATGAGTCAGTGTTCTTGTACTTTAGTCGGCATTGTGCTTTTTGTATTTAATTCCGGTGCAATTTCTGTGATTCATCGTAACTAAGAAGGTCAGTGGGATCCAGTAATCCTGAAGTTAAGCATCGGAATCTATAACTAATGTCACAGAAATGGTTCAAAACATAGTCATTATGAAGAGTCAGTCTTCTTGTACGTAAGTCTGCATTGTGAATTTTGTATTTCATTCCGATACAATTTCTGTGTTTCATCGTCAATGAGAAGGTACAAGGGATACAGTAAACCTGGAGTGATGCATCGGAATCTATAACTAGTGTCACAGGGATGGTTCAAAGCATAGACAGTAAGAAGAGTCAGTCTTCTTGTACTTAAGTCGGCATTGTGCCTTTTGCAATTAATTCCGATGCATTTTCTGTGTTTCATCGTCAATAAGAAGGTCAAAGGGACGCAGTAGTCCTGAAGTTAAGTATCGGAATCTATGACTAGTGTCACAGGAATGGTTCAAAACATAGACAGTAGGAAGAGTCAGTCTTCTTGTACTTAAGTCATCATTGTGCCTTTGTATTTAATTCCGATGCAATTTCTGTGTTTCATCGTCAATAAGAAGGTCCAAGGGATACAGTAAACCTGAAGTGAAGCATCGGAATCTATAACTAGTGTCACAGGAATGGTTCAAAACATAGTCAGTAAGAAGAGTCAGTCTTCTTGTACTTAAGTCATCATTGTGCATTATTTATTCGATTCTGAAGCAATTTCTGTGTTTCATCGTCAATAAGAATTCCAAGGGATACAGTTAACCTGGAGTGAAGCATCGGATTCTATAACTAGTTTCACAGGAATGGTTCAAAACACAGACAGTAAGAAGAGTCAGACTTCTTTTACTTAAGTCGGCATAGTGAATTTTGTATTTAATTCCGATGCAAATATCTGTGTTTCATCGTCAATAAGTAGGTCCAAGGGATACAGTAAACCTGGAGTGAAGCATCACAGTCTATAACTAGTGTCACAGGAATGGTTCTAAACATAGACAGTAAGAAGAGTCAGTCTTCTTGTACTTAATTTTGCATTGTGCCTCTTGTATTTAATTACGATGCAATTTCTGTGATTCATCGTAAATAAGAAGGTCAGAGGGATACAGTAATCCTGATGTTAAGCATCGTAATCTATAACTAGTGTCACAGGAATGGTTCAAAACATAGTCAGTAAGAAGAGTCAGTCTTATTGTACTTAAGTCGGTATTGTGCCTTTTGTATTTAATTCCGATGCAATTTCTGAGTTTCTACGTCAATAAAAAGGTCCAATGGATACAGTAACCCTGGAGTGAAGCATCGGAATCTATAACTAGTGTCAGAGGGACGGTTCAAAACATAGACAGTAACATGAGTCAGTATTCTTGTACTTTAGTCGCCATTGTGCTTTTTGTATTTAATTCCGATGCAATTTCTGTGTTTCATCGTCACTAAGAAGGTCAGTGGGATACAGTAATCCTGAAGTTAAGCATCGGAATCTATAACTAGTGTCACACGAATGGTTCAAGGCATAGACAGTTGGAAGGGTCGGTCTCCGTGTACTTTAGTCGGCATTGTGCCTTTTGTATTTAATTCCGATGCAATTTCTGTGTTTGATCGTCAATAAGAAGGTCCAAGAGATACAGTAAACCTGAAATGAACCATCGGAATCTATAACTAGTGTCATAGGAATGGTTCAAAACATAGACAGTAGGAAAAGTCAGTCTACATATACTTAAGTCGGCATTGTGCCTTTTGTACTTAATTCCGATGCAACTTCTGTGTTTCATCGTCAATAAGAAGGTCAGAGCGATACAGTAAACCTGAAGTTAAGCATCGGAATCTATAACTAGTGTCACAGGAATGGTTCAAAACATAGTTAGTAAGAAGAGTCAGTCTTCTTGTACTTAAGTTGGCATTGTGCCTTTTGTATTTAATTCCGATGCAATTAGTGTGTTTCATCGTCAATAACAAAGTCCAAGGGATACAGTAAACCTGAAGTGAAGCATCGGAATCTATAACTAGTGTCACAGGAATGGTTCAAATCATAGAGAGTTGGAAGATTCAGTCTTCTAGTACTTAAGTCGGCATTGTGCCTTTTGTATTTAATTCCGATGCAATTTCTGTGTTTCATCGTCCATAAGAAGGTCCGAGGGAGACAGTAAACCTCAAGTGAAGCATCGGAATAAAAAACTAGTGTCACAGGAATGGTTCAAACATAGATAGTAGGAAGAGTCAGTCTTCTTGTACTTAAGTCGGCATTGTGCTGTTTCTATTTAATACCGATGCGATTTCTGTGTCTCATCGTCAATAAGAAGGTCCAAGGGATACAGTAAACCTAGAGTGATGAATCGGAATCTATAACTAGTGTCACAGGAATGGTTCAAAACGTAGTCAGTAAGAAGAGTCAGTCTTCTAGTACTGAAGTCGGCATTGTGCCTTTTGTATTTAATTCCGATGCAATTTTTGTGTTTCATCGTCATTAAGAAGGTCCAAGGCATACAGTAAAGCTGGAGTGAAGCATCGGAATCTATAACTAGTGTCACAG
This sequence comes from Schistocerca americana, assembly GCF_021461395.2. Taxonomy (NCBI): domain Eukaryota; kingdom Metazoa; phylum Arthropoda; class Insecta; order Orthoptera; family Acrididae; genus Schistocerca; species Schistocerca americana. The sequence goes on along the minus strand of NC_060130.1, from coordinate 17,245,678 downwards.
GAATGGTTCAAAACATGGTCAGTAAGAAGAGTCAGTCTTCTTGTTGTTAGGTCGGTATTGTGCCCTTTCTATTTAATTCGGATGCAATTTCTGTGTTTCATCGTCAATAAGAACGTCCAAGGGATACAGGAAACCTGAAATGTACCATGGGAATGCATAACTAGTGTCACAGGAATGGTTCAAAACATAGACAGTAGGAAAAGTCAGTCTACACGTACTTAAGTCGGCATTGTGCCTTTTGTATTTAATTCCGATGCAATTTCTGTGTTTCATCGTCAATAAGTAGGTCAGAGGGATACAGTAAACCTCAAGTGAAGCATCGGAATCTATAACTAGTGTCACAGGAATGGTTCAAACATAGTCAGTAAGAAGAGTCAGTCTTCTTGTACTTAAGTCGGCATTGTGCCTTTTGTATTTAATTCCGATGCAATTTCTGTGTTTCATCGTCAATAAGAAGGTCCAAGGGATACAGTAAACCTGGAGTGAAGCATCGGAATCTATAACTAGTGTCACAGGGATGGTTCAAAACATAGACAGGAAGAAGAGTCAGTCTCCTTGTACTTAAGTCGGCATTGTGCGTTTTGTATTTAATTCCGATGCAATTTCTGTGTTTAATCGTCAATATGAAGGTCCAAGGGATACAGTAAACCTGAAGCGAAGCATTGAGATCTAAAACTAGTATCACAGAAATGGTTCAAAACATAGACAGTATGCAGAGTCAGTCTTATGTACTTAAGTCGGCATTGTGCCTTATCTATTTAATTCCGATGCAGTTTCTGTGTTTCATCGTCAATAAGAAGGTCCAAGGGATACAGTAAACCTGGAGTGAAGCATCGGAATCTATATCTAGTGTCCCAGGAATGGTTCAAAACATAGACAGTAGGAAGAGTCTGTCTTCTTATACTTAAATCGGTATTGTGCATTTTCTATTTAATGCCGATGCAATTTCTGTGTTTAATCGTCAATAAGAAGGTCAGAGGCATACAGTAAACCTGTAGTGAAGCATCGGAATCTATACTAGTGTCACAGGAATGTTTCAAAACATAGAGAGATGGAAGAGTCTGTCTTCTTGTACTTAAGTCGCCATTGTGAATTTTGTATTTCATTCCGTTGCAATTTTTGTGTTTCATCGTCCATAAGAAGGTCCGAAGGATACAGTAAACCTCAAGTGAAGCATCGGAATAAAAAACTAGTGTCACAGGAATGGTTCAAAACATAGAGAGTAGGAGGAGTCAGTCTTCTTGTACTTAATTCGGCATTGTGCCTTTTGTATTTCATTCCGATGCAATTTCTGTGTTTCATCGTCAATAAGAAGGTCAGAGGGATACAGTAAACCTAGAGTGAAGCATCGGAATCTATAACTAGAATCACAGAAATGGTTCAAAACATAGACAGTATGCAGAGTCAGTCTTCTTGTACTTAAGTCGGCATTGTGCTTTTGTATTTAATTCCGATGCAATTTCTGTGTTTCATCGTCAATAAGAAGGTCCAAGGGATACAGTAAACCTAGAGTGAAGAATCGGAATCTATAACTCGTGTCACAGGAATGGTTCAAAACGTAGTCAGTAAGAAGAGTCAGTCTTCTAGTACTTAAGTCGGCATTGTGCCTTTTGTATTTAATTCCGATGCAATTTCTGTGTTTCATCGTCATTAAGAAGGTCCAAGGGATACAGTAAAGCTGGAGTGAAGCATCGGAATCTATAACTAGTGTCAAAGGAATGGTTCAAAACATGGTCAGTAAGAAGAGTCAGTCTTCTTGTAGTTAAGTCGGTATTGTGCCCTTTCTATTTAATTCCGATGCAATTTCTGTGTTTCATCGTCAATAAGAACGTCCTAGGGATACAGGAAACCTGAAATGTACCATGGGAATCCATAACTAGTGTCACAGGAATGGTTCAAAGCATAGACAGTAGGAAAAGTCAGTCTACACGTACTTAAGTCGGCATTGTGCCTTTTGTATATAATTCCGATGCAATTTCTGTGTTTCATCGTCAAGAAGAAGGTCAGAGGGATACGGTAAACCTCAAGTGAAGCATCGGAATCTATAACTAGTGTCACAGGAATGGTTCAAACATAGTCAGTAAGAAGAGTCAGTCTTCTTGTACTTAAGTCGGCATTGTGCCTTTTGTGTTTAATTCCGATGCAATTTCTGTGCTTCATCGTCAATAAGGAGGTCCAAGGGATACAGTAAACCTGGAGTGAAGCATCGGAATCTATAACTAGTGTCACAGGGGTGGTTCAAACCATAGACAGGAAGAAGAGTCAGTCTCCTTGTTCTTATGTCGGCATTGTGCGTTTTGTATTTATTTCCGATGCAATATCTGTGCTTCATCGTCAATATGAAGGTCCAAGGGATAAAGTAAACCTGAAGCGAAGCATTGAAATCCATAACTAGTATCACAGAAATGGATTAAAACATAGACAGTATGCAGAGTCAGTCTTCTTGTACTTAAGCCGGCATTGTGCCTTATCTATTTAATTCCGATGCAATTTCTGTGTTTCATCGTCAATAAGAAGGTCCAAGAGATACAGTAAACATGGAGTGAAGCATCGGAATCTATAACTAGTGTCACAGGAATTGTTCAAAACATAGACAGTAAGAAGAGTCAGTCTTCTTGTACTTATGTCGGCATTATGCCTTTTGTATTTAATTCCGAAGCAATTTCTATGTTTTATCGTCAATAAGAAGGTCAGAGGGATACAGTAAACCTGAAGTGAAGCATCGGAATCTATAACTAGTGTCACAGGAATGGTTCAATACATAGTCAGTAAGAAGAATCCGTCTTCTTGTACTTAAGTCGGCATTGTGCTTTTGTATTTAATTCCGATGCAATTTCTGTGTTTCATCGTCAATAAGAAGGTCCAAGGGATACAGTAAACCTAGAGTGAAGCATCGGAATCTATAACTAGTGTCACAGGAATGGTTCAAAACATGGTCAGTAAGAAGAGTCAGTATTCTTGTAGTTAAGTCGGTATTGTGCCCTTTCTATTTAATTCGGATGCAATTTCTGTGTTTCATCGTCAATAAGAAGGTCCAAGGGATACAGTAAACCTGAAATGAACCATGGGAATCTATAACTAGTGTCACAGGAATGGTTTAAAGCATAGACAGAAGGAAAAGTCAGTCTACACGTACTTAAGTGGCATTGTGCCTTTTGTATTTAATTCCGATGCAATTTGTGTGTTTCATCGTCAATAAGATATTCAGAGGGATACAGTAAACCAGAAGTGAAGCATCGGAATCTATAACTAGTGTCACAGGAATGGTTCAAAGCATAGTCAGTAAGGAGAGTCAGTCTTCTTGTACCTAAGTCGGCATTGTGCCTTTTGTATTTAATTCCGATGCAATTTGTGTGTTTCTTCGTCAATAAAAACGTCCAAGGGATACAGTAAACCTGAAGTTAAGCATCGGAATCGATATCTAGTGTCCCAGGAATGGTTCAAAACATAGACAGTAGGAAGAGTCTGTCTTCTTGTACTTAAATCGGTATTGTGCCTTTTCTATTTATTCCGATGCAATTTCTGTGTTTCATCGTCAATAAGAAGGTCAGAGGGATACAGTAAACCTGAAGTGAAGCATCGGAAACTATACTAGTGTCACAGGAATGTTTCAAAACATAGAGAGATGGAAGAGTCAGTCTTCTTGTACTTAAGTCACCATTGTGCCTTTTGTATTTCATTCCGATGCAATTTTTGTGTTTCATCGTCCATAAGAAGGACCGAAGGATACAGTAAACCTAAAGTGAAGCATCGGAATAAGAAACTAGTGTCACAGGAATGGTTCAAAACATAGAGAGTAAGAAGAGTCAGTTTTCTTGTACTTAAGTCGGCATTGTGCTTTTGTATTTACTTCCAATGCAATTTCTGTGTTTCATCGTCAATGAGAAGGTCCAAGGGATACAGTAAATCTGGAGTGAAGCATCGGAATCTATAATTAGTTTCACAGGGATGGTTCAAACCATAGACAGTAAGAAGAGTCAGTCTTCTTGTACTTAAGTCAGCATTGTGCCTTTTGTATTTAATTCCGATGCAATTTCTGTGTTTCATCGTCAATAAGAAGGTCCAAGAGATACAGTAAACCTGAAGCGAAGCATCGGATTCTATAACTAGTATCACACAAATGGTTCAAAACATAGACAGTAAGCAGAGTCAGTCTTCTTGTACTTAAGTCGGCATTGTGCTTTTGTATTTAATTCCGATGCAATTTCTGTGTTTCATCGTCAATAAGAAGGTCCAAGGGATACAGTAAACCTGAAGCGAAGCATCGGATTCTATAACTAGTATCACAGAAATGGTCCAAAGCATAGTCGGTAAGATGAGCAACTCATCTTGTACTTATGTCGGCATTGTGCCTTTTGTATTTAATTCCGATGCAATTTCTGTGTTTCATCGTCAATAAGAAGGTCCAAGGGATACAGTAAACCTGGAGTGAAGCATCGGAATCTGTAACTAGTGTCACAGGAATGGTTCAAAATTTAGACAGTATTAAGAGTCAGTCTTCTTGTACTTAAGTCGGCATTGTGCCTTTTCTATATATTCCTAAGCAATTTCTGTGTTTCATCGTCAATAAGAAGGTCCAAGGGATACAGTATACCTAGAGTGAAGCATCGGAATCTATAACTAGTGTGACAGGAAAGGTTCAAACATAGACAGTAAGAAGAGTCAGTCTTTTTGTACTTAATTCTGCATTGTGCCTTTTGTTTTTAATTCCGACGCTATTTCTGTGTTTCATCGTCAATAAGAACGTCAGAGGGCTACAGTAAATCTCAAGTGAAGCATCGGAATCTATAACTAGTGTCACAGGAATGTTTCAAAACATAGACAGTAAAAAGAGTCTGTCTTCTTGTACTTAAGTCGGCATTGTGCCTTTTGTATTTAATTCCGATGTAATTTCTCTGTTTTATCGTCAATACGAAGGTCAGAGGGATACAGTAAACCTGAAGTGAAGCATCGGAATCTATAACTAGTGTCACAGGAATGATTCAAAACATAGTCCGTTAGAAGAGTCAGTCTTCTCTTACTTACGTCGGCATTGTGCCTTTTGTATATAATTCCGATGCAATTTCTGTGTTTCATCGCCAATAAGAAGGTCCAAGGGACACAGTATACCTGAAGTGAAGCACCAGAATCTATAACTAGTGTCACAGGAATCGTTCAAAACATAGTCAGTAAGAAGAGTCTGTCTTCTTGTACTTAAGTCGGCCTTGTGCCCCCTGTATTGAATTCCGATGCAATTTCTGTGTTTCATCGTCAATAAGAAGGTCCAAGGGATACAGTAAACCTGAAGTGAAGCATAGAAATCTACAACTAGTGTCACAGGAATGGTTCAAAGCATAGACAGAAGAAGAGTGTGTCTTCTTGTACTTAAGTCGGCATTGTGCCTTTTGTATTTAATTCCGATGCAATTTCTGTGTTTCATCGTTAATAAGAATGGCAGAGGGATACAGTAAACCTGAAGTGAAGCATCGGAATGTATAACTAGTGTCACAGGAATCGTTCAAAACATAGTCAGTAAGAAGAGATTGACTTCTTGTACTTAAGTCGACCTTGTGCCCTTTGTAATTAATTCCGATGCAATTGCTGTGTTTCATCGTCAATAAGAAGGTCCATGGGATACAGTAAACCTGAAGTGAAGCATCGGAATCTATAACTAGTGTCACATAAATGGTTCAAAGCATAGTCAGTAGGAAGAGTCAGTCTTCTTGTACTTAAGGCGGCATTGTGCCTTTTGTATTTAATTCCGATGCAATTTCTGTGTTTCATCGTCAATAAGAAGGTCCAAGGGATACAGTAAACCTGGAGTTAAGCATCGGAGTCTGTAACTAGTGTCACAGGAATGGTTCAAAACATAGACAGTAGGAAGAGTCAGACTTCTTGTACTTAATTCGGCATTGTGCGTTTTGTATTTAATTCCGACGGAATTTCTGTGTTTCATCGTCAAAAAGAAAGCCAGTGGGATACAGTAAACCTGTAGTGAAGCATCGGAATCCATAACTAGTGTCACGGGGATGGTTCAAAACATGGACAGTTAGAAGAGTCAGTCTTCTTGTACTTAAGTCGGCATTGTGCCATTTGTATTTAATTCCGTTGCAATTTCTGTGTTACATCGTCAATAAGAAGGGCAGAGGTTTACAGTACACCTGAAGTGAAGCATCGGAATCTATAACTAGTGTCACAGGAATGGTTCAACACATAGACAGCAGGAAGAGTCAGTCTTCATGTACTTAATTCGGCATTGTGGCTTTTCTATTTAATTCCGATGCAATTGCAGTGTTTCATCGTCTATAAGAAGGTCCAAGGGATACAGTAAACCTGAAGTGTAGCATCGGAATCTATAACTAGTGACACAGGAATTGTTCAAAGCATAGTCAGTAAGAAGAGTCAGTCTTCTTGTACTTATGTCGGCATTGTGCTTTTTCTATTTAATTCCGATGCTATTTCTGTGTTTCATCGTCAATAAGTAGGTCCAAGGGACCCAGTGAACCTGAAGTGAAGCATCGGAATCTATAACTAGTGTCACAATAATGGTTCAAAACATAGTCAGTAAGAAGAGTCAGTCTTCTTGTACTTAAGTCGCCATTGTGCCTTTTGTATTTAATTCCGATGCAATCTCTGTGTTTCATCGTCAATATGAAGATCAGAGGGATACAGTAAACCTGAAGTGAAGCATCGGAATCTATAACTAGTGTCACAGGAATGGTTCAAAACATAGACAGTAGGAAGAGTCAGTCTTCTTGTACTGATGTCGGCATTCTGCCTTTTCTATTTAATTCCCATGCAATTTCTGTGTTTCATCGTCAATAAGAAGGTCCAAGGGATACAGTGAATCTCAAGTGAAGGATCGGAATATATAACTAGTGTCACAGGAATGGTCCAAAGCATAGTCGCTAAGATGAGCAAGTCATCTTGTACTTATGTCGGCATTGTGCCTTTTGTATTTAATTCCGATGCAATTTCTGTGTTTCATCGTCAATAAGAAGGTCCAAGGGATACGGTAAACCTGGAGTGAAGCATCGGAATCTGTAACTAGTGTCAAAGGAATGGTTCAAAACGTAGACAGTATGAAGAGTCAGTCTTCTTGTACTTAAGTCGGCATTGTGCCTTTTGTATTTAATTCCGATGCAATATCTGTGTTTCATCGTCAATAAGTAGGTCCAAGGGATACAGTAAACCTGGAGTGAAGCATCACAGTCTATAACTAGTGTCACAGGAATGGTTCAAAACATAGACAGTAGGAAGAGTCAGTCTTCTTGTACTGATGTCGGCATTCTGCCTTTTCTATTAATTTCCGATGCAATTTCTGTGTTTCATCGTCAATAAGAAGGTCCAAGGGATACAGTGAATCTCAAGTGAAGGATCGGAATATATAACTAGTGTCACAGGAATGGTCCAAAGCATAGTCGCTAAGATGAGCAAGTCATCTTGTACTTATGTCGGCATTGTGCCTTTTGTATTTAATTCCGATGCAATTTCTGTGCTTCATCGTCAATAAGAAGGTCCAAGGGATACGGTAAACCTGGAGTGAAGCATCGGAATCTGTAACTAGTGTCACAGGAATGGTTCAAAACGTAGACCGTATGAAGAGTCAGTCTTCTTGTACTTAAGTCGGCATTGTGCCTTTTTTATTTAATTCCGATGCAATTTCTGTGTTTCATCGTCAATAAGAAGGTCCAAGGGATACAGTATACCTAGAGTGAAGCATCGGAATCTATAACTAGTGTGACAGGAAAGGTTCAAACATTGACAGTAAGAAGAGTAAGTCTTCTTGTACTTAATTCTGCATTGTGCCTTTTGTATTTAATTCCGACGCTATTTCTGTGTTTCATCGTCAATAAGAACGTCAGAGGGATACAGTAAATCTCAAGTGAAGCATCGGAAACTATAACTAGTGTCACAGGAATGGTTCAAAACATAGACAGTAAAAAGAATCGGTCTTCTTGTACTTAAGTCGGCATTGTGCCTTTTGTATTTAATTCCGATGTAATTTCTGTGTTTTATCGTCAATTCGAAGGTCAGAGGGATACAGTAAACCTGAAGTGAAGCATCGGAATCTATAACAAGTGTCACATAAATGGTTCAAAGCATAGTCAGTAAGAAGAGTCAGTCTTCTTGTACTTGAGGCGGCATTGTGCCTTTTGTATTTAATTCCGATGCAATTTCTGTGTTTCATCGTCAATAAGAAGGTCCAAGGGATACAGTAAACCTGGAGTGAAGCATCGGAATCTATAACTAGTGTCACAGGAATGGTTCAAAATATAGACAGTAGGAAGATTCAGACTTCTTGTACTTAATTCGGCATTGTGCGTTTTGTATTTAATTCCGACGGAATTTCTGTGTTTCATCGTAAATAAGAAAGCCAGAGGGATACAGTAAACCTGGAGTGAAGCATCGGAATCCATAACTAGTGTCACAGGGATGGTTCAAAACATAGACAGTTAGAAGAGTCAGTCTTCTTGTACTTAAGTCGGCATTGTGCCATTTGTATTTAATTCAGTTGCCATTTCTGTGTTTCATCGTCAATAAGAAGGGCAGAGGGATACAGTAAACCTGCAGTGAAGCATCGGAATCTATAACTAGTGTCACAGGAATGGTTCAAAACATAGGCAGTAGGAAGAGTCAGTCTTCTTGTACTTAAGTCGGCATTGTGCCTTTTCTATTTAATTCCGATGCAATTTCTGTGTTTCATCGTCAATAAGAAGGTCCAAGGGATACAGTAAACCTGGAGCGATGCATCGGAATCTATAACTAGTGACACATTGATGGTTCAAAAAATAGAACGTAAGAAGAGTCAGTATTCTTGTACTTAAGTCGACATTGTGCCTTTTGTATTTAATTCCGATGCAATTTCTGAGTTTCATCGTCAATAAGAAGGTCCATGGGATTCAGTAAACCTGGAGTGAAGCATCGGAATGTATAACTAGTGTCATAGGAATGAATCAAAACATAGTCTGTAAGAAGAGTCAGTCTTCTTGTACTTAAGTAGGCATTGTGCCTTTTTTATTTAATTCCGATGCAATTTCTGTGTTTCATCGTCAATAAGAAGGTCCAAGGGATACAGTAAACCTGGAGTGAAGCATCAGAATCTATAACTAGTGCCACAGGAATGGTTCAAAACATCGACAGTAAGAAGAGACAGTCTTCTTGTACATAATTCGGCATTGTGCCTTTAGTATTTACTTCCCATGCAATTTCTGTGTTTCATCGTCAATAAGAAGGTCAGAGGGATACAGTAAATCTGAAGTGATGCATCGTAATCTATAACTAGTGTCACAGGAATGGTTCAAAATATAGTCAGTAAGAAAAGTCAGTCTTCTTGTACTTTAGCCGGCATTGTGCATTTTGTATTTAATTCCGATGCAATTTCTGTGTTTCATCGTCAATAAGAAGGTCTAAGGGATACAGTAAACCTGAAGTGAAGCATCAGAATCTATAACTAGTGTCACAGGAATTATTCAAAACATAGTCAGTAAGAAGAGTCAGTCTTCTTGTACTTAAGTCGGCATTGTGCCTTTTGTATTTAATTCCGATTCAATTTCTGTGTTTCATCGTCAATACGAAGGTCCAAGGGATACAGTAAACCTGAAGTGAAGCACCGGAATCTATAACAAGTGACACACGAATGGTTCAAATCATAGCCAGTAGGAAGAGGCAGTCTTCTTGTACTTAAGTCGCCATTGTGCCTTTTGTATTTAATTCCGATGCAATTTCTGTGTATCATCGTCAATAAGAGGGTCCAACTGATACAGTAAACCTGGAGTGAAGCATCGGAATCTATAACTAGTGTCATATGAATGGTTCAAAACATAGACAGTAATAAGAGTCAGTCTTCTTGTACTTAATCCGGCATTGTGAATTTTGTATTTAATTCCGATGCAAATTCTGTGTTTCATCGTCCATAAGAAGGTCAGAGGGATACAGTAAAGCTGAAGTGAAGCATCGGAATCTATAACTAGTATCACAATAATGGTTCAAACATAGTCTGTAAGAAGAGTCAGTCTTCTTGTACTAAAGTCGGCATTGTGCCTTTTGTATTTAATTCCGATGCAATTTCTGTGTTTCATTGTCAATTAGGAGGTCCAAAGGATACAGTAAACCTGAAGTGAGGCATCGAAATCTATAACTAGTGTCACAGGAATGGTTCAAAAACATAGACAGAAGAAGAGTCAGTCTTCTTGTACTTAAGTCGGCATTGTGCCATTTCTATTTAATTTCGTTGCAATTTCTGTGTTACATCGTCAATAAGAAGGGCAGAGGTTTACAGTACACCTGAAGTGAAGCATCGGAATCTATAACTAGTGTCACAGGAAAGGTTCAACAAATAGACAGTAGGAAGAGTCAGTCTTCATGTACTTAATTCGGCATTGTGGCTTTTCTATTTAATTCCGATGCAATTGCAGTGTTCCATCGTCAATAAGAAGGTCTAAGGGATACAGTAAACCTGAAGTGTAGCATCGGAATCTATAACTAGTGACACAGGAATTGTTCAAAGCATTGTCTGTTAGAAGAGACAGTCTTCTTGTACTTATGTCGGCATTGAGCCTTTTCTATTTAATTCCCATGCAATTTCTGTGTTTCATCGTCATTACGAAGGTCCAAGGGATACAGTAAACCTGAAGTGAAACACCGGAATCTGTAACAAGTGTCACACGAATGGTTCAAATCATAGCCAGTAAGAAGAGGGAGTCTTCTTGTACTTAAGTCGCCATTGTGCCTTTTGTATTTAATTCCGATGCAATATCTGTGTATCATCGTCAATAAGAGGGTCCAAGGGATACAGTAAACCTGGAGTGAAGCATCGGAATCTATAACTAGTGTCACATGAATGGTTCAACACATAGACAGTAATAAGAGTCAGTCTTCTTGTACTTAATCCTCCACTGTGAATTTTGTATTTAATTCCGATGCAATTTCTGTGTTTCATCGTCCATATTAAGGTCAGAGGGATACAGTAAAGCTGAAGTGAAGCATCGGATTCTATAACTAGTGTCACAGGAATGGTTCAAGACATAGTCAGTAAGAAGAGTCAGTCTTCTTGTACTTAAGTCGGCATTGTGCCATTTGTATTTAATTCCGATGCAATTTCTGTGTTTCATCGTCAATAAGTAGGTCCAAGGGACCCAGTGAACCTGAAGTGAAGCATCGGAATCCATAACTAGTGTCACAATAATGGTTCAAAACATAGTCAGTAAGAAGAGTCAGTCTTCTTGTTCTTAAGTCGGCATTGTGCCTTTTGCATTTAATTCCGATGCAATTTTTGTGTTTCATCGTCAATAAGAAGGTCCAAGGGATACAGTAAACCTGAAGTGAGGCATCGAAATCTATAACTAGTGTCACAGGAATGGTTCAAAAAAATAGACAGAAGAAGAGTCAGTCTTCTGGTACTTATGTCGGCATTGTGCCATTTGTATTTAATTAAGTTGACATTTCTGTGTTTCATCGTCAATAAGTAGGGCAGAGGGATACAGTAAACCTGAAGTGAAGCATCGGAATCTATAACTAGTGTCACAGGAATGGTTCAAAACATAGACGGTAGAAAGAGTCAGTCTTCTTGTACTTAAGTCGGCATTGTGCCTTTTCTATTTAATTCCGATGCAATTGCTGTGTTACATCGTCAATAAGAAGGTCCAAGGGATACAGTAAACCTGAAGTGAAGCATCGGAATCATTAACTAGTGTCACAGGAATGGTTCAAAGCATAGTCAGTATAAAGAGTCAGTCTTCTTGTAGTTAAGTCGGCATTGTGCCGTTTGTATTTAATTCCGATGCAATTTCTGTATTTCATCGTCAATAAGAAGGTCCAAGGGATACAGTAAACCTAAAGAGAAGCATCGGAATCTATAAATAGTGTCACAGGAATGGTTCAAAGCATAGACAGTGGGAAGAGTCAGTCTTCTTGTACTTAAGTCGGCATTGTGCCTTTTGTATTTATCTCCGATGCAATTTCTGTGTTTCATCGTCAATAAGAAAGTCCAAGGGAAATAGTAAACCTGGAGTGAAGCATCGGAATCTATAACTAGTGTCACAGGAATGGTTCAAACCATAGGCAGTAAGAAGAGTCAGTCTTCTTGTACTTAAGTCGGCATTGTGCCTTTAGTATTTACTTCCCATGCAATTTCTGTGTTTCATCGTCAATAAGAAGGTCAGAGGGATACAGTAAATCTGAAGTGAAGCATCGGAATCTATAACTAGTGTCACAGGAATGGTTCAAAATATAGTCAGTAAGAAGAGTCAGTCTTCTAGTACATAATCCGGCATTGTGCCTTTTGTATTTAATTCCGATGCAATTTCTGTGTTTCATCGTCCATAAAAAGGTCAGAGGGATACAGTAAAGCTGAAGTGAAGCATCGGAATCTATAACTAGTGTCAAAGGAATGGTTCAAGACATAGTCAGTAAGAAGAGTCAGTCTTCTTGTACTTAAGTCGGCATTGTGCCATTTGTATTTAATTCCGATGCAATTTCTGTGTTTCATCATCAATAAGTAGGTCGAAGGGATACAGTAAACCTGGAGTGATGCATCGGAATCTATAACTAGTGACACAGGGATTGTTCAAAAAATAGAACGTAAGAAGAGTCAGTATTCTTGTACTTAAGTCGACATTCTGCCTTTGGTATTTAATTCCGATGAAATTTTTGTGTTTCATTGTCAATAAGAGTGTCCATGGGATACAGTAAACCTGGAGGGAAGCATGGGAATCTATAACTAGTGTCACATGAATGGTTCAAAACATAGACAGTAAGAAGAGTCAGTCTTCATGTACTTAATCCGTCATTGTGCCTTTTGTATTTAATTCCGATGCAATTTCTGTGTTTCATCGTCCATACGAATGTCAGAGGGATACAGTAAAGCTGAAGTCAAGCATCGGAATCTATAACTAGTGTCACAATAATGGTTCAAAACATAGTCAGTAAGAAGAGTCAGTCTTCTTGTTCTTAAGTCGGCATTGTGCCTTTTGCATTTAATTCCGATGAAATTTTTGTGTTTCATCGTCAATAAGAAGGTCCAAGGGATACAGTAAACCTGAAGTGAGGCATCGAAATCTATAACTAGTGTCACAGGAATGGTTCAAAAACATAGACAGAAGAAGAGTCAGTCTTCTTTTACTTAAGTCGGCATTGTGCCATTTGTATTTAATTCCGATGCAATTTCTGTGTTTCATCGTCAATAAGTAGGTCCAAGGGACCCAGTGAACCTGAAGTGAAGCATCGGAATCTATAACTAGTGTCACAATAATGGTTCAAAACATAGTCAGTAAGAAGAGTCAGTCTTCTTGTTCTTAAGCCGGCATTGTGCCTTTTGCATTTAATTCCGATGCAATTTTTGTGTTTCATCGTCAATAAGAAGGTCCAAGGGATACAGTAAACCTGAAGTGAAGCATCGAAATCTATAACTAGTGTCACAGGAATGGTTCAAAAACATAGACAGAAGAAGAGTCAGTCTTCTGGTAGTTATGTCGGCATTGTGCCATTTGTATTTAATTAAGTTGACATTTCTGTGTTTCATCGTCAATAAGTAGGGCAGAGGGATACAGTAAACCTGAAGTGAAGCATCGGAATCTATAACTAGTGTCACAGGAATGGTTCAAAACATAGACGGTAGAAAGAGTCAGTCTTCTTGTACTTAAGTCGGCATTGTGCCTTTTGTATTTAATTCCGATGCAATTGCTGTGTTACATCGTCAATAAGAAGGTCCAAGGGATAAGGTAAACCTGAAGTGAAGCATCGGAATCATTAACTAGTATCACAGGAATGGTTCAAAGCATAGTCAGTATGAAGAGTCAGTCTTCTTGTACTTAAGTCGGCATTGTGCCGTTTGTATTTAATTCCGATGCAATTTCTGTGTTTCATCGTCAATAAGAAGGTCCAAGGGATACAGTAAACCTAAAGAGAAGCATCGGAATCTATAAATAGTGTCACAGGAATGGTTCAAAGCATAGACAGTGGGAAGAGTCAGTCTTCTTGTACTTAAGTCGGCATTGTGCCTTTTGTATTTATCTCCGATGCAATTTCTGTGTTTCATCGTCAATAAGAAAGTCCAAGGGATATAGTAAACCTGGAGTGAAGCATCGGAATCTATAACTAGTGTCACAGGAATGGTTCAAACCATAGGCAGTAAGAAGAGTCAGTCTTCTTGTACTTAAGTCGGCATTGTACCTTTGGTATTTACTTCCCATGCAATTTCTGTGTTTCATCGTCAATAAGAAGGTCAGAGGGATACAGTAAATCTGAAGTGAAGCATCGGAATCTATAACTAGTGTCACAGGAATGGTTCAAAATATAGTCAGTAAGAAGAGTCAGTCTTCTAGTACATAATCCGGCATTGTGCCTTTTGTATTTAATTCCGATGCAATTTCTGTATTTCATCGTCCATAAAAAGGTCAGAGGGATACAGTAAAGCTGAAGTGAAGCATCGGAATCTATAACTAGTGTCAAAGGAATGGTTCAAGACATAGTCAGTAAGAAGAGTCAGTCTTCTTGTACTTAAGTCGGCATTGTGCCATTTGTATTTAATTCCGATGCAATTTCTGTGTTTCATCATCAATAAGTAGGTCCAAGGGATACAGTAAACCTGGAGTGATGCATCGGAATCAAAAATTAGTGACACAGGGATGGTTCAAAAAATAGAACGTAAGAAGAGTCAGTATTCTTGTACTTAAGTCGACATTCTGCCTATTGTATATATTTCCGATGAAATTTTTGTGTTTCATCGTCAATAAGAGTGTCCAAGGGATACAGTAAACCTGGAGGGAAGCATGGGAATCTATAACTAGTGTCACATGAATGGTTCAAAACATAGACAGTAAGAAGAGTCAGTCTTCATGTACTTAATCCGTCATTGTGCCTTTTGTATTTAATTCCGATGCAATTTCTGTGTTTCATCGTCCATAAGAATGTCAGAGGGATACAGTAAAGCTGAAGTGAAGCATCGGAATTTATAACTAGTGTCACAAGAATGGTTCAAGACATAGTCAGTAAGAAGAGTCAGTCTTCTTGTACTTAAGTCGGCATTGTGCCATTTGTATTTAATTCCGATGCAATTTCTGTGTTTCATCGTCAATAAGTAGGTCCAAGGGATACAGTAAACCTGGAGTGATGCATCGGAATCTTTAACTAGTGACACAGGGATGGTTCAAAAAATAGAACGTAAGAAGAGTCAGTCTTCTTGTACTAAAGTCGGCATTGTGCCTTTTGTATTTAATTCCGATGCAATTTCTGTGTTTCATCGTCAATAAGAAGGTCCAAAGGATACAGTAAACCTGAAGTGAAGCATCGAAATCTATAACTAGTGTCATAGGAATGGTTCAAAAACATAGACAGAAGAAGAGTCAGTCTTCTTGTACTTACGTCGGCATTGTGCCATTTGTATTTAATTCAGTTGCAATTTCTGTGTTTCATCGTCAATAAGAAGGGCAGAGGAATACAGTAAACCTGAAGTGAAGCATCGGAATCTATAACTAGTGTCACAGGAATGGTTCAAGACATAGACAGTAGGAAGAGTCAGTCTTCTTTTACTTATGTCGGCTTTGTGCCTTTTCTATTTTATTCCGATGCAATTTCTGTGTTTCATCGTCAATACGAAAGTCCAAGGGATACAGTAAACCTGAAGTGAGGCATCAGAGTTTATAGCTAGTGTCACAGGAATGGTTCAAAACATAGTCAGTAAAAAGAGTCAGTCTTCTTGTACTTAAGTCGGCATTGTGCCTTTTGTATTTAATTCCGATGCAATCTCTGTGTTTCATCGTCAATAAGAAGGTCCAAGGGTTTCAGTAAACCTGAAGTGAAGCATCGGAATGTATAACTAGTGTCATAGGAATGAATCAAAACATAGTCAGTAAAAAGAGTCAGTCTTCTTGTACTTAAGTCGGCATTGTGCCGTTTGTATTTATCTCCGATGCAATTTCTGTGTTTCATCGTCAATAAGAAAGTCCAAGGGATATAGTAAACCTGGAGTGAAGCATCGGAATCTATAGCTAGTGTCACAGGAATGGTTCAAACCATAGGCAGTAAGAAGAGTCAGTCTTCTTGTACTTAAGTCGGCATTGTGCCTTTTTTATTTAATTCCGATGCAATTTCTGTGTTTCATAGTCAATAAGAAGGTCCAAGGGATACAGTAAACCTGGAGTGAAGCATCGGAATCTATAACTAGTGTCACAGGAATGGTTCAAAACATCGACAGTAAGAAGAGACAGTCTTCTTGTACTTAATTTGGCATTGTGCCTTTAGTATTTACATCCCATGCAATTTCTGTGTTTCATCGTCAATAAGAAGGTCTAAGGGATACAGTAAACCTGAAGTGAAGCATCAGAATCTATAACTAGTGTCACAGGAATTATTCAAAACATAGTCAGTAGGAAGAGTCAGTCTTCTTGTACTTAAGTCGGCATTGTCCCTTTTGCATTTAATTCCGATGCAATTTCAGTGTCTCATCGTCAATACGAAGGTCCAAGGGATACAGTAAACCTGAAGTGAAGCACCGGAATCTATAACAAGTGTCACACGAATGGTTCAAATCATAGCCAGTAAGAAGAGGCAGTCTTCTTGTACTTAAGTCGCCATTGTGCCTTTTGTATTTAAATCCGATGCAATTTCTATGTATCATTGTCAATAAGAGGGTCCAAGGGATACATTAAACCTGGAGTGAAGCATCGGAATCTATAACTAGTGTCACGTGAACGGTTCAAAACATAGACAGTAAGAAGAGTCAGTCTTCTTGTACTTAATCCGGCATTGTGCCTTTTGTATTTAATTCCGATGCAATTTCTGTGTATCATCGTCCATAAAAAGATCAGAGGGATACAGTAAAGCTGAAGTGTAGCATCGGAATCTATAACTAGTGTCAAAGGAATGGTTCAAGACATAGTCAGTAAGAAGAGTCAGTCTTCTTGTACTTAAGTCGGCATTGTGCCATTTGTATTTAATTCCGATGCAATTTCTGTGTTTCATCGTCAATAAGTAGGTCCAAGGGATACAGTAAACCTGGAGTGGTGCATCGGAATCTATAACTAGTGACACAGGGACGGTTCAAAAAATAGAACGTAAGAAGAGTCAGTATTCTTGTAGTTAAGTCGACATTGTGCCTTTTGTATTTAATTCAGATGCAATTTTTGTGTTTCATCGTTAATAAATAGGTCCAAGGGATACAGTAAACCGGGAGTGAAGTATCGGAATCTATAACTAGTGTCACAATAATGGTTCAAACATAGTCAGTGAGAAGAGTCAGTCTTCTTGTACTTAAGTCTGCATTGTGCTTTTTGTATTTAATTCCGATGCAATTTCTGAGTTCCATCGTCAATAAGAAGGTCCAAGGGATAGAGTAAACCTGAAGTGAAGCATCGGAATGTATAACTAGTGTCATAGGAATGAATCAAAACATAGTCTGTAAGAAGAGTCAGTCTTCTTGTACTTAAGTCGGCATTGTACCTTTTTTATTTAATTCCGATGCAATTTCTGTGTTTCGTCGTATATAAGAAGGTAGAAGGGATACAGTAAACCTGGAGTGAAGCATCGGAATCTCTAACTAGTGTCACAGGAATGGTTCAAAACATCGACAGTAAGAAGAGACAGTCTTCTTGTACATAATTCGGCATTGTGGCTTTAGTATTTACTTCCCATGCAATTTCTGTGTTTCATCGTCAATAAGAAGGTCAGAGGGATACAGTAAATCTGAAGTGAAGCATCGGAATCTATAACTAGTGTCACAGGAATGGTTCAAAATATAGTCAGTAAGAAGAGTCAGTCTTCTTGTACTTAAGCCGGCATTGTGCATTTTGTATTTAATTCCGATGCAATTTCTGTGTTTCATCGTCAATAAGAAGGTCTCAGGGATACAGTAAACCTGAAGTGAAGCATCAGAATCTATAACTAGTGGCACAGGAATTATTCAAAACATAGTCAGTAATAAGAGTCAGTCTTCTTGTACTTGAGTCGGCATTGTGCCATTTGTATTTAATTCCGATGCAATTTTTGTGTGTCATCGTCAATACGCAGGTCCAAGGGATACAGTAAACCTGGAGTGATGCATCGGAATCTTTAACTAGTGACACAGGGATGGTTCAAAAAATAGAACGTAAGAAGAGTCAGTCTTCTCGTACTAAAGTCGGCATTGTGCCCTTTGTATTTATTTCCGATGCAATTTCTGTGTTTCATCGTCAATGAGAAGGTCCAAAGGATACAGTAAACCTGACGTGAAGCATCGGAATCTATAACTAGTGTCACAGGAATGTTTCAAGACATAGACAGTAGGAAGAGTCAGTCTTCTTTCACTTATGTCGGCTTTGTGCCTTTTCTATTTAATTCCGATGCAATTTCTATGTTCCATCGTCAATAAAAAGGTCCAAGGGATACAGTAAACCTGATGTGAAGCATCGGAATCTATAAATAGTTTCACAGGAATGGTTCAAAGCATAGACAGTGGGAAGAGTCAGTCTTCTTGTACTTAAGTCGGCATTGTGCTTTTGTATTTTATTCCGATGCAATTTCTTTGTTTCATCGTCAATAAGATGGTCAGAGGGATGCAGTAAACCTGAAGTGAAGCATCGGAATCTCTAACTAGTGTCACAGGAATGATTCAAAACATAGACAGTAGGAAGAGTTAGTCTTCTTGTACTTAAGTCGTCATTGTGCTTTTCTATTTATCTCCGATGCAATATCTGTGTTTCATCGTCAATAAGAAGGTCCAAGGGATATAGTAAACCTGGAGTGAAGCATCGGAATCTATAACTAGTGACACAGGGATGGTTCAAAGCATAGACAGTAAGAAGAGTCAGTATTCTTCTACTTAAGTCGGCATTGTGCCGTTTGTATTTAATTCCGATGCAATTTCTGTGTTTCATCGTCAATAAGAAGGTCTAAGGGATACAGTAAACCTGAATTGAAGCATCAGAATCTATAACTAGTGTCACAGGAATTATTCAAAACATAGTCAGTAAGAAGAGTCAGTCTTCTTGTACTTAAGTCGGCATTTTGCCTTTTGTATTTAATTCCGATGCAATTTCTGTGTTTCATCGTCGATACGAAGGTCCAAGGGAAACAGTAAACCTGAAGTGAAGCGCCGGAATCTATAACAAGTGTCACATGAATGGTTCAAAACATAGCCAGTAAGAAGAGGCAGTCTTCTTGTACTTAAGTCGCCATTGTGCTTTTGTATTTAATTCCGATGCAATTTCTGTGTATCATCATCAATAAGATGGTCCAAGGGATACAGTAAACCTGGAGTGAGGCATCGGAATCCATAACTAGTGTCACATGAATGGTTCAAAACATAGACAGTAAGAAGAGTCAGTCTTCTTGTACTTAATCCGGCATTGTGCCTTTTGTATTTAATTCCGATGCAATTTCTGTGTTTCATCGTCCATAAGAAGGTCAGAGGGATACAGTAAAGCTGAAGTGAAGCATCGGAATCTATAAGTAGTGTCACAGGAATGGTTCAAGACATAGTCAGTAAGAAGATCAGTCTTCTTGTACTTAAGTCGGCATTGAGCCATTTGTACTTAATTCCGATGCAATTTCTGTGTTTCATCGTTAATAAGTAGGTCCAAGGGATACAGTAAACCTGGGGTGATGCATCGGATTCTATAACTAGTGACACAGGGATGGTTCAAAACATAGACGGTAAGAAGAGTCAGTATTCTTGCACTTAAGTCGGCATTGTGCCGTTTGTATTTAATTCCGATGCAATTTCTGTGTTTCATCGTCAATAAGAAGGTCAGAGGGATACAGTAAACCTGAATTGAAGCATCAGAATCTAGTGTCACAGGAATTATTCAAAACATAGTCATTAAGAAGAGTCAGTCTTCTTGTACTTAAGTCGGCATTGTGCCTTTTGTATTTAATTCCGATGCAATATCTGTGTTTCATCGTCAATACGAAGTTCCAAGGGATACAGTAAACCTAAAGTGAAGCACCGGAATCTATAACAAGTGTCACACGAATGGTTCAAAACATAGCCAGTAAGAAGTGGCAGTCTTCTTCTACTTAAGTCGCCATTGTGCCTTTTGTATTTAATTCCGATGCAATTTCTGTGTAACATCGTCAATAAGAAGGTCCAAGGGATACAATAAACCTGGAGTGAAGCATCGGCATCTATAACTAGTGTCACATGAATGCTTCAAAACATAGACAGTAAGAAGAGTCAGTCTTCTTGTACTTAATACGGCATTGTGCTCTTTGTACTTAATTCCGATGCAATTTCTGTGTTCCATCGTCCATAAGAAGGTCAGAGGGATACAATAAACCTGGAGTGAAGCATCGGAATCTATAACTAGTGTCATAGGAATGAATCAAAACATAGTCTGTAAGAAGAGTCAGTCTTCTTGTACTTAAGTCGGCATTGTGCCTTTTCTATTTACTTCCGATGCAATTGCTGTGTTTCATCGTCAATAAGAAGGTGCAAGGGATACAGTAACCTGAAGTCAGGCATCGGAATCTATAACTAGTGTCTCAGGAATGGTTCAAGACATAGACAGTAGGAAGAGTCAGTCTTCTTGTACTTATGACGGCATTGTGCTTTTTCTATTTAATTCCGATGCAATTGCTGTGTTTCATTGTCAATAAGAAGGTCCAAGGGATACAGTAAACCTGAAGTGAAGCATCGGAATCTATAACTAGTGTCACAGGAATGGTTCAAAACATAGTCAGTAAAAAGAGTCAGTCTTCTTGTACTTATGTCGGCATTGTGCCTTTTTTATTTAATTCCGATGCAATTTCTGTGTTTCATCGTCAATAAGAAGGTCCAAGGGATACAGTAAACCTGAAGTGAAGCTTCGGAATCTATAAATAGTGTCACAGGAATGGTTCAAAACATAGACAGTGGGAAGAGTGAGTCTTCTTGTACTTAAGTCGGCATTGTGCCTTTTGTATTTAATTCCGATGCAATTTCTGTGTTTCATCGTCAATAAGAAGGTCAGAGGGATGCAGTAAACCTGAAGTGAAGCATCGGAATCTATAACTAGTGTCACAGGAATGATTCAAAACATAGACAGTAGGAAGAGTCAGTCTTCTTGTACTTAAGTCGGCATTGTGCCTTTTCTATTTATCTCCGATGCAATATCTGTGTTTCATCGTCAATAAGAAGGTCCAAGGGATACAGTAAACCTGAAGTGAAGCACCGGAATTTATAACTAGTGTCACATGAACGGTTCAAATCATAGTCAGTAAGTAGAGTCAGAGTTCTTGTACTTAAGTCGCCATTGTGCCTTTTGTATTTAATTCCGATGCCATTTCTGTGTTTCATCGTCAATAAGAAGGTCAGAAGAATACGGTAAACCTGAAGTGAAGCATCGGAATCTATAACTAGTGTCACAGGGATGGTTCAAAACATAGACAGTAAGAAGAGTCAGTATTCTTGTACTTAAGTGGGCATTGTGCCTTTTGTATTTAATTCCGAAGCAATTTCTGTGTTTCATCTTCAATAAGAAGGTCCAAGCGATACAATAAACCTGATGTGAAGCATCAGAGTCAATAGCTAGTGTCACAGGAATGGTTCAAAACATAGTCAGTAAGAAGAGTCAGTCTTCTTGTACATAAGTCGGCATTGTGCCTTTTGTATTTAATTCCGATGCAAATTCTGTGTTTCATCGTCAATAAGAAGGTCCAAGAAATACAGTAACCCTGAAGTGAAGCATCGGAATCTATACCTAGTGTAACAGGAATGGTTGAAAACATAGACAGTGGGAAGAGTCAGTCTTCTTGTACTTAAGTCTGCATTGTGCCTTTTGTATTTAATTCCGATGCTATTTCTGTGTTTCATCGTCAATAAGAAGGTCCAAGGGATACAGTAAACCTGGAGTGAAGCATCGGAATCTATAACTAGTGTCTTAGGAATGAATCAAAACATAGTCTGTAAGATGAGTCAATCTTCTTGTACTAAAGTCGGCATTGTGCATTTTGTATTTAATTCCGATGCAATTTCAGTGTTTCATCGTCAATAAGAAGGTCCAAGGGATACAGTAAACCAGAAGTGAAGCATCGGAATCTATAACTAGTGTAACAGGGATGGTTCAAAACATAGACAGTAAGAAGAGTCAGTATTCTTGTACTTAAGTCGGCATTGTGCCTTTTATATTTAATTCCGATGCAATTTCTGTGTTTCATCGTCAATAAGAAGGTCAGAGGGATACAGTAAACCTGAACTGAAGCACCGGAATCTATAACTAGTGTCACTATAACGGTTCAAAGTATAGACAGTAGGAAGAGTCAGTCTTCTTGTACTTAAGTCGGCATTGTGCCTTTTCTATTTAATTCCTATGCAATTTCTGTGTTTCATCGTCAATAAGACGGTCCTATTAATATAGTAAACCTGGAGTGAAGCATCGGAATCTATAACTAGTGTCACAGGAATGGTTCAAATGATAGACAGTAAGTAGCGTCAGTCTTCTTGTACTTAAGTCGGCATTGTGCCTTTTTTATTTAATTACGATGCAATTTCTATGTTTCATCGTCAATAAGAAGGTCCAAGGGATACAGTAAACCTGGAGTGAAGCATCGGAATCTATAACTAGCGTCACAGGAATGGTTCAAACAACGACAGTAAGAAGACTCAGTCTTCTTGTACTTAATTCGGAATTGTGCCTTTTGTATTTAATTCCGATGCAATTTCTGTGTTTCATCGTCAATAGGAAGGTCAGAGAGATACAGTAAACCTGAAGTGAAGCATCGGAATCTATAACTAGTGTCACAGGGATGGTTCAAAACATAGACAGTAAGAAGAGGCAGTCTTCTTGTACTTAAGCCGCCATTGTGCCTTTTGCATTTAATTCCGATGCAATTTCTGTGTATCATCGTCAATAAGATGGTCCAAGGGATACAGTAAACCTGGAGTGAAGCATCGGAATCTATAACTAGTGTCACATGAATGGTTCAAAACATAGACAGTAAGAAGAGTCAGTCATCTTGTACTTAATCCGGCATTGTGCCTTTTGTATTTCATTTGGATGCAATTTCTCTGTTTCATGGTCCATAAGAAGGTCAGAGGGATACAGTAAACCTTAACTGAAGCACCGGAATCTATAACTAGTGTCAATATAATGGTTCAAAGCATAGACAGTAGGAAGAGTCAGTCTTCTTGTACTAAGTCGGCATTGTGCCTTTTATATTTAATTCCTATGCAATTTCTGTGTTTCATCGTCAATAAGAATGTCCTAGGGATATAGCAAAAATGGAGTGAAGCATCGGAATCTATAACTAGTGTCACAGGAATGGTTCAAAACATAGACAGTAAGTAGCGTCAGTCTTCTTGTACTTAAGTCGGCATTGTGCATTTTTTATTTATTTCCGAAGCAATTTCTGTGTTTCATCGTCAATCAGAAGGTCCAAGGGATACAGTAAACCTGGAGTGAAGCATCGGAATCCATAACTAGTGTCACAGGAATGGTTCAAATCATCGACATTAAGAAGAGTCAGTCTTCTTGTACTTAATTCGGCATTGTGCCTTTAGTATTTAATTCCGATGCCATTTCTGTGTTTCATCGTGTATAAGAAGGTCCGAGGGATACAGTAAATCTGAAGTCAAGCATCGGAATCTGTTACTAGTGTCACAGGAATGGTTAAAAACATAGTCAGTAAGAAGAGTCAGTCTTCTTGTACTTAAGTCGGCTTTGTGCCTTTTGTATTTAATTCCGATGCAATTTCTGTGTTTCATCGTCAATAAGAAGCTCCAAGGGATACAGTAAACCTGAAGTAAAGCATCAGAATCTATAACTAGTGTCACAGGAATGGTTCAAAACATAGTCAGTGAGAAGAGTCAGTTTTCTTGTACTTAAGTCGGCATTGTGCTTTTTGTATTTATTTCCGATACAATTTCTGTGTTTCATCGTCAATAAGAAGGTCCAAGGGATACAGTAAACCTGAAGTGAAGCATCGGAATCTATAACT
This sequence comes from Schistocerca americana, assembly GCF_021461395.2. NCBI lineage: Eukaryota > Metazoa > Arthropoda > Insecta > Orthoptera > Acrididae > Schistocerca > Schistocerca americana. The sequence goes on along the minus strand of NC_060130.1, from coordinate 17,221,810 downwards.
AGTGTAACAGGAGTGGTACAAAACATAGACAGTGGGAAGAGTCAGTCTTCTTGTACTTCAGTCGGCAATGTGACTTTTGTATTTAATTCCGATGCAATTTCTGTGTTTCATCGTCAATAAGAAGGTCAGAGGGATACAGTAAACCTGAACTGATGTACCGGAATCTATAACTAGTGCCACAGGAATGGTTCAAAACATAGACTCTAGGAAGAGTCAGTCTTCTTGTACTTAGTCGGCATTGTGCCTTTTCTATTTAATTCCTATGCAATTTTTGTGTTTCATCGTTATTAAAAAGGTCCAAGGGATACAGTAAACCGGGAGTGAAGCATTGGAATCTATAACTAGTGTCACAATAATGGTTCAAACATAGTCAGTAAGAAGAGTCAGTCTTCTTGTACTTAAGTCTGCATTGTGCCTTTTGTATTTAATTCCGATGCAATTTCTGTGTTTAATCGTCAATAAGAAGGTCCAAGGGATACAGTAAACCTGGAGTGAAGCATCGGAATCTATAAGTACTGTCATAGAAATGAATCAAAACATAGTCTGTAAGAAGAGTCAATCTTCTTGTACTAAAGTCGGCATTGTGCCTTTTGTATTTAATTCCGATGCAATTTCAGTGTTTCATCGTCAATAAGAAGGTCCAAGGGATACAGGAAACCAGAAGTGAAGCATCGGAATCTATAACTAGTGTCACAGGGATGGTTCAAAACATAGACAGTAAGAAGAGTCAGTATTCTTGTACTTAGGTCGGCATTGTGCCTTTTGTATTTATTTCCGATGCGATTTCTGTGTTTCATCGTCAATAAGAAGGTCAGAGGGATACATTAAACCTGAACTGAAGCACCGGAATCTATAACTAGTGTCACAATAATGGTTCAAACATAGTCAGTGATAAGAGTCAGTCTTCTTGTACTTAAGTCTGCATTGTGCCTTTTGTATTTAATTCCGATGCAATTTCAGTGTTTCATCGTCAATAAGAAGGTCCAAGGTATACAGTAAACCAGAAGTGAAGCATCGGAATCTATAACTAGTGTCACAGGGATGGTTCAAAACATAGACAGTAAGAAGAGTCAGTATTCTTGTACTTAAGTCGGCATTGTGCCTTTTGTATTTAATTCCGATGCAATTTCTGTGTTTCATCGTCCATAAGAAGGTCAGAGGGATACATTAAACCTGAACTGAAGCACCGGAATCGATAACTAGTGTCACTATAATGGTTCAAAGCATAGACAGTAGGAAGTGTCAGTCTTCTTGTACTTAAGTCTGCATTGTGCTTTTCTATTTAATTCCTATGCAATTTCTGTGTTTCATCGTCAATAAGAAGGTCCTAGGGATATAGTAAACCTGGAGTGAAGCATCGGATTCTATAACTAGTCTCACAGGAATGGTTCAAATCATAGACAGTAAGTAGCGTCAGTCTTCTTGTACTTAAGTCGGCATTGTGCCTTTTTTATTTAATTCCGATGCAATTTCTGTGTTTCATCGTCAATAAGAAGGTCCAAGGGATACAGTAAACCTGGAGTGAAGCATCGGAATCTATAACTAGTGTCACAGGAATAGTTCAAAACATCGACATTAAGAAGAGTCAGTCTTCTTGTACTTAATTCGGCATTGTGCCTTTAGTATTTAATTCCGATGCCATTTCTGTGTTTCATCGTGAATAAGAAGGTTAGAGGGATACAGTAAATCTGAAGTCTAGCATCGGAATCTATAACTAGTGTCACAGGAATGGTTTAAAACATAGTCAGTAAGAAGAGTCAGTCTTCTTGTACTTAAGTCAGCTTTGTGCCTTTTGTATTTAATTCCGATGCGATTTCTGTGGTTCATCGTCAATAAGAAGGTCCAAGGGATACAGTAAACCTGTAGTGAAGGATCAGAATCTATAACTAGTGTCACAGGAATGGTTCAAAACATAGTCAGTAAGAAGAGTCAGTCTCCTTGAACTTAAGTCGGCATTGTGCCTTTTGTATTTATTTCCGATGCAATTTCTGTGTTTCATCGTCAACAAGAAGGTCCAAGGGCTCCCGTATACCTGAAGTGAAGCAGCGGAATCTATTACTAGTGTCAAATGAATGGTTCAAATCATAGTCAGTAAAAAGAGTCAGACAACTTGAACTTAAGTCGACATTGTGCCTTTTCTATTTAATTCCGATGCAATTGCTGTGTTTCATCGTCAATAAGAAGGTCCAAGGGATACAGTAAACCTGAAGTGAAACATCGGAATCTATAACTAGTGTCACAGGAATGGTTCAAAACATAGTCAGTAAGAAGAGTCAGTCTTCTTGTACTTAAGTCGGCATTCTGCCTTTTGTATTTAATTCCGATGCACTTTCTATGTTTCATCGTCAATAAGAAGGTCCAAGGGATACAGTAAACCTGGAGTGAAGCATCGGAATCTATAACTAGTGTCACAGGAATGAATCAAAACATAGTCAGCAAGAAGAGTCAGTCTTCTTGTACTAAAGTCGGCATTGCGCCTTTTGTATTCAATTCCGATGCAATTTCAGTGTTTCATCGTCAATAAGAAGGTCCAAGGGATACAGTAAACCAGAAGTGAAGTATCGGAATCTATAACTAGTGTCACAGGGATGGTTCAAAACATAGACAGTAAGAAGAGTCAGTATTCTTGTACTTAAGTGGGCATTGTGTCTTTTGTATTTAATTCCGAAGCAATTTCTGTGATTCATCTTCAATAAGAAGGTCCAAGGGATACAATAAACCTGAAGTGAAGCATCAGGGTCTATAGCTAGTGACACAGGAATGGTTCAAAACATAGTCAGTAAGAAGAGTTAGTCTTCTTGTACATAAGTCGTCATTGTGCCTTTTATATTTAATTCCTATGCAATTTCTGTGTTTAATCGTCAATAAGAAGGTCCAAGGGATACAGTAAACCTGGAGTGAAGCATCGGAATCTATAACTAGTGTCACAGGAATGGTTCAAAACATCCACAGTAAGAAGAGTCAGTCTTCTTGTACTTAATTCGGCATTGTGCCTTTAGTATTTAATTCCGATGCCATTTCTGTGTTTCATCGTGAATAAGAAGGTCAGAGGGATACTGTAAATCTGAAGTCAAGCATCGGAATCTATAACTAGTGTCACAGGAATGGTTTAAAACATAGTTAGTAAGAAGAGTCAGTCTTCTTGTACTTAAGTCAGCTTTGTGCCTTTTGTATTTAATTCCGATGCGATATCTGTGTTTCATCGTCAATAAGAAGGTCCAAGGGATACAGTAAACCTGAAGTGAATCATCGTAATCTATAACTAGTGTCACAGGAATGGTTCAAAACATAGTCAGTAAGAAGAGTCAGTCTTCTTGTACTTAAGTCGGCATTGTGGTTTTTGTATTTATTTCCGATGCAATTTCTGTGTTTCATCGTTAACAAGAAGGTCCAAGGGATACAGTATACCTGAAGTGAAGCACCGGAATCTATAACTAGTGTCACATGAATGGTTCAAATCATAGTCAGTAAGAAGAGTGAGACATCTTCTACTTCAGTCGCCATTGTGCCTTTTGTATTTAATTCCGATGCAATTGCTGTGTTACATCGTCAATAAGAAGGTCCAATGGATACAGTAAACCTGAAGTGAAGCATCGGAATCTATAACTAGTGTCACAGGAATGGTTCGAAGCATAGTCTGTAAGAAGAGTCAGTCTTCTTGTACTTAAGTCGGCATTCTGCCTTTTGTATTTAATTCCGATGCACTTTCTATGTTTCATCGTCAATGAGAAGGTCCAAGGGATACAGTAAACCTGGAGTGAAGCATCGGTATCTATATCTAGTGTCACAGGAATGAATCAAAACATAGTCAGCAAGAAGAGTCAGTCTTCTTGTACTAAAGTCGGCATTGCGCCTTTTGTATTTAATTCCGATGCAATTTCAGTGTTTCATGGTCAATAAGAAGGTCCAAGGGATACAGTAAACCAGAAGTGAAGCATCGGAATCTATAACTAGTCTCACAGGGATGGTTCAAAACATAGACAGTAAGAAGAGTCAGTATTCTTGTACTTATGTGGGCATTGTGTCTTTTGTATTTAATTCCGAAGCAATTTCAGTGTTTCATCTTCAATAAGAAGGTCCAAGGGATACAATAAACCTGAAGTGAAGCATCAGAGTCTATAGCTAGTGTCACAGGAATGGTTCAAAACATAGTCAGTAAGAAGAGTCAGTCTTCTTGTACATAAGTCGGCAATCTGACTTTTGTATTTAATTCCGATGCAATTTCTGTGTTTCATCGTCAATAAGAAGGTCAGAGGGATACAGTAAACCTGAACTGAAGCAGCGGAATCTATAACTAGTGTCACAGCAATGGTTCAAAACATAGACAGTAAGAAGAGTCAGTCTTCTTGTACGTAATTCGGCATTGTGCCTTTAGTATTTAATTCCGATGCAATATCTGTGTTTCATCGTCAATAAGAAAGTCAGAGGGATACATTAAACCTAAACTGAAGCACCAGAATCTATAACTAGTGCCACTGTAATGGTTCTAAGAATAGACAGTAGGAAGAGTCAGTCTTCTTGTACTTAAGTCGGCATTGTGCTTTTCTATTTAATTCCTATGCAATTTCTGTGTTTCATCGTCAATAAGAAGGTCCTAGAGATATAGTAAACCTGGAGAGAGGCATCGGAATCTATAACTAGTGTCACAGGAATGGTTCAAAACATAGACAGTAAGCAGCGTCAGTCTTCTTGTACTTAAGTCGGCATGTGCCTTTTTTATTTAATTCCGATGCAATTTCTGTGTTTCATCGTCAATAAGAAGGTCCAAGGGATACAGTAAGCCTGGAGTGAAGCATCGGAATCTATTACTAGTGTCACAGGAATGGTTCAAAACATCGACAGTAAGAAGAGTCAGTCTTCTTGTACTTAATTTGGCGTTGTGCCTTTAGTATTTAATTCCGATGCCATTTCTGTGTTTCATCGTGAATAAGAAGGTCAGAGGGATACAGTAAATCTGTAGTCAAGCATCGGAATCTATAAGTAGTGTCACAGGAATGGTTTAAAACATAGTCAGTAAGAAGAGTCTGTCTTCTTGTACTTAAGTCGGCATTGTGCCTTTTGTATTTATTTCCGTGGCAATTTCTGTGTTACATCGTCAACAAGAAGGTCCAAGGGATACAGTAAACCTGAAGTGAAGCACCGGAATCTATAACTAGTGTCACATGAATGATTCAAATCATAGTCAGTAAGAAGAGTCAGACATCTTGTACTTAAGTCGCCATTGTGCCTTTTGTATTTAATTCCGATGCAATTTCTGTGTTTCATCGTCAATAAGAAGGTCCAAGGTATACAGTAAACCTGGAGTGAAGCATCGGAATCTATAACTAGTGTCACATGAATGGTTCAAAACATAGACAGTAAGAAGAGTCAGTCTTCTTGTACTTAATTCGGAATTGTCCCTTTTGTATTTAATTCCGATGAAATTTCTGTGTTTCATCGTCAATAAGAACTTCGGAGGGATACAGTAAACCTGGAGTAAAGCATCGGAATCTATAACTAGTGACACAGGAATGGTTAAAAACATAGACAGTAGGAAGAGGCAGTCTTCTTGCACTTAAGTCGGCATTGTGCCTTTTCTATTTAATTCCGATGCAATTGCTGTGTTTCATAGTCAATACGAAGGCCCAAGGGATACAGTAAACCTAAAGTGAAGCATCGGAATCCATAAGTAGTGTCACAGGAATGGTTCAAACATAGTCAGTAAGAAGAGTCAGTCTTCTTGTACTTAAGTCGGCATTGTGCCTTTTGTATTTATTTCCGATGCATTTTTTATGTTTCATCGTCAATAAGAACGTCCAAGGGATACAGTAAACCTGGAGTGAAGCTTCGGAATCTATAACTAGTGTCACAGGAATGAACCATACATAGTCAGTAAGAAGAGTCAGTCTTCTTGTACTAAAGTCGGCATTGTGCCTTTTCTATTTAATTCCTACGCAATTTCTGTGTTTCATCGTCAATAAGAAGGTCTAAGGGTTATAGTAAACCTGGAGTAAAGCTACGGAATCTATAACTAGTTTAACAGGTATGGTTCAAAACATAGACAGTAAGTAGCGTCAGGCTTCTTGTACTAAAGTCGGCATTGTGCTTTTTTATTTAATTCCGATGCAAATTCTGTGTTTCATCGTCAATAAGAAGGTCCAAGGGATACAGTAGACCTGGAGTGAAGCATCGGAATCTGTAACTAGTGTCACAGGAATGGTTCAAAACGTCGACAGTAAGAAGAGTCAATCTTCTTGTACTTAATTCGGCATTGTGCCTTTAGTATTTAATTCCGATGGAATTTCTGTGTTTCATCCTGAATAAGAAGGTCAGAGGGATACAGTAAATCTGAAGTCAAGAATCGGAATCTATAACTAGTGTCACAGGAATGGTTCAAAACATAGTCAGTAAGAAGAGTCAGTCTTCTTGTACTTAAGTCGGCTTTGTGCCTTTTGTATTTAATTCCGATGCAATTTCTGTGTTTCATCGTCAATAAGAAGGTCCAAGAGATACAGTAAACCTGAAGTGAAGCATCAGAATCTATAACTAGTGTCACAGGAATAATTCAAAGCATAGTCAGGAAGAAGAGTCAGTCTTCTTGTACTTAAGTCGGCATTGTGCCTTTTATATTTATTTCCGATGCAATTTCTGTGTTTCATCGTCAATAAGAAGGTCCAAGGGATACAGTAAACCTGAAGTGAAGCACCGGAATCTATAACTAGTGTCACATGAATGGTTCAAATCATAGTCAGTAAGAAGAGCCAGACTTCTTGTACTTAAATCGCCATTGTGCCTTTTGTATTTAATTCCGATGCAATTTCAGTGTTTCATCGTCAATACGAAGGTCCATGGGATACAGTAAACCAGAAGTGAAGCATCGGAAGCTATAGCTAGTCTCACAGGTATGGTTCGAAACATAGACGGTAAGAACAGTCAGTATTCTTGTACATAAGTCGGCATTGTGCCTTTTGTATTTAATTCCAATGCAATTTCTGTGTTACATCGTCAATAAGAAGGTCCAAGGGATACAGTAAACCTGAAGTGAAGCATCGGAATCTATAACTAGTGTAACAGGATTGGTTCAAATCTTAGACAGTGGGAAGAGTCAGTCTTCTTGTACTTAAGTCGGCAATCAGACTTTTGTATTTAATTCCGATGCAATTCCTGTGTTTCATCGTCAATAAGAAGGTCAGAGGGATACAGTAAACCTGAACTGAAGCAGCGGAAACTATAACTAGTGTCACAGCAATGGTTCAAAACATAGACAGTAAGAAGAGTCAGTCTTCTTGTACTTAATTCGGCATTGTGCCTTTAGTATTTAATTCCGATGCAATATCTGTGTTTCATCGTCAATAAGAAGGTCCAAGGGATACAGTAAACCTGAAGTGAAGCATCAGAATCTATAACTAGTGTCACAGGAATAATTCAAAGCATAGTCAGGAAGAAGAGTCAGTCTTCTTGTACTTAAGTCGGCATTGTGCCTTTTATATTTATTTCCGATGCAATTTCTGTGTTTCATCGTCTATAAGAATGTTCTAGGGATATAGTAAACCTGGAGAGAAGCATCGGAATCTATAACTAGTGTCACAGGAATGGATCAAAACATAGGCTGTAAGCAGCGTCAGTCTTCTTGTACTTAAGTCGGCATTGTGCCTTTTGTATTTATTTCCGATGCAATTTCTGTGTTTCATCGTCAACAAGAAGGTCCAAGGGATACAGTAAACCTGAAGTGAAGCACCGGAATCTATAACTAGTGTCACATGAATGATTCAAATCATAGTCAGTAAGAAGAGTCAGACATCTTGTACTTAAGTCGCCATTGTGCCTTTTGTATTTAATTCCGATGCAATTTCTGTGTTTCATCGTCAACAAGAAGGTCCAAGGGATACAGTATACCTGAAGTGAAGCACCGGAATCTATAACTAGGGTCACATGAATGGTTCAAATCTTAGTCAGTAAGAAGAGTCAGACATCTTGTACTTAAGTCGCCATTGTGCCTTTTCTATTTAATTCCGATGCAATTGCTGTGTTTCATCGTCAACAAGAAGGTACAAGGGATACAGTAAACCTGAAGTGAAGCATCGGAATCTATAACTAGTGTCACAGGAATGGTTCATAACATAGTCAGTAAGAAGAGTCAGTCTTCTTGTACTTAAGTCGGCATTCTGCCTTTTGTATTTAATTCCGATGCACTTTCTATGTTTCATCGTCAATAAGAAGGTCCAAGGGATACAGTAAACCTGGAGTGAAGCATCGGAATCTATAACTAGTGTCACAGGAATGAATGAAAACATAGTCAGCAAGAGGAGTCAGTCTTCTTGTACTAAAGTCGGCATTGCGCCTTTTGTATTCAATTCCGATGCAATTTCAGTGTTTCATCGTCAATAAGAAGGTCCAAGGGATACAGTAAACCAGAAGTGAAGCATCGGAATCTATAACTAGTGTCACAGGAATGGTTCAAAACATAGACAGTAAGAAGAGTCAGTCTTCTTGTACTTAAGTCGGCATTGTGCTTTTTGTATTTAATTCCGATGCAATTTCTGTGTTTCATCGTCAATAAGAAGGTCAGAGGGATTCAGTAAACCTGAAGTAAAGCATCGAATCTATGACTAGTGTCACAGGACTGGTTTAAAACAGTCAGTAAGAAGAGTCAATCTTCATGTACTTAAGTCGGCATCGTGCCTTTTCTATTTAATTCCGATGCAATATCTGTATTTCGTCGCCAATAAGAAGGTCCAATGGATACAGAAAACCTGAAGTGAAGCATCGGAATCTATAAGTAATGTCACAGGAATCGTTCAAAACATAGACAGTAGGAAGAGTCAGTCTTTTTGTACTTAAGTCGGCATTGTGACTTTTCTATTTAATTCCCATGCAATTTCTGTTTTTCATAGTCAAAAAGAAGGTCAGAGGAATACAGTAAACCTGAAGTGAAGCATCGGAATCTATAACTAGTGTCACAGGAATGGTTCAAAACATAGGCAGTAGGGAGAGTCAGCCTTCTTGTACTTAAATCGGCATTGTGCCTCTTCTATTTATTTCCGATGCACTATCTGTGTTCCATCGTCAATAAGAAGATCCAAGGGATACAGTATACCTAAAATGAAGCATCGGAATCTATAACTAGTGTCACAGGAATGGTTCAAAACATAGACAGTAGGAAGATGCACTCTACATGTACTTAAGTCGGCATTGTGCCTTTTCTATTTAATTCCGATGCAATTTCTGTGTTTCATCGTCAAAAATAAGGTCATAGGGATACAGTAAACCTGAAGAGAAGCATCGGAATCTATAACTAGTGTCACAGGAATGGTTCAAAACGTAGACAGTAGGACGAGTCAGTCTTCTTGTACTTAAGTCAGCATTGTGCCTTTTCTATTTAATTCCGATGCAATTTCTGTGTTTCATAGTCAATACGAAGGTCAGAGGGATACAGTAAATCTGAAGCGAAGCATCGGAATCTATAACTAGTGTCACAGAAATGGTTCAAACATAGACAGTAAGAAGGGTCAGTCTTCTTGTACTTAAGTCGGCATTGTGCCTTTTGTATTTCATTCCGATGCATGTTCTGTGTTTCATCGTCAATAAGAAGGTCCAAGGGATACAGTAAACCTGAAGTGAAGCATCGGAATCTATAACTAGTGTCACAGGGATGGTTCAAAACATAGACAGTAAGAACAGTCAGTATTCTCGTATTTAAGTCTTCATTGTGGCTTTTGTATTTAATTCCGATGCAATTTCAGTGTTTTATCGTCAATAAGAAGGACAGAGGGATACATTAAACCTGAACTGAAGCACCGGAATCTATAACTAGTGTCACTATAATGGTTCAAAGCATAGACAATAGGAAGAGTCAGTCTTCTTGTACTTTAGTCGGCATTGTGCCTTTTCTATCTAATTCCTATGCAATTTCTGTGTTTCATCGTCAATAAGAAGGTCTAAGGGTAATAGTAAACCTGGAGTAAAGCTACGGAATCTATAACTAGTGTAACAGGAATGGTTCAAAACATAGACAGTTAGTAGCGTCAGGCTTCTTGTACTAAAGTCGGCATTGTGCTTTTTTATTTAATTCCGATGCAAATTCTGTGTTTCATCGTCAATAAGAAGGTCCAAGTGATACAGTAAACCTGAAGTGAAGCACCGGAATCTATATCTAGTGTCACATGAATGAATCAAATCATATAGTCAGCAAGACGAGTAAGACATCTTGTACTTAAGTCGCCATTGTGCCTTTCGTATTTAATTCCGATGCAATTTCTGTGTTTCATCGTCAATAAGAAGGTCCAAGGGATACAGTAAACCTGGAGTGAAGCATCGGAATCTATAACTAGTGTCACATGAATGGTTCAAAACATAGACAGTAAGAAGAGTCAGTCTTCTTGTACGTAATTCGGAATTGTGCCTTTTGTACTTAATTCCGATGCAATTTCTGTGTTTCATCGTCAATAAGAAGGTCAGAGGGATACAGTAAACCTGGAGTGAAGCATCGGAATCTATAACTAGTGTCACAGGAATGGTTCAAAACATAGTCAGTAAGAAGAGTCAGTCTTCTTGTACTTAAGTCGGCATTGTGCCTTTTGTATTTAATTCCGATTCAATTTCTGTGTTTCATCGTCAATAAGAAGGTCCAAGGGATACAGTAAACCTGGAGTAAAGCATCGGAATCTATAACTAGTGACACAGGAATGGTTCAAAACATAGACAGTAGGAAGAGTCAGTCGTCTTGCACTTAAGTCGGCATTGTGCCTTTTCTATTTAATTCCGATGCAATTGCTGTTTTTCATCGTCAATAAGAAGGTCAGAGGGATACATTAAACCTGAACTGAAGCACCGGAATCTATAACTAGTGTCACTATAATGGTTCAAAGCATAGACAGTAGGAAGAGTCAGTCTTCTTGTACTTAAGTCGGCATTGTGCCTTTTCTATTTAATTCCTATGCAATTTCTGTGTTTCATCGTCAATAAGAAGGTACTAATGATATAGTAAACCTGGAGAGGAGCATCGGAATCTATGACTAGTGTCACAGGAATGGTTCAATACATAGACAGTAAGTAGCGTCAGTCTTCTTGCACTTAAGTCGGCATTGTGCCTTTTTTATTTAATTCCGATGCAATTTCTGTGTTTCATCGTCAATAAGAAGGTCCAAGGGATACAGTAAACCTGAAGTAAAGCATCGGAATCTATTACTAATGTCACAGGAATGGTTCAAAACATCGAAAGTAAGAAGAGTCAGTCTTCTTGTACTTAATTTGGCATTGTGCCTTTAGTATTTCATTCCGATGCCATTTCTGTGTTTCATCGTGAATAAGAAGGTCAGAGGGATATAGTACATCTGAAGTCAGGCATCGGAATCTGTAACTAGTGTCACAGGAATGGTTTAAAACATAGTCAGTAGGAAGAGTCAGTCTTCTTGTACTTAAGTCGGCTTTGTGCCTTTTGTATTTAATTCCGATGCAATTTCTGTGTTTCTTCGTCAATAAGAAGGGCCAAGGGATACAGTAAACCTGAAGTGAAGCATCAGAATCTATAATTAGTGTCACAGGAATGGTTCAAAACATAGTCAGTAAGAAGAGTCAGTCTTCTTGTACTTAAGTCGGCATTGTGCCTTTTGTATTTATTTCCGATGCAATTTCTGTATTTCATCGTCAACAAGAAGGTCAAAGGGATACAGTAAACCTGAAGTGAAGCACCGGAATTTATAACTAGTGTCACATGAATGGTTCAAATCATAGTCAGTAAGAAGTGTCTGACATCTTGTACTTAAGTCGCCATTGTTCTTTTTGTATTTAATTCCGATGCAATTCCTGTGTTTTATCGTCAATAAGAAGGTCCAAGGGATACAGTAAACCTGGAGTGAAGCATCGGAATCTATAACTAGTGCCACATGAATGGTTCAAAACATAGACAGTAAGAAGAGTAAGTCTTCTTGTACTTAATTCGGAATTGTGCCTTTTGTATTTAATTCCGATGCAATTTCTGTGCTTCATCGTCAATAAGAAGGTCAGAGGGATACAGTAAACCTGAAGTGAAGCATCGGAATCTATAACTAGTGTCACAGGAATGGTTCAAAACATAGTCAGTAAGAAGAGTCAGTCTTCTTGTACTTAAGTCGGCATTGTGCCTTTTGTATTGATTTCCGATGCAACTACTATGTTTCATCGTCAGTAAGAAGGTCCAAGGGATACAGTAAACCTGGAGTGAAGCATCGGAATCTATAACTAGTGTCACAGGAATGAATCAAAACATAGTCAGTAAGAAGAGTCAGTCTTCTTGTACTAAAGTCGGCATTGTGCCTTTTGTATTTAATTCCGATGCAATTTCAGTGTTTCATCGTCAATAAGATAGTCCAAGGGATACAGTAAACCAGAAGTGAAGCATCGGAATCTATAACTAGTGTCACAGGGATGGTTCAAAACATAGACAGTAAGAAGAGTCAGTATTCTTGTACTTAGGTGGGCATTGTGCCTTTTGTATTTAATTCTGAAGCAACTACTGTGTTTCATCTTCAATAAGAAGGTCCAAGGGATACAACAAACCTGAAGTGAAGCATCAGAGTCTATAGCTAGTGTCACAGGAATGGTTCAAAACATAGTCAGTAAGAAAAGTCAGTCTTCTTGTACATAAGTCGGCATTGTGCCTTTTGTATTTAATTCCGATGCAATTTCTGTGTTTCATCGTCAATAAGAAGGTCCAAGGGATACAGTAAACCTGAAGTGAAGCATCGGAATCAATAACTAGTGTAACAGGAATGGTTCAAAACATAGACAGTGGGAAGAGTCAGTCTTCTTGTACTTAAGTCGGCAATGTGACTTTTGTATTTAATTCCGATGCAAATTCTGTGTTTCATCGTCAATACGAAGGTCAGAGGGATACAGTAAACCTGAACTGAAGCACCGGAATCTATAACTAGTGTCACAGGAATGGTTCAAAACATAGACAGTAGGAAGAGTCAGTCTGCTTGTACTTAAGTCGGCATTGTGCCTTTCCTATTTAATTCCTATGCAATTTCTGTGTTTACACGTCAATAAGAAGGTCCAAGGGATACAGTAAACATGAAGTGAAGCATCGGAATCTATAGCTAGTGTCACAGAAATGGTTCAAAACATAGATAGTAAGATGAGTCAGTCTTCTTGTACATAAGTCGGCATTGTTCCTTTTGTATTTAATTCCGATGCAATTTCTGTGTTTCATCGTCAATAAGATGGTCCAAAGGATACAGTGAACCTGAAGTGAAGCATCGGAATCTATAACTAGTGTCACATGAATGGTTCAAAACATAGACAGTAAGAAGAGTCAGTCTTCTTGTACGTAATTCGGAATTGTGCCTTTTGTACTTAATTCCGATGCAATTTCTGTGTTTCATCGTCAATAAGAAGGTCAGAGGGATACAGTAAACCTGGAGTGAAGCATCGAAATCTATAACTAGTGTCACAGGAATGGTTCAAAACATAGTCAGTAAGAAGAGTCAGTCTTCTTGTACTTAAGTCGGCATTGCGCCTTTTGTATTTAATTCCGATTCAATTTCTGTGTTTCATCGTCAATAAGAAGGTCCAAGGGATACAGTAAACCTGGAGTAAAGCATCGGAATCTATAACTAGTGACACAGGAATGGTTCAAAACATAGACAGTAGGAAGAGTCAGTCGTCTTGCACCTAAGTCGGCATTGTGCCTTTTCTATTTAATTCCGATGCAATTGCTGTTTTTCATCGTCAATAAGAAGGTCAGAGGGATACATTAAACCTGAACTGAAGCACCGGAATCTATAACTAGTGTCACTATAATGGTTAAAAGCATAGACAGTAGGAAGAGTCAGTCTTCTTGTACTTAAGTCGGCATTGTGCCTTTTCTATTTAATTCCTATGCAATTTCTGTGTTTCATCGTCAATAAGAAGGTACTAATGATATAGTAAACCTGGAGAGGAGCATCGGAATCTATAACTAGTGTCACAGGAATGGTTCAAAACATAGACAGTAAGTAGCGTCAGTCTTCTTGTACTTAAGTCGGCATTGTGCCTTTTTTATTTAATTCCGATGCAATTTCTGTGTTTCATCGTCAATAAGAAGGTCCAAGGGATACAGTAAACCTGAAGTAAAGCATCGGAATCTATTACTAATGTCACAGGAATGGTTCAAAACATCGAAAGTAAGAAGAGTCAGTCTTCTTGTACTTAATTTGGCATTGTGCCTTTAGTATTTAATTCCGATGCCATTTCTGTGTTTCATCGTGAATAAGAAGGTCAGAGGGATATAGTAAATCTGAAGTCAGGCATCGGAATCTGTAACTAGTGTCACAGGAATGGTTTAAAACATAGTCAGTAGGAAGAGTCAGTCTTCTTGTACTTAAGTCGGCTTTGTGCCTTTTGTATTTAATTCCGATGCAATTTCTGTGTTTTATCGTCAATAAGAAGGTCCAAGGGATACAGTAAACCTGAAGTGAAGCATCAGAATCTATAATTAGTGTCACAGGAATGGTTCAAAACATAGTCAGTAAGAAGAGTCAGTCTTCTTGTACTTAAGTCGGCATTGTGCCTTTTGTATTTATTTCCGATGCAATTTCTGTATTTCATCGTCAACAAGAAGGTCAAAGGGATACAGTAAACCTGAAGTGAAGCACCGGAATTTATAACTAGTGTCACATGAATGGTTCAAATCATAGTCAGTAAGAAGTGTCTGACATCTTGTACTTAAGTCGCCATTGTTCTTTTTGTATTTAATTCCGATGCAATTCCTGTGTTTTATCGTCAATAAGAAGGTCCAAGGGATACAGTAAACCTGGAGTGAAACATCGGAATCTATAACTAGTGCCACATGAATGGTTCAAAACATAGACAGTAAGAAGAGTAGGTCTTCTTGTACTTAATTCGGAATTGTGCCTTTTGTATTTAATTCCGATGCAATTTCTGTGCTTCATCGTCAATAAGAAGGTCAGAGGGATACAGTAAACCTGAAGTGAAGCATCGGAATCTATAACTAGTGTCACAGGAATGGTTCAAAACATAGTCAGTAAGAAGAGTCAGTCTTCTTGTACTTAAGTCGGCATTGTGCCTTTTGTATTGATTTCCGATGCAACTACTATGTTTCATCGTCAGTAAGAAGGTCCAAGGGATACAGTAAACCTGGAGTGAAGCATCGGAATCTATAACTAGTGTCACAGGAATGAATCAAAACATAGTCAGTAAGAAGAGTCAGTCTTCTTGTACTAAAGTCGGCATTGTGCCTTTTGTATTTAATTCCGATGCAATTTCAGTGTTTCATCGTCAATAAGATAGTCCAAGGGATACAGTAAACCAGAAGTGAAGCATCGGAATCTATAACTAGTGTCACAGGGATGGTTCAAAACATAGACAGTAAGAAGAGTCAGTATTCTTGTACTTAGGGGGGCATTGTGCCTTTTGTATTTAATTCTGAAGCAACTACTGTGTTTCATCTTCAATAAGAAGGTCCAAGGGATACAACAAACCTGAAGTGAAGCATCAGAGTCTATAGCTAGTGTCACAGGAATGGTTCAAAACATAGTCAGTAAGAAAAGTCAGTCTTCTTGTACATAAGTCGGCATTGTGCCTTTTGTATTTAATTCCGATGCAATTTCTGTGTTTCATCGTCAATAAGAAGGTCCAAGGGATACAGTAAACCTGAAGTGAAGCACCGGAATCTATAACTAGTGTCACAGGAATGGTTCAAAACATAGACAGTAGGAAGAGTCAGTCTGCTTGTACTTAAGTCGGCATTGTGCCTTTTCTATTTAATTCCTATGCAATTTCTGTGTTTACACGTCAATAAGAAGGTCCAAGGGATACAGTAAACCTGAAGTGAAGCATCGGAATCTATAGCTAGTGTCACAGAAATTGTTCAAAATATAGATAGTGAGATGAGTCAGTCTTCTTGTACATAAGTCGGCATTGTTCCTTTTGAATTTAATTCCGATGCAATTTCTGTGTTTCATCGTCAATAAGATGGTCCAAAGGATACAGTGAACCTGAAGTGAAGCATCGGAATCTATAACTAGTGTCACAGGGATGGTTCAAAACATAGTCAGTAAGAAGTGTCAGTCTTGTTGTACTTAAGTCGGCTTTGTGCCTTTTGTATATATTTCCGATGCAATTTCTGTTTTTCATTGTCAATAAGAAGGTCCAAGGGATACAGTAAACCTGAAGTGAAGCACCGGAATCTATAACTAGTGTCACTATAATAGTTCAAAACATAGACAGTAGGAAGAGTCAGTCTTCTTGTACTTAAATAGGCATTGTGCCTTTTCTATTTAATTCCTATGCAATTTCTGTGTTTCATCGTCAATAAGAAGGTCCTAGGGATATAGTAAACCTGGAGTGAAGCATCGGAATCTATAACTAGAGTCACAGGAATGGTACAAACCATAGACAGTAAGTAGCGTCAGTCTTCTTGTACTTAAGTCGGCATTGTGCCTTTTTTATTTAATTCCGATGCAATTTCTGTGTTTCATCGTCAATAAGAAGGTCCAAGGGATACAGTAAACCTGGAGTGAAGCATCGGAATCTATAACAAGTGTCACAGGAATGGTTCAAAACATCGACATCAAGAAGAGTCAGTCTTCTTGTACTTAATTCGGCATTGTGCCTTTAGTATTATATTCCGATGCCATTTCTGTGTTTCATCGTGAATAAAAAGGTCAGAGGGATACAGTAAATCTGAAGTCAAGCATCGGAATCTATAACTAGTGTCACAGGAATGTTCAAAACATAGTCAGTAAGAAGAGTCAGTCTTCTTGTACTTAAGTCGGCTTTGTGCCTTTTGTATTTAATTCCGATGCAATTTCTGTGTTTCATCGTCAATTAGAAGGTCCAAGGGATACAGTAAACCATAAGTGAAGCATCAGAATCTATAACTAGTGTCACAGGAATGGTTCAAAACATAGTCAGTAAGAAGAGTCAGTCTTCTTGTACTTAAGTCGGCTTTGTGCCTTTTGTATATATTTCCGATGCAATTTCTGTGTTTCATCGTCAATAAGAAGGTCCAAGGGATACAGTAAACCTGAAGTGAAGCACCGGAATCTATAACTAGTGTCACGTGAATGGTTCAAATCATAGTCAGTAAGAAGAGTCAGACATCTTGTACTTAAGGCGCCATTGTGCCTTTTGTATTTAATTCCGATGCAATTTCTGTGTTTCATCATCAATAAGAAGGTCCAAGGGATACAGTAAACCTGGAGTGAAGCATCGGAATCTATAACTAGTGTCACATGAACGATTCAAAACATTGACAGTAAGAAGAGTCAGTCTTCTTGTACTTAATTCGGAATTGTGCCTTTTGTATTTAATTCCGATGCAATTTCTGTGTTTCATCGTCAATAAGAAGGTCAGAGGGATACAGTAAACCTGAAGTGAAGCATCGGAATCTATAACTAGTGTCACAGGAATGGTTCAAAACATAGTAAGTAAGAAGAGTCAGTCTTCTTGTATTTAAGTCGGCATTGTGGCTTTTGTATTTAATTCCGATGCAATTTCTGTGTTTCATCGTCAACAAGAAGGTCCAAGGGATACAGTAAACCTGGAGTGAAGCATCGGAATCTATAACTAGTGACACAGGAATGGTTCTAAACATAGACAGTAGGAAGAGTCAGTCTTCTTGCACTTAAGTCGGCATTGTGCCTTTTGTATTTAATTCTGATGCAATTTCAGTGTTTCATCGTCAATAAGAAGGTCCAAGGGATACAGTAATCCAGAAGTGAAGCATCGGAATCTATAGCTAGTGTCACAGGGATGGTTCAAAGCATTGACAGTAAGAAGAGTCAGTATTCTTGTACTCAAGTGGGCATTGTGCCTATTGTATTTCATTCCGAAGCAATTTCCGTTATTCATCTTCAATAAAAAGGTCCAAGGGATACAATAAACCTGAAGTGAAGCATCAGAGTCTATAACTAGTGACACAGGAATGGTTCAAGACATAGACAGTAGGAAGTGTCAGTCTTCTTGCACTTAAGTCGGCATTGTGCCTTTTCTATTTAATTCCGATGCAATTGCTGTGTTTCCTCGTCAATAAGAAGGTCCAAGGGATACATTAAACCTGAAGTGAAACATCGGAATCTATAACTAGTGTCACAGGAATGGTCCAAACGTAGTCAGTAAGAAGAGTCAGTCTTCTTGTACTTAAGTCGGCATTGTGCCTTTTGTATTTAATTCCGATGCAATTTCTATGTTCCATCGTCAATAAGAAGGTCAGAGGGATACAGTTAACGTGAAGTGAAGCATCGGAATCTATAGCTAGTGTCACAGGAATGGTTCAAAACATTGTCAGTAAGAAGAGTTAGTCTTCTTGTACATAAGTAGGCATTGTGCCTTTTGTATTTAATTCCGATGCAATCTCTGTGTTTCATCGTCAATAAGAAGGTCCAAGGGATACAGTAAGCCTGAAGTGAAGCATCGGCATCTATAACTAGTGTAACAGGAATGGTTTAAGACATAGACAGTGGGAAGAGTCAGTCTTCTTGTACTTAAGTCGGCATTGTGACTTTTGTATTTAATTCCGATGCAATTTCTGTGTTTCATCGTCAATAGAAGGTCAGAGGGATACAGTAAACCTGAAGTGAAGCATCGGAATCTATAACTAATGTCACAGGAATGGTTCAAAACATAGACAGTAGGAAGAGTCAGTCTTCTTGTACTTAATTCGGCATTGTGCCTTTTCTATTTAATTCCTATGCAATTTCTATGTTTCATCGTCAATACGAAGGTCCAAGGGATATAGTGAACCTGGAGTGAAGCATCGGAATCTGTAACTAGTGACACAGGAATGGTTCAAAACATAGATAGTAGGAAGAGTCAGTCTTCTTGCACTTAAGTCGGCATTGTGCTTTTTCTATTTAATTCCGATGCAATTTTTGTGTTTCATCGTTAATAAGAAGGTCCAAGGGATACAGTAAACCGGGAGTGAAGCACCGGAATCTATAACTAGTGTCACAAAGGTGGTTCAAAACGTAGTCAGTAAGAAGAGTCAGTCTTCTTGTACTTAAGTCGGCATTGTGCCTTTTGTATGTAATTCCGATGCAATTTCTATGTTTCATCGTCAATAAGAAGGTCCAAGGGATATAGAAAACCTGGAGTGAAGCATCGGAATCTATAACTAGTGTCACAGGAATGGTTCAAACATAGACAGTAAGCAGCGTCTGTCTTCTTGTACTTATGTCGGCATTGTGCCTTTTTTATTTAATTCCGATGCAATTTCTGTGTTTCATCGTCAATAAGATGGTCCAAGGGATACAGTAAACCTGGAGTGAGGCATCGGAATCTATAACTAGTGTCACAGGAATGGTTCAAAGCATCGACAGTAAGAAGAGTCAGTCTACTTGTACTTAAGTCGGCATTGTGCCTTTTGTATTTATTTCCAATGGAATTTCTGTGTTCCATCGTCAACAAAAAGGTCAGAGGGATGCAGTAAACCTGAAGTGAAGCATCGGAATCTATAACTAGTGTCACAGGAATGGTTCAAAGCATAGACAGTAGGAAGTGTCAGTCTATTTGTACCTAAGTCGGCATTCTGCCTTTTCTATTTAACTCCGATGCAATTTCTGTGTTTCATCGTCAATAAGAAGGTTTAAGGGATACAGTATACCTGGACTGAAGCATCGGAATCTAGAACTAGTGACACAGGGATGGGTCAGAACATAGTCAGTAAGAAGAGTCAGTAATCATGTACTTAAGTCGGCAATGTGCCCTTTGTATTTAATTCCGATGAAATTTTTGTTTCTTCGTCAATAAGAAGGTCCAAGGGATACAGTAAACCTGAAGTGATGCACCGGAATCTATAACTAGTGTCACAGGAATGGTTCAAAACATCGTCAGTAAGAAGAGTCAGTCTTCTTGTACTTAAGTCGGAATTGTGCCTTTTGTATTTAATTCCAATGCAATTTCTGTGTTTCATCGTCAATTAGGAGGTCCAAGAGATACAGCAAACCTGAAGTGAAGCATCGGAATCTAAAATTAGTGTCACAGGAATGGTTCAAAGCATAGTCAGTAAGAAGAGTCAGTCCTCTTGTACTTAAGTCGGCATTGTGCCTTTTGTATTTAATTCCGATGCAATTTGTGTGTTTCATCGTCAATAAGAAGGTCCAAGGGATACAGTAAACCTGGAGTGAAGCATCGGAATCTATAATTAGTGTCACAGGAATGGTTCAAAACATAGACAGTAGGAAGAGTCAGTCTTCTTGCACTTAAATCGGCATTGTGCCTTTTCTATTTAATTCCGATGCAATTTCTATGTTTCCATGTCAATAAGAAGGTCCAAGGGATATAGAAAACCTGGAGTGAAGCATCGGAATCTATAACTAGTGTCACAGGAATGGTTCAAACATAGACAGTAAGTAGCGTCAGTCTTCTTGTACTTAAGTCGGCATTGTGCCTTTTTTATTTAATTCCGATGCAATTTCTGTGTTTCATCGTCAATAAGAAGGTCCAAGGGATACAGTAAACCTGGAGTGAGGCATCGGAATCTATAACTAGTGTCACAGGAATGGTTCAAACATCGACAGTAAGAAGAGTCAGTCTTCTTGTACTTAATTCGGCATTGTGCCATTAGTATTTAATTCCGATGCAATTTCAGTGTTTCATCGTCAATGAGACGGTCCATGGGATACAGTAAACCTGAAGTGAAGCATCGGAATCTATAACTAGTGTCACATGAATGGTTCAAATCATAGTCAGTGAGAAGAGTCAGACTTCTTGTACTTATGTCGCCATTGTGCCATTTGAATTTAATCCCGATTCAATTTCTGTGTTTCATCGTCAATAAGGAGGTCCAAGGGATACAGTAAACCTGGAGTGAAGCATCGGAATCTACAACTAGTGTCACAGGAATGGTTCAAAACATCGACAGTAAGATGGGTCAGTCTTCTTGTACTTAATTCGGCATTGTGCCATTAGTATTTAATTCCGATGCAATTTCAGTGTTTCATCGTCAATATGAAGGTCCATGGGGTACAGTAAACCTGGAGTGAAGCATCGGAATCTATAACTAGTATCACAGGAATGGTTCAAAACATAGTCAGTAAGAAGAGTCAGTCCTCTTGTACTTAAGTCGGCATTGTGCCTTTTGTATTTAATTCCGATGCAACTTGTGTGTTTCATCGTCAATAAGAAGGTCCAAGGGATACAGTAAACCTGGAGTGAAGCATCGGAATCTATAACTAGTGACACAGGAATGGTTCAGAACATAGACAGTAGGAATAGTCAGTCTTCATGCACTTAAGCCGGCATTGTGCCTTTTCTATTTAATTTCGATGCAATTGCTGTGTTTCATCGTCAATAAGAAGGTCCAAGGGATACAGTAAACCTGAAGTGAAGCATCGGCATCTATAACTAGTGTCACGGAAATGGTTCAAAGCATAGTCAGTAAGAAGAGTCAGTCTTCATGTACTTAAGTCGGCATTGTGCCTTTTGTATTCAATTCCGATGCAATTTCTGTGTTTCATCGTCAATAAGAAGGTCCAAGAGATACAGTAAGCCTGATGTGAAGCATCGGAATCAATAACTAGTGTCACAGGAATGGTTTAAAGCATAGACAGTGGGAAGAATCAGTCTTCCTGTACTTAAGTCGGCATTGTGCCTTTTGTATTTAATTCCGATGCAATTTCTGTGTTCCATCGTCAACAAAAAGGTCAGAGGGATGCAGTAAACCTGAAGTGAAGCATCGGAATCTATAACTAGTGTCACAGGAATGGTTCAAAGCATAGACAGTAGGCAGAGTCAGTCTATTTGTACTTATGTCGGCATTCTGCCTTTTCTATTTAACTCCGATGCAATTTCTGTGTTTCATCGTCAATAAGAAGGTCCAAGGGATATAGTAAACCTGGAGTGAAGCATCGGAATCCATAACTAGTGTCACAGGAATGGTTCAAGACATAGGCAGTAAGATGAGTCAGTCTTCTTGTACTAGAATCGGCATTGTGCCTTTTTTATTTAATTCCGTTGCAATTTCTGTATTTCATCGTCAATAAGAAGGTTTAAGGGATACAGTAAACCTGGAGTGAAGCATCGGAATCTATAACTAGTGTCACAGGAATGGTTCAAAACATCGGCAGTATGAAGAGACAGTCTTCTTGTACTTGATTCGGCATTGTGCCTTTAGTATTTAATTCTGATGCAATTTCTGTGTTTCATCGTCAATAAGAGGGCCAGAGGGATACAGTAAATCTGATGTGAAGCATCGGAATCTATAACTAGTGTCACAGGAATGGTTCAAAACATAGTCACTAAGAAGAGTCCGTCTTCTTGTACTTAAGTCGGCATTGCGCATTTTGTATTCAATTCCGATGCAATTTCTGTGTTACATCGCCAATAAGAAGGTCTGGGGGATACAGTAAACCTGAAGTGAAGCAACAGAATCTATAACTAGTGTCACAGAAATGGTTCAGAACATACTCAGTAAGAAGAGTTAGTTTTCTTGTACTTAAGTCGGCATTGTGCCTTTTGTTTTTAATTCCGATGCTATTTCTGTGTTTCATCGTCAATAAGAAGGTCCAAGGGATACAGTAAACCTGAAGTGAAGCATCGGAATCTATAACTAGTGTTACATGAGTGGTTCAAAACATAGTCAGTTAGAAGAGTCAGTCTTCTTGTACATAAGTCGGCATTGTGCATTTTGTATTTAATTCCGATGCAATTTCTGCCTTTCGTCGTCAAAAAGAAGGTCCAAGGGATACAGTAAACCTAGACTGAAGCATCGGAATCTAGAACTAGTGACACAGGGATGGGTCAGAACATACACAGTAAGAAGAGTCAGTAATCTTGTTCTTAAGTCGGCATGGTGCCCTTTGTATTTAACTCCGATGAAATTTTTGTTTCTTCGTCAATAAGAAGGTCCAAGGGATACAGTAAACCTGAAGTGATGCACCGGAATCTATAACTAGTGTCACAGGAATGGTTCAAAACATAGTCAGTAAGAAGAGTCAGTCTTCTTGTACTTAAGTCGGAATTGTGCCTTTTGTATTTAATTCCGATGCAATTTCTGTGTTTCATCGTCAATAAGGAGGTCCAAGAGATACAGCAAACCTGAAGTGAAGCATCGGAATCTATAATTACTGTCACAGGAATGGTTCAAAGCATAGTCAGTAAGAAGAGTCAGTCCTCATGTACTTAAGTCGGCATTGTGCCTTTTGTATTTAATTCCGATGCAATTTGTGTGTTTCATCGTCAATAAGAAGGTCCAAGGGATACAGTAAACCTGGAGCGAAGCATCGGAATCAATAATTAGTGTCACAGGAATGGTTCAAAACATAGTCAGTAAGAAGAGTCAGTCCTCTTGCACTTAAGTCGGCATTGTGCCTTTTGTATTTAATTCCGATGCAATTTCTGTGTTTCATCGTCAATAAGAAGGTCCATGGGATACAGTAAACCTGGAGTGAAGCATCGGAATCTATAACTAGTGACACAGGAATGGTTCAGACCATAAACAGTAGGAAGAGTCAGTCTTCTTGCACTTAAATCGGCATTGTGCCTTTTCTATTTAATTCCGATGCAATTGCTGTGTTTCATCGTCAATAAGAAGGTCCAAGGGATACAGTGGACCTGAAGTGAAGCATCGGCATCTATAACTAGTGTCACGGAAATGGTTCAAAGCATAGTCAGTAAGAAAACTCAGTCTTCATGTACTTAAGTCGGCATTGTGCCTTTTGTATTTAATTCCGGTGCAATTTCTGTGTTTCATCGTGAATAAGAAGGTCCACGAGATACAGTAAGCATGATGTGAAGCAAGGGAATCAATAACTAGTGTCACAGGAATGTTTTAAAACATAGACAGTGGGAAGAATCAGTTCTCTTGTACTTAAGTCGGCATTGTGCCTTTTGTATTTAATTCCGATGCAATATCTGTGTTCCATCGTCAACAAAAAGGTCAGAGGGATGCAGTAAACCTGAAGTGAAGCATCGGAATCTATAACTAGTGCCACAGGAATGGTTCAAAGCATAGACAGTAGGAAGAGTCAGTCTATTTGTACTTATGTCGGCATTCTGCCTTTTCAATTTAACTCCGATGCAATTTCTGTATTTCATCGTCAATAAGAAGGTTCAAGGGATACAGTAAACCTGGAGTGAAGCATCGGAATCTATAACTAGTGTCACAGGAATGGTTCAAAACATCGACAGTATGAAGAGACAGTCTTCTTGTACTTAATTCGGCATTGTGCCTTTAGTATTTAATTCCGATGCAATTTCTGTGTTTCATCATCAATAAGAAGGTCAGAGGGATACGGTAACTCTGATGTGAAGCATCGGAATCTATAACTAGTGTCACAGGAATGGTTCAAAACATAGTCAGTAAGAAGAGTCAGTCTTCTTGTACTTAAGTCGGCATTGCGCATTTCATATTCAATTCCGATGCAATTTCTGTGTTTCATCGTCAATAAGAAAGTCTAGGGGATACAGTAAACCTGAAGTGAAGCAACAGAATCTATAACAAGTGTCACAGGAATGGTTCAAAACATAGTCAGTAAGAAGAGTCAGTCTTCTTGTACTTAAGTCGGCATTGTGCCTTTTGTATTTAATTCCGATGCAATTTCTGTGTTTCATCGTCAATTAGAAGGTCCAAGGGATACAGTAAACCTGAAGTGAAGCATCGGAATCTATAACTAGTGATACATGAATGGTTCAAAACATAGTCAGTAAGAAGAGTCAGTCTTCTTGTACTTAAGTCGGCATTGTGCCTTTTGTATTTAATTCCGATGCAATTTCTGTCTTTCGTCGTCAATAAGAAGGTCCAAGGGATACAGTAAACCTTCAGTGAACCATCGGAATCTAGAACTAGTGACTCAGGGATGGTTCAAAACATAGACAGTAAGAAGAGTCAGTATTCTTGTACTTAAGTCGGCATTGTGCCCTTTGTATTTAATTCCGATGAAATTTTTGTTTCTTCGTCAATAAGAAGGTCCAAGGGATACAGTAAACCTGAAGTGATGCACCGGAATCTATAACTAGTGCCACAGGAATGGTTCAAACATAGTCAGTAAGAAGAGTCAGTCTTCTTGTACTTAAGTCGGCATTGTGCCTTTTGTATTTAATTCCGATGCAATTTCTGTGTTTCATCGTCAATAAGGAGGTCCAGGGGATACAGAAAACCTGGAGTGAAGCATCGGAATCTATAATTAGTGTCACAGGAATGGTTCAAGGCACAGTCAGTAAGAAGAGTCAGGCTTCTTGTACTTAAGTCGGCATTGTGCCTTTTGTATTTAATTCCGATGCAATTTTTGTGTTTCATCGTTAATAAGAAGGTCCAAGGGATACAGTAAACTTGGAGTGAAGCATCGGAATCTATAACTAGTGTCACATGAATGGTTCAAAGCATAGTCAGTAAGAAGAGTCAGTCTTCTTGTACTTAAGTCGGCATTGTGTCTTTTGTATTTAATTCCGAAGCAATTTCTGTGATTCATCGTCAATAAGAAGGTCCAAGGGATACAGTAAACCTGGAGTGAAGCATCGGAATCTATAACTAGTGTCACAGGAATGAATCAAAACATAGTCCGTGAGATGAGTCAGTCTTCTTGTACTAAAGTCGGCATTCTGCCTTTTGTATTTAATTCCGATGCAATTTCAGTGTTTCATCGTCAATAAGAAGGTCAAAGGGATACAGTAAACCCGGAGTGAAGCATCGGAATCTATAACTAGTGTCACAGGGATGGTTCAAAACATAGACAGTAAGAAGAGTCAGTATTCTTGTACTTAAGTCGGCAATGTGCCTTTTATATTTAATTCCGATGCAATTTCTGTGTTTCATCGTCAATAAGGAGGTCCAAGGGATACAGTAAACCTGGAGTGAAGCATCGGAATCTATGATTAGTGTCACAGGAATGGTTCAAAACATAGTCAGTAAGAAGAGTCAGTCTTCTTGTACTGAAGTCGGCATTGTGGCTTTTGTATTTAATTCCGATGCAATTTTTGTAATTCATTGTTAATAAGTAGGTCCAAGTTATACAGTATACCGGGAGTGAAGCATCGGAATCTATAACTAGTGTCACAAAAATGGTTCAAAGCATAGTCAGTAAGAAGAGTCAGTCTTCTTGTACTTAAGTCGGCATTGTGTCCTTTGTATTTAATTCCGAAGCAATTTCTGTGTTTCATCGTCAATAAGAAGGTCCAAGGGATACAGTAAACCTGGAGTGAAGCATCGGAATCTATAACTAGTGTCACAGGAATGAATCAAAAGCATAGTCAGTAAGAAGAGTCAGTCTTCTTGTACTAAAGTCGGCATTGTGCTTCTTGTATTTAATTCCGATGCATTTTCAGTGTTTCATCGTCAATAAGAAGGTCCAAGGGATACAGTAAACCTGAAGTGAAGCATCAGAATCTATAACTAGTGTCACAGGAATGGTTCAAAACATAGACAGTGTGCTCCCTGCCGCCGTTGGATAAGCAGCTGCAGCAGCAAGTCGTATACTCCTAGCTCACTCATTTGCTACATAGTTTAATTTTTAATTTCTTTGCGTGTTTTTGGTACTTGCATTGTTTAATTCATAAATTTCGGGCGTATTATAGTATTTGAGAGTGTAGCATCGTGTTTTAGTACCTGAATAGTGTTATTTCGCTTAGTCTCTTTCCGCCGCCGAGCAGTGTCAGCAGTGCGCTAGTAGCAGCATTACTGCATTAACTAGGCAATCTTGTATTTTAATAACCATTTAAATTTTGTCGATTTGTTTGAGCTCTCTGTAGATTAGTTCAGACGTTCTTTGCAAAACTGTTTTTAGCATAGATAGGGACTGCAACTGCTGTGTTCGGATGCAGGCTGAGTTGGCATCCCTTCGCTCCCTGCTTCAGGCAGTGTTGGCTTCGGTCACACAGCTTGAGGCTGTGGCCAATGGGCATCACTGTGGGGGACCGGATGGGGGTTTGTCGGGGACGGCCAGCTCGTCCCACGCATCCCCTGATCGGACTAAGACTGTGGTTGCCCGGGATACTGCCTGCATTGAGGCTGATCCCTCACCTGTGGTAGAGTGGGAGGTCGTTTCAAGGTGTGGCAGGGGGCGAAAGACATTCCGGAGGGCTGAACGGAAAGCCTCTCCAGTTTGTCTGACGAACCGGTTTCAGGCTCTGTCTCAGGCTGATACTGATCTTCGGCCTGACATGGCTGCTTGTCCTGTTCCAGAGGTTGCCCCTCAGTCTGCAAGATCCGGGCAGTCGCAGAGGGTGGGCTTACTGGTAGTTGGGAGCTCCAACGTCAGGCGCGTAATGGGGCCCCTTAGGGAAATGGCAGCAAGAGAGGGGAAGAAAACCAATGTGCACTCCGTGTGCATACCGGGGGGAGTCATTCCACATGTGGAAAGGGTCCTTCCGGATGCCATGGAGGGTACAGGGTGCACCCATCTGCAGGTGGTCGCTCATGTCGGCACCAATGATGTGTGTCGCTATGGATCGGAGGAAATCCTCTCTGGCTTCTGGCGGCTATCTGATTTGGTGAAGACTGCCAGTCTCGCTAGTGGGATGAAAGCAGAGCTCACCATCTGCAGCATCGTCGGCAGGACTGACTGCGGACCTTTGGTACAGAGCCGAGTGGAGGGTCTGAATCAGAGGCTGAGACGGTTCTGCGACCGTGTGGGCTGCAGATTCCTCGACTTGCACCATAGGGTGGTGGGGTTTCGGGTTCCGCTGGATAGGTCAGGAGTCCACTACACGCAACAAGTGGCTACACGGGTAGCAGGGGTTGTGTGGCGTGGGCTGGGCGGTTTTTTAGGTTAGATGGCCTTGGGCAAGTACAGAAAGGGGAACAGCCTCAGCGGGTGTGGGGCAAAGTCAGGACATGCGGGGACCAAGCAGCAATCGGTATTGTAATTGTCAACTGTCGAAGCTGCGTTGGTAAAGTACCGGAACTTCAAGCGCTGATAGAAAGCACCGAAGCTGAAATCGTTATAGGTACAGAAAGCTGGCTTAAGCCAGAGATAAATTCTGCCGAAATTTTTACAAAGGTACAGACGGTGTTTAGGAAGGATAGATTGCATGCAACCGGTGGTGGAGTGTTCGTCGCTGTTAGTAGTAGTTTATCCTGTAGTGAAGTAGAAGTGGATAGTTCCTGTGAATTATTATGGGTGGAGGTTACACTAAACAACCGAACTAGGTTAATAATTGGCTCCTTTTACCGACCTCCCGACTCAGCAGCATTAGTGGCAGAACAACTGAGAGAAAATTTGGAATATATTTCACATAAATTTTCTCAGCATGTTATAGTCTTAGGTGGAGATATCAATTTACCAGATATAGACTGGGACACTCAGATGTTTAGGACGGGTGGTAGGGACAGAGCATCGAGTGACATTATACTGAGTGCACTATCCGAAAATTACCTCGAGCAATTAAACAGAGAACCGACTCGTGGAGATAACATCTTGGACCTACTGATAACAAACAGACCCGAACTTTTCGACTCTGTATGTACAGAACAGGGAATCAGTGATCATAAGGCCGTTGCAGCATCCCTGAATATGGAAGTTAATAGGAATATAAAAAAAGGGAGGAAGGTTTATCTGTTTAGCAAGAGTAATAGAAGGCAGATTTCAGACTACCTAACAGATCAAAACGAAAATTTCTGTTCCGACTCTGACAATGTTGAGTGTTTATGGAAAAAGTTCAAGGCAATCGTAAAATGCGTTTTAGACAGGTACGTGCCGAGTAAAACTGTGAGGGACGGGAAAAACCCACCGTGGTACAACAACAAAGTTAGGAAACTACTGCGAAAGCAAAGAGAGCTCCACTCCAAGTTTAAACGCAGCCAAAACCTCTCAGACAAACAGAAGCTAAACGATGTGAAAGTTAGCGTAAGGAGGGCTATGCGTGAAGCGTTCATTGAATTCGAAAGTAAAATTTTATGTACCGACTTGACAGAAAATCCTAGGAAGTTCTGGTATTACGTTAAATCAGTAAGTGGCTCGAAACAGCATATCCAGACACTACGGGATGATGATGGCATTGAAACAGAGGAAGACACGCGTAAACCTGAAATACTAAACACCTTTCTCCAAAGCTGTTTCACAGAGGAAGACCGCACTGGAGTTCCTTCTCTAAATCCTCGCACAAACGAAAAAATGGCTGACATCGAAATAAGTGTCCAAGGAATAGAAAAGCAACTGGAATCACTCAATAGAGGAAAGTCCACTGGACCTGACGGGATACCAATTCGATTCTACACAGAGTACGCGAAAGAACTTGCCCCCCTTCTAACAGCCGTGTACCGCAAGTCTCTAGAGGAACGGAGGGTTCCAAATGATTGGAAAAGAGCACAGATAGTCCCAGTCTTCAAGAAGGGTCGTCGAGCAGATGCGCAAAACTATAGACCTATATCTCTTACGTCCATCTCTTGTAGAATTTTAGAACATGTTTTTTGCTCGCGTATCATGTCATTTCTGGAAACCCAGAATCTACTATGTAGGAATCAACATGGATTCCGGAAACAGCGATCGTGTGAGACCCAACTCGCCTTATTTGTTCATGAGACCCAGAAAATATTAGATACAGGCTCCCAGGTAGATGCTATTTTTCTTGACTTCCGGAAGGCGTTCGATACAGTTCCGCACTGTCGCCTGATAAACAAAGTAAGAGCCTACGGAATATCAGACCAGCTGTGTGGCTGGATTGAAGAGTTTTTAGCAAACAGAACACAGCATGTTGTTATCAATGGAGAGACGTCTACAGACGTTAAAGTAACCTCTGGCGTGCCACAGGGGAGTGTTATGGGACCATTGCTTTTCACAATATATATAAATGACTTAGTAGATAGTGTCGGAAGTTCCATGCGGCTTTTCGCGGATGATGCTGTAGTATACAGAGAAGTTGCTGCATTAGAAAATTGTAGCGAAATACAGGAAGATCTGCAGCGGATAGGCACTTGGTGCAGGGAGTGGCAACTGACCCTTAACATAGACAAATGTAATGTATTGCGAATACATAGAAAGAAGGATCCTTTATTGTATGATTATATGGTAGCGGAACAAACACTGGTAGCAGTTACTTCTGTAAAATATCTGGGAGTATGCGTACGGAACGATTTGAAGTGGAATGATCATATAAAATTAATTGTTGGTAAGGCGGGTACCAGGTTGAGATTCCTTGGGAGAGTGCTTAGAAAATGTAGTCCATCAACAAAGGAGGTGGCTTACAAAACACTTGTTCGACCTATACTTGAGTATTGCTCATCAGTGTGGGATCCGTACCAGGTCGGGTTGACGGAGGAGATAGAAAAGATCCAAAGAAGAGCGGCGCGTTTCGTCACCGGGTTATTTGGTAACCGTGATAGCGTTACGGAGATGTTTAATAAACTCAAGTGGCAGACTCTGCAAGAGAGGCGCTCTGCATTGCGGTGTAGCTTGCTGTCCAGGTTTCGAGAGGGTGCGTTTCTGGATGAGGTATCGAATATATTGCTTCCCCCTACTTATACCTCCCGAGGAGATCACGAATGTAAAATTAGAGAGATTAGAGCGCGCACGGAGGCTTTCAGACAGTCGTTCTTCCCGCGAACCATACGCGACTGGAACAGGAAAGGGAGGTAATGACAGTGGCACGTAAAGTGCCCTCCGCCGCACACCGTTGGGTGGCTTGCGGAGTATCAATGTAGATGTAGATGTAGACAGTAAGTAGCGTCAGTTTTCTTGTACTTAAGTCGGCATTGTGCCTTTTGTATCTAATTCCGATGCAATTTCTGTGTTTCATCGTCAATAAGAAGGTCCAAGGGATACAGAAAACCTGAAGTAAAGCATCGGATCTATAACTAGTGTAACAGGAATGGTTCAAAACAAAGACTGTGGGAAGAGTCAGTCCTCTTGTACTTAAGTCAGCATTGTGACTTTCGTATTTAATTCCGATGCAATTTCTGTGTTTCATCGTCAATAAGCAGGTCAGAGGGATACAGTAAACCTGAAGTGAAGCATCGGAATCTATAACTAGTGTCACAGGAATGATTCAAAACATAGACAGTAGGAAGAGTCAGTCTTCTTGTATTAAGTCGGCATTGTGCCTTTTGTATTTAATTCCGATGCAATTTCTGTGTTTCATCGTCAATAAGAAGGTCCAAGAGATACAGTAAACCTGAAGTAAAGCATCGGATCTATAACTAGTGTAACAGGAATGGTTCAAAACAAAGACAGTGGGAAGAGTCAGTCTTCTTGTACTTAAGTCGGCATTGTGACTTTCGTATTTAATTCCGATGCAATTTCTGTGTTTCATCGTCAACAAGCAGGTCAGAGTGATACAGTAAACCTGAAGTGAAGCATCGGCATCTATTACTAGTGTCACAGGAATGGTTCAAAACATAGACAGTAGAAGAGTCAGTCTTCTTGTCCTTAAGTCGGCATTGTGCCTTTTCTATTTAATTCCTATGCAATTTCTGTGTTTCATCGTCAATAAGAAGGTCCAAGGGATATAGTAAACCTGGAGTGAAGCATCGGAATCTATAACTAGTGCCACAGGAATGGTTCAAAACATAGGCAGTAAGTAGCGTCAGTCTTCTTGTACGTAAGTCAGCATTGTGCCTTTTTTATTTAATTCCGATGCAATTTCTGTGTTTCATCGTCTATAAGAAGGTCCAAGGGATACAGTAAACCTGGAGTGAAGCATCGGAATCTATAACTAGTGTCACAGGAATGGTTCAAAAACATCGACAGTAAGAAGAGTCAGTCTTCTTGTACTTAATTCGGCATTGTGCTTTTAGTATTTAATTCCGATGCAATTTCTGTGTTTCATCGTCAATAAGAAGGTCCAAGGGATACAGTAAACCTGAAGTGAAGCATCAGAATCTATAACTAGTGTCACAGGAATGGTTCAAAACTTAGGCAGTAAGCAGCGTCAGTCTTCTCGTACTTAAGTCGGCATTGTGCCTTTTTTATTTAATTCCGATGCAATTTGTGTGTTTCATCGTCTATAAGAAGGTCCAAGGGATACAGTAAACCTGGAGTGAAGCATCGGAATCTATAACTAGTGTCACAGGAATGGTTCAAAAAAATCGACAGTAAGAAGAGTCAGTCTTCTTGTACATAATTCGGCATTGTGCTTTTAGTATTTAATTCCGATGCAATTTCTGTGTTTCATCGACAATAAGAAGGTCAGAGGGATACAGTAAACCTGAAGTCAAGCATCGGAATCTATAACTAGTGTCACAGGAATGGTTCAAAACATAGTCAGTAAGAAGAGTCAGTCTTCTTGCACTTAAGACGGCATTGTGCCTTTTGTATTTATTTCCCATGCAATTTCTGTGTTTAATCGTCAATAAGAAGGTCCAAGGGATACAGTAAACCTGAAGTGAAGCATCGGAATCTATAACTAGTGTCTGATGAATGGTTCAAATCATAGTCAGTAAGAAGAATCAGTCTTCTTGTGCTTCAGTAGGCATTGTGCCTTTTGTATTTAATTCCGATGCAATTTCTGTGTTTCATCGTCAATATGAAGGGCTAAGGGATACAGTAAACCTGGAGTGAAGCATCGGAATCTATAAGTAGTGTCACAGAATTGTTTCAAAACATAGACAGTAAGATGAGTCAGTCTTCTTGTACTTAAGTCGGCATTGTGCCTTTTGTATTTCTTTCCGATGCAATTTCTGTGT
This sequence comes from Schistocerca americana, assembly GCF_021461395.2. Classification (NCBI taxonomy): domain Eukaryota; kingdom Metazoa; phylum Arthropoda; class Insecta; order Orthoptera; family Acrididae; genus Schistocerca; species Schistocerca americana. The sequence goes on along the minus strand of NC_060130.1, from coordinate 17,189,295 downwards.
TTCATCGCCAATAAGAAGGTCCAAAGGATACAGTAAACCTGAAGTGAAGCATCAGAATCTATAACTAGTGTCACAGGAATGGTTGAAAACATAGTCAGTAAGAAGAGTCAGTCTTCTTGTACTTAATCTGGCATTGTGGCTTTTGTATTTATTTACGATGCAATTTCTGTGTTTCATCGTCAATAAGAAGGTCCAAGGGATACAATAAACCTGAAGTGAAGCATCGGAATCTATAACTAGTGTCACATGAATGGTTCAAATTATAGTCAGTAAGAAGAATCAGTCTTCTTGTACATAAGTCGGCATTGTGCCGTTTGTATTTAATTCCGATGTAATTTCTGTGTTTTATCGTCAATAAGAAGGTCAGAGGGATACAGTAAACCTGAAGTGAAGCATTGGAATCTATAACTATTGTCACAGGAATGGTTCAAAACATAGTCAGTAAGAAGAGTCAGTCTTCTTGTACTTCAGTAGGCATTGTGCCTTTTGTATTTAATTCCGATGCAATTTGTGTGTTTCATCGTCAATAAGAAGGTCCAAGGGATACAGTAAACCTGAAGTGAAGCATCGGAATCTATAACTAGGGTCACAGGAATGGTTCAAAACATAGACATTAGGAAGAGTCAGTCTTCTTGTACTTAAGTCGGTATTGTGCCTTTTCTATTTAACTCCGATGAAATTTCTGTGTTTCATTGTCAATACGAAGGTCAGAGGGATACAGTAAACCTGAAGTGAAGCATCGAAATCGGAACGAGTGTCACAGGAATGGTTCAAAACATACAGACTTGGAAGAGTCAGTCTACTTGTACATAAGTCGGCATTGTGCCTTTTGTATTTCATTCCGATGCAATTTCTGTGTTTCGTCGTCCATAAGAAGGTCCGAGGGATACAGTAAACCTCAAGTGAATCATCGGAATAAACAACTAGTGTCACAGGAAAGGTTAAAAACGTAGAGAGTAGGAAGAGTCAGTATTCTTGTTCTTAAGTCGGCATTGTACTTTTTCTATTTAATTCCGATGCGATTTCTGTGTCTCATCGTCAATAGGAAGGTCCAAGGGATACAGTAAACCTGAAGTGAAGCATCGGAATAAAAAACTAGTGTCACAGTTAAGGTTCAAAACATAGAGAGTAGGATGAGTCAGTCTTCTTGTACTTAAGTCGGCATTGTGCTTTTTCTATTTAATTCCGATGCGATTTCTGTGTCTCATCGTCAATAGGAAGGTCTAAGGGATACAGTAAACCTGAAGTGAAGCATCGGAATTTGTAACTAGTGTCACCGGAATGGTTCAAAACATAGTCAGTAAGAAGAGTCAGTCTTCTTGTGCGTAAGTCGGCATTTTGAATTTTGTAATTAATTCCGATACAATTTCTGTGTTTCATCGTCAATAAGAAGGTCCAAGAGATACAGTAAACCTGGAGTGAAGCATCGGAATCTATAACTAGTGTCACAGGGTTGGTTCAAAACATAGACAGTAAGAAGAGTCAGTCTTCTTGTACGTAAGTCGGCATTGTGCCTTTTGTATTTAATTCCGATGCAATTTCTGTGTTTCATCGTCAATAAGAAAGTCAGAGGGATACAGTAATCCTGAAGTTAAGCATCGGAATCTATGACTAGTGTCAATGGAATGGTTCAAAACATAGACAGTAGGAAGAGTCAGTCTTCTTGTACTTAAGTCATCATTGTGCATTTTCTATTTAATTCTGAAGCAATTTCTGTGATTCATCGTCAATAAGAGGGTCCAAGGGATACAGTAAACCTGGAGTGAAGTATCGGAATCTATAACTAGTTTCACAGGAATGGTTCAAAAGCACAGACAGTAAGATGAGTCAGACTTCTTTTACTTAAGTCGGCATTGTGCCTTTTGTATTTAATTCCGATGCAATTTCTGTGTTTCATCGTCAATAAGAAGGTCCAAGGGATACAGTAAACCTGGAGTGAAGCATCAGAGTCTACAACTATTGTCACAGGAATGGTTCAAAACATAGACAGTAAGAAGAGTCAGTCTTCTTGTACTTAATTCGGCATTGTGCCTTTTGTATTTAATTCCGATGCAATTTCTGTGTTTCATCGTCAATAAGAAGGTCCAAGGGATACAGTAAACCTGGAGTGAAGCATCGGAAACTATAACTAGTGTCAGAGGGACAGTTCAAAACATAGACGGTAACATGAGTCAGTATCCTTGTACTTAAGTCGGCATTGTGCTTTTTGTATTTAATTCCGATGCAATTTCTGTGTTTCATCGTCACTAAGAAGGTCAGTGGGATACTGTAATCCTGAAGTTAAGTATCGGAATATATAACTAGTGTCTCAGGAATGGTTCAAAACATAGTCAGTAAGAAGAGTCAGTCTTCCTGTAGTTAGGTCGGCATTATTCCTTCTCTATTTAATTCCGATGCAATTTCTGTGTTTCATCGTCAATAATAAGGTCAGAGGGATACAGTAAAGCTGAAGTGAAGCATCGGAATCTATAACTAGTGTCACAGGAATGGTTCAAAACATAGACAGTAGGTAGAGTCAGTCGTCTTGTACTTAAGTCGGCATTGTGCTTTTTTTATTTAATTCAGGTGCGATTTCTGTGTCTCATCGTCAATAGGAAGGTCCAAGGGATACAGTAAAGTTGAAGTGAAGCATCGGAATTTATAACTAGTGTCACAGGAATGGTTCAAAACATAGTCAGTATGAAGTGTCAGTCTTCTTGTACGTAAGTCGGCATTGTGAATTTTGTATTTAATTCCGATACAATTTCTGCCTTTCATCCTCAATAAGAAGGTCCAAGGGATACAGTAGACCTGGAGTGAAGCATCTGAATCTATAACTAGTGTCACAGGGATGGATCAAAACATAGACAGTAAGAAGAGTCAGTCTTCTTGTAGTTAAGTCGGCATTGTGCCTTTTGTATTTAATTCCGATGCAATTTCTGTGTTTCATCTTCACTAAGAAGGTCAGTGGGATACAGTAATCCTGAAGTTAATCTTCAGAATCTATAACTAGTTTCACAGGAATGGTTCAAAGCATAGTCAGTAAGAAGAGTCAGTCTTCTTGTACTTAAGTCGGCATTGTGCCTTTTGTATTTAATTCCGATGCAATTTGTGTGTCTCATCGTCAATAAGAAGGTCCAAGGGATACAGTAAACCTGAAGTGAAGCATCGGAATCTATAACTAGGGTCACAGAAATGGTTCAAAACATAGACATTAGGAAGAGTCAGTCTTCTTGTACTTACGTCGGTATTGTGCCTTTTCTATTTATTTCCGATGCAATTTCTGTGTTTCATTATCAATACGAAGGTCAGAGGGATACAGTAAACCTGAAGTGAAGCATCGGAATCTATAACTAGTGTCACAGGAATGGTTCAAAGCATAGAGACTTGGAAGAGTCAGTCTACTTGTACATAAGTCGGCATTGTGCCGTTTGTATTTCATTCCGATGCAATTTCTGTGTTTCATCGTCCATAAGAAGGTCCGAGGGATACAGTAAACCTCAAGTGAACCATCGAAAAAAAAACTAGTTTCACAGGAAAGGTTAAAAACATAGCGAGTAGGAAGAGTCAGTCTTCTTGTAGTTAAGTCGGCATTGTGCTTTTTCTATTTAATTCCGATGCGATTTCTGTGTCTCATCGTCAATAGGAAGGTCTAAGGGATACAGTAAACCTGAAGTGAAGCATCGGAATTTATAACTAGTGTCACAGGAATGGTTCAAAACATAGTCAGTAAGAAGAGTCAGTCTTCTTGTGCGTAAGTCGGCATTTTGAATTTTGTATTTAATTCCGATACAATTTCTGTGTTTCATCGTCAATAAGAAGGTCCAAGGGATACAGTAAACCTGGAGTGAAGCATCGGAATCAATAACTAGTGTCACAGGGTTGGTTCAAAACATAGGCAGTAAGAAGAGTCAGTCTTCTTGTACTTAAGTCGGCATTGTGCCTTTTGTATTTGATTCCGATGCAATTTCTGTGTTTCATCGTCAATAAGTAGGTAAGAGGCATTCAGTAATCCTGAAGTTAAGTATCGGAATCTAAGACTAGTATCAATGGAATGGTTCAAAACATAGACAGTAGGTAGAGTCAGTCGTCTTGTACTTAAGTCGGCATTGTGCTTTTTTTATTTAATTCCCGTGCGATTTCTGTGTCTCATCGTCAATAGGAAGGTCCAAGGGATACAGTAAAGCTGAAGTGAAGCATCGGAATTTATAACTAGTGTCACAGGAATGGTTCAAAACATAGTCAGTATGAAGTGTCAGTCTTCTTGTACGTAAGTCGGCATTGTGAATTTTGTATTTAATTCCGATACAATTTCTGCCTTTCATCGTCAATAAGAAGGTCCAAGGGATACAGTAGACCTGGAGTGAAGCATCTGAATCTATAACTAGTGTCACAGGGATGGATCAAAACATAGACAGTAAGAAGAGTCAGTCTTCTTGTAGTTAAGTCGGCATTGTGCCTTTTGTATTTAATTCCGATGCAATTTCTGTGTTTCATCTTCACTAAGAAGGTCAGTGGGATACAGTAATCCTGAAGTTAATCTTCAGAATCTATAACTAGTTTCACAGGAATGGTTCAAAGCATAGTCAGTAAGAAGAGTCAGTCTTCTTGTACTTAAGTCGGCATTGTGCCTTTTGTATTTAATTCCGATGCAATTTGTGTGTTTCATCGTCAATAAGAAGGTCCAAGGGATACAGTAAACCTGGAGTGAAGCATCGGAATCTATAACTAGTGTCAGAGGGACGGTTCAAAGCATAGACAGTTACATGAGTCAGTATTCTTGTACTTTAGTCGGCATTGTGCTTTTTGTATTTAATTCGGATGCAATTTCTGTGTTTCGTCGTCACTAAGAAGGTCAGTGGGATACAGTAATCCTGTAGTTAAGCTATCGGAATCTAGAACTAGTGTCACAGGAATGGTTCAAAACATAGTCAGTAAGAATAGTCAGTCTTCTTGTAGTTAAGTCGGCATTGTTCCTAATCTATTTAATTCCGATGCAATTTCTGTGTTTCATGGTCAATAAGAAGGTCAGAGGGATACAGTAAACCTGAAGTGAAGCATCGGAATATATAACTAGTGTCACACGAATGGTTCAAAACATAGACAGTAGGAAAAGTCAGTCTACATATACTTAAGTCGGCATTGTGGATTTCGTATTTAATTCCGATGCAACTTCTGTGTTTCATCGTCAATAAGAAGGTCAGAGGGATACAGTAAACCTGAAGTGAAGCATCGGAATCTATAACTAGTGTCACAGGAATGGTTTAAAACATAGTCAGTCTTCTTGTACTTACGTTGGCATTGTGCCTTTTGTAGTTGATTCCGATGCAATTAGTGTGTTTCATCGTCTATCAGAAGGTCCAAGGGATACAGTAATCCTGATGTGAAGCATCGGAATCTATAACTAGTGTCACAGGAATGGTTCAAATCATAGAGAGTTGGAATATTTAGTCTTCTTGTACTTAAGTCGGCATTGTGCCTCTTGTATTTCATTCCGATGCAATTTCTGTGTTTCATCGTCCATAAGAAGGTCCGAGGGAGACTGTAAACCTCAAGTGAAGCTTCGGAATAAAAAACTAGTGTCACAGGAATGGTTCAAACATAGAGAGTAGGAAGAGTCAGTCTTCTTGTACTTGAGTCTTCATTGTGCTCTTTCTATTTAATACCGATGCGATTTCTGTGTCTCATCGTCAATAGGAAGGTCCAAGGGATACAGTAAACCTGAAGTGAAGCATCGGAATCTATAACTAGTGTCACAGGAATGGTTCAAAACATGGTCAGTAAGAAGAGTCAGTCTTCTTGTAGTTAAGTCGGTATTGTGCCTTTTCTATTTAATTCCGATGCAATTTCTGTGTTTCATCGACAATAAGAAGGTCAGAGGGATACAGTAAACCTGAAGTGAAGCATCGGAATCTATAACTAGTGTCACAGGAATGGTTCAAAACATAGTCAGTAAGAAGAGTCAGCCTTCTTGTACTTAAGTCGGCATTGTGCCTTTTGTATTTAATTCCAATGCAATTTCTGTGTTTCATCGTCAATAAGAAGGTCCAAAGGATACAGTAAACCTGAAATGTACCATGGGAATCTATAACTAGTGTCACAGGAATGGTTCATAACATAGACAGTAGGAAATGTCAGTCTACACGTACTTAAGTCGGCATTGTGACTTTTGTATTTATTTCCCATGCAATTTCTGTGTTTCATCGTCAATAAGAAGGTCAGAATGATACAGTAAACCTCAAGTGAAGCATCGGAATCTATAACTAGTGTAACAGGAATGGTTCAAACATAGTCAGTAAGAAGAGTCAGTCCTCTTGTGCTTAAGTAGGCATTGTGCCTTTTCTATTTAATTCCGATGCAATTTCTGTGTTTCAACGTCAATATGAAGGTCCACGGGATATAGTAAACCTGGAGTGAAGCATCGGAATCTATAACTAGTGTCACCGGAATTGTTCAAAACAAAGTCAGTAAGAAGAGTCAATCTTCTTGTACTTATGTCGGCATTGTGCCTTTTGTATTTAATTCCGAAGCAATTTCTGTATGTTATCGTCAATAAGAAGGTCCGAGGGATACAGTAAACCTGAAGTGAAGCATCGGAATCTATAACTAGTGTCACAGGAATGGTTCAAAACATAGTCAGTAAGAAGAGTCCGTCTTCTTGTACTTAAGTCGGCATTGTGCTTTTGTATTTAATTCCGATGCAATTTTTTTGTTTCATCGTCTATAAGTAGGTCCAAGGTATACAGTAAACCTGGAGTGAAGCATTGGAGTCTATAACTAGTGTCACAGGAATGGTTCAAAACATAGACAGTAAGATGAGTCAGTCAACTTGTAGTTAAGTCGGCATTGTGCCTTTTGTATTTAATTCCAATGCAATTTCTGTGCTTCGTCGTCAATAAGAAGGTCCATGGGATACAGTAAACCTGAAGTGGAGCATCGAAATCTATAATTAGTATCATAGGAATGGTTCAAAACATAGACAATTAGCAGAGTCAGTCTTCTTGTACTTAAGTCGGCATTGTGCTTTTTTCATTTCATTCCCACGCAATGTCTGTGTTTAATCGTCAATAAGAAGGGCCAAGGGATACAGTAAACCTGGAGTGAAGCATCGGAATCTATAACTAGTGTCACAGGAATGGTTCGAAACATAGTCAGTAAGAAGAGTCAGTCTTCTTGTACTTCAGTCGGCATTGTGCCTTTTGTATTTAATTCCGATGCAATTTCCGTGTTTCATCGTCACTAAGAAGGTCAGTGGGATACAGTAATCCTGAAGTTAAGCATCGGAATCTATAACTAGTGTCACAGGAATGGTTCAAAGCATGGTCAGTAAGAAGTGTCAGTCTTCTTGTAGTTAAGTCTGTATTGTGCCTTTTCTATTTAATTCCGATGCAATTTCTGTGTTTCATCGTCAATAAGAAGGTCAGAGGGATACAGTAAACCTGAAGAGAAGCATCGGAATCTATAAACAGTGTCACAGGATAGGTTCAATACATAGTCAGTAAGAAGAGTCAGTCTTCTTGTACTTAAGTCGGCATTGTGCCTTTTGTATTTAATTCCGATGCAATTTCTGTGTTTCATCGTCAATATGAAGGTCCAAGGGATACAGCAAACCTGGAGTGAAGCATCGGAATCTAATACTAGTGTCACAGGAACGGTTCAAAACAAGGTCAGTAAGAAGAGTCAGTCATCTTGTAGTTAAGTCGGTATTGTGCCTTTTCTATTTAATTCCGATGTATTTTCTGTGTTTCATCGTCAATAAGAAGGTCAGAGGGATACCGTAAACCTGAAGTGAAGCATCGGAATCTATAACTAGTGTCATAGGAATGGTTCAAAGCATAGTCAGTAAGAAGAGTCAGTCTTCTTGTACTTAAGTCGGCATTGTGCTTTTTGTATTTAATTCCGATGCAATTTGTGTGTTTCATCGTCAATAAAAAGGTCCAAGGGATGCAGTAAACCTGAAGTGAAGCATCGTAATCTATAATTAGTGTCCCAGGAATGGTTCAAAACATAGACAGAAGGAAGAGTCTGTCTTCTTGTACTTATGTCGGTATTGTGCCTTTTCTATTTAATTCCGATGCAAATTCTGTGTTTCTTCGTCAATAAGGTCAGAGGGATACAGTAAACCTGATGTGAAGCATCGGAATCGAAACTAGTGTCACAGGAATGGTTCAAACCATAGAGAGATGGAAGAGTCAGTCTTCTTGTACTTAAGTCGGCATTGTGACTTTTATATTCCATTCCGATGCAATTTCTGTGTTTCTCCGTCCATAAGAAGGTCCGAAGGATATAATTAACCTCAAGTGAAGCATCGGAATAAAAAACTAGTGTCACAGGAATGGTTCAAAACATAGAGAGTAGGAAGAGTCAGTCTTCTTGTACTTAATTCGGCATTGTGCCTTTTGTATTTAATTCCGATGCAATTTCTGTGTTTCATCGTCAATAAGAAGGTCAGAGGGATACAGTAAACCTCAAGTGAAGCATCGGAATCTAGAACTAGTGTCACAGGAATGGATCAAACATAGTCAGTAAGAAGAGTCAGTCTTCTTGTATTTAAGTCGGCATTGTGCCTTTTGTATTTAATTCCGATGCAATTTCTGTGTTTCATCGTCAATAAGAAGGTCCAAGGGATACAGTAAACCTGGAGTGAAGCATCGGAATCTGTAACTAGTGTCACAGGAATGGTTCAAAACATAGACAGTAAGAAGAGTCAGTCTTCTTGTACTTAAGTCGGCATTGTGCATTTTGTATTTAATTCCGATGCAATTTCTGTGTTTCATCGGCAATAAGAAGGTCTAAGGGATACAGTAAACCTGAAGTGAAGCATCAGAATCTATAACTAGTGTCACAGGAATGGTTCAAAACATAGTCAGTAAGAAGAGTCAGTCTTCTTGTACTTAAGTCGGCATTGTGCCTTTTGTATTTAATTCCGATGCAATTTCTGTGTTTCATAGTCAATACGATGGTCCAAGGGATACAGTAAACCAGAAGTGAAGCACCGGAATCTATAATTAGTGTCACATGAATGGTTCAAAACATAGCCAGTAAGAAGAGCAGTCTTCTTGTACTTAAGTCGCCATTGTGCCTTTTGTATTTAATTCCGATGCAATTTCTGTGTATCATCGTCAATAAGAAGGTCCAAGGGATACAGTAAACCTGGAGTGATGCATCGGAATCTGTAACTAGTGTCACATGAATGGTTCAAATCATAGACAGTAAGAAGAATCAGACTTCTTGTACTTAATCCGGCATTGTGCCTTTTGTATTTAATTCCGATGCAATTTCTGTGTATCATCGTCCACACGAAGGTCAGAGGGATACAGTAAAGCTGAAGTGAAGCATCGGAATCTATAACTAGTGTCACAGGAATGGTTCAAAACATAGTCAGTAAGAAGAGTCAGTCTTGTTGTACTTAAGTCGGCAGTGTGCCATTTGTATTTAATTCCGATGCAATTTTTGTGTTTCATCGTCAATAAGAAGGTCCAAGGGATACAGTAAACCGGGAGTGAAGCATCGGAATCTCTAACTAGTGTCAAAAAAATGGTTCAAACATAGTCTGTAAGAGGAGTCAGTCTTCTTGTACATAAGTCTGCATTGTGCCTTTTGTATTTAATTCCGATGCAATTTCTGTGTTTCATCGTCAATAAGAAGGTCCAAGGGATACAGTAAACCTGGAGTGAAGCATCGGAATCTAGAACTAGTGTCATAGGAATGAATCATAACATAGTCTGTAAGAAGAGTCTGTCTTCTTGTACTACAGTCGGCATTGTGCCTTTTGTATTTAATTCCGATGCAATTTCAGTGTTTCATCGACAATAAGAAGGTCCAAGGGATACAGTAAACCAGAAGTGAAGCATCGGAATCTATAACTAGTGTCACAGGGATGGTTCAAAACATAGACAGTAAGAAGAGTCAGTATTCTTATACTTAATGCGGCATTGTGCCTTTTGTATTTAATTCCGATGCAATTTCTGTGTTTAATCGTCTATATGAAGGTCCAAGGGATACAGTAAACCTCGAGTGAAGCGTCGGAATCTATAACTACTGTGACAGGAATGGTTCAAATCATAGACAGTAAGATGAGTCACTCTTGTTGTAGTTAAGTCGGTATTGTGCCTTTTGTATTTAATTCCGATGCAATATATATGTTTCATCGCCAATAAGATGGTCCAAGGGATACAGTAAACCTGAAGCGAAGTATCAGAATCTATAACTAGTGTCACAGGAATCGTTCAAAACATAGTCAGTAAGAAGAGTCTGTCTTCTTGTACTTAAGTCGGCCTTGTGCCCTTTGTATTTAATTCCGATGCAATTTCTGTGCTTCATCGTCAATAAGAAGGTCCAAGGGACACAGTAAACCTGAAGTGACGCATCGAAATCTATAACTAGTGTCACATGAATGGTTCAAAACATAGACTGAAGAGGAGTGTGTCTTCTTGTACTTAAGTCGGCTTTGTGCCTTTTGTATTTAATTCCGATGCAATTGCTGTGTTTCATCGTCAATAAGAAGGTCTAAGGGATACATTAAACCTGAAGTGAAGCATCGGAATCTATAACTAGTGTCACAGGAATCGTTCAAAACATAGTCAGTAAGAAGAGTCTGACTTATTGTACTTAAGTCGGCCTTGTGCCCTTTGTATTTAATTCCCATGCAATTGCTGTGTTTCATCGTCAATAAGAAGGTCTAAGGGATACAGTAAACCTGAAGTGAAGCATCGGAATCTATAACTAGTGTCACAGGAATGGTTCAAAGCATAGTCAATAAGAAGAGTCAGTCTTCTTGTACTTAAATCGGTATTGTGCCTTTTGTTTTTAATTCCGATGCAATTGCTGTGTTTCATCGCCAATAAGAAGGTCCAAGGGATACAGTAAACCTGGAGTGAAGCATCGGAATCTGTAACTAGTGTCACAGGAATGGTTCAAAACATAGACAGTAAGCAGAGTCAGTCTTCTTGTACATAAGTCGGCATTGTGTCTTTTTTATTTAATTCCGATGCAATTTCTGTGTTTCAGCGTCAATATGAAGGTCCAAGGGATACAGTAAACCTAGAGTGAGCATCGGAAACTATAACTAGTGTTACAGGAATGGTTCAAAATATAGACAGTAAGAAGAGTCAGTCATCATGTACTTAATTCGGCATTGTGCGTTTTGTATTTAATTCCGTCGGAATTTCTGTGTTTCATCGTCAATAAGAACGTCACAGAGATACAGTAAACCTGGAGTGAAGCATCGGAAACCATAACTATGTCACAGGGATGGTTCAAAGCATAGACAGTAAGAAGAGTCAGTATTCTTGTACTTAATTCGGCACTGTGCCTTTTGGATTTAATTCCGATGCAATTTCTGGGTTTCATCGTCAATAAGGTCAGTGGGATACAGTAAACCTGAAGTGAAGTATCGGAATCTATAACTAGTGTCACAGGAATGGTTCAAAACATAGTCAGTAAGAAGAGTCAGTCTTCTTGTCCTTAAGTCGGCATTGTGCCTTTTGTATTTAATTCCGATGCAATTTCTGTGTTTCATCGTCAATAAGAAGGTCCAAGGGATACAGTAAACCTGAAGTGAAGGTTGTTGTTGTTGTTGTGGTCTTCAGTCCTGAGACTGGTTTGATGCAGCTCTCCATGCTACTCTATCCTGTGCAAGCTTTTTCATCTCCCAGTACCTACTGCAACCTACATCCGTCTGAATCTGCTTAGTGTATTCATCTCTTGGTCTCCCTCTACGATTTTTACCCTCCACGCTGCCCTCCAATACTAAATTGGTGATCCCTTGATGCCTCAGAACAAGTCCTACCAACCGATCCCTTCTTCTGGTCAAGTTGTGCCACAAACTTCTCTTCTCCCCAATCCTATTCAATACTTCCTCATTACTTATGTGATCTACCCATCTAATCTTCAGCATTCTTCTGTAGCACCACATTTCGAAAGCTTCTATTCTCTTCTTGTCCAAACTATTTATCGTCCATGTTTCACTTCCATACATGGCTACACTCCATACGAATACTTTCAGAAATGACTTCCTGACACTTAAATCTATACTGGATGTTAACAAATTTCTCTTCTTCAGAAACGCTTTCCTTGCCATTGCCAGCCTACATTTTATATCCTCTCTACTTCGACCATCATCAGTTATTTTGCTCCCCAAGTAGCAAAACTCCTTTACTACTTTAAGTGCCTCATTTCCTAATCTAATTCCCTCAGCATCACCCGACTTAATTAGACTACATTCCATTATCCTTGTTTTGCTTTTGTTGATGTTCATCTTATATCCTCCTTTCAAGACACTGTCCATTCCATTCAACTGCTCTTCCAAGTCCTTTGCTGTCTCTGACAGAATTACAATGTCATCGGCGAACCTCAAAGTTTTTATTTCTTCTCCATGAATTTTAATACCTACTCCGAATTTTTCTTTTGTTTCCTTTACTGCTTGCTCAATATACAGATTGAACAACATCGGGGAGAGGCTACAACCCTGTCTTACTCCCTTCCCAACCACTGCTTCCCTTTCATGTCCCTCGACTCTTATAACTGCCATCTGGTTTCTGTACAAATTGTAAATAGCCTTTCGCTCCCTGTATTTTACCCCTGCCACCTTTAGAATTTGAAAGAGAGTATTCCAATCAAGTGAAGCATAGGAATCTATAAATAGTGTCACAGGAATGGTTCAAACATAGACAGTGGGAAGAATCAGTCTTCTTGTACTTAAGTCGGTATTGTGCCTTTTGTATTTAATTCCAATGCAATTTCTTTGTTTCATCGTCAATAAGAAGGTCAGAGGGATGCAGCAAACCTGAAATGAAGCATCGGAATCTATAACTAGTGCCACAAAAATGATTCAAAACATAGACAGTAGGAAGAGTCAGTCTTCTAGTACTTAAGTCGGCATTGTGCCTTTTCTATTTATCTCCGATGCAATTTCTGTGTTTCATCGTCAATAAGAAGGTCCAAGGGATATAGTAAACCTGGAGTGAAGCATCCGAATCTATAACTAGTGTAACAGGAATGGTTCAAAACATAGGCAGTAAGAAGAGTCAGTCTTCTTGTACTTAAGTCGGCATTGTGCCTTTAATATTTACGTCCCATGCAATTTCGGTGTTTCATCGTCAATAAGAAGGTCAGAGGGATACAGTAAATCTCAAGTGAAGCATCGGAATCTATAACTAGCGTCACTGGAATGGTTCAAAACATAGTCAGTAAGAAGAGTCAGTCTTCTTGTACTTAAGTCGGCATTGTGCATTTTGTATTTAATTCCGATGCAATTTCTGTGTTTCATCGTCAATAAGAAGGTCTAAGGGATACAGTAAAAATGAAGTGTAGCATCAGAATCTATAACTAGTGTCACAGGAATGGTTCAAAACATAGTCAGTGAGAAGAGTCAGTCTTCTTGTACTTAAGTGGGCATTGTGCGATTTGTATTTAATTCCGATGCAATTTCTGTGTTTCATCGTCAATACGATGGTCCAAGGGATACAGTAAACCTGAAGTGAAGCACCGGAATCTATAATTAGTGTCACATGAATGGTTCAAAGCATAACCAGTAAGAAGAGGCAGTCTTCTTGTACTTAAGTCGGCATTGTGATTTTTGTATTTAATTCCGATGCAATTTCTGTGTATCGTCGTCAATAAGAAGGTCCAAGGGATACAGTAAACCTGGAGTGAAGCATCGGAATCTGTAACTAGTGTCACATGAATGGTTTAAATCATAGACAGTAAGAAGAGTCAGTCTTCTTGTACTTAATCCGGCATTGTGCCGTTTGTATTTAATTCCCATGCAATTTCTGTGTTTCATCGTCTATAAGAAGGTCAGAGGGATACAGTAAAGCTGAAGTGAAGCATCGGAATCAATAACTAGTGTCACAGGAATGGTTCAAAACATAGTCAGTAAGAAGAGTCAGTCTTCTTGTACTTAAGTCGGCAGTGTGCCATTTGTATTTAATTCCGATGCAATCTCTGTGTTTCATCGTCAATAAGTAGGTCCAAGGGATACAGTAAACCTGGAGTGAAGCATCGGAATCTATAACTAGTGACACAGGGTTGGTTCAAAACATAGACAGTAAGAAGAGTCAGTATTCTTGTACTTAACTCGGCATTGTGCCTTTTGTATTTAATTCCGATGCAAATTTTGTGTTTCATCGTTAATAAAAAGGTCCAAGGGATACAGTAAACCGGGAGTGAAGCATCGGAATCTATAACTAGTGTCACAAAAATGGTTCAAACATAGTCAGAAAGAAGAGTCAGTCTTCTTGTACCTAAGTCTGCATCGGGCCTTTTATATTTAATTCCGATGCAATTTCTGTGTTTCATCGTCAGTAAGAAGGTCCAAGGTATACAGTAAACCTGGAGTGAAGCATCGGAATCTATAACTAGAGTCATAGGAATGAATCATATCATAGTCTGTAAGAAGAGTCAGTCTTCTTGTACTAAAGTCGGCATTGTGCCTTTTGTATTTAATTCCGATGCAATTTCAGTGTTTCATCGTCAATAAGAAGGTCCAAGGGATACAGTAAACCAGAAGTGAAGCATCGGACTCTATAACTAGTGTCACAGGGATGGTTCAAACATAGACAGTAAGAAGTGTCAGTATTATTGTACTTAAGTCGACATTGTGCCTTTTGTTTTTAATTCCAATGCAATTTCTGTGTTTCATCGTCAATAATAAGGTCAGAGGGATACAGTAAACCTGAACTGAAGCACCAGAATCTATAACTAGTGTCAGTATAATGGTTCAAAACATAGACAGTAGGATGAGTCAGTCTTCTTGTACGTAAGTCGGCATTGTGCCTTTTCTATTTCATTCCCATGCAATTTCTGTGTTTCATCGCAAATAAGAAGGTCCTAGGGATATTGTAAACCTGGAGTGAAGCATCGGAATCTATAACTAGTGTCACAGGAATGGTTCAAAACATAGACAGTAAGTAGCGGCCGTCTTCTTGTACTTAAGTCGGCATTGTGCCTTTTTTATTTAATTCCGATGCAATTTCTGTGTTTCATCGTCAATAAGAAGGTCCAAGGGATACAGCAAACCGGGAGTGAAGCATCGGTATCTATGACTAGTGTCACAGGAATGGTTCAAAACATCGCCAGTAAGAAGAGTCAGTCTTCTTGTACTTAATTCGGCATTGTGCCTTTAGTATTTAATTCCGATGCAATTTCTGTGTTTCATCGTGAATAAGAAGGTCAGAGGGATACAGTAAATCTGAAGTCAAGCATCGGAATCTATAACTAGTGTCACAGGAATGGTTCAAAACATAGTCAGTAAGAAGAGTCAGTCTTCTTGTACTTAAGTCGGCTTTGTGCATTTTGTATTTCATTCCGATGCAATTTCTGTGTTTCATCGTCAATAAGAAGGTCCAAGGGATACAGTAAACCTGAAGTGAAGCATCAGAATCTATAACTAGTGTCACAGGAATGGTTCAAAACATAGTCAGTAAGAAGAGTCAGTCTTCTTGTACTTAAGTCGGCATTGTGCCTTTTGTATTTATTTCCGATGCAATTTCTGTGTTTCATCGTCAATAAGAAGGTCCAAGGGATACAGTATACCTAGAGTGAAGCATCGGAATCTATAACTAGTGTCATAGGAGAGGTTCAATACATAGACAGTAAGAAGAGTCAGTCTTCTTGTACTTCATTCGGCATTGTGCCTTTTGTATTTAATTCCGACGTAATTTCTGTGTTTCATCGTCAATAAGAACGTCAGAGGGATACAGTAAATCTGAAGTGAAGCATCGGAATCTATAACTAGTGTCACAGGAATGGTTCAAAACATAGACAGTAAGAAGAGTCGGTCTTCTTGTACTTAAGTCGGCATTGTGCCTTTTGAATTTAATTCCGATGTAATTTCTGTGTTTTATCGACATTACGAAGGTCAGAGGGATACAGTAAACCTGAAATGAAGCATCGGATTCTATAACTAGTGCCACAGGAATGATTCAAAACATGGACAGTAGGAAGAGTCAGTCTTCTTGTACTTAAGTCGGCATTGTGACTTTTCTATTTTTCTCCGATGCAATTTCTGTGTTTCATCGTCAATAAGAAGGTCGAAGGGATATAGTAAACCGGGAGTGAAGCATCCGAATCTATAACTAGTGTAACAGGAATGGTTCAAAACATAGGCAGTAAGAAGAGTCAGTCTTCTTGTACTTAAGTCGGCATTGTGCCTTTAGTATTTACTTCCCTTGCAATTTCTGTGTTTCACCGTCAATAAGAATGTCAGAGGGATACAGTAAATCAAAGTGAAGCATCGGAATCTGTAACTAGCGTCACAGGAATGGTTCAAAAAATTGTCAGTAAGAAGAGTCAGTCTTCTTGTACTTAAGTCGGCATTGTGCATGTTGTATTTAATTCCGATGCAATTTCTGTGTTTCATCGTCAATAAGAAGGTCTGAGGGATACAGTAAAAATTAAGTGAAGCATCAGAATCTATAACTAGTGTCACTATAATGGTTCAAAACATAGACAGTAGGAAGAGTCAGTCTTCTTGTACGTAAGTCGACATTGTGCCTTTTCTATTTAATTCCCATGCAATTTCTGTGTTTCATCGCAAATAAGAAGGTCCTAGGGATATAGTAAACCTGGAGTGAAGCATCGGAATCTATAACTACTGTGACAGGAATGGTTCAAATCATAGACAGTAAGATGAGTCACTCATGTTGTACTTAAGTCGGTATTGTGCCTTATGTATTTAATTCCGATGCAATTTCTGTGTTTCATCGTCAATAAGAAGGGCAGAGGGATACAGTAGACCTGGAGTGAAGCATCGGAATCTGTAACTAGTGCCACAGGATAGGTTCAAAACATAGACAGTAAGCAGTGTCAGTCTTCTTGTACTTAAGTCGGCATTGTGTCTTTTTTATTTAATTCCGATGCAATTTCTGTGTTTCATCGTCAATATGAAGGTCCAAGGGATACAGTAAACCTAGAGTGAGCATCGGAATCTATAACTAGTGTCACAGGAATGGTTCAAAATATAGACAGGAAGAATAGTCAATCTTCATGTACTTAATTCGGCATTGTGCGTTTTGTATTTAATTCCGTCGGAATTTCTGTGTATCATCGTCAATAAGAACGTCACAGGGATACAGTAAACCTGGAGTGAAGCATCGGATTTCATAACTAGTGTCACAGGGATGGTTCAAAGCATAGACAGTAAGAAGAGTCAGTATTCTTTTACTTAATTGGGCACTGTGCCTTTTGGATTTAATTCCGATGCAATTTCTGTGTTTCATCGTCAATATGGTCAGTGGGATACAGTAAACCTGAAGTGAAGTATCGGAATCTATAACTAGTGTCACAGGAATGATTTAAAACATAGTCAGTAAGAAGAGTCAGTCTTCTTGTTCTTAAGTCGGCATTGTGCCTTTTGTATTTAATTCCGATGCTATTTCTGTGTTTCATCGTCAATAAGAAGGTCCAAGGGATACAGTAAACCTGCAGTGAAGCATCGGAATCTATAAATAGTGTCACAGGAATGGTTCAAAACATAGACAGTGGGAAGAGTCAGTCTTCTTGTACTTAAATCGGTATTGTGCCTTTTGTATTTAATTCCGATGCAATTTCTTTGTTTCATCGTCAATAAGAAGGTCAGAGGGATGCAGCAAACCTGAAATGAAGCATCGGAATCTATAACTAGTGCCACAGGAATGATTCAAAACATAGACAGTAGGAAGAGTCAGTCTTCTTGTACTTAAGTCGGCATTGTGCCTTTTCTATTTATCTCCGATGCAATTTCTATGTTTCATCGTCAATAAGAAGGTCCAAGGGATATAGTAAACCTGGAGTGAAGCATCGGAATCTATAACTAGTGTCACAGGAATGGTTCAAAACATAGGCAGTAAGAAGAGTCAGTCTTCTTGTGCTTAAGTCGGCATTGTGCCTTTAGTATTTACTTCCCATGCAATATCTGTGTCTCATCGTCAATAAGAAGGTCAGAGGGATACAGTAAATCTCAAGTGAAGCATCGGAATCTATAACTAGCGTCACATGAATGGTTCAAAACATAGGCAGTAAGAAGAGTCAGTCTTCTTGTACTTAAGTCGGCATTGTGCATTTTGTATTTAATTCCGATGCAATTTCTGTGTTTCGCTGTCAATAAGATGGTCAGAGGGATACAGTAAACCTGAACTGAAGCACCGGAATCTATAACTAGTGTCACAGGAATGGTTCAAATCATAGACAGTAAGTAGCGGCAGTCTTCTTGTACTTAAGTCGGCATTGTGCCTTTTCTATTTAATTCCGATGTAATTTCTGTGTTTCATCGTCAATAATAAGGTCCAAGGGATACAGTAAACCTGGAGTGAAGAATCGGAGTCCTTAATTAGTGTCACAGGAATGGTTCAAAGCATCGACAGTAAGAGGAGTCAGTCTTCTTGTACGTAATTCGGCATTGTGCCTTTAGTATTTAATTCCGATGCAATTTCTGAGTTTCATCGTGAATAAGAAGGTCAGAGGGATATAGAAAATCTGAAGTCAGGCATCGGAATCTATAACTAGTGTCACAGGAATGGTTCAAACATAGTCAGTAAGATGAGTCAGTCTTCTTGTACTTAAGTCGGCTTTGTGCCTTTTGTATTTAATTCCGATGCAATTTCTGTGTTTCATCGTCAATAAGAAGGAACAAGGGGTACAGTAAACCTGAAGTGAAGCATCAGAATCTATAACTAGTGTCACAGGAATGGTTCAAAACATAGTCAGTAAGAAGAGCCAGTCTTCTTGTACTTAAGTCGGCATTGTGCCTTTTGCATTTATTTCCGATGCAATTTCTGTGCTTCATCGTCAATAAGAAGGTGCAAGGGATACAGTAAACCTGAAGTCAAGCACCGGAATCTATAACTAGTGTCACATGAATGGTTCAAATCACAGTAAGTAAGAAGAGTCAGACTTCTTGTACTTAAGTCGCCATTGTGCCGTTTGTATTTAATTCCGATGCAATTTCTGTGTTTCATCGTCAATAAGAAGGTCCAAGGGATACAATAAACCTGGAGTGAAGCATTGGAATCTATAACTAGTGTCACATGAATGGTTCCAATCATAGACAGTAAGAAGAGTCAGTCTTCTTGTACTTAATTCGGAATTGTGCCTTTTGTATTTAATTCCGATGCAATTTCTGTGTTTCATCGTCAGTAAGAATGTCAGAGGGATACAGTAAACCTGAAGTGAAGCATCGGAATCTATAACTAGTGTCACAGGAATGGTTCAAAACATAGTCAGTAAGAAGTGCCAGTGTTCCTGTACTTAAGTCGGCATTGTGACTTTTGTATTTAATTCCGATGCAATTTCTGTGTTTCATCGTCAATATGAACGTCCAAGGGATACAGTTAACCTGGAGTGAAGCATCGGAATCTATAAGTAGTGCCACAGGAATGGTTCAAAACATAGACGGTAGGAAGAGTCAGTCTTCTTGCACTTAAGTCGGCATTGTGCCTTTTCTATTAAATTCCGATCCAATTGCTGTGTTTCATCGTCAATAAGAAGATCCAAGGGATACAGTAAACCTGAAGTGAAGCATCCGAATCTATAACTAGTTCCACAGGAATGGTTCAAAGCATAGTCAGTAAGAAGAGTCAGTCTTCTTGTACTTAAGTCGGCATTGTGCCTTTTGTATTTAATTCCGATGCAATTTCTATGTTTCATCGTCAATAAGAAGGTCCAAGGGATACAGTAAACCTGAAGTGAAGCAGCGGAATCTATAACTAGTGTCACAGGAATGAATCAAACATACTCAGTAAGAAGAGTCAGTTTTCTTGTACTAAAGTCGGCATTGTGCCTTTTGTATTTAATTCCGATGCAATTTCAGTGTTTCATCGTCAATAAGAAGGTCCGAGGGATACAGTAAACCTGAAGTGAAGCAACGGAATCTATAACTAGTGTCACAGGGATGGTTCAAAACATAGACAGTAAGATGAGTCAGTATTCTTGTACTTAAGTCGGCATTGTGCCTTTTGTATTTAATTCCGAAGCAATTTCTGTGTTTCATCTTCAATAAGATGGTCCAAGGGAAACAATAAACCGAAAGTGAAGCATCAGAGTCTATAGCTAGTGTCACACGAATGGTTCAAAACATAGTCAGTAAGAAGAGTCAGTCTTCTTGTACATAAGTCGGAATTGTGCCTTTTGTATTTAATTCCGTTGCAATTTCTGTGTTTCATCGTCAATAAGAAGGTCCAAGGGATACAGTAAACCTGAAGTGAAGCATCGGAATCTATAACTAGTGTAACAGGAATGGTTCAAAACATAGACAGTGGGAAGAGTCAGTCTTCATGTACTTAAGTCGACATTGTGCTTTTTGTATTTAATTCCGATGCAATTTCTATGTTTCATCGTCAATAAAAAGGTCCGAGGGATACAGTAAACCTGCAGTGAAGCAGCGGAATCTATAACTAGTGTCACAGGAATGAATCAAAACATAGTCAGTAAGAAGAGTCAGTCTTCTTGTACTGAAATCGGCATTGTGCCTTTTGTATTTAATTCCGATGCAATTTCAGTGTTTCATCGTCAATAAGAAGGTCCAAGGGATACAGTAAACCTGAAGTGAAGCATCGGAATCTATAACTAGTGTCACAGGGATGGTTCAAAACATAGACAGTGAGAAGAGTCAGTATTCTTGTACTTAAGTCGGCATTGTGCCTTTTGTATTTAATTCCGAAGCAATTTCTGTGTTTCATCTTCAATAAGAAGGTTCAAGGGATACAATAAACCAAAAGTGAAGCATCAGAATCTATAACTAGTGTCACAGGAATGAATCAAAGCATAGTCAGTAAGAACAGTAAGTCTTCTTGTACTAAAGTTGGCATTGTGCCTTTTGTATTTAATTCCGATGCAATTTCAGTGTTACATCGTCAATAAGAAGGTCAGAGAGATACAGTAAACCTGAAGTGAAGCATCGGAATCTATAACTAGTGTCACAGGAATGGTTCAAAACATAGACAGTAGGAAGAGTCAGTCTTCTTGTACTCAAGTCGGCATTGTGCCTTTTCTATTTAATTCCTATGCAATTTCTGTGTTTCATCGTCAATAAGAAGGTCCAAGGGATATAGTAAACCTGGAGTGACGCATCGGAATCTGTAACTAGTGACACAGGAATGGTTCAAAACATAGACAGTAGGAAGAGTCAGTCTTCCAGCACTTAAGTCGGCATTGTGCCTTTTGTATTTAATTCCGAAGCAATTTCTGTGTTTCATCTTCAATAAGAAGGTTCAAGGGATACAATAAACCTAAAGTGAAGCATCAGAGTCTATAGCTAGTGTCACAGGAATGGTTCAAAACATGGTCAGTAAGAAGAGTCAGTCTTCTTGTACATAAGTCGGAATTGTGCCCTTTGTATTTAATTCCGATGCAATTTCTGTATTACATCGTCAATAAGAAGGTCCGAGGGATATAGTAAACCTGAAGTGAAGCATCGGAATCTATAACTAGTGTCACAGGAATGGTTCAAAACATGGTCAGTAAGAAGAGTCAGTCTTCTTGTAATTAAGTCGGCATTGTGCCTTTTGTATTTAATTCCGATGCAATTTCTATGTTTCATCGTTAATAAGAAGGTCCAAGGGATATAGTAAACTGGGAGTGAAGCATCGGAATCTATAACTAGTGTCACAAAAATGGTTCAAAACATAGTCAGTAAGTAGCGTCAGTCTTCTTGTACTTAAGTCGGCATTGTGCCTTTTTCATTTAATTCCGATGCAATTTCTGTGTTTCATCGTCAATACGAAGGTCAAAGGGATACAGTAAACCTCGAGTGAAGCATCGGAATCTATAACTAGTGTCACAGGAATGGTTCAAAACATCGACAGTAAGAAGAGTCAGTCTTCTTGTACTTATTTCGGCACTGTGCCTTTAATATTTACTTCCGATGCAATTTCAGTGTTTCATCGTCAATAAGAAGGTCGATGGGATACAGTAAACCTGAAGTGAAGCATCAGAATCTATAACTAGTGTCACTGGAATGGTTCAAAACATAGTCAGTAAGAAGAGCCAGTCTTCTTGTACTTAAGTCGGCATTGTGCCTTTTGTATTTATTTCCGATGCAATTTCTGTGTTTCATCGTCAATAAGAAGGTCCACGGGATACAGTAAACCTGAAGTCAAGCACCGGAATCTATAACTAGTGTCACAAGAATGGTTCAAATCATAGTAAGTAAGAAGAGTCAGAGTTCTTGTACTTAAGTCGCCATTGTGCCTTTTGTATTTAATTCCGATGCAATTTCTGTGTTTCATCGTCAATAAGAAGGTCCAAGGTATACAGTAAACCTGGAGTGAAGCATTTGATTATATAACTAGTGTCACATGAATGGTTCAAATCATATACAGTAAGAAGAGTCAGTCTTCTTGTACTTAATTCGGAATTGTGCCTTTTGTATTTAATTCCGATGCAATTTCTGTGTTTCATCGTCAGTAAGAAGGTCAGAGGGATACAGTAAACCTGAAGTGAAGCATCGGAATCTATAACTAGTGTCACAGGAATGGTTCAAAACATAGTCAGTAAGAAGAGTCAGTCTTCTTGTACTTAAGTCGGCATTGTGACCTTTGTATTTAATTCCGATGCAATTTCTGTGTTTCATCGTCAATAAGAAGGTCCAAGGGATACAGTTAACCTGGAGTGAAGCATTGGAATCTATAAGTAGTGCCACAGGAATGGTTCAAAACATAGACAGTAGGAAGAGTCAGTCTTCTTGCACTTAAGTCGGCATTGTGCCTTTTCTATTTAATTCCGATGCAATTGCTGTGTTTCATCGTCAATAAGAAGATCCAAGGGATACAGTTAACCTGAAGTGAAGCATCGGAATCTATACCTAGTGCCACAGGAATGGTTCAAAACTTAGTCAGTAAGAAGAGTCAGTCTTCTTGTACTTAAGTCGGCATTGTGCCTTTTGTATTTAATTCCGATGCAATTTCTATGTTTCATCGTCAATTAGAAGGTCCAAGGGATACAGTAAACGTGAAGTGAAGCAGCGGAATCTATAACTAGTGTCACAGGAATGAATCAAACATACTCAGTAAGAAGAGTCAGTCTTCTTGTACTAAAGTCGGCATTGTGCCTTTTGTATTTAATTCCGATGCAATTTCAGTGTTTCATCGTCAATAAGAAGGTCCAAGGGATACAGTAAACCTGAAGTGAAGCAACGGAATCTATAACTAGTGTCACAGGGATGGTGCAAAACATAGACAGTAAGAAGAGTCAGTATTCTTGTACTTAAGTCGGCATTGTGCCTTTTGTATTTAATTCCGAAGCAATTTCTGTGTTTCATCTTCAATAAGAAGGTCCAAGGGAGACAATAAACCTAATGTGAAGCATCAGAGTGTATAGCTAGTGTCACAGGAATGGTTCAAAGTATAGTCAGTAAGAAGAGTCAGTCTTCTTGTACATAAGTCGGAATTGTGCCTTTTGTATTTAATTCCGATGCAATTTCTGTGTTTCATCGTCAATATGAAGGTCCAAGGGATACAGTAAACCTGAAGTGAAGCATCGGAATCTATAACAAGTGTAACAGGAATGGTTCAAAACATAGACAGTGGGAAGAGTCAGTCTTCTAGTACTTAAGTCGGCATTGTGCCTTTTGTATTTAATTCCGATGCAATTTCTATGTTTCATCGTCAATACGAAGGTACAAGGGATACAGTAAATCTGAAGTGAAGCAGCGGAATCTATAACTAGTGTCACAGGAATGAATCAAAACATAGTCAGTAAGAAGAGTCAGTCTTCTTGTACTAAAATCGGCATTGTGCCTCTTGTATTTAATTCCGATGCAATTTCAGTGTTTCATCGTCAATAAGAAGGTCAGAGGGATACAGTAAACCTGAACTGAAGCACTGGAATCTATAAGTAGTGTCACAGGAATGGTTCAAAACAGAGACATTAGGAAGAGTCAGTCTTCTTGTACTTAAGTCGGCATTGTGCCTTTTCTATTTATTTCCTATGCAATTTCTGTGTTTCATCGTCAATAAGAAGGTCCAAGGGATACAGTAAACCAGGAGTAAAGCTCGGAATCTATAACTAGTGTCACAGGAATGGTTCAAAACATCGACAGTAAGAAGAGTCAGTCTTCTTGTACTTAATTCGTCATTGTGCCTTTAGTATTTAATTCCGATGCAATTTCTGTGTTTCATCGTGTATAAGATGGTCAGAGGCATACAGTAAATCTGAAGTCAAGCATCGGAATCTATAACTAGTGTCACAGGAATGGTTCAAAACATAGTCAGTAAGAAGAGTCAGTCTTATTGTACTTAAGTCGGCTTTGTGCCTTTTGTATTTAATTCCGATGCAATTTCTGTGTTTCATCGTCAATAAGAAGGTCCAAGGGACACAGTAAACCTGAAGTGAAGCATCAGAATCTATAACTAGTGTCACAGGAATGGTTCAAAACATAGTCAGTAAGAAGAGTCAGTCTTCTTGTACTTCAGTCGGCATTGTGCCTTTTGTATTTATTTCCGATGCAATTTCTGTGTTTCATCGTCAATAAGAAGGTCCAAGGGATACAGTAAACCTGAAGGGAAGCACCGGAATCTATAACTAGTGTCACATGAATGGTTCAAATCATAGTCAGTAAGAAGGGTCAGACTTCTTGTCCTAAAGTCGCCATTGTGCCTTTTGTATTTAATTCCGATGCAATTTCTGTGTTTCATCGTCAATAAGAAAGTCCAAGGGATACAGTAAACCTGGAGTGAAGCATCGGAATCTATAACTAGCGTCACATGAATGGTTCAAAACATAGACAGTAAGAAGAGTCAGTCATCTTGTACTTAATTCGGAATTGTGAACTTTGTATTTAATTCCGATGCAATTTCTGTGTTTCATCGTCAATAAGAAGGTCAGAGGGATACAGTAAACCTGAACTGAAGCACCGGAATCTATAACTAGAGTCACAGAAATGGTTCAAAACATAGACAGTAGGAAGAGTCAGTTTTCTTGTACTGAAGTCGGCATTGTGCCTTTTCTATTCAATTCCTATGCAATTTCTGTGTTTCATCGTCAATAAGAAGGTCCGAGGGATATAGTAAACCTGAAGTGAAGCATCGGAATCTATAACTAGTGTCACAGGAATGGTTCAAAACATGGTCAGTAAGAAGAGTCAGTCTTCTTGTATTTAAGTCGGCATTGTGCTTTTTGTTTTAAATTCCGATGCAATTTCTATGTTTCATCGTCAATAAGAAGGTCCATGGGATACAGTAAACCTGAAGTGAAGCATCAGAATCTATAACTAGTGTCACTGGAATGGTTCAAAACATAGTCAGTAAGAAGAGCCAGTCTTCTTGTACTCAAGTCGGCATTGAGCCTAGTGTATTTATTTCCGATGAAATTTCTGTGTTTCATCGTCAATAAGAAGGTCCACGGGATACAGTAAACCTGAAGTCAAGCACCGGAATCTATAACTAGTGTCACATGAATGGTTCAAATCATAGTAAGTAAGAAGAGTCAGACTTCTTGTACTTAAGTCGCCATTGTGCCTTTTGTATTTAATTCCGATGCAATTTCTGTGTTTCATCGTCAATAAGAAGGTCCAAGGGATACAGTAAACCTGGAGTGAAGCATTGGAATATATAACTAGTGTCACATGAATGGTTCAAATCATAGACAGTAAGAAGAGTCAGTCTTCTTGTACTTAATTCGGAATTGTGCCTTTTGCATTTAATTCCGATGCAATTTCTGTGTTTCATCGTCAATAAGAAGGTCAGAGGGATACAGTAAACCTGAACTGAAGCACCGGAATCTATAACTAGAGTCACAGAAATGGTTCAAAACATAGACAGTAGGAAGAGTCAGTCTTCTTGTACTTAAGTCGGCATTGTGCCTTTTCTATTTAATTCCTATGCAATTTCTGTGTTTCATCGTCAATAAGAAGGTCCGAGGGATATAGTAAACCTGAAGTGAAGCATCGGAATCTATAACTAGTGTCACAGGAATGGTTCAAAACATGGTCAGTAAGAAGAGTCAGTCTTCTTGTAATTAAGTCGGCATTGTGCTTTTTGTTTTAAATTCCGATGCAATTTCTATGTTTCATCGTCAATAAGAAGGTCCAAGGGATACAGTAAACCTGAAGTGAAGCATCGGAATCTATAACTAGTGTCACAGGAATGGTTCAAAACATAGTCAGTAAGAAGAGTCAGTCTTCTTGTACTTAAGTCGGCATTGTGACCTTTGTATTTAATTCCGATGCAATTTCTGTGTTTCATCGTCAATAAGAAGGTCCAAGGGATACAGTTAACCTGGAGTGAAGCATTGGAATCTATAAGTAGTGCCACAGGAATGGTTCAAAACATAGACAGTAGGAAGAGTCAGTCTTCTTGCACTTAAGTCGGCATTGTGCCTTTTCTATTTAATTCCGATGCAATTGCTGTGTTTCATCGTCAATAAGAAGATCCAAGGGATACAGTTAACCTGAAGTGAAGCATCGGAATCTATACCTAGTGCCACAGGAATGGTTCAAAACTTAGTCAGTAAGAAGAGTCAGTCTTCTTGTACTTAAGTCGGCATTGTGCCTTTTGTATTTAATTCCGAAGCAATTTCTGTGTTTCATCTTCAATAAGAAGGTCCAAGGGAGACAATAAACCTAATGTGAAGCATCAGAGTGTATAGCTAGTGTCACAGGAATGGTTCAAAGTATAGTCAGTAAGAAGAGTCAGTCTTCTTGTACATAAGTCGGCATTGTGCCTATTCTATTTAATTCCGATGCAATTTCTGTGTTTCATCGTCAATATGAAGGTCCAAGGGATACAGTAAACCTGAAGTGAAGCATCGGAATCTATAACAAGTGTAACAGGAATGGTTCAAAACATAGACAGTGGGAAGAGTCAGTCTTCTAGTACTTAAGTCGGCATTGTGCCTTTTGTATTTAATTCCGATGCAATTTCAGTGTTTCATCGTCAATAAGAAGGTCAGAGGGATACAGTAAACCTGAACTGAAGCACTGGAATCTATAAGTAGTGTCACAGGAATGGTTCAAAACAGAGACATTAGGAAGAGTCAGTCTTCTTGTACTTAAGTCGGCATTGTGCCTTTTCTATTTATTTCCTATGCAATTTCTGTGTTTCATCGTCAATAAGAAGGTCCAAGGGATACAGTAAACCAGGAGTAAAGCTCGGAATCTATAACTAGTGTCACAGGAATGGTTCAAAACATCGACAGTAAGAAGAGTCAGTCTTCTTGTACTTAATTCGTCATTGTGCCTTTAGTATTTAATTCCGATGCAATTTCTGTGTTTCATCGTGTATAAGATGGTCAGAGGCATACAGTAAATCTGAAGTCAAGCATCGGAATCTATAACTAGTGTCACAGGAATGGTTCAAAACATAGTCAGTAAGAAGAGTCAGTCTTATTGTACTTAAGTCGGCTTTGTGCCTTTTGTATTTAATTCCGATGCAATTTCTGTGTTTCATCGTCAATAAGAAGGTCCAAGGGACACAGTAAACCTGACGTGAAGCATCAGAATCTATAACTAGTGTCACAGGAATGGTTCAAAACATAGTCAGTAAGAAGAGTCAGTCTTCTTGTACTTCAGTCGGCATTGTGCCTTTTGTATTTATTTCCGATGCAATTTCTGTGTTTCATCGTCAATAAGAAGGTCCAAGGGATACAGTAAACCTGAAGGGAAGCACCGGAATCTATAACTAGTGTCACATGAATGGTTCAAATCATAGTCAGTAAGAAGAGTCAGACTTCTTGTCCTAAAGTCGCCATTGTGCCTTTTGTATTTAATTCCGATGCAATTTCTGTGTTTCATCGTCAATAAGAAAGTCCAAGGGATACAGTAAACCTGGAGTGAAGCATCGGAATCTATAACTAGCGTCACATGAATGGTTCAAAACATAGACAGTAAGAAGAGTCAGTCATCTTGTACTTAATTCGGAATTGTGAACTTTGTATTTAATTCCGATGCAATTTCTGTGTTTCATCGTCAATAAGAAGGTCAGAGGGATACAGTAAACCTGAACTGAAGCACCGGAATCTATAACTAGAGTCACAGAAATGGTTCAAAACATAGACAGTAGGAAGAGTCAGTTTTCTTGTACTTAAGTCGGCATTGTGCCTTTTCTATTTAATTCCTATGCAATTTCTGTGTTTCATCGTCAATAAGAAGGTCCGAGGGATATAGTAAACCTGAAGTGAAGCATCGGAATCTATAACTAGTGTCACAGGAATGGTTCAAAACATGGTCAGTAAGAAGAGTCAGTCTTCTTGTAATTAAGTCGGCATTGTGCTTTTTGTTTTAAATTCCGATGCAATTTCTATGTTTCATCGTCAATAAGAAAGTCCATGGGATACAGTAAACCTGAAGTGAAGCATCAGAATCTATAACTAGTGTCACTGGAATGGTTCAAAACATAGTCAGTAAGAAGAGCCAGTCTTCTTGTACTCAAGTCGGCATTGAGCCTTGTGTATTTATTTCCGATGCAATTTCTGTGTTTCATCGTCAATAAGAAGGTCCACGGGATACAGTAAACCTGAAGTCAAGCACCGGAATCTATAACTAGTGTCACATGAATGGTTCAAATCATAGTAAGTAAGAAGAGTCAGACTTCTTGTACTTATGTCGCCATTGTGCCTTTTGTATTTAATTCCGATGCAATTTCTGTGTTTCATCGTCAATAAGAAAGTCCAAGGGATACAGTAAACCTGGAGTGAAGCATTGGAATATATAACTAGTGTCACATGAATGGTTCAAATCATAGACAGTTAGAAGAGTCAGTCTTCTTGTACTTAATTCGGAATTGTGCCTTTTGCATTTAATTCCGATGCAATTTCTGTGTTTCATCGTCAATAAGAAGGTCAGAGGGATACAGTAAACCTGAACTGAAGCACCGGAATCTATAACTAGAGTCACAGAAATGGTTCAAAACATAGACAGTAGGAAGAGTCAGTCTTCTTGTACTTAAGTCGGCATTGTGCCTTTTCTATTTAATTCCTATGCAATTTCTGTGTTTCATCGTCAATAAGAAGGTCCGAGGGATATAGTAAACCTGAAGTGAAGCATCGGAATCTATAACTAGTGTCACAGGAATGGTTCAAAACATGGTCAGTAAGAAGAGTCAGTCTTCTTGTAATTAAGTCGGCATTGTGCTTTTTGTTTTAAATTCCGATGCAATTTCTATGTTTCATCGTCAATAAGAAGGTCCAAGGGATACAGTAAACCTGGAGTGAAGCAGCGGAATCTATATCTAGTGTCACAGGAATGAATCAAAACATAGTCAGTAAGAAGAGTCAGTCTCCTTGCACTAAAATCGGCATTGTGCCTTTTGTATTTAATTCCGATGCAATTTCAGTGTTTCATCGTCAATAAGAAGGACCAAGGGATACAGTAAACCTGATGTGAAGCATCGGAATCTATAACTAGTGTCACAGGGATGGTTCAAAACATAGACAGTAAGAAGGGTCAGTATTCTTGTACTTAAGTCGGCATTGTGCCTTTTGTATTTAATTCCGAAGCAATTTCTGTGTTTCATCCTCAATAAGAAGGTTCAAGGGATACAATAAATTTAAAGTGAAGCATCAGAGACTATAGCTAGTGTCACAGGAATGGTTCAAAGCATGGTCAGTAAGAAGAGTCAGTCTTCTTGTACATAAGTCGGAATTGTGTTTTTTCTATTTAATTCCGATGTAATTTTTGTGTTTCATCGTTAATAAGAAGGTCAAAGCGATACAGTAAACCCGGAGTGAAGCATCGGAATCTATAACTAGTGTCACAGGTATGGTTCAAAACTTAGACAGTAAGTAGCGTCAGTCTTCTTGTACTTAAGTCGGCATTGTGCCTTTTTTATTTAATTCCGATGCAATTTCTGTGTTTCATCGTCAATAAGAAGGTCAAAAGGATACAGTAAACATGGAGTGAAGCATCGGAATCTATAACTAGTGTCACAGGAATGGTTCAAAACATCGACAGTAACAAGAGTCAGTCTTCTTGTACTTAATTCGGCACTGTGCCTTTAATATTTAATTCCGATGCAATTTCAGTGTTTCATCGTCAATAAGAAGGTCCATGGGATACAGCAAACCTGAAGTGAAGCATCAGAATCTATAACTAGTGTCACTGGAATGGTTCAAAACATAGTCAGTAAGAAGAGCCAGTCTTCTTGTACTCAAGTCGGCATTGAGCCTTGTGTATTTATTTCCGATGCAATTTCTGTGTTTCATCGTCAATAAGAAGGTCCACGGGATACAGTAAACCTGAAGTCAAGCACCGGAATCTATAACTAGTGTCACATGAATGGTTCAAATCATAGTAAGTAAGAAGAGTCAGACTTCTTGTACTTATGTCGCCATTGTGCCTTTTGTATTTAATTCCGATGCAATTTCTGTGTTTCATCTTCAATAAGAAGTTTCAAGGGATACAATAAACCTAAAGTGAAGCATTAGAGTCTATAGCTAGTGTCACAGGAATGGTTCAAAGCATGGTCAGTAAGAAGAGTCAGTCTTCTTGTACATAAGTCGGAATTGTGCTTTTGTATTTAATTCCGATGCAATTTCTGGGTTTCATCGTCAATAAGAAGGTCCAAGGGACACAGTAAACCTGAAGTGAAGCATCGGAATCAATAACTAGTGTAACAGGAATGGTTCAAAACATAGACAGTGGGAAGAGTCAGTTTTCTTGTACTTAAGTCGGCATTGTGACTTTTGTATTTAATTCCGACGCAATTTCTGTGTTTCATCGTCAATAAGAAGGTCAGAGGGATACAGTAAACCTGAACTGAGGCACCGGAATCTATAACTAGTGTCACAGGAATGGTTCAAAACATAGACAGTAGGAAGAGTCAGTCTTCTTGTACTTAAGTCGGCATTGTGCTTTTTCTATTTATTTCCTATGCAATTTCTGTGTTTCATCGTCAATAAGAAGGTCCAAGGGATACAGTAAACCTGGAGTAAAGCTCGGAATCTATAACTAGTGTCACAGGAATGGTTCAAAACATCGACAGTAAGAAGAGTCAGTCTTCTTGTACTTAATTCAGCATTGTGCCTTTAGTATTTAATTCCGAAGCAATTTCTGTGTTTCATCGTGTATAAGATGGTCAGAGGCATACAGTAAATCTGAAGTCAAGCATCGGAATCTATAAGTAGTGTCACAGGAATGGTGCAAAACATAGTCAGTAAGAAGAGTCAGTCTTCTTGTACTTAAGTAGGCTTTGTGCCGTTTGTATTTAATTCCGATGCAATTTCTGTGTTTCATCGTCAATAAGAAGGTCCAAGGGACACAGTAAACCTGAAGTGAAGCATCAGAATCTATAACTAGTGTCACAGGAATGGTTCAAAACATAGTCAGTAAGAAGAGTCAGTCTTCTTGTACTTCAGACGGCATTGTGCCTTTTGTATTTATTTCCGATGCAATTTCTGTGTTTCATCGTCAATAAGAAGGTCCAAGGGATACAGTAAACCTGAAGTGAAGCACCGGAATCTATAACTAGTGTCACATGAATGGTTCAAATCATAGTCAGTAAGAAGAGTCAGACTTCTTGTACTTATGTCGCCATTGTGCCTTTTGTATTTAATTCCGATGCAATTTCTGTGTTTCATCGTCAATAAGAAGGTCCAAGGGATACAGTAAACCTGGAGTGAAGCATCGGAATCTATAACTAGCGTCACATGAATGGTTCAAAACATAGACAGTAAGAAGAGTACGTCATCTTGTACTTAATTCGGAATTGT
Source organism: Schistocerca americana (assembly GCF_021461395.2). Taxonomy (NCBI): domain Eukaryota; kingdom Metazoa; phylum Arthropoda; class Insecta; order Orthoptera; family Acrididae; genus Schistocerca; species Schistocerca americana. The sequence goes on along the minus strand of NC_060130.1, from coordinate 17,157,696 downwards.
GAATTTTGTATTTATTTCCGATGCAAATTCAGTGTTTCATCGTCAATAAGAAGGACCAAGGGATACAGTAAACCTGAAGTGAAGCATCGGAATCTATAACTAGTGTCACAGGGATGGTTCAAAACATAGACAGTAAGAAGAGTCAGTATTCTTGTACTTAAGTCGGCATTGTGACTTTTGTAGTTAATTCCGAAGCAATTTCTGTGTTTCATCTTCAATAAGAAGGTTCAAGGGATACAATAAACCTAAAGTGAAGCATCAGAGTCTATAGCTAGTGTCACAGGAATGGTTCAAAGAATGGTCAGTAAGAAGAGTCAGTCTTCTTGTACATAAGTCGGAATTGTGCCTTTTGTATTTAATTCCGATGCAATTTCTGTGTTTCATTGTCAATAAGAAGGTCCAAGGGATACAGTAAACCTGAAGTGAAGCATCGGAATCTGTAACTAGTATAACAGGAATGGTTCAAAACGTAGACAGTGGGAAGAGTCAGTCTTCTTGTACTTAAGTCGGCATTGTGACTTTTGTATTTAATTCCGACGCAATTTCTGTGTTTCATCGTCAATAAGAAGGTCAGAGGGATACAGTAAACCTGAACTGAAGCACCGGAATCTATAACTAGTGTCACAGGAATGGTTCAAAACATAGACAGTAGGAAGAGTCAGTCATCTTGTACTTAAGTCGGCATTGTGCCTTTTGTATTTAATTCCGATGCAAATTCAGTGTTACATCGTCAATAAGAAGGTCAGAGGGATACAGTAAACCTGAAGTGAAGCATCGTAATCTATAACTAGTGTCACAGGAATGGTTCAAAACATAGACAGTAGGAAGAGTCAGTCCTCTTGTACTTAAGTCGGCATTGTGCCTTTTCTATTTAATTCCGATGCAATTATTGTGTTTCATCGTTAATAAGAAGGTCCAAGGGATATAGTAAACCTGGAGTGACGCATCGGAATCTATAACTAGTGACACAGGATTGGTTCAAAACATAGACAGTAGGATGAGTCAGTCTTCTTGCACTTAAGTCGGCATTGTGCCTTTTCTATTTAATTCCGATGCAATTGCTGTGTTTCATCGTCAATAAGAAGATCCAAGGCATACAGTAAACCTGAAGTGAAGCATCGGAATCTATAACTAGTGCCACAGGATGGTTCAAAACACAGTCAGTAAGAAGAGTCAGTCTTCTTGTACTTAAGTCGTAATTGTGCCTTTTGTATTTAATTCCGATGTGATTTCTATGTTTCATCGTCAATAAGAAGGGCCAAGGGATACAGTAAACCTGAAGTGAAGCAGCGGAATCTATAACTAGTGTCACAGGAATGAATCAAACATACTCAGTAAGAAGAGTCAGTGTTCTTGTTCTAAAGTCGGCATTGGGCTTTTTGTATTTAATTCCGATGCAATTTCAGTGTTTCATTGTCAATAAGAAGGTCCAAGGGATACAGTAAACCTGAAGTGTAGCAACGGAATCTATAACTAGTGTCACAGGGATGGTTCAAAACATAGACAGTAAGAAGAGTCAGTATTCTTGTACTTAAGTCGGCATTGTGCATTTTGTATTTAATTCCGAAGCAATTTCTGTGTTTCATCTTCAATTAGAAGGTCCAAGGCATACAATAAACCTAAAGTGAAGCATCAGACTCTATAGCTAGTGTCACAGGAATGGTTCAAAACATAGTCAGTATGAAGAGTCAGGCTTCTTGTACATAAGTCGGAATTGTGCCTTTTGTATTTAATTCCGATGCAATATCTGTGTTTCATCGTCAAAAAGAAGGTCCAAGGGATACAGTAAACCTGAAGTGAAGCATCGGAATCTATAACTAGTGTAACAGGAATGGTTCACAACATAGACAGTGGGAAGAGTTAGTCTTCTTGTACTTAAGTCGGCATTGTGCCTTTTATATTTGATTCCGATGCAATTTCTATGTTTCATCGTCAATAAGAAGGTCCAAGGGATACAGTAAACCTGAAGTGAAGCAGCGGAATCTATAACTAGTGTCACAGGAATGAATCAAAACATAGTCAGTAAGAAGAGTCAGTCTTCTTGTACTAAAATCGGCATTGTGCCTTTTGTATTTAATTCCGATGCAATTTCAGTGTTTCATCGTCAACAAGAAGGACCAAGGGATACAGTAAACCTGAAGTGAAGCATCGGAATCTATAACTAGTGTCACAGGGATGGTTCAAAACATAGACAGTAAGAAGAGTCAGTATTCTTGTACTTAAGTCGGCATTGTGCCTTTTGTATTTAATTCCGAAGCAATTTCTGTGTTTCATCTTCAATAAGAAGGTTCAAGGGATACAATAAACCTAAAGTGAAGCATCAGAGTCTCTAGCTAGTGTCACAAGAATGGTTCAAAACATAGTCAGTAAGAAGAGTCAGTCTTCTTGTACATAAGTCGGGATTGTGCCTTTTGTATTTAATTCCGATGCAATTTCTGTGTTTCATCGGCAATAAGAAGGTCCAAGGGATACAGTAAACCTGAAGTGAAGCATCGGAATCTACAGGGCGTTTCAAAAAGAAAGAGCAGATTTCAAACATTTATTTCTCAAAAACTACAAATGATAGAAACACAATTCCAACGGTCCTTCACTCAATATGAGTACCAAATGTTACACAACAAATATCAAAACTGTACCTCAATATGAGCACCATTTGTTACACGACAAATATCAAACCGGTATCTCATTTCTTGCCACACACGACGCAACTGGTCTTTAGTTACCGAATTCACGGCCGCAACAATTCGATGTCGTACCTCTTGAAGAGTAGCGGGCATAGGTGGGACATAAACACAGTCCTTTATGTACCCCCACAAATAAAAATCGCAGGGAGTAAGGTCTGGTGACCTGGGAGGCCACAGACGATGACATTGATCTTGTGCTCCTGCTCTTCCAATCCACCGTCCTGGAATGGTGTTATTTAGGTACCGTCGTACAGGTTCAGAGAAGTGTGGTGGGGCGCCATCTTGCATGAAGATGAAGTGATTTGAATCTTCCTGAAGTTGAGGAAATAGCCAGTTTTCTAACATGTCCAGGTAAATGGTTCCTGTGATAGTTTTCTCCATGAAAAAGAAAGGTCCATAAACTTTGTTTACCGAAATTGCACAAAAGACGTTAACCTTTGGTGAGTCTCTTTCATGTTGAATAACGTCCCTCGGAGTTTCACTCGCCCAAATTCGTACGTTATGCCGATTAACTTTACCAGAAATGTGAAACGTTGATTCATCTGAAAAAATTAATCGTTCGGCAAAATTGTCCTCTTCCATGTCCTGTAGAATTGCAATTGAAAATTCGAACCTTTTGTTGTGGTCGTCAGGACGCAATGCTTGCAATAACTGCAGTTTGTACGGCTTCATGTGCAGACGCTTACTCAGAACGCGCCATACCGTTGTTTTAGACATGTTTAGTTCGTGACTTGCCCGTGTCGTGGATTTTCTAGGGCTCCTTTCGTAAGCTGCACGGACACGCTCGACATTTTCATCCGATGTGCGTGGACGACCCGTGCTTTTTCGCTTGCAGATGCAACCATCTTCTACGAATCTGTGATGCCACTCATAAATTTGCTTATGACGAGGCGGCTGTTTGTTGAATTGACGGCGGAATGCACGTTGCACACCAACAATGGATTCTAACTTTGCAAATTGCAGCACACAAAATGATCGTTCCAGTGGTGTCGTCGCCATTTTCCTACAAACAAACGCCAGCGCCACTGCGGATTTGCATGGAACTTCTGCGCGGACCATTGAAAAACTTTGAACCTTTCTCTGACAAGAAACGTTTGAATTGTGTTTCCATCATTTGTAGTTTTTGAGAAATAAATGTTTGAAATCTGCTCTTTCTTTTTGAAACGCCCTGTATAACTAGTGTAACAGGAATGGTTCAAAACATAGACAGTGGGAAGAGTCAGTCTTCTTGTACTTAAGTCGGCATTGTGCCTTTTGTATTTAATTCCGATGCAATTTCTATGTCTCATCGTCAATAAGAAGGTCCAAGGGATACAGTAAACCTGAAGTGAAGCAGCGGAATCTATAACTAGTGTCACAGGAATGAATCAAAACATAGTCAGTAAGAAGAGTCAGTCTTCTTGTACTAATATCGGCATTGTGCCTTTTGTATTTAATTCCGATGCAATTTCAGTGTTTCATCGTCAATAAGAAGGACCAAGGGATACAGTAAGCCTGAAGTGAAGCATCGGAATCTATAACTAGTGTCACAGGGATGGTTCAAAACATAGACAGTAAGAAGAGTCAGTATTCTTGTACTTATGTCGGCATTGTGCCTTTTTAATTTAATTCCGAAGCAATTTCTGTGTTTCATCTTCAATAAGAAGGTTCAAGGGATACAATAAACCTAAGGTGAAGCATCAGAGTCTATAGCTAGTGTCACAGGAATGGTTCAAAACATAGACAGTAGGAAGACTCAGTCTTCTTGTACTTAAGTCGGCATTGTGCCTTTTCTATATATTTCCTATGCTATTTCTGTGTTTCATCGTCAATAAGAAGGTCCAAGGGATACAGTAAACCTGGAGTAAAGCTCGGAATCTATAACTAGTGTCACAGGAATGGTTCAAAACATCGACAGTAAGAAGAGTCAGACTTCTTGTACTTAATTCGGCATTGTGCCTTTAGTATTTAATTCCGATGCAATTTCTGTGTTTCATCGTGTATAAGATGGTCAGAGGCATACAGTAAATCTGAAGTCAAGCATCGGAATCTATAACTAGTGTCACAGGAATGGTTCAAAACATAGTCAGTAAGAAGAGTCAGTCTTCTTGTACTTAAGTCGGCTTTGTGCCTTTTGTATTTAATACCGATGCAATTTCTGTGTTTCATCGTCAATAAGAAGGTCCAAGGGACACAGTAAACCTGAAGTGAAGCATCAGAATCTATAACTAGTGTCACAGGAATGGTTCAAAAGATAGTCAGTAAGAAGAGTCAGTCTTCTTGTACTTCAGTCGGCATTGTGCCTTTTGTATTTATTTCCGATGCAATTTCTGTGTTTCATCGTCAATAAGAAGGTCCAAGGGATACAGTAAACCTGAAGTGAAGCACCGGAATCTATAACTAGTGTCACATGAATGGTTCAAATCATAGTCAGTAAGAAGAGTCAATCTTCTTGACTAAAGTCGGCATTGTGCCTTTTGTATTTAATTCCGATGCAATTTCAGTGTTACATCGTCAATAAGAAGGTCAGAGGGATACAGTAAACCTTAAGTGAAGCATCGGAATCTATAACTAGTGTCACAGGAATGGTTCAAAACATAGACAGTAGGAAGAGTCAGTCTTCTTGTACTCAAGTCGGCATTGTGCCTATTCTATTTAATTCCTATGCAATTTCTGTGTTTCATCGTCAATAAGAAGGTCCAAGGCATATAGTAAACCTGGAGTGACGCATCGGAATCTATAACTAGTGACACAGGAATGGTTCAAAACATAGACAGTAGGAAAAGTCAGTCTTTTTGCATGTAAGTCGGCATTGTGCCTTTTCTATTTAATTCCGATGCAATTTTTGTGTTTCATCGTTAATAAGAAGGTCCAAGGGATACAGTAAACTGGGAGTGAAGCATCGGAATCTATAACTAGTGTCACAAAAATGGTTCAAAACATAGTCAGTAAGAAGAGTCAGTCCTCTTGTACTTAAGTCGGCATTGTGCCTTTTGTATTTAATTCCGTTGCAATTTCTATGTTTCATCGTCAATACGAAGGTCCAAGGGATATAGTAAACCTGGAGTGAAGCATCGGAATCTATAACTAGTGTCACAGGAATGGTTCAAAACTTAGACAGTAAGTAGCGTCAGTCTTCTTGTACTTAAGTCGGCATTGTGCCATTTTTTTTTAATTCCGATGCAATTTCTGTGTTTCATCGTCAATAAGAAGGTCAAAGGGATACAGTAAACCTGGAGTGAAGCATTGGAATCTCTAACTAGTGTCACAGGCATTTTTCAAAACATCGACAGTAAGAAGAGTCAGTCTTCTTGTACTTAATTCGGCATTGTGCAATTTTTATTTAATTCCGATGCAATTTCTGTTTTTCATTGTCAATAAGAAGGTCCAAGGGATACAGTAAACTTGGAGTGAAGCATCGGAATCTATAACTAGTGTCACAGGAATGGTTCAAACCATCGACAGTAAGTAGCGTCAGTCTTCTCGTACTTAAGTCGGCATTGTGCCATTTTTATTTAATTCCGATGCAATTTCTGTGTTTCATCGTCAATGAGAAGGTCAAAGGGATACAGTAAACCTGAAGTGAAGCATCGGAATCTATAACTAGTGTCACATGAATGGTTCAAATCATAGTCAGTAAGAAGAGTCAGACTTCTTGTACTTAAGTCACCATTGTGCCATTTGTATTTAATTCCGATGCAATTTCTGTGTTTCATCGTCAATAAGAAGGTCCAAGGGATACAGTAAACCTGAATTGAAGCAGCGGAATCTATAACTAGTGACACAGGAATGAATCAAACATACTCAGTAAGAAGAGTCAGTCCTCTTGTACTAAAGTAGGCATTGTGCCTTTTGTGTTTAATTCCGATGCAATTTCAGTGTTTCATCGTCAATAAGAAGGTCCAAGGGATACAGTAAACCTGAAGTGAAGCAACGGAATCTATTACTAGTGTCACAGGGATGATTCAAAACATAGACAGTAAGAAGAGTCAGTATTCTTGTACTTAAGTCGGCATTGTGCCTTTTGTATTTAATTCCGATGCAATTTCTGTGTTTCATCTTCAATAAGAAGGTTCAAGGGATGCAATAAGCCCAAAGTGAAGCATCAGAGTCTATAGCTAGTGTCACAGGAATGGTTCAAAACATAGACAGTAGGAAGAGTCAGTCTTCTTGTACTTAAGTCGGCATTGTGCCTTTTCTATTTATTTCCTATGCAATTTCTGTGTTTCATCGTCAATAAGAAGGTCCAAGGGATACAGTAAACCTGGAGTAAAGCTCGGAATCTATAACTAGTGTCACAGGAATGGTTCAAAACATCGACAGTAAGAAGAGTCAGACTTCTTGTACTTAATTCGGCATTGTGCCTTTAGTATTTCGTTCCGATGCAATTTCTGTGTTTCATCGTGTATAAGATGGTCAGAGGCATACAGTAAATCTGAAGTGAAGCATCGGAATCAATAACTAGTGTCACAGGAATGGTTCAAAACATAGACAGTAGGAAGAGTCAGCCTTCTTGTACTCAAATCGGCATTGTGCCTTTTCTATTTAATTCCTATGCAATTTCTGTGTTTCATCGTCAATAAGAAGGGCCAAGGGATACAGTAAACCTGGAGTGAAGCATTGGAATCTATAACTAGTGTCACATGAATGGTTCAAATCATAGACAGTAAGAAGAGTCAGTCTTCTTGTACTTAATTCTTAGTTGTGCCTTTTGTATTTAATTCCGATGGAATTTCTGTGTTTCATCGTCAATAAGAAGGGCCAAGGGATACAGTTAACCTGGAGTGAAGCATCGGAATCTATAAGTAGTGCCACAGGAATGGTTCAAATCATAGACAGTAGGAAGAGTCAGTCTTCTTGCACTTAAGTCGGCATTGTGCCTTTTCTATTTAATTCCGATGCAATTGCTGTGTTTCATCGTCAATAAGAAGATCCAAGGGATACAGTAAACCTGAAGTGAAGCATCGGAATCTATAACTAGTGCCACAGGAATGGTTCAAAGCATAGTCAGTAAGAAGAGTCAGTCTTCTTGTACTTAAGTCGGCATTGTGCCTTTTGTATTTAATTCCGATGCAATTTCTATGTTTCATCGTCAATAAGAAGGTCCGAGGGATACAGTATACCTGAAGTGAAGCAGCGGAATCTATAACTAGTGTCACAGGAATGAATCAAACATACTCAGTAAGAAGAGTCAGTCTTCTAGTACTAAAGTCTGCATTGTGCCTTTTGTATTTATTTCCGATGCAATTTCAGTGTTTCATCGTCAATAAGAAGGTCCAAGGGATACAGTAAACCTGAAGTGAAGCAGCGGAATCTATAACTAGTGTCACAGGAATGAATCAAAACATAGACAGTGGGAAGAGTCAGTCTTCTTGTACTTAAGTCGGCATTGTGCCTTTTGTATTTAATTCCGATGCAATTTCTATGTCTCATCGTCAATAAGAAGGTCCAAGGGATACAGTAAACCTGAAGTGAAGCAGCGGAATCTATAACTAGTGTCACAGGAATGAATCAAGACATAGACAGTGGGAAGAGTCAGTCTTCTTGTACTTAAGTCGGCATTGTGCCTTTTGTATTTAATTCCGATGCAATTTCTATGTCTCATCGTCAATAAGAAGGTCCAAGGGATACAGTAAACCTGAAGTGAAGCAGCGGAATCTATAACTAGTGTCACAGGAATGAATCAAAACATAGTCAGTAAGAAGAGTCACTCTTCTTGTACTACAATCGGCATTGTGCCTTTTGTATTTAATTCCGATGCAATTTCAGTGTTTCATCGTCAATAAGAAGGACCAAGGGATACAGTAAACCTGAAGTGAAGCATCGGAATCTATAACTAGTGTCACAGGGATGGTTCAAAGCATAGACAGTAAGAAGAGTCAGTATTCTTGTACTTAAGTCTGCAATGTGCCCTTTGTATTTAATTCCGACGCAATTTCTGTGTTTCATCTTCAATAAGAAGGTTCAGGGGATACAATAAACCTAAAGTGAAGCATCAGAGTCTATAGCTAGTGTCACAGGAATGGTTCAAAACATAGACAGTAGGAAGAGTCAGTCTCCTTGTACTTAAGTCGGCATTGTGCCTTTTCTATTTATTTCCTATGCAATTTCTGTGTTTCATCGTCAATAAGAAGGTCCAAGGGATACAGTAAACCTGGAGTAAAGCTCGGAATCTATAACTAGTGTCACAGGAATGGTTCAAAACATCGACAGTAAGAAGAGTCAGTATTCTTGTACTTCAGTCGGCATTGTGCCTTTTGTATTTATTTCCGATGCAATTTCTGTGTTTCATTGTCAATAAGAAGGTCCAAGGGATACAGTAAACCTGAAGTGAAACACCGGAATCTATAACTAGTGTCACATGATTGGTTCAAAACATAGTCAGTAAGAAGAGTCAGACTTCTTGTACTTAAGTCGCCATTGTGCCTTTTGTATTTAATTCCGATGCAATTTCTGTGTTTCATCGTCAATAAGAAGGTCCAAGAGATACAGTAAACCTGACGTGAAGCATCGGAATCTATAACTATCTTAACAGGAATGGTTCAAAACATAGACAGTGGGAAGAGTCAGTCTTCCTGTACTTAAGTCGGCATTGTGCCTTTTGTATTTAATTCCGATGCAATTTCTATGTCTCATCGTCAATAAGAAGGTCCAAGGGATACAGTAAACCTGAAGTGAAGCAGCGGAATCTATAACTAGTGTCACAGGAATGAATCAAAACATAGTCAGTAAGAAGAGTCAGTCTCTTTGTACTAAAATCGGCATTGTGCCTTTTGTATTTAATTCCGATGCAATTTCTGTGTTTCATCGTCAATAAGAAGGACCAAGGGATACAGTAAACCTGAAGTGAAGCATCGGAATCTACAACTAGTGTCACAGGGATGGTTCAAAACATAGACAGTAAGAAGAGTCAGTATTCTTGTACTTAAGTCGGCATTGTGCCATTTGTATTTAATTCCGAAGCAATTTCTGTGATCCATCTTCAATAAGGAGGTTCAAGGGATACAATAAACCTTAGGTGAAGCATCAGAGTCTATAGCTAGTGTCAAAGGAATGGTACAAAACATAGACAGTAGGAAGAGTCAGTCTTCTTGTACTTAAGTCGGCATCGTGCCTTTTCTATTTATTTCCTATGCTACTTCTGTGTTTCATCGTCAATAAGAAGGTCCAAGGGATACAGTAAACCTGGAGTAAAGCTCGGAATCTATAACTAGTGTCACAGGAATGGTTCAAAACATCGACAGTAAGAAGAGTCAGACTTCTTGTACTTAATTTGGCATTGTGCCTTTAGTATTTAATTCCGATGCAATTTCTGTGTTTCATCGTGTATAAGATGGTCAGAGGCATACAGTAAATCTGAAGTCAAGCATCGGAATCTATAACTAGTGTCACAGGAATGGTTCAAAACATAGTCAGTAAGAAGAGTCAGTCTTCTTGTACTTAAGTCGGCTTTGTGCCTTTTGTATTTAATACCGATGCAATTTCTGTGTTTCATCGTCAATAAGAAGGTCCAAGGGACACAGTAAACCTGAAGTGAAGCATCAGAATCTATAACTAGTGTCACAGGAATGGTTCAAAAGATAGTCAGTAAGAAGAGTCAGTCTTCTTGTACTTCAGTCGGCATTGTGCCTTTGTATTTATTTCCGATGCAATTTCTGTGTTTCATCGTCAATAAGAAGGTCCAAGGGATACAGTAAACCTGAAGTGAAGCACCGGAACCTATAACTAGTGTCACATGAGTGGTTCAAATCATAGACAGTAAGGAGAGTCAATCTTCTTGTACTAAAGTCGGCATTGTGCCTTTTGTATTTAATTCCGATCCAATTTCAGTGTTACATCGTCAATAAGAAGGTCAGAGGGATACAGTAAACCTGAAGTGAAGCATCGGAATCTATAACTAGTGTCACAGGAATGGTTCAAAACATAGACAGTAGGAAGAGTCAGTCTTCTTGTACTCAAGTCGGCAATGTGCCTATTCTATTTAATTCCTATGCAATTTCTGTGTTTCATCGTCAATAAGAAGGTCCAAGGCATATAGTAAACCTGGAGTGACGCATCGGAATATATAACTAGTGACACAGGAATGGTTCAAGTCATAGACAGTAGGAAGAGTCAGTCTTTTTGCATTTAAGTCGGCATTGTGCCTTTTCTATTTAATTCCGATGCAATTTTTGTGTTTCATCGTTAATAAGAAGGTCCAAGGGATACAGTAAACTGGGAGTGAAGCATCGAAATCTATAACTAGTGTCACAAAAATGGTTCAAAACATAGTCAGTAAGAAGAGTCAGTCCTCTTGTACTTAAGTCGGCATTGTGCCTTTTGTATTTACTTCCGTTGCAATTTCTATGTTTCATCGTCAATAAGAAGGTCCAAGGGATATAGTAAACCTGGAGTGAAGCATCGGAATCTATAACTAGTGTCACAGGAATGGTTCAAAACTTAGACAGTAAGTAGCGTCAGTCTTCTTGTACTTAAGTGGGCATTGTGCCATTTTTATTTAATTCCGATGCAATTTCTGTGTTTCATCGTCAATAAGAAGGTCAAAGGGATACAGTAAACCTGGAGTGAAGCATTGGAATCTCTAACTAGTGTCACAGGCATTTTTCAAAACATCGACAGTAAGAAGAGTAAGTCTTCTTGTACTTAATTCGGCATTGTGCCTTTAATATTTAATTCCGATGCAATTTCAGTGTTTCATCGTCAATAAGAAGGTCCATGGGATACAGTAAACCTGAAGTGAAGCATCGGAATCTATAACTAGTGTCACATGAATGGTTCAAATCATAGTCAGTAAGAAGAGTCAGACTTCTTGTACTTAAGTCACCATTGTGCCATTTGTATTTAATTCCGATGCAATTTCTTTGTTTCATCGTCAATAAGAAGGTCCAAGGGATACAGTAAACCTGGAGTGAAGCATCGGAATCTATAACTAGTGTCACAAGAATGGCTCAAAACATAGTCAGTAAGAAGAGTCAGTCTTCTTGTACTTAAGTCGGCATTCTGCCTTTTGTATTTAATTCCGATGCAATTTCTGTAGTTCATCGTCGATAAGAAGGTCCAAGTTATACAGTAAACCTGAAGTGAAGGATCAGAATCTATAACTAGTGTCACAGGAATAGTTCAAAACATAGTCAGTAAGAAGAGCCAGTCTTCTTGTACTTAAGTCGGCTTTGTGCCTTTTGTATTTATTTCCGATGCAATTTCTGTGTTTCATCGTCAATAAGAAGGTCCAAGGGATACAGTAAACCCGAAGTCAAGCACCGGAATCTATAACTAGTGTCACATGAATGGTTCAAATCATAGTAAGTAAGAAGAGTCAGACTTCTTGTACTTAAGTCGCCATTGTGCCTTTTGTATTTAATTCCGATGCAATTTCTGTGTTTCATCGTCAATAAGAAGGTCCAAGGGATACAGTAAACCTGGAGTGAAGCATTGGAATCTGTAACTAGTGTCACATGAATGGTTCAAATCATAGACAGTAAGAAGAGTCAGTCTTCTTGTACTTAATTCGGAATTGTGCCTTTTGTATTTAATTCCGATGCAATTTCTGTGTTTCATCGTCAGTAAGAAGGTCAGAGGGATACAGTAAACCTGAAGTGAAGCATCGGAATCTATAACTAGTGTCACAGGAATGGTTCAGAACATAGTCAGTAAGAAGAGTCAGTCTTCTTGTACTTAAGTCGGCTTTGTGACTTTTGTATTTAATTCCGATGCAATTTTTGTGTTTCATCGTCAATAAGAAGGTCCAAGGGATACAGTAAACCTGAAGTGAAGCAACTGAATCTATAACTAGTGTCACAGGGATGGTTCAAAACATAGACAGTAAGAAGAGTCAGTATTCTTGTACTTAAGTCGGCATTGTGCCTTTTGTATTTAATTCCGATGCAATTTCTGTGTTTCACCTTCAATAAGAAGGTTCAAAGGATACAATAAGCCCAAAGTGAAGCATCAGAGTCTATAGCTAGTGTCACAGGAATGGTTCAAAACATAGACAGTAGGAAGAGTCAGTCTTCTTGTACTTAAGTCGGCATTGTGCCTTTTCTATTTATTTCCTATGCAATTTCTGTGTTTCATCGTCAATAAGAAGGTCCAAGGGATACAGTAAACCTGGAGTAAAGCTCGGAATCTATAACTACTGTCACAGGAATGGTTCAAAACATCGACAGTAAGAAGAGTCAGACTTCTTGTACTTAATTCGGCATTGTGCCTTTAGTATTTCGTTCCGATGCAATTTCTGTGTTTCATCGTGTATAAGATGGTCAGAGGCATACAGTAAATCTGAAGTGAAGCATCGGAATCAATAACTAGTGTCACAGGAATGGTTCAAAACATAGACAGTAGGAAGAGTCAGCCTTCTTGTACTCAAGTCGGCATTGTGCCTTTTCTATTTAATTCCTATGCAATTTCTGTGTTTCATCGACAATAAGAAGGTCCAAGGGATATAGTAAACCTGGAGTGACGCATCGGAGTCTATTACTAGTGACACAGGAGTGGTTCAAAACATAGACAGTAGGAAGAGTCAGTCTTCTTGCACTTAAGTCGGCATTGTGCCTTTTCTATTTAATTCCGATGCAATTTTTGTGTTTCATCGTTAATAAGAAGGTCCAAGGGATACAGTAAACTGGGACTGAAGCATCGGAATTTATAACTAGTGTCACAAAAATGGTTCAAAACATAGTCAGTAAGAAGAGTCAGTCCTCTTGTACTTAAGTCGGAATTGTGCCTTTTGTATTTAATTCCGATGCAATTTCTATGTTTAATCGTCAATAAGAAGGTCCAAGGGATATAGTAAACCTGGAGTGAAGCATCGGAATCTATAACTAGTGTCACAGGAATGGTTCAAAACTTAGACAGTAAGTAGCGTCAGTCTTCTTGTACTTAAGACGGCATTGTGCCATTTGTATTTAATTCCGATGCAATTTCTGTGTTTCATCGTCAATAAGAAGGTCAAAGGGATACAGTAAACCTGGAGTGAAGCATCGGAATCTATAACTAGTGTCACAGGAATTTTTCAAAACATCGACAGTAAGAATAGTCAGTCTTCTTGTTCTTAATTCGGCATTGTGCCTTTAATATTTAATTCCGATGCAATTTCAGTGTTTCATCGTCAATAAGAAGGTCCATGGGATACAGTGAACCTGAAGTGAAGCATCGGAATCTATAACTAGTGTCACATGAATGGTTCAAATCATAGTCAGTAAGAAGAGTCAGACTTCTTGTACTTAAGTCACCATTGTGCCATTTGTATTTAATTCCGATGCAACTTCTGTGTTTCATCGTCAATAAGAAGGTCCAAGGGATACAGTAAACCTGGCGTGAAGCATCGGAATCTATAACTAGTGTCACAAGAATGGCTCAAAACATAGTCAGTAAGAAGAGTCAGTCTTCTTGTACTTAAGTCGGCTATGTGCCTTTTGTATTTAATTCCGATGCAAATTCTGTCTTTCATCTTTAATAAAATGGTCCAAGGGATACAGTAAACCTGAAGTGAAGCATCAGACTCTATAACTAGTGCCACAGGAATGGTTCAAAACATAGTCAGTAAGATGAGCCAGTCTTCTTGTACTTAAGTCGGCATTGTGCATTTTTGTATTTATTTCCGATGCAATTTCTGTGTTTCATCGTCAATAAGAAGGTCCAAGGGATACAGTAAACCTGAAGTCAAGCACCGGAAACTATAACTAGTGTCACATGAATGGTTCAAATCATAGTAAGGAAGAAGAGTCAGACTTCTTGTACTTATGTCGCCATTGTGCCTTTTGTATTTAATTCCGATGCAATTTCTGTGTTTCATCGTCAATAAGAAGGGCCAAGGGATACAGTAAACCTGGAATGAAGCATTGGAATCTATAACTAGTGTCACATGAATGGTTCAAATCATAGACAGTAAGAAGAGTCAGTCTTCTTGTACTTAATTCGGAGTTGTGCCTTTTGTATTTAATTCCGATGCAATTTCTGTGTTTCATCGTCAGTAAGAAGGTCAGAGGGATACAGTAAACCTGAAGTGAAGCATCGGAATCTATAACTAGTGTCACAGGAATGGTTCAAAACATAGTCAGTAAGAAGAGTCAGTCTTCTTGTACTTAAGTCGGCATTGTGACTTTTGTATTTAATTCCGATGCAATTTCTGTGTTTCATCGTCAATAAGAAGGTCCAAGGGATACGGTTAACCTGGAGTGAAGCATCGGAATCTATAAGTAGTGCCACAGGAATGGTTCAAAACATAGACAGTAGGAAGAGTCAGTCTTCTTGCACTTAAGTCGGCATTGTGCCTTTTCTATTTAATTCCGATGCAATTGCTGTGTTTCATCGTCAATAAGAAGATCCAAGGGATACAGTAAACCTGAAGTGAAGCATCGGAATCTATAACTAGTGCCACAGGAATGGTTCAAAACATAGTCAGTAAGAAGAGTCAGTCTTCTTGTACTTAAGTCGGCATTGTGCCTTTTGTATTTAATTCCGATGCAATTTCTATGTTTCATCGTCAATAAGAAGGTCCAAGGGATACAGTAAACCTGAAGTGAAGCAGCGGAATCTATAAATATTGTCACAGGAATGAATCAATCATTCTCAGTAAGGAGAGTCAGTCTTCTAGTACTAAAGTCGGCATTGTGCCTTTTGTAATTAATTCCGATGCAATTTCAGTGTTTCATCGTCAATAAGAAGGTCCAAGGGATACAGTAAACCTGAAGTGAAGCAACGGAATCTATAACTAGTGTAACAGGAATGGTTCAAAACATAGACAGTGGGAAGAGTCAGTCTTCTTGTACTTAAGTCGGCATTGTGCCTTTTGTATTTAATTCCGATGCAATTTCTATGTCTCATCGTCAATAAGAAGGTCCCAGGGATACAGTAAACCTGAAGTGAAGCAGCGGAATCTATAACTAGTGTCACAGGAATGAATCAAAACATAGACAGTCGGAAGAGTCAGTCTTCTTGTACTTAAGTCGGCATTGTGCCTTTTGTATTTAATTCCGATGCAATTTCAGTGTTTCATCGTCAATAAGAAGGACCAAGGGATACAGTAATCCTGAAGTGAAGCATCGGAATCTATAACTAGTGTCACAGGGATGGTTCAAAGCATAGACAGTAAGAAGAGTCAGTATTCTTGTACTCAAGTCGGCAATGTGCCTTTTGTATTTAATTCCGAAGCAATTTCTGTGTTTCATCTTCAATAAGAAGGTTCAGGGGATACAATAAACCTAAAGTGAAGCATCAGAGTCTATAGCTAGTGTCACAGGAATGGTTCAAAACATAGCCAGTAGGAAGAGTCAGTCTCCTTGTACTTAAGTCGGCATTGTGCCTTTTCTATTTATTTCCTATGCAATTTCTGTGTTTCATCGTCAATAAGAAGGTCCAAGGGATACAGTAAACCTGGAGTAAAGCTCGGAATCTATAACTAGTGTCACAGGAATGGTACAAAACATCGACAGTAAGAAGAGTCAGACTTCTTATACTTAATTCGGCATTGTGCCTTTAGTATTTAATTCCGATGCAATTTCTGTGTTTCATCGTGTATAAGATGGTCAGAGGCATACAGTAAATCTGAAGTCAAGCATCGGAATCTATAACTAGTGTCACAAGAATGGCTCAAAACATAGTCAGTAAGAAGAGTCAGTCTTCTTGTACTTAAGTCGGCATTCTGCCTTTTGTATTTAATTCCGATGCAATTTCTGTAGTTCATCGTCAATAAGAAGGTCCAAGTTATACAGTAAACCTGAAGTGAAGGATCAGAATCTATAACTAGTGTCACAGGAATAGTTCAAAACATAGTCAGTAAGAAGAGCCAGTCTTCTTGTACTTAAGTCGGCTTTGTGCCTTTTGTATTTATTTCCGATGCAATTTCTGTGTTTCATCGTCAATAAGAAGGTCCAAGGGATACAGTAAACCCGAAGTCAAGCACCGGAATCTATAACTAGTGTCACATGAATGGTTCAAATCATAGTAAGTAAGAAGAGTCAGACTTCTTGTACTTAAGTCGCCATTGTGCCTTTTGTATTTAATTCCGATGCAATTTCTGTGTTTCATCGTCAATAAGAAGGTCCAAGGGATACAGTAAACCTGGAGTGAAGCATTGGAATCTGTAACTAGTGTCACATGAATGGTTCAAATCATAGACAGTAAGAAGAGTCAGTCTTCTTGTACTTAATTCGGAATTGTGCCTTTTGTATTTAATTCCGATGCAATTTCTGTGTTTCATCGTCAGTAAGAAGGTCAGAGGGATACAGTAAACCTGAAGTGAAGCATCGGAATCTATAACTAGTGTCACAGGAATGGTTCAGAACATAGTCAGTAAGAAGAGTCAGTCTTCTTGTACTTAAGTCGGCTTTGTGACTTTTGTATTTAATTCCGATGCAATTTTTGTGTTTCATCGTCAATAAGAAGGTCCAAGGGATACAGTAAACCTGAAGTGAAGCAACTGAATCTATAACTAGTGTCACAGGGATGGTTCAAATCATAGACAGTAAGAAGAGTCAGTATTCTTGTACTTAAGTCGGCATTGTGCTTTTGTATTTAATTCCGATGCAATTTCTGTGTTTCACCTTCAATAAGAAGGTTCAAGGGATACAATAAGCCCAAAGTGAAGCATCAGAGTCTATAGCTAGTGTCACAGGAATGGTTCAAAACATAGACAGTAGGAAGAGTCAGTCTTCTTGTACTTAAGTCGGCATTGTGCCTTTTCTATTTATTTCCTATGCAATTTCTGTGTTTCATCGTCAATAAGAAGGTCCAAGGGATACAGTAAACCTGGAGTAAAGCTCGGAATCTATAACTACTGTCACAGGAATGGTTCAAAACATCGACAGTAAGAAGAGTCAGACTTCTTGTACTTAATTCGGCATTGTGCCTTTAGTATTTCGTTCCGATGCAATTTCTGTGTTTCATCGTGTATAAGATGGTCAGAGGCATACAGTAAATCTGAAGTGAAGCATCGGAATCAATAACTAGTGTCACAGGAATGGTTCAAAACATAGACAGTAGGAAGAGTCAGCCTTCTTGTACTCAAGTCGGCATTGTGCCTTTTCTATTTAATTCCTATGCAATTTCTGTGTTTCATCGACAATAAGAAGGTCCAAGGGATATAGTAAACCTGGAGTGACGCATCGGAGTCTATTACTAGTGACACAGGAGTGGTTCAAAACATAGACAGTAGGAAGAGTCAGTCTTCTTGCACTTAAGTCGGCATTGTGCCTTTTCTATTTAATTCCGATGCAATTTTTGTGTTTCATCGTTAATAAGAAGGTCCAAGGGATACAGTAAACTGGGACTGAAGCATCGGAATTTATAACTAATGTCACAAAAATGGTTCAAAACATAGTCAGTAAGAAGAGTCAGTCCTCTTGTACTTAAGTCGGCATTGTGCCTTTTGTATTTAATTCCGATGCAATTTCTATGTTTCATCGTCAATAAGAAGGTCCAAGGGATATAGTAAACCTGGAGTGAAGCATCGGAATCTATAACTAGTGTCACAGGAATGGTTCAAAACTTAGACAGTAAGTAGCGTCAGTCTTCTTGTACTTAAGACGGCATTGTGCCATTTGTATTTAATTCCGATGCAATTTCTGTGTTTCATCGTCAATAAGAAGGTCAAAGGGATACAGTAAACCTGGAGTGAAGCATCGGAATCTATAACTAGTGTCACAGGAATTTTTCAAAACATCGACAGTAAGAATAGTCAGTCTTCTTGTACTTAATTCGGCATTGTGCCTTTAATATTTAATTCCGATGCAATTTCAGTGTTTCATCGTCAATAAGAAGGTCCATGGGATACAGTGAACCTGAAGTGAAGCATCGGAATCTATAACTAGTGTCACATGAATGGTTCAAATCATAGTCAGTAAGAAGAGTCAGACTTCTTGTACTTAAGTCACCATTGTGCCATTTGTATTTAATTCCGATGCAATTTCTGTGTTTCATCGTCAATAAGAAGGTCCAAGGGATACAGTAAACCTGGCGTGAAGCATCGGAATCTATAACTAGTGTCACAAGAATGGCTCAAAACATAGTCAGGAAGAAGCGTCAGTCTTCTTGTACTTAAGTCGGCTTTGTGCCTTTTGTATTTAATTCCGATGCAAATTCTGTCTTTCATCTTTAATAAAATGGTCCAAGGGATACAGTAAACCTGAAGTGAAGCATCAGACTCTATAACTAGTGCCACAGGAATGGTTCAAAACATAGTCAGTAAGATGAGCCAGTCTTCTTGTACTTAAGTCGGCATTGTGCATTTTTGTATTTATTTCCGATGCAATTTCTGTGTTTCATCGTCAATAAGAAGGTCCAAGGGATACAGTAAACCTGAAGTCAAGCACCGGAATCTATAACTAGTGTCACATGAATGGTTCAAATCATAGTAAGGAAGAAGAGTCAGACTTCTTGTACTTATGTCGCCATTGTGCCTTTTGTATTTAATTCCGATGCAATTTCTGTGTTTCATCGTCAATAAGAAGGGCCAAGGGATACAGTAAACCTGGAATGAAGCATTGGAATCTATAACTAGTGTCACATGAATGGTTCAAATCATAGACAGTAAGAAGAGTCAGTCTTCTTGTACTTAATTCGGAGTTGTGCCTTTTGTATTTAATTCCGATGCAATTTCTGTGTTTCATCGTCAGTAAGAAGGTCAGAGGGATACAGTAAACCTGAAGTGAAGCATCGGAATCTATAACTAGTGTCACAGGAATGGTTCAAAACATAGTCAGTAAGAAGAGTCAGTCTTCTTGTACTTAAGTCGGCATTGTGACTTTTGTATTTAATTCCGATGCAATTTCTGTGTTTCATCGTCAATAAGAAGTTCCAAGGGATACGGTTAACCTGGAGTGAAGCATCGGAATCTATAAGTAGTGCCACAGGAATGGTTCAAAACATAGACGGTAGGAAGAGTCAGTCTTCTTGCACTTAAGTCGGCATTGTGCCTTTTCTATTTAATTCCGATGCAATTGCTGTGTTTCATCGTCAATAAGAAGATCCAAGGGATACAGTAAACCTGAAGTGAAGCATCGGAATCTATAGCTAGTGCCACAGGAATGGTTCAAAACATAGTCAGTAAGAAGAGTCAGTCTTCTTGTACTTAAGTCGGCATTGTGCCTTTTGTATTTAATTCCGATGCAATTTCTATGTTTCATCGTCAATAAGAAGGTCCAAGGGATACAGTAAACCTGAAGTGAAGCAACGGAATCTATAACTAGTGTAACAGGAATGGTTCAAAACATAGACAGTGGGAAGAGTCAGTCTTCTTGTACTTAAGTCGGCATTGTGCCTTTTGTATTTAATTCCGATGCAATTTCTATGTCTCATCGTCAATAAGAAGGTCCCAGGGATACAGTAAACCTGAAGTGAAGCAGCGGAATCTATAACTAGTGTCACAGGAATGAATCAAAACATAGACAGTCGGAAGAGTCAGTCTTCTTGTACTTAAGTCGGCATTGTGCCTTTTGTATTTAATTCCGATGCAATTTCAGTGTTTCATCGTCAATAAGAAGGACCAAGGGATACAGTAATCCTGAAGTGAAGCATCGGAATCTATAACTAGTGTCACAGGGATGGTTCAAAGCATAGACAGTAAGAAGAGTCAGTATTCTTGTACTCAAGTCGGCAATGTGCCTTTTGTATTTAATTCCGAAGCAATTTCTGTGTTTCATCTTCAATAAGAAGGTTCAGGGGATACAATAAACCTAAAGTGAAGCATCAGAGTCTATAGCTAGTGTCACAGGAATGGTTCAAAACATAGCCAGTAGGAAGAGTCAGTCTCCTTGTACTTAAGTCGGCATTGTGCCTTTTCTATTTATTTCCTATGCAATTTCTGTGTTTCATCGTCAATAAGAAGGTCCAAGGGATACAGTAAACCTGGAGTAAAGCTCGGAATCTATAACTAGTGTCACAGGAATGGTACAAAACATCGACAGTAAGAAGAGTCAGACTTCTTATACTTAATTCGGCATTGTGCCTTTAGTATTTAATTCCGATGCAATTTCTGTGTTTCATCGTGTATAAGATGGTCAGAGGCATACAGTAAATCTGAAGTCAAGCATCGGAATCTATAACTAGTGTCACAGGAATGGTTCAAAACATAGTCAGTAAGAAGTGTCAGTCTTCTTGTACTTAAGTCGGCTTTGTGCCTTTTGTATTTAATTCCGATGCAATTTCTGTGTTTCATCGTCAATAAGAAGGTCCAAGGGACACAGTAAAAGTGAAGTGAAGCATCAGAGTCTATAACTAGTGTCACAGGAATGGTTCAAAACATAGTCAGTAAGAAGAGTCAGTATTCTTGTACTTCAGTCGGCATTGTGCCTTTTGTATTTATTTCCGATGCAATATCTGTGTTTCATCGTCAATAAGAAGGTCCAAGGGATACAGTAAACCTGAAGTGAAGCACCGGAATCTATAACTAGTGTCACATGATTGGTTCAAAACATAGTCAGTAAGAAGAGTCAGACTTCTTGTACTTAAGTCGCCATTGTGCCTTTTGTATTTACTTCCGATGCAATTTCTGTGTTTCATCGTCAATAAGAAGGTCCAAGGGATACAGTAAACCTGGAGTGAAGCATCGGAATCTATAACTAGCGTCACATGAATGGTTCAAAACATAGACAGTAAGAAGAGTCAGTCTTCTTGTACTTAATTCCGAATTGTGAATTTTGTATTTAATTCCGATGCAATTTCTGTGTTTCATCGTCAATAAGAAGGTCAGAGGGATACAGTAAACCTGAACTGAAGCACCGGAATCTATAACTAGAGTCACAGAAATGGTTCGAAACATAGACAGTAGGAAGAGTCAGTCTTCTTGTACTTAAGTCGGCATTGTGCCTTTTGTATTTAATTCCGATGCAATTTCTGTGTTTCATCGTCAATAAGAAGGTCCGAGGGATATAGTAAACCTGAAGTGAAGCATCGGAATCTATAACTAGTGTCACAGGAATTTTTCAAAACATCGACAGTAAGAAGAGTCAGTCTTTTTGTACATAATTCGGCATTGTGCCTTTAATATTTAATTCCGATGCAATTTCAGTGTTTCATCGTCAATAAGAAGGTCCAAGGGATACGGTTAACCTGGAGTGAAGCATCGGAATCTATAAGTAGTGCCACAGGAATGGTTCAAAACATAGACAGTAGGAAGAGTCAGTCTTCTTGCACTTAAGTCGGCATTGTGCCTTTTCTATTTAATTACGATGCAATTGCTGTGTTTCATCGTCAATAAGAAGATCCAAGGGATACAGTAAACCTGAAGTGAAGCATCGGAATCTATAACTAGTGCCACAGGAATGGTTCAAAACATAGTCAGTAAGAAGAGTCAGTCTTCTTGTACTTAAGTCGGCATTGTGCCTTTTGTATTTAATTCCGATGCAATTTCTATGTTTCATCGTCAATAAGAAGGTCCAAGGGATACAGTAAACCTGAAGTGAAGCAGCGGAATCTATAACTATTGTCACAGGAATGAATCAATCATACTCAGTAAGAAGAGTCAGTCTTCTAGTACTAAAGTCGGCATTGTGCCTTTTGTATTTAATTCCGATGCAATTTCAGTGTTTCATCGTCAATAAGAAGGTCCAAGGGATACAGTAAACCTGGAGTAAAGCTCGGAATCTATAACTAGTGTCACAGGAATGGTTAAAAACATCGACAGTAAGAAGAGTCAGACTTCTTATACTTAATTCGGCATTGTGCCTTTAGTATTTAATTCCGATGCAATTTCTGTGTTTCATCGTGTATAAGATGGTCAGAGGCATACAGTAAATCTGAAGTCAAGCATCGGAATCTATAACTAGTGTCACAGGAATGGTTCAAAACATAGTCATTAAGAAGTGTCAGTCTTCTTGTACTTAAGTCGGCTTTGTGCCTTTTGTATTTAATTCCGATGCAATTTCTGTGTTTCATCGTCAATAAGAAGGTCCAAGGGACACAGTAAACCTGAAGTGAAGCATCAGAGTCTATAACTAGTGTCACAGGAATGGTTCAAAACATAGTCAGTAAGAAGAGTCAGTATTCTTGTACTTCAGTCGGCATTGTGCCTTTTGTATTTATTTCCGATGCAATATCTGTGTTTCATCGTCAATAAGAAGGTCCAAGGGATACAGTAAACCTGAAGTGAAGCACCGGAATCTATAACTAGTGTCACATGATTGGTTCAAAACATAGTCAGTAAGAAGAGTCAGACTTCTTGTACTTAAGTCGCCATTGTGCCTTTTGTATTTAATTCCGATGCAATTTCTGTGTTTCATCGTCAATAAGAAGGTCCAAGGGATACAGTAAACCTGGAGTGAAGCATCGGAATCTATAACTAGCGTCACATGAATGGTTCAAAACATAGACAGTAAGAAGAGTCAGTCTTCTTGTACTTAATTCCGATTTGTGAATTTTGTATTTAATTCCGATGCAATTTCTGTGTTTTATCGTCAATAAGAAGGTCAGAGGGATACAGTAAACCTGAACTGAAGCACCGGAATCTATAACTAGAGTCACAGAAATGGTTCAAAACATAGACAGTAGGAAGAGTCAGTCTTCTTGTACTTAAGTCGGCATTGTGCCTTTTGTATTTAATTCCGATGCAATTTCTGTGTTTCATCGTCAATAAGAAGGTCCGAGGGATATAGTAAACCTGAAGTGAAGCATCGGAATCTATAACTAGTGTCACAGGAATGGTTCAAACATGGTCAGTAGGAAGAGTCAGTCTTCTCGTACTCAAATCGGCATTGTGCGTTTTCTATTTAATTCCTATGCAATTTCTGTGTTTCACCGTCAATAAGAAGGTCCAAGGGATATAGTAAACTTGGAGTGACGCATCGGAATCTATAACTAGTGACACAGGAATGGTTCAAAACATAGACAGTAGGAAGAGTCAGTCTTCTTGCCCTTAAGTCGGCATTGTGCCTTTTCTATTTAATTCCGATGCAATTTTTGTGTTTCATCGTTAATAAGAAGGTCCAAGGGATACAGTAAACTGGGAGTGAAGCATCGGAATCTATAACTAGTGTCACAAAAATGGTTCAAAACATTGTCAGTAAGAAGAGTGAGTCCTCTTGTACTTAAGTCGGCATTGTACCTTTTGTATTAAATTCCGATGCAATTTCTATGTTTCATCGTCAATAAGAAGGTCCAAGGGATATAGTAAACCTGGAGTGAAGCATCGGAATCTATAACTAGTGTCACAGGAATGGTTCAAAACTTAGACAGTAAGTAGCGTCAGTCTTCTTGTACTTAAGTCGGCATTGTGCATCTTTTATTTAATTCCGATGCAATTTCTGTGTTTCATCGTCAATAAGAAGGTCAAAGTGTTACAGTAAACCTGGAGTGAAGCATCGGAATCTATAAATAGTGTCACATGAATGGTTCAAATCATTGTCAATAAGAAAAGTCAGACTTCTTGTACTTAAGTCACCACTGTGCCATTTGTATTTAATTCCGATGCAATTTCTGTGTATCATCGTCAATAAGAAGGTCCAAGGGATACAGTTAACCTGGAGTGAAGCATCGGAATCTATAACTAGTGTCACAAGAATGGCTCAAAACATAGTCAGTAAGAAGAGTCAGTCTTCTTGTACTTAAGTCGGCTTTGTGCCTTTTGTATTTAATTCCGATGCAATTTCTATGTCTCATCGTCAATAAGAAGGTCCAAGGGATACAGTAAACCTGAAGTGAAGCAGCGGAATCTATAACTAGTGTCACAGGGATGGTTCAAAGCATAGACAGTAAGAAGAGTCAGTATGCTTGTACTTAGGTCGGCAATGTGCCTTTTGTATTTAATTCCGAAGCAATTTCTGTGTTTCATCTTCAATAAGAAGGTTCAGGGGATACAATCAACCTAAAGTGAAGCATCAGAGTCTATAGCTAGTGTCACAGGAATGGTTCAAAACATAGACAGTAGGAAGAGTCAGTCTCCTTGTACTTAAGTCGGCATTGTGCCTTTTCTATTTATTTCCTATGCAATTACTGTGTTTCATCGTCAATAAGAAGGTCCAAGGGATACAGTAAACCTGGAGTAAAGCTCGGAATCTATAACTAGTGTCACAGGAATGGTTCAAAACATCGACAGTAAGAAGAGTCAGACTTCTTATACTTAATTCGGCATTGTGCCTTTAGTATTTAATTCCGATGCAATTTCTGTGTTTCATCGTGTATAAGATGGTCAGAGGCATACAGTAAATCTGAAGTCAAGCATCGGAATCTATAACTAGTGTCACAGGAATGGTTCAAAACATAGTCAGTAAGAAGTGTCAGTCTTCTTGTACTTAAGTCGGCTTTGTGCCTTTTGTATTTAATTCCGATGCAATTTCTGTGTTTCATCGTCAATAAGAAGGTCCAAGGGACACAGTAAACCTGAAGTGAAGCATCAGAGTCTATAACTAGTGTCACAGGAATGGTTCAAAACATAGTCAGTAAGAATGGTCAGTATTCTTGTACTTCAGTCGGCATTGTGCCTTTTGTATTTATTTCCGATGCAATATCTGTGTTTCATCGTCAATAAGAAGGTCCAAGGGATACAGTAAACCTGAAGTGAAGCACCGGAATCTATAACTAGTGTCACATGATTGGTTCAAAACATAGTCAGTAAGAAGAGTCAGACTTCTTGTACTTAAGTCGCCATTGTGCCTTTTGTATTTAATTCCGATGCAATTTCTGTGTTTCATCGTCAATAAGAAGGTCCAAGGGATACAGTAAACCTGGAGTGAAGCATCGGAATCTATAACTAGCGTCACATGAATGGTTCAAAACATAGACAGTAAGAAGAGTCAGTCTTCTTGTACTTAATTCCGAATTGTGAATTTTGTATTTAATTCCGATGCAATTTCTGTGTTTCATCGTCAATAAGAAGGTCAGAGGGATACAGTAAACCTGAACTGAAGCACCGGAATCTATAACTAGAGTCACAGAAATGGTTCAAAACATAGACAGTAGGAAGAGTCAGTCTTCTTGTACTTAAGTCGGCATTGTGCCTTTTGTATTTAATTCCGATGCAATTTCTGTGTTTCATCGTCAATAAGAAGGTCCGAGGGATATAGTAAACCTGAAGTGAAGCATCGGAATCTATAACTAGTGTCACAGGAATGGTTCAAAACATGGTCAGTAGGAAGAGTCAGTCTTCTTGTACTCAAATCGGCATTGTGCGTTTTCTATTTAATTCCTATGCAATTTCTGTGTTTCACCGTCAATAAGAAGGTCCAAGGGATATAGTAAACTTGGAGTGACGCATCGGAATCTATAACTAGTGACACAGGAATGGTTCAAAACATAGACAGTAGGAAGAGTCAGTCTTCTTGCCCTTAAGTCGGCATTGTGCCTTTTCTATTTAATTCCGATGCAATTTTTGTGTTTCATCGTTAATAAGAAGGTCCAAGGGATACAGTAAACTGGGAGTGAAGCATCGGAATCTATAACTAGTGTCACAAAAATGGTTCAAAACATTGTCAGTAAGAAGAGTGAGTCCTCTTGTACTTAAGTCGGCATTGTACCTTTTGTATTTAATTCCGATGCAATTTCTATGTTTCATCGTCAATAAGAAGGTCCAAGGGATATAGTAAACCTGGAGTGAAGTATCGGAATCTATAACTAGTGTCACAGGAATGGTTCAAAACTTAGACAGTAAGTAGCGTCAGTCTTCTTGTACTTAAGTCGGCATTGTGCATCTTTTATTTAATTCCGATGCAATTTCTGTGTTTCATCGTCAATAAGAAGGTCAAAGTGATACAGTAAACCTGGAGTGAAGCATCGGAATCTATAAATAGTGTCACATGAATGGTTCAAATCATTGTCAATAAGAAAAGTCAGACTTCTTGTACTTAAGTCACCACTGTGCCATTTGTATTTAATTCCGATGCAATTTCTGTGTATCATCGTCAATAAGAAGGTCCAAGGGATACAGTTAACCTGGAGTGAAGCATCGGAATCTATAACTAGTGTCACAAGAATGGCTCAAAACATAGTCAGTAAGAAGAGTCAGTCTTCTTGTACTTAAGTCGGCTTTGTGCCTTTTGTATTTAATTCCGATGCAATTTCTGTGTTTCATCGTCAATAAGAAGATCCAAGGGATACAGTAAACCTGAAGTAAAGCATCGGAATCTATAACTAGTGCCACAGGAATGGTTCAAAACATATTCAGTAAGAAGAGTCAGTCTTCTTGTACTTAAGTCGGCATTGTGCCTTTTGTATTTAATTCCGATGCAATTTCTATGTTTCATCGTCAATAAGAAGGTCCAAGGGATACAGTAAACCTGAAGTGAAGCAGCGGAATCTATAACTAGTGTCACAGGAATGAATCAAAACATAGTCAGTAAGATGAGTCAGTCTCCTTGTACTAA
Source organism: Schistocerca americana (assembly GCF_021461395.2). Taxonomy (NCBI): domain Eukaryota; kingdom Metazoa; phylum Arthropoda; class Insecta; order Orthoptera; family Acrididae; genus Schistocerca; species Schistocerca americana. The sequence continues at coordinate 17,130,743 of NC_060130.1, read as the reverse complement.
AATCGGCATTGTGCCTTTTGTATTTAATTCCGACGCAATTTCTGTGTTTCATCGTCAATAAGAAGGTCCAAGGGATACAGTAAAACTGAAGTGAAGCATCGGAATCTATAACTAGTGTCACAGGGATGGTTCAAAACATAGACAGTAAGAAGAGTCAGTATTCTTGTACTGAAGTCGGCATTGTGCCTTTTGTATTTAATTCCGAAGCAATTTCTGTGTTTCATCTTCAATAAGAAGGTTCAAGGGATACAATAAACCTAAAGTGAAGCATCAGAGTCTATAGCTAGTGTCACAGGAATGGTTCAAAACATGGTCAGTAAGAAGAGTCAGTCTTCTTGTACATAAGTCGGAATTGTGCCTTTTGTATTTAATTCCGATGCAATTTCTGTGTTTCATCGTCAATAAGAAGGTCCAAGGGATACAGTAAACCTGAAGTGAAGCATCGGAATCTATAACTAGTGTAACAGGAATGGTTCAAAACATAGACAGTGGGAAGAGTCAGTCTTCTTGTACTTAAGTCGGCATTGTGACTTTTGTATTTAATTCCGACGCAATTTCTGTGTTTCATCCTCAATAAGAAGGTCAGAGGGATACAGTAAACCTGAACTGAAGCACCGGAATCTATAACTAGTGTCACAGGAATGTTTCAAAACATAGACAGTAGGAAGAGTCAGTCTTCTTGAACTTAAGCCGCGCATTGTGCCTTTTCTAATTATTTCCTATTCAATTTCTGTGTTTCATCGTCAATAAGAAGGTCCAAGGGATACAGCAAACCTGGAGTAAAGCTCGGAATCTATAACTAGTGCCACAGGAATGGTTCAAAACATCGACAGTAAGAAGAGTCAGTCTTCTTGTATTTAAGTCGGCTTTGTGCCTTTTGTATTTAATTCCGATGCAATTTCTGTGTTTCATCGTCAATAAGAAGGTCCAAGGGACACAGTAAACCTGAAGTGAAGCATCAGAATCTGTAACTAGTGTCACAGGAATGGCTCAAAACATAGTCAGTAAGAAGAGTCAGTCTTCTTGTACTTCAGTCGGCATTGTGGCTTTTGTATTTATTTCCGATGCAATTTCTGTGTTTCATCGTCAATAAGATGGTCCAAGGGATGCAGTAAACCTGAAGTGAAGCACCAGAATCTATAACTAGTGTCACATGAATGGTTCAAATCATAGTCAGTAAGAAGAGTCAGTCTTCTTGTACTTAAGTCGGCATTGTGCCTTTTCTATTTAATTCCTATGCAATTTCTGTGTTTCATCGTCAATAAGAAGGTCCGAGGGATATAGTAAACCTGAAGTGAAGCATCGGAATCTATAACTAGTGTCACAGGAATGGTTCAAAACATGGTCAGTAAGAAGAGTCAGTCTTCTTGTAATTAAATCGGCAATGTGCCTTTTGTATTTAATTCCGATGCAATTTCTATGTTTCATCGTCAATAAGAAGGTCCAAGGGATACAGTAAACCTGGAGTGAAGCAGCGGAATCTATAACTAGTGTCACACGAATGAATCAAAACATAGTCAGTAAGAAGAGTCAGTCTTCTTGTATTAAAGTCGGCATTGTGCCTTTTGTATTTAATTCCGATGCAATTTCAGTGTTACATCGTCAATAAGAAGGTCAGAGGGATACAGTAAACCTGAAGTGAAGCATCGGAATCTATAACTAGTGTTACAGGAATGGTTCAAAACATAGTCAGTAGGAAGAGTCAGTCTTCTTTTACTCAAGTCGGCATTGTGCCTTTTCTATTTAATTACTAAGCAATTTCTGTGTTTCATCGTTAATAAGAAGGTCCAAGGGATATAGTAAACCTGGAGTGACGCATCGGAATCTATAACTAGTGTCACAGGAATGGTTGAAAACTTAGACAGTAAGTAGCGTCAGTCTTCTTGTACTTAAGTCGGCATTGTGCCTTTTTTATTTAATTCCGATGCAATTTCTGTGTTTCATCGTCAATAAGTAGGTCAAAGGGATACAGTAAACCTGGAGTGAAGCATCGGAATCTATAACTAGTGTCACAGGAATGGTTCAAAACATCGACAGTAAGAAGAGTCAGTCTTCTTGTACTTAATTCGGCATTGTGCCTTTAATATTTAATTCCGATGCAATTTCAGTGTTTCATCGTCAATACGAAGGTCCATGGGAACAGTAAACCTGAAGTGAAGCATCGCAATCTATAACTTGTGTCACATGAATGGTTCAAATCATAGTCAGTAAGAAGAGTCAGACTTCTTGTACTTAAGTCACCATTGTGCCATTTGTATTTAATTCCTATGCAATTTCCGTGTTTCATCGTCAATAAGAAGGTCCAAGGGATACAGTAAACCTGGAGTGAAGCATCGGAATCTATAACTAGTGTCACAAGAATGGATCAAAACATAGTCAGTAAGAAGAGTCAGTCTTCTTGCACTTAAGTCGGCATTGTGCCATTTCTATTTACTTCCGATGCAATTGCTGTGTTTCATCGTCAACAAGAAGGTCAGAGGGATACAGTAAACCTGAAGTGAAGCATTGGAATCCATAACTAGTGTCACAGGAATGGTTCAAAACATAGACAGTAGGAAGAGTCAGTCTATTTGTACTTAAGTCGGCAATCTGAATTTTCTATTTAACTCCGATGCAATTTCTGTGTTTCATCGTCAATAAGAAGGTCCAAGGGATATAGTAAACCTGGAGTGAAGCATCGGAATCTATAATTAGTGTCACAGGAATGGTTCAAGTCATAGGCAGTAAGATGAGTCAGTCTTCTTGTACTTAAGTCGGCCTTGTGTCTTTTTTATTTAATTCCGATGCAATTTCTGTATTTCATGGCCAATAAGAAGGTCTAGGGGATATAGTAAACCTGAAGTGAAGCATCAGAATCTATAACTAGTGTCACAGGAATGGTTCAAAACATAGTCAGTAAGAAGAGACAGTCTTCTTGTACTTATGTCGGCATTGTGCCTTTTGTATTAAATTCCGATGCAATTTCTGTGTTTCATCGTCAATAAGAAGGTCCAAGGGATACAGTAATTCTGACGTGAAGCATCGGAATCTATAATTAGTGTCACATGAATGGTTCAAAACATAGTCAGTAAGAAGAGTCAGTCTTCTTGTACTTAAGTCGGCATTGTGACTTTTGTATTTAATTCCGATGCAATTTCTGTCTTTCATCGTCAATAAGAAGGTCCAAGGGATACAGTAAACCTGGAGTGAAGCATCGGAATCTATAACTAGTGTCACAGGAATGAATCAAAACATAGTCAGTAAGAAGAGTCAGTCTTCCTGTACTTAAGTCGGCATTGTGCCTTTTGTATTTAATTCCGATGCAATTTCTGTGTTTCATCGTCAACAAGAAGGTCAGAGGGATACAGTAAACCTGAAGTGAAGCATCGGAATCTATAACTAGTGTCACAGGAATTTTTCAAAACATAGTCAGTAAGAAGAGTCAGTCTTCTTGTACTTAAGTCGGCATTGTGCCTTTTGTATTACATTCCGATGCAATTTCTGTGCTTCTTCGTCAATAAGAAGGTCCAAGGGATACAGTAAACCTGGAGTGAAGCATCGGAATCTATAACCAGTGTCACATGAAAGGTTCAAAACATAGACAGTAAGAAGGGTCAATCTTCTTGTACTTAATTTGGCATTGTGCCGTTTGTATTTAATTCCGATGCAAATTGTGTGTTTCATCGTCAAAAAGATGATCAGAGGGATACAGTAAACCTCAAGTGAAGCATCGGAATCTATAATTAGTGTCACATGAATGGTTCAAAACATAGTCAGTAAGAAGAGTCAGTCTTCTTGTACTTAAGTCGGCATTGTGCCCTTTGTATTTAATTCCGATGCAATTTCTGTCTTTCATCGTCAATAAGAAGGTCCAAGGGATACAGTAAACCTGGAGTGAAGCATCGGAATCTATAACTAGTGTCACAGGAATGAATCAAAACATAGCCAGTAAGAAGAGTCAGTCTTCCTGTACTTAATTCGGCATTGTGCCTTTTGTATTTAATTCCGGTGCAATTTCTGTGTTTCGTTGTCAATAAGAAGATCAGAGGGATACAGTAAACCTGAACTCAAGCACCGTAATCTATAACTAGCGTCACAGGAATGGTTCAAAACATGGACGGTAAGTAGCGGCAGTCTTCTTGTACTTAAGTCGGCATTGTCCCTTTTTTATTTAATTCCGATGCAATTTCTGTGTTTCATCGTCAATAACAAGGTCCAAGGGATACAGTAAAGCTGGAGTGAAGAATCGGAATCCATAACTAGTGTCACAGGAATGGTTCAAAGCATCGACAGTAAGAAGAGTCAGTCTTCTTGTATGTAATTCGGCATTGTGCATTTAGTATTTAATTCCGATGCAATTTCTGAGTTTCATCGTGAATAAGAAGGTCAGAGGGATACAGTAAATCTGAAGTCAGGCATCGGAATCTATAACTAGTGTCACAGGAATGGTTCAAAACATAGTCAATAAGATGAGTCAGTCTTCTTGTACTTAAGTCGGCTTTGTGCCTTTTGTATTTAATTCCGATGCAATTTCTGTGTTTCATCGTCAATAAGAAGGTCCAAGGGATACAGTAAACCTGAAGTGAAGCATCAGAATCTATAACTAGTGTCACAGGAATGGTTCAAAACATAGTCAGTAAGAAGAGCCAGTCTTCTTGTACTTAAGTCGGCATTGTGCCTTTTGTATTTATTTCCGATGCAATTTCTGTGTTTCATCGTCAATAAGAAGGTCCAAGGGATACAGAAAACCTGAAGTCAAGCATCGGAATCTATAAGTAGTGCCACAGGAATGGTTCAAAACATAGATAGTAGGAAGAGTCAGTCTTCTTGCACTTAAGTCGGCATTGTGCCTTTTCCATTTAATTCCGATGCAATTGCTGTGTTTCATCGTCAATAAGAAGATCCAAGGGATACAGTAAACCTGAAGTGAAGCATCGGAATCTATAACTAGTGCCACAGGAATGGTTCAAAACATAGTCAGTAAGAAGAGTCAGTCTTCTTGTACTTAAGTCGGCATTGTGCCTTTTGTATTTAATTCCGATGCAATTTCTATGTTTCATCGTCAATAAGAAGGACCAAGGGATACAGTAAACCTGAAGTGAAGCTGCGGAATCTATAACTAGTGTCACAGGAATGATTCAAACATACTTAGTAAGAAGAGTCAGTCTTCTTGTACTAAAGTCGGCATTGTGCCTTTTGTATTTAATTCCGATGCAATTTCTATGTTTCATCGTCAATAAGAAGGTCCAAGGGATACAGAAAACCTGAAGTCAAGCACCGGAATCTATAACTAGTGTCACATGAATGGTTCAAATCATAGTAAGTAAGAAGAGTCAGACTTCTTGTACTTAAGTCGCCATTGTGCCTTTTGTATTTAATTCCGTTGCAATTTCTGTGTTTCATCGTCAATAAGAAGGTCCAAGTGATACAGTAAACCTGGAGTGAAGCATTGAAATCTATAACTAGTGTCACATGAATAGTTCAAATCATAGACAGTAAGAAGAGTCAGTCTTCTTGTACTTAATTCGGAATTGTGCCTTTTGTATTTAATTCCGATGCAGTTTCTGTGTTTCATCGTCAGTAAGAAGGTCAGAGGGATACAGTAAACCTGAAGTGAAGCATCGGAATCTATAACTAGTGTCACAGGAATGGTTCAAAACATAGTCAGTAAGAAGAGTCAGTCTTCTTGTACTTAAGTCGGCATTGTGACTTTTGCATTTAATTCCGATGCAATTTCTGTGTTTCATCGTCAATAAGAAAGTCCAAGGGATACAGTTAACGTGGAGTGAAGCATCGGAATCTATAAGTAGTGCCACAGGAATGGTTCAAAACATAGAAAGTAGGAAGAGTCAGTCTTCTTGCACTTAAGTCGGCATTGTGCCTTTTCCATTTAATTCCGATGCAATTGCTGTGTTTCATCGTCAATAAGAAGTTCCAAGGGATACAGTAAACCTGAAGTGAAGCATCGGAATCTATAACTAGTGCCACTGGAATGGTTCAAAACATAGTCAGTAAGAAGAGTCAGTCTTCTTGTACTTAAGTCGGCATTGTGCCTTTTGTGTTTAATTCCGATGCAATTTCTATGTTTCATCGTCAATAAGAAGGTCCAAGGGATACAGTAAACCTGAAGTGAAGCAGCGGAATCTATAACTAGTGTCACAGGAATGAATCAAACACACTCAGTAAGAAGAGTCAGTCTTCTTGCACTAAAGTCGGCATTGTGATTTTTGTATTTAATTCCGATGCAATTTCAGTGTTTCATCGTCAATAAGAAGGTCCAAGGGATACAGTAAACCTGAAGTGAAGCAACGGAATCTATAACTAGTGTCACAGGGATGGTTCAAAACATAGACAGTAAGAAGAGTCAGTCTTCTTGTACTTAAGTCGGCATTGTGCCTTTTGTATTTGATTCCGAAGCAATGTCTGTGTTTCATCTTCAATAAGAAGGTCCAAGGGATACAATAAACCTAAAGTGAAGCATCAGAGTCTATAGCTAGTGTCACAGGAATGGTTCAAAACATAGTCAGTAAGAAGAGTCAGTCTTCTTGTACATAAGTCGGAGTTGTGCCTTTTGTATTTAATTCCGATGCAATTTCTGTGTTTCATCGTCAATAAGAAGGTCCAAGGGATACAGTAAACCTGAAGTGAAGCATCGGAATCTATAACTAGTGTAACAGGAATTGTTCAAAACATAGACAGTGGGAAGAGTCAGTCTTCTTGTACTTAATTCGGCATTGTGCTTTTGTATTTAATTCCGATGCAATATCTATGTTTCATCGTCAATAAGAAGGTCCAAGGGATACAGTAAACCTGAAGTGAAGCAGCGGAATCTATAACTAGTGTCACAGGAATGAATCAAAACATAGTCAGTGAGAAGAGTCAGTCTTCTTGTACTAAAATTGGCATTGTGCCCTTTGTGTTTAATTCCGATGCTATTTCAGTGTTTCATCGTCAAAAAGAAGGTCCAAATGATACAGTAAACCTGAAGTGAAGCATCGGAATCTATAACTAGTGTCACATGGATGGTTCAAAACATAGACAGTAAGAAGAGTCAGTATTCTTGTACTTAAGTCGGCATTGTGCCTTTTGTATTTAATTCCGAAGCAATTTCTGTGTTTCATCTTCAATAAGAAGGTTCAAGGGATACAATAAACCTAAAGAGAAGCATCAGAGTCTATAGCTAGTGTCACAGGAATGGTTCATAACATGGTCAGTAAGAAGAGTCAGTCTTCTTGTACATAAGTCGGAATTGTGCCTTTTGTATTTAATTCCGATGCAATTTCTGATTTTCATCGTCAATAAGAAGGTCCAAGGGATACAGTAAACCTGAAGTGAAGCAGCGGAATCTATAACTAGTGTCACAGGGATGGTTCAAAACATAGACAGTAAGAAGAGTCAGTATTCTTGTACTTAAGTCGGCATTGTGCCTTTTGTATTTGATTCCGAAGCAATGTCTGTGTTTCATCTTCAATAACGAGGTCCAAGGGATACAATAAACCTAAAGTGAAGCATCAGAGTCTATAGCTAGTGTCACAGGAATGGTTCAAAACATAGTCAGTAAGAAGAGTCAGTCTTCTTGTACATAAGTCGGAATTGTGCCTTTTGTATTTAATTCCGATTCAATTTCTGTGTTTCATCGTCAATAAGAAGGTCCAAGGGATACAGTAAACCTGAAGTAAAGCATCGGAATCTATAACTAGTGTAACAGGAATGGTTTAAAACATAGACAGTGGGAAGAGTCAGTCTTCTTGTACTTATGTCGGCATTGTGCCTTTTGTATTTAACTCCGATGCAATTTCTATGTTTCATCGTCAATAAGAAGGTCAGAGGGATACAGTAATCCTGAAGTGAAGCATCGGAATCTATAACTAGTGTAACAGGAATGGTTCAAAACATAGACAGTGGGAAGAGACAGTCTTCTTGTACTTAAGTCGGCATTGTGCCTTTTGTATTTAATTCCGATGCAATTTCTATGTTTCATCGTCAATAAGAAGGTCCAAGGGATACAGAAAACCTGAAGTCAAGCACCGGAATCTATAACTAGTGTCACATGAATGGTTCAAATCATAGTAAGTAAGAAGAGTCAGACTTCTTGTACTTAAGTCGCCATTGTGCCTTTTGTATTTAATTCCGATGCAATTTCTGTGTTTCATCGTCAATAAGAAGGTCCAAGTGATACAGTAAACCTGGAGTGAAGCATTGGAATCTATAACTAGTGTCACATGAATGGTTCAAATCATAGACAGTAAGAAGAGTCAGTCTTCTTGTACTTAATTCGGAATTGTGCCTTTTGTATTTAATTCCGATGCAGTTTCTGTGTTTCATCGTCAGTAAGAAGGTCAGAGGGATACAGTAAACCTGAAGTGAAGCATCGGAATCTATAACTAGTGTCACAGGAATGGTTCAAAACACAGTCAGTAAGAAGAGTCAGTCTTCTTGTACTTAAGTCGGCATTGTGACTTTTGTATTTAATTCCGATGCAATTTCTGTGTTTCATCGTCAATAAGAAAGTCCAAGGGATACAGTTAACCTGGAGTGAAGCATCGGAATCTATAAGTAGTGCCACAGGAATGGTTCAAAACATAGACAGTAGGAAGAGTCAGTCTTCTTGCACTTAAGTCGGCATTGTGCCTTTTCCATTTAATTCCGATGCAATTGCTGTGTTTCATCGTCAATAAGAAGATCCAAGGGATACAGTAAACCTGAAGTGAAGCATCGGAATCTATAACTAGTGCCACTGGAATGGTTCAAAACATAGTCAGTAAGAAGAGTCAGTCTTCTTGTACTTAAGTCGGCATTGTGCCTTTTGTATTTAATTCCGATGCAATTTCTATGTTTCATCGTCAATAAGAAGGTCCAAGGGATACAGTAAACCTGAAGTGAAGCAGCGGAATCCATAACTAGTGTCACAGGAATGAATCAAACATACTCAGTAAGAAGAGTCAGTCTTCTTGCACTAAAGTCGGCATTGTGCCTTTTGTATTTAATTCCGATGCAATTTCAGTTTTTCATCGTCAATAAGAAGGTCCAAGGGATACAGTAAACCTGAAGTGAAGCAACGGAATCTATAACTAGTGTCACAGGGATGGTTCAAAACATAGACAGTAAGAAGAGTCAGTATTCTTGTACTTAAGTCGGCATTGTGCCTTTTGTATTTGATTCCGAAGCAATGTCTGTGTTTCATCTTCAATAAGAAGGTCCAAGGGATATAATAAACCTAAAGTGAAGCATCAGAGTCTATAGCTAGTGTCACAGGAATGGTTCAAAACATAGTCAGTAAGAAGAGTCAGTCTTCTTGTACATAAGTCGGAGTTGTGACTTTTGTATTTAATTCCGATGCAATTTCTGTGTTTCATCGTCAATAAGAAGGTCCAAGGGATACAGTAAACCTGAAGTGAAGCATCGGAATCTATAACTAGTGTAACAGGAATTGTTCAAAACATAGACAGTGGGAAGAGTCAGTCTTCTTGTACTTAAGTCGGCATTGTGCCTTTTGTATTTAATTCCGATGCAATTTCTATGTTTCATCGTCAATAAGAAGGTCCAAGGGATACAGTAAACCTGAAGTGAAGCAGCGGAATCTATAACTAGTGTCACAGGAATGAATCAAAACATAGTCAGTAAGAAGAGTCAGTCTTCTTGTACTAAAATTGGCATTGTGCCCTTTGTGTTTAATTCCGATGCTATTTCAGTGTTTCATCGTCAAAAAGAAGGTCCAAATGATACAGTAAACCTGAAGTGAAGCATCGGAATCTATAACTAGTGTCACAGGGATGGTTCAAAACATAGACAGTAAGAAGAGTCAGTATTCTTGTACTTAAGTCGGCATTGTGCCTTTTGTATTTAATTCCGAAGCAATTTCTGTGTTTCATCTTCAATAAGAAGGTTCAAGGGATACAATAAACCTAAAGTGAAGCATCAGAGTCTATAGCTAGTGTCACAGGAATGGTTCATAACATGGTCAGTAAGAAGAGTCAGTCTTCTTGTACATAAGTCGGAATTGTGCCTTTTGTATTTAATTCCGATGCAATTTCTGATTTTCATCGTCAATAAGAAGGTCCAAGGGATACAGTAAACCTGAAGTGAGGCAGCGGAATCTATAACTAGTGTCACAGGGATGGTTCAAAACATAGACAGTAAGAAGAGTCAGTATTCTTGTACTTAAGTCGGCATTGTGCCTTTTGTATTTGATTCCGAAGCAATGTCTGTGTTTCATCTTCAATAAGGAGGTCCAAGGGATACAATAAACCTAAAGTGAAGCATCAGAGTCTATAGCTAGTGTCACAGGAATGGTTCAAAACATAGTCAGTAAGAAGAGTCAGTCTTCTTGTACATAAGTTGGAATTGTGCCTTTTGTATTTAATTCCGATTCAATTTCTGTGTTTCATCGTCAATAAGAAGGTCCAAGGGATACAGTAAACCTGAAGTAAAGCATCGGAATCTATAACTAGTGTAACAGGAATGGTTCAAAACATAGACAGTGGGAAGAGTCAGTCTTCTAGTACTTATGTCGGCATTGTGCCTTTTGTATTTAACTCCGATGCAATTTCTATGTTTCATCGTCAATAAGAAGGTCAGAGGGATACAGTAATCCTGAAGTGAAGCATCGGAATCTATAACTAGTGTAACAGGAATGGTTCAAAACATAGACAGTGGGAAGAGTCAGTCTTCTTGTACTTAAGTCGGCATTGTGCCTTTTGTATTTAATTCCGATGCAATTTCTATGTTTCATCGTCAATAAGAAGGTCCAAGGGATACAGAAAACCTGAAGTCAAGCACCGGAATCTATAACTAGTGTCACATGAATGGTTCAAATCATAGTAAGTAAGAAGAGTCAGACTTCTTGTACTTAAGTCGCCATTGTTCCTTTTGTATTTAATTCCGATGCAATTTCTGTGTTTCATCGTCAATAAGAAGGTCCAAGTGATACAGTAAACCTGGAGTGAAGCATTGGAATCTATAACTAGTGTCACATGAATGGTTCAAATCATAGACAGTAAGAAGAGTCAGTCTTCTTGTACTTAATTCGGAATTGTGCCTTTTGTATTTAATTCCGATGCAGTTTCTGTGTTTCATCGTCAGTAAGAAGGTCAGAGGGATACAGTAAACCTGAAGTGAAGCATCGGAATCTATAACTAGTGTCACAGGAATGGTTCAAAACATAGTCAGTAAGAAGAGTCAGTCTTCTTGTACTTAAGTCGGAATTGTGACTGTTGTATTTAATTCCGATGCAATTTCTGTGTTTCATCGTCAATAAGAAAGTCCAAGGGATACAGTTAACCTGGAGTGAAGCATCGGAATCTATAAGTAGTGCCACGGGAATGGTTCAAAACATAGACAGTAGGAAGAGTCAGTCTTCTTGCACTTAAGTCGGCATTGTGCCTTTTCCATTTAATTCCGATGCAATTTCTATGTTTCATCGTCAATAAGAAGGTCCAAGGGATACAGTAAACCTGAAGTGAAGCAGCGGAATCTATAACTAGTGTCACAGGAATGAATCAAACATACTCAGTAAGAAGAGTCAGTCTTCTTGCACTAAAGTCGGCATTGTGCCTTTTGTATTTAATTCCGATGCAATTTCAGTGTTTCATCGTCAATAAGAAGGTCCAAGGGATACAGTAAACCTGAAGTGAAGCAACGGAATCTATACCTAGTGTCACAGGGATGGTTCAAAACATAGACAGTAAGAAGAGTCAGTATTCTTGTACTTAAGTCGGCATTGTGCCTTTTGTATTTGATTCCGAAGCAATGTCTGTGTTTCATCGTCAATAAGAAGGTCCAAGGGATACAGTAAACCTGAAGTGAAGCAGCGGAATCTATAACTAGTGTAACAGGAATTGTTCAAAACATAGACAGTGGGAAGAGTCAGTCTTCTTGTACTTAAGTCGGCATTGTGCCTTTTGTATCTAATTCCGATGCAATTTATATGTTTCATCGTCAATAAGAAGGTCCAAGGGATACAGTAAACCTGAAGTGAAGCAGCGGAATCTATAACTAGTGTCACAGGAATGAATCAAAACATAGTCAGTAAGAAGAGTCAGTCTTCTTGTACTAAAATTGGCATTGTGCCCTTTGTGTTTAATTCCGATGCTATTTCAGTGTTTCATCGTCAAAAAGAAGGTCCAAATGATACAGTAAACCTGAAGTGAAGCATCGGAATCTATAACTAGTGTCACAGGGATGGTTCAAATCATAGACAGTAAGAAGAGTCAGTATTCTTGTACTTAAGTCGGCATTGTGCCTTTTGTATTTAATTCCGAAGCAATTTCTGTGTTTCATCTTCAATAAGATGGTTCAAGGGATACAATAAACCTGAAGTGAAGCATCAGAGTCTATAGCTAGTGTCACAGGAATGGTTCATGACATGGTCAGTAAGAAGAGTCAGTCTTCTTGTACATAAGTCGGAATTGTGCCTTTTGTATTTAATTCCGATGCAATTTCTGTGTTTCATCGTCAATAAGAAGGTCCAAGGGATACAGTAAACCTGAAGTGAAGCATCGGAATCTATAACTAGTGTAACAGGAATGGTTCAAGACATAGACAGTGGCAAGAGTCAGTCTTCTTGTACTTAAGTCGGCATTGTGACTTTTGTATTTAATTCCGACGCAATTTCTGTCTTTCATCGTCAATAAGAAGGTCAGAGGGATACAGTAAACCTGAACTGAAGCACCGGAATCTATAACTAGTGTCACAGGAGTGGTTCAAAACATAGACAGTAGGAAGAGTCAGTCTTCTTGTACTTAAGTCGGCATTGTGCCTTTTCTATTTATTTCCTATGCAATTTCTGTGTTTCATCACCAATAAGAAGGTCCAAGGGATGCAGTAAACCTGGAGTAAAGCTCGGAATCTATAACTAGTGTCACAGGAATGGTTCAAAACATCGACAGTAAGAAGAGTCAGTCTTCTTGTACTTAATTCGGCATTGTGCCTTTAGTATTTAATTCCGATGCAATTTCTATGTTTCATCGTGTATAAGAAGGTCAGAGGCATACAGTAAATCTGAAGTCAAGCATCGGAATCTATAACTAGTGTCACAGGAATGGTTCAAAACATAGTCAGTAAGAAGAGTCAGTCTTCTTGTACTTAAGTCGGCTTTGTGCCTTTTGTATTTAATTCCGATGCAAATTCTGTGTTTCATCGTCAATAAGCAGGACATAGGGATACAGTAAACGTGAAGTGAAGCATCGGAATCTATAACTACTGTCACAGGAATGGTTCAAACATAGTCAGTAGGAAGAGTCAGTCTTTTTGTACTTAAGTCGGTATTGTGCCTTTACTATTTAATTCCTATGCAATTTCTGTGTTTCTTCGTCAATAAGAAGGTCCAATTGATACAGTAAACCTGGAGTGAAGCATCGGAATCTATAACTAGTGTCACAGGAATGGTTCAAAAACATCGACAGTAAGAAGAGTCAGTCTTCTTGTACTTAATTCGGCATTGTGCCTTTAGTATTTAATTCCGATGCAATTTCTGTGTTTCATCGTCAATAAGAAGGTCAGAGGAATACAGTAAATCTGAAGTCAAGCGTCTGAATCTATAACTAGTGTCACAGGAATGGTTCAAAGCATAGTCAGTAAGAAGAGTCAGTCCTCTTGTACTTAAGTCGGCATTGTGCCTTTTGTATTTAATTCCGATGCAATTTCTATGTTTCATCGTCAATAAGAAGGTCCAAGGGATATAGTAAACCCGGAGTGAAGCATCGGAATCTATAACTAGTGTCACAGGAATGGTTCAAAACTTAGACAGTAAGTAGCGTCAGTCTTCTTGTACTTAAGACGGCATTGTGCCTTTAGTATTTAATTCCGATGCAATTTATGTGTTTCATCGTTAAAATGAAGGTCAGAGGGATACAGTAAATCTGAAGTCAAGCATCGGAAACTATAACTAGTGTCACAGGAATGGTTCAAAACATAGTCAGTAAGAAGAGTCAGTCTTCTTGTACTGAAGTCGGCATTGTGCCTTTTGTATTTAATTCCGATGCAATTTCAGTGTTACATCGTCAATAAGAAGGTCAGAGGGATAGAGTAAATCTGACGTGAAGCATCGGAAACTATAACTAGTGTCACAGGAATGGTTCAAAACATAGACAGTAGGAAGAGTCAGTCTTCTTGTACTCGAGTCGACATTGTGCCTTTTCTATTTAATTCCTATGCAATTTCTGTGTTACATCGTCAATAAGAAGGTCCAAGGGATATAGTAAACCTGGAGTGACGCATCGGAATCTATAACTAGTGACACAGGAATGGTTCAAAACATAGACAGTAGAAAGAGTCAGTCTTCTTGCAATTATGTCGGCATTGTGCCTTTTCTATTTAATTCCGATGCAATTTTTGTGTTTCATCGTTAATAAGAAGGTCCAAGGGATACAGTAAACTGGGAGTGAAGCATCGCAATCTATAACTAGTGTCACATGAATGGTTCAAATCATAGTCAGTAAGAAGAGTCAGACTTCTTGTACTTAAGTCACCATTGTGCCATTTGTATTTAATTCCGATGCAATTTCTGTGTTTCATCGTCAATAAGAAGGTCCATGGGATACAGTAAAACTGGAGTGAAGCATCGGAATCAATAACTAGTGTCACAAGAATGGCTCAAAACATAGTCAGTAAGAAGAGTCAGTCTTCATGTACTTAATTCGGCATTGTGCCTTTTGTATTTAATTCCGATGCAATGTCTGTGTTTCATCGTCAATAAGAAGGTCAGAGGGATACAGTAAACCTGAAGTGAAGCATCGGAATCTATAACTAGTGTAACAGGAATGGTTCAAAACATAGTCAGTAAGAAGAGTCAGTCATATTGTACTTAAGTCGGCATTGAGCATTTTGTATTTAATTCCGATGCAATTTGTGTGTTTCATCCTCAATAAGAAGGTCCAAGGGATACAGTAAACCTGGAGTGAAGCATCGGAATCTATAACTAGTGACACTGGAATGGTTCAGCACATAGACAGTAGGAAGAGTCAGTCTTCTTGCACTTAAGTCGGCATTGTGCCTTTTCTATTTACTTCCGATGCAATTGCTGTGTTTCATCGTCAACAAGAAGGTCAGAGAGATACAGTAAACCCGAAGTGAAGCATCGGAATCTATAACTAGTGTCACAGGAATGGTTCAAACATAGTCAGTAGGAAGAGTCAGTCTTCTTTTACTTAAGTCGGTATTGTGCCTTTACTATTTAATTCCGATGCAATTTCTATGATTCATCGTCAATAAGAAGGTCCAAGGGATATAGTAAACCTGGAGTGAAGCATCGGAATCTATAACTAGTGTCACAGGAATGGAACAGAACATAGACAGTAGGAAGAGTCAGTCTTCTTGCACTTAAGTCGGCATTGTGCCTTTTCTATTTACTTCCGATGCAATTGCTGTGTTTCATCGTCAACAAGAAGGTCAGAGAGATACAGTAAACCTGAAGTGATGCATCGGAATCTATAACTAGTGTCACAGGAAAGGTTCAAAACATAGACAGTAGGAAGAGTCAGTCTATTTGTACTTAAATCGTCATTCTGAATTTTCTATTTAACTCCGATGCAATTTTTTTGTTTCATCGTCATTAAGAAGGTCCAAGGGATACAGTAAACCTGAAGTGAAGCATCGGAATCTATAACTAGTGTCACAGGAATGGTTCAAAGCATAGTCAGTAAGAAGAGTAAGTCTTCTTGTACTTAAGTCGGCATTGTGCCTTTTGTATTTAATTCCGATGCAATTACTGTGTTTCATCGTGAATACGAAGGTCCAAGGGATACAGTAAACCTGATGTGAAGCATCAGAATCTATGACTAGTGTCACAGGAATGGTTCAAAACATAGTCAGTAAGAAGAGTCAGTCTTCTTGTACTTAAGCCGGCATTGTGCCTTTTGTATTTATTTACGATGCAATTTCTGTGTTTCATCGTCAATAAGAAGGTCCAAGGGATACTGTAAACCTGAAGTGAAGCATCGGAATGTATAACTAGTGTCACATGAATGGTTCAAGTCATAGTCAGTAAGAAGAATCAGTTTTCTTGTACTTAAGACGCCATTGTGCCTTTTGTATTTAATTCCAATGCAATTTCTGTGTTTCATCGTCAATAAGAAGATCCATGGGATACAGTAAACCTGGAGTGAAGCATCGGAATCTATAACCAGTGTCACATGAAAGGTTCAAAACATAGACAGTAAGAAGGGTCAATCTTCTTGTACTTACTTTGGCATTGGGCCTTTTGTATTTAATTCCGATGCAATTTCTGTCTTTCATCGTCAATAAGTAGGTCCAAGGGATACAGTAAACCTGGAGTGAAGCAGCGGAATCTATAACTAGTGTCACAGGAATGAATCAAAACATAGTCAGTAAGAAGAGTCAGTCTTCCTGTACTTAATTCGGCATTGTGCCTTTTGTATTTTATTCCGATGCAATTTCTGTGTTTCATCGTCAACAAGAAGGTCAGAGGGATACAGTAAACCTGAAGTGAAGCATCGGAATCTATATCTAGTGTCACAGGAATGTTTCAAAACATAGTCAGTAAGAAGAGTCAGTCTTCTTGTACTTATGTTGGCATTGTGCTTTTTGTATTAAATTCCGATACAATTTCTGTGTTTCTTCGTCAATAAGAAGGTCCAAGGGATACAGTTAACCTGGAGTGAAGCATCGGAATCTATAACTAGTGCCACTAGAATGGTTCAAATACAACGACAGCAAGAAGAGTCAGTCTTCTTGTACTTAAGTCGGTATTGTGACTTTCGTATTTAATTCCGATGCAATTTCTGTGTTTCATCGTCAATAAGCAGGTCAGAGGGATACAGTAAACCAGAAGTGAAGCATCGGAATCTATAACTAGTGTCACAGGAATGGTTCAAAACATAATCAGTAGGAAGAGTCAGTCTTCTTGTACTTAAGTCGGTATTGTGCCTTTTCTATTTAATTCCTATGCAATTTCTGTGTTTCATCGTCAATAAGAAGGTCCAATTGATATAGTAAACCTGGAGTGAAGCATCGGAATCTATAACTAGTGTCACAGCAATGGTTCAAAACATAGACAGTAAGTAGCGTCAGTCTTCTTGTACTTAAGTCGGCATTGTGACTTTTGTATTTAATTCCGATGCAATTTCTGTCTTTCATCGTCAATAAGAAGGTCCAAGGGATACAGTAAACCTGGAGTGAAGCATCGGAATCTGTAACTAGTATTACAGGAATGGTTCAAATCATAGACAGTAAGATGAGTCAGTCTTCTTGTACTGAAGTCGGAATTGTGCCTTTTTTATTTAATTCCGATGCCATTTCTGTGTTTTATCGTCAATAAGAAGGTCCGAGGGATACAATAAACCTAGAGTGAAGCATCGGAATCTATAACTAGTGTCACAGGGATGGTTCAAAGCATAGACAGTAAGAAGAGTCATTATTCTTTTACTTAAGTCGGCATTGTGCCTTATGTATTTAATTCCGATGCAATTTCTGTGTTTCATCTTCAATAAGAAGGTCCAAGGAATACAGTAAACCTGAAGTGAAGCATCAGAGTCTATAACTAGTTTCACAGGAGTGGTTCAAAACATAGTCAGTAAGAAGAGTCAGTCTTTATGTACATAAGTGGGCATTGTGCCTTTTGTATATAATTCCGATGCAATTTCTGTCTTTCATCGTCAATAAGAAGGTCCAAGGGATACAGTAAACCTGGAGTGAAGCATCGGAATCTGTAACTAGCGTCACAGGAATGAATCAAAACATAGTCAGTAAGAAGAGTCAGTCTTCCTGTACTTAATTCGGCATTGTGCCTTTTGTATTTTATTCCGATGCAATTTCTGTGTTTCATCGTCAACAAGAAGGTCAGAGGGATACAGTAAACCTGAAGTGAAGCATCGGAATCTATAACTAGTGTCACAGGAATTTTTCATAACATAGTCTGTAAGAAGAGTCAGTCATCTTGTACTTATGTCGGCATTGTGCTTTTTGTATTAAATTCCGATGCAATTTCTGTGTTTCTTCGTCAATAAGAAGGTCCAAGGGATACAGTAAACCTGGAGTGAAGCATCGGAATCTATAACTAGTGCCACAGGAATGGTTCAAATACAACGACAGTAAGAAGAGTCAGTCTTCTTGTACTTATGTTGGCATTGTGACTTTCGTATTTAATTCCGATGCTATTTCTGTGTTTCATCGTCAATAAGCAGGTCAGAGGGATACAGTAAACCAGAAGTGAAGCATCGGAATCTATAACTAGTGTCACAGGAATGGTTCAAAACATAATCAGTAGGAAGAGTCAGTCTTCTTGTACTTAAGTCGGTATTGTGCCTTTTCTATTTAATTCCTATGCAATTTCTGTGTTTCAGTGTCAATAAGAAGGTCCAATTGATCTAGTAAACCTGGAGTGAAGCATCGGAATCTATAACTAGTGTCACAGGAATGGTTCAAAACATAGACAGTAAGTAGCGTCAGTCTTCTTGTACTTAAGTCGGCATTGTGCCTTTTTTATTTAATTCCGATGCAATTTCTTTGTTTCATAGTCTATAAGAAAGCCCAAGAGATGCAGTAAACCTGGAGTGAAGCATCGGAATCTATAACTAGTGTCACAGGAATGGTTCAAAAACATCGACAGTAAGAAGAGTCAGTCTTCTTGTACTTAATTCGGCATTGTGCCGTTAGTATTTAATTCCGATGCAATTTCTGTGTTTCATCGTCAATAAGAAGGTCAGAGGGATACAGTAAATCTGAAGTCAAGCATCGGAATCTATAACTAGTGTCACAGGAATGGTTCAAAGCATAGTCAGTAAGAAGAGTAAGTCTTCTTGTACTTAAGTCGGCATTGTGCCTTTTGTATTTAATTCCGATGCAATTTCTGTGTTTCATCGTGAATATGAAGGTCCAAGGGATACAGTAAACCTGATGTGAAGCATCAGAATCTATAACTAGTGACACAGGAATGGTTCAAAACATAGTCAGTAAGAAGAGTCAGTCTTCTTGTACTTAAGCCGGCATTGTGCCTTTTGTATTTATTTACGATGCAATTTCTGTGTTTCATCGTCAATAAGAAGGTCCAAGGGATACTGTAAACCTGAAGTGAAGCATCGGAATGTATAACTAGTGTCACATGAATGGTTCAAGTCATAGTCAGTAAGAAGAATCAGTCTTCCTGTACTTAAGACGCCATTGTGCCTTTTGTATTTAATTCCAATGCAATTTCTGTGTTTCATCGTCAATAAGAAGGTGCATGGGATACAGTAAACCTGGAGTGAAGCATCGGAATCTATAACCAGTGTCACACGAAAGGTTCAAAACATAGACAGTAAGAAGGGTCAATCTTCTTGTACTTAATTTGGCATTGGGCCTTTTGTATTTAATTCCGATGCAATTTCTGTCTTTCATCGTCAATAAGATGGTCCAAGGGATACAGTAAACCTGGAGTGAAGCATCGGAATCTATAACTAGTTTCACAGAAATGAATCAAAGCATAGTCAGTAAGAAGAGTCAGTCTTCTTGTACTTATGTCGGCATTGTGCTTTTTGTATTAAATTCCGATGCAATTTCTGTGTTTCTTCGTCAATAAGAAGGTCCAAGGGATACAGTAAACCTGGAGTGAAGCATCGGAATCTATAACTAGTGCCACAGGAATGGTTCAAATACAACGACAGTAAGAAGAGTCAGTCTTCTTGTACTTAAGTCGGCATTGTGACTTTCGTATTTAATTCCGATGCTATTTCTGTGTTTCATCGTCAATAAGCAGGTCAGAGGGATACAGTAAACCAGAAGTGAAGCATCGGAATCTATAACTAGTGTCACAGGAATGGTTCAAAACATAATCAGTAGGAAGAGTCAGTCTTCTTGTACTTAAGTCGGTATTGTGCCTTTTCTATTTAATTCCTATGCAATTTCTGTGTTTCATCGTCAATAAGAAGGTCCAATTGATATAGTAAACCTGGAGTGAAGCATCGGAATCTATAACTAGTGTCACAGCAATGGTTCAAAACATAGACAGTAAGTAGCGTCAGTCTTCTTGTACTTAAGTCCTGATTGTGCCTTTTTTATTTAATTCCGATGCAATTTCTTTGTTTCATCGTCTATAAGAAGGCCCAAGAGATACAGTAAACCTGGAGTGAAGCATCGGAATCTATAACTAGTGCCACAGGAATGGTTCAAAAACAACGACAGTAAGAAGAGTCAGTCTTCTTGTACTTAATTCGGCATTGTGCCTTTAGTATTTAATTCCGATGCAATTTCTGTGTTTCATCGTCAATAAGAAGGTCCAAGGGATACAGTAAACCTGAAGTGAAGCATCGGAATCTATAACTAGTGTCACATAAATGGTTCAAAGCATAGTCAGTGAGAAGAGTCAGTCTTCTTGTACTTAAGTCGGCATTTTGCCGTTTCTATTTATTTCCCATGCAATTTCTGTGTTTCATCGTCAATAAGAAGGTCCAAGGGATACAGTAAACCTGGAGTGAAGCATCGGAATCTGTAACTAGTATTACAGGAATGGTTCAAATCATAGACAGTAAGATGAGTCAGTCTTCTTGTACTTAAGTCGGAATTGTGCCTTTTTTATTTAATTCCGATGCCATTTCTGTGTTTTATTGTCAATAAGAAGGTCCGAGGGATACAATAAACCGAGAGTGAAGCATCGGAATCTATAACTAGTGTCACAGGGATGGTTCCAAACATAGACAGTAAGAAGAGTCATTATTCTTTTACTTAAGTCGGCATTGTGCCTTATGTATTTAATTCCGATGCAATTTCTGTGTTTCATCTTCAACAAGAAGGTCCAAGGAATACAGTAAACCTGAAGTGAAGCATCAGAGTCTATAACTAGTTTCACAGGAATGGTTCAAAACATAGTCAGTAAGATAAGTCAGTCTTTATGTACATAAGTGGGCATTGTGCCTTTTGTATTTAATTCCGATGCAATTTCTGTGTTTCATCGTCAATAAGAAGGTCCAAGTGATACAGTAAACCTGAAGTGAAGCATCGGAATCTAGAACTAGTTACACAGGGATGGTTCAAAACACAGACAATAAGAAGAGTCAGTATTCTTGTACTTAAGTCGGCATTGTGCCCTTTGTATTTAATTCCGATGAAATTTCTGTGTTTCATCGTCAATAAGAAGGTCCAAGGGATACAGTAAACCTGACGTAAAGCATCGGATCTATAACTAGTGTAACAGGAATGGTTCAAAATAAAGACAGTGGGAAGAGTCAGACTTCTTGTACTTAAGTCGGCACTGTGACTTTCGTATTTAATTCCGATGCAATTTCTGTGTTTCATCGTCAATAAGCAGGTCAGAGGGATACAGTAAACCTGAAGTGAAGCATCGGAATCTATAACTAGTGTCACAGGAATGGTTCAAAACATAGACAGTAGGAAGAGTCAGTCTTCTTGTACCTAAGTCGGTATTGTGCATTTTCTATTTAATTCCTATGCAATTTCTGTTTTTCATCATCAATAAGAAGGTCCAATTGATATAGTAAACCTGGAGTGAAGCATCGGAATCTATAACTAGTGTCACAGAAATGGTTCAAACCATAGACAGTAAGTAGCGTCAGTCTTCTTGTACTTAAGTCGGCATTGTGCCTTTTTTATTTAATCCCGATGCAATTTCTTTGTTTCATCGTCTATAAGAAGGCCCAAGGGATACAGTAAACCTGGAGTGAAGCATTTGAATCTGTAACTGGTGTCACAGGAATGGTTCACAAACATCGACAGTAAGAAGTGTCAATCTTCTTGTACTTAATTCAGCATTGTGCCTTTAGTATTTAGTTCCGATCCAATTTCTGTGTTTCATCGCCAATACGAAGGTC
This sequence comes from Schistocerca americana, assembly GCF_021461395.2. Taxonomy (NCBI): domain Eukaryota; kingdom Metazoa; phylum Arthropoda; class Insecta; order Orthoptera; family Acrididae; genus Schistocerca; species Schistocerca americana. The sequence goes on along the minus strand of NC_060130.1, from coordinate 17,109,006 downwards.
AGAGGAATACAGTAAATCTGAAGTCAAGCATCGGAATCTATAACTAGTGTCACAGGAATGGTTCAAAGCATAGTCAGTAAGAAGAGTCAGTCTTCTTGTACTTAATTTGGCATTGTACCTTTTGTATTTAATTCCGATGCAATTTCTGTGTTTCATCTTCAATAACAAGGTCCAAGGGATACAGCAAACCTGAAGTGAAGCATCAGAGTCTATAACTAGTGTCACAGGAATGGTTCAAAACATAGTCAGTAAGAAAAGTCAGTCTTTATGTACATAAGTCGGCATTGTGCCTTTTGTATTTAATTCCGATGCAATTTCTGTGTTTCATCGACAATAAGAAGGTCCAAGGGATACAGTAAACCTATACTGAAGCATCGGAATCTATAACTAGTGTCACAGGAATGTTTCAAAGCATCGACAGTAAGAAAAGTCAGTCTTCTTGTACGTAATTCGGCATTGTGCCTTTAGTATTTAATTCCGATGCAAATTCTGTGTTTCATCGTCAATAAGAAGGTCAGAGGGATACAGTAAACCTGAAGTGAAGCATGGGAATCTATAACTAGTGTCTCAGGAATGGTTCAAATCATAGAGAGTTGGAAGATTCAGTCTTCTTGTACTTAATTCGGCATTGTGCCTTTTGTATTTCATTCCGATGCAATTTCTGTGTTTCATCGTCCATAAGAAGGTCCGAGGGATACAGTAAACCTCAAGTGAAGCATCGGAATAAATAACTAGTATCACAGGAATGGTTCAAAACATAGAGTGTAGGAAGAGTCAGTCTTCTTGTACTTAAGTCGGCATTGTGCTTATTCTATTTAATACCGAAGCGATTTCTGTGTCTCATCCTCAATAGGAAGGTCCAAGGGATACAGTAAACCTGAAGTGAAGCATCGGAATCTATAACTAGTGTCACAGGAATGGTTCAAAACATAGTCAGTAAGAAGAGTCAGTCTTCTTGTACTTAAGTCGGCAATGTGCCTTTTGTATTTAATTCCGATGCCAAATCTGTGTTTCATCGCCAATACGAAGGTCCAAGGGATATAGTAAACCTGAAGTGAAGCATCAGAATCTATAACTAGTGTCACAGGAATCGTTCAAAACATAATCAGTAAGAAGAGTCAGTCTTCTTGTACTTAAGTCGGTATTGTGCCTTTTCTCTTTAATTCCTATGCAATTTCTGTGTTTCATCGTCAATAAGAAGGTCCAATTGATATAGTAAACCTGGAGTGAAGCATCGGAATCTATAACTAGTGTCACAGCAATGGTTCAAAACATAGACGGTAAGTAGCGTCAGTCTTCTTGTACTTAAGTCGGGATTGTGCCTTTTTTATTTAATTCCGATGCAATTTCTTTGTTTCATCGTCTATAAGAAGGCCCAAGAGATACAGTAAACCTGGAGTGAAGCATCGGAATCTATAACTAGTGCCACAGGAATGGTTCAAAATAACGACAGTAAGAAGAGTCAGTCTTCTTGTACTTAATTCGGCATTGTGCCTTTAGTATTTAATTCCGATGCAATTTCTGTGTTTCATCGTCAATAAGAAGGTCCAAGGGATACAGTAAACCTGAAGTGAAGCATCGGAATCTATAACTAGTGTCACATAAATGGTTCAAAGCATAGTCAGTAAGAAGAGTCAGTCTTCTTGTACTTAAGTCGGCATTTTGCCGTTTCTATTTATTTCCCATGCAATTTCTGTGTTTCATCGTCAATAAGAAGGTCCAAGGGATACAGTAAACCTGGAGTGAAGCATCGGAATCTGTAACTAGTATTACAGGAATGGTTCAAATCATAGACAGTAAGATGAGTCAGTCTTCTTGTACTTAAGTCGGAATTGTGGCTTTTTTATTTAATTCCGATGCCATTTCTGTGTTTTATCGTCAATAAGAAGGTCCGAGGGATACAATAAACCTAGAGTGAAGCATCGGAATCTATAACTAGTGTCACAGGGATGGTTCCAAACATAGACAGTAAGAAGAGTCATTATTCTTTTACTTAAGTCGGCATTGTGCCTTATGTATTTAATTCCGATGCAATTTCTGTGTTTCATCTTCAACAAGAAGGTCCAAGGAATACAGTAAACCTGAAGTGAAGCATCAGAGTCTATAACTAGTTTCACAGGAATGGTTCAAAACATAGTCAGTAAGAAGAGTCAGTCTTTATGTACATAAGTGGGCATTGTGCCTTTTGTATTTAATTCCGATGCAATTTCTGTCTTTCATCGTCAATAAGAAGGTCCAAGGGATACAGTAAACCTGAAGTGAAGCATCGGAATCTATAACTAGTGTCACAGGAATGAATCAAAACATAGTCAGTAAGAAGAGTCAGTCTTCCTGTACTTAAGTCGGCATTGTGACTTTCGTATTTAATTCCAATGCTATTTCTGTGTTTCATCGTCAATAAGCAGGTCAGAGGGATACAGTAAACCAGAAGTGAAGCATCGGAATCTATAACTAGTGTCACAGGAATGGTTCAAAACATAATCAGTAGGAAGAGTCAGTCTTCTTGTACTTAAGTCGGCATTGTGCCTTTTTTATTTAATTCCGATGCAATTTCTTTGTTTCATCTCCTATAAGAAGTCCCAAGAGATACAGTAAACCTGGAGTGAAGCATCGGAATCTATAACTAGTGCCACAGGAATGGTTCAAAACCAACGACAGTAAGAAGGGTCAGTCTTCTTGTACTTAATTCGGCATTGTGCCTTTAGTATTTAATTCCGATGCAATTTCTCTGTTTCATCGTCAATAAGAAGGTCCAAGGGATACAGTAAACCTGAAGTGAAGCATCGGAATCTATAACTAGTGTCACATAAATGGTTCAAAGCATAGTCAGTAAGAAGAGTCAGTCTTCTTGTACTTAAGTCGGCATTGTGCCGTTTCTATTTATTTCCCATGCAATTTCTGTGTTTCATTGTCAATAAGAACGTCCAAGGGATACAGTAAACCTGGAGTGAAGCATCGGAATCTGTAACTAGTGTTACAGGAATGGTTCAAATCACAGACAGTAAGATGAGTCAGTCTTCTTGTACTTCAGTCGGAATTGTGCCTTTTTTATTTAATTCCGATGCCATTTCTGTGTTTTATCGTCAATAAGAAGGTCCGAGGGATACAATAAACCTAGAGTGAAGCATCGGAATCTATAACTAGTGTCACAGGGATGGTTCAAAACATAGACAGTAAGAAGAGTCATTATTCTTTTACTTAAGTCGGCATTGTGCCTTATGTATTTAATTCCGATGCAATTTCTGTGTTTCATCTTCAACAAGAAGGTCCAAGGAATACAGTAAACCTGAAGTGAAGCATCAGAGTCTATAACTAGTTTCACAGGAATGGTTCAAAACATAGTCAGTAAGATAAGTCAGTCTTTATGTACATAAGTGGGCATTGTGCCTTTTGTATTTAATTCCGATGCAATTTCTGTGTTTCATCGTCAATAAGAAGGTCCAAGTGATACAGTAAACCTGAAGTGAAGCATCGGAATCTAGAACTAGTTACACAGGGATGGTTCAAAACACAGACAATAAGAAGAGTCAGTATTCTTGTACTTAAGTCGGCATTGTGCCCTTTGTATTTAATTCCGATGAAATTTCTGTGTTTCATCGTCAATAAGAAGGTCCAAGGGATACAGTAAACCTGACGTAAAGCATCGGATCTATAACTAGTGTAACAGGAATGGTTCAAAATAAAGACAGTGGGAAGAGTCAGACTTCTTGTACTTAAGTCGGCATTGTGACTTTCGTATTTAATTCCGATGCAATTTCTGTGTTTCATCGTCAATAAGCAGGTCAGAGGGATACAGTAAACCTGAAGTGAAGCATCGGAATCTATAACTAGTGTCACAGGAATGGTTCAAAACATAGACAGTAGGAAGAGTCAGTCTTCTTGTACTTAAGTCGGTATTGTGCATTTTCTATTTATTTCCTATGCAATTTCTGTGTTTCATCATCAATAAGAAGGTCCAATTGATATAGTAAACCTGGAGTGAAGCATCGGAATCTATAACTAGTGTCACAGAAATGGTTCAAACCATAGACAGTAAGTAGCGTCAGTCTTCTTGTACTTAAGTCGGCATTGTGCCTTTTTTATTTAATCCCGATGCAATTTCTTTGTTTCATCGTCTATAAGAAGGCCCAAGGGATACAGTAAACCTGGAGTGAAGCATTTGAATCTGTAACTAGTGTCACAGGAATGGTTCACAAACATCGACAGTAAGAAGTGTCAGTCTTCTTGTACTTAATTCAGCATTGTGCCTTTAGTATTTAGTTCCGATCCAATTTCTGTGTTTCATCGCCAATACGAAGGTCAGAGGAATACAGTAAATCTGAAGTCAAGCATCGGAATCTATAACTAGTGTCACAGGAATGGTTCAAAGAATAGTCAGTAAGAAGAGTCAGTCTTCTTGTACTTAATTTGGCATTATACCTTTTGTATTTAATTCCGATGCAATTTCTGTGTTTCATCTTCAATAAGAAGGTCCAAGGGATACAGTAAACCTGAAGTGAAGCATCAGAGTCTATAACTAGTGTCACAGGAATGGTTCAAAACATAGTCAGTAAGAAAAGTCAGTCTTTATGTACATAAGTCGGCATTGTGCCTTTTGTATTTAATTCCGATGCAATTTCTGTGTTTCATCGACAATAAGAAGGTCCAAGGGATACAGTAAACCTATACTGAAGCATCGGAATCTATAACTAGTGTCACAGGAATGTTTCAAAGCATCGACAGTAAGAAGAGTCAGTCTTCTTGTACGTAATTCGGCATTGTGCCTTTAGTATTTAATTCCGATGCAATTTCTGTGTTTCATCGTCAATAAGAAGGTCAGAGGGATACAGTAAACCAGAAGTGAAGCATGGGAATCTATAACTAGTGTCACAGGAATGGTTCAAATCATAGGGAGTTGGAAGATTCAGTCTTCTTGTACTTAATTCGGCATTGTGCCTTTTGTATTTCATTCCGATGCAATTTCTGTGTTTCATCGTCCATAAGAAGGTCCGAGGGATACAGTAAACCTCAAGTGAAGCATCGGAATAAAAAACTAGTGTCACAGGAATGGTTCAAAACATAGTCAGTAAGAAGAGTCAGTCCTCTTGTACTTAAGTAGGCATTGTGCCATTTGTATTTAATTCCGATGCAATTTCTGTGTCTAATCGTCAATATGAAGGTCCTAGGGATACAGTAAACCTGAAGTGAAGCAACGGAATCTATAACTAGTGTCACAGGAATGGTTCAAAACATAGTCAGTAAGAAGAGTCAGTCTTCTTGTACTTAAGTAGGCATTGTGCCATTTGTATTTAATTCCGATGCAATTTCTGTGTCTAATCGTCAATATGAAGGTCCTAGGGATACAGTAAACCGGGAGTGAAGCATCGGAATCTGTAACTAGTGTCACAGGATTGGTTCAAAACATAGACAGTAAGATGAGTCAGTCTTGTTGTACTTAAGTCGGCAATGTGCCTTTTGTATTTAATTCCGATGCCAAATCTGTGTTTCATCGCCAATAAGAAGGTCCAAGGGATATAGTAAACCTGAAGTGAAGCATCAGAATCTATAACTAGTGTCACAGGAATCGTTCAAAACATAGTCAGTAAGAAGAGTCAGTCTTCTTGTACTTAAGTCGTCCTTGTGCCTTTTGTATTTAATTCCGATGCAATTTCTGTGTTTCATCGTCAATAAGAAGGTCCAAGGCATACAGTAAACCTGAAGTGAAGCATCAAAATCTATAACTAGTGTCACAGGAATGGTTCAAAACATAGACAGAAGAAGAGTCAGTCTTCTTGTACTTAAGTCGGCATTGTGCCTTTTGTATTTAATTCCGATGCAATTTCTGTGTTTCATCGTCCATAAGAAGGGCAGAGGGGTACAGTAAACCTGGAGTGAAGCATCGGAATCTATAACTAGTGTCACAGGAATGGTTCAAATCATAGACAGTAGGAAAGGTCAGTCTTCTTATACTTAAGTCGGCATTGTGCCTTTTCTATTTAATTCCGATTCAATTGCTGTGTTTCCTCGTCAATAAGAAGGTCCTAGGGATACAGTAAACCTGAGGTGAAGCATCGGTATCTATAACTAGTGTCACAGGAATCGTTCAAACATAGTCAGTAAGCGGAGTCAGTCTTCTTGTACTTAAGTCGGCATTGTGCCTTTTGTATTTAATTACGATGCAATTTTTGTGTTTCATCGTCAATAAGAAGGTCCAAGGGATACAATAAACCTGGAGTGAAGTATCGGAACCTGTAACTAGTGTCACAGGAATGGTTCAAAACATAGACAGTAAGAAGAGTCAGTCTTCTTGTACTTAATTCGGCATTGTGCGTTTTGTATTTAATTCCGACGCAATTTCTGTGTTTCATCGTCAATAAGAACGTCAAAGGCATACAGTAAACCTGGAGTGAAGCATCGGAATCTATAACTAGTGTCATAGGGGTGGTTCAAAACATAGACAGTAAGAAGAGTAAGTATTCTTGTACTTAATTCGGCACTGTGCGTTTTGGATTTAATTCCGATGCAATTTCTGTCTTTCATCGTCAGTAAGAAGGTCTAAGGGATACAGTAAACCTGAAGTGAAGCATCAGAATCTATAACTAGTGGCACAGGAATGGTTCCAAACATAGTCAGTAAGAAGAGTCAGTCTTCTTGTACTTAATCCGGCATTGTGCCTTTTGTATTTAATTCCGATGCAAATTCTGTGCTTCATCGTCAAAAAGAAGGTCAGTGGGATACATTAATCCTGAAGTGAAGCATCGGAATCTATAACTAGTGCCACAGGAATGGTTCAAAACATAGTAAGTAAGAAGAGTCAGCCTTCTTGTACTTAAGTCGGCATTGTGCCTTTTGTATTTAATTCCGATGCAATTTCTGTGTTTCATCGTCATAAGAAGGTCCAAGGGATACAGTAAACCTGAACTGAAGCACCCGAATCTATAACTAGTGTCACAGGAATGGTTCAAAACATAGTCAGTAAGAAGAGTCAGTCTTCTTGTACTTAAGTCGGCATTGTGCCTTTTGTACTTAATTAAGATGCAATTTCTGTGTTTCATCGTCAATAAGGAGGTCCAAGGGATAGAGTAAACCTGGAGTGAAGCATCGGAATCTATAACTAGTGTCACAGGAATTTTTCAAAACATAGTCAGTAAGAAGAGTCAGTCTTCTTGTACTTAAGTCGGCATTGTGCCTTTTGTATTTAATTCCGATGCAATTTCTGTGTTTCATCGTCAATAAGAAGGTCCTAGGGATACAGTAAACCTGAGGTAAGGCATCGGTATCTATAACTAATGTCACAGGAATGGTTCAAAGCATAGTCATTAAGAAGAGTCAGTCTTCTTGTACATAAGTAGTCTTTGTGCCTTTTGTATTTAATTCCGATGCAATTTCTGTGTTTCATCGTCAATAAGAAGGTCCAAGAGATACAGTAAACCTGGAGTGAAGCTTCGGAATCTGTAACTAGTGTCACAGGAATGGTTCAAAACATAGTCAGTAAGAAGAGTCAGTCTTCTTGTACTTAAGTTGCCATTGTGCATTTTGTATTTAATTCCGATGCAATTAGTGTGTTTCATCGTCAATAAGAAGGTCCAAGGGATACAGTAAACCAGAAGTGAAGCATCGGAATCTATAACTAGTGTCACAGGAATGGCTCAAAACATAGACAGTAGGAAGAGTCAGTCTTCCTGTTCTTAAGTCGGTTTTGTGCCTTTTCTATTTAATCCCGATGCAATTTCTGTGATTCATCGTCAATAAGAAGGTCAGAGGGATACAGTAAACCTGAAGTGAAGCATGGGAATCTATAACTAGTATCACAGGAATGGTTCAAATCATAGAGAGTTGGAAGATTCAGTCTTCTTGTACTTAAGTCGGCATTGTGCTTTTGTATTTCATTCCGATGCAATTTCTGTGTTTCATCGTCAATAAGAAGGTCCGAGGGATATAGTAAACCTCAAGTGAAGCATCGGAATGAAAAACTAGTGTCACAGGAATGGTTCAAAGCATAGAGAGTAGGAAGAGTCAGTCTTCTTGTACTTAAGTCGGCATTGTGCTTATTCTATTTAATACCGATGCGATTTCTGTGTCTCATCGTCAATAAGAAGGTCCTAGGGATACAGTAAACCTGAAGTGAAACATCGGAATCTGTAACTTGTGTCACAGGAATGGTTCAAAACATAGTCAGTAAGAAGAGTCAGTCTTCTTGTACTTAAGTCGGCATTGTGCCTTTGTATTTAATTCAGATGAAATTTCTGAGTTACAACGTCCATAAGAAGGGCAGAGGGATACAGTAAACCTGAAGTGAAGCATCGGAATCTAAACTAGTGTCACAGCAATCGTTCAAAACATAGTCAGTAAGAACAGTCAGTCTTCCTGTAGATAAGTCGGCCATGTGCCTTTTGTATTAAATTCCGATGCAATTTCTGTGTTTCATCGTCAATAAGAAGGTCCAAGAGATACAGTAAAGCTGGAGTGAAGCATCGGAATCTGTAACTAGTGTCACAGGAATGGTTCAATCATAGACAGTAAGCAGAGTCAGTCTTCCTGTACTAAATTCGGCATTGTGCCTTTGCATTTAATTCCGATGCAATTTCTGTGTTTCATCGTCGATAAGAAGGTCCAGGGGATACAGTAAACCTAGAGTGAACCCTCGGAATCTATGACTAGTGTCACAGGAATGAATCAAACATAGTCAGTAAGAAGAGTCAGTCTTCTTGTACTAAATTCGGCATTGTGCCTTTGTATTTAATTCCGATGCAATATCTGTGTTTCATCGTCGATAAGAAGGTCCAGGGGATACAGTAAACCTGGAGTGAAGCATCGGAATCTATAACTAGTGTCACAGGGATGGTTCAAACATAGACAGTAAGAAGAGTCAGTATTCTTTTACTTAAGTCGGCATTGTGCCTTTTGTATTTAATTCCGATGCAATTTCTGTGTTTCATCTTCAATAAGAAGGTCCAAGGGATACAGTAAACCTGAAGTGAAGCATCAGAGTCGATAACTAGTGTCACAGGAATGGTTCAAAACATAGTCAGTAAGAAGAGTCAGTCTTTTTGTACATACTTCGGCATTGTGCCTTTTGTATTTAATTCCGATGCAATTTCTGTGTTTCACGGTCAATAACAAGGTCCAAGGGATACAGTAAACCTGTAGTGAAGCATCGGAATCTATAACTAGTGTCACAGGAATGGTTCAAAGCATCGACAGTAAGAAGTGTCAGTCTTCTTGTACTTAATTCGGCATTGTGCCTTTAGTATTTAATTCCGATGCAATTTCTGTGTTTTATCGTCAATAAGAAGGTCAGAGGGATACAGTAAATCTGAAGTCAAGCATCGGAATCTATAACTAGTGTCACAGGAATGGTTCAACACATAGACAGTAGGAAAAGTCAGTCTACATGTACTTAAGTCGGCATTGTGCCGTTTGTATTAATTTCCGATGCAATTCTGTGTTTCGGAATCTTTAACTAGTGTCACAGGAATGGTTCAAAACATAGTCAGTAAGAAGAGTCAGTCTTCTTGTACTTAAGTTGGCCTTGTGCCTTTTGTATTTAATTCCGATGCAATAAGTGTGTTTCATCGTCAATAAGTAGGTCCAAGGGATACAGTAAACCAGAAGTGAAGCATCGGAATCTATAACTAGTGTCACAGGAATGGCTCAAAACATAGACAGTAGGAAGAGTCAGTCTTCCTGTACTTAAGTCGGTTTTGTGCCTTTTCTATTTAATTCCGATGCAATTTCTGCGTTTCATCGTCAATAAGTAGGTCAGAGGGATACAGTAAACCTGAAGTGAAGCATGGGAATCTATAACTAGTGTCACAGGATTGGTTCAAATCATAGAGAGTTGGAAGATTCAGTCTTCTTGTACTTAAGTCGGCATTGTGCCTTTTGTATTTCATTCCGATGCAATTTCTGTGTTTCATCGTCAATAAGAAGGTCCGAGGGATATAGAAAAACCTCACGTAAAGCATCGGAATAAAAAACTAGTGTCACACGAATGGTTCAAAGCATAGAGAGTAGGAAGAGTCAGTCTTCTTGTACTTAAGTCGGCATTGTGCTTATTCTATTTAATACCGATGCGATTTCTGTGTCTCATCGTCAATAAGAATGGCCTAGGGATACAGTAAACCTGAAGTGAAGCATCGGAATCTATAACTTGTGTCACAGGAATGGTTCCAAACATAGTCAGTAAGAAGAGTCAGTCTTCTTGTACTTAATCCGGCATTGTTGCTTTTGTATTTCATTCCGATGCAATTTCTGTGTTTCATCGTCAATAAGAAGGTCAGAGGGATACAGTAAACCTGAAGTGAAGCATCGGACTCTATAACTAGTGTCACAGGAATGGTTCAAAACATAGTCAGTAAGAACAGTCAGTCTTCTTGTACTTAAGTCGGCCTTGTGCCTTTTGTATTAAATTCCGATGCAATTTCTGTGTTTCATCGTCAATAAGAAGGTCCAAGGGATACAGTAAACCTGGAGTGAAGCATCGGAATCTGTAACTAGTGTCACAGGAATGGTTCAATCATAGACAGTAAGCAGTGTCAGTCTTCCTGTACTAAATTCGGCATTGTGCCTTTGCATTTAATTCCGATGCAATTTCTGTGTTTCATCGTCGATAAGAAGGTCCAGGGGATACAGTAAACCTAGAGTGAACCCTCGGAATCTATGACTAGTGTCACAGGAATGAATCAAACATAGTCAGTAAGAAGAGTCAGTCTTTTTGTACTAAATTCGGCATTGTGCCTTTGTATTTAATTCCGATGCAATATCTGTGTTTCATCGTCGATAAGAAGGTCCAGGGGATACAGTAAACCTGGAGTGAAGCATCGGAATCTATAACTAGTGTCACAGGGATGGTTCAAACATAGACAGTAAGAAGAGTCAGTATTCTTTTACTTAAGTCGGCATTGTGCCTTTTGTATTTAATTCCGATGCAATTTCTGTGTTTCACCTTCAATAAGAAGGTCCAAGGGATACAGTAAACCTGAAGTGAAGCATCAGAGTCTATAACTAGTGTCACAGGGATGTTTCAAAACATAGACAGTAAGAAGAGAAAGTATTCTTGTACTTAATTCGGCACTGTGCCTTTTGGATTTAATTCCGATGCAATTTCTGTGTTTCATCGTCAATAAGAAGGTCTAAGGGATACAGTAAACCTGAAGTGTAACATCGGAATCTATAACTAGTGTCACAGGAATGGTTCAAAGCATAGTCTGTAAGAAGAGTCAGTCTTCTTGTACTTAATCCGGCATTGTTGCTTTTGTATTTCATTCCGATGCAATTACTGTGTTTCATCGTCAATAAGAAGGTCAGAGGGATACAGTAAACCTGAAGTGAAGCATCGGACTCTATAACTAGTGTCACAGGAATGGTTCAAAACATAGTCAGTAAGAACAGTCAGTCTTCTTGTACTTAAGTCGGCCTTGTGCCTTTTGTATTAAATTCCGATGCAATTTCTGTGTTTCATCGTCAATAAGAAGGTCCAAGGGATACAGTAAACCTGGAGTGAAGTATCGGAATCTGTAACTAGTGTCACAGGAATGGTTCAACACATAGACAGTAGGAAAATTCAGTATACATGTACTTAAGTCGGCATTGTGCCGTTTGTATTAATTTCCGATGCAATTTCTGTGTTTCATCGTCAATAAGAAGGTCAGAGGGATACAGTAAACCTGAAGTGAAGCATCGGAAGCTACAACTAGTGTCACAGGAATGGTTCAAAACATAGTCAGTAAGAAGAGTCAGTCTTCTTGTACTTAAGTTGCCATTGTGCATTTTGTATTTAATTCCGATGCAATTAGTGTGTTTCATCGTCAATAAGAAGGTCCAAGGGATACAGTAAACCAGAAGTGAAGCATCGGAATCTATAACTAGTGTCACAGGAATGGCTCAAAACATAGACAGTAGGAAGAGTCAGTCTTCCTGTTCTTAAGTCGGTTTTGTGCCTTTTCTATTTAATCCCGATGCAATTTCTGTGATTCATCGTCAATAAGAAGGTCAGAGGGATACAGTAAACCTGAAGTGAAGCATGGGAATCTATAACTAGTATCACAGGAATGGTTCAAATCATAGAGAGTTGGAAGATTCAGTCTTCTTGTACTTAAGTCGGCATTGTGCTTTTGTATTTCATTCCGATGCAATTTCTGTGTTTCATCGTCAATAAGAAGGTCCGAGGGATATAGTAAACCTCAAGTGAAGCATCGGAATGAAAAACTAGTGTCACAGGAATGGTTCAAAGCATAGAGAGTAGGAAGAGTCAGTCTTCTTGTACTTAAGTCGGCATTGTGCTTATTCTATTTAATACCGATGCGATTTCTGTGTCTCATCGTCAATAAGAAGGTCCTAGGGATACAGTAAACCTGAAGTGAAACATCGGAATCTGTAACTTGTGTGACAGGAATGGTTCAAAACATAGTCAGTAAGAAGAGTCAGTCTTCTTGTACTTAAGTCGGCATTGTGCCTTTGTATTTAATTCAGATGAAATTTCTGAGTTACAACGTCCATAAGAAGGGCAGAGGGATACAGTAAACCTGAAGTGAAGCATCGGAATCTAAACTAGTGTCACAGCAATCGTTCAAAACATAGTCAGTAAGAACAGTCAGTCTTCCCGTAGATAAGTCGGCCATGTGCCTTTTGTATTAAATTCCGATGCAATTTCTGTGTTTCATCGTCAATAAGAAGGTCCAAGAGATACAGTAAAGCTGGAGTGAAGCATCGGAATCTGTAACTAGTGTCACAGGAATGGTTCAATCATAGACAGTAAGCAGAGTCAGTCTTCCTGTACTAAATTCGGCATTGTGCCTTTGCATTTAATTCCGATGCAATTTCTGTGTTTCATCGTCGATAAGAAGGTCCAGGGGATACAGTAAACCTAGAGTGAACCCTCGGAATCTATGACTAGTGTCACAGGAATGAATCAAACATAGTCAGTAAGAAGAGTCAGTCTTCTTGTACTAAATTCGGCATTGTGCCTTTGTATTTAATTCCGATGCAATATCTGTGTTTCATCGTCGATAAGAAGGTCCAGGGGATACAGTAAACCTGGAGTGAAGCATCGGAATCTATAACTAGTGTCACAGGGATGGTTCAAACATAGACAGTAAGAAGAGTCAGTATTCTTTTACTTAAGTCGGCATTGTGCCTTTTGTATTTAATTCCGATGCAATTTCTGTGTTTCATCTTCAATAAGAAGGTCCAAGGGATACAGTAAACCTGAAGTGAAGCATCAGAGTCGATAACTAGTGTCACAGGAATGGTTCAAAACATAGTCAGTAAGAAGAGTCAGTCTTTTTGTACATACTTCGGCATTGTGCCTTTTGTATTTAATTCCGATGCAATTTCTGTGTTTCACGGTCAATAACAAGGTCCAAGGGATACAGTAAACCTGTAGTGAAGCATCGGAATCTATAACTAGTGTCACAGGAATGGTTCAAAGCATCGACAGTAAGAAGTGTCAGTCTTCTTGTACTTAATTCGGCATTGTGCCTTTAGTATTTAATTCCGATGCAATTTCTGTGTTTTATCGTCAATAAGAAGGTCAGAAGGATACAGTAAATCTGAAGTCAAGCATCGGAATCTATAACTAGTGTCACAGGAATGGTTCAACACATAGACAGTAGGAAAAGTCAGTCTACATGTACTTAAGTCGGCATTGTGCCGTTTGTATTAATTTCCGATGCAATTCTGTGTTTCGGAATCTTTAACTAGTGTCACAGGAATGGTTCAAAACATAGTCAGTAAGAAGAGTCAGTCTTCTTGTACTTAAGTTGGCCTTGTGCCTTTTGTATTTAATTCCGATGCAATAAGTGTGTTTCATCGTCAATAAGTAGGTCCAAGGGATACAGTAAACCAGAAGTGAAGCATCGGAATCTATAACTAGTGTCACAGGAATGGCTCAAAACATAGACAGTAGGAAGAGTCAGTCTTCCTGTACTTAAGTCGGTTTTGTGCCTTTTCTATTTAATTCCGATGCAATTTCTGCGTTTCATCGTCAATAAGTAGGTCAGAGGGATACAGTAAACCTGAAGTGAAGCATGGGAATCTATAACTAGTGTCACAGGATTGGTTCAAATCATAGAGAGTTGGAAGATTCAGTCTTCTTGTACTTAAGTCGGCATTGTGCCTTTTGTATTTCATTCCGATGCAATTTCTGTGTTTCATCGTCAATAAGAAGGTCCGAGGGATATAGAAAAACCTCACGTAAAGCATCGGAATAAAAAACTAGTGTCACACGAATGGTTCAAAGCATAGAGAGTAGGAAGAGTCAGTCTTCTTGTACTTAAGTCGGCATTGTGCTTATTCTATTTAATACCGATGCGATTTCTGTGTCTCATCGTCAATAAGAATGGCCTAGGGATACAGTAAACCTGAAGTGAAGCATCGGAATCTATAACTTGTGTCACAGGAATGGTTCCAAACATAGTCAGTAAGAAGAGTCAGTCTTCTTGTACTTAATCCGGCATTGTTGCTTTTGTATTTCATTCCGATGCAATTTCTGTGTTTCATCGTCAATAAGAAGGTCAGAGGGATACAGTAAACCTGAAGTGAAGCATCGGACTCTATAACTAGTGTCACAGGAATGGTTCAAAACATAGTCAGTAAGAACAGTCAGTCTTCTTGTACTTAAGTCGGCCTTGTGCCTTTTGTATTAAATTCCGATGCAATTTCTGTGTTTCATCGTCAATAAGAAGGTCCAAGGGATACAGTAAACCTGGAGTGAAGCATCGGAATCTGTAACTAGTGTCACAGGAATGGTTCAATCATAGACAGTAAGCAGTGTCAGTCTTCCTGTACTAAATTCGGCATTGTGCCTTTGCATTTAATTCCGATGCAATTTCTGTGTTTCATCGTCGATAAGAAGGTCCAGGGGATACAGTAAACCTAGAGTGAACCCTCGGAATCTATGACTAGTGTCACAGGAATGAATCAAACATAGTCAGTAAGAAGAGTCAGTCTTTTTGTACTAAATTCGGCATTGTGCCTTTGTATTTAATTCCGATGCAATATCTGTGTTTCATCGTCGATAAGAAGGTCCAGGGGATACAGTAAACCTGGAGTGAAGCATCGGAATCTATAACTAGTGTCACAGGGATGGTTCAAACATAGACAGTAAGAAGAGTCAGTATTCTTTTACTTAAGTCGGCATTGTGCCTTTTGTATTTAATTCCGATGCAATTTCTGTGTTTCACCTTCAATAAGAAGGTCCAAGGGATACAGTAAACCTGAAGTGAAGCATCAGAGTCTATAACTAGTGTCACAGGGATGTTTCAAAACATAGACAGTAAGAAGAGAAAGTATTCTTGTACTTAATTCGGCACTGTGCCTTTTGGATTTAATTCCGATGCAATTTCTGTGTTTCATCGTCAATAAGAAGGTCTAAGGGATACAGTAAACCTGAAGTGTAACATCGGAATCTATAACTAGTGTCACAGGAATGGTTCAAAGCATAGTCTGTAAGAAGAGTCAGTCTTCTTGTACTTAATCCGGCATTGTTGCTTTTGTATTTCATTCCGATGCAATTACTGTGTTTCATCGTCAATAAGAAGGTCAGAGGGATACAGTAAACCTGAAGTGAAGCATCGGACTCTATAACTAGTGTCACAGGAATGGTTCAAAACATAGTCAGTAAGAACAGTCAGTCTTCTTGTACTTAAGTCGGCCTTGTGCCTTTTGTATTAAATTCCGATGCAATTTCTGTGTTTCATCGTCAATAAGAATGTCCAAGGGATACAGTAAACCTGGAGTGAAGTATCGGAATCTGTAACTAGTGTCACAGGAATGGTTCATCACATAGACAGTAGGAAAATTCAGTATACATGTACTTAAGTCGGCATTGTGCCGTTTGTATTAATTTCCGATGCAATTTCTGTGTTTCATCGTCAATAAGAAGGTCAGAGGGATACAGTAAACCTGAAGTGAAGCATCGGAAGCTACAACTAGTGTCACAGGAATGGTTCAAAACATAGTCAGTAAGAAGAGTCAGTCTTCTTGTACTTAAGTTGCCATTGTGCATTTTGTATTTAATTCCGATGCAATTAGTGTGTTTCATCGTCAATAAGAAGGTCCAAGGGATACAGTAAACCAGAAGTGAAGCATCGGAATCTATAACTAGTGTCACAGGAATGGCTCAAAACATAGACAGTAGGAAGAGTCAGTCTTCCTGTTCTTAAGTCGGTTTTGTGCCTTTTCTATTTAATCCCGATGCAATTTCTGTGATTCATCGTCAATAAGAAGGTCAGAGGGATACAGTAAACCTGAAGTGAAGCATGGGAATCTATAACTAGTATCACAGGAATGGTTCAAATCATAGAGAGTTGGAAGATTCAGTCTTCTTGTACTTAAGTCGGCATTGTGCTTTTGTATTTCATTCCGATGCAATTTCTGTGTTTCATCGTCAATAAGAAGGTCCGAGGGATATAGTAAACCTCAAGTGAAGCATCGGAATGAAAAACTAGTGTCACAGGAATGGTTCAAAGCATAGAGAGTAGGAAGAGTCAGTCTTCTTGTACTTAAGTCGGCATTGTGCTTATTCTATTTAATACCGATGCGATTTCTGTGTCTCATCGTCAATAAGAAGGTCCTAGGGATACAGTAAACCTGAAGTGAAACATCGGAATCTGTAACTTGTGTCACAGGAATGGTTCAAAACATAGTCAGTAAGAAGAGTCAGTCTTCTTGTACTTAAGTCGGCATTGTGCCTTTGTATTTAATTCAGATGAAATTTCTGAGTTACAACGTCCATAAGAAGGGCAGAGGGATACAGTAAACCTGAAGTGAAGCATCGGAATCTAAACTAGTGTCACAGCAATCGTTCAAAACATAGTCAGTAAGAACAGTCAGTCTTCCTGTAGATAAGTCGGCCATGTGCCTTTTGTATTAAATTCCGATGCAATTTCTGTGTTTCATCGTCAATAAGAAGGTCCAAGAGATACAGTAAAGCTGGAGTGAAGCATCGGAATCTGTAACTAGTGTCACAGGAATGGTTCAATCATAGACAGTAAGCAGAGTCAGTCTTCCTGTACTAAATTCGGCATTGTGCCTTTGCATTTAATTCCGATGCAATTTCTGTGTTTCATCGTCGATAAGAAGGTCCAGGGGATACAGTAAACCTAGAGTGAACCCTCGGAATCTATGACTAGTGTCACAGGAATGAATCAAACATAGTCAGTAAGAAGAGTCAGTCTTCTTGTACTAAATTCGGCATTGTGCCTTTGTATTTAATTCCGATGCAATATCTGTGTTTCATCGTCGATAAGAAGGTCCAGGGGATACAGTAAACCTGGAGTGAAGCATCGGAATCTATATCTAGTGTCACAGGGATGGTTCAAACATAGACAGTAAGAAGAGTCAGTATTCTTTTACTTAAGTCGGCATTGTGCCTTTTGTATTTAATTCCGATGCAATTTCTGTGTTTCATCTTCAATAAGAAGGTCCAAGGGATACAGTAAACCTGAAGTGAAGCATCAGAGTCGATAACTAGTGTCACAGGAATGGTTCAAAACATAGTCAGTAAGAAGAGTCAGTCTTTTTGTACATACTTCGGCATTGTGCCTTTTGTATTTAATTCCGATGCAATTTCTGTGTTTCACGGTCAATAACAAGGTCCAAGGGATACAGTAAACCTGTAGTGAAGCATCGGAATCTATAACTAGTGTCACAGGAATGGTTCAAAGCATCGACAGTAAGAAGTGTCAGTCTTCTTGTACTTAATTCGGCATTGTGCCTTTAGTATTTAATTCCGATGCAATTTCTGTGTTTTATCGTCAATAAGAAGGTCAGAGGGATACAGTAAATCTGAAGTCAAGCATCGGAATCTATAACTAGTGTCACAGGAATGGTTCAACACATAGACAGTAGGAAAAGTCAGTCTACATGTACTTAAGTCGGCATTGTGCCGTTTGTATTAATTTCCGATGCAATTCTGTGTTTCGGAATCTTTAACTAGTGTCACAGGAATGGTTCAAAACATAGTCAGTAAGAAGAGTCAGTCTTCTTGTACTTAAGTTGGCCTTGTGCCTTTTGTATTTAATTCCGATGCAATAAGTGTGTTTCATCGTCAATAAGTAGGTCCAAGGGATACAGTAAACCAGAAGTGAAGCATCGGAATCTATAACTAGTGTCACAGGAATGGCTCAAAACATAGACAGTAGGAAGAGTCAGTCTTCCTGTACTTAAGTCGGTTTTGTGCCTTTTCTATTTAATTCCGATGCAATTTCTGCGTTTCATCGTCAATAAGTAGGTCAGAGGGATACAGTAAACCTGAAGTGAAGCATGGGAATCTATAACTAGTGTCACAGGATTGGTTCAAATCATAGAGAGTTGGAAGATTCAGTCTTCTTGTACTTAAGTCGGCATTGTGCTTATTCTATTTAATACCGATGCGATTTCTGTGTCTCATCGTCAATAAGAATGGCCTAGGGATACAGTAAACCTGAAGTGAAGCATCGGAATCTATAACTTGTGTCACAGGAATGGTTCCAAACATAGTCAGTAAGAAGAGTCAGTCTTCTTGTACTTAATCCGGCATTGTTGCTTTTGTATTTCATTCCGATGCAATTTCTGTGTTTCATCGTCAATAAGAAGGTCAGAGGGATACAGTAAACCTGAAGTGAAGCATCGGACTCTATAACTAGTGTCACAGGAATGGTTCAAAACATAGTCAGTAAGAACAGTCAGTCTTCTTGTACTTAAGTCGGCCTTGTGCCTTTTGTATTAAATTCCGATGCAATTTCTGTGTTTCATCGTCAATAAGAAGGTCCAAGGGATACAGTAAACCTGGAGTGAAGCATCGGAATCTGTAACTAGTGTCACAGGAATGGTTCAATCATAGACAGTAAGCAGTGTCAGTCTTCCTGTACTAAATTCGGCATTGTGCCTTTGCATTTAATTCCGATGCAATTTCTGTGTTTCATCGTCGATAAGAAGGTCCAGGGGATACAGTAAACCTAGAGTGAACCCTCGGAATCTATGACTAGTGTCACAGGAATGAATCAAACATAGTCAGTAAGAAGAGTCAGTCTTTTTGTACTAAATTCGGCATTGTGCCTTTGTATTTAATTCCGATGCAATATCTGTGTTTCATCGTCGATAAGAAGGTCCAGGGGATACAGTAAACCTGGAGTGAAGCATCGGAATCTATAACTAGTGTCACAGGGATGGTTCAAACATAGACAGTAAGAAGAGTCAGTATTCTTTTACTTAAGTCGGCATTGTGCCTTTTGTATTTAATTCCGATGCAATTTCTGTGTTTCACCTTCAATAAGAAGGTCCAAGGGATACAGTAAACCTGAAGTGAAGCATCAGAGTCTATAACTAGTGTCACAGGGATGTTTCAAAACATAGACAGTAAGAAGAGAAAGTATTCTTGTACTTAATTCGGCACTGTGCCTTTTGGATTTAATTCCGATGCAATTTCTGTGTTTCATCGTCAATAAGAAGGTCTAAGGGATACAGTAAACCTGAAGTGTAACATCGGAATCTATAACTAGTGTCACAGGAATGGTTCAAAGCATAGTCTGTAAGAAGAGTCAGTCTTCTTGTACTTAATCCGGCATTGTTGCTTTTGTATTTCATTCCGATGCAATTTCTGTGTTTCATCGTCAATAAGAAGGTCAGAGGGATACAGTAAACCTGAAGTGAAGCATCGGACTCTATAACTAGTGTCACAGGAATGGTTCAAAACATAGTCAGTAAGAACAGTCAGTCTTCTTGTACTTAAGTCGGCCTTGTGCCTTTTGTATTAAATTCCGATGCAATTTCTGTGTTTCATCGTCAATAAGAAGGTCCAAGGGATACAGTAAACCTGGAGTGAAGTATCGGAATCTGTAACTAGTGTCACAGGAATGGTTCAATCATAGACAGTAAGCAGTGTCAGTCTTCCTGTACTAAATTCGGCATTGTGCCTTTGCATTTAATTCCGATGCAATTTCTGTGTTTCATCGTCGATAAGAAGGTCCAGGGGATACAGTAAACCTAGAGTGAACCCTCGGAATCTATGACTAGTGTCACAGGAATGAATCAAACATAGTCAGTAAGAAGAGTCAGCCTTCTTGTACTAAATTCGGCATTGTGCCTTTGTATTTAATTCCGATGCAATATCTGTGTTTCATCGTCGATAAGAAGGTCCAGGGGATACAGTAAACCTGGAGTGAAGCATCGGAATCTATAACTAGTGTCACAGGGATGGTTCAAACATAGACAGTAAGAAGAGTCAGTATTCTTTTACTTAAGTCGGCATTGTGCCTTTTGTATTTAATTCCGATGCAATTTCTGTGTTTCATCTTCAATAAGAAGGTCCAAGGGATACAGTAAACCTGAAGTGAAGCATCAGAGTCGATAACTAGTGTCACAGGAATGGTTCAAAACATAGTCAGTAAGAAGAGTCAGTCTTTTTGTACATAAGTCGGCATTGTGCCTTTTGTATTTAATCCCGATGCAATTTCTGTGTTTCACGGTCAATAACAAGGACCAAGGGATACAGTAAACCTGTAGTGAAGCATCGGAATCTATAACTAGTGTCACAGGAATGGTTCAAAGCATCGACAGTAAGAAGTGTCAGTCTTCTTGTACTTGATTCGGCATTGTGCTTTAGTATTTAATTCCGATGCAATTTCTGTGTTTTATCGTCAATAAGAAGGTCAGAGGGATACAGTAAATCTGAAGTCAAGCATCGGAATCTATAACTAGTGTCACAGGAATGGTTCAACACATAGACAGTAGGAAAAGTCAGTCTACATGTACTTAAGTCGGCATTGTGCCGTTTGTATTAATTTCCGATGCAATTCTGTGTTTCGGAATCTTTAACTAGTGTCACAGGAATGGTTCAAAACATAGTCAGTAAGAAGAGTCAGTCTTCTTGTACTTAAGTTGGCCTTGTGCCTTTTGTATTTAATTCCGATGCAATAAGTGTGTTTCATCGTCAATAAGTAGGTCCAAGGGATACAGTAAACCAGAAGTGAAGCATCGGAATCTATAACTAGTGTCACAGGAATGGCTCAAAACATAGACAGTAGGAAGAGTCAGTCTTCCTGTACTTAAGTCGGTTTTGTGCCTTTTCTATTTAATTCCGATGCAATTTCTGTGTTTCATCGTCAATAAGTAGGTCAGAGGGATACAGTAAACCTGAAGTGAAGCATGGGAATCTATAACTAGTGTCACAGGATTGGTTCAAATCATAGAGAGTTGGAAGATTCAGTCTTCTTGTACTTAAGTCGGCATTGTGGCTTTTGTATTTCATTCCGATGCAATTTCTGTGTTTCATCGTCAATAAGAAGGTCCGAGGGATATAGAAAAACCTCAAGTAAAGCATCGGAATAAAAAACTAGTGTCACACGAATGGTTCAAAGCATAGAGAGTAGGAAGAGTCAGTCTTCTTGTACTTAAGTCGGCATTGTGCTTATTCTATTTAATACCGATGCGATTTCTGTGTCTCATCGTCAACAAGAATGGCCTAGGGATACAGTAAACCTGAAGTGAAGCATCGGAATCTATAACTTGTGTCACAGGAATGGTTCCAAACATAGTCAGTAAGAAGAGTCAGTCTTCTTGTACTTAAGTCGGCATTGTGCCTTTTGTATTTAATTCCGATGCAAAATCTGTGTCTCATCGCCAATAAGAAGGTCCAAGGGATACAGTAAACCTGAAGTGAAGCATCAGAATTTATAACTAGTGTCACAGCAATCGTTCAAAACATAGTCAGTAAGAACAGTCAGTCTTCTTGTACTTAAGTCACCCTTGTGCCTTTTGTATTTAATTCCGATGCAATATCTGTGTTTCATCGTCAATAAGAAGGTCCAAGGGATACAGTAAACATGAAGTGAAGCATCGAAATCTACAACTAGTGTCACAGGAATGGTTCAAAACATAGACAGAAGAAGAGACAGCCTTCTTGTACTTAAGTCGGCATTGTGCCTTTTGTACTTAATTCAGATGCAATTTCTGAGTTTCATCGTCCATAAGAAGGGCAGAGGGATACAGTAAACCTGAAGAGAAGCATCGGAATCTTCAACTAGTGTCACAGCAATCGTTCAAAACATAGTCAGTAAGAACAGTCAGTCTTCTTGTACTTAAGTCGGCATTGTGACTTTCGTATTTAATTCCAATGCTATTTCTGTGTTTCATCGTCAATAAGCAGGTCAGAGGGATACAGTAAACCAGAAGTGAAGCATCGGAATCTATAACTAGTGTCACAGGAATGGTTCAAAACATAATCAGTAGGAAGAGTCAGTCTTCTTGTACTTAAGTCGGTATTGTGCCTTTTCTATTTAATTCCTATGCAATTTCTGTGTTTCAGTGTCAATAAGAAGGTCCAATTGATATAGTAAACCTGGAGTGAAGCATCGGAATCTGTAACTAGTGTCACAGCAATGGTTCAAAACATAGACAGTAAGTAGCGTCAGTCTTCTTGTACTTAAGTCGGCATTGTGCCTTTTTTATTTAATTCCGATGCAATTTCTTTGTTTCATCTCCTATAAGAAGTCCCAAGAGATACAGTAAACCTGGAGTGAAGCATCGGAATCTATAACTAGTGCCACAGGAATGGTTCAAAACCAACGACAGTAAGAAGGGTCAGTCTTCTTGTACTTAATTCGGCATTGTGCCTTTAGTATTTAATTCCGATGCAATTTCTCTGTTTCATCGTCAATAAGAAGGTCCAAGGGATACAGTAAACCTGAAGTGAAGCATCGGAATCTATAACTAGTGTCACATAAATGGTTCAAAGCATAGTTAGTAAGAAGAGTCAGTCTTCTTGTACTTAAGTCGGCATTGTGCCGTTTCTATTTATTTCCCATGCAATTTCTGTGTTTCATTGTCAATAAGAACGTCCAAGGGATACAGTAAACCTGGAGTGAAGCATCGGAATCTGTAACTAGTGTTACAGGAATGGTTCAAATCACAGACAGTAAGATGAGTCAGTCTTCTTGTACTTCAGTCGGAATTGTGCCTTTTTTATTTAATTCCGATGCCATTTCTGTGTTTTATCGTCAATAAGAAGGTCCGAGGGATACAATAAACCTAGAGTGAAGCATCGGAATCTATAACTAGTGTCACAGGGATGGTTCAAAACATAGACAGTAAGAAGAGTCATTATTCTTTTACTTAAGTCGGCATTGTGCCTTATGTATTTAATTCCGATGCAATTTCTGTGTTTCATCTTCAACAAGAAGGTCCAAGGAATACAGTAAACCTGAAGTGAAGCATCAGAGTCTATAACTAGTTTCACAGGAATGGTTCAAAGCATAGTCAGTAAGATAAGTCAGTCTTTATGTACATAAGTGGGCATTGTGCCTTTTGTATTTAATTCCGATGCAATTTCTGTGTTTCATCGTCAATAAGAAGGTCCAAGTGATACAGTAAACCTGAAGTGAAGCATCGGAATCTAGAACTAGTTACACAGGGATGGTTCAAAACACAGACAATAAGAAGAGTCAGTATTCTTGTACTTAAGTCGGCATTGTGCCCTTTGTATTTAATTCCGATGAAATTTCTGTGTTTCATCGTCAATAAGAAGGTCCAAGGGATACAGTAAACCTGACGTAAAGCATCGGATCTATAACTAGTGTAACAGGAATGGTTCAAAATAAAGACAGTGGGAAGAGTCAGACTTCTTGTACTTAAGTCGGCATTGTGACTTTCGTATTTAATTCCGATGCAATTTCTGTGTTTCATCGTCAATAAGCAGGTCAGAGGGATACAGTAAACCTGAAGTGAAGCATCGGAATCTATAACTAGTGTCACAGGAATGGTTCAAAACATAGACAGTAGTAAGAGTCAGTCTTCTTGTACTTAAGTCGGTATTGTGCATTTTCTATTTATTTCCTATGCAATTTCTGTGTTTCATCATCAATAAGAAGGTCCAATTGATATAGTAAACCTGGAGTGAAGCATCGGAATCTATAACTAGTGTCACAGAAATGGTTCAAACCATAGACAGTAAGTAGCGTCAGTCTTCTTGTACTTAAGTCGGCATTGTGCCTTTTTTATTTAATCCCGATGCAATTTCTTTGTTTCATCGTCTATAAGAAGGCCCAAGGGATACAGTAAACCTGGAGTGAAGCATTTGAATCTGTAACTAGTGTCACAGGAATGGTTCACAAACATCGACAGTAAGAAGTGTCAGTCTTCTTGTACTTAATTCAGCATTGTGCCTTTAGTATTTAGTTCCGATCCAATTTCTGTGTTTCATCGCCAATACGAAGGTCAGAGGAATACAGTAAATCTGAAGTCAAGCATCGGAATCTATAACTAGTGTCACAGGAATGGTTCAAAGAATAGTCAGTAAGAAGAGTCAGTCTTCTTGTACTTAATTTGGCATTATACCTTTTGTATTTAATTCCGATGCAATTTCTGTGTTTCATCTTCAATAAGAAGGTCCAAGGGATACAGTAAACCTGAAGTGAAGCATCAGAGTCTATAACTAGTGTCACAGGAATGGTTCAAAACATAGTCAGTAAGAAAAGTCAGTCTTTATGTACATAAGTCGGCATTGTGCCTTTTGTATTTAATTCCGATGCAATTTCTGTGTTTCATCGACAATAAGAAGGTCCAAGGGATACAGTAAACCTATACTGAAGCATCGGAATCTATAACTAGTGTCACAGGAATGTTTCAAAGCATCGACAGTAAGAAGAGTCAGTCTTCTTGTACGTAATTCGGCATTGTGCCTTTAGTATTTAATTCCGATGCAATTTCTGTGTTTCATCGTCAATAAGAAGGTCAGAGGGATACAGTAAACCTGAAGTGAAGCGTGGGAATCTATAACTAGTGTCACAGGAATGGTTCAAATCATAGAGAGTTGGAAGATTCAGTCTTCTTGTACTTAATTCGGCATTGTGCCTTATGTATTTCATTCCGATGCAATTTCTGTGTTTCATCGTCCATAAGAAGGTCCGAGGGATACAGTAAACCTCAAGTGAAGCATCGGAATAAAAACCTAGTGTCACAGGAATGGTTCAAAACATAGTCAGTAAGAAGAGTCAGTTTTCTTGTACTTAAGTAGGCATTGTGCCATTTGTATTTAATTCCGATGCAATTTCTGTGTCTAATCGTCAATATGAAGGTCCTAGGGATACAGTAAACCTGAAGTGAAGCATCGGAATCTATAACTAGTGTCACAGGAATGGTTCAAAACATAGTCAGTAAGAAGAGTCAGTCTTCTTGTACTTAAGTAGGCATTGTGCCATTTGTATTTAATTCCGATGCAATTTCTGTGTCTAATCGTCAATATGAAGGTCCTAGGGATACAGTAAACCGGGAGTGAAGCATCGGAATCTGTAACTAGTGTCACAGGATTGGTTCAAAACATAGACAGTAAGATGAGTCAGTCTTGTTGTACTTAAGTCGCCAATGTGCCTTTTGTATTTAATTCCGATGCCAAATCTGTGTTTCATCGCCAATAAGAAGGTCCAAGGGATATAGTAAACCTGAAGTGAAGCATCAGAATCTATAACTAGTGTCACAGGAATCGTTCAAAACATAGTCAGTAAGAAGAGTCAGTCTTCTTGTACTTAAGTCGTCCTTGTGCCTTTTGTATTTAATTCCGATGCAATTTCTGTGTTTCATCGTCAATAAGAAGGTCCAAGGCATACAGTAAACCTGAAGTGAAGCATCAAAATCTATAACTAGTGTCACAGGAATGGTTCAAAACATAGACAGAAGAAGAGTCAGTCTTCTTGTACTTAAGTCGGCATTGTGCCTTTTGTATTTAATTCCGATGCAATTTCTGTGTTTCATCGTCCATAAGAAGGGCAGAGGGGTACAGTAAACCTGGAGTGAAGCATCGGAATCTATAACTAGTGTCACAGGAATGGTTCAAATCATAGACAGTAGGAAAGGTCAGTCTTCTTATACTTATGTCGGCATTGTGCCTTTTCTATTTAATTCCGATTCAATTGCTGTGTTTCCTCGTCAATAAGAAGGTCCTAGGGATACAGTAAACCTGAGGTGAAGCATCGGTATCTATAACTAGTGTCACAGGAATCGTTCAAACATAGTCAGTAAGCGGAGTCAGTCTTCTTGTACTTAAGTCGGCATTGTGCCTTTTGTATTTAATTACGATGCAATTTTTGTGTTTCATCGTCAATAAGAACGTCAAAGGCATACAGTAAACCTGGAGTGAAGCATCGGAATCTATAACTAGTGTCATAGGGGTGGTTCAAAACATAGACAGTAAGAAGAGTAAGTATTCTTGTACTTAATTCGGCACTGTGCGTTTTGGATTTAATTCCGATGCAATTTCTGTCTTTCATCGTCAGTAAGAAGGTCTAAGGGATACAGTAAACCTGAAGTGAAGCATCAGAATCTATAACTAGTGGCACAGGAATGGTTCCAAACATAGTCAGTAAGAAGAGTCAGTCTTCTTGTACTTAATCCGGCATTGTGCCTTTTGTATTTAATTCCGATGCAAATTCTGTGCTTCATCGTCAAAAAGAAGGTCAGTGGGATACATTAATCCTGAAGTGAAGCATCTGAATCTATAACTAGTGCCACAGGAATGGTTCAAAACATAGTAAGTAAGAAGAGTCAGCCTTCTTGTACTTAAGTCGGCATTGTGCCTTTTGTATTTAATTCCGATGCAATTTCTGTGTTTCATCGTCATAAGAAGGTCCAAGGGATACAGTAAACCTGAAGTGAAGCACCCGAATCTATAACTAGTGTCACAGGAATGGTTCAAAACATAGTCAGTAAGAAGAGTCAGTCTTCTTGTACTTAAGTCGGCATTGTGCCTTTTGTATTTAATTAAGATGCAATTTCTGTGTTTCATCGTCAATAAGGAGGTCCAAGGGATAGAGTAAACCTAGAGTGAAGCATCGGAATCTATAACTAGTGTCACAGGAATTTTTCAAAACATAGTCAGTAAGAAGAGTCAGTCTTCTTGTACTTAAGTCGGCATTGTGCCTTTTGTATTTAATTCCGATGCAATTTCTGTGTTTCATCGTCAATAAGAAGGTCCTAGGGATACAGTAAACCTGAGGTAAGGCATCGGTATCTATAACTAATGTCACAGGAATGGTTCAAAGCATAGTCATTAAGAAGAGTCAGTCTTCTTGTACATAAGTAGTCTTTGTGCCTTTTGTATTTAATTCCGATGCAATTTCTGTGTTTCATCGTCAATAAGAAGGTCCAAGAGATACAGTAAACCTGGAGTGAAGCTTCGGAATCTGTAACTAGTGTCACAGGAATGGTTCAAACATAGACTGTAAGCAGAGTCCGTCTTCTTGTACTTAAGTCGGCATTGTGCCTTTTTTATTTAATTCCGATGCAATTTCTGTGTTTAACCGTCAATAAGAAGGTCCAAGGAATACTGTAAACGTAGAGTGAAGCATCGGAAACTATAACTAGTGTCACAGGAATGGTTCAAAACATAGACAGTAAGAAGAGTCAGTCTTCTTGTACTTAATTCGGCATTGTGCCTTTTGTATTTAATTCCGATGCAATTTCTGTGTTTCACGGTCAATAACAAGGTCCAAGGGATACAGTAAACCTGTAGTGAAGCATCGGAATCTATAACTAGTGTCACAGGAATGGTTCAAAGCATCGACAGTAAGAAGTGTCAGTCTTCTTGTACTTAATTCGGCATTGTGCCTTTAGTATTTAATTCCGATGCAATTTCTGTGTTTTATCGTCAATAAGAAGGTCAGAGGGATACAGTAAATCTGAAGTCAAGCATCGGAATCTATAACTAGTGTCACAGGAATGGTTCAACACATAGACAGTAGGAAAAGTCAGTCTACATGTACTTAAGTCGGCATTGTGCCGTTTGTATTAATTTCCGATGCAATTCTGTGTTTCGGAATCTTTAACTAGTGTCACAGGAATGGTTCAAAACATAGTCAGTAAGAAGAGTCAGTCTTCTTGTACTTAAGTTGGCCTTGTGCCTTTTGTATTTAATTCCGATGCAATAAGTGTGTTTCATCGTCAATAAGTAGGTCCAAGGGATACAGTAAACCAGAAGTGAAGCATCGGAATCTATAACTAGTGTCACAGGAATGGCTCAAAACATAGACAGTAGGAAGAGTCAGTCTTCCTGTACTTAAGTCGGTTTTGTGCCTTTTCTATTTAATTCCGATGCAATTTCTGTGTTTCATCGTCAATAAGTAGGTCGGAGGGATACAGTAAACCTGAAGTGAAGCATGGGAATCTATAACTAGTGTCACAGGATTGGTTCAAATCATAGAGAGTTGGAAGATTCAGTCTTCTTGTACTTAAGTCGGCATTGTGCCTTTTGTATTTCATTCCGATGCAATTTCTGTGTTTCATCGTCAATAAGAAGGTCCGAGGGATATAGAAAAACCTCACGTAAAGCATCGGAATAAAAAACTAGTGTCACACGAATGGTTCAAAGCATAGAGAGTAGGAAGAGTCAGCCTTCTTGTACTTAAGTCGGCATTGTGCTTATTCTATTTAATACCGATGCGATTTCTGTGTCTCATCGTCAATAAGAATGGCCTAGGGATACAGTAAACCTGAAGTGAAGCATCGGAATCTATAACTTGTGTCACAGGAATGGTTCCAATCATAGTCAGTAAGAAGAGTCAGTCTTCTTGTACTTAATCCGGCATTGTTGCTTTTGTATTTCATTCCGATGCAATTTCTGTGTTTCATCGTCAATAAGAAGGTCAGAGGGATACAGTAAACCTGAAGTGAAGCATCGGACTCTATAACTAGTGTCACAGGAATGGTTCAAAACATAGTCAGTAAGAACAGTCAGTCTTCTTGTACTTAAGTCGGCCTTGTGCCTTTTGTATTAAATTCCGATGCAATTTCTGTGTTTCATCGTCAATAAGAAGGTCCAAGGGATACAGTAAACCTGGAGTGAAGCATCGGAATCTGTAACTAGTGTCACAGGAATGGTTCAATCATAGACAGTAAGCAGTGTCAGTCTTCCTGTACTAAATTCGGCATTGTGCCTTTGCATTTAATTCCGATGCAATTTCTGTGTTTCATCGTCGATAAGAAGGTCCAGGGGATACAGTAAACCTAGAGTGAACCCTCGGAATCTATGACTAGTGTCACAGGAATGAATCAAACATAGTCAGTAAGAAGAGTCAGTCTTCTTGTACTAAATTCGGCATTGTGCCTTTGTATTTAATTCCGATGCAATATCTGTGTTTCATCGTCGATAAGAAGGTCCAGGGGATACAGTAAACCTGGAGTGAAGCATCGGAATCTATAACTAGTGTCACAGGGATGGTTCAAACATAGACAGTAAGAAGAGTCAGTATTCTTTTACTTAAGTCGGCATTGTGCCTTTTGTATTTAATTCCGATGCAATTTCTGTGTTTCATCTTCAATAAGAAGGTCCAAGGGAGACAGTAAACCTGAAGTGAAGCATCAGAGTCTATAACTAGTGTCACAGGGATGGTTCAAAACATAGACAGTAAGAAGAGAAAGTATTCTTGTACTTAATTCGGCACTGTGCCTTTTGGATTTAATTCCGATGCAATTTCTGAGTTTCATCGTCAATAAGAAGGTCTAAGGGATACAGTAAACCTGAAGTGTAACATCGGAATCTATAACTAGTGTCACAGGAATGGTTCAAAGCATAGTCTGTAAGAAGAGTCAGTCTTCTTGTACTTAATCCGGCATTGTTGCTTTTGTATTTCATTCCGATGCAATTTCTGTGTTTCATCGTCAATAAGAAGGTCAGAGGGATACAGTAAACCTGAAGTGAAGCATCGGACTCTATAACTAGTGTCACAGGAATGGTTCAAAACATAGTCAGTAAGAACAGTCAGTCTTCTTGTACTTAAGTCGGCCTTGTGCCTTTTGTATTAAATTCCGATGCAATTTCTGTGTTTCATCGTCAATAAGAAGGTCCAAGGGATACAGTAAACCTGGAGTGAAGCATCGGAATCTGTAACTAGTGTCACAGGAATGGTTCAATCATAGACAGTAAGCAGTGTCAGTCTTCCTGTACTAAATTCGGCATTGTGCCTTTGCATTTAATTCCGATGCAATTTCTGTGTTTCATCGTCGATAAGAAGGTCCAGGGGATACAGTAAACCTAGAGTGAACCCTCGGAATCTATGACTAGTGTCACAGGAATGAATCAAACATAGTCAGTAAGAAGAGTCAGCCTTCTTGTACTAAATTCGGCATTGTGCCTTTGTATTTAATTCCGATGCAATATCTGTGTTTCATCGTCGATAAGAAGGTCCAGGGGATACAGTAAACCTGGAGTGAAGCATCGGAATCTATAACTAGTGTCACAGTGATGGTTCAAACATAGACAGTAAGAAGAGTCAGTATTCTTTTACTTAAGTCGGCATTGTGCCTTTTGTATTTAATTCCGATGCAATTTCTGTGTTTCATCTTCAATAAGAAGGTCCAAGGGATACAGTAAACCTGAAGTGAAGCATCAGAGTCGATAACTAGTGTCACAGGAATGGTTCAAAACATAGTCAGTAAGAAGAGTCAGTCTTTTTGTACATAAGTCGGCATTGTGCCTTTTGTATTTAATTCCGATGCAATTTCTGTGTTTCACGGTCAATAACAAGGACCAAGGGATACAGTAAACCTGTAGTGAAGCATCGGAATCTATAACTAGTGTCACAGGAATGGTTCAAAGCATCGACAGTAAGAAGTGTCAGTCTTCTTGTACTTAATTCGGCATTGTGCCTTTAGTATTTAATTCCGATGCAATTTCTGTGTTTTATCGTCAATAAGAAGGTCAGAGGGATACAGTAAATCTGAAGTCAAGCATCGGAATCTATAACTAGTGTCACAGGAATGGTTCAACACATAGACAGTAGGAAAAGTCAGTCTACATGTACTTAAGTCGGCATTGTGCCGTTTGTATTAATTTCCGATGCAATTCTGTGTTTCGGAATCTTTAACTAGTGTCACAGGAATGGTTCAAAACATAGTCAGTAAGAAGAGTCAGTCTTCTTGTACTTAAGTTGGCCATGTGCCTTTTGTATTTAATTCCGATGCAATAAGTGTGTTTCATCGTCAATAAGTAGGTCCAAGGGATACAGTAAACCAGAAGTGAAGCATCGGAATCTATAACTAGTGTCACAGGAATGGCTCAAAACATAGACAGTAGGAAGAGTCAGTCTTCCTGTACTTAAGTCGGTTTTGTGCCTTTTCTATTTAATTCCGATGCAATTTCTGTGTTTCATCGTCAATAAGTAGGTCAGAGGGATACAGTAAACCTGAAGTGAAGCATGGGAATCTATAACTAGTGTCACAGGATTGGTTCAAATCATAGAGAGTTGGAAGATTCAGTCTTCTTGTACTTAAGTCGGCATTGTGCCTTTTGTATTTCATTCCGATGCAATTTCTGTGTTTCATCGTCAATAAGAAGGTCCGAGGGATATAGAAAAACCTCAAGTAAAGCATCGGAATAAAAAACTAGTGTCACACGAATGGTTCAAAGCATAGAGAGTAGGAAGAGTCAGTCTTCTTGTACTTAAGTCGGCATTGTGCTTATTCTATTTAATACCGATGCGATTTCTGTGTCTCATCGTCAATAAGAATGGCCTAGGGATACAGTAAACCTGAAGTGAAGCATCGGAATCTATAACTTGTGTCACAGGAATGGTTCCAAACATAGTCAGTAAGAAGAGTCAGTCTTCTTGTACTTAAGTCGGCATTGTGCCTTTTGTATTTAATTCCGATGCAAAATCTGTGTTTCATCGCCAATAAGAAGGTCCAAGGGATACAGTAAACCTGAAGTGAAGCATCAGAATTTATAACTAGTGTCACAGCAATCGTTCAAAACATAGTCAGTAAGAACAGTCAGTCTTCTTGTACTTAAGTCACCCTTGTGCCTTTTGTATTTAATTCCGATGCAATATCTGTGTTTCATCGTCAATAAGAAGGTCCAAGGGATACAGTAAACATGAAGTGAAGCATCGAAATCTACAACTAGTGTCACAGGAATGGTTCAAAACATAGACAGAAGAAGAGACAGCCTTCTTGTACTTAAGTCGGCATTGTGCCTTTTGTACTTAATTCAGATGCAATTTCTGAGTTTCATCGTCCATAAGAAGGGCAGAGGGATACAGTAAACCTGAAGAGAAGCATCGGAATCTTCAACTAGTGTCACAGCAATCGTTCAAAACATAGTCAGTAAGGACAGTCAGTCTTCTTGTACTTAAGTCGGCCTTGTGCCTTTTGTATTAAATTCCGATGCAATTTCTGTGTTTCATCGTCAATAAGAAGGTCCAAGGGGTACAGTAAACCTGGAGTGAAGCATCGGAATCTGTAACTAGTGTCACAGGAATGGTTCAATCATAGACAGTAAGCAGAGACAGTCTTCCTGTACTAAAGTTGGCATTGTGCCTTTGTATTTAATTCCGATGCAATTTCTGTGTTTCATCGACAATAAGATCGTCCAAGGGATACTGTAAACCTAGAGTGAAGCATCGGAATCTATAACTAGTGTCACAGGAATGGTTCAAAACATAGACAGTAAGAAGAGTCAGTCTTCTTGTACTTAATTCGGCATTGTGCGTTTTGTATTTAATTCCGACGCAATTTCTGTGTTTCATCGTCAATACGAAGGTCAGAGGGATACAGTAAACCTGAAGTGAAGCATCGGAATCTATAACTAGTGTCACAGGAATGGTTCGAGTCATAGACAGTAGGGAGAGTCATCCTTCTTGTACTTAAGTCGGCATTGTGCCCTTTGTATTTAATTCCGATGCTATTTTTGTGTTTCATCGTCAATAAGAAGGTCCAAGGGATACAGTAAACCTGAAGTGAAGCATCGTAAACTATAACTAGTGTCACAGGAATGGTTCAAAACTTAGACAGTAGGAAGAGACAGTCTTCTTGTACTTAAGTCGGCATTGTGCCTTTTTTATTTAATTCTGATGCAATTTTTGTGTTTCATCGTCAATAAGAAGCTCCAAGGGATACAGTAAACCTGGAGTGAAGCATCGGAATCTATGACTACTGTCATAGGGATGGTTCAAAACATAGTCAGTAAAAAGAGTCAGTCTTCTTGTACTTAAGTTGGCATTGCGCCTTTTGTATTTAATTCCGATGCAATTAGTGTGTTTCATCGTCAATAAGAAAGTCCAAGGGATACTGTAAACCCGAAGTGAAGCATCGGAATCTATAACTAGTGTCACAGGAATGGCTCAAAACATAGACAGTAGGAAGAGTCAGTCTTCCTGTACTTAAGTCGGTATTGAGCCTTTTCTATTTAATTCCGATGCAATTTCTGTGTTTCATCGTCAATAAGAAGGTCAGAGGGATACAGTAAAACAGAAGTGAAGCATGGGATTCTATAACTAGAGTCAAAGGAATGGTTCAAATCATAGAGAGTTGGAAGATTCAGTCTTCTTGTACTTAAGTCGGCATTGTGCCATTTGTATTTCATTCCGATGCAATTTCTGAGTTTCATCGTCAATAAGGAGGTCCAAGAAATAGAGTAATCCTGGAGTGAAGCATCGGAATCTATAACTAGTGTCAAAGAAATGGTTGAAAACATAGTCAGTAAGAAGAGTCAGTCTTCTTGTACTTAAGTCGGCATTGTGCCTTTTGTATTTAATTCCGATGCTATTTTTGTGTTTCATCGTCAATAAGAAGGTCCAAGGGATACAGTAAACCTGAAGTGAAGCATCGTAATCTATAACTAGTGTCACAGGAATGGTTCAAAACTTAGACAGTAGGAAGAGACAGTCTTCTTGTACTTAAGTCTCCATTGTGCCATTTGTATTTCATTCCGACGCAATTTCTGAGTTTCATCGTCAATAAGGAGGTCCAAGAAATAGAGTAATCCTGGAGTGAAGCATCGGAATCTATAACTAGTGTCACAGGAATGGTTCTAAACATAGTCAGTAAGAAGAGTCAGTCTTCTTGTACTTAAGTCGGCATTGTTGCTTTTGTATTTCATTCCGATGCAATTTCTGTGTTTCATCGTCAATAAGAAGGTCCAAGGGATACAGTAAACCTGGAGTGAAGAATCGGAATCTATAACTAGTGTCACAGGAGTGAATCAAAGCATAGTCAGTGAGAAGAGTCAGTCTTCTTGGACTAAAGTTGGCATTGTGTATTTTGTATTTAATTCCGATGCAATTTCTGTGTTTCGTCGTCAATAAGAAGCTCCAAGGGATACAGTAAACCTGGAGTGAAGCATCGGAATCTATGACTAGTGTCATAGGGATGGTTCAAAACATAGTCAGTAAAAAGAGTCAGTCTTCTTGTACTTAAGTTGGCATTGCGCCTTTTGTATTTAATTCCGATGCAATTAGTGTGTTTCATCGTCAATAAGAAAGTCCAAGGGATACAGTAAACCAGAAGTGAAGCATCGGAATCTATAACTAGTGTCACAGGAATGGCTCAAATCATAGACAGTAGGAAGAGTCAGTCTTCCTGTACTTAAGTCGGTATTGAGCCTTTTCTATTTAATTCCGATGCAATTTCTGTGTTTCATCGTCAATAAGAAGGTCAGAGGAATACAGTAAAACAGAAGTGAAGCATGGGATTCTATAACTAGAGTCAAAGGAATGGTTCAAATCATACAGAGTTGGAAGATTCAGTCTTCTTGTACTTAAGTCGGCATTGTGCCATTTGTATTTCATTCCGATGCAATTTCTGAGTTTCATCGTCAATAAGGAGGTCCAAGAAATAGAGTAATCCTGGAGTGAAGCATCGGAATCTATAACTAGTGTCACAGGAATGGTTCAAAACATAGTCAGTAAGAAGAGTCAGTCTTCTTGTACTTAAGTCGGCATTGTGCCTTTTGTATTTAATTCCGATGCTATTTTTGTGTTTCATCGTCAACATGAAGGTCCAAGGGATACAGTAAACATGGAGTGAGGCATCGGAATCCATAACTACTGTCACAGGAATGGTTCAAATCGCCGACAGTTACAAGAGTCAGTCATCTTGTACTTAATTCGGCATTGTGCCATTTGTATTTAATTCCTATGCAATTTCTGTGTTTCGTCGTCTATAAGAAGGTCAGAGGGATCTAGTAAATCAGAAGTCTAGCATCGGAATCTATAACTAGTGTCACAGGAATGGTTCAAAACATAGACAGTAAGAAGAGTCAGTCTTCTTGTACTTACGTCGGACTTGTGCCTTTTTTATTTAATTCCGATGCAATTTCTGTGTTTCATCGTCAATAAGAAGGCCCAAGGGATACAGTAAACCTGGAGTGAAGTATCGGCATCTATAACTACTATCACAGGAATCGTTCAAAGCATCGACAGTAAGAAGAGACAGTCTTCTTGTACTTAATTCGGCATTGTGCCTTTAGTATTTAATTCCGATGCAATTTCTGTGTTTCATCGTCAATAAGAAGGTCAGAGGGATACAGTAAATCTGAAGTGAAGCATCGGAATCTATAACAAGTGTCACAGGAATGGTTCAAAACATAGTCAGTGTGAAGAGTCAGTCTTCTTGTACTTAAGTCGGCATTGTGCCTTTTTTATTTAATTCTGATGCAATTTCTGTGTTTCATCGTTAATAAGCAGGTCCAAGGGATACAGTAAACCTGAAGGAAAGCATCGGAATCTATAACTAGTGTCACAGGAATGGTTCATATCATAGACAGTGGGATGAGTCAGTCTTCTTGTACTTAAGTCGGCAATGTGCCTTTTTTATTTAATTCCGATGCAATTTCTGTGTTTCATCGTCAATAAGAAGGTCAGAGGGATGCAGTAAACCTGAAGTGAAGCATCGGAATCTATAACTAGTGTCACAGGAATGGTTCAAAACATAGACAGTAGGAAGAGTCAGTCTTCTTGTACTTAAGTCTTCATTGTGCCTTTTCTATTTAACTCCGATTCAATTTCTGTGTTTCATCGTCAATAAGAAGGTCTAAGGGATACAGTTAACCTGAAGTGAAGCATCAGAATCTCTAACTAGTGTCACAGGAATGGTTCAGAACATAGTCAGTAAGAAGAGTCAGTCTTCCTGTACTTAAGTCGGCATTGTGCCTTTTGTATTTAATTCCGATGCAATTTCTGTGTTTGATCGTCAATAGGAAGGTCCAAGGGATACAGTAAACCTGAAGCGAAGCACCGGAATCTATAACTAGTGTCACATGAATGGTTCAAAACATAGTCAGTAAGAAGAGACAGTCTTCTTGTACTTAAGTCGCCATTGTGCCTTTTGTATTTAATTCCGATGCAATTTCTGTGTTTCATCGTCAATAAGAAGGTCCAAGGGATACAGTAATCCTGGAGGGAAGCATCGGAATCTATAACTAGTGTCACAGTAATGGTTCAAAACATAGACAGTAAGAAGAGTCAGTCTTCTTGTACTTAATCCG
Source organism: Schistocerca americana (assembly GCF_021461395.2). Taxonomy (NCBI): domain Eukaryota; kingdom Metazoa; phylum Arthropoda; class Insecta; order Orthoptera; family Acrididae; genus Schistocerca; species Schistocerca americana. The sequence continues at coordinate 17,072,798 of NC_060130.1, read as the reverse complement.
GCATTGTGCCTTTTGTATTTAATTCCGATGCAATTTCCGTTGTTTCATCGTCAATAAGAATGTCAGAGGGATACAGTAAACTTGAAGTGAAGAATCGGAATCTATAACTAGTATCACAGGAATGGTTCAAAGCATAGTCAGTAAGAAGAGTCAGTATTCTTTTACTTAAGTCGGCATTGTGCCTTTTGTATTTAATTCCGAAGCAATTTCTGTGTTTCATCGTCAATAAGAAGGTCCAAGGGATACAGTAAACCTGGAGTGAAGCAACGGAATCTATAACTAGTGTCGCAGGAATGAATCAAAACATAGTCATTAAGAAGAGTCAGTCTTCTTGTACTAAAGTCGGCATTGTGTGTTTTGTATTTAATTCCGATGCAATTTCTGTGTTTCATCGTCAATAAGAAGGTCCAAGGGATACAGCAAACCTGGAGTGAAGCATCGGAATCTATGACTAGTGTCACACGGATGGTTCAAAATATAGTCAGTAAGAAGAGTCAGTCTTCTTGTACTAAAGTCGGCATTGTGCCTTTTGTATTGATTTCCGATGCAATTTCTGTGCTTCATCGTCAATAAGAAGGTCCAAAGGATACAGTAAACCTGGAGTGAACCATCGGAAACTATAACTAGTGTCACAGGAATGAAACAAAGCATAGTCAGTAAGAAGATTCAGTCTTCTTGTACTAAAGTCGGCATTGTGCCTTTTGTATTTAATTCCGATGCAATTAGTGTGTTTCATCGTCAATAAGAAAGTCCAAAGGATACAGTAAACCAGAAGTGAAGCATCGGAATCTATAACTAGTGTCACAGGAATGGCTTAAAACATACACAGTAGGAAGAGTCAGTCTTCCTGTACTTAAGCTGGTATTGAGACTTTTCTATTTAATTCCGATGCAATTTCTGTGTTTCATCGTCAATAAGAAGGTCAGAGGGATACAGTAAACCTGAAGTGAAGCATGGGAATCTATAACTAGTGTCACAGGAATGGTTCAAATCATAGAGAGTTGGAAGATTCAGTCTTCTTGTACTTAATTCGGCATTGTGCCTTTTGTATTTCATTCCGATGCAATTTCTGAATTTCATCGTCCATAAGAAGATCCAAGGGATACAGTAATCCTCAAGTGTAGCATCGGAATAAAAAACTAGTGTCACAGGAATGGTTCAAAACATAGAGAGTAGGAAGAGTCAGTCTTCTTGTACTTAAGTCGGCATTGTGCATATTCTATTTAATACCGATGCGATTTCTGAGTCTCATCGTCAATAGGAAGATCCAAGCGACACAGTGAACCTGAAATGAAGCATCGGAATCTATAACTAGTGTCACAGGAATGGTTCAAAACATAGTCAGTAAGAAGAGTCAGTCTTCTTGTACTTAAGACGGCATTGTGCCATTTGTATTTAATTTCGATGCAATTTCTGTGTTTAATCGTCAATATGAAGGGCCAAGGGATACAGTAAACCTGGAGTGAATCATCGGAATCTATAACTAGTGTCACAGGAATGGTTCAAATCATAGACAGTAAGATGAGTCAGTCTTGTTGTACTTAAGTCGGCATTGTGCCCTTTGGTGTTTAATTCCGATGTAAAATCTGTGTTTCATCGCCAATAAGAAGGTCCAAGGGATACAGTAAACCTGAAGTGAAGCATCAGAATCTATAACTAGTGTCACAGGAATGGTTCAAAACATAGACAGAAGAAGAGTCAGTCTTCCTGTACTTAAGTCGGCATTGTGCCTTTTGTATTTAATTCAGATGCATTTTCTGTGTTTCATCGTCCATAAGAAGGGCAGAGGGATACAGTAAACCTGAAGTGAAGCATCGGAATCTATAACTAGTGTCACAGGAATGTTTCATACCATAGTCAGTAAGAAGAGTCAGTCTTCTTGTACTTAAGTTGGCATTCTGCCTTTTGTATTTAATTCCGATGCAATTTCTGTGTTTCATCGTCAATATGGAGGTCCAAGGAATAGAGTAATCCTGGAGTGAAGCATCGGAATCTATAACTAGTGTTACAGGAATGGTTCAAAACATAGTCAGTAAGAAGAGTCAGTCTTCTTGTACTTAAGTCGGCATTGTGCCTTTTGTATTTAATTCCGATGCTATTTTTGTGTTTCATCGTCAAAAAGAAGGTCCAAGGGATACAGTAAACCTGAAGTGAAGCATCGTAATCTATAACTAGTGTCACAGGAATGGTTCAAATCATAGACAGTAGAAAGAGACAGTCTTCTTGTACTTAAGTCGGCATTGTACCTTTTTTATTTAATTCTGATGCAATTTCTATGTTTCATCGTCAATAAGAAGGTCCAAGGGATACAGTAAACCTGGAGTGAGGCATCGGAATCCATAACTACTGTCACAGGAATGGTTCAAAACACCGACAGTACTAAGAGTCAGTCATCTTGTACTTAATTCGGCATTGTGCCTTTAGTATATAATTCCTATTCAATTTCTGTGTTTCATCGTCAATAAGAAGGTCTGAGGGATACAGTAAATCAGAAGTCTAGCATCGGAATCTATAAGTAGTGTCACAGGAATGGTTCAAAACATAGTCAGTAAGAAGAGTCAGTCTTCTTGTACTTACGTCGGCATTGTGCCTTTTTTATTTAATTCCGATGCAATTTCTGTGTTTCATCGTCAATAAGAAGGTCCAAGGGATACAGTAAACCTGAAGTGAAGCATCGGAATCTATAACTAGTGTCACAGGAACGGTTCAACTCATAGTCAGTAAGAAGAGTCAGTCTTCTTGTACTTAAGTCGGCATTGTGCCTTTTCTATTTAACTCGGATGCAATTTCTGTGTATCATCGTCAATAAGAAGGTCCAAGGGATATAGTAAACCTGGAGGGAAGCATCGGAACCTATAACTAGTGTCACAGGAATGGTTCAAAACATAGACAGTAAGAAGAGTCAGTCTTCTTGTACTTAAGTCTTCATTGTGCCTTTAGTATTTAATTCCGATTCAATTTCTGTGTTTCATCGTCAATAAGAATGTAAGAGGGATACAGTAAATCTGAAGTGAAGCATCGGAATCTATAACTAGTGTCACAGGAATGGTTCAAAACATAGTCAGTGAGAAGAGTCAGTCTTCTTGTACTTAAGTCGGCATTGTGCCATTTTTATTTAATTCCGATGCAATTTCTGTGTTTCATCGTCAATACGAATGTCCAAGGGACACAGTGAACCTGGAGTGAAGCATCGGAATCTATAACTAGAGTCACAGGAATGGTTCAAAACATAGACAGTAAGAAGAGTCTGTTTTCTTGTACTTAATTCGGCATTGTGCCTTTAGTATTTAATTCCGATGCAATTTCTGTTGTTTCATCGTCAATAAGAAGGTCAGAGGGATACAGTAAATCTGAAGTGAAGCATCGGAATCTATAACTAGTGTCACAGGAATGGTTCAAAACATAGTCAGTGAGAAGAGTCAGTCTTCTTGTACTTAAGTCTGCATTGTGCATTTTGTATTTAATGCCGACGCAATTTCTGTGTTTCATCGTCAATAAGAAGGTCTAAGGGATGCAGTAAACCTTAAGTGAGGCATCAGAATCTATAACTAGTGTAACCGGAATGGTTCAAAACACAGTCCATAAGAAGAGTCAGTCTTCTTGTACTTAAGTCGGCATTTTTCCTTTTGTGTTTAATACCGATGCAATTTCTGTGTTTCATCGTCAGTAAGAATTTCCAAGGGATACAGTAAACCTGGAGTGAAGCATCGGAATCTATAACTAGTGTCACATGAATGGTTCAAAACATAGACAGTAAGAATAGTCTGTCTTCTTGTACTTAATCCGGCATTGTGTCTTTTGTATTTAATTCAGATGCAATTTCTGTGTTTCATCGTCAATAAGAATGTCACAGGGATACAGTAAACCTGAAGTGAAGCATCGGAATCTATAACTAGTGTCACAGGAATGGTTCAAAATATAGTCAGTAAGAAGAATCAGTCTTCTTGTACTTAAGTCGGCATTGTGCCTTTTGTATTTCATTCCGATGCAATTTCTGTGTTTCATCGTGAATAAGAAGGTCCAAGGCATACAGTAAACCTGGAGAGAAGCATCGGAATCTATAACTAGTGACATTGGGATGGTTCAAAACATCGACAGTAAGATGAGTCAGTATTCTTGTACTTAAGTCGGCATTGTGTCTTTTGTATTTAATTCCGATGCAATTTCTGTGTTTCATCGTCAATACGAAGGTCCAAGGGAGACAGTAAACCTGAAGTGAAGCACCGGAATCTATAACTAGTGTCACAGGAAGGGTTCAAAGCATAGACAGTGGAAGGAGTCAGTCTTCTTGTACTTAAGTCGGTATTGTGCCTTTTGTATTTATTTCCGATGCAATTTCTGTGTTTCATCGTCAATAAGAAGGTCAGAGGGATACAGTAAACCTGAAGTAAAACATCGGAATCTATAACTAGTGTCACAGGAATGGTTCAAAACATAGACAGTAAGTAGGGTCAGTCTTCTTGTACTTAAGTCGGCATTGTGCCTTTTTTATTTAATTCCGATGCTATTTCTGTGTTTCATCGTCAATAAGAAGGTCCAAGTGATACAGTAAACCTGAAGTGAAGCATCGGAATCTATAACTACTGTCACAGGAATGGTTCTAATCATCGACAGTAAGAAGAGTCAGTCTTCTTGTACTTAATTCGGCATTGTGCCTTTAGTATTTAATTCCGATGCAATTTCTGTGTTTCATCGTTAATAAGAAGGTCAGAGGTATACAGTAAATCTGAAGTCAAGCATCGGAATCTATAACTAGTGTCACAGGAATGGTTCAAAACATAGTCAGTAAGAAGAGTCAGTCTACTTGTACTTCAGTCGGCTTTGTACCTTTTGTATTTAATACCGATGCAAGTTCTGTGTTTCATCGTCAATAAGAAGGTCCAAGGGATACAATACACCTGGAGTGAATCATCGGAATCTATAACTAGTGACACAGGGATCGTTCAAAACATAGACAGTAAGAAGAGTCAGTATTCTTGTACTTAAGTCGGCATTGTGCCTATTGTATTTAATTCCGATGCAATTTCTGTGTTTCATCGTCAATAAGAAGGTCCAAGGGATACAGCAAACCGGGAGTGAAGCATCGGAAACAATAAGTAGTGTCACAGAAACGGTTCAAACATAGTCACTAAGAAGAGTCAGTGTTCTTGTACTTAAGTCGGCATTGTGCCATTTGTATTTAATTCCGATGCAATTTCTGTGTTTCATCGTCAATACGAAGGTCCAAGGGATACAGTAAACCTGGAGTGAAGCATCGGAATAAATAACTAGTGTCACAGGAATGAATCAAAACATAGTCAGTAAGAAGAGTCAGTCTTCTTGTACTAAAGTCGGCTTTGTGCCTTTTGTATTTAATTCCGATGCAATTTCTGTATTTCATCGTCAATAAGAAGGTCTAAGGGATACAGTAAACCTGAAGTGAAGCATTAGAGTATATAACTAGTGTCACAGGAATGAATCAAAACATAGTCAGTAAGAAGAGTCAGTATTCTTGTACTTAAGTCGGCATTGTGCCTATTGTATTTAATTCCGATGCAATTTCTGTGTTTCATCGTCAATGAGAAGGTCCAAGGGATACAGTAAACCAGGAGTGAAGCATCGGAATCTATAACTGGTGTCACAGGGATGGTTCAAATCATAGACAGTAAGAAGAGTCAGTATTCTTGTACTTAAGTCGGCATTGTGCCTTTTGTATTTAATTCCGATGCAATTTCTTTGTTTCATCGTCAATACGAAGGTCCAAGGGATACAGTAAACCTGAAGTGAAGCATCGGAATCTATAACTAGTGTCACAGGAATGGTTCAAAACATAGTCAGTAAGAAGAGTCAGTTTTCTTGTACTTAGGTCGGCTTTGTGCCTTTTCTATTTAACTCCGATGCAATTTCTGTGTATCATCGTCAATAAGAATGTCCAAGGGATGTAGTAAACCTGGAGTGAAGCATCGGAATCTATAACTGGTGTCACAGGAATGGTTCAAAACATAGACAGTAAGAAGAGTCAGTCTTCTTGTACTTAAGTCGGCATTGTGCCTTTTTTATTTAATTCCGATGCAATTTCTGTGTTTCATCGTCAATAAGAGGGTCCAAGGGATACAGTAAACGTGGAGTGAAGCATCGGAATCTATAAGTAGTGTCACAGGGATGGTTCAAATCACAGACAGTGAGAAGAGTCAGTATACTTGTACTTAAGTCGGCACTGTGCCTTTTGTATTTAATTCCGTTGCAATTTCTGTGTTTCATCTTCAATAAGAAGGTCCAAGGGATACAGTAAACCTGGAGTGAAGCATCGGAATAAATAACTAGTGTCACAGGAAAGAATCAAAACATAGTCAGTAAGAAGAGTCAGTCTTCTTGTACTAAAGTCGGCTTTGTGCCTTTTGTATTTAATTCCGATGCAATTTCTGTATTTCATCGTCAATAAGAAGGTCTAAGGGATACAGTAAACCTGAAGTGAAGCATTAGAGTATATAACTAGTGTCAAAGGAATGGTTCAAAACATAGTCAGTAAGAAGAGTCACTCTTCTTGTACATAAGTCGGCATTGTGGATTTTGTATTTAATTCCGATGCAATTTCTGTGCTTCATCGTCAATGAGAAGGTCAGAGGGATACACTAAATCTGAAGTCAAGCATCGGAATCTGTAACTAGTGTCACAGGAATGGTTCAAAACATAGTCAGTAAGAAGAGTCAGTCTTCTTGTACTTAAGTCGGCATTGTGCTTTTTGTATTTAATTTCGATGCACGTTCTGTGTTTCATCGTCAATAAGAAGGTCCAAGGGATACAGTAAACCTGGAGTGAAGCATCGGAATCTATAACTAGTGACACAGGGATGGTTCAAAACATAGACAGTAAGAAGAGTTTGTATTCTTGTACTTAAGTCGCCATTGTGCCTTTTGTATTTAATTCCGATGCAATTTCTGTGTTTCAACGACAATAAAAAGGTCCAAGGGGTACAGTACACCGGGAGTGAAGCATCGGAATCTATAACTAGTGGCACAGAAATGGTACAAAACATAGTAAGAAGAGTCAGTCTTCTTGTACTTAAGTCGGCATTGTGCCTTTTGTATTTAATTCCGATGCAATTTCTGTGCTTCCTCGTAATTAAGAAGGTGCAAGGGATACAGTAAACCTGGAGTGAAGCATCGGAATCAATAACTAGTGTCACAGGAATGAATAAAACATAGTCAGTAAGAAGAGTCAGTCTTCTTGTACTAAAGTCGGCATGGTGCCATTTGTATTTAATTCCGATGCAATTTCTGTGTTTCATCGTCAATGAGAAGGTCCAAGGGATACAGTAAACCAGGAGTGAAGCATCGGAATCTATAACTAGTGTCACAGGGATGGTTCAAATCATAGACAGTAAGAAGAGTCAGTATTCTTGTACTTAAGTCGGCATTGTGCCTTTTGTATTTAATTCCGATGCAATTTCTGTGTTTCATCGTCAATACGAAGGTCCAAGGGATACAGTAAACCTGAAGTGAAGCATCGGAATCTATAACTAGTGTCACAGGAATGGTTCAAAACATAGTCAGTAAGAAGAGTCAGTTTTCTTGTACTTAGGTCGGCTTTGTGCCTTTTCTATTTAACTCCGATGCAATTTCTGTGTATCATCGTCAATAAGAATGTCCAAGGGATGTAGTAAACCTGGAGTGAAGCATCGGAAACTATAACTAGTGTCACAGGAATGGTTCAAAACATAGACAGTATGAAGAGTCAGTCTTCTTGTACTTAAGTCGGCATTGTGCCTTTTTTAATTAATTCCGATGCAATTTCTATGTTTCATCGTCAATAAGAGGGTCCAAGGGATACAGTAAACGTGGAGTGAAGCATCGGAATCTATAACTAGTGTCACAGGGATGGTTCAAATCACAGACAGTGAGAAGAGTCAGTATACTTGTACTTAAGTCGGCATTGTGCCTTTTGTATTTAATTCCGTTGCAATTTCTGTGTTTCATCTTCAATAAGAAGGTCCAAGGGATACAGTAAACCTGAAGTGAAGCATTAGAGTATATAACTAGTGTCACAGGAATGGTTCAAAGCATAGTCAGTAACAAGAGTCAATCTTCTTGTACATAAGTCGTCATTGTGCCTTTTCCATTTAATTCCGATGCAATTTCTGTGTTTCATCGTCAATAAGTAGGTCCAAGGGATACAGTAAACCTGAAGTGAAGCATCGGAAAATACAACTAGTGTAACAGGAATGGTTCAAAGCATAGACAGTGGGAAGAGTCAGTCTTCTTGTACTTAAGTCCGCATTGTGCCTTTTGTATTTAATTCCGATGCAATTTCTGTGTTTCATCGTCGATAAGAAGGTCAGAGGGATACAGTAAACCTGAAGTGAAGCATCGGAATCTATAACTAGTGTCACAGGAATGGTTCAAAACATAGACAGTAGGAAGAGACAGTCTTCTTGTACTGAAGTCGGCATTGTGCCTTTTGAATTTAATTCCGATGCAATTTCTGTGTTTCATCGTCAATGCGAAGGTCAGAGGGTTACAGTAAACCTGAAGTGTAGCATCGAAATCTATAACTAATGTCACAGGAAAGGTTCAAAACATAGTCAGTAAGAAGAATCAGTCTTCTTGTACTTAAGTCGGCATTGTGCCTTTTGTATTTCATTCCGATGCAATTTCTGTGTTTCATCGTCAATAAGAAGGTCCAGGGGATACAGTAAACATGGGGTGAAGCATCGGAATCTATAACTAGTGACACAGGGACTGTTCAAAACATCGACAGTAAGAAGAGTCAGTCTCCTTGTACTTAATTCGGCATTGTGCCCATAGTATTTAAATCCGATGCAATTTCTGTGTTTCATCGTCAATAAGAAGGTCAGAGGGATACAGTAAATCTGAAGTCTAGCATCGGAATCTATAACTAGTGTCACAGGAATGATTCAAAACATAGTCAGTAAGAAGAGTCAGTCTTCTTGTACTTAAGTCGGCAATGTGCATTTTGTATTTAATTCCGATGCAATTTCTGTGTTTCATCGTCAATACGAAGGTCCAAGGGACACAGTAAACCTGATGTGAAGCATCGGAATCTATAACTAGTGTCACAGGAATGGTTCAAAACATAGTCAGTAAGAAGAGTCAGTCTTCTTGTACTTAGGTCGGCTTTGTGCCTTTTCTATTTAACTCCGATGCAATTTCTGTGTATCATCGTCAATAAGAAGGTCAGAGGGTTACAGTAAACCTGAAGTGAAGCATCGGAATCTATAACTAGAGTCACAGGAATGGTTCATATCATAGACAGTAGGAAGAGACAGTCTTCTTGTACTTAAGTCGGCATTGTGGATTTTGTATTTAATTCCGATGCAATTTCTGTGTTTCATCGTCAATGAGAAGGTCAGAGGGATACAGTAAACCTGGAGTGAAGCATCGGAATCAATAACTAGTGTCACAGGAATGAATAAAACATAGTCAGTAAGAAGAGTCAGTCTTCTTGTACTAAAGTCGGCATGGTGCCATTTGTATTTAATTCCGATGCAATTTCTGTGTTTCTTCGTCAATGAGAAGGTCCAAGGGATACAGTAAACCTGGAGTGAAGCATCGGAATCTATAACTAGTGTCACAGGGATGGTTCAAATCATAGACAGTAAGAAGAGTCAGTGTTCTTGTACTTAAGTCGGCATTGTGCCTTTTGTATTTAATTCTGATGCAATTTCTGTGTTTCATCGTCAATACGAAGGTCCAAGGGATACTGTAAACCTGAAGTGAAGCATCGGAATCTATAACTAGTGTCACAGGAATGGTTCAAAACATAGTCAGTAAGAAGAGTCAGTTTTCTTGTACTTAGGTCGGCTTTGTGCCTTTTCTATTTAACTCCGATGCAATTTCTGTGTATCATCGTCAATAAGAATGTCCAAGGGATGTAGTAAACCTGGAGTGAAGGATCGGAATCTATAACTAGTGTCACAGGAATGGTTCAAAACATAGACAGTAAGAAGAGTCAGTCTTCTTGTACTTAAGTCGGCATTGTGCCTTTTTCTTTAATTCCGATGCAATTTCTGTGTTTCATCGTCAATAAGAAGGTCCAAGGGATACAGTAAACGTGGAGTGAAGCATCGGAATCTATAACTAGTGTCACAGGGATGGTTCAAATCATGGACAGTAAGAAGAGTCAGTATTCTTGTACTTAAGTCGGCATTGTGCCTTTTGTATTTAATTCCGTTGCAATTTCTGTGTTTCATCTTCAATAAGAAGGTCCAAGGGATACAGGAAACCTGAAGTGAAGCATTAGAGTATATAACTAGTGTCACAGGAATGGTTCAAAACATAGTCAGTAAGAAAAGTCAGTCTTCTTGTACATAAGTCGTCATTGTGCATTTTCCATTTAATTCCGATGCAATTTCTGTGTTTCATCGTCAATAAGAAGGTCAGAGGGATACAGTAAACCTGAGGTAAAGCATCGGAATCTATAACTAGTGTCACAGGAATGGTTCAAAACATAGACAGTAGGAAGAGACAGTCTTCTTGTACTGAAGTCCTCATTGTGCCTTTTGAATTTAATTCCGATGCAATTTCTGTGTTTCATCGTCAATACGAAGGTCAGAGGGTTACAGTAAACCTGAAGTGTAGCATCGGAATCTATACTAGTGTCACAGGAAAGGTTCAAATAATAGTCAGTAAGAAGAATCAGTCTTCTTGTACTTAAGTCGGCATTGTGCCTTTTGTATTTCATTCCGATGCAATTTCTGTGTTTCATCGTCAATAAGAATGTCCAAGGGATACAGTAAACCTATAGTGAAGCATCGGAATCTATATAACTAGTGACACAGGGAAGGTTCAAAACATCGACAGTAAGAAGAGTCAGTCTCCTTGTACTTAATTCGGCATTGTGCCCATAGTATTTAAATCCGATGCAGTTTCTGTGTTTCATCGTCAATAAGAAGGTCAGAGGGATACAGTAAATCTGAAGTCTAGCATCGGAATCTATAACTAGTGTCACAGGAATGGTTCAAAACATAGTCAGTAAGAAGAGTCAGTCTTCTTGTACTTAAGTCGGCAATGTGCCTTTTGTATTTAATTACGATGCAATTTCTGTGTTTCATCGTCAATACGAAGGTCCAAGGGATACAGTAAACCTGATGTGAAGCATCGGAATTAATAACTAGTGTCACAGGAATGGTTCAAAACATAGTCAGTAAGAAGAGTCAGTCTTCTTGTACTTAGGTCGGCTTTGTGCCTTTTCTATTTAACTCCGATGCAATTTCTGTGTTTCATCGTCAATAAGAAGGTCCAAGGGATATAGTAAACCTGGAGTGAAGCATCGGAATCTATAACTAGTGTCACATGAATGGTTCAAAACATAGACAGTAAGAAGAGTCAGTCCTCTTGTACTTAATCCGGCATTGTGTCTGTTGTATTTAATTCCGATGAAATTTCTGTGTTTCATCGTCAATAAGAATGTCAGAGAGATACAGTAAACCTGAGGTGAAGCATCGGAATCTATAACTAGTGTCACAGGAATGGTTCAAAATATAGTCAGTAAGAAGAATCAGTCTTCTTGTACTTAAGTCGGCATTGTGCCTTTTGTATTTAATTCCGATGCAATTTCTGTGTTTCATCGTGAATAAGAAGGTCCAGGGGATACAGTAAACCTGGAGTGAAGCATCGGAATCTATAACTAGTGACACTGGGATGGTTTAACACATCGACAGTAAGATGTGTCAGTATTCTTGTACTTAAGTCGGCATTGTGCCTTTTGTATTTAATTCCGATGCAAGTTCTGTGTTTCATCTTCAATAAGAAGGTCCAAGGGATACAGTAAACCTGAAGTGAAGCACCGTAATCTATAACTAGTGTCACAGGAATGGCTCAAAGCATAGACAGTGGGAAGAGTCAGTCTTCTTGGACTTCAGACGGTATTGTGCCTTTGGTATTTATTTCCGATGCAATTTCTGTGTTTCATCGTCAATAAGAAGGTCAGAGGGATACAGTAAACCTGAAGTGAAACATCGGAATCTATAACTAGTGTCACAGGAATGGTTCAAAACATAGACAGTAGGAAGAGACAGTCTTCTTGTACTTAAGTCGGCACTGTGCCTTATCTATTTAATTCCTATTCAATTTCTGTATTTAATCGACAATAAGAAGGTCCAAGGGATATAGTAAACCTGGAGTGAGGCATCGGAAACTATAACTAGTGTCACAGGAATGGTTCAAACATAGACAGTAAGTAGGGTCAGTCTTCTTATACTTAAGTCGGCATTGTGCCTTATTTATTTAATTCCGATGCTATTTCTGTGTTTCATCGTCAATAAGAAGGTCCAAGGGATACAGTAAACATGGAGTGAAGAATCGGAATCTATAACTACTGTCGCAGGAATGGTTCTAATCATCGACAGTAAGAAGTGTCAGTCTTCTTGTACTTAATTCGGCATTGTGCCTTTAGTATTTAATTCCGATTCAATTTCTGTGTTTAATCGATAATAAGAAGGTCAGAGGTATACAGTAAATCTGAAGTCAAGCATCGGAATCTATAACTAGCGTCACAGGAATGGTTCAAAACATAGTCAGTAAGAAGAGTCAGTCTTCTTGTACTTAAGTCGGCATTGTGCCTTTTGTATTTAATTCCGATGCAAGTTCTGTGTTTCATCGTCAATAAGAAGGTCCAACGGATACAATAAAGCTGGAGTGAAGCTTCGGAATCTATAACTAGTGACACAGGGATCGTTCAAAACATAGACAGTAAGAAGAGTCAGTATTCTTGTACTTAAGTTGGCATTGTGCCTTTTGTATTTTATTCCGATGCAATTTCTGTGTATCATCGTCAATAAGAAGGTCCAAGGGATACAGTAAACCAGGAGTGAAGCATCGGAATCTATAAGTTGTCACAGAAATGGTTCAAACATAGTCAGTAAGAAGAGTCAAATCTTCTTGTACTTAAGTCGGCGTTGTGCCTTTTGTATTTAATTCCGATGCAATTTCTGTGTCTCATCGTCAATAAGAAGGTCCAAGGGACACAGTAAACCTGGAGTGAAGCATCGGAATCAATAACTAGTGTCACAGGAATGAATCAAAACATAGTCAGTAAGAAGAGTCAGTCTTCTTGTACTAAAGTCGGCTTTATGCCTTTTGTATTTAATTCCGATGCAATTTCTGTGTTTCATCGTCAATAAGAAGGTCTAAGGGATACAGAAAACCTGAAGTGAAGCATTAGAGTATATAACTAGTGTCACAGGAATGGTTCAAAGCATAGTGAGTAAGAAGAGTCAGTCTTCTTGTACATAAGTCGGCATTGTGCCTTTTGTATTTGATTCCGATGCAATTTCTGTGTTTCATCGTCAATAATTAGGTCCAAGAGATACAGTAAACCTGAAGTGAAGCATCGGAAAATATAACTAGTGTAACAGGAATGATTCAAAGCATAGACAGTGGGAAGAGTCAGTCTTCTTGTACTTAAGTCGGCATTGTGCCTTTTGTATTTAATTCCGATGTAATTTCTGTGTTTCATCGTCAATAAGAAGGTCTGAGGGATACAGTAAACACGAAGTGAAGCATCGGAATCTATAACTAGAGTCACAGGAATGGTTCAAAACATAGACAGTAGGAAGAGACAGTCTTCTTGTACTTAAGTCGGCATTGTGCCTTTTGTACTTAATTCCGATGCAATTTCTGTGTTTCATCGTCAATAAGAAGGTCAGAGGGATACAGTAAATCTGAAGTCAAGCATCGGAATCTATAACTAGTGTCACAGGAATGGTTCAAAACATAGTCAGTAAGAAGAGTCAGTCTTCTTTTTCTTAAGTCGGCATTGTGCCTTTTGTATTTGATTTCGATGCACGTTCTGTATTTCATCGTCAATAAGAAGGTCCAAGGGATACAGTAAACCTGGAGTGAAGCTTCGGAATCTATAACTAGTGACACAGGGATGGTTCAAAACATAGGCAGTAAGAAGAGTCAGTATTCTTGTACTTAAGTCGCCATTGTGCCTTTTGTATTTAATTCCGATGCAATTTCTGTGTTTCATCGTCAATAAGAAGGTCCAAGGGATACAGTAAACCGGGAGGGAAGCATCGGAATCTATAACTAGTGTCACAGAAATGGTTCAAAACATAGTCTGTAAGAAGAGTCAGTCTTCTTGTACTTAAGTCGGCATTGTGCCTTTTGTATTTAATTCCGATGCAATTTCTGTGTTTCATCGTAAATAAGAAGGTCCAAGGGATACAGTAAATCTGGAGAGAAGCATCGGAATCAATAACAAGTGTCACAGGAATGAATAAAGTATAGTCAGTAAGAAGAGTTAGTCTTCTTGTACTAAAGTCGGCATTGTGCCTTTTGTATTTAATTCCGATGCAATTTCTGTGTTTCATCGTCAATAAGAAGGTCCAAGGGATACAGTAAACCTGGAGTGAAGCATCGGAATCTATAACTAGTGTCACAGTGATGGTTCAAATCATAGACAATAAGAAGAGTCAGTATTGTTGTACTTAAGTCGGCATTGTGCTTTTTGTATTTCATTCCGATGCAATTTCTGTGTTTCATCTTCAATAGGAAGGTCCAAGGGATATAGTAAACCTGAAGTGAAGCATCGGAAAATATAACTAGTGTAACAGGAATGGTTCAAATCATAGACAGTGGGAAGAGTCAGTCTTCTTGTACTCAAGTCGGCATTGTGCCTTTTGCATTTAATTACGGTGCAATTTCTGTGTTTCATCGTCAATAAGAAGGTCAGAGGGATACAGTAAACCTGAACTGAAGCATCGGAATCTATAACTTGTGTCACAGGAATGGTTCAAAGCATAGACAGTAGGAAGAGACAGGCTTATTGTACTGAAGTCGGCATTGTGCATTTTGAACTTAATTCCGATGCAATTTCTGTGTTTCACCGTCAATAAGAAGGTCAGAGAGATACAGTAAACCTGAAGTGAAGCATCGGAATCTATAACTAGTGTCACAGGAATGGTTCAAAACATAGACAGTAAGAAGAGTCAGTCTTGTTGTACTTAAGTCAGCATTGTGCCTTTTCTATTTAACTCCGATTCAATTTCTGTGTTTCATCGTCAATAAGAAGGTCCAAGGGATATAGTAAATCTGGAGTGAAGCATCGGAATCTATAACTAGTGTCACATGATCTGTACAAAACATAGACAGTAAGAAGAGTCAGTCCTCTTGTACTTAATCCGGCATTGTGTCTGTTGTATTTAATTCCGATGAAATTTCTGTGTTTCATCGTCAATAAGAATGTCAGAGAGATACAGTAAACCTGAGGTGAAGCATCGGAATCTATAACTAGTGTCACAGGAATGGTTCAAAATATAGTCAGTAAGAAGAATCAGTCTTCTTGTACTTAAGTCGGCATTGTGCCTTTTGTATTTAATTCCGATGCAATTTCTGTGTTTCATCGTGAATAAGAAGGTCCAGGGGATACAGTAAACCTGGAGTGAAGCATCGGAATCTATAACTAGTGACACTGGGATGGTTTAACACATCGACAGTAAGATGTGTCAGTATTCTTGTACTTAAGTCGGCATTGTGCCTTTTGTATTTAATTCCGATGCAATTTCTGTGTTTCATCTTCAATAAGAAGGTCCAAGGGATACAATAAACCTGAAGTGAAGCACCGTAATCTATAACTAGTGTCACAGGAATGGCTCAAAGCATAGACAGTGGGAAGAGTCAGTCTTCTTGTACTTAAGAAGGTATTGTGCCTTTGGTATTTATTTCCGATGCAATTTCTGTGTTTCATCGTCAATAAGAAGGTCAGAGGGATACAGTAAACCTGAAGTGAAGCATCGGAATCTATAACTAGAGTCACAGGAATGGTTCAAAACATAGACAGTAGGAAGAGACAGTCTTCTTGTACTTAAGTCGGCATTGTGCCTTTTGTACTTAATTCCGATGCAATTTCTGTGTTTCATCGTCAATAAGAAGGTCAGAGGGATACAGTAAATCTGAAGTCAAGCATCGGAATCTATAACTAGTGTCACAGGAATGGTTCAAAACATAGTCAGTAAGAAGAGTCAGTCTTCTTTTTCTTAAGTCGGCATTGTGCCTTTTGTATTTGATTTCGATGCACGTTCTGTATTTCATCGTCAATAAGAAGGTCCAAGGGATACAGTAAACCTGGAGTGAAGCTTCGGAATCTATAACTAGTGACACAGGGATGGTTCAAAACATAGGCAGTAAGAAGAGTCAGTATTCTTGTACTTAAGTCGCCATTGTGCCTTTTGTATTTAATTCCGATGCAATTTCTGTGTTTCATCGTCAATAAGAAGGTCCAAGGGATACAGTAAACCGGGAGGGAAGCATCGGAATCTATAACTAGTGTCACAGAAATGGTTCAAAACATAGTCTGTAAGAAGAGTCAGTCTTCTTGTACTTAAGTCGGCATTGTGCCTTTTGTATTTAATTCCGATGCAATTTCTGTGTTTCATCGTAAATAAGAAGGTCCAAGGGATACAGTAAATCTGGAGAGAAGCATCGGAATCAATAACAAGTGTCACAGGAATGAATAAAGTATAGTCAGTAAGAAGAGTTAGTCTTCTTGTACTAAAGTCGGCATTGTGCCTTTTGTATTTAATTCCGATGCAATTTCTGTGTTTCATCGTCAATAAGAAGGTCCAAGGGATACAGTAAACCTGGAGTGAAGCATCGGAATCTATAACTAGTGTCACAGTGATGGTTCAAATCATAGACAATAAGAAGAGTCAGTATTGTTGTACTTAAGTCGGCATTGTGCTTTTTGTATTTCATTCCGATGCAATTTCTGTGTTTCATCTTCAATAGGAAGGTCCAAGGGATACAGTAAACCTGAAGTGAAGCATCGGAAAATATAACTAGTGTAACAGGAATGGTTCAAATCATAGACAGTGGGAAGAGTCAGTCTTCTTGTACTCAAGTCGGCATTGTGCCTTTTGCATTTAATTACGGTGCAATTTCTGTGTTTCATCGTCAATAAGAAGGTCAGAGGGATACAGTAAACCTGAACTGAAGCATCGGAATCTATAACTTGTGTCACAGGAATGGTTCAAAGCATAGACAGTAGGAAGAGACAGGCTTATTGTACTGAAGTCGGCATTGTGCATTTTGAACTTAATTCCGATGCAATTTCTGTGTTTCACCGTCAATAAGAAGGTCAGAGAGATACAGTAAACCTGAAGTGAAGCATCGGAATCTATAACTAGTGTCACAGGAATGGTTCAAAACATAGACAGTAAGAAGAGTCAGTCTTGTTGTACTTAAGTCAGCATTGTGCCTTTTCTATTTAACTCCGATTCAATTTCTGTGTTTCATCGTCAATAAGAAGGTCCAAGGGATATAGTAAACCTGGAGTGAAGCATCGGAATCTATAACTAGTGTCACATGATCTGTACAAAACATAGACAGTAAGAAGAGTCAGTCCTCTTGTACTTAATCCGGCATTGTGTCTGTTGTATTTAATTCCGATGAAATTTCTGTGTTTCATCGTCAATAAGAATGTCAGAGAGATACAGTAAACCTGAGGTGAGGCATCGGAATCTATAACTAGTGTCACAGGAATGGTTCAAAATATAGTCAGTAAGAAGAATCAGTCTTCTTGTACTTAAGTCGGCATTGTGCCTTTTGTATTTAATTCCGATGCAATTTCTGTGTTTCATCGTGAATAAGAAGGTCCAGGGGATACAGTAAACCTGGAGTGAAGCATCGGAATCTATAACTAGTGACACTGGGATGGTTTAACACATCGACAGTAAGATGTGTCAGTATTCTTGTACTTAAGTCGGCATTGTGCCTTTTGTATTTAATTCCGATGCAATTTCTGTGTTTCATCTTCAATAAGAAGGTCCAAGGGATACAATAAACCTGAAGTGAAGCACCGTAATCTATAACTAGTGTCACAGGAATGGCTCAAAGCATAGACAGTGGGAAGAGTCAGTCTTCTTGTACTTAAGAAGGTATTGTGCCTTTGGTATTTATTTCCGATGCAATTTCTGTGTTTCATCGTCAATAAGAAGGTCAGAGGGATACAGTAAACCTGAAGTGAAGCATCGGAATCTATAACTAGTGTCACAGGAATGGTTCAAAACATAGACAGTAGGAAGAGACAGTCTTCTTGTACTTAAGACGGCACTGGGCCTTATCTATTTAATTCCTATTCAATTTCTGTATTTAATCGACAATAAGAAGGTCCAAGGGATATAGTAAACATGGAGTGAGGCATCGGAAACTATAACTAGTGTCACAGGAATGGTTCAAACATAGACAGTAAGTAGGGTCAGCCTTCTTGTACTTAAGTCGGCATTGTGCTTTATTTATTTAATTCCGATGCTATTTCTGTGTTTCATCGTCAATAAGAAGGTCCAAGGGATACAGTAAACATGGAGTGAAGAATCGGAATCTATAACTACTGTCGCAGGAATGGTTCTAATCATCGACAATAAGAAGAGTCAGTCTTCTTGTCCTTAATTCGGCATTGTGCCTTTAGTATTTAATTCCGATTCAATTTCTGTGTTTAATCGATAATAAGAAGGTCAGAGGTATACAGTAAATCTGAAGTCAAGCATCGGAATCTATAACTAGCGTCACAGGAATGGTTCAAAACATAGTCAGTAAGAAGAGTCAGTCTTCTTGTACTTAAGTCGGCATTGTGCCTTTTGTATTTAATTCCGATGCAAGTTCTGTGTTTCATCGTCAATAAGAAGGTCCAACGGATACAATAAACCTGGAGTGAAGCATCGGAATCTATAACTAGTGACACAGGGATCGTTCAAAACATAGACAGTAAGAAGAGTCAGTATTCTTGTACTTAAGTTGGCATTGTGCCTTTTGTATTTAATTCCGATGCAATTTCTGTGTATCATCGTCAATAAGAAGGTCCAAGGGATACAGTAAACCAGGAGTGAAGCATCGAAATCTATAAGTCGTCACAGAAATGGTTCAAATATAGTCAGTAAGAAGAGTCAGTCTTCTTGTACTTAAGTCGGCATTGTGCCTTTTGTATTTAATTCCGATGCAATTTCTGTGTCTCATCGTCAATAAGAAGGTCCAAGGGACACAGTAAACCTGGAGTGAAGCATCGGAATCAATAACTAGTGTCACAGGAATGAATCAAAACATAGTCAGTAAGAAGAGTCAGTCTTCTTGTACTAAAGTCGGCTTTGTGCCTTTTGTATTTAATTCCGATGCAATTTCTGTGTTTCATCGTCAATAAGAAGGTCTAAGGGATACAGAAAACCTGAAGTGAAGCATTAGAGTATATAACTAGTGTCACAGGAATGGTTCAAAGCATAGTGAGTAAGAAGAGTCAGTCTTCTTGTACATAAGTCGGCATTGTGCCTTTTGTATTTGATTCCGATGCAATTTCTGTGTTTCATCGTCAATTATTAAGTCCAAGAGATACAGTAAACCTGAAGTGAAGCATCGGAAAATATAACTAGTGTAACAGGAATGATTCAAAGCATAGACAGTGGGAAGAGTCAGTCTTCTTGTACTTAAGTCGGCATTGTGCCTTTTGTATTTAATTCCGTTGCAATTTCTGTGTTTCATCGTCAATAAGAAGGTCTGAGGGATACAGTAAACACGAAGTGAGCATCGGAATCTATAACTAGAGCACAGGAATGGTTCAAAACATAGACAGTAGGAAGAGACAGTCTTCTTGTACTTAAGTCGGCATTGTGCCTTTTGTATTTAATTCCGATGCAATTTCTGTGTTTCATCGTCAATAAGAAGGTCAGAGGGATACAGTAAATCTGAAGTCAAGCATCGGAATCTATAACTAGTGTCACAGGAATGGTTCAAAACATAGTCAGTAAGAAGAGTCAGTCTTCTTGTTCTTAAGTCGGCATTGTGCCTTTTGTATTTAATTCCGATGCACGTTCTGTGTTTCATCGTCAATAAGATGGTCCAAGGGATACAGTAAACCTGGAGTGAAGCTTCGGGATCTATAACCAGTGACACAGGGACGGTTCAAAACATAGGCAGTAAGAAGAGTCAGTATTCCTGTACTTAAGTCGCCATTGTGCCTTTTGTATTTAATTCCGATGCAATTTCTGTGTTTCATCGTCAATAAGAAGGTCCAAGGGATACAGTAAACCGGGAGGGAAGCATCGGAATCTATAACTAGTGTCACAGAAATGGTTCAAAACATAGTCTGTAAGAAGAGTCAGTCTTCTTGTACTTAAGTCGGCATTGTGCCTTTTGTATTTAATTCCGATGCAATTTCTGTGTTTCATCGTAAATAAGAAGGTCCAAGGGATACAGTAAATCTGGAGAGAAGCATCGGAATCAATAACAAGTGTCACAGGAATGAATAAAATATAGTCAGTAAGAAGAGTTAGTCTTCTTGTACTAAAGTCGGCATTGTGCCTTTTGTATTTAATTCCGATGCAATTTCTGTGTTTCATCGTCAATAAGAAGGTCCAAGGGATACAGTAAACCTGGAGTGAAGCATCGGAATCTATAACTAGTGTCACAGTGATGGTTCAAATCATAGACAGTAAGAAGAGTCAGTATTGTTGTACTTAAGTCGGCATTGTGCCTTTTGTATTTCATTCCGATGCAATTTCTGTGTTTCATCTTCAATAGGAAGGTCCAAGGGATACAGTAAACCTGAAGTGAAGCATCGGAAAATATAACTAGTGTAACAGGAATGGTTCAAAGCATAGACAGTGGGAAGAGACAGGCTTATTGTACTGAAGTCGGCATTGTGCATTTTGAACTTAATTCCGATGCAATTTCTGTGTTTCACCGTCAATAAGAAGGTCAGAGAGATACAGTAAACCTGAAGTGAAGCATCGGAATCTATAACTAGTGTCACAGGAATGGTTCAAAACATAGACAGTAAGAAGAGTCAGTCTTGTTGTACTTAAGTCGGCATTGTGCCTTTTTTATTTGATTCCGATGCAATTTCTGTGTTTCATTGTCTATAAGAAGGTCCAAGGGATACAGTAAACCGGGAGTGATGCATCGGAATCTATAACTAATGTCACACAAATGGTTCAAAACATAGTCAGTAAGAAGAGTCAGTCTTCTTGTACTTAAGTAGGCATTGTGACTTTTGTATTTAATTCCGATGCAATTTCTGTGTTACATCGTCAATAAGAAGGTCCAAGGGACACAGTAAACCTGGAGTGAAGCATCGAAATCAATAACTAGTTTCACAGGAATGAATCAAAACGTATTCAGTAAGAAGAGTCAGTCTTCTTGTACTAAAGTCGGCATTGTGCCTTTTGTATTTATTTCCGATGCAATTTCTGTGTTTCATCGTCAATAAGAAGGTCAGAGGGATACAGTGAACCTGAAGTGAAGCATCGGAATCTATAACTAGTGTCACAGGAATGGTTCAAAACATAGACAGTAGGAAGAGACAGTCTTCTTGTACTGAAGTCGGCATTGTGCCTTTTGAATTTAATTCCGATGCAATCTCTGTGTTTCATCGTCAATAAGAAGGTCAGAGGGTTACAGTAAACCCGAAGTGAAGCATCGGAATCTATAAGTAGTGTCACAGGAAAGGTTCAAAACATAGTCAGTAAGACGAATCAGTCTTCTTGTACTTAAGTCGGCACTGTGCCATTTGTATTTAATTCCGATGCAATTTCTGTGTTTCATCGTCAATAAGAAGGTCCAAGGGATGCAGTAAACCTGGAGTGAAGCATCGGAATCTATAACTAGTGACACAGGGATGGTTCAAACTATCGACAGTAAGAAGAGTCAGTCTTCTTGTACTTATATCGGCATTGTGCCCTTAGTAATTAATTCCGATGCAATTCCTGTGTTTCATCGTCAATAAGAAGGTCAGAGGGATACAGTAAATCTGAAGTCTAGCATCGGAATCTATAACTAGTGTCACAGGAATGGTTCAAATCATAGTCAGTAAGAAGAGTCAGTCTCCTAGTACTTAAGTCAGCATTGTGCCTTTTGTATTTAATTCCGATGCAATTTCTGTGTTTCATCGTCAATACGAAGGTCCAAGGGATACAGTAAACCTGAAGTGAAGCATCGGAATCTATAACTAGTGTCACAGGAATGGTTCAAAACATAGTCATTAAGAAGAGTCAGTTTTCTTGTACTTAGGTCGGCTTTGTGCCTTTTCTATTTAACTCCGATGGAATTTCTGTGTATCATCGTCAATAAGAATGTCCAAGGGATGTAGTAAACCTGGAGTGAAGCATCGGAATCTATAACTAGTGTCACAGGAATGGTTCAAAACATAGACAGAAAGAAGAGTCAGTCTTCTTGTACTTAAGTCGGCATTGTGGCTTTTTTATTTAATTCCGATGCAATTTCTGTGTTTCATCGACAATAAGATGGTCCAATGGATACAGTAAACGTGGAGTGAAGCATCGGAATCTATAACTAGTGTCACAGGGATGGTTCAAATCATAGACAGTTAGAAGAGTCAGTATTCTTGTACTTAAGTCGGCATTGTGCCTTTTGTATTTAATTCCGATGCAATTTCTGTGTTTCATCGTCAATAAGAAGGTCAAAGGGATACAGTAAACCTGAAGAGAAGCATCGCAATCTATAACTAGTGTCACAGGAATGGCTCAAAACATAGACAGTAGGAAGAGACAGTCTTCTTGTACTGAAGTCGGCATTGTGCCTTTTGAATTTAATTCCGATGCAATTTCTGTGTTTCATCGTCAATACGGAGGTCAGAGGGTTACAGTAAACCTGAAGTGAAGCATCGGAATCTATAACTAGTGTCACAGGAAAGGTTCAAAACATAGTCAGTAAGAAGAATCAGTCTTCTTGTACTTAAGTCGGCATTGTGCCTTTTGTATTTAATTCCGATGCAATTTCTGTGTTTCATCGTCAATAAGAAGGTCCAAGGGATACAGTAAACCTGGAGTGAAGCATCGGAATCTATAACTAGTGACACAGGGATGGTTCAAAACATCGACAGTAAGAAGAGTCAGTCTTCTTGTACTTAATTCGGCATTGTGCCCATAGTATTTAATTCCGATGCAATTTCTGTGTTTCATCGTCAATAAAAAGGTCAGAGGGATACAGTAAATCTGAAG
This sequence comes from Schistocerca americana, assembly GCF_021461395.2. Classification (NCBI taxonomy): domain Eukaryota; kingdom Metazoa; phylum Arthropoda; class Insecta; order Orthoptera; family Acrididae; genus Schistocerca; species Schistocerca americana. Next base: position 17,049,853 of record NC_060130.1, on the reverse strand, counting down.
TCTAGCATCGGAATCTATAACTAGTGTCACAGGAATGGTTCAAAACATAGTCAGTAAGAAGAGTCAGTCTTCTTGTACTTAAGTCGGCATTGTGCCTTTTGTATTTAATTCCGATGCAATTTCTGTGTTTCATCGTCAATACGAAGGTCCAAGGGATACAGTGAACCTGAAGTGAAGCATCGGAATCTATAACTAGTGTCACAGGAATTGTTCAAAACATAGTCAGTAAGAAGAGTCAGCCTTCTTGTACTTAGGTCGGCTTTGTGCCTTTTCTATTTAACTCCGATGCAATTATTGTGTATCATCGTCAATAGGAAAGTCCAAGGGATGTAGTAAACCTGGAGTGAAGCATCGGAATCTATAACTAGTGTCACAGGAATGGTTCAAAACAAAGACAGTAAGAAGAGTCAGTCTTCTTGTACTTAAGTCGGCATTGTGCCTTTTTTATTTAATTCCGATGCAATTTCTGTTTTTCATCGTCAATAAGAAGGTCCAAGGGATACAGTAAACCGGGAGTGAAGCATCGGAATCTGTAACTAGTGTCACAGAAATGGTTCAAAACATAGTCAGTAAGAAGAGTCAGTCTTGTTGTACTTAAGTCGGCATTGTGCCTTTTGTATTTAATTCCGATGCAATTTCTGTGTTTCATCGTCAATAAGAAGGTCCCAGGGACACAGTAAACCTGGAGTGAAGCATCGGAATCAATAACTAGTGTCACAGGAATGAATCAAAACATAGTCAGTAAGAAGTGTCAGTCTTCTTGTACTAAAGACGGCATTGTGCCTTTTGTATTTAATTCCGATGCAATTTCTGTGTTTCATCGTCAATAAGAAGGTCCAAGGGATACAGTAAACCTGGAGTGAAGCATCGGAATCTATAACTAGTGTCACAGGGATGGTTCAAATTATAGACAGTAAGAAGAGTCAGTATTCTTGTACTTAAGTCGGCATTGTGCATTTTGTATTTAATTCCGATGCAATTTCTGTGTTTCATCTTCAATAAGAAGGTCCAAGGCATACAGTAAACCTGAAGTGAAGCATTAGAGTATATAACTAGTGTCACAGGAATGGTTCAAAACATAGTCTGTAAGAAGAGTCAGTCTTCTTGTACATAAGTCGGCATTGTGCCTTTTGTATTTAATTCCGATGCAATTTCTGTGTTTTATCGCCAATAAGTAGGTCCAAGGGATACAGTAAACCTGAAGTGAAGCATCGGAAAATATAACTAGTGTAACAGTAATGGTACAAAGCATAGACAGTGGGAAGAGTCAGTCTTCTTGTACATAAGTCGGCATTGTGCCTTTTGTATTTAATTCCGATGCAATTTCTGTGTTTCAACGTCAATAAGAAGGTCAGGGGGATACAGTAAACCTGAAGTGAAGCATCGGAATCTGTAACTAGTGTCACAGGAATGGTTCAAAACATAGACAGTAGGAAGAGACAGTCTTCTTGTACTGAAGTCGGCATTGTGCCTTTTGTATTTAATTCCGATGCAATTTCTGTGTTTCATCGTCAATAAGCAGAGTAGAGGGATACAGTAAACCTGAAGTGAAGCATCGGAATCTATAACTAGTGTCACCAGAAAGGTTCAAAACATAGTCAGTAAGAAGAATCAGTCTCCTTGTACTTATGTCGGCATTGTGCCTTATGTATTTAATTCCGATGCAATTTCTGTGTTTCATCGTCAATAAGAAGGTCCAAGGGATACAGTAGACATGGAGTAAAGCATCGGAATCTATAACTAGTGACACAGGGATAGTTCAAAATATCGACAGTAAGAAGAGTAAGTCTTCTTGTAATTAATTCGGCAATGTGCCCTTAGTACTTAATTCCGATGCACTTTCTGTTTTTCATCGTCAATAAGAAGGTCAGAGGGATATAGTAAATCTGAAGTCTAGCATCGGAATCTATAACTAGTGTACCAGGAATTGTTCTGAACATAGTCAGTAAGAAGAGACAGTCTTCTTGTCCTTAAGTCGGCATTGTGCGTTTTGTATTTAATTCCCATGCAATTTCTGTGTATCATCGTCAATAAGAAGGTCCGAGGGATATAGTAAACCAGGAGTGAAGCATCGGAATCTATAACTAGTGTCACAGGGATGGTTCAAAACATCGACAGTAGGAAGAGTCAGCCTTCTTGTACTTAATTCTGCATTGTGCCTTTGGTATTTAATTCAGATGCAATTTCTGTGTTTCATCGTCAATAAGAAGGTCAGAGGGATACAGTAAATCTGAAATCTAGCATCGGAATCTATAACTAGTCTCACACGAATGGTTCAAATCATAGTCAGTAAAAAGCGACAGTCTTCTTGTACTTAAGTCGGCATTGTGCCTTTTGTATTTAATTCCGATGCAATTTCTGTGTTTCATCGTCAATAAGAAGCTCCAAGGGATACAGTAAACCTGAAGTGAAGCATCGGAATCTATAACTAGTGTTACATGAATGGTTCAAAACATAGACAATAAGAAGAGTCAGTCCTCTTGTACTTAATCCGGCATTGTGCCTTTTGTATTTAATTCCGATGAAATTTCTGTGTTTCATCGTCAATAAGAATGTCAGAGGGATACAGTAAACCTGAGGTGAAGCATCGGAATCTATAACTAGTGTCACAGGAATGGTTTAAAATATAGTCAGTAAGAAGAATCAGTCTTCTTGTACTTAATTCGGCATTGTGCCTTTTGTATTTAATTCCGATGCAATTTCTGTGTTTCGTCGTGAATAAGAAGGTCCAAGGGATACAGTAAACTTGGAGTGAAGCATCGGAATCTATAACTAGTGACACTGGGATGGTTTAAAACATCGACAGTAAGATGTGTCAGTATTCTTGTACTTAAGTCGGCATTGTGCCTTTTGTATTTAATTCCGATGCAATTTCTGTGTTTCATCTTCAATAAGAAGGTCCAAGGGATACAGTAAACCTGAAGTGAAGCAACGGAATCTATAACTAGTGTCACAGGAATGGCTCAAAGCATAGACAGTAGGAAGAGACAGTCTTCTTGTACATAAGTCGGCACTGTGCCTTTTCTATTTAATTCCTATTCAATTTCTGTGTTTCATCGTCAATAAGAAGGTCCAAGGGATACAGTAAACACGGAGTGAAGAATCGGAATCTATAACTACTGTCACGGGAATGGATCTAATCATCGGCAGTAAGAAGAGTCAGTCTTCTTGTACTTAATTCGGCATTATGCCTTTAGTATTTAATTCCGATTCAATTTCTGTGTTTCACCGACAATAAGAAGGTCAGAGGTATACAGTAAATCTGAAGTCAAGCATCGGAATCTATAACTAGTGTCATAGGAATGGCTCAAAACATAGTCAGTAAGAAGAGTCAGTCTTCTTGTACTTAAGTCGGCATTGTGCCTTTTGTATTTAATTCCGATGCAAGTTCTGTGTTTCATGGTCAATAAGTAGGTCCAAGGGATACAATAAACCTGGAGTGAAGCATCGGAATCTATAACTAGTGACACTGGGAACGTTCAAAACATAGACAGTAAGAAGAGTCAGTCTTCTTGTAATTAATTCGACATTGTGCCCTTAGTACTTAATTCTGATGCAATTTCAGGTTTTCATCGTCAATAAGAAGGTCAGAGGGATACAGTAAATCTGAAGTGTAGCATCGGAATCTATAACTAGTGTACCAGGAATTGTTCAGAACATAGTCAGTAAGAAGAAACAGTCTTCTTGTACTTAAGTCGGCATTGTGCTTTTTGTATTTAATTCCCATGCAATTTCTGTGTATCATCGTCAATAAGAAGGTCCAAGGGATATAGTAAACCTAGAGTGAAGCATCGGAATCTATAATTAGTGTCACAGGGATGGTTCAATACATCGACAGTAGGAAGAGTCAGCCTTCTTGTACTTAATTCGGCATTGTGCCCTTGGTATTTAATTCAGATGCAATTTCTGTGTTTCATCGTCAATAAGAAAGTCAGAGGGATACAGTAAATCTGAATTCTAACATCGGAATCTATAACTAGTCTCACACGAATGGTTCAAAACATAGTCAGTAAGAAGCGACAGTCTTCTTGTAGTAAAGTCGGCATTGTGCCTTTTCTATTTAACTCCGATGCAGTTTCTGTGTTTCATCGTCAATAAGTACGTACAAGGGATACAGTAAACCTGAAGTGAAGCATCGGAAAATATAACTAGTGTAACAGGAATGGTTCATAGCATAGACAGTGGGAAGAGTCAGTCTTCTTGTACTCAAGTCGGCATTGTGCCTTTTGTATTTAATTACGATGCAATTTCTGTGTTTCATCGTCAATAAGAAGGTCAGAGGGTTACAGTAAACCTGAAGTGAAGCATCGGAATCTATAACTTGTGTCACAGGAATGGTTCAAAGCATAGACAGTAGGAAGAGACAGGCTTCTTGTACTGAAGTCGGCATTATGCATTTTGAACTTAATTCCGATGCAATTTCTGTGTTTCACCGTCAATAAGAAGGTCAGAGAGATACAGTAAACCTGAAGTGAAGCATCGGAATCTATAACTAGTGTCACAGGAATTGTTCAAAACACAGACAGTAAGAAGAATCAGTCTTGTTGTACTTAAGTCGGCATTGTGCCTTTTTTATTTAATTCCGATGCAATTTCTGTGTTTCATCGTCTATAAGAAGGTCCAAGGGATACAGTAAACCGGGAGTGATGCATCGGAATCTATAACTAGTGTCACACAAATGGTTCAAATCATAGTCAGTAAGAAGAGTCAGTCTTCTTGTACTCAAGTCGGCATTGTGACTTTCGTATTTAATTCCGATGCAATTTCTGTGTTTCATCGTCAATAAGAAGGTCCAAGGGATACAGTAGACCTGGAGTGAAGCATCGGAATCAATAACTAGTGTCACAGGAATGAATCAAACATAGTCAGTAAGAAGAGTCAGTCTTCTTGTACATAAGCCGGCATTGTGCCTTTTGTATTTAATTCCGATGCAATTTCTGTGTTTCATCGTCAATAAGTAGGTCCAAGGGATACAGTAAACCTGAAGTGAAGCATCGGAAAATATAACTAGTGTAACAGGAATGGTTCAAAGCATAGACAGTGGGAAGAGAAAGTCTTTATATACTTAAGTCGGCATTGTGCCTTTTGTATTAAATTCCGATGCAATTTCTGTGTTTCATCGTCAATAAGAAGGTCAGAGGGATACAGTAAACCTGAAGTGAAGCATCGGAATCTATAACTAGTGTCACAGGAAATGTTCAAAACATAGTCAGTTAGAAGAATCAGTCTTCTTGTACTTAAGTCGGCATTGTGCATTTTGTATTTAATTCCGATGCAATTTCTGTGTTTCATCGTCAATAAGAAGGTCCAAGGGATACAGTAAACCGGGAGTGATGCATCGGAATCTATAACTAGTGTCACACAAATGGTTCAAATCATAGTCAGTAAGAAGAGACAGTCTTTTTGTACTTAAGTCGGCATTGTGCCTTTTCTATTTAATTCCTATGCAATTTCTGTGTTTCATCGTCAATAAGAAGGTCGAAGGGATATAGTAAACCTGGAGTGAAGCATCGGAATCAATAACTACTGTCACAGGAATTGTTCAAAACATAGCCAGTAAGAAGAGCCAGTCTCCTTGTACTTAATTCGGCATTGTGCCTTTAGTAATTAAATCCGATGCAATTTCTGTGTTTCATCGGTAATAACAAGGTCCAAGGGATACAGTAAACCTGGAGTGAAGCTTCGGAATCTATAACTAGTGACACAGGGATGGTTCAAAACAGAGGCAGTAAGAAGAGTCAGTATTCTTGTACTTAAGTCGCCATTGTGCCAGTTGTATTTAATTCCGATGCAATTTCTGTGTTTTATCGTCAATAAGTAGGCCCAAGGGATCCAGTAAACCTGAAGTGAAGCACCGGAAAATATAACTTGTGTAACAGGAATGGTTCAAAGCATAGACAGTGGGAAGAGTCAGTCTTCTTGTACTTAAGTCGGCATTGTACCTTTTGTATTTAATTCCGATGCAATTTCTGTGTTTCATCGTCAATAAGAAGGTCAGAGGGATACAGTAAATCTGAAGTCAAGCATCGGAATCTATAACTAGTGTCACAGGAATGGTTCAAAACATAGTCAGTAAGAAGAGTCAGTCTTCTTGTACTTAAGTCGCCATTGTGCCTTTTGTATTTAATTCCGATGCAATTTCAGTGTTTCATCGTCAATAAGAAGGTCAGAGGGATACAGTAAATCTAAAGTCAAGCATCGGAATCTATAACTAGTGTCACAGCAATGGTTCAAAACATAGTCAGTAAGAAGAGTCAGTCTTCTTGTACTTAAGTCGGCATTGTGCCTTTTGTATTTAATTCCGATGCACGTTCTGTGTTTCATCGTCAATAAGAAGGTCCAAGGGATACAGTAAACCTGGAGTGAAGCTTCGGAATCCATAACTAGTTACACAGGGATGGTTCAAAGCATAGGCAGTAAGAAGAGTCAGTATTCTTGTACTTAAGTCGCCATTGTGCCATTTGTATTAAATTCCGATGCAATTTCTGTGTTTCATCGTCAATAAGAAGGTCCAAGGGATACAGTAAACCGGGAGTGAAGCATCGGAATCTATAACTAGTGTCACAGAAATGGTTCAAAACATAGTCAGTAAGAAGAGCCAGTCTTCTTGTACTTAAGTCGGCATTGTGCCTTTTGTATTTAATTCCGATGCAATTATTGTGTTTCATCGTAAATAAGAAGGTCCAACGGATACAGTAAATCTGGAGTGAAGCATCGGAATCTATAACTAGTGTCACAGTGATGGTTCAAATCATAGACAGTAAGAAGAGTCAGTATTCTTGTACTTAAGTCGGCATTGTGCATTTTGTATTTAATTCCGATGCAATTTCTGTGTTTCATCTTCAATAAGAAGGTCCTAGGTATACAGTAAACCTGAAGTGAAGCATTAGAGTATATAACTAGTGTCACAGGAATGGTTCAAAACATAGTCAGTAAGAAGAGTCAGTCTTCTTGTACATAAGTCGGCATTGGGCCTTTTCTATTTAATCCCGATGCAGTTTCTGTGTTTCATCGTCAATAAGTACGTACAAGAGATACAGTTAACCTGAAGTGAAGCATCGGAAAATATAACTAGTGTAACAGGAATGGTTCAAAGCATAGACAGTGGGAAGAGACAGTCATCTTGTACTCAAGTCGGCATTGTGACTTTTGTATTTAATTACGATGCAATTTCTGTGTTTCATCCTCAATAAGGAGGTCAGAGGGATACAGTAAACCTGAAGTGAAGCATCGGAATCTATAACTTGTGTCACAGGAATGGTTCAAATCATAGACAGTAGGAAGAGACAGGCTTTATGTACTGAAGTCGGCATTGTGCATTTTGAACTTAATTCCGATGCAAATTCTGTGTTTCACCGTCAATAAGAAGGTCAGAGAGATACAGTGAACCTGAAGTGAAGCATCGGAATCTCTAACTAGTGTCACAGGAATGGTTCAAAACATAGACAGTAAGAAGAGTCAGTCTTGTTGTACTTATGTCGGCATTGTGCCTCTTTCATTTAATTCCGATGCAATTTCTGTATTTCATCGTCTATAAGAAGGTCCAAGGGATACAGTAAACCGGGAGTGATGCATCGGAATCTATAAGTAGTGTCACACAAATGGTTCAAATCATAGTCAGTAAGAAGAGTCAGTCTTTTTGTACTTAAGTCGGCATTGTGACTTTTGTATTTAATTCCGATGCAATTACTGTGTTTCATCGGCAATAAGAAGGTCAGAGGGATACAGTAAACCCGAAGTGAAGCATCGGAATCTATAACTAGTGTCACAGGAATGGTTCAAAACATAGACAGTAGGAAGAGACAGTCTTCTTGTACAGAAGTCGGCATTGTTCCATTTGTATTTAATTCCGATGCAATTTCTGTGTTTCATCGTCAATAAGAAGGTCAGAGGGATACAGTAAACCTGAAGTGAAGCATCGGAATCTGTAACTAGTGTCACAGGAAATGTTCAATACATAGTCAGTTAGAAGAATCAGTCTTCTTGTACTTAAGTCGGCATTGTGCCTTTTATATTTAATTCCGATGCAATTTCTGTGTATCATCCTCAATAAGAAAGTCCAAGGGATACAGTAAACCTGGAGTGAATCATCGGAATCTATAAATAGTGACACAGGGATGGCTCAAAACATCGACAGTAAGAAGAGTCAGTCTTCTTGTACTTAATTCGGCATTGTGCCTTTAGTACTTAATTCCGATGCAATTTCTGTGTTTCATCGTCAATAAGAAGGTCAGAGGGATACAGTAAAACTGAAGTCTAGCATCGGAATCTATAACTAGTGTCACAGGAATGGTTCAAAACATAGTCAGTAAGAAGAGTCAGTCTTCTTGTACTTAAGTCGGCATTGTGCCTTTTGTATTTAATTCCGATGCAATTTCTGTGTTTCATCGTCAATAAGAAGGTCCAAGGGATACAGAAAACCTGAAGTGAAGCATCGGAATCTATAACTAGTATCACAGGAATGGTTCGAAACATAGTCAGTAAGAAGAGTCAGTCTTCTTGTACTTAAGTCGGCATTGTGCCTTTTCTATATAACTCCGATGCAATTTCTGTGTATCATCGTCAATAAGAATGTCTAAGGGATATAGTAAACCTTTACTGAAGCATTGGAATCTATAACTAGTGTCTCAGGAATGGTTCAAAACATAGACAGTAAGAAGAGTCAGTCTTCTTGTACTTAAGTCGGCATTGTGCCTTTTCTATATAACTCCGATGCAATTTCTGTGTTTCATCGTCAATAAGAAGGTCCAAGGGTTACAGTAAACCTGGAGTGAAGCATCGGAATCTATAACTACTGTCACAGGAATTGTTCAAAACATAGCCAGTAAGAAGAGGCTGTCTTCTTGTACTTAATTCGGCATTGTGCCTTTAGTAATTAAATCCGATGCAATTTCTGTGTTTCATCGTTAATAAGAAGGTCAGAGGTATACAGTAAATCTGAAGTGAAGCATCGGAATCTATAACTAGTGTCACAGAAATTTTTCAAAACATAGTCAGTAAGAAGAGTCAGTCTTCTTGTACTTAAGTCGGCATTGTGCCCTTTGTATTTAATTCCGATGCAATTTCTGTGTTTCATCGTCAATAAGAGGGTCCAAGGTATACAGTAAACCTGAAGTGAAGCATTAGAGTATATAACTAGTGTCACAGGAATGGTTCAAAACATAGTCAGTATAAAGAGTCAGTCTTCTTGTACTTAAGTCGGTATTCTGCCTTTTGTATTTAATTCCGATGCTAGTTCTGTGTTTCATCGTCAATAAGAAGGACCAAGGGATACAGTAAACCTGGAGTAAAGCATCGGAATCTATAACTAGTGTCACTGGAATGGTTCAAACCATCGACAGTAAGAAGAGACAGTCTTCTTGTACTTAAGTTGGCATTCTGCTTTTATTATTTAATTCCGATGCAATTCCTGTGTTTCATCGTCAATAAGGAGGTCAGAGAGATACAGTAAATCAGAAGTGGAGCATCGGAATCTATAACTAGGTTCACAGGTATGGTTCAAAACATAGTCAGTGAGAAGAGTCAGTCTTCTTGTACTTAAGTCGGCTTTGTGCATTTTGTATTTAATTCCGATGCAGTTTCTGTGTTTCATCGTCAATAAGAAGGTCTGAGGGATACAGTAAACCTGAAGTGAAGGATCAGAATCTGTAACTAGTGTCACAGGAATGGTTCAAAGCATAGTCAGTAAGAAGAGTGAGTCTTCTTGTACTTAAGTCGGCATTGTGCCTTTTGTATTCAATTCCTATGCAATTTCTGTGTTTCATCGTCAATAAGAAGGTCCTAGGGATACAGTAAACCTCAAGTGAAGCATCGGAATCTATTACTAGAGTCACAGGAATGGTTCAAATCATAGACAGTGGGTTGAGTCAGTCTTCTTGTACTTAAGTCGGCATTGTGCCTTTTGTATTTAATTCCGATGCAATTTCTGTGTTTCATCGTCAATAATAAGGTCTGAGGGATACAGTAAACCTGAAGTGAAGCATCGGAATCTATAACTGATGTCACAGGAATGGTTCAATACATAGTCAGTAAGAAGAGTCAGTCTTCTTGTACTTGGCATTGTGCTTTTGGTATTTAATTCCGATGCAATTTCTGTGTTTCTTCGTCAATGAGGAGGACCAAGGGATACAGTAAACCCGGAGTGAAGCATCAGAATCTATAACTAGAGTCACAGGAATGGTTCGAAACATAGTCAGTAAGAAGAGTCAGTCTTCTTGTACTTAAGTCGGCATTGTGCCTTTTGTATTTAATTCCGAAGCTATTTTTGTGTTTCATCGTCAATAAGAAGGTCAGAGGGATACAGTAAACCAGAAGTGAAGCATCGGAACCTATAACTAGTGTAACAGGAATGGTTCATATCATACACAGTGGGAAGAGTCAGTCTTCTTGTATTTAAGTCGGCATTGTGGCTTTAGTATTTAATTCCGATGCAATTTCAGTGTTTCATCGTTAATAAGAAGGTCAGAGGGATACATTAAATCTGAAGTCAAGCATCGGATTCCATAACTAGTGTCACAGGAATGGTTCAAAACATAGTCAGTAAGAAGAGTCAGTCTTCTTGTACTTAAGACGGCATTGTGCCTTTTGTTTTTATTTCCGATGCAAGTTCTGTGTTTCATCTTCAATAAGAAGGTCCACGGGATACAGTAAACCTGGAGTGAAGCATCGGAATCTATAACTAGTGACACAGGGATGGTTCAAAACATAGACAGTAAGAAGAGTCAGTATTCTTGTACTTAAGTCGGCATTGTGCCTTTTGTATTTAATTCCGATGCAATTTCTGTGTTTCATCGTCAATAAGAAGGTACAAGGGATACAGTAAACCTGAAGTGAAGCACCGGAATCTATAACTAGTGTCACAGGAATGGTTCAAAACATAGTCAGTAAGAAAAGTCAGTCTTCTTGTACTTAAGTCATCATTGTGCCTTTTGTATTTAATTCCGATGCAATTTCTTTGTTTCTTCGTCTATAAAGAGGTCCAAGGAATAAAGTAAACCTGGAATGAAGCATCGGAATCTATAACTATTGTCACAGTAATGGTTCAAAACATAGTCAGTAAGAAGAGTCAGTCTTCTTGTACTTAAGTCGGCATTGTGCCTTTTATATTTAATTCCGATGCTATTTTTGTGTTTCATCGTCAATAAGAAGGTCCAAGGGATACAGTAAACCGGGAGTGAATCATCGGAATCTATAACTAGTGACACAGAAATGGTTCAAAACATATTCAGTAAGAAGAGTCAGTCATCTTGTACTTAAGTCGGCATTGTGCCTTTTGTATTTAATTTCATGCAATTTCTGTGTTTCATCGTCAATAAGAAGGCCCAAGGCATACAGTAAACCTGGAGTGAAGCATCGGAATCTACAACTAGTGTCACAGGAATGAATCAAAGCATAGTCAGTAAGAAGAGTTAGTCTTCTTGTACTAAAGTCGGCATTGTAGCTTTTGTATTTAATTCCGATGCAATTTCTGTGTTTCATCGTCAATAAGAATGTCCAAGGGATACAGTAAACCTGGAGTTAAGCATCGGAATCTATAATAGTGTCACAGGGATGGTTCAAAACATAGACAGTAAGAAGAGGCAGTATTCTTGTACTTAAGTCGGCATTGTGCCTTTTGTATTTAATTCCGATGCAATTTCTGTGTTTCATCGTCAAGAAGAAGGTCCAAGGGATACAGTAAACCTGAAGTGAAACGTCGGAGTCTATAACTATTGTAACAGGAATGGTTCAAAGCATAGACAGTGGGAAGAGTCAGTCTTCTTGTACTTAAGTCGGTATTGTGCATTTTGTATTTAATTCCGATGCAATTTCTATGTTTCAGCGTCAATAAGAAGGTCACAGGGATACAGTAAAAATGAAGTGAAGCATCGGAATCTATAACTAGTGTCACAGGACTGGTTCAAAACATAGACAGTAGGAAGAGACAGTCTTCTTGTACTTACGTCGGCATTGTGAATTTTCTATTTACTTCCAATGCAATTTCTGTGTTTCATCGTCAATAAGAAGGTCCAAGGGATACAGTAAACCTGGAGTGAAGCATCGGAATCTATAACTAGTGTCACAGGGATGGTTCAAATCATAGACAGTGAGAAGAGTCGGTATTCTTGTACTTAAGTAGGCATTGTGCCTTCTGTATTTAATTCCGATGCAATTTCTGTGTTTCATCTTCAATAAGAAGGTCAGAAGGATACAGTAAACTTGAAGTGAAGCATCAGAGTCTATAACTAATGTCACATAAATGGTTCAAAACATAGTCAGTAAGAAGAGTCTGTCTTCTTGTACATAAGTCGGCATTGTGCCTTTTGTATTTAATTCCGATGCAATTTTTGTGTTTCATCGTCAATAAGAAGGTCCAAGGGATACAGTAAATCTGAAGTGAAGCATCGGAATCTATAACTAGTGTAACAGAAATGGTTCAAAGCATAGACAGTGGGAAGAGTCAGTCTTCTTGTACTTAAATCGGCATTGTGCCATTTGTATTTAATTCCGATGCAATTTCTGTGTTTCATCGTCAATAAGAAGGTCAGAGGGATACAGTAAACCTGACGTGAAGCATCGGAAACTATAACTAGTGTCACAGGAATGGTTTAAAACATAGACAGTAGGAAGAGACAGTCTTCTTGTACTTAAGTCCTCATTGTGCCTTTTCTATTTAATTCCGATGCAATTTCTGTGTTTCTTCGTCAATAAGAAGGTCCAAGGGATAAAGTAAACCTGGAGTGAAGCATCGGAATCTATAACTAGTAACACAGGGATGGTTCTAAACATCGACAGTAAGAAGAGTCAGTCTTCTTGTACTTAAGTCGGCATTGTGCATTTTTTATTTAATTCCGATGCAATTTCTGTTTTTCATTGTCAATAAGAAGGTCCAAGGGATACAGTAAACTTGGAGTGAAGCATCAGAATCTATAACTAGTGTCACAGGAATGGTTCAAACCATCGACAGTAAGAAGAGTCAGTATTCTTGTACTTAAGTCGGCATTGTGCCTTTTGTATTTAATTCCGATGCAATTTCTGTGTTTCATCTTCAATAAGAAGATCCAAAGGATACAGTAAACTTGAAGTGAAGCATCAGAGTCTATAACTAGTGTCACCGGAATGGTTCAAAGCGTAGTCAGTAAGAAGAGTCAGTCTTCTTGTACATAAGTCGGCATTGTGCCTTTTGTATTTGATTCCGATGCAGTTTTTGTGTTTCATCGTCAATAAGAATGTCCAAGGGATACAGTAAACCTGAAGTGAAGCATCGGAATCTATAATTAGTGTAACAGGAATGGTTCAAAGCATAGCCAGTGGGAAGAGTCAGTCTTCTTGTACTTAAGTCGGCGTTGTGCCTTTTGTACTTAATTCCAATGCAATTTCTGTGTTTCATCGTCAACAAGAAGGTCAGAGGGATACAGTAAACCTGAAGTGAAGCATCGGAATCTATAACTAGTGTCACAGGAATGGTTCAAAACATAGACAGTAGGAAAAGACTGTCTTCTTGTACTTAAGTCGGCATTGTGCCTTTTCTATTTAAATCCTATGCAATTTCTGTGTTTCATCGTGAATAAGAAGGTCCAAGGGATATAGTAAACCTGGAGTGAAGCATCGGAATCTATAACTAGTGTCAGAGGAATGGTTCAAAACATAGACAGTAAGTAGGGTCAGTCTTCTTGTACTTACGTTGGCATTGTGCCTTTTTTATTTAATTCCGATGCAATTTCTGTGTTTCATCGTCAATAAGGAGGTCCAAGGGATACAGTAAACCTGGAGTGCAGCATCGGAATCTATAACTAGTGTCACAGGAATGGTTCAAAACATAGTCAGTAAGAAGAGTCAGTCTTCCTGCACTTAAGTCGGCAATGTGCGTTTTGTATATAATTCCGATGCTATATTTGTGTTTCATCGTCAATAAGAAATTCCAAGGGATACAGTAAACCGGGAGTGAAGCATCGGAATCTATAACTAGTGTCGCAGAAGTGGTTCAAAACATAGTCAGTAAGAAGAGTCAGTCTTCTTGTACTTAAGTCGGCATTGTGCCTTTTGTATTTAATTCCGATGAAATTTCTGTGTTTCATCGTCAATAAGAAGGTCCAAGGGATACAGTAAACCTGGAGTGAAGCATCGGAATCAATAACTAGTGTCGCAGGAATGAATCAAAACATAGTCAGTAAGAAGAGTCAGTCTTCTTGTACTTAAGTCGGCATTGTGCCTTTTGTATATAATTCCGATGCAATTTCTGTGTTTCATCGTCAATAAGAAGGTCCAAGGGATACAGTAAACCTGGTGTGAAGCATCGGAATCTATAACTTGTGTCACAGGAATGAATCAAAACATAGTCAGTAAGAAGAGTCAGTCTTCTTGTACTTAAGTCGGCATTGTGCCTTTTGTATTTAATTCCGATGCAATTTCTATGTTTCATCGTCAATAAGAAGGTCAGAGGGATACAGTAAACCTGGAGTGAAGCATCGGAATCTATAACTAGTGTCACAGGAATGGTTCAAACCATAGACAGTAGGAAGAGACAGTCTTCTGGTACTTAAGTCGGCATTGTGCCTTTTCTATTTACTTCCTAAGTAATTTCTGTGTTTCATCGTCAATAAGAAGGTCCAAGGGATATAGTAAACCTGGAGTGAAGCATCGGAATCAATAACTAGTGTCACAGGAGTGGTTCAAAACATAGACAGTAAGTAGGGTCAGTCTTCTTGTACTTAAGTCGGCATTGTGCCTTTTTTATTTAATTCCGATGCAATTTCTGTGTTTGATCGTCAATAAGAAGGTCCAAGGCATATGGTAAATATGGAGTGAAGCATCGGAATCAATAACTAGTGTCACAGGAATGGTTCAAACCATAGACAGTAGGAAGAGACAGTCTTCTGGTACTTAAGTCGGCATTGTGCCTTTTCTATTTACTTCCTAAGTAATTTCTGTGTTTCATCGTCAATAAGAAGGTCCAAGGGATATAGTAAACCTGGAGTGAAGCATCGGAATCAATAACTAGTGTCACAGGAGTGGTTCAAAACATAGACAGTAAGTAGGGTCAGTCTTCTTGTACTTAAGTCGGCATTGTGCCTTTTTTATTTAATTCCGATGCAATTTCTGTGTTTGATCGTCAATAAGAAGGTCCAAGGCATATGGTAAATATGGAGTGAAGCATCGGAATCAATAACTAGTGTCACAGGAATGGTTCAAAACATTGACAGTAAGAAGAGTCAGTCTTCTTGTACTTAATTCGGCATTGTGCCTTTAGTATTTAATTCCGAAGCAATTTATGTGTTTCATCGTTAATAAAAAGGTCAGAGGGATACAGTAAATCTGAAGTCAAGCATCGGAATCTATAACTAGTGTCACAGGAATGGTTCAAAACATAGTCAGTAAGAAGAGTCAGTCTTCTTGTACTTAAGTCGGCATTGTGCCTTTTGTATTTAATTCCGATGCAAGTTCTGTGTTTCATCGTCAACAAGAAGTTCAGAGGGATACAGGAAACCTGATGTGATGCATCGGAATCTATAACTAGTGTCACAGGAATGGTTCAAAACATAGACAGTAGGAAAAGACAGTCTTCTTGTACTTAAGTCGGCATTGTGCCTTTAGTATTTAATTCCCATGCAATTTATGTGTTTCATCGTTAATAAGAAGGTCAAAGGGATACAGTAAATCTGAAGACAAGCATCGGAATCTATAACTAGTGTCACAGGAATTTTTCAAAACATAGTCAGTAAGAAGAGTCAGTCTTCTTGTACATAAGTCGGCATAGTGCCTTTTGTATTTAATTCCGATGCTATTTTTGTGTTTCATCGTCAATAAGAAGGTCCAAGGGATATAGTAAACCTGGAGTGAAGCATCGGAATCTATAACTAGTGTCAGAGGAATGGTTCAAAACATAGACAGTAAGTAGGGTCAGTCTTCTTGTACTTACGTTGGCATTGTGCGTTTTTTATTTAATTCCGATGCAATTTCTGTGTTTCATCGTCAATAAGGAGGTCCAAGGGATACAGTAAACCTGGAGTGCAGCATCGGAATCTATAACTAGTGTCACAGGAATGGTTCAAAACATAGTCAGTAAGAAGAGTCAGTCTTCTTGTACTTAAGTCGGCAATGTGCGTTTTGTATATAATTCCGATGCTATTTTTGTGTTTCATCGTCAATAAGAAATTCCAAGGGATACAGTAAACCGGGAGTGAAGCATCGGAATCTATAACTAGTGTCGCAGAAGTGGTTCAAATCATAGTCAGTAAGAAGAGTCAGTCTTCTTGTACTTAAGTCGGCATTGTGCCTTTTGTATTTAATTCCGATGAAATTTCTGTGTTTCATCGTCACTAAGAAGGTCCAAGGGATACAGTAAACCTGGAGTGAAGCATCGGAATCAATAACTAGTGTCACAGGAATGAATCAAAACATAGTCAGTAAGAAGAGTCAGTCTTCTTGTACTTAAGTCGGCATTGTGCCTTTTGTATATAATTCCGATGCAATTTCTGTGTTTCATCGTCAATAAGAAGGTCCAAGGGATACAGTAAACCTGGAGTGAAGCATCGGAATCTATAACTTGTGTCACAGGAATGAATCAAAACATAGTCAGTAAGAAGAGTCAGTCTTCTTGTACTTAAGTCGGCATTGTGCCTTTTGTATTTAATTCCGATGCAATTTCTGTGTTTCATCGTCAATAAGAAGGTCCAAGGGATACAGTAAACCTAGAGTTAAGCATCGGAATCTATAACTAGTGTCACAGGGATGGATCAAATCATAGACAGTAAGAAGAGTCGGTATTCTTGTACTTAAGTCGGCATTGTGCCTTTTGTATTTAATTCCGATGCAATTTCTGTGTTTATTCTTCAATAAGAAGGTCCAAGGGATACAGTAAACCTGAAGTGAAGCATCAGAGTCTATAACTAGTGTCACAGGAATGGTTCAAAGCATAGACAGTGGCAAGAATCAGTCTTCTTGTACTTAAGTCGGCATTGTTCCTTTTGTATTTAATTCCGATGCAATTTCTATGTTTCATCGTCAATAAGAAGGTCAGAGGGATACAGTAAACCTGGAGTGAAGCATCGGAATCTATAACTAGTGTCACAGGAATGGTTCAAACCATAGACAGTAGGAAGAGACAGTCTTCTGGTACTTAAGTCGGCATTGTGCCTTTTCTATTTACTTCCTATGTAATGTCTGTGTTTCATCGTCAATAAGAAGGTCCAAGGGATATAGTAAACCTGGAGTGAAGCATCGGAATCAATAACTAGTGTCACAGGAGTGGTTCAAAACATAGACAGTAAGTAGGGTCAGTCTTCTTGTACTTAAGTCGGCATTGTGCCTTTTTTATTTAATTCCGATGCAATTTCTGTGTTTGATCGTCAATAAGAAGGTCCAAGGCATATGGTAAACCTGGAGTGAAGCACCGGAATCAATAACAAGTGTCACAGGAATGGTTCAAAACATCGACAGTAAGAAGAGTCAGTCTTCTTGTACTTAATTCGGCATTGTGCCTTTAGTATTTAATTCCGAAGCAATTTATGTGTTTCATCGTTAATAAAAAGGTCAGAGGGATACAGTAAATCTGAAGTCAAGCATCGGAATCTATAACTAGTGTCACAGGAATGGTTCAAAACATAGTCAGTAAGAAGAGTCAGTCTTCTTGTACTTAAGTCGGCATTGTGCCTTTTGTATTTAATTCCGATGCAAGTTCTGTGTTTCATCGTCAACAAGAAGTTCAGAGGGATACAGGAAACCTGAAGTGATGCATCGGAATCTATAACTAGTGTCACAGGAATGGTTCAAAACATAGACAGTAGGAAAAGACAGTCTTCTGGTACTTAAGTCGGCATTGTGCCTTTAGTATTTAATTCCCATGCAATTTATGTGTTTCATCGTTAATAAGAAGGTCAGAGGGATACAGTAAATCTGAAGACAAGCATCGGAATCTATAACTAGTGTCACAGGAGTTTTTCAAAACATAGTCAGTAAGAAGAGTCAGTCTTCTTGTACTTAAGTCGGCAAAGTGTCTTTTGTATTTAATTCCGATGCTATTTTTGTGTTTCATCGTCAATAAGAAGGTCCAAGGGATACAGTAAACCGGGATTGAAGCATCGGAATCTATAACTAGTGTCGCAGAAATGGTTCAAAACATAGTCAGTAAGAAGAGTCAGTCTTCTTGTCCTTAAGTCGGCATTGTGCCTTTTGTATTTAATTCCGATGCAATTTCTGTGTTTCATCGTCAATAAGAAGGTCCAAGGGATACAGTAAGCCTGGAGTTAAGCATCGGAATCTATAACTAGTGTCACAGGGATGGATCAAAACATAGACAGTAAGAAGAGTCAGTATTGTTGTTCTTAAGTCGGCATTGTGCCTTTTGTATTTAGTTCCGATGCAATTTCTGTATTTCATCTTCAATTTGAAGGTCCAAGGGATACAGTAAACCTAAAGTGAAGCATCAGAGTCTATAATTAGTGTCACAGGAATGGTTTAAAGCATAGACAGTGCGAAGAGTCAGTCTTCTTGTACTGAAGTCGGCATTGTTCCTTTTGTATTTAATTCCGATGCAATCTCTATGTTTCATCGTCAATAAGAAGGTCAGAGGGATACAGTAAACCTGAAGTGAAGCATCGGAATCTATAACTAGTGTCACAGGAATGGTTCAAAACATAGACAGTAGGAAGAGACAGTCTTCATGTACTTAAGTCGGCATTGTGCCTTTTCTATTTACTTCCTATGCAATTTCTATGTTTCATCGTCAATAAGAAGGTCCAAGGGATATAGTAAACCTGGAGTGAAGCATCGGAATCAATAACTAGTGTCACAGGAATGGATCAAAACATTGACAGTAAGTAGAGTCAGTCTTCTTGTACTTAAGTCGGCATTGTGCCTTTTGTATTTAGTTCCGATGCAATTTCTGTGTTTCATCGTCAATAAGAATGTCTGAGGGATACAGTAAACCTGGAGTGAAGCATCGGAATCTATAACTAGTGTCACAGGGATGGTTCAAATCATTGACAGTAAGAAGAGTCAGTATTCTTGTACCTAAGTCGGCATTGTGCCTTTTGTATTTAATTCCGACGCAATATCTGTGTTTCATCTTCAATAAGAAGGTCCAAAGGATACAGTAAACTTGAAGTGAAGCATCAGACTCTATAACTAGTGTCACAGGAATGGTTCAAAACATTGTCAGAAAGAAGAGTCAGTCTTCTTGTACATAAGTCGGCATTGTGCCTTTTGTATTTAATTGCGATGCAATTTTTGTGTTTCACCGTCAATAAGAAGTTCCAAGGGATACAGTAAACCTGAAGTGAGGCATCGGGATCTATAACTAGTGTAACAGGAATGGTTCAAAGCATTGACAGTGGGAAGAGTCAGTCTTCTTGTACTTATGTCGGCATTGTGCCTTTTGTATTTAATTCCGATGCAATTTCTGTGTTTCATCGTCAATAAGAAGGTCAGAGGGATACAGTAAACCTGAAGTGAAGCATCGGAATCTATAACTAGTGTCACAGGAACGGTTCAAAACATAGACAGTAGGAAGAGACAGTCTTCTTGTACTTAAGTCAGCATTGTGCCTTTTCTATTTAATTCCTATGCAATTTCTGTGTTTCATCGTCAATAAGAAGGTCATTGGAATATAGAAAAACCTGGAGTGAAGCATCAGAATCTATAGCTAGTGTCACACGAATGGTTCAAAACATAGAGATTAAGTAGGGTCAGTCTTCTTGTGCTTAAGTCGTCATTGTGCCTTTTTTATTTTATTCCGATGCAATTTCTGTGTTTCATCTTCTATATGAAGGTCCAAGGGATATAGTAAACCTGGAGTGAAGCATCGGAATCTATAACTAGTGGCACAGGAATGGTTCAAACCATAGACAGTAAGTAGGGTCAGTCTTCTTGTACTTAAGTCGGCATTGTGCCTTTTGTATTTAATTCCGATGTAATTTCTGTGTTTCATCGTCAATAAGAAGGTCCAAGGGATATAGTAAACCTGGAGTGAAGCATCGGAATCTATAACTAGTGGCACAGGAATGGTTCAAAACATTGACAGTAAGTAGGGTCAGTCTTCTTGTACCTAAGTCGGCATTGTGCCTTTTCTATTTAATTCCTATGCAATTTCTGTGTTTCATCGTCAATAAGAAGGTCCAAGGGATACAGTAAACCTGAAGTGAAGCACCGGAATCTGTAACTAGTGTCACAGGAATGGTTCAAAGCATAGTCAGTAAGATGAGTCAGTCTTCTTGTACTTAAGTCGGCATTGTGCCTTTTGTATTTGATTCCGATTCAATTTCTGTGTTTCTTCGTCAATATGGAGGTCCAAGGGGGACAGTAAACCTGGAGTGAAGCATCGGAATCTATAACTAGTGTCACAGGGATGGTTCAAAACATAGTCAGTCAGAAGAGTCAGTCTTCTTGTACTTAAGTCCGCATTGTGCCTTTGGCATTTAATTCCGATGCAATTTCTGTGTTTCATCTTCAATAAGAAGGTCCAAAGGATACAGTAAACTTGAAGTGAAGCATCAGAGTCTGTAACTAGTGTCACAGAAATGGATCAAAACATAGTCAGTAAGAAGAGTCAGTCTTCTTGTACATAAGTCGGCATTGTGCCTTTTGTATTTAATTCCGATGCAATTTTTTTGTTTCATCGTCAATAAGAAGGTCCAAGGGATACAGTAAACCTGAAGTGATGCATCGGAATCTATAACTAGTGTAACAGGAATGGTTCAAAGCATAGACTGTGGGAAGAGTCAGTTTTCTTGTACTTATGTCGGCATTGTGCCTTTTGTATTTAATTTCGATGCAATTTCTATCTTTCATCGTCAATAACAAGGTAAGAGGGATACAGTAAACCTGAAGTGAAGCATCGGAATCTATAACTAGTGTCACAGGAATGGTTCAAAACATAGACAGTAGGAAGAGACTGTCTTCTTGTACTTAAGTCGGCCTTCTACCTTTTCTATATAATTCCTATGCAATTTCTGTGTTTCTTCGTCAATAAGAAGGTCCAATGGATATAGTAAACCTGGAGTGAAGCATCGGAATCTATAACTAGTGTCACAGGAATGGTTCAAAACATAGACAGTAAGTAGGGTCAGTCTTCGTGTACTTAAGTCGGCATTGTGCTTTTTTTATTTAATTATGATGCAATTTCTGTGTTTCATCGTCAATGAGAAGGTCCAAGGGATACAGTAAACCTGGAGTGAAGCATCGGAATCTATAACTACTGTCACAGGAATGGTTCAAAACATCGACAGTAAGAAGAGTCAGTCTTCCTGTACTTAATTCGGTATTGTGCCTTTTTAATTTAATTCCGACGCAATTTATGTGTTTCATCGTTAAAAAGAAGGTCAGAGGGATACAGTAAATCTGAAGTCAAGCATCGGAATCTATAACTAGTGTGACAGGAATGGTTCAAAACATAGTCAGTTAGAGGAGTCAGTCTTCTTGTACTTAAGTCGGCATTGTGCCTTTTGTATTTAATTCCGAAGCACGTTCTGTGTTTCATCGTCAACAAGAAGGACCAAGGGATACAGTAAACCTGGAGTGAAGCATCGGAATTTATTACTAGTGACACAGGGATGGTTTAAAACATAGACAGTAAGAAGAGTCAGTATTCTTGTACTTAAGTCGGCATTGTGCCTTTTGCATTTAATTCCGATGCAATTTCTGTGTTTCATCGTCAATAAGAAGGTCCAAGGGATACAGTAAACCTGAAGTGAAGCACCGTAATCTATAAGTCGTGTCACAGGAATGGTTCAA
Organism: Schistocerca americana; assembly: GCF_021461395.2. Classification (NCBI taxonomy): domain Eukaryota; kingdom Metazoa; phylum Arthropoda; class Insecta; order Orthoptera; family Acrididae; genus Schistocerca; species Schistocerca americana. Next base: position 17,028,145 of record NC_060130.1, on the reverse strand, counting down.
AGCATAGTCAGTAAGAAGAGTCAGTCTTCTTGTACTTAAGTCGGCATTGTGCCCTTTGTATTTAATTCCGATGCAATTTCTGTGTTTCTTCGACAATAAGGAGGTCCAAGGGATACAGTAAACCTGGAGTGAAGATTCAGAATGTATAACTAGTGTCACAGGAATGGTTCAAACATAGTCAGTAAGAAGAGTCAGTCTTCTTGTACTTAAGTCGGCATTGTGCCTTTTGTATTTATTTCCGATGCAATTTCTGTGTTTCATCTTCAATAAGAAGGTCCAGGGGATACAGTAAACCTGAAGTGAGGCGACGGAATCAATAACTAGTGTCACGTGAATGGTTCAAATCATAGTCAGTAAGAAGAGTCAGTCTTCTTGTACTTAAGTTGCCATTGTGCCTTTTGTATTTAATTCCGATGCAATTTCTGTGTTTCATCGTCAATAAGAATTTCCAAAGGATACACCAAACCTGAAGTGTAGCATCAGAATCCATAACTAGTGTCACAGGAATGGTTCAAACATAGTCAGTAAGAAGAGTCAGTCTTCTTGTACTTAAGTCGGCATTGTGCCTTTTGTATTTATTTCCGATGCAATTTCTGTGTTTCATCTTCAATAAGAAGGTCCAAGGGATACAGTAAACCTGAAGCGAGGCGACGGAATCAATAACTAGTGTCACATGAATGGTTCAAATCATAGTCAGTAAGAAGAGTCAGTCTTCTTGTACTTAAGTCCGCATTGTGCCTTTTGTATTTAATTCCGATGCAATTTCTGTGTTTCATCGTCAATAAGAAGGTCCAAGGCATACAGTAAACCTGGAGTGAAGCATCGGAATCTATAACTATTGTCACAGGAATGAATGAAAACATAGACAGTAGGAAGTGTCAGTCTTCTTGTACTTAAGTCGGCAATGTGCCTTTTTTATTTAATTCCGATGCAATTTCTGTGTTTCATCGTCAATAAGAAGGTCCAAGGGACACAGTAAACCTGGAGTTAAACATCGGAATCTATAACTAGTGTCACAGGGATGGATGAAAACCTAGACAGTAAGAAGAGTCAGTATTCTTGTACTTAAGTCGGCATTGTGCCTTTTGTATTTAATTCCGATGCAATTTCTATGTTTCATCTTCAATATGAAGGTCCAAGGGATACAGTAAACCTGAAGTGAAGCATCAGAGTCTATAACTACTGTCACAGGAACGGTTCAAAACATCGACAGCAAGAACAGTCAGTCTTCGTGTACTTAAGTCGGCATTGTGCCTTTTTTATTGAATTCCGATGCAATTTCTGTGTTTCATCGTCAATAAGAAGGTCCAAGGGATACAGTAAACCTGGAGTGAAGCATCGGAATCTATAACTACTGTCACAGGAATGGTGCAAAACATCGACAGCAAGAAGAGTCAGTCTTCTTGTACTTAAGTCGGCATTGTGCCTTTTGTATTTTTTTCCGATGCAATTTCTGTGTTTCATCTTCATTAAGAAGGTCCAAGGGATACAGTAAACCTGAAGTGAAGCACCGGAATCTATTACTAGTGTCACATGAATGGTTCAAATCATAGTCAGCAAGAAGAGTCAGTCTTCTTGTACATAAGTCGCCATTGTGCCTTTTGTATTTAATTCCGATGCAATTTCTGTGTTTCATCGTCAATAAGAAGGTCCATGGGATATAGTAAACCATGTGTGAAGCATCGGAATCTGTCGCTAGTGTCACAGGAATGGTTCAATACATAGACAGTAAGTAGGGTCAGTCTTCTTGTACTTAAGTCGGAATTGTGCCCTTTTTATTTAATTCCGATGCAATTTCTGTGTTTCATTGTCAATAAGAATGTCCAAGGGATACAGTAAACCTGAAGTGAAGCATCGGAATCTATAACTAGTGTAACAGGAATGGTTCAAGGCATAAACAGTGGGAGGAGTCAGTATTCTTGTACTTAAGTCAGCATTGTGCCTTTTGTATTTAATTCCGATGCAATTTCTGTGTTTCATCGTCAATAGGAAGGTCCAAGGGATACAGTAAACCTGAAGTGAAGCACCGGAATCTATAACTAGTGTTACAGGAATGGTTCAAAAGATAGACAGTAAGAAGAGTCAGTCTTCTTGTACTGTCGTCGGCATTGTGCCTTTTGCATTTAATTCCGATGCAATTTCTGTGATTCATCTTTAATAAGAAGGTCCAAAGGATACAGAAAACTTGAAGTGAAGCATCAGAGTCTATAACTAGTGTCACAGGAATGGATCAAAACATAGTCAGTAAGAAGAGTCAGTCTTCTTGTACATAAGTCGGCATTGTGCCTTTTGTATTTATTTCCGATGCAATTTTTGTCTTTCATCGTCAATAAGAAGGTCCAAGGGATACAGTAAACCTGAAGTGATGCATCGGAATCTATAACTAGTGTAACAGGAATGGTTCAAAGGATAGACAGTGGGAAGAGTCAGTCTTCTTGTACTTAAGTCGGCATTGTGCCTTTTGTATTTAATTCCGATGCAATTTCTGTGTTTCATCGTCAATAAGAAGGTCAGAGGGATACAGTAAACCTGAAGTGAAGCATCGGAATCTACTACTAGTGTCACAGGAATGGTTCAAAACATAGACAGTAGGAGGAGACATTGTTCTTTTACTTAAGTCGGCATTGTGCCTTTTCTATTTAATTCCTATGCAATTTCTATGTTTCATCGTCAATAAGAAGGTCCAAGGGATATAGTAAACCTGGAGTGATGCATCGGAATCAATAACTGGTGTCACAGGAATGGTTCAAAACATAGACAGTAAGTAGGGTCAGTCTTCTTGTACTTAAGTCGGCATTGTGCCTTTTGTATTTAATTCCGATGCAATTTCTGTGTTTCATCGTCAATAAGAAGGTTCAAGGGATACAGTAAACCTGAAGTGAAGCATCGGAATCTATAACTAGTGTAACAGGAATGGTTCAAAGCATAGACTGTGGGAAGAGTCAGTCTTCTTGTACATAAGTCGGCATTGTGCCTTTTGTATTTAATTCCGATGAAATTTCTATGTTTCATCGTCAATAAGATGGTAAAAGGGATACAGTAAACCTGAAGTGAAGCATCGGAATCTATAACTAGTGTAACAGGAATGGTTCAAAGCATAGAGAGTGGGAAGAGTCAGTCTTCTTGTACTTAAGTCGGCATTGTGCATTTTGTATTTAATTCCGATGCAATTTCTGTGTTTCATCGTCAATAAGAAGGTCCAAGGTATACAGTAAACCTGAAGTGAAGCACCGTAATCTATAACTCGTGTCACAGGAATAGTTCAAAGCATAGTCAGTAAGAGGAGTCAGTCTTCTTGTACTTAAGTCGACATTGTGCCCTTTGCATTTAATTCCGATGCAATTTCTGTGTTTCTTCGACAATAAGGAGGTCCAAGGGATACAGTAAACCTGGAGTGAAGCATCGGAATCTATAACTAGTGTCACAGGAATGGTTCAAATCGTAGTCGGTAAGAAGAGTCAGTCTTCTTGTACTTAGGTCGGCATTGTGCCTTTTGTATTTAATTCCGATGCAATTTCTATGTTGCATCGTCAATAAGAAGGTCAGAGGGATACAGTAAACCTGAAGTGAAGCATCGGAATCTATAACTAGTGTTACAGGAATGGTTCAAAAGATAGACAGTAAGAAGAGTCAGTCTGCTTGAACTTAATTCGGCATTGTGCCTTTTGTATTTAATTCCGATGCAATTTCTGTGTTTCATCGTCAATAAGAAGGTCCAAGGGATACAGTATACCTGAAGTGAAGCACCGGAAACTATAACTAGTGTTACAGGAATGGTTCAAAAGATAGACAGTAAGAAGAGTCAGTCTTCTTGTACTTTCGTCGGCATTGTGCCTTTTGCATTTAATTCCGATGCAATTTCTGTGTTTCATCTTCAATAAGGATGTCCAAAGGATACAGTAAACTTGAAGCGAAGCATCAGACTCTATAACTAGTGTCACAGGAATGGTTCAAAACATTGTCAGAAAGAAGTGTCAGTCTTCTTGTACATAAGTCGGCATTGTGCCTTTTGTATTTAATTCCGATGCAATTTTTGTGTTTCATCGTCAATAAGAAGTTCCAAGGGATACAGTAAACCTGAAGTGAGGCATCGGGATCTATAACTAGTGTAACAGGAATGGTTCAAGGCATAGACAGTGGGAGGAGTCAGTATTCTTGTACTTAAGTCAGCATTGTGACTTTTGTATTTAATTCTGATGCAATTTCTGTGTTTCATCTTCAATATGAAGGTCCAAGGGATACACTAAACCTGAAGTGTAGCATCAGAATCTATAACTAGTGTCACAGGAATGGTTCAAACATAGTCAGTAAAAAGAGTCAGTCTTCTTGTACTTAAGTCGGCATTGTGCCTTTTGTATTTATTTCCGATGCAATTTCTGTTATTCATTTTCAATAAGAAGGTCCAAGGGATACAGTAAACCTGAAGTGAGGCGACGGAATCAATAACTAGTGTCACATGAATGGTTCAAATCATGGTCAGTAAGAAGAGTCAGTCTTCTTGTACTTAAGTCGCCATTGTGCCTTTTGTATTTAATTCCGATGCAATTTCTGTGTTTCTTCGTCAACAAGAATTTCCAAGGGATACACCAAACGTGAAGTGTAGCATCAGAATCCATAACTAGTGTCACATGAATGGTTCAAATCATAGTCAGTAAGAAGAGTCAGTCTTCTTGTACTTAAGTCGCCTATGTGCCTTTTGTATTTAATTCCGATTCAATTTCTGTGTTTCATCGTCAATAAGAAGGTCCAAGGGATACAGTAAACCTGGAGTGAAGCATCGGAATCTATAACTAGTGTCACATGAATGGTTCAAAACATAGACAGTAAGAAGAGTCAGTCTGCTTGTACTTAATTCGGCATTGTGCCTTTTGTATTTAATTCCGATGCAATTTCTATGTTGCATCGTCAATAAGAAGGTCAGAGGGATACAGTAAACCTGAAGTGAAGCATCGGAATCTATAACTAGTGTTACAGGAATGGTTCAAAAGATAGACAGTAAGAAGAGTCAGTCTGCTTGAACTTAATTCGGCATTGTGCCTTTTGTATTTAATTCCGATGCAATTTCTATGTTTCATCGTCAATAAGAAGGTCCAAGGGATACAGTATACCTGAAGTGAAGCACCGGAAACTATAACTAGTGTTACAGGAATGGTTCAAAAGATAGACAGTAAGAAGAGTCAGTCTTCTTGTACTTTCGTCGGCATTGTGCCTTTTGCATTTAATTCCGATGCAATTTCTGTGTTTCATCTTCAATAAGGATGTCCAAAGGATACAGTAAACTTGAAGTGAAGCATCAGACTCTATAACTAGTGTCACAGGAATGGTTCATAACATTGTCAGAAAGAAGTGTCAGTCTTCTTGTACATAAGTCGGCATTGTGCCTTTTGTATTTAATTCCGATGCAATTTTTGTGTTTCATCGTCAATAAGAAGTTCCAAGGGATACAGTAAACCTGAAGTGAGGCATCGGAATCTATAACTAGTGTAACAGCAATGGTTCAAAGCATAGTCATTCAGAAGAGTCAGTCTTCTTGTACTTAAGTCCGCATTGTGCCTTTTGCATTTAATGCCGATGCAATTTCTGTGTTTCATCGTCAATAAGAAGGTCCAAGGGATATAGTAAACCTGGAGTGAGGCATCGGAATCAATAACTAGTGTCACAGGAATGGATCAAAACATAGACAGTAAGTAGAGTCAGTCTTCTTGTACTTAAGTCGGCATTGTGCCTTTTGTATTTAGTTCCGATGCAATTTCTGTGTTTCATCGTCAATAAGAATGTACGAGGGATACAGTAAACCTGGAGTGAAGCATCGTATTCTATAACTAGTGTCACAGGGATGGTTCAAATCATTGACAGTAAGAAGAGTCAGTATTCTTGTACCTAAGTCGGCATTGTGCCTTTTGTATTTAATTCCGACGCAATTTCTGTGTTTCATCTTCAATAAGAAGGTCCAAAGGATACCTTAAACTTGAAGTGAAGCATCAGACTCTATAACTAGTGTCACAGGAATGGTTCAAATCATTGTCAGAAAGAAGTGTCAGTCTTCTTGTACATAAGTCGGCATTGTGCCTTTTGTATTTAATTCCGATGCAATTTTTGTGTTTCATCGTCAATAAGAAGTTCCAAGGGATACAGTAAACCTGAAGTGAGGCATCGGGATCTATAACTAGTGTAACAGGAATGGTTCAAGGCATAGACAGTGGGAGGAGTCAGTATTCTTGTACTTAAGTCAGCATTGTGCCTTTTGTATTTAATTCCGATGCAATTTCTGTGTTTCATCGTCAATAGGAAGGTCCAAGGGATACAGTAAACCTGAAGTGAAGCACCGGAATCTATAACTAGTGTTACAGGAATGGTTCAAAAGATAGACAGTAAGAAGAGTCAGTCTTCTTGTACTGTCGTCGGCATTGTGCCTTTTGCATTTAATTCCGATGCAATTTCTGTGATTCATCTTTAATAAGAAGGTCCAAAGGATACAGAAAACTTGAAGTGAAGCATCAGAGTCTATAACTAGTGTCACAGGAATGGATCAATACATAGTCAGTAAGAAGAGTCAGTCTTCTTGTACATAAGTCGGCATTGTGCCTTTTGTATTTATTTCCGATGCAATTTTTGTGTTTCATCGTCAATAAGAAGGTCCAAGGGATACAGTAAACCTGAAGTGATGCATCGGAATCTATAACTAGTGTAACAGGAATGGTTCAAAGGATAGACAGTGGGAAGAGTCAGTCTTCTTGTACTTAAGTCGGCATTGTGCCTTTTGTATTTAATTCCGATGCAATTTCTGTGTTTCATCGTCAATAAGAAGGTCAGAGGGATACAGTAAACCTGAAGTGAAGCATCGGAATCTACAACTAGTGTCACAGGAATGGTTCAAAACATAGACAGTAGGAGGAGACATTGTTCTTTTACTTAAGTCGGCATTGTGCCTTTTCTATTTAATTCCTATGCAATTTCTATGTTTCATCGTCAATAAGAAGGTCCAAGGGATATAGTAAACCTGGAGTGATGCATCGGAATCAATAACTGGTGTCACAGGAATGGTTCAAAACATAGACAGTAAGTAGGGTCAGTCTTCTTGTACTTAAGTCGGCATTGTGCCTTTTGTATTTAATTCCGATGCAATTTCTGTGTTTCATCGTCAATAAGAAGGTTCAAGGGATACAGTAAACCTGAAGTGAAGCATCGGAATCTATAACTAGTGTAACAGGAATGGTTCAAAGCATAGACTGTGGGAAGAGTCAGTCTTCTTGTACATAAGTCGGCATTGTGCCTTTTGTATTTAATTCCGATGAAATTTCTATGTTTCATCGTCAATAAGATGTTAAAAGGGATACAGTAAACCTGAAGTGAAGCATCGGAATCTATAACTAGTGTAACAGGAATGGTTCAAAGCACAGACAGTGGGAAGAGTCAGTCTTCTTGTACTTAAGTCGGCATTGTGCATTTTGCATATAATTCCGATGCAATTTCTGTGTTTCATCGTCAATAAGAAGGTCCAAGGTATACAGTAAACCTGAAGTGAAGCACCGTAATCTATAACTCGTGTCACAGGAATAGTTCAAAGCATAGTCAGTAAGAAGAGTCAGTCTTCTTGTACTTAAGTCGACATTGTGCCCTTTGCGTTTAATTCCGATGCAATTTCTGTGTTTCTTCGACAATAAGGAGGTCCAAGGGATACAGTAAACCTGGAGTGAAGCATCGGAATCTATAACTAGTGTCACAGGAATGGTTCAAATCATAGTCGGTAAGAAGAGTCAGTCTTCTTGTACTTAGGTCGGCATTGTGCCTTTTGTATTTAATTCCGATGCAATTTCTGTGTCTCATCGCCAATAAGAAGGTCCAAGGGATACAGTAATCCTGGAGTGAAGCATCGGAATCTATAACTAGTGTCACAGGAATGAATCAAAACATAGTCAGTAAGAAGAGTCAGTCTTCTTGTACTTAAGTCGGCATTGTTCCTTTTGTATTTAATTCCGATGCAATTTCTGTGTTTCATCGTCAATAAGAAGGTCCAAGGAATACAGTAAACATGGAGTTAAGCATTGGAATCTATAACTAGTGTCACAGGGATGGTTCAAAACATAGACAGTAAGAAGTGTCAGTATTCTTGTACTTAAGTCGGCATTGTGACTTTTGTATTTAATTCTGATGCAATTTCTGTGTTTCATCTTCAATGTGAAGGTCCAAGGGATACACTAAACCTGAAGTGTAGCATCAGAATCTATAACTAGTGTCACAGGAATGGTTCAAACATAGTCAGTAAGAAGAGTCAGTCTTCTTGTACTTAAGTCGGCATTGTGCCTTTTGTATTTATTTCCGATGCAATTTCTGTTATTCATCGTCAATAAGAAGGTCCAAGGGATACAGTAAACCTGAAGTGAGGCGACGGAATCAATAACTAGTGTCACATGAATGGTTCAAATCATGGTCAGTAAGAAGAGTCAGTCTTCTTGTACTTAAGTCGCCATTGTGCCTTTTGTATTTAATTCCGATGCAATTTCTGTGTTTCTTCGTCAACAAGAATTTCCAAGGGATACACCAAACGTGAAGTGTAGCATCAGAATCCATAACTAGTGTCACATGAATGGTTCAAATCATAGTCAGTAAGAAGAGTCAGTCTTCTTGTACTTAAGTCGCCAATGTGCCTTTTGTATTTAATTCCGATTCAATTTCTGTGTTTCATCGTCAATAAGAAGGTCCAAGGGATACAGTAAACCTGGAGTGAAGCATCGGAATCTATAACTAGTGTCACATGAATGGTTCAAAACATAGACAGTAAGAAGAGTCAGTCTGCTTGTACTTAATTCGGCATTGTGCCTTTTGTATTTAATTCGGATGCAATTTCTATGTTGCATCGTCAATAAGAATGTCAGAGGGATACAGTAAACCTGAAGTGAAGCATCGGAATCTGTAACTAGTGTTACAGGAATGGTTCAAAAGATAGACAGTAAGAAGAGTCAGTCTGCTTGAACTTAATTCGGCATTGTGCCTTTTGTATTCAATTCCGATGCAATTTCTGTGTTTCATCGTCAATAAGAAGGTCCAAGGGATACAGTATACCTGAAGTGAAGCACCGGAAACTATAACTAGTGTTACAGGAATGGTTCAAAAGATAGACAGTAAGAAGAGTCAGTCTTCTTGTACTTTCGTCGGCATTGTGCCTTTTGCATTTAATTCCGATGCAATTTCTGTGTTTCATCTTCAATAAGGATGTCCAAAGGATACAGTAAACTTGAAGTGAAGCATCAGACTCTATAACTAGTGTCACAGGAATGGTTCAAAACATTGTCAGAAAGAAGTGTCAGTCTTCTTGTACATAAGTCGGCATTGTGCCTTTTGTATTTAATTCCGATGCAATTTTTGTGTTTCATCGTCAATAAGAAGTTCCAAGGGATACAGTAAACCTGAAGTGAGGCATCGGAATCTATAACTAGTGTAACAGGAATGGTTCAAAGCATAGTCATTCAGAAGAGTCAGTCTTCTTGTACTTAAGTCCGCATTGTGCCTTTTGCATTTAATGCCGATGCAATTTCTGTGTTTCATCGTCAATAAGAAGGTCCAAGGGATATAGTAAACCTGGAGTGAGGCATCGGAATCAATAACTAGTGTCACAGGAATGGATCAAAACATCGACAGTAAGTAGAGTCAGTCTTCTTGTACTTAAGTCGGCATTGTGCCTTTTGTATTTAGTTCCGATGCAATTTCTGTGTTTCATCGTCAATAAGAATGTCCGAGGGATACAGTAAACCTGGAGTGAAGCATCGGAATCTATAACTAGTGTCACAGGGATGGTTCAAATCATTGACAGTAAGAAGAGTCAGTATTCTTGTACCTAAGTCGGCATTGTGCCTTTTGTATTTAATTCCGACGCAATTTCTGTGTTTCATCTTCAATAAGAAGGTCCAAAGGATACAGTAAACTTGAAGTGAAGCATCAGACTCTATAACTAGTGTCACAGGAATGGTTCAAATCATTGTCAGAAAGAAGTGTCAGTCTTCTTGTACATAAGTCGGCATTGTGCCTTTTGTATTTAATTCCGATGCAATTTTTGTGTTTCATCGTCAATAAGAAGTTCCAAGGGATACAGTAAACCTGAAGTGAGGCATCGGGATCTATAACTAGTGTAACAGGAATGGTTCAAAGCATTGACAGTGGGAAGAGTCAGTCTTCTTGTACTTATGTCGGCATTGTGCCTTTTGTATTTAATTCCGATGCAATTTCTGTGTTTCATCGTCAATAAGAAGGTCAGAGGGATACAGTAAACCTAAAGTGAAGCATCGGAATCTATAACTAGTGTCACAGGAACGGTTCAAAACATAGACAGTAGGAAGAGACAGTCTTCTTGTACTTAAGTCAGCATTGTGCCTTTTCTATTTAATTCCTATGCAATTTCTGTGTTTCATCGTCAATAAGAAGGTCATTGGAATATAGAAAAACCTGGAGTGAAGCATCAGAATCTATAGCTAGTGTCACAGGAATGGTTCAGAACATAGAGATTAAGTAGGGTCAGTCTTCTTGTACTTAAGTCGTCATTGTGCCTTTTTTATTTAATTCCGATGCAATTTCTGTGTTTCATCTTCTATATGAAGGTCCAAGGGATACAGTAAACCTGAAGTGAAGCATCAGAGTCTATACCTAGTGTCACAGGAATGGTTCAAAGCATAGTCAGTAAGAAGAGTCAGCCTTCGTGCACTTAAGTCGGCAATGTGCCTTTTGTATTTAATTCCGATGCAATTTCTATGTTTCATCGTCAATAAGAAGGTCCAAGGGATATAGTAACCCTGGAGTGAAGGATCGGAATCAATAACTACAGTCACATGAATGGTTCAAAACATAAACAGTGAGTATGGTCAGTCTTCTTGTACTTAAGTCGGCATTGTGCCTTTTGTATTTAATTCCGATGTAATTTCTGTGTTTCATCGTCAATAAGAAGGTCCAAGGGATATAGTAAACCTGGAGTGAAGCATCGGAATCTATAACTAGTGGCACAGGAATGGTTCAAAACATAGACAGTAAGTAGGGTCAGTCTTCTTGTACCTAAGTCGGCATTGTGCCTTTTCTATTTAATTCCTATGCAATTTCTGTGTTTCATCGTCAATAAGAAGGTCCAAGGGATATAGTAAACCTGGAGTGAAGCATCGGAATCTATAACTAGTGGCACAGGAATGGTTCAAACCATAGACAGTAAGTAGGGTCAGTCTTCTTGTACTTAAGTCGGCATTGTGCCTTTTTTATTTAATTGTGATGCAATTTCTGTGTTTCATCGTCAATAAGAAGGTCCAAGGGATACAGTAAACCTGAAGTGAAGCACCGGAATCTATAACTAGTGTCACAGGAATGGTTCAAAGCATAGTCAGTAAGATGAGTCAGTCTTCTTGTACTTAAGTCGGCATTGTGCCTTTTGTATTTAATTCCGATTCAATTTCTGTGTTTCTTCGTCAATAAGGAGGTCCAAGGGAGACAGTAAACCTGGAGTGAAGCATCGGAATCTATAACTAGTGTCACAGGAATGGTTCAAAACATAGTCAGTCAGAAGAGTCAGTCTTCTTGTACTTAAGTCCGCATTGTGCCTTTTGCATTTAATTCCGATGCAATTTCTGTGTTTCATCTTCAATAAGAAGGTCCAAAGGATACAGTAAACTTGAAGTGAAGCATCAGAGTCTGTAACTAGTGTCACAGAAATGGATCAAAACATAGTCAGTAAGAAGAGTCAGTCTTCTTGTACATAAGTCGGCATTGTGCCTTTTGTATTTAATTCCGATGCAATTTTTTTGTTTCATCGTCAATAAGAAGGTCCAAGGGATACAGTAAACCTGAAGTGATGCATCGGAATCTATAACTTGTGTAACAGGAATGGTTCAAAGCATAGACAGTGGGAAGAGTCAGTCTTCTTGTACTTAAGTCGGCATTGTGCCTTTTGAATTTAATTCCGATGCAATTTCTGTGTTTCATCGTCAATAAGAAGGTCAGAGGGATACAGTAAACCTGAAGTGAAGCATCGGAAACTACAACTAGTGTCACTGGAATGGTTCAAAACATAGACAGTAGGAAGAGAGAGTCTTCTTGTACTTAAGTGGGCATTGTGCCTTTTCTATTTAATTCCTATGCAATTTCTGTGTTTCATCGTCAATAAGAAGGTCCATGGGATATAGTAAACCTGGAGTGAAGCATCGGAATCTGTCGCTAGTGTCACAGGAATGGTTCAATACATAGACAGTAAGTAGGGTCAGTCTTCTTGTACTTAAGTCGGCAATGAGCCCTTTTTATTTAATTCCGATGCAATTTCTGTGTTTCATCTTCAATATGAAGGTAAAAGGGATACAGTAAACCTGAAGTGAAGCATCAGAGTCTATAACTAATGTCACAGGTATGGTTCAAAACATAGTCAGTAAGTAGGGTCAGTCTTCTTGTACTTAAGTCGGCATTGTGCCTTTTGTATTTAATTCCGATGCAACTTCTGTGTTTCATCGTCAATAAGAATGTCCAAGGGATACAGCAAACCTGAATAGAAGCATCGGAATCTATAACTAGTGTAACAGGAATGGTTCAAAGCATAGGCAGTGGGAGGAGTCAGTATTCTTGTACTTAAGTCAGCATTGTGCCTTTTGTATTTAATTCCGATGCAATTTCTGTGTTTCATCGTCAATAAGAAGGTCCAAGGGAAACAGTAAACCTGAAGTGAAGCACCGGAATCTATAACTAGTGTTACAGGAATGGTTCAAAAGATAGACAGTAAGAAGAGTCAGTCTTCTTGTACTTTCGTCGGCATTGTGCCTTTTGCATTTAATTCCAATGCAATCTCTGTGTTTCATCTTCAATAAGAAGGTCCAAAGGATACAGTAAACTTGAAGTGAAGCATCAGAGTCTATAGCTAGTGTAACAGGAATGGTTCAAAGCATAGACTGTGGGAAGAGTCAGTTTTCTTGTACTTAAGTCGGCATTGTGCCTTTTGTATTTAATTTCGATGCAATTTCTATGTTTCATCGTCAATAACAAGGTACGAGGGTTACAGTAAACCTGAAGTGAAGCATCGGAATCTATACCTAGTGTAACAGGAATGGTTCAAAGCATAGACAGTGGGAAGAGTCAGTCTTCTTGTACTTAAGTCGGCATTGTGCATTTTGTATTTAATTCCAATGCAATTTCTGTGTTTCATCGTCAATAAGAAGGTCAGAGGGATACAGTAAACCTGAAGTGAAGCATCGGAATCTATAACTAGTGTCACAGGAATGGTTCAAAACATAGACAGTAGGAAGAGACTGTCTTCTTGTACTTAAGTCGGCCTTCTACCTTTTCTATATAATTCCTATGCAATTTCTGTGTTTCTTCGTCAATAAGAAGGTCCAATGGATATAGTAAACCTGGAGTGAAGCATCGGAATCTATAACTAGTGTCACAGGAATGGTTCAAAACATAGACAGTAAGTAGGGTCAGTCTTCGTGTACTTAAGTCGGCATTGTGCTTTTTTTATTTAATTATGATGCAATTTCTGTGTCTCATCGTCAATGAGAAGGTCCAAGGGATACAGTAAACCTGGAGTGAAGCATCGGAATCTATAACTACTGTCACAGGAATGGTTCAAAACATCGACAGTAAGAAGAGTCAGTCTTCCTGTACTTAATTCGGTATTGTGCCTTTTTAATTTAATTCCGACGCAATTTATGTGTTTCATCGTTAAAAAGAAGGTCAGAGGGATACAGTAAATCTGAAGTCAAGCATCGGAATCTATAACTAGTGTGACAGGAATGGTTCAAAACATAGTCAGTTAGAGGAGTCAGTCTTCTTGTACTTAAGTCGGCATTGAGCCTTTTGTATTTAATTCCGAAGCACGTTCTGTATTTCATCGTCAACAAGAAGGTCCAAGGGATACAGTAAACCTGGAGTGAAGGATCGGAATTTATAACTAGTGACACAGGGATGGTTTAAAACATAGACAGTAAGAAGAGTCAGTATTCTTGTACTTAAGTCGGCATTGTGCCTTTTGTATTTATTTCCGATGCAATTTCTGTATTTCATCTTCAATAAGAAGGTCCAGGGGATACAGTAAATCTGAAGTGAGGCGACGGAATCAATAACTAGTGTCACGTGAATGGTTCAAATCATAGTCAGTAAGAAGAGTCAGTCATCTTGTACTTAAGTTGCCATTGTGCCTTTTGTATTTAATTCCGATGCAATTTTTGTGTTTCATCGTCAATAAGAAGGTCCAAGGGATACAGTAAACCTGGAGTGAAGCATCGGAATCTATAACTAGTGTCACAGGAATGAATCAAAACATAGTCAGTAAGAAGAGTCAGTCTTCTTGTACTTAAGTCGGCATTGTGCCTTTTGTATTTAATTCTGATGCAATTTCTGTGTTTCATCTTCAATATGAAGGTCCAAGGGATACACCAAACCTGAAGTGTAGCATCAGAATCCATAACTAGTGTCACAGGAATGGTTCAAACATAGTCAGTAAGAAGAGTCAGTCTTCTTGTACTTAAGTCGGCATTGTGCCTTTTGTATTTATTTCCGATGCAATTTCTGTGTTTCATCTTCAATAAGAAGGTCCAAGGGATACAGTAAACCTGAAGTGAGGCGACGGAATCAATAACTAGTGTCACATGAATGGTTCAAATCATAGTCAGTAAGAAGAGTCAGTCTTCTTGTACTTAAGTCCGCATTGTGCCTTTTGTATTTAATTCCGATGCAATTTCTGTGTTTCATCGTCAATAAGAAGGTCCAAGGCATACAGTAAACCTGGAGTGAAGCATCGGAATCTATAACTATTGTCACAGGAATGAATGAAAACATAGACAGTAGGAAGTGTCAGTCTTCTTGTACTTAAGTCGGCAATGTGCCTTTTTTATTTAATTCCGATGCAATTTCTGTGTTTCATCGTCAATAAGAAGGTCCAAGGGACACAGTAAACCTGGAGTTGAACATCGGAATCTATAACTAGTGTCACAGGGATGGATGAAAACCTAGACAGTAAGAAGAGTCAGTATTCTTGTACTTAAGTCGGCATTGTGCATTTGTATTTAATTCCGATGCAATTTCTATGTTTCATGTTCAATATGAAGGTCCAAGGGATACAGTAAACCTGAAGTGAAGCATCAGAGTCTATAACTACTGTCACAGGAACGGTTCAAAACATCGACAGCAAGAACAGTCATCTTCGTGTACTTAAGTCGGCATTGTGCCTTTTTTATTGAATTCCGATGCAATTTCTGTGTTTCATCGTCAATAAGAAGGTCCAAGGGATACAGTAAACCTGGAGTGAAGCATCGGAATCTATAATTACTGTCACAGGAATGGTGCAAAACATCGACAGCAAGAAGAGTCAGTCTTCTTGTACTTAAGTCGGCATTGTGCCTTTTGTATTTTTTTCCGATGCAATTTCTGTGTTTCATCTTCATTAAGAAGGTCCAAGGGATACAGTAAACCTGAAGTGAAGCACCGGAATCAATTACTAGTGTCACATGAATGGTTCAAATCATAGTCAGCAATAAGAGTCAGTCTTCTTGTACTTAAGTCGCCATTGTGCCTTTTGAATTTAATTCCGATGCAATTTCTGTGTTTCATCGTCAATAAGAAGGTCCATGGGATATAGTAAACCTGGAGTGAAGCATCGGAATCTGTCGCTAGTGATACAGGAATGGTTCAATACATAGACAGTAAGTAGGGTCAGTCTTCTTGTACTTAAGTCGGCATTGTGCCCTTTTTATTTAATTCCGATGCAATTTCTGTGTTTCATCTTCAATATGAGGGTCCAAGGGATACAGTAAACCTGAAGTGAAGCATCAGAGTCTATAACTAGTGTCACAGGTATGGTTCAAAATATAGTCGGTAAGTAGGGTCAGTCTTCTTGTACTTAGGTCGGCATTGTGCCTTTTGTATTTAATTCCGATGCAATTTCTGTGTTTCATCGTCAATAAGAATGTCCAAGGGATACAGTAAACCTGAAGTGAAGCATCGGAATCTATAACTAGTGTAACAGGAATGGTTCAAGGCATAGACAGTGGGAGGAGTCAGTATTCTTGTACTTAAGTCAGCATTGTGCCTTTTGTATTTAATTCCGATGCAATTTCTGTGTTTCATCGTCAATAGGAAGGTCCAAGGGATACAGTAAACCTGAAGTGAAGCACCGGAATCTATAACTAGTGTTACAGGAATGGTTCAAAAGATAGACAGTAAGAAGAGTGAGTCTTCTTGTACTGTCGTCGGCATTGTGCCTTTTGCATTTAATTCCGATGCAATTTCTGTGATTCATCTTTAATAAGAAGGTCCAAAGGATACAGTAAACTTGAAGTGAAGCATCAGAGTCTATAACTAGTGTCACAGGAATGGATCAAAACATAGTCAGTAAGAAGAGTCAGTCTTCTTGTACATAAGTCGGCATTGTGCCTTTTGTATTTATTTCCGATGCAATTTTTGTGTTTCATCGTCAATAAGAAGGTCCAAGGGATACAGTAAACCTGAAGTGATGCATCGGAATCTATAACTAGTGTAACAGGAATGGTTCAAGGCATAGACAGTGGGAGGAGTCAGTATTCTTGTACTTAAGTCAGCATTGTGCCTTTTGTATTTAATTCCGATGCAATTTCTGTGTTTCATCGTCAATAGGAAGGTCCAAGGGATACAGTAAACCTGAAGTGAAGCACCGGAATCTATAACTAGTGTTACAGGAATGGTTCAAAAGATAGACAGTAAGAAGAGTGAGTCTTCTTGTGCTGTCGTCGGCATTGTGCCTTTTGCATTTAATTCCGATGCAATTTCTGTGATTCATCTTTAATAAGAAGGTCCAAAGGATACAGTAAACTTGAAGTGAAGCATCAGAGTCTATAACTAGTGTCACAGGAATGGATCAAAACATAGTCAGTAAGAAGAGTCAGTCTTCTTGTACATAAGTCGGCATTGTGCCTTTTGTATTTATTTCCGATGCAATTTTTGTGTTTCATCGTCAATAAGAAGGTCCAAGGGATACAGTAAATCTGAAGTGATGCATCGGAATCTATAACTAGTGTAACAGGAATGGTTCAAAGGATAGACAGTAAGAAGAGTCAGTCTTCTTGTACTGTCGTCGGCATTGTGCCTTTTGCATTTAATTCCGATGCAATTTCTGTGATTCATCTTTAATAAGAAGGTCCAAATGATACAGAAAACTTGAAGTGAAGCTCAGAGTCTATAACTAGTGTCACAGGAATGGATCAAAACATAGTCAGTAAGAAGAGTCAGTCTTCTTGTACATAAGTCGGCATTGTGCCTTTTGTATTTATTTCCGATGCAATTTTTGTGTTTCATCGTCAATAAGAAGGTCCAAGGGATACAGTAAACCTGAAGTGATGCATCGGAATCTATAACTAGTGTAACAGGAATGGTTCAAAGGATAGACAGTGGGAAGAGTCAGTCTTCTTGTACTTAAGTCGGCATTGTGCCTTTTCTATTTAATTCCTATGCAATTTCTATGTTTCATCGTCAATAAGAAGGTCCAAGGGATATAGTAAACCTGGAGTGAAGCATCGGAATCAATAACTGGTGTCACAGGAATGGTTCAAAACATAGACAGTAAGTAGGGTCAGTCTTCTTGTACTTAAGTCGGCATTGTGCCTTTTGTATTTAATTCCGATGCAATTTCTGTGTTTCATCGTCAATAAGAAGGTTCAAGGGATACAGTAAACCTGAAGTGAAGCATCGGAATCTATAATTAGTGTAACAGGAATGGTTCAAAGCATAGACTGTGGGAAGAGTCAGTCTTCTTGTACATAAGTCGGCATTGTGCCTTTTGTATTTAATTCCGATGAAATTTCTATGTTTCATCGTCAATAAGATGGTAAAAGGGATACAGTAAACCTGAAGTGAAGCATCGGAATCTATAACTAGTGTAACAGGAATGGTTCAAAGCATAGACAGTGGGAAGAGTCAGTCTTCTTGTACTTAAGTCGGCATTGTGCATTTTGTATTTAATTCCAATGCAATTTATGTGTTTCATCGTCAATAAGAAGGTCAGAGGGATACAGTAAACCAGAAGTGAAGCATCGGAATCTATAACTAGTGTCACAGGAATGGTTCAAAACATAGACAGTAGGAAGAGACTGTCTTCTTGTACTTAAGTCGGCCTTCTACCTTTTCTATATAATTCCTATGCAATTTCTGTGTTTCTTCGCCAATAAGAAGGTCCAATGGATATAGTAAATCTGGAGTGATGCATCGGAATCTATAACTAGTGTCACAGGAATGGTTCAAACATAGACAGTAAGTATGGTCAGTCTTCGTGTACTGAAGTCGGCACTGTGCCTTTTTTATTTAATTCCGATGCAATTTCTGTGTTTCATCGTCAATGAGAAGGTCCAAGGGATACAGTAAACCTGGAGTGAAGCATTGGAATCTATAACTACTGTCACAGGAATGGTTCAAAACATCGACAGTAAGAAGAGTCAGTCTTCCTGTACTTAATTCGGTATTGTGCCTTTAGTATTTAATTCCGATGCAATTTATGTGTTTCATCGTTAAAAAGAAGGACAGAGGGATACAGTAAATCTGAAGTCAAGCATCGGAATCTATAACTAGTGTGACAGGAATGGTTCAAAACATAGTCAGTAAGAGGAGTCAGTCTTCTTGTACTTAAGTCGGCATTGTGCCTTTTGTATTTAATTGCGATGCACGTTCTGTGTTTCATCGTCAACAAGAAGGTCCAAGGGATACAGTAAACCTGGAGTGAAGCATCGGAATCTATAACTAGTGACACAGGGATGGTTTAAAACATAGACAGTAAGAAGAGTCAGTATTCTTATACATAAGTCGGCATTGTGCCTTTTGTATTTAATTCCGATGCAATTTCTGTGTTTCATCGTCAATAAGAAGGTCCAAGGTATACAGTAAACCTGAAGTGAAGCACCGTAATCTATAACTCGTGTCACAGGAATAGTTCAAAGCATAGTCAGTAAGAAGAGTCAGTCTTCTTGTACTTAAGTCGACATTGTGCCCTTTGCATTTAATTCCGATGCAATTTCTGTGTTTCTTCGACAACAAGGAGGTCCAAGGGATACAGTAAACCTGGAGTGAAGCATCGGAATCTATAACTAGTGTCACAGGAATGGTTCAAATCATAGTCGGTAAGAAGAGTCAGTCTTCTTGTACTTAGGTCGGCATTGTGCCTTTTGTATTTAATTCCGATGCAATTTCTGTGTCTCATCGCCAATAAGAAGGTCCAAGGGATACAGTAAACCTGGAGTGAAGCATCGGAATCTATAACTAGTGTTACAGGAATGAATCAAAACATAGTCAGTAAGAAGAGTCAGTCTTCTTGTACTTAAGTCGGCATTGTTCCTTTTGTATTTAATTCCGATGCAATTTCTGTGTTTCATCGTCAATAAGAAGGTCCAAGGAATACAGTAAACCTGGAGTTAAGCATTGGAATCTATAACTCGTGTCACAGGGATGGTTCAAAACATAGACAGTAAGAAGTGTCAGTATTCTTGTACTTAAGTCGGCATTGTGACTTTTGTATTTAATTCTGATGCAATTTCTGTGTTTCATCTTCTATATGAGGGTCCAAGGGATACAGTAAACCTGAAGTGAAGCATCAGAGTCTATAACTAGTGTCACAGGTATGGTTCAAAATATAGTCGGTAAGTAGGGTCAGTCTTCTTGTACTTAGGTCGGCATTGTGCCTTTTGTATTTAATTCCGATGCAATTTCTGTGTTTCATCGTCAATAAGAATGTCCAAGGGATACAGTAAACCTGAAGTGAAGCATCGGAATCTATAACTAGTGTAACAGGAATGGTTCAAGGCATAGACAGTGGGAGGAGTCAGTATTCTTGTACTTAAGTCAGCATTGTGCCTTTTGTATTTAATTCCGATGCAATTTCTGTGTTTCATCGTCAATAGGAAGGTCCAAGGGATACAGTAAACCTGAAGTGAAGCACCGGAATCTATAACTAGTGTTACAGGAATGGTTCAAAAGATAGACAGTAAGAAGAGTGAGTCTTCTTGTACTGTCGTCGGCATTGTGCCTTTTGCATTTAATTCCGATGCAATTTCTGTGATTCATCTTTAATAAGAAGGTCCAAAGGATACAGTAAACTTGAAGTGAAGCATCAGAGTCTATAACTAGTGTCACAGGAATGGATCAAAACATAGTCAGTAAGAAGAGTCAGTCTTCTTGTACATTAGTCGGCATTGTGCCTTTTGTATTTATTTCCGATGCAATTTTTGTGTTTCATCGTCAATAAGAAGGTCCAAGGGATACAGTAAACCTGAAGTGATGCATCGGAATCTATAACTAGTGTAACAGGAATGGTTCAAAGGATAGACAGTAAGAAGAGTCAGTCTTCTTGTACTGTCGTCGGCATTGTGCCTTTTGCATTTAATTCCGATGCAATTTCTGTGATTCATCTTTAATAAGAAGGTCCAAATGATACAGAAAACTTGAAGTGAAGCATCAGAGTCTATAACTAGTGTCACAGGAATGGATCAAAACATAGTCAGTAAGAAGAGTCAGTCTTCTTGTACATAAGTCGGCATTGTGCCTTTTGTATTTATTTCCGATGCAATTTTTGTGTTTCATCGTCAATAAGAAGGTCCAAGGGATACAGTAAACCTGAAGTGATGCATCGGACTCTATAACTAGTGTAACAGGAATGGTTCAAAGGATAGACAGTGGGAAGAGTCAGTCTTCTTGTACTTAAGTCGGCATTGTGCCTTTTGTATTTAATTCCGATGCAATTTCTGTGTTTCATCGTCAATAAGAAGGTCAGAGGGATACAGTAAACCTGAAGTGAAGCATCGGAATCTACAACTAGTGTCACAGGAATGGTTCAAAACATAGACAGTAGGAGGAGACATTGTTCTTTTACTTAAGTCGGCATTGTGCCTTTTCTATTTAATTCCTATGCAATTTCTATGTTTCATCGTCAATAAGAAGGTCCAAGGGATATAGTAAACCTGGAGTGAAGCATCGGAATCAATAACTGGTGTCACAGGAATGGTTCAAAACATAGACAGTAAGTAGGGTCAGTCTTCTTGTACTTAAGTCGGCATTGTGCCTTTTGTATTTAATTCCGATGCAATTTCTGTGTTTCTTCGACAATAAGGAGGTCCAAGGGATACAGTAAACCTGGAGTGAAGCATCGGAATCTATAACTAGTGTCACAGGAATGGTTCAAATCATAGTCGGTAAGAAGAGTCAGTCTTCTTGTACTTAGGTCGGCATTGTGCCTTTTGTATTTAATTCCGATGCAATTTCTGTGTCTCATCGCCAATAAGAAGGTCCAAGGGATACAGTAAACCTGGAGTGAAGCATCGGAATCTATAACTAGTGTTACAGGAATGAATCAAAACATAGTCAGTAAGAAGAGTCAGTCTTCTTGTACTTAAGTCGGCATTGTTCCTTTTGTATTTAATTCCGATGCAATTTCTGT
Source organism: Schistocerca americana (assembly GCF_021461395.2). NCBI lineage: Eukaryota > Metazoa > Arthropoda > Insecta > Orthoptera > Acrididae > Schistocerca > Schistocerca americana. The sequence continues at coordinate 17,006,742 of NC_060130.1, read as the reverse complement.
GTTTCATCGTCAATAAGAAGGTCCAAGGAATACAGTAAACCTGGAGTTAAGCATTGGAATCTATAACTCGTGTCACAGGGATGGTTCAAAACATAGACAGTAAGAAGTGTCAGTATTCTTGTACTTAAGTCGGCATTGTGACTTTTGTATTTAATTCTGATGCAATTTCTGTGTTTCATCTTCAATATGAGGGTCCAAGGGATACAGTAAACCTGAAGTGAAGCATCAGAGTCTATAACTAGTGTCACAGGTATGGTTCAAAATATAGTCGGTAAGTAGGGTCAGTCTTCTTGTACTTAGGTCGGCATTGTGCCTTTTGTATTTAATTCCGATGCAATTTCTGTGTTTCATCGTCAATAAGAATGTCCAAGGGATACAGTAAACCTGAAGTGAAGCATCGGAATCTATAACTAGTGTAACAGGAATGGTTCAAGGCATAGACAGTGGGAGGAGTCAGTATTCTTGTACTTAAGTCAGCATTGTGCCTTTTGTATTTAATTCCGATGCAATTTCTGTGTTTCATCGTCAATAGGAAGGTCCAAGGGATACAGTAAACCTGAAGTGAAGCACCGGAATCTATAACTAGTGTTACAGGAATGGTTCAAAAGATAGACAGTAAGAAGAGTGAGTCTTCTTGTACTGTCGTCGGCATTGTGCCTTTTGCATTTAATTCCGATGCAATTTCTGTGATTCATCTTTAATAAGAAGGTCCAAAGGATACAGTAAACTTGAAGTGAAGCATCAGAGTCTATAACTAGTGTCACAGGAATGGATCAAAACATAGTCAGTAAGAAGAGTCAGTCTTCTTGTACATAAGTCGGCATTGTGCCTTTTGTATTTATTTCCGATGCAATTTTTGTGTTTCATCGTCAATAAGAAGGTCCAAGGGATACAGTAAACCTGAAGTGATGCATCGGAATCTATAACTAGTGTAACAGGAATGGTTCAAAGGATAGACAGTAAGAAGAGTCAGTCTTCTTGTACTGTCGTCGGCATTGTGCCTTTTGCATTTAATTCCGATGCAATTTCTGTGATTCATCTTTAATAAGAAGGTCCAAATGATACAGAAAACTTGAAGTGAAGCATCAGAGTCTATAACTAGTGTCACAGGAATGGATCAAAACATAGTCAGTAAGAAGAGTCAGTCTTCTTGTACATAAGTCGGCATTGTGCCTTTTGTATTTATTTCCGATGCAATTTTTGTGTTTCATCGTCAATAAGAAGGTCCAAGGGATACAGTAAACCTGAAGTGATGCATCGGACTCTATAACTAGTGTAACAGGAATGGTTCAAAGGATAGACAGTGGGAAGAGTCAGTCTTCTTGTACTTAAGTCGGCATTGTGCCTTTTGTATTTAATTCCGATGCAATTTCTGTGTTTCATCGTCAATAAGAAGGTCAGAGGGATACAGTAAACCTGAAGTGAAGCATCGGAATCTACAACTAGTGTCACAGGAATGGTTCAAAACATAGACAGTAGGAGGAGACATTGTTCTTTTACTTAAGTCGGCATTGTGCCTTTTCTATTTAATTCCTATGCAATTTCTATGTTTCATCGTCAATAAGAAGGTCCAAGGGATATAGTAAACCTGGAGTGAAGCATCGGAATCAATAACTGGTGTCACAGGAATGGTTCAAAACATAGACAGTAAGTAGGGTCAGTCTTCTTGTACTTAAGTCGGCATTGTGCCTTTTGTATTTAATTCCGATGCAATTTCTGTGTTTCATCGTCAATAAGAAGGTTCATGGGATACAGTAAACCTGAAGTGAAGCATCGGAATCTATAATTAGTGTAACAGGAATGGTTCAAAGCATAGACTGTGGGAAGAGTCAGTCTTCTTGTACATAAGTCGGCATTGTGCCTTTTGTATTTAATTCCGATGAAATTTCTATGTTTCATCGTCAATAAGATGGTAAAAGGGATACAGTAAACCTGAAGTGAAGCATCGGAATCTATAACTAGTGTAACAGGAATGGTTCAAAGCATAGACAGTGGGAAGAGTCAGTCTTCTTGTACTTAAGTCGGCATTGTGCATTTTGTATTTAATTCCAATGCAATTTCTGTGTTTCATCGTCAATAAGAAGGTCAGAGGGATACAGTAAACCTGAAGTGAAGCATCGGAATCTATAACTAGTGTCACAGGAATGGTTCAAAACATAGACAGTAGGAAGAGACTGTCTTCTTGTACTTAAGTCGGCCTTCTACCTTTTCTATATAATTCCTATGCAATTTCTGTGTTTCTTCGCCAATAAGAAGGTCCAATGGATATAGTAAATCTGGAGTGATGCATCGGAATCTATAACTAGTGTCACAGGAATGGTTCAAACATAGACAGTAAGTAGGGTCAGTCTTCGTGTACTGAAGTCGGCACTGTGCCTTTTTTATTTAATTCCGATGCAATTTCTGTGTTTCATCGTCAATGAGAAGGTCCAAGGGATACAGTAAACCTGGAGTGAAGCATCGGAATCTATAACTACTGTCACAGGAATGGTTCAAAACATCGACAGTAAGAAGAGTCAGTCTTCCTGTACTTAATTCGGTATTGTGCCTTTAGTATTTAATTCCGATGCAATTTATGTGTTTCATCGTTAAAAAGAAGGTCAGAGGGATACAGTAAATCTGAAGTCAAGCATCGGAATCTATATCTAGTGTGACAGGAATGGTTCAAAACATAGTCAGTAAGAGGAGTCAGTCTTCTTGTACTTAAGTCGGCATTGTGCCTTTTGTATTTAATTGCGATGCACGTTCTGTGTTTCATCGTCAACAAGAAGGTCCAAGGGATACAGTAAACCTGGAGTGAAGCATCGGAATCTATAACTAGTGACACAGGGATGGTTTAAAACATAGACAGTAAGAAGAGTCAGTATTCTTGTACATAAGTCGGCATTGTGCCTTTTGTATTTAATTCCGATGCAATTTCTGTGTTTCATCGTCAATAAGAAGGTCCAAGGTATACAGTAAACCTGAAGTGAAGCACCGTAATCTATAACTCGTGTCACAGGAATAGTTCAAAGCATAGTCAGTAAGAAGAGTCAGTCTTCTTGTACTTAAGTCGACATTGTGCCCTTTGCATTTAATTCCGATGCAATTTCTGTGTTTCTTCGACAATAAGGAGGTCCACGGGATACAGTAAACCTGGAGTGAAGCATCGGAATCTATAACTAGTGTCACAGGAATGGTTCAAATCATAGTCGGTAAGAAGAGTCAGTCTTCTTGTACTTAGGTCGGCATTGTGCCTTTTGTATTTAATTCCGATGCAATTTCTGTGTCTCATCGCCAATAAGAAGGTCCAAGGGATACAGTAAACCTGGAGTGAAGCATCGGAATCTATAACTAGTGTCACAGGAATGAATCAAAACATAGTCAGTAAGAAGAGTCAGTCTTCTTGTACTTAAGTCGGCATTGTTCCTTTTGTATTTAATTCCGATGCAATTTCTGTGTTTCATTGTCAATAAGAAGGTCCAAGGAATACAGTAAACCTGGAGTTAAGCATTGGAATCTATAACTAGTGTCACAGGGATGGTTCAAAACATAGACAGTAAGAAGTGTCAGTATTCTTGTACTTAAGTCGGCATTGTGCCTTTTGTATTTAATTCTGATGCAATTTCTGTGTTTCATCTTCAATATGAAGGTCCAAGGGATACACTAAACCTTAAGTGTAGCATCAGAATCTATAACTAGTGTCACAGGAATGGTTCAAACATAGTCAGTAAGAAGAGTCAGTCTTCTTGTACTTAAGTCGGCATTGTGCCTTTTGTATTTATTTCCGATGCAATTTCTGTTATTCATCTTCAATAAGAAGGTCCAAGGGATACAGTAAACCTGAAGTGAGGCGACGGAATCAATAACTAGTGTCACATGAATGGTTCAAATCATGGTCAGTAAGAAGAGTCAGTCTTCTTGTACTTAAGTCGCCATTGTGCCTTTTGTATTTAATTCCGATGCAATTTCTGTGTTTCTTCATCAACAAGAATTTCCAAGGGATACACCAAACCTGAAGTGTAGCATCAGAATCCATAACTAGTGTCACATGAATGGTTCAAATCATAGTCAGTAAGAAGAGTCAGTCTTCTTGTACTTAAGTCGCCTATGTGCCTTTTGTATTTAATTCCGATTCAATTTCTGTGTTTCATCGTCAATAAGAAGGTCCAAGGGATACAGTAAACCTGGAGTGAAGCATCGGAATCTATAACTAGTGTCACATGAATGGTTCAAAACATAGACAGTAAGAAGAGTCAGTCTGCTTGTACTTAATTCGGCATTGTGCCTTTTGTATTTAATTCCGATGCAATTTCTATGTTGCATCGTCAATAAGAAGGTCAGAGGGATACAGTAAACCTGAAGTGAAGCATCGGAATCTATAACTAGTGTTACAGGAATGGTTCAAAAGATAGACAGTAAGAAGAGTCAGTCTGCTTGAACTTAATTCGGCATTGTGCGTTTTGTATTTAATTCCGATGCAATTTCTGTGTTTCTTCGTCAATAAGAAGGTCCAAGGGATACAGTATACCTGAAGTGAAGCACCGGAAACTATAACTAGTGTTACAGGAATGGTTCAAAAGATAGACAGTAAGAAGAGTCAGTCTTCTTGTACTTTCGTCGGCATTGTGCCTTTTGCATTTAATTCCGATGCAATTTCTGTGTTTCATCTTCAATAAGGATGTCCAAAGGATACAGTAAACTTGAAGTGAAGCATCAGACTCTATAACTAGTGTCACAGGAATGGTTCAAAACATTGTCAGAAAGAAGTGTCAGTCTTCTTGTACATAAGTCGGCTTGTGCCTTTTGTATTTAATTCCGATGCAATTTTTGTGTTTCATCGTCAATAAGAAGTTCCAAGGGATACAGTTAACCTGAAGTGAGGCATCGGAATCTATAACTAGTGTAACAGGAATGGTTCAAAGCATAGTCAGTCAGAAGAGTCAGTCTTCTTGTACTTAAGTCCGCATTGTGCCTTTTGCATTTAATTCCGATGCAATTTCTGTGTTTCATCGTCAATAAGAAGGTCCAAGGGATATAGTAAACCTGGAGTGAAGCATCGGAATCAATAACTAGTGTCACAGGAATGGATCAAAACATAGACAGTAAGTAGAGTCAGTCTTCTTGTACTTAAGTCGGCATTGTGCCTTTTGTATTTAGTTCCGATGCAATTTCTGTGTTTCATCGTCAATAAGAATGTCCGAGGGATACAGTAAACCTGGAGTGAAGCATCGGAATCTATAACTAGTGTCACAGAAATGGTTCAAATCATTGACAGTAAGAAGAGTCAGTATTCTTGTACCTAAGTCGGCATTGTGCCTTTTGTATTTAATTCCGACGCAATTTCTGTGTTTCATCTTCAATAAGAAGGTCCAAAGGATACAGTAAACTTGAAGTGAAGCATCAGACTCTATAACTAGTGTCACAGGAATGGTTCAAAACATTGTCAGGAAGAAGTGTCAGTCTTCTTGTACATAAGTCGGCATTGTGCCTTTTGTATTTAATTCCGATGCAATTTTTGTGTTTCATCGTCAATAAGAAGTTCCAAGGGATACAGTAAACCTGAAGTGAGGCATCGGGATCTATAACTAGTGTAACAGGAATGGTTCAAAGCATTGACAGTGGGAAGAGTCAGTCTTCTTGTACTTATGTCGGCATTGTGCCTTTTGTATTTAATTCCGATGCAATTTCTGTGTTTCATCGTCAATAAGAAGGTCAGAGGGATACAGTAAACCTAAGTGAAGCATCGGAATCTATAACTAGTGTCACAGGAACGGTTCAAAACATAGACAGTAGGAAGAGACAGTCTTCTTGTACTTAAGTCAGCATTGTGCCTTTTCTATTTAATTCCTATGCAATTTCTGTGTTTCATCGTCAATAAGAAGGTCATTGGAATATAGAAAAACCTGGAGTGAAGCATCAGAATCTATAGCTAGTGTCACAGGAATGGTTCAAAACATAGAGATTAAGTAGGGTCAGTCTTCTTGTACTTAAGTCGTCATTGTGCCTTTTTTATTTAATTCCGATGCACTTTCTGTGTTTCATCTTCTATATGAAGGTCCAAGGGATACAGTAAACCTGAAGTGAAGCATCAGAGTCTATACCTAGTGTCACAGGAATGGTTCAAAGCATAGTCAGTAAGAAGAGTCAGCCTTCGTGCACTTAAGTCGGCAATGTGCCTTTTGTATTTAATTCCGATGCAATTTCTATGTTTCATCGTCAATAAGAAGGTCCAAGGGATATAGTAACCCTGGAGTGAAGGATCGGAATCAATAACTAGAGTCACATGAATGGTTTAAAACATAAACAGTGAGTATGGTCAGTCTTCTTGTACTTAAGTCGGCATTGTGCCTTTTGTATTTAATTCCGATGTAATTTCTGTGTTTCATCGTCAATAAGAAGGTCCAAGGGATACAGTAAACCTGGAGTGAAGCATCGGAATCTATAACTAGTGTCACAGGAATGGATCAAAACATAGACAGTAAGTAGAGTCAGTCTTCTTGTACTTAAGTCGGCATTGTGCCTTTTGTATTTAGTTCCGATGCAATTTCTGTGTTTCATCGTCAATAAGAATGTCCGAGGGATACAGTAAACCTGGAGTGAAGCATCGGAATCTATAACTAGTGTCACAGGGATGGTTCAAATCATTGACAGTAAGAAGAGTCAGTATTCTTGTACCTAAGTCGGCATTGTGCCTTTTGTATTTAATTCCGACGCAATTTCTGTGTTTCGTCTTCAATAAGAAGGTCCAAAGGATACAGTAAACTTGAAGTGAAGCATCAGACTCTACAACTAGTGTCACAGGAATGGTTCAAAACATTGTCAGGAAGAAGTGTCAGTCTTCTTGTACATAAGTCGGCATTGTGCCTTTTGTATTTAATTCCGATGCAATATTTGTGTTTCATCGTCAATAAGAAGTTCCAAGGGATACAGTAAACCTGAAGTGAGGCATCGGGATCTATAACTAGTGTAACAGGAATGGTTCAAAGCATTGACAGTGGGAAGAGTCAGTCTTCTTGTACTTATGTCGGCATTGTGCCTTTTGTATTTAATTCCGATGCAATTTCTGTGTTTCATCGTCAATAAGAAGGTCAGAGGGATACAGTAAACCTAATGTGAAGCATCGGAATCTATAACTAGTGTCACAGGAACGGTTCAAAACATAGCCAGTAGGAAGAGACAGTCTTCTTGTACTTAAGTCAGCATTGTGCCTTTTCTATTTAATTCCTATGCAATTTCTGTGTTTCATCGTCAATAAGAAGGTCATTGGAATATAGAAAAACCTGGAGTGAAGCATCAGAATCTATAGCTAGTGTCACAGGAATGGTTCAAAACATAGAGATTAAGTAGGGTCAGTCTTCTTGTACTTAAGTCGTCATTGTGCCTTTTTTATTTAATTCCGATGCACTTTCTGTGTTTCATCTTCTATATGAAGGTCCAAGGGATACAGTAAACCTGAAGTGAAGCATCAGAGTCTATACCTAGTGTCACAGGAATGGTTCAAAGCATAGTCAGTAAGAAGAGTCAGCCTTCGTGCACTTAAGTCGGCAATGTGCCTTTTGTATTTAATTCCGATTCAATTTCTGTGTTTCATCGTCAATAAGAAGGTCCAACGGATACAGTAAACCTGGAGTGAAGCATCGGAATCTATAACTAGTGTTACAGGAATGGTTCAAAAGATAGACAGTAAGAAGAGTCAGTCTTCTTGTACTTTCGTCGGCATTGTGCCTTTTGCATTTAATTCCGATGCAATTTCTGTGTTTCATCTTCAATAAGGATGTCCAAAGGATACAGTAAACTTGAAGTGAAGCATCAGACTCTATAACTAGTGTCACAGGAATGGTTCAAAACATTGTCAGAAAGAAGTGTCAGTCTTCTTGTACATAAGTCGGCTTGTGCCTTTTGTATTTAATTCCGATGCAATTTTTGTGTTTCATCGTCAATAAGAAGTTCCAAGGGATACAGTAAACCTGAAGTGAGGCATCGGAATCTATAACTAGTGTAACAGGAATGGTTCAAAGCATAGTCAGTCAGAAGAGTCAGTCTTCTTGTACTTAAGTCCGCATTGTGCCTTTTGCATTTAATTCCGATGCAATTTCTGTGTTTCATCGTCAATAGGAAGGTCCAAGGGATATAGTAAACCTGGAGTGAAGCATCGGAATCAATAACTAGTGTCACAGGAATGGATCAAAACATAGACAGTAAGTAGAGTCAGTCTTCTTGTACTTAAGTCGGCATTGTGCCTTTTGTATTTAGTTCCGATGCAATTTCTGTGTTTCATCGTCAATAAGAATGTCCGAGGGATACAGTAAACCTGGAGTGAAGCATCGGAATCTATAACTAGTGTCACAGGGATGGTTCAAATCATTGACAGTAAGAAGAGTCAGTATTCTTGTACCTAAGTCGGCATTGTGCCTTTTGTATTTAATTCCGACGCAATTTCTGTGTTTCATCTTCAATAAGAAGGTCCAAAGGATACGGTAAACTTGAAGTGAAGCATCAGACTCTATAACTAGTGTCACAGGAATGGTTCAAAACATTGTCAGGAAGAAGTGTCAGTCTTCTTGTACATAAGTCGGCATTGTGCCTTTTGTATTTAATTCCGATGCAATTTTTGTGTTTCATCGTCAATAAGAAGTTCCAAGGGATACAGTAAACCTGAAGTGAGGCATCGGGATCTATAACTAGTGTAACAGGAATGGTTCAAAGCATTGACAGTGGGAAGAGTCAGTCTTCTTGTACTTATGTCGGCATTGTGCCTTTTGTATTTAATTCCGATGCAATTTCTGTGTTTCATCGTCAATAAGAAGGTCAGAGGGATACAGTAAACCTAAAGTGGAGCATCGGAATCTATAACTAGTGTCAGAGGAACGGTTCAAAACATAGACAGTAGGAAGAGACAGTCTTCTTGTACTTAAGTCAGCATTGTGCCTTTTCTATTTAATTCCTATGCAATTTCTGTGTTTCATCGTCAATAAGAAGGTCATTTGAATATAGAAAAACCTGGAGTGAAGCATCAGAATCTATAGCTAGTGTCACAGGAATGGTTCAAAACATAGAGATTAAGTAGGGTCAGTCTTCTTGTACTTAAGTCGTCATTGTGCCTTTTTTATTTAATTCCGATGCACTTTCTGTGTTTCATCTTCTATATGAAGGTCCAAGGGATACAGTAAACCTGAAGTGAAGCATCAGAGTCTATACCTAGTGTCACAGGAATGGTTCAAAGCATAGTCAGTAAGAAGAGTCAGCCTTCGAGCACTTAAGTCGGCAATGTGCCTTTTGTATTTAATTCCGATGCAATTTCTATGTTTCATCGTCAATAAGAAGGTCCAAGGGATATAGTAACCCTGGAGTGAAGGATCGGAATCAATAACTAGAGTCACATGAATGGTTTAAAACATAAACAGTGAGTATGGTCAGTCTTCTTGTACTTAAGTCGGCATTGTGCCATTTGTATTTAATTCCGATGTAATTTCTGTGTTTCATCGTCAATAAGAAGGTCCAAGGGATATAGTAAACCTGGAGTGAAGCATCGGAATCTATAACTAGTGGCACAGGAACGGTTCAAAACATAGACAGTAAGTAGGGTCAGTCTTCTTGTACCTAAGTCGGCATTGTGCCTTTTCTATTTAATTCCTATGCAATTTCTGTGTTTCATCGTCAATAAGAAGGTCCAAGGGATATAGTAAACCTGGAGTGAAGCATCGGAATCTATAACTAGTGGCACAGGAATGGTTCAAACCATAGACAGTAAGTAGGGTCAGTCTTCTTGTACTTAAGTCGGCATTGTGCCTTTTTTATTTAATTGCGATGCAATTTCTGTGTTTCATCATTTCAATAAGAAGGTCCAAGGGGTACAGTAAACCAGGAGTGAAGCATCGGAATCTATAACTAGTGTCACAGCAATGGTGCAAAACATAGTCAGTAAGAAGACAAAGCCTTCTTGTACTTAAGTCGGCATTGTGGGTTTTTTATTTGATTCCGATGCAATTTCTGTGTTTCATCGTCAATAAGAAGGTCCAAGGGATACAGTAAACCTGAAGTGAAGCACCGGAATCTATAACTAGTGTCACAGGAATGGTTCAAAGCATAGTCAGTAAGATGAGTCAGTCTTCTTGTACTTAAGTCGGCATTGTGCCTTTTGTATTTAATTCCGATTCAATTTCTGTGTTTCTTCGTCAATAAGGAGGTCCAAGGGAGACAGTAAACCTGGAGTGAAGCATCGGAATCTATAACTAGTGTCACAGGAATGGTTCAAAACATAGTCAGTCAGAAGAGTCAGTCTTCTTGTACTTAAGTCCGCATTGTGCCTTTTGCATTTAATTCCGATGCAATTTCTGTGTTTCATCTTCAATAAGAAGGTCCAAAGGATACAGTAAACTTGAAGTGAAGCATCAGAGTCTGTAACTAGTGTCACAGAAATGGATCAAAACATAGTCAGTAAGAAGAGTCAGTCTTCTTGTACTTAAGTTGGCATTGTGCCTTTTGAATTTAATTCCGATGCAATTTCTGTGTTTCATCGTCAATAAGAAGGTCAGAGGGATACAGTAAACCTGAAGTGAAGCATCGGAAACTATAACTAGTGTCACAGGAATGGTTCAAAACATAGACAGTAGGAAGAGAGAGTCTTCTTGTACTTAAGTCGGCATTGTGCCTTTTCTATTTAATTCCTATGCAATTTCTGTGTTTCATCGTCAATAAGAAGGTCAATGGGATATAGTAAACCTGGAGTGAAGCATCGGAATCTGTCGCTAGTGTCACAGGAATGGTTCAAAACATAGACAGTAAGTAGGGTCAGTCTTCTTGTACTTAAGTCGGCAATGTGCCCTTTTTATTTAATTCCGAGGCAATTTCTGTGTTTCATCTTCAATATGAAGGTAAAAGGGATACAGTAAACCTGAAGTGAAGCATCAGAGTCTGTAACTAATGTCACAGGTGTGGTTCAAAACATAGTCAGTAAGTAGGGTCAGTCTTCTTGTACTTAAGTCGGCATTGTGCCTTTTGTATCTAATTCCGATGCAAAATCTGTGTTTCATCGTCAATAAGAATGTCCAAGGGATACAGCAAACCTGAAGTGAAGCATCGGAATCTATAACTAGTGTAACAGGAATGGTTCAAAGCATAGGCAGTGGGAGGAGTCAGTATTCTTGTACTTAAGTCAGCATTGTGCCTTTTGTATTTAATTCCGATGCAATTTCTGTGTTTCATCGTCAATAAGAAGGTCCAAGGGACACAGTAAACCTGAAGTGAAGCACCGGAATCTATAACTAGTGTTACAGGAATGGTTCAAAAGATAGACAGTAAGAAGAGTCAGTCTTCTTGTACTTTCGTCGGCATTGTGCCTTTTGCATTTAATTCCAATGCAATTTCTGTGTTTCATCTTCAATAAGAAGGTCCAAAGGATACAATAAACTTGAAGTGAAGCATCAGAGTCTATAACTAGTGTAACAGGAATGGTTCAAAGCATAGACTGTGGGAAGAGTCAGTTTTCTTGTACTTAAGTCGGCATTGTGCCTTTTGTATTTAATTCCGATGCAATTTCTATGTTTCATCGTCAATAACAAGGTAAGAGGGTTACAGTAAACCTGAAGTGAAGCATCGGAATCTATAACTAGTGTAACAGGAATGGTTCAAAGCATAGACAGTGGGAAGAGTCAGTCTTCTTGTACTTAAGTCGGCATTGTGCATTTTGTATTTAATTCCAATGCAATTTCTGTGTTTCATCGTCAATAAGAAGGTCAGAGGGATACAGTAAACCTGAAGTGAAGCATCGGAATCTATAACTAGTGTCACAGGAATGGTTCAAAACATAGACAGTAGGAAGAGACTGTCTTCTTGTACTTAAGTCGGCCTTCTACCTTTTCTATATAATTCCTATGCAATTTCTGTGTTTCTTCGTCAATAAGAAGGTCCAATGGATATAGTAAACCTGGAGTGAAGCATCGGAATCTATAACTAGTGTCACAGGAATGGTTCAAAACATAGACAGTAAGTAGGGTCAGTCTTCGTGTACTTAAGTCGGCATTGTGCTTTTTTTATTTAATTATGATGCAATTTCTGTGTTTCATCGTCAATGAGAAGGTCCAAGGGATACAGTAAACCTGGAGTGAAGCATCGGAATCTATAACTACTGTCACAGGAATGGTTCAAAACATCGCAGTAAGAAGAGTCAGTCTTCCTGTACTTAATTCGGTATTGTGCCTTTTTAATTTAATTCCGACGCAATTTATGTGTTTCATCGTTAAAAAGAAGGTCAGAGGGATACAGTAAACCTGAAGTCAAGCATCGGAATCTATAACTAGTGTGACAGGAATGGTTCAAAACATAGTCAGTTAGAGGAGTCAGTCTTCTTGTACTTAAGTCGGCATTGTGCCTTTTGTATTTATTTCCGATGCAATTTCTGTGTTTCATCTTCAATAAGAAGGTCCAAGGGATACAGTAAACCTGAAGTGAGGCGACGGAATCAATAACTAGTGTCACATGAATGGTTCAAATCATAGTCAGTAAGAAGAGTCAGTCTTCTTGTACTTAAGTCCGCATTGTGCCTTTTGTATTTAATTCCGATGCAATTTCTGTGTTTCATCGTCAATAAGAAGGTCCAAGGGATACAGTTAACCTGTAGTGAAGCATCGGAATTTATAACTAGTGACACAGGGATGGTTTAAAACATAGACAGTAAGAAGAGTCAGTATTCTTGTAATTGAGTCGGAATTTTGCTTTTTGTATTTAATTCCGATGCAATTTTTGTGTTTCATTCTCAATAAGAAGGTCCAAGGGATACAGTAAACCGGGAGTGAAGCATCGGAATCTATAACTAGTGTCACAGGAATGGTTCAAAACATAGTCAGTAAGAAGAGTCAGTCTTCTTGTACATAAGTCGGCATTGTGCCTTTTGTATTTAATTCCGAAGCACATTCTGTGTTTCATCGTCAACAAGAAGGTCCAAGGGATACAGTAAACCTGTAGTGAAGCATCGGAATTTATAACTAGTGACACAGGGATGGTTTAAAACATAGACAGTAAGAAGAGTCAGTATTCTTGTACTTAAGTCGGCATTGTGCCTTTTGTATTTATTTCCGATGCAATTTCTGTGTTTCATGTTCAATAAGAAGGTCCAGGGGATACAGTAAACCTGAAGTGAGGCGACGGAATCAATAACTAGTGTCACGTGAATGGTTCAAATCATTGTCAGTAAGAAGATTCAGTCTTCATGTACTTAAGTTGCCATTGTGCCTTTTGTATTTAATTCCGATGCAATTTTTGTGTTTCATCGTCAATAAGAAGGTGCAAGGGATACAGTAAACCTGGAGTGAAGCATCGGAATCTGTAACTAGTGTCACAGGAATGAATCAAAACATAGTCAGTTAGAAGAGTCAGTCTTCTTGTACTTAAGTCGGCATTGTGCCTTTTGTATTTAATTCCGATGCTATTTCTGTGTTTCATCGTCAATAAGAAGGTCCAAGGGATACAGTAAACCTCGACTTAAGCATCGGAATCTATAACTAGTGTCACAGGGATGGTTCAAAAACATAGACAGTAAGAAGAGTCAGTATTCTTGTACTTAAGTCGGCATTGTGCCTTTTGTATTTAATTCTGATGCAATTTCTGTGTTTCATCTTCAATATGAAGGTCCAAGGGATACACCAAACCTGAAGTGTAGCATCAGAATCCATAACTAGTGTCACAGGAATGGTTCAAACATAGTCAGTAAGAAGAGTCAGTGTTCTTGTACTTAAGTCGGCATTGTGCCTTTTGTATTTATTTCCGATGCAATTTCTGTGTTTCATCTTCAATAAGAAGGTCCAAGGGATACAGTAAACCTGAAGTGAGGCGACGGAATCAATAACTAGTGTCACATGAATGGTTCAAATCATAGTCAGTAAGAAGAGTCAGTCTTCTTGTACTTAAGTCCGCATTGTGCCTTTTGTATTTAATTCCGATGCAATTTCTGTGTTTCATCGTCAATAAGAAGGTCCAAGGGATACAGTAAACCTGGAGTGAAGCATCGGAATCCATAACTATTGTCACAGGAGTGAATGAAAACATAGACAGTAGGAAGTGTCAGTCTTCTTGTACTTAAGTCGGCAATGTGCCTTTTTTATTTAATTCCGATGCAATTTCTGTGTTTCATCGTCAATAAGAAGGTCCAAGGGACACAGTAAACCTGGAGTTAAACATCGGAATCTATAACTAGTGTCACAGGGGTGGATGAAAACCTAGACAGTAAGAAGAGTCAGTATTCTTGTACTTAAGTCGGCATTGTGCCTTTTGTATTTAATTCCGATGCAATTTCTATGTTTCATCTTCAATATGAAGGTCCAAGGGATACAGTAAACCTGAAGTGAAGCATCAGAGTCTATAACTACTGTCACAGGAACGGTTCAAAACATCGACAGCAAGAACAGTCATCTTCGTGTACTTAAGTCGGCATTGTGCCTTTTTTATTGAAATCCGATGCAATTTCTGTGTTTCATCGTCAATAAAAAGGTCCAAGGGATACAGTAAACTTGGAGTGAAGCATCGGAATCTATAACTACTGTCGCAGGAATGGTGCAAAACATCGACAGCAAGAAGAGTCAGTCTTCTTGTACTTAAGTCGGCATTGTGCGTTTTGTATTTTTTTCCGATGCAATTTCTGTGTTTCATCTTCATTAAGAAGGTCCAAGGGATACAGTAAACCTGAAGTGAAGCACCGGAATCTATTACTAGTGTCACATGAATGGTTCAAATCATAGTCAGCAATAAGAGTCAGTCTTCTTGTACTTAAGTCGCCATTGTGCCTTTTGTATTTAATTCCGATGCAATTTCTGTGTTTCATCGTCAATAAGAAGGTCCATGGGATATAGTAAACCTGGAGTGAAGCATCGGAATCTGTCGCTAGTGACACAGGAATGGTTCAATACATAGACAGTAAGTAGGGTCAGTCTTCTTGTACTTAAGTCGGCATTGTGCCCTTTTTATTTAATTCCGATGCAATTTCTGTGTTTCATCTTCAATATGAGGGTCCAAGGGATACAGTAAACCTGAAGTGAAGCATCAGAGTCTATAACTAGTGTCACAGGTATGGTTCAAAATATAGTCGGTAAGTAGGGTCAGTCTTCTTGTACTTAAGTCGGCATTGTGCCTTTTGTATTTAATTCCGATGCAATTTCTGTGTTTCATCGTCAATAGGAAGGTCCAAGGGATACAGTAAACCTGAAGTGAAGCACCGGAATCTATAACTAGTGTTACAGGAATGGTTCAAAAGATAGACAGTAAGAAGAGTCAGTCTTCTTGTACTGTCGTCGGCATTGTGCCTTTTGCATTTAATTCCGATGCAATTTCTGTGATTCATCTTTAATAAGAAGGTCCAAAGGATACAGTAAACTTGAAGTGAAGCATCAGAGTCTATAACTAGTGTCACAGGAATGGATCAAAACATAGTCAGTAAGAAGAGTCAGTCTTCTTGTACATAAGTCGGCTTTGTGCCTTTTGTATTTATTTCCGATGCAATTTTTGTGTTTCATCGTCAATAAGAAGGTCCAAGGGATACAGTAAACCTGAAGTGATGCATCGGAATCTATAACTAGTGTAACAGGAATGGTTCAAAGGATAGACAGTGGGAAGAGTCAGTCTTCTTGTACTTAAGTCGGCATTGTGCCTCTTGTATTTAATTCCGATACAATTTCTGTGCTTCATCGTCAATAACAAGGTCAGAGGGATACAGTAAACCTGAAGTGAAGCATCGGAATCTATAACTAGTGTCACAGGAATGGTTCAAAACATAGACAGTAGGAGGAGACATTGTTCTTTTACTTAAGTCGGCATTGTGCCTTTTCTATTTAATTCCTATGCAATTTCTATGTTTCATCGTCAATAAGAAGGTCCAAGGGATATAGTAAACCTGGAGTGAAGCATCGGAATCAATAACTGGTGTCACAGGAATGGTTCAAAACATAGACAGTAAGTAGGGTCAGTCTTCTTGTACTTAAGTCGGCATTGTGCCTTTTGTATTTAATTCCGATGCAATTTCTGTGTTTCATCGTCAATAAGAAGGTTCAAGGCATACAGTAAACCTGAAGTGAAGCATCGGAATCTATAACTAGTGTAACAGGAATGGTTCAAAGTATAGACAGTGGGAAGAGTCAGTCTTCTTGTACTTAAGTCGGCATTGTGCATTTTGTATTTAATTCCACTGCAATTTCTGTGTTTCATCGTCAATAAGAAAGTCAGAGGGATACAGTAAACCTGACGTGAAGCATCGGAATCTATAACTAGTGTCACAGGAATGGTTAAAAACATAGACAGTAGGAAGAGACTGTCTTCTTGTACTTAAGTCGGCCTTCTACCTTTTCTATATAATTCCTATGCAATTTCTTTGTTTCTTCGCCAATAAGAAGGTCCAATGGATATAGTAAATCTGGAGTGAAGCATCGGAATCTATAACTAGTGTCACAGGAATGGTTCAAACATAGACAGTAAGTAGGGTCAGTCTTCGTGTACTGAAGTCGGCATTGTGCCTTTTTTATTTAATTCCGATGCAATTTCTGTGTTTCATCGTCAATGAGAAGGTCCAAGGGATACAGTAAACCTGGAGTGAAGCATCGGAATCTATAACTACTGTCACAGGAATGGTTCAAAACATCGACAGTAAGAAGAGTCAGTCTTCCTGTACTTAATTCGGTATTGTGCCTTTAGTATTTAATTCCGATGCAATTTATGTGTTTCATCGTTAAAAAGAAGGTCAGAGGGATACAGTAAATCTGAAGTCAAGCATCGGAATCTATAACTAGTGTGACAGGAATGGTTCAAAACATAGTCAGTAAGAGGAGTCAGTCTTCTTGTACTTAAGTCGGCATTGTGCCTTTTGTATTTAATGGCGATGCACGTTCTGTGTTTCATCGTCAACAAGAAGGTCCAAGGGATACAGTAAACCTGGAGTGAAGCATCGGAATCTATAACTAGTGACACAGGGATGGTTTAAAACATAGACAGTAAGAAGAGTCAGTATTCTTGTACATAAGTCGGCATTGTGCCTTTTGTATTTAATTCCGATGCAATTTCTGTGTTTCATCGTCAATAAGAAGGTCCAAGGTATACAGTAAACCTGAAGTGAAGCACCGTAATCTATAACTCGTGTCACAGGAATGGTTCAAAGCATAGTCAGTAAGAAGAGTCAGTCTTCTTGTACTTAAGTCGACATTGTGCCCTTTGCATTTAATTCCGATGCAATTTCTGTGTTTCTTCGACAATAAGGAGGTCCAAGGGGTACAGTAAACCTGGAGTGAAGCATCGGAATCTATAACTAGTGTCACAGGAATGGTTCAAATCATAGTCGGTAAGAAGAGTCAGTCTTCTTGTACTTAGGTCGGCATTGTGCCTTTTGTATTTAATTCCGATGCAATTTCTGTGTCTCATCGCCAATAAGAAGGTCCAAGGGATACAGTAAACCTGGAGTGAAGCATCGGAATCTATAACTAGTGTTACAGGAATGAATCAAAACATAGTCAGCAAGAAGAGTCAGTCTTCTTGTACTTAAGTCGGCATTGTTCCTTTTGTATTTAATTCCGATGCAATTTCTGTGTTTCATCGTCAATAAGAAGGTCCAAGGAATACAGTAAACCTGGAGTTAAGCATTGGAATCTATAACTAGTGTCACAGGGATGGTTCAAAACATAGACAGTAAGAAGTGTCAGTATTCTTGTACTTAAGTCGGCATTGTGACTTTTGTATTTAATTCTGATGCAATTTCTGTGTTTCATCTTCAATATGAAGGTCCAAGGGATACACTAAACCTGAAGTGTAGCATCAGAATCTATAACTAGTGTCACAGCAATGGTTCAAACATAGTCAGTAAGAAGAGTCAGTCTTCTTGTACTTAAGTCGGCATTGTGCCTTTTGTATTTATTTCCGATGCAATTTCTGCTATTCATCTTCAATAAGAAGGTCCAAGGGATACAGTAAACCTGAAGTGAGGCGACGGAATCAATAACTAGTGTCACATGAATGGTTCAAATCATGGTCAGTAAGAAGAGTCAGTCTTCTTGTACTTAAGTCGCCTATGTGCCTTTTGTATTTAATTCCGATTCAATTTCTGTGTTTCATCGTCAATAAGACGGTCCAAGGGATACAGTAGACCTGGAGTGAAGCTTCGGAATCTATAACTAGTTTCATATGAATGGTTCAAAACATAAACAGTAAGAAGAGTCAGTCTGCTTGTACTTAATTCGGCATTGTGCCTTTTGTACACTCCTGGAAATGGAAAAAAGAACACATTGACACCGGTGTGTCAGACCAACCATACTTGCTCCGGACACTGCGAGAGGGCTGTACAAGCAATGATCACACGCACGGCACAGCGGACACAGCAGGAACCGCGGTGTTGGCCGTCGAATGGCGCTAGCTGCGCAGCATTTGTGCACCGCCGCCGTCAGTGTCAGCCAGTTTGCTGTGGCATACGGAGCTCCATCGCAGTCTTTAACACTGGTAGCATGCCGCGACAGCGTGGACGTGAACCGTATGTGCAGTTGACGGACTTTGAGCGAGGGCGTATAGTGGGCATGTGGGAGGCCGGGTGGACGTACCGCCGAATTGCTCAACACGTGGGGCGTGAGGTCTCCACAGTACATCGATGTTGTCGCCAGTGGTCGGCGGAAGGTGCACGTGCCCGTCGACCTGGGACCGGACCGCAGCGACGCACGGATGCACGCCAAGACCGTAGGATCCTACACAGTGCCGTAGGGGACCGCACCGCCACTTCCCAGCAAATTAGGGACACTGTTGCTCCTGGGGTATCGGCGAGGACCATTCGCAACCGTCTCCATGAAGCTGGGCTACGGTCCCGCACACCGTTAGGCCGTCTTCCGCTCATGCCCCAACATCGTGCAGCCCGCCTCCAGTGGTGTCGCGACAGGCGTGAATGGAGGGACGAATGGAGACGTGTCGTCTTCAGCGATGAGAGTCGCTTCTGCCTTGGTGCCAATGATGGTCGTATGCGTGTTTGGCGCCGTGCAGGTGAGCGCCACAATCAGGACTGCATACGACCGAGGCACACAGGGCCAGCACCCGGCATCATGGTGTGGGGAGCGATCTCCTACACTGGCCGTACACCACTGGTGATCGTCGAGGGGACACTGAATAGTGCACGGTACATCCAAACCGTCATCAAACCCATCGTTCTACCATTCCTAGACCGGCAAGGGAACTTACTGTTCCAACAGGACAATGCACGTCCGCATGTATCCCGTGCCACCCAACGTGCTCTAGAAGGTGTAAGTCAACTACCCTGGCCAGCAAGATCTCCAGATCTGTCCCCCATTGAGCATGTTTGGGACTGGATGAAGCGTCGTCTCACGCGGTCTGCACGTCCAGCACGAACGCTGGTCCAACTGAGGCGCCAGGTGGAAATGGCATGGCAAGCCGTTCCACAGGACTACATCCAGCATCTCTACGATCGTCTCCATGGGAGAATAGCAGCCTGCATTGCTGCGAAAGGTGGATATACACTGTACTAGTGCCGACATTGTGCATGCTCTGTTGCCTGTGTCTATGTGCCTGTGGTTCTGTCAGTGTGATCATGTGATGTATCTGACCCCAGGAATGTGTCAATAAAGTTTCCCCTTCCTGGGACAATGAATTCACGGTGTTCTTATTTCAATTTCCAGGAGTGTATTTAATTCCGATGCAATTTCTATGTTGCATCGTCAATAAGAAGGTCGGAGGGATTCAGTAAACCTGAAGTGAAGCATCGGAATCTATAACTAGTGTTACAGGAATGGTTCAAAAGATAGACCCTAAGAAGAGTCAGTCTGCTTGTACTTAATTCGGCATTGTGCCTTTTGTATTTAATTCCGATGCAATTTCTGTGTTTCATCGTCAATAAGAAGGTCCATGGGATACAGTATACCTGAAGTGAAGCACCGGAATCTATAACTAGTGTTACAGGAATGGTTCAAAAGATAGACAGTAAGAAGAGTCAGTCTTCTTGTACTTTCGTCGGCATTGTGCCTTTTGCATTTAATTCCGATGCAATTTCTGTGTTTCATCTTCAATAAGGATGTCCAAAGGATACAGTAAACTTGAAGTGAAGCATCAGAGTCTATAACTAGTGTCACAGGAATGGATCAAAACATAGTCAGTAAGAAGAGTCAGTCTTCTTGTACATAAGTCGTCATTGCGCCTTTTGTATTTAATTCCAATGCAATTTCTGTGTTTCATCGTCAATAAGAAGGTCAGAGGGATACAGTAAACCTGAAGTGAAGCATCGGAATCTATAACTAGTGTCACAGGAATGGTTCAAATCATAGTCGGTAAGAAGAGTCAGTCTTCTTGTACTTAAGTCGGCATTGTGCCTTTTGTATTTAATTCCGATGCAATTTCTGTGTTTCATCGTCAATAAGAAGGTCCAAGGGATACAGTATACCTGAAGTGAAGCACCGGAATCTATAACTAGTGTCACAGGAATGGTTCAAAGCATAGACAGTAAGTAGGGTCAGTCTTCGTGTACTTAAGTCGGCATTGTGCCTTTTTTATATAATTCCGATGCAATTTCTGTGTTTCTTCGTCAATGAGAATGTCCAAGGGATACAGTAAACCTGGAGTGAAGCATCGGAATCTAATACTACTGTCACAGGAATTGTTCAAAACATCGACAGTAAGAAGAGTCAGTCTTCCTGTACTTAATTCGGTATTGTGCCTTTAGTATTTAATTCCGATGCAATTTATGTGTTTCATCGTTAAAAAGAAGGTCAGAGGGATACAGTAAATCTGAAGTCAAGCATCGGAAACTATAACTAGTGTGACAGAAATGGTTCAAAGCATAGTCAGTAAGAAGAGTCAGTCTTCTTGTACTTAAGTCGGCATTGTGCCCTTTGTATTTAATTCCGATGCCATTTCTGTGTTTCTTCGTCAATAAGGAGGTCCAAGGGATACAGTAAACCTGGAGTGAAGCATCGGAATCTATAACTAGTGTCACAGGAATGGTTCAAATCATAGTCGGTAAGAAGAGTCAGTCTTCTTGTACTTAAGTCGGCATTGTGCCTTTTGTATTCAATTCCGATGCAATTTCTGTGGTTCATCGTCAATAAGAAGGTCAGAGGGATACAGTAAACCTGGAGTGAAGCATCAGAATCTGTCGCTAGTGACACAGGAATGGTTCAATACATAGACAGTAAGTAGGGTCAGTCTTCTTGTACCTAAGTCGGCATTGTGCCCTTTTTATTTAATTCCGATGCAATTTCTGTGTTTCATCTTCAATATGAGGGTCCAAGGGATACAGTAAACCTGAAGTGAAGCATCAGAGTCTATAACTAGTGTCACAGGTATGGTTCAAAATATAGTCGGTAAGTAGGGTCAGTCTTCTTGTACTTAAGTCGGCATTGTGCCTTTTGTATTTAATTCCGATGCAATTTCTGTGTTTCATCGTCAATAGGAAGGTCCAAGGGATACAGTAAACCTGAAGTGAAGCACCGGAATCTATAACTAGTGTTACAGGAATGGTTCAAAAGATAGACAGTAAGAAGAGTCAGTCTTCTTGTACTGTCGTCGGCATTGTGCCTTTTGCATTTAATTCCGATGCAATTTCTGTGATTCATCTTTAATAAGAAGGTCCAAAGGATACAGTAAACTTGAAGTGAAGCATCAGAGTCTATAACTAGTGTCACAGGAATGGATCAAAACATAGTCAGTAAGAAGAGTCAGTCTTCTTGTACATAAGTCGGCATTGTGCCTTTTGTATTTATTTCCGATGCAATTTTTGTGTTTCATCGTCAATAAGAAGGTCCAAGGGATACAGTAAACCTGAAGTGATGCATCGGAATCTATAACTAGTGTAACAGGAATGGTTCAAAGGATAGACAGTGGGAAGAGTCAGTCTTCTTGTACTTAAGACGGCATTGTGCCTCTTGTATTTAATTCCGATGCAATTTCTGTGTTTCATCGTCAATAAGAAGGTCAGAGGGATACAGTAAACCTGAAGTGAAGCATCGGAATCTATAACTAGTGTCACAGGAATGGTTCAAAACATAGACAGTAGGAGGAGACATTGTTCTTTTACTTAAGTCGGCATTGTGCCTTTTCTATTTAATTCCTATGCAATTTCTATGTTTCATCGTCAATAAGAAGGTCCAAGGGATATAGTAAACCTGGAGTGAAGCATCGGAATCAATAACTGGTGTCACAGGAATGGTTCAAAACATAGACAGTAAGTAGGGTCAGTCTTCTTGTACTTAAGTCGGCATTGTGCCTTTTGTATTTAATTCCGATGCAATTTCTGTGTTTCATCGTCAATAAGAAGGTTCAAGGCATACAGTAAACCTGAAGTGAAGCATCGGAATCTATAACTAGTGTAACAGGAATGGTTCAAAGCATAGACAGTGGGAAGAGTCAGTCTTCTTGTACTTAAGTCGGCATTGTGCATTTTGTATTTAATTCCAATGCAATTTATGTGTTTCATCGTCAATAAGAAAGTCAGAGGGATACAGTAAACCTGAAGTGAAGCATCGGAATCTATAACTAGTGTCACAGGAATGGTTCAAAACATAGACAGTAGGAAGAGACTGTCTTCTTGTACTTAAGTCGGCCTTCTACCTTTTCTATATAATTCCTATGCAATTTCTGTGTTTCTTCGCCAATAAGAAGGTCCAATGGATATAGTAAATCTGGAGTGAAGCATCGGAATCTATAACTAGTGTCACAGGAATGGTTCAAACATAGACAGTAAGTAGGGTCAGTCTTCGTGTACTGAAGTCGGCATTGTGCCTTCTTTATTTAATTCCGATGCAATTTCTGTGTTTCATCGTCAATGAGAAGGTCCAAGGGATACAGTAAACCTGGAGTGAAGCATCGGAATCTATAACTACTGTCACAGGAATGGTTCAAAACATCGACAGTAAGAAGAGTCAGTCTTCCTGTACTTAATTCGGTATTGTGCCTTTAGTATTTAATTCCGATGCAATTTATGTGTTTCATCGTTAAAAAGAAGGTCAGAGGGATACAGTAAATCTGAAGTCAAGCATCGGAATCTATAACTAGTGTGACAGGAATGGTTCAAAACATAGTCAGTAAGAGGAGTCAGTCTTCTTGTACTTAAGTCGGCATTGTGCCTTTTGTATTTAATGGCGATGCACGTTCTGTGTTTTATCGTCAACAAGAAGGTCCAAGGGATACAGTAAACCTGGAGTGAAGCATCGGAATCTATAACTAGTGACACAGGGATGGTTTAAAACATAGACAGTAAGAAGAGTCAGTATTCTTGTACATAAGTCGGCATTGTGCCTTTTGTATTTAATTCTGATGCAATTTCTGTGTTTCATCGTCAATAAGAAGGTCCAAGGTATACAGTAAACCTGAAGTGAAGCACCGTAATCTATAACTCGTGTCACAGGAATGGTTCAAAGCATAGTCAGTAAGAAGAGTCAGTCTTCTTGTACTTAAGTCGACATTGTGCCCTTTGCATTTAATTCCGATGCAATTTCTGTGTCTCATCGCCAATAAGAAGGTCCAAGGGATACAGTAAACCTGGAGTGAAGCATCGGAATCTATAACTAGTGTTACATCAATGAATCAAAACATAGTCAGTAAGAAGAGTCAGTCTTCTTGTACTTAAGTCGGCATTGTTCCTTTTGTATTTAATTCCGATGCAATTTCTGTGTTTCATCGTCAATAAGAAGGTCCAAGGAATACAGTAAACCTGGAGTTAAGCATTGGAATCTATAAGTAGTGTCACAGGGATGGTTCAAATCATAGACAGTAAGAAGTGTCAGTATTCTTGTACTTAAGTCGGCATTGTGACTTTTGTATTTAATTCTGATACAATTTCTGTGTTTCATCTTCAATATGAAGGTCCAAGGGATACACTAAACCTGAAGTGTAGCATCAGAATCTATAACTAGTGTCACAGGAATGGTTCAAACATAGTCAGTAAGAAGAGTCAGTCTTCTTGTACTTAAGTCGGCATTGTGCCTTTTGTATTTATTTCCGATGCAATTTCTGCTATTCATCTTCAATAAGAAGGTCCAAGGGATACAGTAAACCTGAAGTGAGGCGACGGAATCAATAACTAGTGTCACATGAATGGTTCAAATCATGGTCAGTAAGAAGAGTCAGTCTTCTTGTACTTAAGTCGCCTATGTGCCTTATGTATTTAATTCCGATTCAATTTCTGTGTTTCATCGTCAATAAGACGGTCCAAGGGATACAGTAAACCTGGAGTGAAGCATCGGAATCTATAACTAGTGTCACATGAATGGTTCAAAACATAGACAATAAGAAGAGTCAGTCTGCTTGTACTTAATTCGGCATTGTGCCTTTTGTATTTAATTCCGATGCAATTTCTATGTTGCATCGTCAATAAGAAGGTCAGAGGGATACAGTAAACCTGGAGTGAAGCATCGGAATCTAATACTACTGTCACAGGAATTGTTCAAAACATCGACAGTAAGAAGAGTCAGTCTTCCTGTACTTAATTCGTTATTGTGCCTTTAGTATTTAATTCCGATGCAATTTATGTGTTTCATCGTTAAAAAGAAGGTCAGAGGGATACAGTAAATCTGAAGTCAAGCATCGGAAACTATAACTAGTGTGACAGGAATGGTTCAAAGCATAGTCAGTAAGAAGAGTCAGTCTTCTTGTACTTAAGTCGGCATTGTGCCCTTTGTATTTAATTCCGATGCCATTTCTGTGTTTCTTCGTCAATAAGGAGGTCCAAGGGATACAGTAAACCTGGAGTGAAGCATCGGAATCTATAACTAGTGTCACAGGAATGGTTCAAATCATAGTCGGTAAGAAGAGTCAGTCTTCTTGTACTTAAGTCGGCATTGTGCCTTTTGTATTCAATTCCGATGCAATTTCTGTGTTTCATCGTCAATAAGAAGGTCAGAGGGATACAGTAAACCTGAAGTGAAGCATCGGAATCTATAACTAGTGTCACAGGAATGGTTCAAAACATAGACAGTAGGAAGAGACTGTCTTCTTGTACTTAAGTCGGCCTTCTACCTTTTCTATATAATTCCTATGCAATTTCTGTGTTTCTTCGCCAATAACAAGGTCCAATGGATATAGTAAATCTGGAGTGAAGCATCGGAATCTATAACTAGTGTCACAGGAATGGTTCAAACATAGACAGTAAGTAGGGTCAGTCTTCGTGTACTGAAGTCGGCATTGTGCCTTTTTTATTTAATTCCGATGCAATTTCTGTGTTTCATCGTCAATGAGAAGGTCCAAGGGATACAGTAAACCTGGAGTGAAGCATCGGAATCTATAACTACTGTCACAGGAATGGTTCAAAACATCGACAGTAAGAAGAGTCAGTCTTCCTGTACTTAATTCGGTATTGTGCCTTTAGTATTTAATTCCGATGCAATTTATGTGTTTCATCGTTAAAAAGAAGGTCAGAGGGATACAGTAAATCTGAAGTCAAGCATCGGAATCTATAGCTAGTGTGACAGGAATGGTTCAAAACATAGTCAGTAAGAGGAGTCAGTCTTCTTGTACTTAAGTCGGCATTGTGCCTTTTGTATGTAATGGCGATGCACGTTCTGTGTTTCATCGTCAACAAGAAGGTCCAAGGGATACAGTAAACCTGGAGTGAAGCATCTGAATCTATAACTAGTGACACAAGGATGGTTTAAAACATAGACAGTAAGAAGAGTCAGTATTCTTGTACATAAGTCGGCATTGTGCCTTTTGTATTTAATTCCGATGCAATTTCTGTCTTTCATCGTCAATAAGAAGGTCCAAGGTATACAGTAAACCTGAAGTGAAGCACCGTAATCTATAACTCGTGTCACAGGAATGGTTCAAAGCATAGTCAGTAAGAAGAGTCAGTCTTCTTGTACTTAAGTCGACATTGTGCTCTTTGCATTTAACTCCGATGCAATCTCTGTGTTTCTTCGACAATAAGGAGGTCCAAGGGATACAGTAAACCTGGAGTGAAGCATCGGAATCTATAACTAGTGTCACAGGAATGGTTCAAATCATAGTCGGTAAGAAGAGTCAGTCTTCTTGTACTTAGGTCGGCATTGTGCCTTTTGTATTTAATTCCGATGCAATTTCTGTGTCTCATCGCCAATAAGAAGGTCCAAGGGATACAGTAAACCTGGAGTGAAGCATCGGAATCTATAACTAGTGTCACAGGAATGAATCAAAACATAGTCAGTAAGAAGAGTCAGTCTTCTTGTACTTAAGTCGCCTATGTGCCTTTTGTATTTAATTCCGATTCAATTTCTGTGTTTCATCGTCAACAAGAATTTCCAAGGGATACACCAAACCTGAAGTGTAGCATCAGAATCCATAACTAGTGTCACATGAATGGTTCAAATCATGGTCAGTAAGAAGAGTCAGTCTTCTTGTACTTAAGACGCCATTGTGCCTTTTGTATTTAATTCCGATGCAATTTCTGTGTTTCATCGTCAACAAGAATTTCCAAGGGATACACCAAACCTGAAGTGTAGCATCAGAATCCATAACTAGTGTCACATGAATGGTTCAAATCATAGTCAGTAAGAAGAGTCAGTCTTCTTGTACTTAAGTTGCCTATGTGCCTTTTATATTTAATTCCGATTCAATTTCTGTGTTTCATCGTCAATAAGACGGTCCAAGGGATACAGTAAACCTGGAGTGAAGCATCGGAATCTATAACTAGTGTCACATGAATGGTTCAAAACATAGACAGTAAGAAGAGTCAGTCTGCTTGTACTTAATTCGGCATTGTGCCTTTTGTATTTAATTCCGATGCAATTTCTATGTTGCATCGTCAATAAGAAGGTCAGAGGGATACAGTAAACCTGAAGTGAAGCATCGGAATCTATAACTAGTGTTACAGGAATGGTTCAAAAGATAGACAGTAAGAAGAGTCAGTCTGCTTGTACTTAATTCGGCATTGTGCCTTTTGTATTTAATTCCGATGCAATTTCTGTGTTTCATCGTCAATAAGAAGGTCCAAGGGATACAGTATACCTGAAGTGAAGCACCGGAATCTATAACTAGTGTTACAGGAATGGTTCAAAAGATAGACAGTAAGAAGAGTCAGTCTTCTTGTACTTTCGTCGGCATTGTGCCTTTTGCATTTAATTCCGATACAATTTCTGTGTTTCATCTTCAATAAGGATGTCCAAAGGATACAGTAAACTTGAAGTGAAGCATCAGAGTCTATAACTAGTGTCACAGGAATGGATCAAAACATAGTCAGTAAGAAGAGTCAGTCTTCTTGTACATAAGTCGGCATTGCGCCTTTTGTATTTAATTCCAATGCAATTTCTGTGTTTCATCGTCAATAAGAATGTCCAAGGGATACAGCAAACCTGAAGTGAAGCATCGGAATCTATAACTAGTGTAACAGGAATGGTTCAAAGCATAGGCAGTGGGAGGAGTCAGTATTCTTGTACTTAAGTCAGCATTGTGCCTTTTGTATTTAATTCCGATGCAATTTCTGTGTTTCATCTTCAATAAGAAGGTCCAAAGGATACAGTAAACTTGAAGTGAAGCATCAGAGTCTATAACTAGTGTAACAGGAATGGTTCAAAGCATAGACTGTGGGAAGAGTCAGTTTTCTTGTACTTAAGTCGGCATTGTGCCTTTTGTATTTAATTTCGATGCAATTTCTATGTTTCATCGTCAATAACAAGGTAAGAGGGTTACAGTAAACCTGAAGTGAAGCATCGGAATCTATAACTAGTGTAACAGGAATGGTTCAAAGCATAGACAGTGGGAAGAGTCAGTCTTCTTGTACTTAAGTCGGCATTGTGGATTTTGTATTTAATTCCAATGCAATTTCTGTGTTTCATCGTCAATAAGAAGGTCAGAGGGATACAGTAAACCTGAAGTGAAGCATCGGAATCTATAACTAGTGTCACAGGAATGGTTCAAAACATAGACAGTAGGAAGAGACTGTCTTCTTGTACTTAAGTCGGCCTTCTACCTTTTCTATATAATTCCTATGCAATTTCTGTGTTTCTTCGTCAATACGAAGGTCCAATGGATATAGTAAACCTGGAGTGAAGCATCGGAATCTATAACTAGTGTCACAGGAATGGTTCAAAACATAGACAGTAAGTAGGGTCAGTCTTCGTGTACTTAAGTCGGCATTGTGCTTTTTTTATTTAATTATGATGCAATTTCTGTGTTTCATCGTCAATGAGAAGGTCCAAGGGATACAGTAAACCTGGAGTGAAGCATCGGAATCTATAACTACTGTCACAGGAATGGTTCAAAACATCGACAGTAAGAAGAGTCAGTCTTCCTGTACTTAATTCGGTATTGTGCCTTTTTAATTTAATTCCGACGCAATTTATGTGTTTCATCGTTAAAAAGAAGGTCAGAGGGATACAGTAAACCTGAAGTCAAGCATCGGAATCTATAACTAGTGTGACAGGAATGGTTCAAAACATAGTCAGTTAGAGGTGTCAGTCTTCTTGTACTTAAGTCGGCATTGTGCCTTTTGTATTTAATTCCGAAGCACGTTCTGTGTTTCATCGTCACCAAGAAGGTCCAAGGGATACAGTAAACCTGGAGTGAAGCATCGGAATTTATAACTAGTGACACAGGGATGGTTTAAAACATAGACAGTAAGAAGAGTCAGTATTCTTGTACTTAAGTCGGCATTGTGCCTTTTGTATTTATTTCCGAAGCAATTTCTGTGTTTCATCTTCAATAAGAAGGTCCAGGGGATACAGTAAACCTGAAGTGAGGCGACGGAATCAATAACTAGTGTCACGTGAATGGTTCAAATCATAGTCAGTAAGAAGAGTCAGTCTTCTTGTCCTTAAGTTGCCATTGTGCCTTTTGTATTTAATTCCGATGCAATTTTTGTGTTTCATCGTCAATAAGAAGGTCCAAGGGATACAGTAAACCTGGAGTGAAGCATCGGAATCTATAACTAGTGTCACAGGAATGAATCAAAACATAGTCAGTAAGAAGAGTCAGTCTTCTTGTACTTAAGTCGGCATTGTGCCTTTTGTATTTAATTCCGATGCTATTTCTGTGTTTCATCGTCAATAGGAAGGTCCAAGGGATACAGTAAACCTGGACTTAAGCATCGGAATCTATAACTAGTGTCACAGGGATGGTTCAAAAACATAGACAGTAAGAAGAGTCAGTATTCTTGTACTTAAGTCGGCATTGTGCCTTTTGTATTTAATTCTGATGCAATTTCTGTGTTTCATCTTCAATATGAAGGTCCAAGGGATACACCAAACCTAAAGTGTAGCATCAGAATCCATAACTAGTGTCACAGGAATGGTTCAAACATAGTCAGTAAGAAGAGTCAGTCTTCTTGTACTTAAGTCGGCATTGTGCCTTTTGTATTTATTTCCGATGCAATTTCTGTGTTTCATCTTCAATAAGAAGGTCCAAGGGATACAGTAAACCTGAAGTGAGGCGACGGAATCAATAACTAGTGTCACATGAATGGTTCAAATCATAGTCAGTAAGAAGAGTCAGTCTTCTTGTACTTAAGTCCGCATTGTGCCTTTTGTATTTAATTCCGATGCAATTTCTGTGTTTCATTGTCAATAAGAAGGTCCAAGGCATACAGTAAACCTGGAGTGAAGCATCGGAATCTATACCTATTGTCACAGGAATGAATGAAAACATAGACAGTAGGAAGTGTCAGTCTTCTTGTACTTAAGTCGGCAATGTGCCTTTTTTATTTAATTCCGATGCAATTTCTGTGTTTCATCGTCAATAAGAAGGTCCAAGGGACACAGTAAACCTGGAGTTAAACATCGGAATCTATAACTAGTGTCACAGGGATGGATGAAAACCTAGACAGTAAGAAGAGTCAGTATTCTTGTACTTAAGTCGGCATTGTGCCTTTTGTATTTAATTCCGATGCAATTTCTATGTTTCACCTTCAATATGAAGGTCCAAGGGATACAGTAAACCTGAAGTGAAGCATCAGAGTCTATAACTACTGTCACAGGAACGGTTCAAAACATCGACAGCAAGAACAGTCATCTTCGTGTACTTAAGTCGGCATTGTGCCTTTTTTATTGAACTCCGATGCAATTTCTGTGTTTCATCGTCAATAAGAAGGTCCAAGGGATACAGTAAACCTGGAGTGAAGCATCGGAATCTATAACTTCTGTCACAGGAATGGTGCAAAACATCGACAGCAAGAACAGTCAGTCTTCTTGTACTTAAGTCGGCATTGTGCCTTTTGTATTTTTTTCCGATGCAATTTCTGTGTTTCATCTTCATTAAGAAGGTCCAAGGGATACAGTAAACCTGAAGTGAAGCACCGGAATCTATTACTAGTGTCACATGAATGGTTCAAATCATAGTCAGCAATAAGAGTGAGTCTTCTTGTACTTAAGTCGCCATTGTGCCTTTTGTATTTAATTCCGATGCAATTTCTGTGTTTCATCGTCAATAAGAAGGTCCATGGGATATAGTAAACCTGGAGTGAAGCATCGGAATCTGTCGCTAGTGACACAGGAATGGTTCAATACATAGACAGTAAGTAGGGTCAGTCTTCTTGTACTTAAGTCGGCATTGTGCCCTTTTTATTTAATTCCGATGCAATTTCTGTGTTTCATCTTCAATAAGAGGGTCCAAGGGATACAGTAAACCTGAAGTGAAGCATCAGAGTCTATAACTAGTGTCACAGGTATGGTTCAAAATATAGTCGGTAAGTAGGGTCAGTCTTCTTGTACTTAAGTCGGCATTGTGCTTTTTGTATTTAATTCCGATGCAATTTCTGTGTTTCATCGTCAATAGGAAGGTCCAAGGGATACAGTAAACCTGAAGTGAAGCACCGGAATCTATAACTAGTGTTACAGGAATGGTTCAAAAGATAGACAGTAAGAAGAGTCAGTCTTCTTGTACTGTCGTCGGCATTGTGCCTTTTGCATTTAATTCCGATGCAATTTCTGTGATTCATCTTTAATAAGAAGGTCCAAGGGATACAGTAAACTTGAAGTGAAGCATCAGAGTCTATAACTAGTGTCACAGGAATGGATCAAAACATAGTCAGTAAGAAGAGTCAGTCTTCTTGTACATAAGTCGGCATTGTGCCTTTTGTATTTATTTCCGATGCAATTTTTGTGTTTCATCGTCAATAAGAAGGTCCAAGGGATACAGTAAACCTGAAGTGATGCATCGGAATCTATAACTAGTGTAACAGGAATGGTTCAAAGATAGACAGTGGGAAGAGTCAGTCTTCTTGTACTTAAGTCGGCATTGTGCCTCTTGTATTTAATTCCGATGCAATTTCTGTGTTTCATCGTCAATAAGAAGGTCAGAGGGATACAGTAAACCTGAAGTGAAGCATCGGAATCTGTAACTAGTGTCACAGGAATGGTTCAAAACATAGGCAGTAGGAGGAGACATTGTTCTTTTACTTAAGTCGGCATTGTGCCTTTTCTATTTAATTCCTATGCAATTTCTATGTTTCATCGTCAATAAGAAGGTCCAAGGGATATAGTAAACCTGGAGTGAAGTATCGGAATCAATAACTGGTGTCACAGGAATGGTTCCAAACATAGACAGTAAGTAGGGTCAGTCTTCTTGTACTTAAGTCGGCATTGTGCCTTTTGTATTTAATTCCGATGCAATTTCTGTGTTTCATCGTCAATAAGAAGGTTCAAGGCATACAGTAAACCTGAAGTGAAGCATCGGAATCTATAACTAGTGTAACAGGAATGGTTCAAAGCATAGACAGTGGGAAGAGTCAGTCTTCTTGTACTTAAGTCGGCATTGTGCATTTTGTATTTAATTCCAATGCAATTTCTGTGTTTCATCGTCAATAAGAAAGTCAGAGGGATACAGTAAACCTGAAGTGAAGCATCGGAATCTATAACTAGTGTCACAGGAATGGTTCAAAACATAGACAGTAGGAAGAGACTGTCTTCTTGTACTTAAGTCGGCCTTCTACCTTTTCTATATACTTCCTATGCAATTTCTGTGTTTCTTCGCCAATAAGAAGGTCCAATGGATATAGTAAATCTGGAGTGAAGCATCGGAATCTATAACTAGTGTCACAGGAATGGTTCAAACATAGACTGTAAGTAGGGTCAGTCTTCGTGTACTGAAGTCGGCATTGTGCCTTTTTTATTTAATTCCGATGCAATTTCTGTGTTTCATCGTCAATGAGAAGGTCCAAGGGATACAGTAAACCTGGAGTGAAGCATCGGAATCTATAACTACTGTCACAGGAATGGTTCAAAACATCGACAGTAAGAAGAGTCAGTCTTCCTGTACTTAATTCGGTATTGTGCCTTTAGTATTTAATTCCAATGCAATTTATGTGTTTCATCGTTAAAAAGAAGGTCAGAGGGATACAGTAAATCTGAAGTCAAGCATCGGAATCTATAACTAGTGTGACAGGAATGGTTCAAAACATAGTCAGTAAGAGGAGTCAGTCTTCTTGTACTTAAGTCGGCATTGTGCCTTTTGTATTTAATGGCGATGCACGTTCTGTGTTTAATCGTCAACAAGAAGGTCCAAGGGATACAGTAAACCTGGAGTGAAGCATCGGAATCTATAACTAGTGACACAGGGATGGTTTAAAACATAGACAGTAAGAAGAGTCAGTATTCTTGTACATAAGTCGGCATTGTGCCTTTTGTATTTAATTCCGATGCAATTTCTGTGTTTCATCGTCAATAAGATGGTCCAAGGTATACAGTAAACCTGAAGTGAAGCACCGTAATCTATAACTCGTGTCACAGGAATGGTTCAAAGCATAGTCAGTAAGAAGAGTCAGTCTTCTTGTACTTAAGTCGACATTGTGCCCTTTGCATTTAATTCCGATGCAATTTCTGTGTTTCTTCGACAATAAGGAGGTCCAAGGGATACAGTAAACCTGGAGTGAAGCATCGGAATCTATAACTAGTGTCACAGGAATGGTTCAATTCATAGTCGGTAAGAAGAGTCAGTCTTCTTGTACTTAGGTCGGCATTGTAACTTTTGTATTTAATTCCGATGCAATTTCTGTGTCTCATCGCCAATAAGAAGGTCCAAGGGATACAGTAAACCTGGAGTGAAGCATCGGAATCTATAACTAGTGTCACAGGAATGAATCAAAACATAGTCAGTAAGAAGAGTCAGTCTTCTTGTACTTAAGTCGGCATTGTTCCTTTTGTATTTAATTCCGATGCAATTTCTGTGTTTCATCGTCAATAAGAAGGTCCAAGGAATACAGTAAACCTGGAGTTAAGCATTGGAATCTATAACTAGTGTCACAGGGATGGTTCAAAACATAGACAGTAAGAAGTGTCAGTATTCTTGTACTTAAGTCGGCATTGTGACTTTTGTATTTAATTCTGATGCAATTTCTGTGTTTCATCTTCAATATGAAGGTCCAAGGGATACACTAAACCTGAAGTGTAGCATCAGAATCTATAACCAGTGTCACAGGAATGGTTCAAACATAGTCAGTAAGAAGAGTCAGTCTTCTTGTACTTAAGTCGGCATTGTGCCTTTTGTATTTATTTCCGATGCAATTTCTGCTATTCATCTTCAATAAGAAGGTCCAAGGGATACAGTAAACCTGAAGTGAGGCGACGGAATCAATAACTAGTGTCACACGAATGGTTCAAATTATGGTCAGTAAGAAGAGTCAGTCTTCTTGTACTTAAGTCGCCTATGTGCCTTTTGTATTTAATTCCGATTCAATTTCTGTGTTTCATCGTCAATAAAACGGTCCAAGGGATACAGTAAACCTGGAGTGAAGCATCGGAATCTATAACTAGTGTCACATGAATGGTTCAAAACATAGACAGTAAGAAGAGTCAGTCTGCTTGTACTTAATTCGGCATTGTGCCTTTTGTATTTAATTCCGATGCAATTTCTATGTTGCATCGTCAATAAGAAGGTCAGAGGGATACAGTAAACCTGAAGTGAAGCATCGGAATCTATAACTAGTGTTACAGGAATGGTTCAAATGATAGACAGTAAGAAGAGTCAGTCTGCTTGTTTTTAATTCGGCATTGTGCCTTTTGTATATAATTCCGATGCAATTTCTGTGTTTCATCGTCAATAAGAAGGTCCATGGGATACAGTATACCTGAAGTGAAGCACCGGAATCTATATCTAGTGTAACAGGAATGGTTCAAAAGATAGACAGTAAGAAGAGTCTGTCTTCTTGTACTTTCGTCGGCATTGTGCCTTTTGCATTTAATTCCGATGCAATTTCTGTGTTTCATCTTCAATAAGGATGTCCAAAGGATACAGTAAACTTGAAGTGAAGCATCAGAGTCTATAACTAGTGTCACAGGAATGGATCAAAACATAGTCAGTAAGAAGAGTCAGTCTTCTTGTACATAAGTCGGCATTGCGCCTTTCGTATTTAATTCCAATGCAATTTCTGTGTTTCATCGTCAATAAGAAGGTCAGAGGGATACAGTAAACCTGAAGTGAAGCATCGGAATCTATAACTAGTGTCACAGGAATGGTTCAAATCATAGTCGGTAAGAAGAGTCAGTCTTCTTGTACTTAAGTCGGCATTGTGCCTTTTGTATTTAATTCCGATGCAATTTCTGTGTTTCATCGTCAATAAGAAGGTCCAAGGGATACAGTATACCTGAAGTGAAGCACCGGAATCTATAACTAGTGTCACAGGAATGGTTCAAAGCATAGACAGTAAGTAGGGTCAGTCTTCGTGTACTTAAGTCGGCATTGTGCCTTTTTTATTTAATTCCGATGCAATTTCTGTGTTTCTTCGTCAATGAGAATGTCCAAGGGATACAGTAAACCTGGAGTGAAGCATCGGAATCTAATACTACTGTCACAGGAATTGTTCAAAACATCGACAGTAAGAAGAGTCAGTCTTCCTGTACTTAATTCGGTATTGTGCCTTTAGTATTTAATTCCGATGCAATTTATGTGGTTCATCGTTAAAAAGAAGGTCAGAGGAATACAGTAAATCTGAAGTCAAGCATCGGAAACTATAACTAGTGTGACAGGAATGGTTCAAAGCATAGTCAGTAAGAAGAGTCAGTCTTCTTGTACTTAAGTCGGCATTGTGCCCTTTGTATTTAATTCCGATGCCATTTCTGTGTTTCTTCGTCAATAAGGAGGTCCAAGGGATACAGTAAACCTGGAGTGAAGCATCGGAATCTATAACTAGTGTCACAGGAATGGTTCAAATCATAGTCGGTAAGAAGAGTCAGTCTTCTTGTACTTAAGTCGGCATTGTGCCTTTTGTATTCAATTCCGATGCAATTTCTGTGTTTCATCGTCAATAAGAAGGTCAGAGGGATACAGTAAACCTGAAGTGAAGCATCGGAATCTATAACTAGTGTCACAGGAATGGTTCAAAACATAGACAGTAGGAAGAGACTGTCTTCTTGTACTTAAGTCGGCCTTCTACCTTTTCTATAAAATTCCTATGCAATTTCTGTGTTTCTTCGCCAATAAGAAGGTCCAATGGATATAGTAAATCTGGAGTGAAGCATCGGAATCTATAACTAGTGTCACAGGAATGGTTCAAACATAGACAGTAAGTAGGGTCAGTCTTCGTGTACTGAAGTCGGCATTGTGCCTTTTTTATTTAATTCCGATGCAATTTCTGTGTTTCATCGTCAATGAGAAGGTCCAAGGGATACAGTAAACCTGGAGTGAAGCATCGGAATCTATAACTACTGTCACAGGAATGGTTCAGAACATCGACAGTAAGAAGAGTCAGTCTTCCTGTACTTAATTCGGTATTGTGCCTTTAGTATTTAATTCCGATGCAATTTATGTGTTTCATCGTTAAAAAGAAGGTCAGAGGGATACAGTAAATCTGAAGTCAAGCATCGGAATCTATAGCTAGTGTGACAGGAATGGTTCAAAACATAGTCAGTAAGAGGAGTCAGTCTTCTTGTACTTAAGTCGGCATTGTGCCTTTTGTATTTAATGGCGATGCACGTTCTGTGTTTCATCGTCAACAAGAAGGTCCAAGGGATACAGTAAACCTGGAGTGAAGCATCGGAATCTATAACTAGTGACACAGGGATGGTTTAAAACATAGACAGTAAGAAGAGTCAGTATTCTTGTACGTAAGTGGGCATTGTGCCTTTTGTATTTAATTCCGATGCAATTTCTGTCTTTCATCGTCAATAAGAAGGTCCAAGGTATACAGTAAACCTGAAGTGAAGCACCGTAATCTATAACTCGTGTCACAGGAATGGTTCAAAGCATAGTCAGTAAGAAGAGTCAGTCTTCTTGTACTTAAGTCGACATTGTGCCCTTTGCATTTAACTCCGATGCAATTTCTGTGTTTCTTCGACAATAAGGAGGTCCAAGGGATACAGTAAACCTGGAGTGAAGCATCGGAATCTATAACTAGTGTCACAGGAATGGTTCAAATCATAGTCGGTAAGAAGAGTCAGTCTTCTTGTACTTTGGTCGGCATTGTGCCTTTTGTATTTAATTCCGATGCAATTTCTGTGTCTCATCGCCAGTAAGAAGGTCCAAGGGATACAGTAAACCTGGAGTGAAGCATCGGAATCTATAACTAGTGTCACAGGAATGAATCAAAACATAGTCAGTAAGAAGAGTCAGTCTTCTTGTACTTAAGTCGGCATTGTTCCTTTTGTATTTAATTCCGATGCAATTTCTGTGTTTCATCGTCAATAAGAAGGTCCAAGGAATACAGTAAACCTGGAGTTAAGCATTGGAATCTATAACTAGTGTCACAGGGATGGTTCAAAACATAGACAGTAAGAAGTGTCAGTATTCTTGTACTTAAGTCGGCATTGTGACTTTTGTATTTAATTCTGATGCAATTTCTGTGTTTCATCTTCAATATGAAGGTCCAAGGGATACACTAAACCTGAAGTGTAGCATCAGAATCTATAACTAGTGTCACAGGAATGGTTCAAACATAGTCAGTAAGAAGAGTCAGTCTTCTTGTACTTAAGTCGGCATTGTGCCTTTTGTATTTATTTCCGATGCGATTTCTGCTGTTCATCTACAATAAGAAGGTCCAAGGGATACAGTAAACCTGAAGTGAGGCGACGGAATCAATAACTAGTGTCACATGAATGGTTCAAATCATGGTCAGTAAGAAGAGTCAGTCTTCTTGTACTTAAGTCGCCATTGTGCCTTTTGTATTTAATTCCGATGCAATTTCTGTGTTTCATCGTCAACAAGAATTTCCAAGGGATATACCAAACCTGAAGTGTAGCATCAGAATCCATAACTAGTGTCACATGAATGGTTCAAATCATAGTCAGTAAGAAGAGTCAGTCTTCTTGTACTTAAGTCGCCTATGTGCCTTTTGTATTTAATTCCGATTCAATATCTGTGTTTCATCGTCAATAAGACGGTCCAAGGGATACAGTAAACCTGGAGTGAAGCATCGGAATCTATAACTAGTGTCACATGAATGGTTCAAACATAGACAGTAAGAAGAGTCAGTCTGCTTGTACTTAATAAGGCATTGTGCCTTTTGTATTTAATTCCGATGCAATTTCTATGTTGCATCGTCAATAAGAAGGTCAGAGGGATACAGTAAACCTGAAGTGAAGCATCGGAATCTATAACTAGTGTTACAGGAATGGTTCAAAAGATAGACAGTAAGAAGAGTCAGTCTGCTTGTACTTAATTCGGCATTGTGCCTTTTGTATTTAATTCCGATGCAATTTCTGTGTTTCATCGTCAATAAGAAGGTCCAAGGGATACAGTATACCTGAAGTGAAGCACCGGAATCTATAACTAGTGTTACAGGAATGGTTCAAAAGATAGACAGTAAGAAGAGTCAGTCTTCTTGTACTTTCGTCGGCATTGTGCCTTTTGCATTTAATTCCGATGCAATTTCTGTGTTTCATCTTCAATAAGGATGTCCAAAGGATACAGTAAACTTGAAGTGAAGCATCAGAGTCTATAACTAGTGTCACAGGAATGGATCAAAACACAGTCAGTAAGAAGAGTCAGTCTTCTTGTACATAAGTCGGCATTGCGCCTTTGTATTTAATTCCAATGCAATTTCTGTGTTTCATCGTCAATAAGAAGGTCAGAGGGATACAGTAAACCTGAAGTGAAGCATCGGAATCTATAACTAGTGTCACAGGAATGGTTCAAATCATAGTCGGTAAGAAGAGTCAGTTTTCTTGTACTTAAGTCGGCATTGTGCCTTTTGTATTTAATTCCGATGCAATTTCTGTGTTTCATCGTCAATAAGAAGGTCCAAGGGATACAGTATACCTGAAGTGAAGCACCGGAATCTATAACTAGTGTCACAGGAATGGTTCAAAGCATAGACAGTAAGTAGGGTCAGTCTTCGTGTACTTAAGCCGGCATTGTGCCTTTTTTATTTAATTCCGATGCAATTTCTGTGTTTCTTCGTCAATGAGAATGTCCAAGGGATACAGTAAACCTGGAGTGAAGCATCGGAATCTAATACTACTGTCACAGGAATTGTTCAAAACATCGACAGTAAGAAGAGTCAGTCTTCCTGTACTTAATTCGGTATTGTGCCTTTAGTATTTAATTCCGATGCAATTTATGTGTTTCATCGTTAAAAAGAAGGTCAGAGGGATACAGTAAATCTGAAGTCAAGCATCGGAAACTATAACTAGTGTGACAGGAATGGTTCAAAACATAGTCAGTAAGAGGAGTCAGTCTTCTTGTACTTAAGTCGGCATTGTGCCTATTGTAATTAATTCCTATGCACGTTCTGTGTTTCATCGTCAACAAGAAGGTCCAAGGGATACAGTAAACCTGGAGTGAAGCATCGGAATCTATAACTAGTGACACAGGGATGGTTTAAAACACAGACAGTAAGAAGAGTCAGTATTCTTGTACTTAAGTCGGCATTGTGCCTTTTGTATTTAATTCCGATGCAATTTCTGTGTTTCATCGTCAATAAGCAGGTCCAAGGAATACAGTAAACCTGAAGTGAAGCACCGTAATCTATAACTAGTGTCACAGGAATGGTTCAAAGCATAGTCAGTAAGAAGAGTCAGTCTTTTTGTACTTAAGTCGGCATTGTGCCCTTTGTATTTAATTCCGATGCCATTTCTGTGTTTCTTCGTCAATAAGGAGGTCCAAGGGATACAGTAAACCTGGAGTGAAGCATCGGAATCTATAACTAGTGTCACAGGAATGGTTCAAATCATAGTCGGTAAGAAGAGTCAGTCTTCTTGTACTTAAGTCGGCATTGTGCCTTTTGTATTCAATTCCGATGCAATTTCTGGGTTTCATCGTCAATAAGAAGGTCCAAGGGATACAGTTAACCTGGAGTGAAGCATCGGAATCTATAACTAGTGTCACAGGAAAGATTCAAAACATAGTCAGTAAGAAGAGTCAGTCTTCTTGTACTTAAGTCGTCATTGTGCCTTTTGTATTTAATTCCGATGCAATTTCTGTGTTTCATCGTCAATAAGAAGGTCGTAGGGATACAGTAAACCTGGAGTTAATCATCGGAATCTATAACTAGTGTCACAGGGATGGTTCAAAACATAGACAGTAAGAAGAGTAAGTATTCTTGTACTTAAGTCGGCATTGTGCCTTTTGTATTTAATTCCGATGCAATTTCTGTGTTTCATCGTCAATACGAATTTCCAAGGGATGCAGTAAACCTGAAGTGAAGCATCGGAATCTCTAACTAGTGTCACAGGATTGGTTCAAAACATAGACAGTAAGAAGAGTAAGTATTCTTGTACTTAAGTCGGCGTTGTGCCTTTTGTATTTAATTGCGATGCAATTTCTGTGTTTCATCTTCAATATGAAGGTCCAAGGGATACACTAAACCTGAAGTGCAGCATCAGAAACTATAACTAGTGTCACAGGAATGGTTCAAACATAGTCAGTAAGAAGAGTCAGTCTTCTTGTACTTAAGTCGGCATTGTGCCTTTTGTATTTATTTCCGATGCAATTTCTGTGTTTCATCTTCAATAAGAAGGTCCAAGGGATACCGTGAACCTGAAGTGAGGCGACGGAATCAATAACTAGTGTCACATGAATGGTTCAAATCATAGTCAGTAAGAAGAGTCAGTCTTCTTGTACTTAAGTGCCATTGTGCCTTTTGTATTTAATTCCGATGCAATTTCTGTGTTTCATCGCCAATAAGAATTTCCAAGGGATACACCAAACCTGAAGCGTAGCATCAGAATCCATAACTAGTGTCACAGGAATGGTTCAAACATAGTCAGTAAGAAGAGTCAGTCTTCTTGTACTTAAGTCGGCATTGTGCCTTTTGTATTTATTTCCGATGCAATTTCTGTGTTTCATCTACAATTAGATGTTCCAAGGGATACAGTAAACCTGAAGTGACCCGACGGATTCAATAACTAGTGTCACATGAATGGTTCAAATCATAGTCAGTAAGAAGAGTCAGTCTTCTTGCACTTAAGTCGCCATTGTGCCTTTTGTATTTAATTCCGATTCAATTTCTGTGTTTCATCGTCAATAAGAAGGTCCAAGGGATACAGTAAACCTGGAGTGAAGCATCGGAATCTATAACTAGTGTCACCTGAATGGTTCAAAACATAGACAGTAAGAAGAGTCAGTCTGCTTGTACTTAATTCGGCATTGTGCCTTTTGTCTTTAATTCCGATGCAATTTCTATGTTTCATTGTCAATAAGGAGGTCCAAGGGATACAGTAAACCTGGAGTGAAGCATCGGAATCTATAACTGGTGTCACAGGAAAGGGTCAAAGCATAGTCAGTAAGAAGAGTCAGTATTCTTGTAATTGAGTCGGCATTGTGCTTTTTGTATTTAATTCCGATGCAATTTTTGTGTTTCATTCTCAATAAGAAGGTCCAAGGGATACAGTAAACCGGGAGTGAAGCACCGGAATCTATAACTAGTGTCACAGGAATGGTTCAAAACATAGTCAGTAAGAAGAGTCAGTCTTCTTGCACATAAGTCGGCATTGTGCCTTTTGTATTTAATTCCGATGCAAGTCCTGTGTTTCATCGTCAATAAGAAGGTCCAAGGGATACAGTAAACCAGAAGTGAAGCACCGTAATCTATAACTAGTGTCACAGGAATGGTTCAAAGCATAGTCAGTAAGAAGAGTCAGCCTTCTTGTACTTAAGTCGGCATTGTGCCTTTTGTATTTAATTCCGATGCAATTTCTGTGTTTCTTCGTCAATAAGGAGGTCCAAGGTATACAGTTAACCTGGAGTGATGCATCGGAATCTATAACTAGTGTCACAGGAATGGTTCAAAACATAGTCAGTAAGAAGAGTCAGTCTTGTTGTACTTATGTCTGCAATGTGCCTTTTGTATTTAATTCCGATGCAATTTTTGTGTTTCATCGTCAATAAGAAGGTCCAAGGGATACAGTAAACCAGGTGTGAAGCATCGGAATCTATAACTAGTGTGACAGGAATGAATCAAAACATGGTCCGTAAGAAGAGTCAGTCTTCTTGTACTTAAGTCGGCATTGTGCCTTTTGTATTTAATTCCGATGCAATTTCTGTGTTTCATCGTCAATAAGAAGGTCCAAGGGATACAGTAAACTTGGAGTTAAGCATCGGAATCTATAACTAGTGTCACAGGGATGGTTCAAAACATAGACAGTAATTAGAGTCAGTATTCTTGCACTTAAGTCGGCATTGTGCCTTTTGTATTGATTTCCGATGCAATTTCTGTGTTTCATCTTCAATATGAAGGTCCAAAGGATACAGTAAACCTGAAGTGAAGCATCAGAGTCTATAACTAGTGTAACAAGAATGGTTCAAAACATAGTCAGGAAAAAGAGTCTGTCTTCTTGTACATAAGTCGGCATTGTGCCTTTTGTATTTCATTCCGATGCAATTTCTGTGTTTCATCGTCAATAAGAAGGTCCAAGGTATACAGTAAACCTGAAGTGAAGCATCGGAATCTATAACTAGTGTCACAGGATTGGTTCAAAACATAGTCAGTAAGAAGAGACAGTCTTCTTGTACTTAAGTCGGCATTGTGCCTTTTCTATTTAATTCCTATGCAATTTCTGTGTTTCATCGTCAATAAGAAGGTCCAAGGGATACAGTAAACCGGGAGTGAAGCATCGGAATCTATAACTGTGTCACAGAAATGGTTCAAAACATAGTCAGTAAGAAGAGTCAGTCTTCTTGTACTTAAGTCGGCATTGTGCCTTTTGTATTTATTTTCGATGCAATTTCTGTATTTCATCGTCAATAAGAAGGTCCAAGGGATACAGTAAACCAGGTGTGAAGCATCGCAATCTATAACTAGTGTGACAGGAATGAATCAAAACATGGTCCGTAAGAAGAGTCAGTCTTCTTGTACTTAAGTCGGCATTGTGCCTTTTGTATTTAATTCCTATGCAATTTCTGTGTTTCATCGTCAATAAGAAGGTCCAAGGGATACAGTAAACTTGGAGTTAAGCATCGGAATCTATAACTAGTGTCACAGGGATAGTTCAAAACATAGACAGTAATTAGAGTCAGTATTCTTGCACTTAAGTCGGCATTGTGCCTTTTGTATTTAATTCCGATGCAATTTCTGTGTTTCATCTTCAATATGAAGGTCCAAAGGATACAGTAAACCTGAAGTGAAGCATCAGAGTCTATAACTGGTGTAACAAGAATGGTTCAAAACATAGTCAGGAAAAAGAGTCAGTCTTCTTGTACATAAGTCGGCATTGTGCCTTTTGTATTTCATTCCGATGCAATTTCTGTGTTTCATCGTCAATAAGAAGGTCCAAGGTATACAGTAAACCTGAAGTGAAGCATCGGAATCTATAACTAGTGTCACAGGAATGGTTCAAAACATAGTCAGTAAGAAGAGACAGTCTTCTTGTACTTAAGTCGGCATTGTGCCTTTTCTATTTAATTCCTATGCAATTTCTGTGTTTCATCGTCAATAAGAAGGTCGAAGGGATATAGTAAACCTGGAGTGAAGCATCGGAATCAATAACTACTGTCACAGGAATGGTTCAAAACATAGACAGTAAGAAGAGTCAGTCTTCTTGTACTTAGGTCGGCATTATGCTTTTTGTATTTAATTTCGATGCAATTTCTGTCTTTCATCGTCAATAAGAAGGTCCAAGGGATACAGTAAACCTGGAGTGAAGCATCTAAATGTATAACTAGTGTCACAGGAATGAATCAAAACATAGTCAGTAAGAAGAGTCAGTCTTCTTGTACTTAAGTCGGCATTGTGCATTTTGTATTTAATTCCGATGCAATTTCTGTAGTTTCAGCGTCAACAAGAAGGTCCAATGGATACAGTAAACCAGAAGTGAAGCATCGGAATCTATAACTAGTGTCACAGGAATGGTTCAAAACATAGACAGTAGGAAGAGACAGTCTTCTTGTAATTAAGTCTGCATTGTGCCTTTTCTATTTACTTCCGATGCAATTTCTGTGTTTCATCGTCAATAAGAAGGTCCCAGGGGTACAGTAAACCGGGACTGAAGCATCGGAATCTATAACTAGTGTCACAGGAAAGGTTCAAAACATAGACAGTAGGAAGAGACAGTCTTCTTGTATTTAAGTCGGCATTGTGCCTTTTGTATTTAATTCCGATGCAATTTCTGAGTTTCATCGTCAATAAGAAGGTCCAAGGGATATAGTAAATCTGGAGTGAAGCATCGGAATCTATAACTAGTGTCACAGGAATGGTTCAAAACATAGACAGTAAGTAGGGTTAGTCTTCTTGTACTTAAGTCGGCATTGGGCCTTTTTTATTTAATTCCGATGCAGTTTGTGTGCTTCATCGTCAATAACAAGGTCCAAGGGATACAGTAAACCTAAAGTGAAGCATCGGAATCTATAACTACTGTCACAGGAATGGTTCATAACATCGACGGTAAGAAGAGTCAGTCTTCTTGTACTTAATTCGGCATTGTTCCTTTGGTATTAAATTCCGATGCAATTTATGTGTTTCATCGTTAAAAAGAAGGTCAGAGGGATGCAGTAAATCTGAAG
This sequence comes from Schistocerca americana, assembly GCF_021461395.2. Classification (NCBI taxonomy): domain Eukaryota; kingdom Metazoa; phylum Arthropoda; class Insecta; order Orthoptera; family Acrididae; genus Schistocerca; species Schistocerca americana. Next base: position 16,962,978 of record NC_060130.1, on the reverse strand, counting down.
TCAAGCATCGGAATCTATAACTAGTGTCACAGGAATGGTTCAAAACATAGTCAGTAAGAAGAGTCAGTCTTCTTGTACTTAAGTCGGCATTGTGCCTTTTGTATTTAATTCCGATGCAAGTCCTGTGCCTCATCGTCAACAAGAAGGTCCAAGGGATACAGTAAACCTGGAGTGAAGCATCGGAATCTATAACTAGTGACACAGGGATGGTTCAAAACATAGACAGTAAGAAGAGTCAGTATTCTTGTACTTAAGTCGGCATTGTGCCTTTTGTATTTAATTCCGATGCAATTTCTGTGTTTCATCGTCAATAAGAAGGTCCAAGGGATACAGTAAATCAGAAGTGAAGCACCGTAATCCATAACTAGTGTCACAGGAATGGTTCAAAGCATAGTCAGTAAGAAGAGTCAGCCTTCTTGTACTTAAGTCGGCATTGTGCCTTTTGTATTTAATTCCAATGCAATTTCTGTGTTTCTTCGTCAATAAGGAGGTCCAAGGGATACAGTAAACCTGGAGTGAAGCATCGGAATCTATAACTAGTGTCACAGGAATGGTTCAAAACATAGACAGTAGGAAGAGTCAGTCTTCTTGTAATTAAGTCTGCATTGTGCCTTTTCTATTTACTTCCGATGCAATTTCTGTGTTTCATCGTCAATAAGAAGGTCCCAGGGGTACAGTAAACCGGGAGTGAAGCATCGGAATCTATAACTAGTGTCACAGGAAAGGTTCAAAACATAGACAGTAGGAAGAGTCAGTCTTCTTGTACTTAAGTCGGCATTGGGCCTTTAGTATTTTATTCCGATGCAATTTCTGTGTTTCATCGTCAATAAGAAGGTCCAAGGGATATAGTAAATCTGGAGTGAAGCATCGGAATCTATAACTAGTGTCACAGGAATGGTTCAAAACATAGTCAGTAAGAAGAGTCAGTATTCTTGTAATTAAGTCGGCATTGTGCTTTTTGTATTTAATTCCGATGCAATTTTTGTGTTTCATCCTCAATAAGAAGGTCCAAGGGATACAGTAAACCGGGAGTTAAGCATCGGAATCTATAACTAGTGTCACAGGAATAGTTCAAAGCATAGTCAGTAAGAAGAGTCAGTCTTCTTGTACTTAAGTCGGCATTGTGCCTTTTGTATTTAATTCCGATGCAAGTCCTGTGTTTCATCGTCAACAAGAAGGTCCAAGGGATACAGTAAACCTGGAGTGAATCATCGGAATCTATAACTACTGACACAGGGATGGTTCAAAACATAGACAGTAAGAAGAGTCAGTATTCTTGTACTTAAGTCGGCATTGTGCCTTTTGTATTTAATTTCGATGCAATTTCTGTGTTTCTTCGCCAATAAGGAGGTCCAAGGGATACAGTAAACCTGGAGTGAAGCATCGGAATCTATAACTAGTGTCACAGGAATGGTTCAAAACATAGACAGTAGGAAGAGTCAGTCTTCTTGTAATTAAGTCTGCATTGTGCCTTTTCTATTTACTTCCGATGCAATTTCTGTGTTTCATTGTCAATAAGAAGGTCCCAGGGGTACAGTAAACCGGGAGTGAAGCATCGGAATCTAAAACTAGTGTCACAGGAAAGGTTCAAAACATAGTCAGTAAGAAGAGTCAGTCTTCTTGTACTTAAGTCGTCATTGTGCCTTTTGTATTCAATTCCGATGCAATTTCTGTGTTTCATCGTCAATAAGAAGGTCCAAGGGATACAGTAAACCTGGAGTTAATCATCGGAATCTATAACTAGTGTCACAGGGATGGTTCAAAACATAGACAGTAAGAAGAGTAAGTATTCTTGTACTTAAGTCGGCATTGTGCCTTTTGTATTTAATTGCGATGCAATTTCTGTGCTTCATCTTCAATAAGATGGTCCAAGGGATACAGTAAGCCTGAAGTGACCCGACGGATTCAATAACTTGTGTCACATGAATGGTTCAAATCATAGTCAGTAAGAATAGTCAGTCTTCTTGCACTTAAGTCGCCATTGTGCCTTTTGTATTTAATTCCGATTCAATTTCTGTGTTTCATCGTCAATAAGAAGGTCCAAGGGATACAGTAAACCTGGAGTGAAGCATCGGAATCTATAACTAGTGTCACATGAATGGTTCAAAACATAGACAGTAAGAAGAGTCAGTCTGCTTGTACTTAATTCGGCATTGTGCCTTTTGTATTTAATTCCGATGCAATTTCTATGTTTCATTGTCAATAAGGGGGTCCAAGGGATACAGTAAACCTGTAGTGAAGCATCGGAATCTATAACTAGTGTCACAGGAATGGTTCAAATCATAGTCAGTAAGAAGAGTCAGTATTCTTGTAATTAAGTCGGCATTGTGCTTTTTGTATTTAATTCCGATGCAATTTTTGTGTTTCATTCTCAATAAGAACGTCCAAGGGATACAGTAAACCGGGAGTGAAGCATCGGAATCTATAACTAGTGTCACAGGAAAGGTTCAAAACATAGTCAGTAAGAAGAGTCAGTCTTCTTGTACTTAAGTCGGCATTGTGCCTTTTGTATTTAATTCCGATGCAAGTCCTGTGTTTCATCGTCAACAAGAAGGTCCAAGGGATACAGTAAACCTGGAGTGAAGCATCGGAATCTATAACTAGTGACACAGGGATGGTTCAAACATAGACAGTAAGAAGAGTCAGTAGTCTTGTACTTATGTCGGCATTGTGCCTTTTGTATTTAATTCCGATGCAATTTCTGTGTTTCATCGTCAATAAGAAGGTCCAAGGGATACAGTAAACCAGAAGTGAAGCACCGTAATCTATAACTAGTGTCACAGGAATGGTTCAAAGCATAGTCAGTAAGAAGAGTCAGCCTTCTTGTACTTAAGTCGGCATTGTGCCTTTTGTATTTAATTCCGATGCAATTTCTGTGTTTCTTCGTCAATAAGGGGGTCCAAGGTATACAGTAAACCTGGAGTGAAGCATCGGAATCTATAACTAGTGTCACAGGAATGGTTCAAAACATAATCAGTAAGAAGAGTCAGTCTTCTTGTACTTATGTAGGCAATGTGCCTTTTGTATTTAATTCCGATGCAATTTTTGTGTTTCATCGTCAATAAGAAGGTCCAAGGGATACAGTAAACCGGGAGTGAAGCATCGGAATCTATAACTGTGTCACAGAAATGGTTCGAAACATAGTCAGTAAGAAGAGTCAGTCTTCTTGTACTTAAGTCGGCATTGTGCCTTTTGTATTTAATTTCGATGCAATTTCTGTGTTTCATCGTCAATAAGAAGGTCCAAGGGATACAGTAAACCAGGTGTGAAGCATCGGAATCTATAACTAGTGTGACAGGAATGAATCAAAACATGGTCCGTAAGAAGAGTCAGTCTTCTTGTTCTTAAGTCGGCATTGTGCCTTTTGTATTTAATTCCGATGCAATTTCTGTGTTTCAGCGTCAATAAGAAGGTCCAAGGGATACCGTGAACCTGAAGTGAGGCGACGGAATCAATAACTAGTGTCACATGAATGGTTCAAATCATAGTCAGTAAGAAGAGTCAGTCTTCTTGTACTTAAGTCGCCATTGTGCCTTTTGTATTTAATTCCGATGCAATTTCTGTGTTTTATCGCCAATAAGAATTTCCAAGGGATACACCAAACCTGAAGCGTAGCATCAGAATCCATAACTAGTGTCACAGGAATGGTTCAAACATAGTCAGTAAGAAGAGTCAGTCTTCTTGTACTTAAGTCGGCATTGTGCCTTTTGTATTTATTTCCGATGCAATTTCTGTGTTTCTTCGTCAATAAGGAGGTCCAAGGTATACAGTAAACGTGGAGTGGAGCATCGGAATCTATAACTAGTGTCACAGGGATGGTTCAAAACATAGACAGTAAGAAGAGTAAGTATTCTTGTACTTAAGTCGGCATTGTGCCTTTTGTATTTAATTGCGATGCAATTTCTGTGTTTCATCTTCAATATGAAGGTCCAAGGGATACACTAAACCTGAAGTGCAGCATCAGAAACTATAACTAGTGTCACAGGAATGGTTCAAACATAGTCAGTAAGAAGAGTCAGTCTTCTTGTACTTAAGTCGGCATTGTGCCTTTTGTATTTATTTCCGATGCAATTTCTGTGTTTCATCTTCAATAAGAAGGTCCAAGGGATACCGTGAACCTGAAGTGAGGCGACGGAATCAATAACTAGTGTCACATGAATGGTTCAAATCATAGTCAGTAAGAAGAGTCAGTCTTCTTGTACTTAAGTCGCCATTGTGCCTTTTGTATTTAATTCCGATGCAATTTCTGTGTTTCATCGCCAATAAGAATTTCCAAGGGATACACCAAACCTGAAGCGTAGCATCAGAATCCATAACTAGTGTCACAGGAATGGTTCAAACATAGTCAGTAAGAAGAGTCAGTCTTCTTGTACTTAAGTCGGCATTGTGCCTTTTGTATTTATGTCCGATGCAATTTCTGTGTTTCATCTTCAATAAGATGGTCCAAGGGATACAGTAAACCTGAAGTGACCCGACGGATTCAATAACTAGTGTCACATGAATGGTTCAAATCATAGTCAGTAAGAAGAGTCAGTCTTCTTGCACTTAAGTCGCCATTGTGCCTTTTGTATTTAATTCCGAATCAATTTCTGTGTTTCATCGTCAATAAGAAGGTCCAAGGGATACAGTAAACCTGGAGTGAAGCATCGGAATCTATAACTAGTGTCACATGAATGGTTCAAAGCATAGACTGTAAGAAGAGTCAGTCTGCTTGTACTTAATTCGGCATTGTGCCTTTTGTATTTAATTCCGATGCAAGTCCTGTGTTTCATCGTCAACAAGAAGGTCCAAGGGATACAGTAAACCTGGAGCGAAGCATCGGAATCTATAACTAGTGACACAGGGATGGTTCAAACATAGACAGTAAGAAGAGTCAGTATTCTTGTACTTAAGTCGGCAATGTGCCTTTTGTATTTAATTCCGATGCAATTTCTGTGTTTCATCGTCAATAAGAAGGTCCAAGGGATACAGTAAACCAGAAGTGAAGCACCGTAATCTATAACTAGTGTCACAGGAATGGTTCAAAACATAGTCACTAAGAAGAGTCAGTCTTCTTGTACTTATGTCGGCAATGTGCCTTTTGTATTTAATTCCGATGCAATTTTTGTGTTTCATCGTCAATAAGAAGGTCCAAGGGATACAGTAAACCGGGAGTGAAGCATCGGAATCTATAACTGTGTCACAGAAATGGTTCAAAACATAGTCAGTAAGAAGAGTCAGTCTTCTTGTACTTAAGTCGGCATTGTGCCTTTTGTATTCAATTCCGATGCAATTTCTGTGTTTCATCGTCAATAAGAAGGTCCAAGGGATACAGTAAACCAGAAGTGAAGCACCGTAATCTATAACTAGTGTCACAGGAATGGTTCAAAACATAGTCACTAAGAAGAGTCAGTCTTCTTGTACTTATGTCGGCAATGTGCCTTTTGTATTTAATTCCGATGCAATTTTTGTGTTTCATCGTCAATAAGAAGGTCCAAGGGATACAGTAAACCGGGAGTGAAGCATCGGAATCTATAACTGTGTCACAGAAATGGTTCAAAACATAGTCAGTAAGAAGAGTCAGTCTTCTTGTACTTAAGTCGGCATTGTGCCTTTTGTATTCAATTCCGATGCAATTTCTGTGTTTCATCGTCAATAAGAAGGTCCAAGGGATACAGTAAACCTGGAGTTAATCATCGGAATCTATAACTAGTGTCACAGGGATGGCTCAAAACATAGACAGTAAGAAGAGTAAGTATTCTTGTACTTAAGTCGGCATTGTGCCTTTTGTATTTAATTCCGATGCAATTTCTATGTTTCATTGTCAATAAGGAGGTCCAAGGGATACAGTAAACCTGGAGTGAAGCATCGGAATCTACACCTAGTGTAACAGGAATGGTTCAAAACATAGTCAGTAAGAAGAGTCAGTATTCTTGTAATTGAGTCGGCATTGTGCTTTTTGTATTTAATTCCGATGCAATTTTTGTGTTTCATTCTCAATAAGAAGGTCCAAGGGATACAGTAAACCGGGAGTGAAGCATCGGAATCTATAACTAGTGTCACAGGAATGGTTCAAAACATAGTCAGTAAGAAGAGTCAGTCTTCTTGTACATAAGTCGGCATTGTGCCTTTTGTATTTAATTCCGATGCAAGTCCTGTGTTTCATCGTCAACAAGAAGGTCCAAGGGATACAGTAAACCTGGAGCGAAGCATCGGAATCTATAACTAGTGACACAGGGATGGTTCAAACATAGACAGTAAGAAGAGTCAGTATTCTTGTACTTAAGTCGGCATTGTGCCTTTTGTATTTAATTCCGATGCAATTTCTGTGTTTCATCGTCAATAAGAAGGTCCAAGGGATACAGTAAACCAGAAGTGAAGCACCGTAATCTATAACTAGTGTCACAGGAATGGTTCAAAACATAGTCAGTAAGAAGAGTCAGTCTTCTAGTACTTAAGTCGGCATTGTGCCTTTTGTATTTAATTTCGATGCAATTTCTGTGTTTCATCGTCAATAAGAAGGTCCAAGGGATACAGTAAACCAGGTGTGAAGCATCGGAATCTATAACTAGTGTGACAGGAATGAATCAAAACATGGTCCGTAAGAAGAGTCAGTCTTCTTGTACTTAAGTCGGCATTGTGCCTTTTGTATTTAATTCCGATGCAATTTCTGTGTTTCATCGTCAATAAGAAGGTCCAAGGGATACCGTGAACCTGAAGTGAGGCGACGGAATCAATAACTAGTGTCACATGAATGGTTCAAATCATAGTCAGTAAAAAGAGTCAGTCTTCTTGTACTTAAGTCGCCATTGTGCCTTTTGTATTTAATTCCGATGCAATTTCTGTGTTTCATCGCCAATAAGAATTTCCAAGGGATACACCAAACCTGAAGCGTAGCATCAGAATCCATAACTAGTGTCACAGGAATGGTTCAAACATAGTCAGTAAGAAGAGTCAGTCTTCTTGTACTTAAGTCGGCATTGTGCCTTTTGTATTTATTTCCGATGCATTTTCTGTGTTTCTTCGTCAATAAGGAGGTCCAAGGTATACAGTAAACGTGGAGTGAAGCATCGGAATCTATAACTAGTGTCACAGGGATGGTTCAAAACATAGACAGTAAGAAGAGTAAGTATTCTTGTACTTAAGTCGGCATTGTGCCTTTTGTATTTAATTGCGATGCAATTTCTGTGTTTCATCTTCAATATGAAGGTCCAAGGGATACACTAAACCTGAAGTGCAGCATCAGAAACTATAACTAGTGTCACAGGAATGGTTCAAACATAGTCAGTAAGAAGAGTCAGTCTTCTTGTACTTAAGTCGGCATTGTGCCTTTTGTATTTATTTCCGATGCAATTTCTGTGTTTCATCTTCAATAAGAAGGTCCAAGGGATACCGTGAACCTGAAGTGAGGCGACGGAATCAATAACTAGTGTCACATGAATGGTTCAAATCATAGTCAGTAAGAAGAGTCAGTCTTCTTGTACTTAAGTCGCCATTGTGCCTTTTGTATTTAATTCCGATGCAATTTCTGTGTTTCATCGCCAATAAGAATTTCCAAGGGATACACCAAACCTGAAGCGTAGCATCAGAATCCATAACTAGTGTCACAGGAATGGTTCAAACATAGTCAGTAAGAAGAGTCAGTCTTCTTGTACTTAAGTCGGCATTGTGCCTTTTGTATTTATTTCCGATGCAATTTCTGTGTTTCATCTTCAATAAGAAGGTCCAAGGGATACAGTAAACCTGGAGGGAAGCATCGGAATCTATAACTAGTGTCACATGAATGGTTCAAAGCATAGACAGTAAGAAGAGTCAGTCTGCTTGTACTTAATTCGGCATTGTGCCTTTTGTATTTAATTCCGATGCAATTTCTATGTTTCATTGTCAATAAGGAGGTCCAAGGGATACAGTAAACTTGGAGTGAAGCATCGGAATCTATAACTAGTGTAACAGGAATGGTTCAAAACATAGTCAGTAAGAAGAGTCAGTATTCTTGTAATTGAGTCGGAATTTTGCTTTTTGTATTTAATTCCGATGCAATTTTTGTGTTTCATTCTCAATAAGAAGGTCCAAGGGATACAGTAAACCGGGAGTGAAGCATCGGAATCTATAACTAGTGTCACAGGAATGGTTCAAAACATAGTCAGTAAGAAGAGTCAGTCTTCTTGTACATAAGTCGGCATTGTGCCTTTTGTATTTAATTCCGATGCAAGTCCTGTGTTTCATCGTCAACAAGAAGGTCCAAGGGATACAGTAAACCTGGAGCGAAGCATCGGAATCTGTAACTAGTGACACAGGGATGGTTCAAACATAGACAGTAAGAAGAGTCAGTATTCCTGTACTTAAGTCGGCATTGTGCCTTTTGTATTTAATTCCGATGCAATTTCTGTGTTTCATCGTCAATAAGAAGGTCCAAGGGATACAGTAAACCAGAAGTGAAGCACCGTAATCTATAACTAGTGTCACAGGAATGGTTCAAAACATAGTCACTAAGAAGAGTCAGTCTTCTTGTACTTATGTCGGCAATGTGCCTTTTGTATTTAATTCCGATGCAATTTTTGTGTTTCATCGTCAATAAGAAGGTCCAAGGGATACAGTAAACCGGGAGTGAAGCATCGGAATCTATAACTGTGTCACAGAAATGGTTCAAAACATAGTCAGTAAGAAGAGTCAGTCTTCTTGTACTTAAGTCGGCATTGTGCCTTTTGTATTTAATTTCGATGCAATTTCTGTGTTTCATCGTCAATAAGAAGGTCCAAGGGATACAGTAAACCAGGTGTGAAGCATCGGAATCTATAACTAGTGTGACAGGAATGAATCAAAACATGGTCCGTAAGAAGAGTCAGTCTTCTTGTACTGAAGTCGGCATTGTGCCTTTTGTATTTAATTCCGATGCAATTTCTGTGTTTCGTCGTCAATAAGAAGGTCCAAGGGATACAGTAAACTTGGAGTTAAGCATCGGAATGTATAACTAGTGTCACAGGGATGGTTCAAAACATAGACAGTAATTAGAGTCAGTATTCTTGCACTTAAGTCGGCATTGTGCCTTTTGTATTTAATTCCGATGCAATTTCTGTGTTTCATCTTCAATATGAAGGTCCAAAGGATACAGGAAACCTGAAGTGAAGCATCAGAGTCTATAACTAGTGTAACAAGAATGGTTCAAAACATAGTCAGGAAAAAGAGTCAGTCTTCTTGTACATAAGACGGCATTGTGCCTTTTGTATTTCATTCCGATGCAATTTCTGTGTTTCAACGTCAATAAGAAGGTCCAAGGTATACAGTAAACCTGAAGTGAAGCATCGGAATCAATAACTAGTGTCACAGGAATGGTTCAAAACATAGTCAGTAAGAAGAGACAGTCTTCTTGTACTTAAGTCGGCATTGTGCCTTTTCTATTTAATTCCTATGCAATTTCTGTGTTTCATCGTCAATAAGAAGGTCCAAGGGATACAGTAAACCGGGAGTGAAGCATCGGAATCTGTAACTGTGTCACAGAAATGGTTCAAAACATAGTCAGTAAGAAGAGTCAGTCTTCTTGTACTTAAGTCGGCATTGTGCCTTTTGTATTTAATTTCGATGCAATTTCTGTGTTTCATCGTCAATAAGAAAGTCCAAGGGATACAGTAAACCAGGTGTGAAGCATCGGAATCTATAACTAGTGTGACAGGAATGAATCAAAACATGGTCCGTAAGAAGAGTCAGTCTTCTTGTACTTAAGTCGGCATTGTGCCTTTTGTATTTAATTCCGATGCAATTTCTGTGTTTCATCGTCAATAAGAAGGTCCAAGGGATACAGTAAACTTGGAGTTAAGCATCGGAATCTATAACTAGTGTCACAGGGATAGTTCAAAACATAGACAGTAATTAGAGTCAGTATTCTTGCACTTAAGTCGGCATTGTGCCTTTTGTATTTAATTCCGATGCAATTTCTGTGTTTCATCTTCAATATGAAGGTCCAAAGGATACAGTAAACCTGAAGTGAAGCATCAGAGTCTATAACTAGTGTAACAAGAATGGTTCAAAACATAGTCAGGAAAAAGAGTCAGTCTTCTTGTACATAAGTCGGCATTGTGCCTTTTGTATTTCATTCCGATGCAATTTCTGTGTTTCATCGTCAATAAGAAGGTCCAAGGTATACAGTAAACCTGAAGTGAAGCGTCGGAATCTATAACTAGTGTCACAGGAATGGTTCAAAACATAGTCAGTATGAAGAGACAGTCTTCTTGTACGTAAGTCGGCATTGTGCCTTTTCTATTTAATTCCTATGCAATTTCTGTGTTTCATCGTCAATAAGAGGGTCGAAGGGATATAGTAAACCTGGAGTGAAGCATCGGAATCAATAACTACTGTCACAGGAATGGTTCAAAACATAGACAGTAAGAAGAGTCAGTCTTCTTGTACTTAGGTCGGCATTGTGCTTTTTGTATTTAATTCCGATGCAATTTCTGTCTTTCATCGTCAATAAGAAGGTCCAAGGGATACAGTAAACCTGGAGTGAAGCATCTAAATGTATAACTAGTGTCACAGGAATGAATCAAAACATAGTCAGTAAGAAGAGTCAGTCTTCTTGTACTTAAGTCGGCATTGTGCATTTTGTATTTAATTCCGATGCAATTTCTGTAGTTTCAGCGTCAACAAGAAGGTCCAAGGGATACAGTAAACCAGAAGTGAAGCATCGGAATCTATAACTAGTGTCACAGGAATGGTTCAAAACATAGACAGTAGGAAGAGACAGTCTTCTTGTAATTAAGTCTGCATTGTGCCTTTTCTATTTACTTCCGATGCAATTTCTGTGTTTCATCGTCAATAAGAAGGTCCCAGGGGAACAGTAAACCGGGAGTGAAGCATCGGAATCTATAACTAGTGTCACAGGAAAGGTTCAAAACATAGACAGTAGGAAGAGACAGTCTTCTTGTATTTAAGTCGGCATTGTGCCTTTTGTATTTAATTCCGATGCAATTTCTGTGTTTCATCGTCAATAAGAAAGTAAGAGGGATACAGTATACCTGAAGTGAAGCATCGGAAACTATAACTAGTGTCTCAGGAATGGTTCAAAAAATAGACAGTAGGAAGAGTCAGTCTTATTGTACTTAAGTCGGCATTGTGCCTTTAGTATTTTATTCCGATGCAATTTCTGTGTTTCATCGTCAATAAGAAGGTCCAAGGGATATAGTAAATCTGGAGTGAAGCATCGGAATCTACAACTAGTGTCACAGGAATGGTTCAAAACATAGACAGTAAGTAGGGTCAGTCTTCTTGTACTTAAGTCGGCATTGGGCCTTTTTTATTTAATTCCGATGCAGTTTGTGTGCTTCATCGTCAATAAAAAGGTCCAAGGGATACAGTAAACCTGGAGTGAAGCATCGGAATCTATAACTACTGTCACAGGAATGGTTCATAACATCGACGGTAAGAAGAGTCAGTCTTCTTGTACTTAATTCGGCATTGTTCCTTTGGTATTCAATTCCGATGCAATTTATGTGTTTCATCGTTAAAAAGAAGGTCAGAGGGATGCAGTAAACCTGAAGTCAAGCATCGGAATCTATAACTAGTGTCACAGGAATGGTTCAAAACATAGTCAGTAAGAAGAGTCAGTCTTCTTGTACTTAAGTCGGCATTGTGCCTTTTGTATTTAATTCCGATGCAAGTCCTGTGCTTCATCGTCAACAAGAAAGTCCAAGGGATACAGTAAACCTGGAGTGAAGCATCGGAATCTATAACTAGTGTCACAGGAAAGGTTCAAAACATAGACAGTAGGAAGAGTCAGTCTTCTTGTACTTAAGTCGGCATTGGGCCTTTAGTATTTTATTCCGATGCAATTTCTGTGTTTCATCGTCAATAAGAAGGTCCAAGAGATATAGTAAATCTGGAGTGAAGCATCGGAATCTATAACTAGTGTCACAGGAATGGTTCAAAACATAGTCAGTAAGAAGAGTCAGTATTCTGGTAATTAAGTCGGCATTGTGCTTTTTGTATTTAATTCCGATGCAATTTTTGTGTTTCATCCTCAATAAGAAGGTCCAAGGGATACAGTAAACCGGGAGTGAAGCATCGGAATCTATAACTAGTGTCACAGGAATAGTTCAAAGCATAGTCAGTAAGAAGAGTCAGTCTTCTTGTACTTAAGTCGGCATTGTTCCTTTTGTATTTAATTCCGATGCAAGTCCTGTGTTTCATCGTCAACAAGAAGGTCCAAGGGATACAGTAAACCTGGAGTGAAGCATCGGAATCTATAACTACTGACACAGGGATGGTTCAAAACATAGACAGTAAGAAGAGTCAGTATTCTTGTACTTAAGTCGGCATTGTGCCTTTTGTATTTAATTTCGATGCAATTTCTGTGTTTCTTCGTCAATAAGGAGGTCCAAGGGATACAGTAAACCTGGAGTGAAGCATCGGAATCTATAACTAGTGTCACAGGAATGGTTCAAAACATAGTCAGTAAGAAGAGACAGTCTTCTTGTACTTATGTCGGCAGTGTGCCTTTTGTATTTAATTCCGATGCAATTTTTGTGTTTCATCGTCAATAAGAAGGTCCAAGGGACACAGTAAACCGGGAGTGAAGCATCGGAATCTATAACTGTGTCACAGAAATGGTTCAAAACATAGTCAGTAAGAAGAGTCAGTCTTCTTGTACTTAAGTCGGCATTGTGCCTTTTGTATTTAATTTCGATGCAATTTCTGTGTTTCATTGTCAATAAGAAGGTCCAAGGGATACAGTAAACCTGGTGTGAAGCATCGGAATCTATAACTAGTGTCACAGGAATGAATCAAAACATGGTCAGTAAGAAGAGTCAGTCTTCTTGTACTTAAGTCGGCATTGTGCCTTTTGTATTTAATTCCGATGCAATTTCTATGTTTCATTGTCAATAAGGAGGTCCAACGGATACAGTAAACCTGGAGTGAAGCATCGGAATCTATAACTAGTGTCACAGGAATGGTTCAAAACATAGTCAGTAAGAAGAGTCAGTATTCGTGTAATTAAGTCGGCATTGTGCCTTTTGTATTTAATTCCGATGCAAGTCCTGTGTTTCATCGTCAACAAGAAGGTCCAAGGGATACAGTAAACCTGGAGTGAAGCATCGGATCTATAACTAGTGACACAGGGATGGTTCAAAACATAGACAGTAAGAAGAGTCAGTATTCTTGTACTTAAGTCGGCATTGTGCCTTTTGTATTTCATTCCGATGCAATTTCTGTGTTTCATCGTCAATAAGAAGGTCCAAGGTATACAGTAAACCTGAAGTGAAACATCGGAATCTATAACTAGTGTCACAGGAATGGTTCAAAACATAGTCAGTAAGAAGAGACAGTCTTTTTGTACTTAAGTCGGCATTGTGCCTTTTCTATTTAATTCCTATGCAATTTCTGTGTTTCATCGTCAATAAGAAGGTCGAAGGGATATAGTAAACCTGGAGTGAAGCATCGGAATCAATAACTACTGTCACAGGAATGGTTCAAAACATAGACAGTAAGAAGAGTCAGTCTTCTTGTACTTAGGTCGGCATTGTGCTTTTTGTATTTAATTCCGATGCAATTTCTGTCTTTCATCGTCAATAAGAAGGTCCAAGGGATACAGTAAACCTGGAGTGAAACATCTAAATGTATAACTAGTGTCACAGGAATGAATCAAAACATAGTCAGTAAGAAGAGTCAGTCTTCTTGTACTTAAGTCGGCATTGTGCATTTTGTATTTAATTCCGATGCAATTTCTGTAGTTTCAGCGTCAACAAGAAGGTCCAAGGGATACAGTAAACCAGAAGTGAAGCATCGGAATCTATAACTAGTGTCACAGGAATGGTTCAAAACATAGACAGTAGGAAGAGACAGTCTTTTTGTAATTAAGTCTGCATTGTGCCTTTTCTATTTACTTCCGATGCAATTTCTGTGTTTCATCGTCAATACGAAGGTCCCAGGGGTACAGTAAACCGGGAGTGAAGCATCGGAATCTATAACTAGTGTCACAGGAAAGGTTCAAAACATAGACAGTAGGAAGAGACAGTCTTCTTGTATTTAAGTCGGCATTGTGCCTTTTGTATTTAATTCCGATGCAATTTCTGTGTTTCATCGTCAATAAGAAAGTAAGAGGGATACAGTATACCTGAAGTGAAGCATCGGAAACTATAACTAGTGTCTCAGGAATGGTTCAAAACATAGACAGTAGGAAGAGTCAGTCTTATTGTACTTAAGTCGGCATTGTGCCTTTAGTATTTTATTCCGATGCAATTTCTGTGTTTCATCGTCAATAAGAAGGTCCAAGGGATATAGTAAATCTGGAGTGTAGCATCGGAATCTATAACTAGTGTCACAGGAATGGTTGAAAACATAGTCAGTAAGAAGAGTTAGTCTTCTTGTACTTAAGTCGGCATTGTGCCTTTTGTATTTAATTCCGATGCAAGTCCTGTGCTTCATCGTCAACAAGAAGGTCCAAGGGATACAGTAAACCTGGAGTGAAGCATCGGAATCTATAACTAGTGACACAGGGATGGTTCAAAACGTAGACAGTAAGAAGAGTCAGTATTCTTGTACTTAAGTCGGCATTGTGCCTTTTGTACTTAATTCCGATGCAATTTCTGTGTTTCATCGTCAATAAGAAGGTCCAAGGGATACAGTAAATCAGAAGTGAAGCACCGTAATCTATAACTAGTGTCACAGGAATGGTTCAAAGCATAGTCAGTAAGAAGAGTCAGCCTTCTTGTACTTAAGTCGGCATTGTGCCTTTTGTATTTAATTCCGATGCAATTTCTGTGTTTCATCTTCAATAAGAAGGTCCAAGGGATACCGTGAACCTGAAGTGAGGCGACGGAATCAATAACTAGTGTCACATGAATGGTTCAAATCATAGTCAGTAAGAAGAGTCAGTCTTCTTGTACTTAAGTCGGCATTGTGCCTCTTGTATTTAATTCCGATGCAATTTCTATGTTTCATTGTCAATAAGGAGGTCCAACGGATACAGTAAACCTGGAGTGAAGCATCGGAATCTATAACTAGTGTCACAGGAATGGTTCAAAACATAGTCAGTAAGAAGAGTCAGTATTCGTGTAATTAAGTCGGCATTGTGCCTTTTGTATTTAATTCCGATGCAAGTCCTGTGTTTCATCGTCAACAAGAAGGTCCAAGGGATACAGTAAACCTGGAGTGAAGCATCGGATCTATAACTAGTGACACAGGGATGGTTCAAAACATAGACAGTAAGAAGAGTCAGTATTCTTGTACTTAAGTCGGCATTGTGCCTTTTGTATTTCATTCCGATGCAATTTCTGTGTTTCATCGTCAATAAGAAGGTCCAAGGTATACAGTAAACCTGAAGTGAAGCATCGGAATCTATAACTAGTGTCACAGGAATGGTTCAAAACATAGTCAGTAAGAAGAGACAGTCTTTTTGTACTTAAGTCGGCATTGTGCCTTTTCTATTTAATTCCTATGCAATTTCTGTGTTTCATCGTCAACAAGAAGGTCGAAGGGATATAGTAAACCTGGAGTGAAGCATCGGAATCAATAACTACTGTCACAGGAATGGTTCAAAACATAGACAGTAAGAAGAGTCAGTCTTCTTGTACTTAGGTCGGCATTGTGCTTTTTGTATTTAATTCCGATGCAATTTCTGTCTTTCATCGTCAATAAGAAGGTCCAAGGGATACAGTAAACCTGGAGTGAAACATCTAAATGTATAACTAGTGTCACAGGAATGAATCAAAACATAGTCAGTAAGAAGAGTCAGTCTTCTTGTACTTAAGTCGGCATTGTGCATTTTGTATTTAATTCCGATGCAATTTCTGTAGTTTCAGCGTCAACAAGAAGGTCCAAGGGATACAGTAAACCAGAAGTGAAGCATCGGAATCTATAACTAGTGTCACAGGAATGGTTCAAAACATAGACAGTAGGAAGAGACAGTCTTTTTGTAATTAAGTCTGCATTGTGCCTTTTCTATTTACTTCCGATGCAATTTCTGTGTTTCATCGTCAATACGAAGGTCCCAGGGGTACAGTAAACCGGGAGTGAAGCATCGGAATCTATAACTAGTGTCACAGGAAAGGTTCAAAACATAGACAGTAGGAAGAGACAGTCTTCTTGTATTTAAGTCGGCATTGTGCCTTTTGTATTTAATTCCGATGCAATTTCTGTGTTTCATCGTCAATAAGAAAGTAAGAGGGATACAGTATACCTGAAGTGAAGCATCGGAAACTATAACTAGTGTCTCAGGAATGGTTCAAAACATAGACAGTAGGAAGAGTCAGTCTTATTGTACTTAAGTCGGCATTGTGCCTTTAGTATTTTATTCCGATGCAATTTCTGTGTTTCATCGTCAATAAGAAGGTCCAAGGGATATAGTAAATCTGGAGTGTAGCATCGGAATCTATAACTAGTGTCACAGGAATGGTTGAAAACATAGTCAGTAAGAAGAGTTAGTCTTCTTGTACTTAAGTCGGCATTGTGCCTTTTGTATTTAATTCCGATGCAAGTCCTGTGCTTCATCGTCAACAAGAAGGTCCAAGGGATACAGTAAACCTGGAGTGAAGCATCGGAATCTATAACTAGTGACACAGGGATGGTTCAAAACGTAGACAGTAAGAAGAGTCAGTATTCTTGTACTTAAGTCGGCATTGTGCCTTTTGTACTTAATTCCGATGCAATTTCTGTGTTTCAACGTCAATAAGAAGGTCCAAGGGATACAGTAAATCAGAAGTGAAGCACCGTAATCTATAACTAGTGTCACAGGAATGGTTCAAAGCATAGTCAGTAAGAAGAGTCAGCCTTCTTGTACTTAAGTCGGCATTGTGCCTTTTGTATTTAATTCCGATGCAATTTCTGTGTTTCTTCGTCAATATGGAGGTCCAAGGGATACAGTAAACCTGGAGTGAAGCATCGGAATCTATAACTAGTGTCACAGGAATGGTTCAAAACATAGACAGTTGGAAGAGTCAGTCTTCTTGTACTTAAGTCGGCATTGGGCGTTTAGTATTTTATTCCGATGCAATTTCTGTGTTTCATCGTCAATAAGAAGGTCCAAGGGATATAGTAAATCTGGAGTGAAGCATCGGAATCTATAACTAGTGTCACAGGAATGGTTCAAAACATAGTCAGTAAGAAGAGTCAGTATTCTTGTAATTAAGTCGGCATTGTGCTTTTTGTATTTAATTCCGATGCAATTTTTGTGTTTCATCCTCAATAAGAAGGTCCAAGGGATACAGTAAACCGGGAGTGAAGCATCGGAATCTATAACTAGTGTCACAGGAATAGTTCAAAGCATAGTCAGTAAGAAGAGTCAGTCTTCTTGTACTTAAGTCGGCATTGTGCCTTTTGTATTTAATTCCGATGCAAGTCCTGTGTTTCATCGTCAACAAGAAGGTCCAAGGGATACAGTAAACCTGGAGTGAAGCATCGGAATCTATAACTAGTGTCACAGGAATGAATCAAAACACGGTCAGTAAGAAGAGTCAGTCTTCTTGTACTTAAGTCGGCATTGTGCCTTTTGTATTTAATTCCGATGCAATTTCTATGTTTCATTGTCAATAAGGAGGTCCAAGGGATACAGTAAACCTGGAGTGAAGCATCGGAATCTATAACTAGTGTCACAGGAATGGTTCAAAACATAGACAGTAAGAAGAGTCAGTATTCTTGTACTTAAGTCGGCATTGTGCCTTTTGTATTTAATTTCGATGCAATTTCTGTGTTTCTTCGTCAATAAGGAGGTCTAAGGGATACAGTAAACCTGGAGTGAAGCATCGGAATCTATAACTAGTGTCACAGGAATGGTTCAAAACATAGTCAGTAAGAAGAGACAGTCTTCTTGTACTTATGTCGGCAGTGTGCCTTTTGTATTTAATTCCGATGCAATTTTTGTGTTTAATCGTCAATAAGAAGGTCCAAGGGATACAGTAAACCGGGAGTGAAGCATCGGAATCTATAACTTTTTCACAGAAATGGTTCAAAACATAGTCAGTAAGAAGAGTCAGTCTTCTTGTACCTAAGTCGGCATTGTGCCTTTTGTATTTAATTTCGAAGCAATTTCTGTGTTTCATTGTCAATAAGAAGGTCCAAGGGATACAGTAAACCTGGTGTGAAGCATCGGAATCTATAACTAGTGTCACAGGAATGAATCAAAACATGGTCAGTAGGAAGAGTCAGTCTTCTTGTACTTAAGTCGGCATTGTGCCTTTTGTATTTAATTCCGATGCAATTTCTATGTTTCATTGTCAATAAGGAGGTCCAAGGGATACAGTAAACCTGGAGTGAAGCATCGGAATCTATATCTAGTGTCATAGGAATGGTTCAAAACATAGACAGTAAGGAGAGTCAGTCTTCTTGTACTTAAGTCGGCATTGTGCCATTTGTATTTAATTCCGATGCAATTTCTGTGTTTCATCGTCCATAAGAAGGGCAGAGGGATACATTAACCCTGAAGTGAGGCATCGAAATCTACAACTAGTGTCACAGGAATGGTTCAAAACAGTCAGTAAGAAGAGTGAGTCTTCTTGTACTTAAGTCGGCATTGTGCCTTATGTATTTAATTCCGATGCTATTTCTGTGATTCATCGTCAATAAGAAGGTCCAAGGGATACAATAAACCTGAAGTGAAGCATCGGAATCTATATCTAGTGTCATACGAATGGTTCAAAACATAGACAGTAAGGAGAGTCAGTCTTCTTGTACTTAAGTCGGCATTGTGCCTTTTCTATTTAATTCCGATGCAATTTTTGTGTTTCATCGTCAATAGGAAGGTCCAAGGGATACAATAAACTGGAAGTGAATCATCGGAATCAATAACTAGTGTCACAGGAATGGTTCAAAACATAGTCAGTAAGAAGAGTCAGTCCACTTGTACTTGAGTCGGCATTGTGCCTTTTGTATTTAATTCCGATGCAATTTCTGTGTTTCATCGTCAATAAGAAGGTCCAAGGGATACAGTAAACCTGAAGTGAAGCATCGGAATATATTACTAGTGTCACAGGAATGGTTCAAAACAGACAAATAGAAGAGTCAGCCTTCTTGTACTGAAGTCGGCATTGTGCCTTTTGTATGTAATTCCGATGCAATTTCTGTGTTTCATCGTCAATTAGAAGGTCAAAGGGATACAGTAAACCAGAAGTGAAGCTTCGGAATCTACAACTAGTGTCACAGGTATGGTTCAAAACAGTCAGTAAGAAGAGTCAGTCTTCTTGTACTTAAGTCGGCATTGTGCCTTTTGTATTTAATTCCGACGCAATTTCTGTGTTTCATCGCCAATAAGAAGGTCCAAGGGATACAGTAAATCTGAATTGAAGCATCGGAATCTCTAACTAGTGTCACAGGAATGGTTGAAATCATACATAGTAAGAAGAGTCAGTCTTCTAGTACTTAAGTCGACATTGTGCCTTTTGAATTTAATTCCGATCCAATTTCTGTGTTTCATCGTCAATAAGAAGGTCAGAGGGATACAGTAAACCTGAAGTGAAGCATCGGAGTCTATAACTAGTGTCACAGGAATGGTTCAAAACATAGTCAGTAAGAAGAGTCAGTCTTCTTGTACTTAAGTCGGCATTGTGCCCTTTGTATTTAATTCCGATGCAATATCTGTGTTTCATCGTCAATAAGAAGGTCCAAGGGATACAATAAACCTGAAATGAAGCATCGGAATCTATATCTAGTGTCATAGGAATGGTTCAAAACATAGACAGTAAGAAGTGTCAGTCTTCTTGTACTTAAGTCGGGATTGTGCCATTTGTATTTAATTCCGATGAAATTTCTGTGTTTCATCGTCAACAAGAACGTCAGAGGGATACAGTAAACCTGAAGTGAAGCATCGGAAATAATAACTAGTGTCACAGGATTGGTTCAAAACAGTCAGTAAGAAGAGTAAGTCTTCTTGTACTTAAGACGGCATTGTGCCTGTTGTATTTAATTCCAATCCAATTTCTGTGTTTCATCGTCAATAAGAAGGTCCAAGGGATACAGTAAACCTGAAGTGAAGCATCGGAATCAATAACTAGTGTCACAGGAATGGTTCAAAACATAGTCAGTAAGAAGAGTCAATCTTCTTGTACTTAAGTCGGCATTGTGCTTTATCTATTTAATTCCGATGCAATTTCTGTGTTTCATCGTCAATAAGAAGGTCAGAGGGATACAGTAAACCTGAAGAGGAGCATCGTAATCTATAACGAGTGTCACAGGAATGGTTCAAAATATAGACAGTAAGAAGAGTCAGACTTCTTGTATTTAAGTCGGCATTATGCCCTTTTCAATTTATTTCCGATGCAATTACTGTGTTTCATCCACAATTAGAAGGTCAGAGGGATACAGTAAACCTGAAGTGTAGCATCGGAATCTATAACTAGTGTCACAGGAATGGTTCAAAACACAGATAGTAGGAAGAGTGAGTCTTCTTGTACTTAAGTCGGCATTGTGCCTTTTCTATTTAATTCTTATGCAATTTCTGTGTTTCATCGACAATAAGAAGGTCAGAGGGACACAGTAAACCTGAAGTGAAGCATCGGAATCTGTAACTAGCGTCACAGGAATGGATCAAAGCATAGACAGTAAGAAGAGTCAGTGTTCTTGTTCTCAAGTCGGCATTGTGCCTTTTCTATTTAATTCCGATGCAATTTCTGTGTTTCATCGTCAATAAGAAGGTCCAAGGGATACAGTAAACCTGAAGTGAAGCATCGGAATCTATAACTAGTGTCACAGGAATGGTTCAAATCATAGACAGTAAGAAGAGTCAGTCCTCTTGTACTTAAGTCGGCATTGTGCCTTTTCTATTTAATTCCGATGCAATTTCTGTGTTTCATCGTCAATAAGAGGGTCTGAGGAATACAGTAAATCTGAAGTGAAGCATCGGAATCTATAACTAGTGTCACAGGAATGGTTCAAATCATAGTCAGTAAGAAGAGTCAGTCTTCTTGTACTTAAGTCGGCATTGTTCCTTTTCTATTTAATTCCGACGCAATATCTGTGTTTCATCGTCAATAAGAAGGTCCAAGAGATACAGTAAACCTGAAGTGAAGCATCGGAATCAATAACTAGTGTCACAAGAATGGTTCCAAACATAGTCAGTCAGAGGAGTCAGTCTTCTCGTACTTAAGTCGGCATTGTGCCTTTTCTATTTAATTCTGATGCAATTTTTGTGTTTCATTGTCAATAGGAAGGTCCAAGGGATACAGTAAACCTGAAGTGAATCATCGGAATCTATAACTAGTGTCACAGGAATGTTTCAAAACATAGACCAAAAGAAGAGTCAGTCTTCTTGTACTGAAGTCGGCCTTGTGCTTTTGTATGTAATTCCGATGCAGTTTCTGTGTTTCATCGTCAATAAGAAGGTCAAAGGGTTACAGTAAACCTGAAGTGAAGCTTCGGAATCCATAACTAGTGTCACAGGAATGGTTCAAAACAGAAAGTACGAAGAGTCAGTCTTCATGTACTTAAGTCGGCATTGTGCCTTTTGTATTTAATTCCGATGCAATTTCTGTGCTTCATCGCCAATATGAAGGTCCAAGGGATACAGTAAATCTGAAGTGAAGCATCGGAATCTATAACTAGTGTCACAGGAATGGTTCAAAACTTAGATAGTAAGAAGAGTCAGTCTTATAGTACTTAAGTCGGCATTGTGCCTTTTGTATTTAATTCCGATCCAATTTCTGTGTTTCATCGTCAATAAGAAGGTCAGAGGGATACAGTAAACCTGAATGAAGCATCGGAATCTATAACTAGTGTCACAGGAATGGTTCAATACATAGTCAGTAAGAAGAGTCAGTCTTCTTCTACTTAAGTCGACATTGTGCCCTTTGTATTTAATTCCGACGCAATATCTGTGTTTCATTGTCAATAAGAAGGTCCAAGGGATACAATAAACCTGAAGTGAAGCATCGGAATCTATATGTAGTGTCATAGGAATGGTTCAAAACATAGACAGTAAGGAGAGTCAGTCTTCTTGTACTTAAGTCGGCATTGTGCCATTTGTATTTATTACCGATGCAATTTCTGTGTTTCATCGTAAATAAGAAGGTCAGAGGGATACAGTAAACTTGAAGTGAAGCATCGGAATCAATAACTAGTGTCACAGGAATGGTTCAAAACAGTCAGTAAGAAGAGTTAGTCTTCTTGTACTTAAGTCGGCACTGTGCCTTTTGTATTTAATTCCGATATAATTTCTGTGTTTCATCGTCAATAAGAAGGTCCAAGGAATACAGTAAACCTGAAGTGAAGCATCGGAATCTATAACTAGTGTCACAGGAATGGTTCAAAACATAGTCAGTAAGAAGAGTCAGTCTTCTTGTACTTAGGTCGGCATTGTGCCTTTTGTATTTAATTCCGATGCAATTTCTGTGTTTCATCGTCAATAAGAAGGTCCAAGGGATACAGTAAAAATGAAGTGTAGCATCGGAATCTATAACTGGTGTCACAGGAATTTTTCTAATCATAGTCAGTAAGAAGAGTCAGTCTTCTTGTACTTAAGTCGGCATTGTGCCTTTTAAATTTAATTCCGATGCAATTTCTGTGTTTCATCGTCAATAAGAAGGTCAGAGGGATACAGTAAACCTGAAGTGAAGCATCGGAATCTATAACTAGTGTCACAGGAATGGTTCAAATCATAGTCAGTCAGAAGAGAAAGTCTTCTTGTACGTAAGTCGGCATTGTGCCTTTTCTATTTAATTCCGATGGAATATCTGTGTTTCATCGTCAATAAGAAGGTCCAAGGGATACAGTAAACCTGAAGTGAAGCATCGGAATCTATAACTAGTGTCACAGGAATGGTTCAAAACATAGACAAAAAGAAGAGTCAGTCTTCATGTACTGAAGTCGGCATTGTGCCTTTTGTATCTAATTCCGATGAAATTTCTGTGTTTCATCGTCAATAAGAAGGTCCAAGGGATACAGTAAACCTGAATTGAAGCTTCGGAATCTATAACTAGTGTCACAGGAATGGTTCAAAACAGTCAGTAAGAAGAGTCAGTCTTCTTGTACTTAAGTCGGCACTGTGCCTTTTGTATTTAATTCCGATGCAATTTCTGTGTTTCATCGTCAATAAGAAGGTCCAAGGCATACAGTAAATCTGAAGTGAAGCATCGGAATCTGTAACTAGTGTCACAGGAATGGTTCAAAACATAGATAGTAAGAACAGTCAGTCTTCTAGTACTTAAGTCGGCATTGTGCCTTTTGTATTTAATTCCGATCCAATTTCTGTGTTTCATCGTCAATAAGAAGGTCCAAGGGATACATTAAACCTGAAGTGAAGCATCGGAATCTACAACTAGTGTCACAGGAATGGTTCAAAACAGTCAGTAAGAAAAGTCAGTCTTCTTGTGCTTAAGTCGTCATTGTGCCTTTTGTATTTAATTCCGATCCAATTTCTGTGTTTCATCGTCAATAAGAAGGTCGAAGGGATACAATAAACCTGAAGTGAAGCATCGGAATCTATATCTAGTGTCATAGGAATGGTTCAAAATATAGACAGTAAGGAGAGTCAGTCTTCTTGTACTTAAGTCGGCATTGTGCCATTTGTATTTAATTCCGATGCAATTTCTGTGTTTCATCGTCAATAAGAAGGTCAGAGGGATACAGTTATCCTGTAGTGAAGCATCGGAATCTACAACTAGTGTCACAGGAATGGTTCAAAACAGTCAGTAAGAAGAGTCAGTCTTCTTGTACTTAAGTTGGCATTGTGCCCTTTGTATTTAATTCCGATGCAATATCTGTGTTTCATCGTCAATAAGAAGGTCCAAGGGATACAATAAACCTGAAGTGAAGCTTCGGAATCTATATCTAGTGTCATAGGAATGGTTCAAAACATAGACAGTAGGGAGAGTCAGTCTTCTTGTACATAAGTCGGCATTGTGCCATTTGTATTTAATTCCGATGCAATTTCTGTGTTTTATCGTCAATAAGAAGGTCAGAGGGATACAGTAAACCTAAAGTGAAGCATCGGAATCTATAACTAGTGTCACAGGAATGGTTCAAAGCAGTCAGTAAGAAGAGTCAGTCTTCTTGTACTTAAGTCGGCATTGTGCCTTTTGTATTTAATTCCGATCCAATTTCTGTGTTTCATCGTCAATAAGAAGGTCCAAGGGATACAGTAAACCTGAAGTGAAGCATCGGAATCTATAACTAGTGCCACAACAATGGTTCCAAACATAGTCAGTAAGATGAGTCAGTCTTCTTGTACTTAAGTCGGCATTGTGCCTTTTCTGTTTAATTCCGATGCAATTTTTGTGCTTCATCGTCAATAAGAAGGTCCAAGGGATACAGTAAACCTGAAGTGAATCATCGGAATCAATAACTAGTGTCACAGGAATGGTTCAAAACATAGTCAGTACGAAGAGTCAGTCTTGTTGTACTTAAGTCGGCCTTGTGCCTTTTGTATTTAATTCCGATGCAATTTCTGTGTTTCATCATCAATACGAAGGTCCAAGGGATACATTAAACCTGAAGTGAAGCATCGGAATCTATAACTAGTGTCACAGGATTGGTTCAAAACAGTCAGTAAGATGAGTAAGTCTTCTTGTACTTAAGACGGCATTGTGCCTTTTGTATTTAATTCCAATCCAATTTCTGTGTTTCATCGTCAATAAGAAGGTCCAAGGGATACAGTAAACCTGAAGTGAAGCATCGGAATCAATAACTAGTGTCAAAGGAATGGTTCAAAACACAGTCAGTAAGAAGAGTCAGTCTTCTTGTACTTAAGTCGGCATTGTGCCCTATCTATTTAATTCCGATGCAATTTCTGTGTTTCATCGTCAATAAGAAGGTCAGAGGGATACAGTAAACCTGAAGTGAAGCATCGTAATCTATAACGAGTGTCACAGGAATGGTTCAAAATATAGGCAGTAAGAAGAGTCAGACTTCTTGTACTTATGTCGGCATTATGCCCTTTTCAAATTATTTCCGATGCAATTACTGTGTTTCATCCGCAATTAGAAGGTCAGAGGGATACAGTAAACCTGAAGTGAAGCATCGGAATCTATAACTAGTGTCACAGGAATGGTTCAAATCATAGACAGTAAGAAGAGTCAGTCCTCTTGTACTTAAGTCGGCATTCTGCCTTTTCTATTTAATTCCGATGCAATTTCTGTGTTTCATCGTCAATAAGAGGGTCTGAGGAATACAGTAAATCTGAAGTGAAGCATCGGAATCTATAACTAGTGTCACTGGAATGGTTCAAATCATAGTCAGTAAGAAGAGTCAGTCTTCTTGTACTTAAGTCGGCATTGTGCCTTTTCTATTTAATTCCGATGCAATATCTGTGTTTCATCTTCAATAAGAAGGTCCAAGGGATACAGTAAACCTGAAGTGAAGCATCGGAATCAATAACTAGTGTCACAAGAATGGTTCCAAACATAGTCAGTAAGAGGAGTCAGTCTTCTCGTACTTATGTCGGCATTGTGCCTTTTCTATTTAATTCCGATGCAATTTTTGTGTTTCATCGTCAATAGGAAGGTCCAAGGGATACAGTAAACCTGAAGTGAATCATCGGAATCTATAACTAGTGTCACAGGAATGTTTCAAAACATAGACAAAAAGAAGAGTCAGTCTTCTTGTACTGAAGTCGGCCTTGTGCTTTTGTATGTAATTCCGATGCAATTTCTGTGTTTCATCGTCAATAAGAAGGTCAAAGGGTTACAGTAAACCTGAAGTGAAGCTTCGGAATCCATAACTAGTGTCACAGGAATGGTTCAAAACAGAAAGTACGAAGAGTCAGTCTTCATGTACTTAAGTCGGCATTGTGCCTTTTGTATTTAGTTCCGATGCAATTTCTGTGTTTCATCGCCAATATGAAGGTCCAAGGGATACAGTAAATCTGAAGTGAAGCATCGGAATGTATAACTAGTGTCACAGGAATGGTTCAAAACTTAGATAGTAAGAAGAGTCAGTCTTATAGTACTTAAGTCGGCATTGTGCCTTTTGTATTTAATTCCGATCCAATTTCTGTGTTTCATCGTCAATAAGAAGGTCAGAGGGATACAGTAAACCTGAAGTGAAGCATCGGAATCTATAACTAGTGTCACAGGAATGGTTCAATACATAGTCAGTAAGAAGAGTCAGTCTTCTTCTACTTAAGTCGACATTGTGCCCTTTGTATTTCATTCCGATGCAATATCTGTGTTTCATCGTCAATAAGAAGGTCCAAGGGATACAATAAACCTGAAGTGAAGCATCGGAATCTATATGTAGTGTCATAGGAATGGTTCAAAACATAGACAGTAAGGAGAGTCAGTCTTCTTGTACTTAAGTCGGCATTGTGCCATTTGTATTTATTACCGATGCAATTTCTGTGTTTCATCGTAAATAAGAAGGTCAGAGGGATACAGTAAACCTGAAGTGAAGCATCGGAATCAATAACTAGTGTCACAGGAATGGTTCAAAACAGTCAGTAAGAAGAGTTAGTCTTCTTGTACTTAAGTCGGCACTGTGCCTTTTGTATTTAATTCCGATACAATTTCTGTGTTTCATCGTCAATAAGAAGGTCCAAGGAATACAGTAAACCTGAAGTGAAGCATCGGAATCTATAACTAGTGTCACAGGAATGGTTCAAAATATAGTCAGTAAGAAGTGTCAGTCTTCTTGTACTTAGGTCGGCATTGTGCCTTTTGTATTTAATTCCGATGCAATTTCTGTGTTTCATCGTCAATAAGAAGGTCCAAGGGATACAGTATACCTGAAGTGAAGCATCGGAATCTATAACTAGTGTCACAGGAATTTTTCAAATCATAGTCATTAAGAAGAGTCAGTCTTCTTGTACTTAAGTCGGCATTGTGCCTTTTCGATTTAATTCCGATGCAATTTCTGTGTTTCATCGTCAATAAGAAGGTCAGAGGGATACAGTAAACCTGAAGTGAAGCATCGGAATCTATAACTAGTGTCACAGGAATGGTTCAAATCATAGTCAGTAAGAAGAGAAAGTCTTCTTGTACTTAAGTCGGCATTGTGCCTTTTCTGTTTAATTCCGATGGAATATCTGTGTTTCATCGTCAATAAGAAGGTCCAAGGGATACAGTAAACCTGAAGTGAAGCATCGGAATCTATAACTAGTGTCACTAGAATGGTTCCAAACACAGTCAGTAAGAAGAGTCAGTCTTCTTGTACTTATGTCGGCATTGTGCCTTATCTATTTAATTCCGATGCAATTTTTGTGTTTCATCGTCAATAAGAAGGTCCAAGGGATACAGTAAACCTGAAGTGAATCATCGGAATAAATAACTAGTGTCACAGGAATGGTTCAAAACATAGTCAGTACGAAGAGTCAGTCTTCTTGTACTTAAGTCGGCTTTGTGCCTTTTGTATTTAATTCCGATGCAATTTCTGTGTTTCATCGTCAATAAGAAGGTCCAAGGGATACAGTAAACCTGAAGTGAAGCATCGGAATCTATAACTAGTGTCACAGGAATGGTTCAAAACATAGACAAAAAGAAGAGTCAGTCTTCATGTACTGAGGTCGGCATTGTGCCTTTTGTATGTAATTCCGATGCAATTTCTGTGTTTCATCGTCAATAAGAAGGTCCAAGGGATACAGTAAACCTGAATTGAAGCTTCGGAATCTATAACTAGTGTCACAGGAATGGTTCAAAACAGTCAGTAAGAAGAGTCAGTCTTCTTGTACTTAAGTCGGCACTGTGCCTTTTGTATTTAATTCCGATGCAATTTCTGTGTTTCATCGTCAATAAGAAGGTCCAAGGGATACAGTAAATCTGAAGTGAAGCATCGGAATCTGTAACTAGTGTCACAGGAATGGTTCAAAACATAGATAGTAAGAAGAGTCAGTCTTCTAGTACTTAAGTCGGCATTGTGCCTTTTGTATTTAATTCCGATCCAATTTCTGTGTTTCATCGTCAATAAGAAGGTCCAAGGGATACAGTAAACCTGAAGTGAAGCATCGGAATCTACAACTAGTGTCACAGGAATGGTTCAAAACAGTCAGTAAGAAGAGTCAGTCTTCTTGTGCTTAAGTCGTCATTGTGCCTTTTGTATTTAATTCCGATGCAATTTCTGTGTTTCATCGTCAATATGAAGGTCCAAGGGATACAATAAACCTGAAGTGAAGCATCGGAATCTATATCTAGTGTCATAGGAATGGATCAAAATATAGACAGTAAGGAGAGTCAGTCTTCTTGTACTTAAGTCGGCATTGTGCCATTTGTATTTAATTCCGATGCAATTTCTGTGTTTCATCGTCAATAAGAAGGTCAGAGGGATACAGTAATCCTGTAGTGAAGCATCGGAATCTACAACTAGTGTCACAGGAATGGTTCAAAACAGTCAGTAAGAAGAGTCAGTCTTCTTGTACTTAAGTTGGCATTGTGCCCTTTGTATTTAATTCCGATGCAATATCTGTGTTTCATCGTCAATAAGAAGGTCCAAGGGATACAATAAACCTGAAGTGAAGCTTCGGAATCTATATCTAGTGTCATAGGAATGGTTCAAAACATAGACAGTAGTTAGAGTCAGACTTCTTGTACTTAAGTCGGCATTGTGCCTTATCTATTTAATTCCGATGCAATTTCTGTGTTTGATCGTCAATAAGAAGGTCAGAGGGACACAGTAAACCTGAAGTGAAGCATCGGAATCTGTAACTAGCGTCACAGGAATGGTTCAAAGCATAGACAGTAAGAAGAGTCAGTGTTCTTGTACTCAAGTCGGCATTGTGCCTTTTCTATTTAATTCCGATGCAATTTCTGTGTTTCATCGTCAATAAGAGGGTCTGAGGAATACAGTAAATCTGAAGTGAAGCATCGGAATCTATAACTAGTGTCACAGGAATGGTTCAAATCATAGTCAGTAAGAAGAGTCAGTCTTCTTGTACTTAAGTCGGCATTGTGCCTTTTGTATTTAATTCCGATCCAATTTCTGTGTTTCATCGTCAATAAGAAGGTCCAAGGGATACAGTAAACCTGAAGTGAAGCATCGGAATCTACAACTAGTGTCACAGGAATGGTTCAAAACAGTCAGTAAGAAGAGTCAGTCTTCTTGTGCTTAAGTCGTCATTGTGCCTTTTGTATTTAATTCCGATCCAATTTCTGTGTTTCATCGTCAATATGAAGGTCCAAGGGATACAATAAACCTGAAGTGAAGCATCGGAATCTATATCTAGTGTCATAGGACTGGATCAAAATATAGACAGTAAGGAGAGTCAGTCATCTTGTACTTAAGTCGGCATTGTGCCATTTGTATTTAATTCCGATGCAATTTCTGTGTTTTATCGTCAATAAGAAGGTCAGAGGGATACAGTAATCCTGTAGTGAAGCATCGGAATCTACAACTAGTGTCACAGGAATGGTTCAAAACAGTCAGTAAGAAGAGTCAGTCTTCTTGTACTTAAGTTGGCATTGTGCCCTTTGTATTTAATTCCGATGCAATATCTGTGTTTCATCGTCAATAAGAAGGTCCAAGGGATACAATAAACCTGAAGTGAAGCTTCGGAATCTATATCTAGTGTCATAGGAATGGTTCAAAACATAGACAGTAGTTAGAGTCAGACTTCTTGTACTTAAGTCGGCATTGTGCCATTTGTATTTAATTCCGATGCAATTTCTGTGTTATATCGTTAATAAGAAGGTCAGAGGGATACAGTAAACCTAAAGTGAAGCATCGGAATCTATAACTAGTGTCACAGGATTGGTTCAAAACAGTCAGTAAGAAGAGTAAGTCTTCTTGTACTTAAGACGGCATTGTGCCTTTTGTATTTAATTCCAATCCAATTTCTGTGTTTCACCGTCAATAAGAAGGTCCAAGGGATACAGTTAACCTGAAGTGAAGCATC
This sequence comes from Schistocerca americana, assembly GCF_021461395.2. NCBI lineage: Eukaryota > Metazoa > Arthropoda > Insecta > Orthoptera > Acrididae > Schistocerca > Schistocerca americana. The sequence continues at coordinate 16,933,268 of NC_060130.1, read as the reverse complement.
GGAATCAATAACTAGTGTCACAGGAATGGTTCAAAACATAGTCAGTAAGAAGAGTCAGTCTTCTTGTACTTAAGTCGGCATTGTGCCTTATCTATTTAATTCCGATGCAATTTCTGTGTTTCATCGTCAATAAGAAGGTCAGAGGGACACAGTAAACCTGAAGTGAAGCATCGGAATCTGCAACTAGCGTCACAGGAATGGTTCAAAGCATAGACAGTAAGAAGAGTCAGTGTTCTTGTACTCAAGTCGGCATTGTGCCTTTTCTATTTAATTCCGATGCAATTTCTGTGTTTCATCGTCAATAAGAGGGTCTGAGGAATACAGTAAATCTGAAGTGAAGCATCGGAATCTATAACTAGTGTCACAGGAATGGTTCAAATCATAGTCAGTAAGAAGAGTCAGTCTTCTTGTACTTAAGTCGGCATTGTGCCTTTTCTATTTAATTCCGATGCAATATCTGTGTTTCATCGTCAATAAGAAGGTCCATGGGATACAGTAAACCTGAAGTGAAGCATCGGAATCAATAACTAGTGTCACAAGAATGGTTCCAAACATAGTCAGTAAGAGGAGTCAGTCTTCTCGTACTTAAGTCGGCATTGTGCCTTTTCTATTTAATTCCGATGCAATTTTTGTGCTTCATCGTCAATAGGAAGGTCCAAGGGATACAGTAAACCTGAAGTGAATCATCGGAATCTATAACTAGTGTCACAGGAATGTTTCAAAACATAGACAAAAAGAAGAGACAGTCTTCTTGTACTGAAGTCGGCCTTGTGCTTTTGTATGTAGTTCCGATGCAATTTCTGTGTTTCATCGTCAATAAGAAGGTCCAAGGGATACAATAAACCTGAAGTGAAGCATCGGAATCAATATGTAGTGTCATAGGAATGGTTCAAAACATAGACAGTAAGGAGAGTCAGTCTTCTTGTACTTAAGTCGGCATTGTGCCTTTTCTATTTAATTCCGATGGAATATCTGTGTTTCATCGTCAATAAGAAGGTCCAAGGGATACAGTAAACCTGAAGTGAATCATCGGAATAAATAACTAGTGTCACAGGAATGGTTCAAAACATAGTCAGTACGAAGAGTCAGTCTTCTTGTACTTAAGTCGGCTTTGTGCCTTTTGTATTTAATTCCGATGAAATTTCTGTGTTTCATCGTCAATAAGAAGGTCCAAGGGATACAGTAAACCTGAAGTGAAGCATCGGAATCTATAACTAGTGTCACAGGAATGGTTCAAAACATAGACAAAAAGAAGAGTCAGTCTTCATGTACTGAAGTCGGCATTGTGCCTTTTGTATGTAATTCCGATGCAATTTCTGTGTTTCATCGTCAATAAGAAGGTCCAAGGGATACAGTAAACCTGAATTGAAGCTTCGGAATCTATAACTAGTGTCACAGGAATGGTTCAAAACAGTCAGTAAGAAGAGTCAGTCTTCTTGTACTTAAGTCGGCACTGTGCCTTTTGTATTTAATTCCGATGCAATTCCTGTGTTTCATCGTCAATAAGAAGGTCCAAGGGATACAGTAAATCTGAAGTGAAGCATCGGAATCTGTAACTAGTGTCACAGGAATGGTTCAAAACATAGATAGTAAGAAGAGTCAGTCTTCTAGTACTTATGTCGGCATTGTGCCTTTTGTATTTAATTCCGATCCAATTTCTGTGTTTCATCGTCAATAAGAAGGTCCAAGGGATACAGTAAACCTGAAGTGAAGCATCGGAATCTACAACTAGTGTCACAGGAATGGTTCAAAACAGTCAGTAAGAAGAGTCAGTCTTCTTGTGCTTAAGTCGTCATTGTGCCTTTTGTATTTAATTCCGATCCAATTTCTGTGTTTCATCGTCAATAAGAAGGTCCAAGGGATACAATAAACCTGAAGTTAAGCATCGGAATCTATATCTAGTGTCATAGGAATGGTTCAAAATATAGACAGTAAGAAGAATCAGTCTGCTTGTACTTAAGTCGGCATTGTGCCATTTGTATTTAATTCCGATGCAATTTCTGTGTTTCATCGTCAATAAGAAGGTCAGAGGGGTACAGTAATCCTGTAGTGAAGCATCGGAATCTACAACTAGTGTCACAGGAATGGTTCAAAACAGTCAGTAAGAAGAGTCAGTCTTCTTGTACTTAAGTTGGCATTGTGCCCTTTGTATTTAATTCCGATGCAATATCTGTGTTTCATCGTCAATAAGAAGGTCCAAGGGATACAATAAACCTGAAGTGAAGCTTCGGAATCTATATCTAGTGTCATAGGAATGGTTCAAAACATAGACAGTAGGGAGAGTCAGTCTTCTAGTACTTAAGTCGGCATTGTGCCATTTGTATTTAATTCCGATCCAATTTCTGTGTTTCATCGTCAATACGAAGGTCCAAGGGATACAGTAAACCTTAAGTGAAGCATCGGAATCTATAACTAGTGTCACAGGATTGGTTCAAAACAGTCAGTAAGAAGAGTAAGTCTTCTTGTACTTAAGACGGCATTATGCCTTTTGTATTTAATTCCAATCCAATTTCTGTGTTTCATCGTCAATAAGAAGGTCCAAGGGATACAGTAAACCTGAAGTGAAGCATCGGAATCTATAACTAGTGTCACAGGAATGGTTCAAAACAAGGTCAGTAAGAAGAGTCAGTCTTCTTGTACTTAAGTCGGCATTGTGCCTTTCGTATTTAATTCCGATGCAATTTCTGTGTTTCATCGTCAATACGAAGGTCCAAGGGATACAGTAAACCTGAAGTGAAGCATCGGAATCTATAACTAGTGTCACAGGAATGGTTCAAATCATAGACAGAATGAAGAGTCAGTCTTCTTGTACTTAAGTCGGCACTGTGCCTTTTGTATTTAATTCCGATGCAATTTCTGTGTTTCATCGTCAATAAGAAGGTCCAAGGGATACAGTAAATCTGAAGTGAAGCATCGGAATCTGTAACAAGTGTCACAGGAATGGTTCAAAACATAGATAGTAAGAAGTGTCAGTCTTCTAGTACTTAAGTCGGCATTGTGCCTTTTGTATTTAATTCCGATCCAATTTCTGTGTTTCATCGTCAATAAGAAGGTCCAAGGGATACAGTAAACCTTAAGTGAAGCATCGGAATCTATAACTAGTGTCACAGGAATGGTTCATAACATAGTCAGTAAGAAGAGTCAGTCTTCTTGTACATAAGTCGGCATTGTGCCTTTTGTATTTAATTCCGATGGAATATCTGTGTTTCATCGTCAATAAGAAGGTCCAAGGGATACAGTAAACCTGAAGTGAAGCATCGGAATCTATAACTAGTGTCACTAGAATGGTTCCAAACACAGTCAGTGAGAAGAGTCAGTCTTCTTGTACGTATGTCGGCATTGTGCCTTATCTATTTAATTCCGATGCAATTTTTGTGTTTCATCGTCAATAAGAAGGTCCAAGGGATACAGTAAACCTGAAGTGAATCATCGGAATAAATAACTAGTGTCACAGGAATGGTTCAAAACATAGTCAGTACGAAGAGTCAGTCTTCTTGTACTTAAGTCGGCTTTGTGCCTTTTGTATTTAATTCCGATGCAATTTCTGTGTTTCATCGTCAATAAGAAGGTCCAAGGGATACAGTAAACCTGAAGTGAAGCATCGGAATCTATAACTAGTGTCACAGGAATGGTTCAAAACATAGACAAAAAGAAGAGTCGGTCTTCATGTACTGAAGTCGGCATTGTGCCTTTTGTATGTAATTCCGATGCAATTTCTGTGTATCATCGTCAATAAGAAGGTCCAAGGGATACAGTAAACCTGAATTGAAGCTTCGGAATCTGTAACTAGTGTCACAGGAATGGTTCAAAACAGTCAGTAAGAAGAGTCAGTCTTCTTGTACTTAAGTCGGCACTGTGCCTTTTGTATTTAATTCCGATGCAATTTCTGTGTTTCATCGTCAATAAGAAGGTCCAAGGGATACAGTACATCTGAAGTGAAGCATCGGAATCTGTAACTAGTGTCACAGGAATGGTTCAAAACATAGATAGTAAGAAGAGTCAGTCTTCTAGTACTTAAGTCGGCATTGTGCCTTTGGTATTTAATTCCGATCCAATTTCTGTGTTTCATCGTCAATAAGAAGGTCAGAGGGATACAGTAATCCTGAAGTGAAGCATCGGAATCTATAACTAGTGTCACAGGAATGGTTCAAATCATAGACAGTATGAAGAGTCAGTCTTCTTGTACTTAAGTCGGCATTGTGCCATTTGTATTTAATTCCGATCCAATTTCTGTGTTTCATCGTCAATAAGAAGGTCCAAGGGATACAGTAAACCTTAAGTGAAGCATCGGAATCTATAACTAGTGTCACAGGAATGGTTCAAATCATAGACAGTATGAAGAGTCAGTCTTCTTGTACTTAAGTCGGCATTGTGCCATTTGTATTTAATTCCGATCCAATTTCTGTGTTTCATCGTCAATAAGAAGGTCCAAGGGATGCAGTAAACCTTAAGTGAAGCATCGGAATCTATAACTAGTGTCACAGGATTGGTTCAAAACAGTCAGTAAGAAGAGTAAGTCTTCTTGTACTTAAGACGGCATTGTGCCTTTTGTATTTAATTCCAATCCAATTTCTGTGTTTCATCGTCAATAAGAAGGTCCAAGGGATACAGTAAACCTGAAGTGAAGCATCGGAATCTATAACTAGTGTCACAGGAATGGTTCAAAACATAGTCAGTAAGAAGAGTCAGTCTTCTTGTACTTAAGTCGGCATTGTGCCTTTTGTATTTAATTCCGATGCAATTTCTGTGTTTCATCGTCAATACGAAGGTCCAAGGGATACAGTAAACCTTAAGTGAAGCATCGGAATCTATAACTAGTGTCACAGGAATGGTTCAAATCATAGACAGTATGAAGAGTCAGTCTTCTTGTACTTAAGTCGGCATTGTGCCTTTTCTATTTAATTCCGATGGAATATCTGTGTTTCATCGTCATCAATAAGGTCCAAGGGATACAGTAAACCTGAAGTGAAGCATCGGAATCTACTACTAGTGTCACAGGAATGGTTCAAAACAGTCAGTAAGAAGAGTCAGTCTTATTGTACTTAAGTCGGCATTGTGCCCTGTGTATTTAATTCCGATGCAATTTCTGTGTTTCATCGTCAATAAGAAGGTCCAAGGGATACAGTAAACCTGAATTGAAGCTTCGGAATCTATAACTAGTGTCACAGGAATGGTTCAAAACAGTCAGTAAGAAGAGTCAGTCTTCTTGTACTTAAGTCGGCACTGTGCCTTTTGTATTTAATTCCGATGCAATTTCTGTGTTTCATCGTCAATAAGAAGGTCCAAGGGATACAGAAAATCTGAAGTGAAGCATCGGAATCTGTAACAAGTGTCACAGGAATGGTTCAAAACATAGATAGTAAGAAGAGTCAGTCTTCTAGTACTTAAGTCGGCATTGTGCCTTTTGTATTTAATTCCGATCCAATTTCTGTGTTTCATCGTCAATAAGAAGGTCCAAGGGATACAGTAAACCTTAAGTGAAGCATCGGAATCTATAACTAGTGTCACAGGAATGGTTCATAACATAGTCAGTTTGTATTTAATTCCGATGCAATTTCTGTGTTTCATCGTCAATAAGAAGGTCAGAGGGATACAGTAATCCTGAAGTGAAGTGAAGCATCGGAATCTACTACTAGTGTCACAGGAATGGTTCAAAACAGTCAGTAAGAAGAGTCAGTCGTATTGTACTTAAGTCGGCATTGTGCCCTGTGTATTTAATTCCGATGCAATATCTGTGTTTCATCGGCAATAAGACGGTCCAAGGGATACAATAAACCTGAAGTGAAGCATCGGAATCTATATGTAGTGTCATAGGAATGGTTCAAAACATAGTCAGTACAAAGAGTCAGTCCTCTTGTACTTAAGTCGGCATTGTGCCTTTTGTATTTAATTCGGATGCAATTTCTGTGTTTCAACGTCAATAAGAAGGTCCAAGGGATACAGTAAACCTGAAGTGAAGCATCGGAATCTATAACTAGTGTCACAGGAATGGTTCAAAACATAGACAATAAGAAGAGTCAGTCTTCTTGTACAGAAGTCGGTATTGTGCCTTTTGTATGTAATTCCGATGCAATTTCTGTGTTTCATCGTCAATAAGAAGGTCAATGGGTTACAGTAAACCTGAAGTGAAGCTTCGGAATCTATAACTAGTGTCACAGGAATGGTTCAAAACAGTCAGTAAGAAGAGTCAGTCTTATTGTACTTAAGTCGGCATTGTGCCCTGTGTATTTAATTCCGATGCAATATCTGTGTTTCATCGGCAATAAGACGGTCCAAGGGATACAATAAACCTGAAGTGAAGCATCGGAATCTATAACTAGTGTCACAGGAATGGTTCAAAACATACTCAGTAAGAAGAGTCAGTCTTCTTGTACTTAAGTCGGCATTGTGCCCTTTGTATTTAATTCCGATGCAATATCTGGGTTTCATCGTCAATAAGAAGGTCCAAGGGATACAATAAACCTGAAGTGAAGCATCGGAATCTATATGTAGTGTCATAGGAATGGTTCAAAACATAGACACTAAGGAGAGTAAGTCTTCTTGTACTTAAGTCGGCATTGTGCCATTTGTATTTATTACCGATGCAATTTCTGTGTTTCATCGCCAATAAGAAGGTCAGAGGGATACAGTAAACCTGAAGTGAAGCATCGGAATCTATAACTAGTGTCACAGGAATGGTTCAAAACAGTCAGTAAGAAGAGTTAGTCTTCTTGTACTTAAGTCGGCATCGTGCCTTTTGTATTTAATTCCGATCCAATTTCTGTGTTTCATCGTCAGTAAGAAGGTCCAAGGGATACAGTAAACCTGAAGTGAAGCATCGGAATCTATAACTAGTGTCACAGGAATGGTTCAAACCATAGTCAGTAAGAAGAGTCAGTATTCTTGTACTTAAGTCGGCATTGTGCCTTTTGTATTTAATTCCGATGCAATTTCTGTGTTTCATCGTCAATAAGAAGGTCTAAGGGATACAGTAAACCTGAAGTGAAGCATCGGAATCTATGACTAGTGTCACAGGAATGGTTCAAATCATAGACAGTAAGAGGAGTCAGTCTTCTTGTACTTAAGTCGGCATTGTGCCTTTTCTATTTAATTCCGATGCAATTTCTGTGTTTCATCGTCAATATGAAGGTCAGAGGGATACAGTAAACCTGAAGTGAAGCATCGGAATCTATAACTAGTATCACAGGAATGGTTCAAATCATAGTCGGTAAGAAGAGTCAGTCTTCTTGTACTTAAGTCGGCATTGTGCCTTTTCTATTTAATTCCGATGCAATTTTTGTGTTTCTTCGTCAATAAGAAGGTTCAAGGGATACAGTAAACTTGAAGTGAGGCATCGGAATCTATATCTAGTGTCATAGGAATGGTTCAAAACAATGACAGTAAGGAGAGTCAGTCTTCTTGTACTTAAGTCGGCATTGTGCCTTTTCTATTTAATTCCGATGCAATATGTGTGTTTCATCGTCAATAAGTAGGTCCAAGGGATACAATAAACCTGAAGTGAAGCATCGGAATCTATATCTAGTGTCATAGGAATGGTTCAAAACATAGACAGTAAGGAGAGTCAGTCTTCTTGTACTTAAGTCGGCATTGTGCCGTTTGTATTTATTTCCGATGCAATTTCTGTGTTTCATCGTCAATAAGAAGGTCAGAGGGATACAGTAATCACGAAGTGAAGCATCGGAATCTACAACTAGTGTCACAGGAATGGTTCAAAACAGTCAGTAAGAAGAGTCAGTCTTATTGTACTTAAGTCGGCATTGTGCCCTGTGTATTTAATTCCGATGCAATATCTGTGTTTCATCGGCAATAAGACGGTCCAAGGGATACAATAAACCTGAAGTGAAGCATCGGAATCTATATGTAGTGTCATAGGAATGGTTCAATACAAAGACAGTAAGGAGAGTCAGTCTTCTTGTACTTAAGTCGGCATTGTGCCATTTGTATTTAATTCCGATGCAATTTCTCTGTTTCATCGTCAATAAGGTCAGAGGGATACAGTAAACCTGAAGTGAAGCATCGGAATCTATAACTAGTGTCACAGGAATGGTTCCAAACATAGTCAGTACAAAGAGTCAGTCCTCTTGTACTTAAGTCGGCATTGTGCCTTTTGTATTTAATTCGGATGCAATTTCTGTGTTTCATCGTCAATAAGAAGGTCCAAGGGATACAGTAAACCTGAAGTGAAGCATCGGAATCTATAACTAGTGTCACAGGAATGGTTCAAAACATAGACAATAAGAAGAGTCAGTCTTCTTGTACTGAAGTCGGCATTGTGCCTTTTGTATGTAATTCCGATGCAATTTCTGTGTTTCATCGTCAATAAGAAGGTCAATGGGTTACAGTAAACATGAAGTGAAGCTTCGGAATCTATAACTAGTGTCACAGGAATAGTTCAAAACAGTCAGTACGAAGAGTCAGTCTTCTTGTACTTAAGTCGGCATTGTGCCTTTTGTATTTAATTCCGATGCAATTTCTGTGTTTCATCGCCAACAAGAAGGTCCAAGGGATACAGTAAATCTGAAGTGAAGCATCGGAATGTATAACTAGTGTCACAGGAATGGCTCAAAACTTAGATAGTAAGAAGAGTCAGTCTTCTAGTACTTAAATCGGCATTGTGCCTTTTGTATTAATTTCCGATCCAATTTCTGTGTTTCATCTTCAATAAGAAGGTCAGAGGGATACAGTAAACCTGAAGTGTAGCATCGGAATCTATAACTAGTGTCACAGGAATGGTTCAAAACATACTCAGTAAGAAGAGTCAGTCTTCTTGTACTTAAGTCGGCATTGTGCCCTTTGTATTTAATTCCGATGCAATATCTGGGTTTCATCGTCAATAAGAAGGTCCAAGGGATACGATAAACCTGAAGTGAAGCATCGGAATCTATATGTAGTGTCATAGGAATGGTTCAAATCATAGACAGTAAGGAGAGTAAGTCTTCTTGTACTTAAGTCGGCATTGTGCCATTTGTATTTATTACCGATGGAATTTCTGTGTTTCATCGCCAATAAGAAGGTCAGAGGGATACAGTAAACCTGAAGTGAAGCATCGGAATCTATAACTAGTGTCACAGGAATGGTTCAAAACAGTCAGTAAGAAGAGTTAGTCTTCTTGTACTTAAGTCGGCATTGTGCCTTTTGTATTTAATTCCGATCCAATTTCTGTGTTTCATCGTCAGTAAGAAGGTCCAAGGGATACAGTAAACCTGAAGTGAAGCATCGGAATCTATAACTAGTGTCACAGGAATGGTTCAAACCATAGTCAGTAAGAAGAGTCAGTCTTCTTGTACTTAAGTCGGCATTGTGCCTTTTGTATTTAATTCCGATGCAATTTCTGTGTTTCATCGTCAATAAGAAGGTCCAAGGGATACAGTAAACCTGAAGTGAAGCATGGGAATCTATGACTAGTGTCACAGGAATGGTTCAAATCATAGACAGTAAGAGGAGTCAGTCTTCTTGTACTTAAGTCGGCATTGTGCCTTTTCTATTTAATTCCGATGCAATTTCTGTGTTTCATCGTCAATATGAAGGTCAGAGGGATACAGTAAACCTGAAGTGAAGCATCGGAATCTATAACTAGTGTCACAGGAATGGTTCAAATCATAGTCGGTAAGAAGAGTCAGTCTTCTTGTACTTAAGTCGGCATTGTGCCTTTTCTATTTAATTCCGATGGAATATCTGTGTTTCATCGTCAATAAGAAGGTCCAAGGGATACAGTAAACCTGTAGTGAAACATCGGAATCTATAACTAGTGTCACAAGAATGGTTCCAAACATAGTCAGTAAGAAGAGTCAGTCTTCTTGTACTTAAGTCGGCATTGTGCCTTTTCTATTTATTTCCGATGCAATTTTTGTGTTTCTTCGTCAATAAGAAGGTTCAAGGGATACAGTAAACCTGAAGTGAATCATCGGAATCAATAACTAGTGTCACAGGAATGGTTTAAAACATAGTCAGTAGGAAGAGTCAGTCTTCTTGTACTTAAGTCGGCATTGTGCCTTTTGTATTTAATTCCGATGCAATTTCTGTGTTTCTTCGTCAATAAGAAGGTCCAAGGGATACAGTAAACCTGAAGTGAAGCATCAGAATCTATAACTAGTGTCACAGGAATGGTTCAAAACATAGACAAAAAGAATAGTCAGTCTTCATGTACTGATGTCGGCATTGTGCCTTTTGTATGTAATTCCGATGCAATTTCTGCGTTTCATCGTCAATAAGAAGGTGCAAGGGATACAGTAAACCTGAAGTGAAGCTTCGGAATCCATAACTAGTGTCACAGGAATGGTTCAAAACAGTCAGTAACAAGAGTCAGTCTTCTTGTACTTAAGTCGACACTGTGCCTTTTGTATTTAATTCCGATGCAATTTCTGTGTTTCATCGTCAATAAGAAGGTCCAAGGGATACAGTAAATCTGAAGTGAAGCGTCGGAATCTGTAACTAGTTTCACTGGAATGGTTCAAATCATAGACAAAAAGAAGTGTCAGTCTTCATGTATTGAAGTCGGCATTGTACTTTTTGTATGTAATTCCGATGCAATTTCTGTGTTTCATCGTCAATAAGAAGGTCCAAGGGATACAGTAATCCTGAAGTGAAGCTTCGGAATCTATAACTAGTGTCACAGGAATGGTTCAAAACAGTCAGTAAGAAGAGTCAGTCTTCTTGTACTTAAGTCGGCACTGTGCCTTTTCTATTTAATTCCGATGCAATTTCTGTGTTTCATCGTCAATAAGAAGGTCCAAGGGATAGAGTAAATCTGAAGTGAAGCATCGGAATCTATAACTAGTGTCACAGGAATGGTTCCAAACATAGATAGTAAGAAGAGTCAGTCTTCTAGTACTTAAGTCGGCATTGTGCCTTTTGTATTTATTTCCGATCCAATTTCTGTGTTTCATCGTCAATAAGAAGGTCCAAGGGATGCAGTAAACCTGAAGTGAAGCATCGGAATCTATAATTAGTGTCACAGGAATGGTTCAAATCATAGACAATATGAAGAGTCAGTCTTCTTGTACTTAAGTCGGCATTGTGCCTTTTCTATTTAATTCCGATGGAATATCTGTGTTTCATCGTCAACAAGAAGGTCCAAGGGATACAGTAAACCTGAAGTGAAGCATCGGAATCTATAACTAATGTCACAGGAATGGTTCAAAACATAGTCAGTAAGAAGAGTCAGTCTTCTTGTACTTAAGTCGGCATTGTGAATTTTGTATTTAATTCCGATGCAATATCTGTGTTTCATCGTCAATAAGTAGGTCCAAGGGATACAATAAACCTGAAGTGAAGCATCCGAAACTATATCTAGTGTCATAGGAATGGTTCAAAACATAGACAGTAAGGAGAGTCAGTCTTCTTGTACTTAAGTCGGCATTGTGCCGTTTGTAATTAATTCCGATGCAATTACTGTGTTTCATCGTCAATAAGAAGGTCAGAGGGATACAGTAATCCTGAAGTGAAGCTTCGGAATCTACAACTAGTGTCACAGGAATGGTTCAAAACAGTCAGTAAGAAGAGTCAGTCTTCTTGTGCTTAAGTCAGCATTGTGCCTTTTGTATTTAATTCCGATCCAATTTCTGTGTTTCATCGTCAATAAGATGGTCCAAGGGATACAATAAACCTGAAGTGAAGCATCGGAATCTATATCTAGTGTCATAGGAATGGTTCAAAGCATAGACAGTAATGAGAGTCAGTCTTCTTGTACTTAAGTCGGCATTGTGCCATTTGTATTTAATTCCGATGCAATTTCTGTGTTTCATCGTCAATAAGAAGGTCAGAGGGATACAGTAATCCTGAAGTGAAGCATCGGAATCTACAACTAGTGTCACAGAAATGGTTCAAAACAGTCAGTAAGAAGAATCAGTCTTCTTGTACTTAAGTCGGCATCGTGCCCTTTGTATTTAATTCCGATGCAATATCTGTGTTTCATCGTCAATAAGAAGGTCCAAGGGATACAATTAACCTGAAGTGAAGCATCGGAATCCGTATCTAGTGTCATAGGAATGGTTCTAATCATAGACAGTAAGGAGAGTCAATCTTCTTGTACTTAAGTCGGCATTGTGCCATTTGTATTTAATTCCGATGCAATTTCTGTGTTTCATCGTCAATACGAAGGTCAGAGGGATACAGTAAACCTGAAGTGAAGCATCGGAATCTATAACTAATGTCACAGGAATGGTTCAAAACAGTCAGTAAGAAGAGTCAGTCTTCTTGTACTTAGGTCTGCATTGTGCCTCTTGTATTTAATTCCGATCCAATTTCTGTGTTTCATCGTCAATAAGATGGTCCAAGGGATACAGTAAACCTGAAGTGAAGCATCGGAATCTATAACGAGTGTCACAGGAATGGTTCAAATCATAGTCAGTAAGTAGAGTCAGTCTTCTTGCACTTAAGTCGGCATTGTGCCTTTTGTATTTAATTCCGATGCAATTTCTGTGTTCCATCGTCAATAAGAAGGTCCAAGGGATACAGTAAACCTGAAGTGAAGCAGCGGAATCTATAACTAGTGTCACAGGAATGGTTCAAATCATAGACAGTAAGAAGAGTCAGTCTTCTTGTACTTAAGTCGGCATTGTGCCCTGTCTATTTAATTCCGATGCAATTTCTGTGTTTCATCGTCAATAAGAAGGTCAGAGGGATACAGTAAACCTGAAGTGAAGCATCGGAATCTATAACTAGTGTCACAGGAATGGTTCAAATCATAGTCAGTATGAAGAGTCAGTCTTCTTGTACTTAAGTCGGCATGGTGCCTTTTCTATTTAATTCCGATGCAATATCTGTGTTTCATCGTCAATTAGAAGGTCCAAGGGATACAGTAAACCTGAAGTGAAGCATCGGAATCTATAACTAGTGTCACAGGAATGGTTCAAATCATAGACAAAAAGAAGTGTCAGTCTTCATGTACTGAAGTCGGCATTGTACTTTTTGTATGTAATTCCGATGCAATTTCTGTGTTTCATCGTCAATAAGAAGGTCCAAGGGATACAGTAATCCTGAAGTGAAGCTTCGGAATCTATAAATAGTGTCACAGGAATGGTTCAAAACAGTCAGTAAGAAGAGTCAGTCTTCTTGTACTTAAGTCGGCATTGTGCCTTTTCTATTTAATTCCGATGCAATTTCTGTGTTTCATCGTCAATAAGAAGGTCCAAGGGATACAGTAAATCTGAAGTGTAGCATCGGAATCTATAACTAGTGTCACAGGAATGGTTCCAAACATAGATAGTAAGAAGAGTCAGTCTTCTAGTACTTAAGTCGGCATTGTGCCTTTCGTATTTAATTCCGATCCAATTTCTGTGTTTCATCGTCAATAAGAAGGTCCAAGGGATACAGTAAACCTGAAGTGAAGCATCGGAATCTACAACTAGTGTCACAGGAATGGTTCAAAACAGTCAGTAAGAAGAGTCAGTCTTCTTGTACTTCAGTCGGCATTGTGCCTTTTGTATTTAATTCCGATCCAATTTCTGTGTTTCATCGTCAATATGAAGGTCCAAGGGATACAATAAACCTGAAGTGAAGCATCGGAATATATATCTAGTGTCATAGGAATGGTTCAAAACATAGACAGTAAGGAGAGTCAGTCTTCTTGTACTTAAGTCGGCATTGTGCCATTTGTATTTAATTCCGATGCAAATTCTGTGCCTCATCGTCCATAAGAAGGTCAGAGGATTACAGTAATCCTGAAGTGAAGCATCTGAATCTACAACTAGTGTCACAGGATTGGTTCAAAACAGTCAGTAAGAAGAGACAGTCTTCTTGTACTTAAGTCGGCATTGTGCCTTTTGTATTTAATTCCGATCCAATTTCTGTAATTCATCGTCAATAAGAGGGACCGAGGGATACAGTAAACCTGAAGTGAAGCATCGGAATCTATAACTAGTGTCACAGGAATGGTTCAAAACATAGACAGTAAGAAGAGTCAGTCTTCTAGTACTTAAATCGGCATTGTGCCTTTTGTATTTAATTCCGATCCAATTTCTGTGTTTCATCGTCAATAAGAAGGTCCAAGGGATACAGTAAATCTGAAGTGAAGCGTCGGAATCTGTAACTAGTTTCACTGGAATGGTTCAAAACAGTCAGTAACAAGAGTCAGTCTTCTTGTACTTAAGTCGACACTGTGCCTTTTGTATTTAATTCCGATGCAATTTCTGTGTTTCATCGTCAATAAGAAGGTCCAAGGGATACAGTAAATCTGAAGTGAAGCGTCGGAATCTGTAACTAGTTTCACTGGAATTGTTCAAATCATAGACAAAAAGAAGTGTCAGTCTTCATGTACTGAAGTCGGAATTGTACTTTTAGTATGTAATTCCGATGCAATTTCTGTGTTTCATCGTCAATAAGAAGGTCCAAGGGATACAGTAATCCTGAAGTGAAGCTTCGGAATCTATAACTAGTGTCACAGGAATGGTTCAAAACGGTCAGTAAGAAGAGTATGTCTTCTTGTACTTAATTCGGCACTGTGAATTTTCTATTTAATTCCGATGCAATTTCTGTGTTTCATCGTCAATAAGAAGGTCCAAGGGATACAGTAAATCTGAAGTGAAGCATCGGAATCTATAACTAGTGTCACAGGAATGGTTCCAAACATAGATAGTAAGAGGAGTCAGTCTTCTAGTACTTAAGTCGGCATTGTGCCTTTTGTATTTAATTCCGATCCAATTTCTGTGTTTCATCGTCAATAAGAAGGTCCAAGGGATACAGTAAACCTGAAGTGAAGCATCGGAATCTATAATTAGTGTCACAGGAATGGTTCAAATCATAGACAGTATGAAGAGTCAGTCTTCTTGTACTTAAGTCGGCATTGTGCCTTTTCTATTTAATTCCGATGGAATATCTGTGTATCATCGTCAACAAGAAGGTCCAAGGGATACAGTAAACCTGAAGTGAAGCATCGGAATCTATAACTAATGTCACAGGAATGGTTCAAAACATAGTCAGTAAGAAGAGTCAGTCTTCTTGTACTTAAGTCGGCATTGTGAATTTTGTATTTAATTCCGATGCAATATCTGTGTTTCATCGTCAATAAGTAGGTCCAAGGGATACAATAAACCTGAAGTGAAGCATCCGAAACTATATCTAGTGTCATAGGAATGGTTCAAAACATAGACAGTAAGGAGAGTCAGTCTTCTTGTACTTAAGTCGGCATTGTGCCGTTTGTATTAAATTCCGATGCAATTACTGTGTTTCATCGTCAATAAGAAGGTCAGAGGGATACAGTAATCCTGAAGTGAAGCATCGGAATCTACAACTAGTGTCACAGGAATGGTTCAAAACAGTCAGTAAGAAGAGTCAGTCTTCTTGTGCTTAAGTCAGCATTGTGCCTTTTGTATTTAATTCCGATCCAATTTCTGTGTTTCATCGTCAATAAGAAGGTCCAAGGGATACAATAAACCTGAAGTGAAGCATCGGAATCTATATCTAGTGTCATAGGAATGGTTCAGAACATAGACAGTAATGAGAGTCAGTCTTCTTGTACTTAAGGCGGCATTGTGCCATTTGTATTTAATTCCGATGCAATTTCTGTGCTTCATCGTCAATAAGAAGGTCAGAGGATTACAGTAATCCTGAAGTGAAGCATCTGAATCTACAACTAGTGTCACAGGATTGGTTCAAAACAGTCAGTAAGAAGAGACAGTCTTCTTGTACTTAAGTCGGCATTGTGCCTTTTGTATTTAATTCCGATCCAATTTCTGTAATTCATCGTCAATAAGAGGGACCGAGGGATACAGTAAACCTGAAGTGAAGCATCGGAATCTATAACTAGTGTCACAGGAATGGTTCAAAACATAGACAGTAAGAAGAGTCAGTCTTCTAGTACTTAAATCGGCATTGTGCCTTTTGTATTTAATTCCGATCCAATTTCTGTGTTTCATCGTCAATAAGAAGGTCCAAGGGATACAGTAAATCTGAAGAGAAGCGTCGGAATCTGTAACTAGTTTCACTGGAATGGTTCAAAACAGTCAGTAACAAGAGTCAGTCTTCTTGTACTTAAGTCGACACTGTGCCTTTTGTATTTAATTCCGATGCAATTTCTGTGTTTCATCGTCAATAAGAAGGTCCAAGGGATACAGTAAATCTGAAGTGAAGCGTCGGAATCTGTAACTAGTTTCACTGGAATTGTTCAAATCATAGACAAAAAGAAGTGTCAGTCTTCATGTACTGAAGTCGGAATTGTACTTTTTGTATGTAATTCCGATGCAATTTCTGTGTTTCATCGTCAATAAGAAGGTCCAAGGGATACAGTAATCCTGAAGTGAAGCTTCGGAATCTATAACTAGTGTCACAGGAATGGTTCAAAACGGTCAGTAAGAAGAGTATGTCTTCTTGTACTTAAGTCGGCACTGTGCCTTTTCTATTTAATTCCGATGCAATTTCTGTGTTTCATCGTCAATAAGAAGGTCCAAGGGATACAGTAAATCTGAAGTGAAGCATCGGAATCTATAACTAGTGTCACAGGAATGGTTCCAAACATAGATAGTAAGAGGAGTCAGTCTTCTAGTACTTAAGTCGGCATTGTGCCTTTTGTATTTAATTCCGATCCAATTTCTGTGTTTCATCGTCAATAAGAAGGTCCAAGGGATACAGTAAACCTGAAGTGAAGCATCGGAATCTATAATTAGTGTCACAGGAATGGTTCAAATCATAGACAGTATGAAGAGTCAGTCTTCTTGTACTTAAGTCGGCATTGTGCCTTTTCTATTTAATTCCGATGGAATATCTG
Source organism: Schistocerca americana (assembly GCF_021461395.2). Lineage (NCBI taxonomy): Eukaryota > Metazoa > Arthropoda > Insecta > Orthoptera > Acrididae > Schistocerca > Schistocerca americana. The sequence continues at coordinate 16,916,566 of NC_060130.1, read as the reverse complement.
TGTTTCATCGTCAACAAGAAGGTCCAAGGGATACAGTAAACCTGAAGTGAAGCATCGGAATCTATAACTAATGTCACAGGAATGGTTCAAAACATAGTCAGTAAGAAGAGTCAGTCTTCTTGTACTTAAGTCGGCATTGTGAATTTTGTATTTAATTCCGATGCAATATCTGTGTTTCATCGTCAATAAGTAGGTCCAAGGGATACAATAAACCTGAAGTGAAGCATCCGAAACTATATCTAGTGTCATAGGAATGGTTCAAAACATAGACAGTAAGGAGAGTCAGTCTTCTTGTACTTAAGTCGGCATTGTGCCGTTTGTATTAAATTCCGATGCAATTACTGTGTTTCATCGTCAATAAGAAGGTCAGAGGGATACAGTAATCCTGAAGTGAAGCATCGGAATCTACAACTAGTGTCACAGGAATGGTTCAAAACAGTCAGTAAGAAGAGTCAGTCTTCTTGTGCTTAAGTCAGCATTGTGCCTTTTGTATTTAATTCCGATCCAATTTCTGTGTTTCATCGTCAATAAGAAGGTCCAAGGGATACAATAAACCTGAAGTGAAGCATCGGAATCTATATCTAGTGTCATGGGAATGGTTCAAAACATAGACAGTAATGAGAGTCAGTCTTCTTGTACTTAAGTCGGCATTGTGCCATTTGTATTTAATTCCGATGCAATTTCTGTGTTTCATCGTCAATAAGAAGGTCAGAGGGATACAGTAATCCTGAAGTGAAGCATCGGAATCTACAACTACTGTCACAGAAATGGTTCAGAACAGTCAGTATGAAGAGTCAGTCTTCTTGTACTTAAGTCGGCATTGTGCCCTTTGTATTTAATTCCGATGCAATATCTGTGTTTCATCGTCAATAAGAAGGTCCAAGGGATACAATTAACCTGAAGTGAAGCATCGGAATCCATATCTAGTGTCATAAGAATGGTTCTAATCATAGACAGTAAGGAGAGTCAATCTTCTTGTACTTAAGTCGGCATTGTGCCATTTGTATTTAATTCCGATGCAATTTCTGTGTTTCATCGTCAAAACGAAGGTCAGAGGGATACAGTAAACCTGAAGTGAAGCATCGGAATCTATAACTAGTGTCACAGGAATGGTTCAAAACAGTCAGTAAGAAGAGTCAGTCTTCTTGTACTTAGGTCTGCATTGTGCCTCTTGTATTTAATTCCGATCCAATTTCTGTGTTTCATCGTCAATAAGATGGTCCAAGGGATACAGTAAACCTGAAGTGAAGCATCGGAATCAATAACGAGTGTCACAGGAATGGTTCAAAACATAGTCAGTAAGTAGAGTCAGTCTTCTTGTACTTAAGTCGGCATTGTGCCTTTTGTATTTAATTTCGATGCAATTTCTGTGTTCCATCGTCAATAAGAAGGTCCAAGGGATACAGTAAACCTGAAGTGAAGCAGCGGAATCTATAACTAGTGTCACAGGAATGGTTCAAATCATAGACAGTAAGAAGAGTCAGTCTTCTTGTACTTAAGTCGGCATTGTGCCTTGTCTATTTAATTCCGATGCAATTTCTGTGTTTCATCGTCAATAAGAAGGTCAGAGGGATACAGTAAACCTGAAGTGAAGCATCGGAATCTATAACTAGTGTCACAGGAATGGTTCAAATCATAGTCAGTATGAAGAGTCAGTCTTCTTGTACTTAAGTCGGCATGGTGCCTTTTCTATTTAATTCCGATGCAATATCTGTGTTTCATCGTCAATTAGAAGGTCCAAGGGATACAGTAAACCTGAAGTGAAGCATCGGAATCTATAACTAGTGTCACAGGAATGGTTCAAATCATAGTCAGTATGAAGAGTCAGTCTTCTTGTACTTAAGTCGGCATGGTGCCTTTTCTATTTAATTCCGATGCAATATCTGTGTTTCATCGTCAATTAGAAGGTCCAAGGGATACAGTAAACCTGAAGTGAAGCTTCGGAATCTATAACTAGTGTCACAGGAATGGTTCAAAACAGTCAGTAAGAAGAGTCAGTCTTCTTGTACTTAAGTCGGCACTGTGCCTTTTCTATTTAATTCCGATGCAATTTCTGTGTTTCATCGTCAATAAGAAGGTCCAAGGGATACAGTAAACCTGAAGTGAAGCATCGGAATCTACAACTAGTGTCACAGGAATGGTTCAAAACAGTCAGTAAGAAGAGTCAGTCTTCTTGTACTTCAGTCGGCATTGTGCCTTTTGTATTTAATTCCGATCCAATTTCTGTGTTTCATCGTCAATATGAAGGTCCAAGGGATACAATAAACCTGAAGTGAAGCATCGGAATATATATCTAGTGTCATAGGAATGGTTCAAAACATAGACAGTGAGGAGAGTCAGTCTTCTTGTACTTAAGTCGGCATTGTGCCTTTTGTATTTAATTCCGATCCAATTTCTGTAATTCATCGTCAGTAAGAGGGACCGAGGGATACAGTAAACCTGAAGTGAAGCATCGGAATCTATAACTAGTGTCACAGGAATGGTTCAAAACATAGACAGTAAGAAGAGTCAGTCTTCTAGTACTTAAATCGGCATTGTGCCTTTTGTATTTAATTCCGATCCAATTTCTGTGTTTCATCGTCAATAAGAAGGTCCAAGGGATACAGTAAACCTGAAGTGAAGCATCGGAATCTATAACTAGTGTCACAGGAATGGTTCAAAACAGTCAGTAAGAAGGGTCGGTCTTCTTGTACCTAAGTCTTCATTGTGCCTTTTGTATTTAATTCCCATCCTATTTCTGTGTTTCATCGTCAATAAGAAGGTCCTAGGGATACAATAAACCTGAAGTGAAGCATCGGAATCTATATCTAGTGTCACAGGGATGGTTCAAAGCATAGACAGTAAGGAGAGTCAGTCTTCTTGTACTTAAGTCGGCATTGTGCCATTTGTATTTAGTTCCGATGCAATTTCTGTGTTTCATCGTCAATAAGAAGGTCAGAGGGATACAGTAATCCTGAAGTGTAGCATCGGAATCTATAACTAGTGTCACAGGAATGGTTCAAAACATAGACAGTAAGAAGAATCAGTCTTCTACTACTTAAGTCGGCATTGTGCCTTTTGTATTTAATTCCGATCCAATTTCTGTGTTTCATCGTCAATACGAAGGTCCAAGGGATACAGTAAACCTGAAGTGAAGCATCGGAATCAATAACTAGGGTCACAGAAATCGATCAAAACATAGTCAGTAAGAAGAGTCAGTCTTCTTATACTTAAGTCGGCATTGTGCCTTTTGTATTTATTTCCGATGCAATATCTGTGTTTCATCGTCAATAAGAAGGTCCAAGGGATACAGTAAACCTGAAGTGAAGCATCGGAATCTATAACTAGTGTCACGGGAATGGTTCAAAGCATAGTCAGTAAGAAGAGTCAGTCTTCTTGTACTTAAGTCGGCATTGTGCCTATTGAATTTAATTCCGATGCAACTTCTGTGTTTCATCGTCAATAAGAAGGTCCAAGGGGTACAATAAACCTGAAGTGAAGCATCGGAATCTATACCTAGTTTCTCAGAAATGGTTCAAAACACAGGCAGTAAGGAGAGTCAGTCTTCTTGTACTTAAGTCGGCATTGTGCTATTTGTATTTAATTCCGATGCAATATCTGTGTTTCATTGTCAATAAGAAGGTCCAAGGGATACAGTTAACCTGAAGTGAAGCATCGGAATCTATAACTAGTGTCACAGGAATGGTTCCATACATAGTCAGTAAGAAGAGTCAGTCTTCTTGTACTTATGTCGGCATTGTGCCTTTTCTATTTAATTCCGATGCAATTAATGTGTTATATCGTCAATAAGATGGTCCAAGGGATACAGTAATCCTGCAGTGAAGCATCGGAATCTATAACTAGTGTCACAGGAATGGTTCAAAGCATAGTCATTAAGAAGAGTCAGTCTTCTTGTACTTAAGTCGGCATTGTGCCTTTTGTATTTAATTCCGATGCAATTTCTGTGTTTCATTGTAAATAAGAAGGTCCAAGGGATACAATAAACCTGAAGTGAAGCATCGGAATCTATATCTAGTGTCACAGGAATGGTTCAAAGCATAGACAGTAAGGAGAGTCAGTCTTCTTGTACTTAAGTCGGCATTGTGCCATTTGTATTTAATTCCGCTGCAATTTCTGTGATTTATCGTCAATAAGAATGTCAGAGGGATACAGTAAACCTGAAGTAAAGCATCGGAATCTATAACTAGTGTCACAGGAATGGTTCAATACAGTCAGTAAGAAGAGTCAGTCTTCTTGTACTTAAGTCGGCATTGTGCCTTTTGTATTTAATTCCCATCCAATTTCAGTGTTTCATCGTCAATAAGAAGGTCCAAGGGATACAGTAAACCTGCAGTGAAGCATCGGAATCTATAACTAGTGTCACAGGAATGGTTCAGAACATAGTCAGTAAGAAGAGTCAGTCTTCTTGTACTTAAGTCGGCAATGTGCCTTTTGTATTTATTTCCGATGCAATTTCTGTGTTTCATCGTCAATAAGAAGGTCCTAGGGATACAATAAACCTGAAGTGAAGCATCGGAATCTATATCTAGTGTCACAGGAATGGTTCAAAGCATAGACAGTAAGGAGAGTCAGTCTTCTTGTAGTTAAGTCGGCATTGTGCCATTTGTATTTAGTTCCGATGCAATTTCTGTGTTTCATCGTCAATACGAAGGTCAGAGGGATACAGTAATCCTGAAGTGTAGCATCGAAATCTATAACTAGTGTCACAGGAATGGTTCAAAACATAGACAGTAAGAAGAATCAGTCTTCTTGTACTTAAGTCGGCATTGTGCCTTGTCTATTTAATTCCGCTGCAATTTCTGTGTTTTATCGTCAATACGAAGGTCAGAGGGATACAGTAAACCTGAAGTGAAGCATCGGAATCTATAACTAGTGTCACAGGAATGGTTCAAAACATAGTCAGTAAGAAGAGTCAGTCTTCTTGTACTTAAGTCGGCATGGTGCCTCTTCTATTTAATTCCGATGCAATATCTGTGTTTCATCGTCAATTAGAAGGTCCAAGGGATACAGTAAACCTGAAGTGAAGCATCGGAATCTACAACTAGTGTCACAGGAATGGTTCAAAACAGTCAGTAAGAAGAGTCAGTCTTCTTGTACTTCAGTCGGCATTGTGCCTTTTGTATTAAATTCCGATCCAATTTCTGTGTTTCATCGTCAATATGAAGGTCCAAGGGATACAATAAACCTGAAGTGAAGCATCGGAATATATATCTAGTGTCATAGGAATGGTTCAAAACATAGACAGTAAGGAGAGTCAGTCTTCTTGTACTTAAGTCGGCATTGTGCCATTTGTATTTAATTCCGATGCAATTTCTGTGTTTCATCGTCAATAAGAAGGTCAGAGGAATACAGTAATCCTGAATTGAAGCATCGGAATCTACAACTAGTGTCACAGGAATGGTTCAAAACAGTCAGTAAGAAGAGTCAGTCTTCTTGTACTTAAGTCGGCATTGTGCCTTTTGTATTTAATTCCGATCCAATTTCTGTAATTCATCGTCAATAAGAGGGACCGAGGGATACAGTAAACCTGAAGTGAAGCATCGGAATCTATAACTAGTGTCACAGGAATGGTTAAAAACATAGACAGTAAGAAGAGTCAGTCTTGCAGTACTTAAATCGGCATTGTGCCTTTTGTATTTAATTCCGATCCAATTTCTGTGTTTCATCGTCAATAAGAAGGTCCAAGGGATACAGTAAACCTGAAGTGAAGCATCGGAATCTATAACTAGTGTCACAGGAATGGTTCAAAACATAGTCAGTAAGAAGAGTCAGTCTTCTTGTACTTAAGTCGGCATTGAGCCTTTTGTATTTAACTCCGATGCAATATCTGTGTTTCATCGTCAATAAGAAGGTCCAAGGGTTGCAATAAACCTGAAGTGAAGCATCGGAATCTGTATCTAGTGTCACAGGAATGGTTCATAACATAGTCAGTAAGGAGAGTCAGGCTTCTTGTACTTAAGTCGGCATTGTGCCATTTGTATTTAATTCCGATGCAATTTCTGTGTTTCATCGTCAATAAGAAGGTCAGAGGGATACAGTAAACCTGAAGTGAAGCATCGGAATCTATGGCTAGTGTCACAGGAATGGTTCAAAGCATAGACACTAAGGAGAGTCAGTCTTCTTGTACTAAAGTCGGCATTGTGCCATTTGTATTTAATTCCGCTGCAATTTCTGTGTTTTATCGTCAATAAGAAGGTCAGAGGGATACAGTTAACCTGAAGTGAAGCATCGGAATCTATAACTAGTGTCACAGGAATGGTTCAAAACAGTCAGTAAGAAGGGTCGGTCTTCTTGTACCTAAGTCTTCATTGTGCCTTTTGTATTTAATTCCCATCCTATTTCTGTGTTTCATCGTCAATAAGAAGGTCCTAGGGATACAATAAACCTGAAGTGAAGCATCGGAATCTATATCTAGTGTCACAGGGATGGTTCAAAGCATAGACAGTAAGGAGAGTCAGTCTTCTTGTACTTAAGTCGGCATTGTGCCATTTGTATTTAGTTCCGATGCAATTTCTGTGTTTCATCGTCAATAAGAAGGTCAGAGGGATACAGTAATCCTGAAGTGTAGCATCGGAATCTATAACTAGTGTCACAGGAATGGTTCAAAACATAGACAGTAAGAAGAATCAGTCTTCTACTACTTAAGTCGGCATTGTGCCTTTTGTATTTAATTCCGATCCAATTTCTGTGTTTCATCGTCAATACGAAGGTCCAAGGGATACAGTAAACCTGAAGTGAAGCATCGGAATCAATAACTAGGGTCACAGAAATCGATCAAAACATAGTCAGTAAGAAGAGTCAGTCTTCTTATACTTAAGTCGGCATTGTGCCTTTTGTATTTATTTCCGATGCAATATCTGTGTTTCATCGTCAATAAGAAGGTCCAAGGGATACAGTAAACCTGAAGTGAAGCATCGGAATCTATAACTAGTGTCACGGGAATGGTTCAAAGCATAGTCAGTAAGAAGAGTCAGTCTTCTTGTACTTAAGTCGGCATTGTGCCTATTGAATTTAATTCCGATGCAACTTCTGTGTTTCATCGTCGATAAGAAGGTCAGAGGGATACAGTAAACCTGAAGTGAAGCATCGGAATCTATAACTAGTGTCACAGGAATGGTTCAGAACAGTAAGTAAGAGGAGTCAGTCTTCTTGTACTTAAGTCGGCATTGTGCCTTTTGTATTTAATTCCGATGCAATTTCTGTGTTTCATCGTCGGTAAGATGGTCAGAGGGATACAGTAAACCTGAAGTGTAGCATCGGAATCAATAACTGGTGTCACATTAATGGTTCAAAACATAGACAGTAGGAAGAGTCAGTCTTCTTGTACTTAAGTCGGCATTGTGCCGTTTGTATTTAATTCCGATGCAATTTCTGTGTTTCATCGTCGATAAGAAGGTCAGAGGGATACAGTAAACCTGAAGTGAAGCATCGGAATCTATAACTAGTGTCACAGGAATGGTTCAGAACAGTAAGTAAGAGGAGTCAGTCTTCTTGTACTTAAGTCGGCATTGTGCCTTTTGTATTTAATTCCGATGCAATTTCTGTGTTTCATCGTCGGTAAGATGGTCAGAGGGATACAGTAAACCTGAAGTGTAGCATCGGAATCAATAACTGGTGTCACATTAATGGTTCAAAACATAGACAGTAGGAAGAGTCAGTCTTCTTGTACTTAAGTCGGCATTGTGCCGTTTGTATTTAATTCCGATGCAATTTCTGTGTTTCATCGTCAATAAGATGGTCCAAGGGATACAGTGAACCTGAAGTGAAGCATCGGAATCTATAACTAGTGTCACAGGCATGGTTCAAATAATAGACAGTAAAAAGAGTCAGACTTCTTGTGCTTACGTCGGCATTATGCCTTTCCAATTTAATTCCAATGCGTTTACTGTGTTCCATCCACAATTAGAAGGTCAGAGGTACACAGTAAACCTGAAGTGTAGCATCGGAATCTATAACTAGTGTCACAGGAATAGTTCAAAACGTAGACAGTGGGAAGAGTCAGCCTTCTTGTACTTAAGTCGGCATTGTGCCTTTTCTATTTAATTTCGATGCAATTTCTGTGTTTCATCGTCAATAAGAATGTCCAAGGGATACAGTAAAGCTGAAGTGAAGCATCGGAATCCATAACTAGTGTCACAGGAATGGTTCAAATCATAGACAGTAAGAAGAGTCAGTCTTCTTGTACTTAAATCGGCATTGTGCCTTTTCTATTTAATTCCGATGCCATTTCTGTGTTTCATCGTCAATAAGAAGGACAGAGGGATTTAGTAAACCTGAAGTGAAGCATCGGAATCTATAAGTAGTGTCACAGGAATTGTTCAAATCATAGTCAATAAGAAGAGTCAGTCTTCTTGTACTTAAGTCGGCATTGTGCCTTTTCTATTTAATTCCGATGCAATATCTGTGTTTCATTGTCAATAAGAAGGTCCAAGGGATACAGTTAACCTGAAGTGAAGCATCGGAATCTATAACTAGTGTCACAGGAATGGTTCCATACATAGTCAGTAAGAAGAGTCAGTCTTCTTGTACTTATGTCGGCATTGTGCCTTTTCTATTTAATTCCGATGCAATTAATGTGTTATATCGTCAATAAGATGGTCCAAGGGATACAGTAATCCTGCAGTGAAGCATCGGAATCTATAACTAGTGTCACAGGAATGGTTCAAAGCATAGTCATTAAGAAGAGTCAGTCTTCTTGTACTTAAGTCGGCATTGTGCCTTTTGTATTTAATTCCGATGCAATTTCTGTGTTTCATTGTCAATAAGAAGGTCCAAGGGATACAATAAACCTGAAGTGAAGCATCGGAATCTATATCTAGTGTCACAGGAATGGTTCAAAGCATAGACAGTAAGGAGAGTCAGTCTTCTTGTACTTAAGTCGGCATTGTGCCATTTGTATTTAATTCCGCTGCAATTTCTGTGATTTATCGTCAATAAGAATGTCAGAGGGATACAGTAAACCTGAAGTAAAGCATCGGAATCTATAACTAGTGTCACAGGAATGGTTCAAAACAGTCAGTAAGAAGAGTCAGTCTTCTTGTACTTAAGTCGGCATTGTGCCTTTTGTATTTAATTCCCATCCAATTTCAGTGTTTCATCGTCAATAAGAAGGTCCAAGGGATACAGTAAACCTGCAGTGAAGCATCGGAATCTATAACTAGTGTCACAGGAATGGTTCAGAACATAGTCAGTAAGAAGAGTCAGTCTTCTTGTACTTAAGTCGGCAATGTGCCTTTTGTATTTATTTCCGATGCAATTTCTGTGTTTCATCGTCAATAAGAAGGTCCTAGGGATACAATAAACCTGAAGTGAAGCATCGGAATCTATATCTAGTGTCACAGGAATGGTTCAAAGCATAGACAGTAAGGAGAGTCAGTCTTCTTGTAGTTAAGTCGGCATTGTGCCATTTGTATTTAGTTCCGATGCAATTTCTGTGTTTCATCGTCAATACGAAGGTCAGAGGGATACAGTAATCCTGAAGTGTAGCATCGAAATCTATAACTAGTGTCACAGGAATGGTTCAAAACATAGACAGTAAGAAGAATCAGTCTTCTTGTACTTAAGTCGGCATTGTGCCTTTTCTATTTAATTCCGATGCAATTTCTGTGTTTCATCGTCAATAAGAAGGTCTAAGGGATACAGTAAACCTAAAGTGAAGCATCGGTATCTATAACTAGTGTCACAGGAATGGTTCCAAACATAGTCAGTAAGAAGAGTCAGTCTTCTTGTACTGAAGTCGGCATTGTCCCTTTTCTATTTAATTCCGATGCAATTTCTGTGTTTCATTGTCAATAAGAAGGTCCAAGGGATACAGTAAACCTGAAGTGAAGCATCGGAATCTATAACTAGTGTCACGGGAATGGTTCAAAGCATAGTCAGTAAGAAGAGTCTGTCTTCTTGTACTTAAGTCGGCATTGTGCCTATTGTATTTAATTCCGATGCAATATCTGTGTTTCATCGTCAATAAGATGGTCCAAGGGGTACAATAAACCTGTAGTGAAGCATCGGAATCTATATCTAGTTTCACAGGAATGGTTCAAAACACAGACAGTAAGGAGAGTCGGTCTTCTTCTACTTAAGTCGGCATTGTGCTATTTGTATTTAATTCCGATGCAATTTCTGTGTTTCACCGTCGATAAGAAGGTCAGAGGGATACAGTAAACCTGAAGTGAAGCATCGGAATCTATAACTAGTATCACAGGAATGGTTAAGAACAGTCAGTAAGAGGAGTCAGTCTTCTTGTACTTAAGGCGGCATTGTGCCTTTTCTATTTAATTCCGATGCAATTAATGTGTTTCATCGTCAATAAGATGGTCAGAGGGATACAGTAAACCTGAAGTGTAGCACCGGAATCAATAACTGGTGTCACATTAATGGATCAAAACATAATCAGTAGGAAGAGTCAGTCTTCTTGTACTTAAGTCGGCATTGTGCCTTTTGTATTTAAATCCAATGCAATTTCTGTGTTTCATCGTCAATAAGAAGGTCAGAGGGATACAGTAAACCTGAAGTGAGCATCGGAATCTGTAACTAGCGTCACAGGAATGGTTCAAAACATAGACAGTAAGAAGAGTCAGTTTTCTTGTACTTAAGTCGGTATTGTGCCTTTTCTATTTAATTACGATGCAATTTCAGTGTTTCATCATCAATAAGAAGGTCCAAGGGATACCGTATACCTTAAGTGAAGCATCGGAATCTATAACTAGTGTCACAGGAATGGTTCAAAACATAGTCAGTAAGAAGAGTCAGTCTTCTTGTACTTAAGTCGGCATTGTGCTCTTTGTATTTAATTCCGATGCAATTTCTGTGTTTCATCGTCAATAAGATGGTCCAAGGGATACAGTGAACCTGAAGTGAAGCATCGGAATCTATAACTAGTGTCATAGGCATGGTTCAAATAATAGACAGTAAGAACAGTCAGACTTCTTGTGCTTAAGTCGGCATTATGCCTTTTCAATTTAATTCCAATGCAATTACTGTGTTTCATCCACAATTAGAAGGTCAGAGGTATACAGTAAACCTGAAGTGTAGCATCGGATCTATAACTAGTGTCACAGGAATGGTTCAAAACATAGACAGTAGGAAGAGTCAGTCTTCTTGTACTTAAGTCGGCATTGTGCCTTTTCTATTTAATTTCGATGCAATTTCTGTGTTTCATCGTCAATAAGAAGGTCAGAGGGATACAGTGAACCTGAAGTGAAGCATCGGTTTCTGTAACTAGCGTCACAGGAATATTTCAAAGCATAGACAGTAAGAAGAGTCAGTCTTCTTGTACTGAATTCGGCATTGTGCCTTTTCTATTTAATTCCGATGCAATTGCTGTGTTTCATCGTCAATAAGAGGGTCAGAGGGATTCAGTAAACCTGAAGTGAAGAATCGGAATCGATAAGTAGTGTCACAGGAATTGTTCAAATCATAGTCAATAAGAAGAGTCAGTCTTCTTGTACTTAAGTCGGCATTGTGCCTTTTCTATTTAATTCCGATGCAATATCTGTGTTTCATCGTGAATAAGATGGTCAAAGGGATACAGTAAACCTGAAGTGAAGCATCGGAATCTAAAACTAGTGTCACAGGAATGGTTCAAATTATAGACAGTAAGAAGAGTCGGACTTCCTGTACTTAAGTCGGCATTATGCCTTTTCAATTTAATTCCGATGCAATTACTGTGTTTCATCCACAATTAGAAGTTCAGAGGGATACAGTAAACCTGAAGTGTAGCATCGGAATCTATAACTAGTGTCACAGGAATGGTTCAAAACATAGACAGTGGGAAGAGTCAGTCTTCTTGTACTTAAGTCGCCATTGTGCCTTTTCTATTTAATTCCGATGCAATTTCTGTGTTTCATCGTCAATAAGAAGGTCAGAAGGATACAGTAAACGTGAAGTGAAGCATCGGAATCTGTATCTAGCGTCACAGGTATGGTTCAAATTATAGACAGTAAGAAGAGTCAGTCTTCTTGTACTTAAGTCGGCATTGTGCCTTTTCTATTTAATTCCGATTCAATATCTGTGTTTCTTCGTCAATAAGAAGGTCCAAGGGATACAGTAAACCTGAAGTGAAGCATCGGAATCTATAACTAGTGTCACAGGAATGGTGCCAAACATAGTCAGTAAGAAGAGTCAGTCTTCTTGTACTTAGGTCGGCATTGTGCCTTTTCTATTTAATTCCGATGCAATTTCTGTGTTTAATCGTCAATAAGAAGGTCCAAGGGATACAGAAAACCTGAAGTGAATCATCGGAATCAATAACTAGTGCCACAGGAATAGTTCAAAACATAGTCTGATAGAAGAGTCAGTCTTCTTGTACTTAAGTCGGCATTGTGCCTTTTGTATTTAATTCCGATGCTATTTCTGTGTTTCATCGTCAATAAGAAGGTCCAAGGGATACAGTAAACCTGAAGTGAAGCATCGGAATCTATCACTAGTGTCACAGGAATGGTTCAAAACATAGACAAAAAGAAGGGTCAGTCTTCTTGTACTGAAGTCGGCATTGTGCCTTTTGTATGTAATTCCGATGCAATTTCTGTGTTTCATCGTCAATAAGAAGGTCCAAGGGATAAAGTAAACCTGAAGTGAAGCTTCGGAATCTATAACTAGTGTCACAGGAATGGTTCAAAACAGTCAGTAAGAAGAGTCAGTCTTCTTGCAATTAAGTCGGCATTGTGCCTTTTGTATTTAATTCCGATGTAATTTCTGTGTTTCATCGTCAACAGGAGGGTCCAAGGGATACAGTAAATCTGAAATGAAGCGTCGTAATCTATAACTAGTGTCACAGGATTGGTTCAAACATAGACAGTAAGAAGAATCAGTCTTCCAGTACTTAAGTCGGCAATGTGCCTTTTGAATTTAATTCCGATCCAATTTCAGTGTTTCATCGTCAGTAAGAAGGTCCATAGAATACAGTAAACCTCAAGTGAAGCATTGGAATCTATAACTAGTGCCACAGGAATGGTTCAAATCATAGACAGTAAGAAGAGTCAGTCTTCTTGTACTTAAGTCGGCAATGCACCCTTTTCAATTTAAATCCGATGCAATTACTGTGTTTCATCGTCAATAAGAAGGTCAGAGGAATACAGTAAACCTGAAGTGAAGCATCGGAATCTCTAACTAGTGTCACAGGAATGTTTCCAAACATAGTCCCTAAGAAGGGTCAGTCCTCTTGTAATTAAGTTGGTATTGTGCCTTTTGTATTAAATTCCGATGCAATTTCTGTGTTTCATCGTCAACTAGAAGGTCCAAGCCATACAGTGAACCTGAAATGAAGCATCGGAATCTACAACTAGTGTCACAGTAATGTTTCAAAGCATAGACAGTAAGAAGAGGCAGTTTTCTTGTACTTAAATCAGCATTGTGCCTTTTCTATTTAATTCCGATGCAATTTCTGTGTTTCATCGTCAATAAGAAGGTCAGAGGGATACAGTAAACCTGAAGTGAAGCATCGGAATCTATTACTAGTGTCACCGGAATGGTTCCAACGATAGTCGGTAAGAAGAGTCAGTGTTCTTGTGCTTAAGTCCCCATTGTGCCTTTTCTATTTAATTCCGATGCAATTTCTGTGTTTCATCGTCAATAAGAAGGTCCAAGGGATACAGAAAACCTGAAGTGAATCATCGGAATCAATAACTAGTGTCACAGGAATGGTTCAAAAACATAGTCAGTACGAAGAGTCAGTCTTCTTGTACTTAAGTCGGCATTCTGCCTCTTGTATTTAATTCCGATGCAATTTCTGTGTTTCTTCGTCAATAAGAAGGTCCAAGGGATACAGTAAACCTGAAGTGAAGCATCGGAATCTGTAACTAGTGTCACAGGAATGGTTCAAAACATAGGCAAAATGAAGAGTCAGTCTTCTTGTACTTAAGTCAGCATTGTGCCTTTTCTAATTAATTCCAACGCACTTTCTGTGTTTCATCGTCAATAAGAAGGTCCAAGGCATACAGTGAACCTGAAATGAAGCATCGGAATCTATAACTAGTGTCACAGGAATGTTTCAAAACATAGACAGTAGGAAGAGTCAGTCTACATGTACTTGAGTCGGCATTGTGCCTTTTGTATTCAATTCCGATGCAATTCCTGTGTTTCATCGTCAATAAGAAGGTCAGAGGTATACAGTAAACCTAAAGTGAAGTATCGGAATCTATAACTAGTATCACAGGAATGGTTCAAAGCATAGTCAGTAAGAAGAGTCAGTCTTCTTGTACTTAAGTCGGCATTGTGCCTTTTGTATTTAATTCCGATGCAATTTCTGTGTTTCATCGTCAATAAGAAGGTCCAAGGGATACAGTAAACCTGAAGTGAAGCATTGTAATCTATAACTAGTGTCACAGAAATGGTTCAAATCATAGACAATAAGAAGAGTCAGTCTTCTTGAACTTGAGTCGGCATTGTGCCTTTTCTATTTAATTCCGATGCAATTTCTGTGTTTCATCGTCAATAAGAAGGTCAGAGGGATACAGTAAACCTGTAGTGAAGCATCGGAAACTATAACAAGTGTCATAGGAATGGTTCAAGTCATAGTCAGTAAGAATAGTCAGTCTTCTTGTACTTAAGTCGGCATTGTGCCTTTTCTATTTAATTCCGATGCAATATCTGTGTTTCATCGTCAATAAGAAGGTCAGAGGGATACAGTAAACCTGAAGTGAAGCATCGGAATCTATTACTAGTGTCACCGGAATGGTTCCAACGATAGTCGGTAAGAAGAGTCAGTGTTCTTGTGCTTAAGTCCCCATTGTGCCTTTTCTATTTAATTCCGATGCAATTTCTGTGTTTCATCGTCAATAAGAAGGTCCAAGGGATACAGAAAACCTGAAGTGAATCATCGGAATCAATAACTAGTGTCACAGGAATGGTTCAAAAACATAGTCAGTACGAAGAGTCAGTCTTCTTGTACTTAAGTCGGCATTCTGCCTCTTGTATTTAATTCCGATGCAATTTCTGTGTTTCTTCGTCAATAAGAAGGTCCAAGGGATACAGTAAACCTGAAGTGAAGCATCGGAATCTGTAACTAGTGTCACAGGAATGGTTCAAAACATAGGCAAAATGAAGAGTCAGTCTTCTTGTACTTAAGTCAGCATTGTGCCTTTTCTAATTAATTCCAACGCACTTTCTGTGTTTCATCGTCAATAAGAAGGTCCAAGGCATACAGTGAACCTGAAATGAAGCATCGGAATCTATAACTAGTGTCACAGGAATGTTTCAAAACATAGACAGTAGGAAGAGTCAGTCTACATGTACTTGAGTCGGCATTGTGCCTTTTGTATTCAATTCCGATGCAATTCCTGTGTTTCATCGTCAATAAGAAGGTCAGAGGTATACAGTAAACCTAAAGTGAAGTATCGGAATCTATAACTAGTATCACAGGAATGGTTCAAAGCATAGTCAGTAAGAAGAGTCAGTCTTCTTGTACTTAAGTCGGCATTGTGCCTTTTGTATTTAATTCCGATGCAATTTCTGTGTTTCATCGTCAATAAGAAGGTCCAAGGGATACAGTAAACCTGAAGTGAAGCATTGTAATCTATAACTAGTGTCACAGAAATGGTTCAAATCATAGACAATAAGAAGAGTCAGTCTTCTTGAACTTGAGTCGGCATTGTGCCTTTTCTATTTAATTCCGATGCAATTTCTGTGTTTCATCGTCAATAAGAAGGTCAGAGGGATACAGTAAACCTGTAGTGAAGCATCGGAAACTATAACAAGTGTCATAGGAATGGTTCAAATCATAGTCAGTAAGAATAGTCAGTCTTCTTGTACTTAAGTCGGCATTGTGCCTTTTCTATTTAATTCCGATGCAATATCTGTGTTTCATCGTCAATAAGAAGGTCAGAGGGATACAGTAAACCTGAAGTGAAGCATCGGAATCTATTACTAGTGTCACCGGAATGGTTCCAACCATAGTCAGTAAGAAGAGTCAGTGTTCTTGTACTTAAGTCCCCATTGTGCCTTTTCTATTTAATTCCGATGCAATTTCTGTGTTTCATCGTCAATAAGAAGGTCCAAGGGATACAGAAAACCTGAAGTGAATCATCGGATTCAATAACTAGTGTCACAGGAATGGTTCAAAACATAGTCAGTACGAAGAGTCAGTCTTCTTGTACTTAAGTCGGCATTGTGCCTTTTGTATTTCATTCCGATGCAATTTCTGTGTTTCATCTTCAATAAGAAGGTCCAAGGGATACAGTAAACCTGAAGTGAAGCTTCGGAATCTATAATTAGTGTCACAGGGATATTTCAAAACCGTCAGTAAGGAGAGTCAGTCTTCTTGTACTAAGGCGGCATTGTGCCTTTTGTATTTAATTCCCATCCAATGTCTGTGTTTCATCGTCAATAAATAGGTCCAAGGGATACAGTAAACCTGAAGTGAAGCATCGGAATCTATTACTAGTGTCAAAGGAATGATTCAAAACATAGACAGTAAGAAGAGTCAGTCTTCTTGTACTTAAGTCGGCATTGTGCCTTTTGTATTTAATTCCGATCCAATTACTGTGTTTCATCGTCAGTAAGAAGGTCCAAAGGATACAGTAAACCTGAAGTGAAGCATCGGAATCTATAACTAGTGTCACAGGAATGGTTCAAATCATAGATTGTAAGAAGAGTCAGTCTTCTCTTACTTATGTCGGCATTGTGCCCTTTTCAATTTACATCAGATGCAATTACTGTGTTTCATCGTCAATAAGAAGGTCAGAGGGGTACTGTAAACCTGAAGTGAAGCATCGGAATCTCTAACTAGTGTCACAGGAATGGTTGAAAACATAGTCAGTAAGAAGAGTCAGTCTTCTTGTACTTACGTCGGCATTGTGCCTTTTGTATTTAATTCCGATGCAATATCTGTGTTTCATCGTCAATAAGAAGGTCCGAGGGATACAATAAACCTGAGGTGATGCATCGGAATCTGTAACTAGCGTCGCAGGAATGGTTCATAACATAGTCAGTAAGAAGAGTCAGTCTTCTTGTACTTAAGTCGGCATTGTGCCTTTTGTATTTATTTCCGATGCAATTTCTATGTTTTATCGTCAATAAGAAGGTCAGAGGCATACAGTAAACCTGAAGGGAAGGATCGGAATCTGTAACTAGTGTCACAGGAATGGTCCAAAACATAGTCTGTAAGAAGAGTCAGTCTTCTTGTACATAAGTCGGCATTGTGCCTTTTGTATTTATTTCCGATGCAATTTCTGTGTTTCATCGTCAATAAGAAGGTCAGAGGCATACAGTAAACCTGAAGGGAAGGATCGGAATCTGTAACTAGTGTCACAGGAATGGTTCAAAACATAGTCTGTAAGAAGAGTCAGTCTTCTTGTACTTAAGTCGGCATTGTGCCTTTTGTATTTAATTACGATGCAATTTCTGTGTTTCATCGTCAGTAAGAAGGTCCAAGGGATACAGTAAACCTGAAGTGAAGCATCGACATCTGTAACTAGCGTCACAGGAATGGTTCAAAACATAGACACTAAGAAGAGTCAGTCTGCTTGTACTTAAGACGGCATTGTGCCTTTTCTAATTAATTCCGATGCAAATTTCTGTGTTTCATCGTCAATAAGAAGGTCGGACGGATACAGTGAACCTGAGGTGAAGCATCGGAGTCTATAACTAGTGTCACAGAAATGGTTCAAAACATAGACAATAGGAAGAGTCAGTCTTCTTGTACTTAAGTGGGCATTGTGCCTTTTCTATTTAATTCCGATGCAATATCTGTGTTTCATCGTCAATAAGAACGTCCAAGGGATAAAGTAAACCTCAAGTGAAGCATCGGAGTCTGTAACTAGTGTCACAGGAATGGTTCAAAACATAGACAGTAGGATGAGTCAGTCTTCTTATACTTAAGTCGGTATTGTGCCAATTGTATTTAACTCCGATGCACTATCTGTGTATCATCGTCAATAAGAAGATCCAAAGTATACAGTAAACCTGAAATGAAGCATCGGAATCTATAACTAGTGTCACAGGAATGGTTCAAAACATAGACAGTAGGAAAATTCAGACTTCTTGTACTTCAGTCGGCATTATGCCCTTTTCAATTTAATTCCGATGTAATTACTGTGTTTCATCGTCAATAAGAAGGTCCAAGGGATACAGTTAACCTGAAGTGAAGCATCGGAATCTATAACTAGTGTCACAGGAATGGTTCAAAACATAGACAAAAAGAAGGGTCAGTCTTCTTGTACTGTTGTCGGCATTGTGCCTTTTGTATGTAATTCCGATGCAATTTCTGAGTTTCATCGTCAATAAGAAGGTCCAAGGGATACAGTAAACCTGAAGTGAAGCTTCGGAATGTATAACTAGTGTCACAGGAATGGTTCAAAACAGTCAGTAAGAAGAGTCAGTCTTCTTGTAATTAAGTTGGTATTGTGCCTTTTGTATTAAATTCCGATGCAATTTCTGTGTTTCATCGTCAACTAGAAGGTCCAAGCCATACAGTGAACCTGAAATGAAGCATCGGAATCTACAACTAGTGTCACAGTAATGTTTCAAAGCATAGACAGTAAGAAGAGTCAGTTTTCTTGTACTTAAATCAGCATTGTGCCTTTTCTATTTAATTCCGATGTAATTTCTGTGTTTCATCGTCAATAAGAAGGTCAGAGGGATACAGTAAACCTGTAGTGAAGCATCGGAATCTATAACTAGTGTCACAGGAATGGTTCAAATCATAGTCAGTAAGAAGAGTCAGTCTTCTTGTACTTAAGTCGGCATTGTGCCTTTTCTATTTAATTCCGATGCAATATCTGTGTTTCATTGTCAATAAGAAGGTCAGAGGGATACAGTAAACCTGAAGTGAAGCATCGGAATCTATTACTAGTGTCACCGGAATGGTTCCAACCATAGTCAGTAAGAAGAGTCAGTGTTCTTGTGCTTAAGTCCCCATTGTGCCTTTTCTATTTAATTCCGATGCAATTTCTGTGTTTCATCGTCAATAAGAAGGTCCAAGGGATACAGAAAACCTGAAGTGAATCATCGGAATCAATAACTAGTGTCACAGGAATGGTTCAAAAACATAGTCAGTACGAAGAGTCAGTCTTCTTGTACTTAAGTCGGCATTCTGCCTCTTGTATTTAATTCCGATGCAATTTATGTGTTTCTTCGTCAATAAGAAGGTCCAACGGATACAGTAAACCTGAAGTGAAGCATCGGAATCTGTAACTAGTGTCACAGGAATGGTTCAAAACATAGGCAAAATGAAGAGTCAGTCTTCTTGTACTTAAGTCAGCATTGTGCCTTTTCTAATTAATTCCGACGCACTTTCTGTGTTTCATCGTCAATAAGAAGGTCCAAGGCATACAGTGAACCTGAAATAAAGCATCGGAATCTATAACTAGTGTCACAGGAATGTTTCAAAACATAGACAGTAGGAAGAGTCAGTCTACATGTACTTGAGTCGGCATTGTGCCTTTTGTATTCAATTCCGATGCAATTCCTGTGTTTCATCGTCAATAAGAAGGTCAGAGGGATACAGTAAACCTGAAGTGAAGTATCGGAATCTATAACTAGTATCACAGGAATGGTTCAAAGCATAGTCAGTAAGAAGAGTCAGTCTTCTTGTACTTAAGTCGGCATTGTGCCTTTTGTATTTAATTCCGATGCAATTTCTGTGTTTCATCGTCAATAAGAAGGTCCAAGGGATACAGTAAACCTGAAGTGAAGCATTGTAATCTATAACTAGTGTCACAGAAATGGTTCAAATCATAGACAATAAGAAGAGTCAGTCTTCTTGAACTTAAGTCGGCATTGTGCCTTTTCTATTTAATTCCGATGCAATTTCTGAGTTTCATCGTCAATAAGAAGGTCAGAGGGATCCAGTAAACCTGTAGTGAAGCATCGGAATCTATAACAAGTGTCATAGGAATGGTTCAAATCATAGTCAGTAAGAAGAGTCAGTCTTCTTGTACTTAAGTCGGCATTGTGCCTTTTCTATTTAATTCCGATGCAATATCTGTGTTTCATCGTCAATAAGAAGGTCAGAGGGATACAGTAAACCTGAAGTGAAGCATCGGAATCTAATACTAGTGTCACCGGAATGGTTCCAACCATAGTCAGTAAGAAGAGTCAGTGTTCTTGTACTTAAGTCCCCATTGTGCCTTTTCTATTTAATTCCGATGCAATTTCTGTGTTTCATCGTCAATAAGAAGGTCCAAGGGATACAGAAAACCTGAAGTGAATCATCGGATTCAATAACTAGTGTCACAGGAATGGTTCAAAACATAGTCAGTACGAAGAGTCAGTCTTCTTGTACTTAAGTCGGCATTGTGCCTTTTGTATTTAATTCCGATGCAATTTCTGTGTTTCATCTTCAATAAGAAGGTCCAAGGGATACAGTAAACCTGAAGTGAAGCTTCGGAATCTATAACTAGTATCACAGGGATATTTCAAAACCGTCAGTAAGGAGAGTCAGTATTCTTGTACTAAGGCGGCATTGTGCCTTTTGTATTTAATTCCGATCCAATTTCTGTGTTTCATCGTCAATAAGTAGGTCCAAGGGATACAGTAAACCTGAAGTGAAGCATCGGAATCTATTACTAGTGTCAAAGGAATGATTCAAAACATAGGCAGTAAGAAGAGTCAGTCTTCTTGTACTTAAGTCGGCATTGTGCCTTTTGTATTTAATTCCGATCCAATTACTGTGTTTCATCGTCAGTAAAAAGGTCCAAGGGATACAGTAAACCTGAAGTGAAGCATCGGAATCTATAACTAGTTTCACAGGAATGGTTCAAATCATAGATTGTAAGAAGAGTCAGTCTTCTCTTACTTATGTCGGCATTGTGCACTTTTCAATTTAAATCAGATGCAATTACTGTGTTTCATCGTCAATAAGAAGGTCAGAGGGGTACTGTCAACCTGAAGTAAAGCATCGGAATCTCTAACTAGTGTCACAGGAATGGTTGAAAACATAGTCAGTAAGAAGAGTCAGTCTTCTTGTACTTACGTCGGCATTGTGCCTTTTGTATTTAATTCCGATGCAATATCTGTGTTTCATCGTCAATAAGAAGGTCCGAGGGATACAATAAACCTGAGGTGATGCATCGGAATCTGTAACTAGCGTCGCAGGAATGGTTCATAACATAGTCAGTAAGAAGAGTCAGTCTTCTTGTACTTAAGTCGGCATTGTGCCTTTTGTATTTATTTCCGATGCAATTTCTGTGTTTTATCGTCAATAAGAAGGTCAGAGGCATACAGTAAACCTGAAGGGAAGGATCGGAATCTGTAACTAGTGTCACAGGAATGGTCCAAAGCATAGTCTGTAAGAAGAGTCAGTCTTCTTGTACTTAAGTCGGCATTGTGCCTTTTGTATTTATTTCCGATGCAATTTCTGTGTTTCATCGTCAATAAGAAGGTCAGAGGCATACAGTAAACCTGAAGGGAAGGATCGGAATCTGTAACTAGTGTCACAGGAATGGTTCAAAACATAGTCTGTAAGAAGAGTCAGTCTTCTTGCACTTAAGTCGGCATTGTGCCTTTTGTATTTAATTACGATGCAATTTCTGTGTTTCATCGTCAGTAAGAAGGTCCAAGGGATACAGTAAACCTGAAGTGAAGCATCGGAGTCTGTAACTAGTGTCACAGGAATGGTTCAAAACATAGACAGTAGGATGAGTCAGTCTTCTTATACTTAAGTCGGTATTGTGCCAATTGTATTTAACTCCGATGCACTATCTGTGTATCATCGTCAATAAGAAGATCCAAAGTATACAGTAAACCTGAAATGAAGCATCGGAATCTATAACTAGTGTCACAGGAATGGTTCAAAACATAGACAGTAGGAAAATTCAGACTTCTTATACT
Source organism: Schistocerca americana (assembly GCF_021461395.2). Classification (NCBI taxonomy): domain Eukaryota; kingdom Metazoa; phylum Arthropoda; class Insecta; order Orthoptera; family Acrididae; genus Schistocerca; species Schistocerca americana. The sequence goes on along the minus strand of NC_060130.1, from coordinate 16,894,801 downwards.
TCAGTCGGCATTATGCCCTTTTCAATTTATTTCCGATGTAATTACTGTGTTTCATCGTCAATAAGAAGGTGAGAGGGATACAGTAAACCTGAAGTGAAGCATCGGAATCTATAACTAGTGTCACAGGAGTGTTTCAAAACAGTCAGTAAGAAGAGTCTGTCTTCTTGTATTTAAGTCGGCATTGTGCGTTTTGTATTTAATTCCGATGCAATTTCTGTGTTTCATCGTCAATAAGAAGGTCCAAGGGATACAGTAACCTGAAGTGAAGCATCGGAATCTATAACTATTGTCACAGGAATGGTTCAAAGCATAGACAGTAAGAAAGGTCAGTCATCTTGCTTATAAGTCGGCATTAAGATTTTGGTATTTAATTCCGATGCAATTTCTGTGTTTCATCGACAATAAGAAGGTCAGAGGGATACAGTAAACCTGAAGTGAAGCATCGGAATCTATAACTAGTGTCACAGGAATGGTTCAAAACATAGTCAGTAAAAAGAGTCAGTCTTCTTGTACTTAAGTCGGCATTGTGCCTTTTGTATTTAATTCCGATGCAATTTCTGTGTTTCATCGTCAATAAGAAGGTCCAAGGGATACGGTAAACCTAAAGTGAAGAATCGGAATCTCTAACTAGTGTCACAGGAATGGTTCAAAACATAGTCAGTATGAAGAGTCAGTCTTCCTGCACTTAAGTCGGCATTGTGCCTTTTGTATTTAATTCCGATGCAATTTCTGTGTTTCATCGTCAATAAGAAGGTCCAAGGGATACAGTAAACCTGAAGTGAAGCATCGGTATCTATAACTAGTGTCACAGGAATGGTTCAAAGCATAGTCAGTAAGAAGAGTCAGTCTTCTTGTACTTAAGTCGGCATTATGCCTTTTGTATTTAATTCCGATGTAATTTCTGTGTTTCATCGTCAATAAGAAGGTCAGAGGGATACAGTAAACCTGAAGGGAAGCATCGGAATCTCTAACTAGTGTCACAGGAATGGTTCAAAACATAGTCATTATGAAGAGTCAGTCTTCCTGTACTTAAGTCGGCATTGTGCCTTTTGTATTTAATTCCGATGCAATTTCTATGTTTCATTTTCAATAAGAAGGTCCAAGGGATATGGTAAACCTAAAGTGAAGAATCGGAATCTGTAACAAGCGTCACAGGAATGATTCAAAACATAGACACTAAGAAGAGTCAGTCTGCTTGTACTTAAGACGGCATTGTGCCTTTTCTATTTAATTCCGATGCAATTTCTGTGTTTCATCGTCAATAAGAAGGTCAGATCGATACAGCGAACCTGAGGCGAAGCATCAGAATCTATAACTGGTGTCACAGGAATGGTTCAAAACATAGACTGTAGGAAGAGTCAGTCTTCTTGTACTTAAGTCGGCATTGTGCCTTTTCTATTTAATTCCGATGCAATTTCTGTGTTTCAAAGTCAATAAGAATGTCCAAGGGATACAGTAAACCTGATGTGAAGCATCGGAATCTGTAACTAGCGTCACGGGAGTGGTTCAAAACATAGTCAGTAAGAAGGGTCCGTCTTCTTGTACTTAAGTCGGCATTGTGCCTTTTCATTTTAATTCCGATGCAATTTCTGTGTTTCATAGTCAAAAAGAACGTCCTAGGGATACAGTAAACCTGAAGTGAAGCATCAGAATCTATAACTAGTGTCACAGGAATGGTTCAAAACATAGACAGTAGGAAGAGTCAGTCTGCTTGTACTTAAGTCGGCATTGTGCCTTTTCTATTTAATTTCCGATGCAATTTCTGTGTTTCATCGTCAAGAAGGAGGTCCTAGGGATACAGTAACTCTGAAGTGAAGCATTGGAATCTATAACTAGTGTCACAGGAATGTTTCAAATCATAGTCAGTAAGAAGAGTCAGTCTTCTTGTACTTAAGTCGGCATTGTGCCCTTTGTATTTAATTCCGATGCCATTTCTGTGTTTCATCGTCAATAAGAAGGTCCAAGGGATACGGTAATCCTGAAGTGAAGCATCGAAATCTATAACTAGTGTCACAGGAATGGTTCAAAATATAGACAGTAAGAAGAGTCAGACTTCTTGTACTTCAGTCTGCATTATGCCCTTTTCAATTTAATTCCGATGCAATTATTGTGTTTCATCGTCAATAAGAAGGACAGAGGGATACAGTAAACCTGAAGTGAAGCATCGGAATCTCTAACTAGTGTCACAGGAACGGTTCAAAGCATAGTCAGTCAGAAGAGTCAGTCATCTTGTACTTAGGTCGGCATTGTGCCTTTTCTTTTTAAGTCCGATGCAATTTATGTGTTTCATAGTCAATACGAAGGTCCAAGGGAAACAGTAAATCTGAAGTGAAGCATCGGAATCTATAACTAGTGTCACAGGAATGGTTCAAAAAAAAGACAGTAAGAAGAGTCAGTCTTCTAGTACTTAAGTCGGCATTGTGCCTTTTCTATTTAATTCCAATGCCATTTCTGTGTTTCATCGTCAAATAGAAGGTCAGAGGGATACAGTAAACCTGAAGTGAAGCATCGGAATCTATAACTAGTGTCACAGGAATGGTTCAAAACATAGACAATAGGAAGAGTCAGTCTTATTGTACATAAGTCGGTATTGTTCCTACTGTATTTAACTCCGATGCACTATTTGTGTATCATCGTCAATAAGAAGATCCAAGGGATACAGTAAACCCGAAATGAAGCACCGGAATCTATAACTAGTGTCACAGGAATGGTTCAAAACATAGACAGTAAGAGATTCAGTCTACATGTACTTAAGTCGGCATCGTGCCTTTTGTATATATTTCCGATGCAATTTCTGTGTTTCATCGTCAATAAGAAGGTCAGAGGGATACAGTAAACCTGAAGTGAAGCATCGGAATCTATAACTAGTGTCACAGGAATGGTTCAAAGCATAGTCAGTAAGAAGAGTCAGTCTTCTTGTACTTAAGTCTGCATTATGCCTTTTGTATTTAATTCCGTTGCAATTTCTGTGTTTAATCGTCAATAAGAAGGTCAGAGGAATACAGTAAACCTGATGGGAAGCATCGGAATCTCTTACTAGTGGCACAGGAATGGTTCAAAGCATAGTCAGTATGAAGAGTCAGTCTTCCTGTACTTAAGTCGGCATTGTGCCTTTTGTATTTAATTCCGAAGCAATTTCTGTGTTTCATCGTCAATAAGAAGGTCCAAGGGATACAGTAAACCTAAAGTGAAGAATCGGAATCTGTAAGAAGCGTCACAGGAATGATTCAAAACATAGACACTAAGAAGAGTCAGTCTGCTTGTACCTAAGACGGCATTGTGTCTTTTCTATTCAATTCCGATGCAATTTCTGTGTTTCATCGTCAATAAGAAAGTCAGATCGATACAGCGAACCTGAGGCGAAGCATCGGAATCTATAACTGGTGTCACAGGAATGGTTCAAAACATAGTCAGTATGAACAGTCAGTCTTCCTGTACTTAAGTCGGCATTGTGCCTTTTCTATTTTATTCCGATGCAATTTCTGTGTTTCATAGTCAATAAGAACGTCCAAGGGATACAGTAAACCTGAAGTGAGGCATCGGAATCTATAACTAGCGTCACAGGAGTGGTTCAAAACATAGTCAGTAAGAAGAGTCCGTCTTCTTGTACTTAAGTCGGCATTGTGCCTTTTCTATTTAATTCCGATGCAATTTCTGTGTTTCATAGTCAAAAAGAACGTCCAAGGGATACAGTTAACCTGAAGTGAAGCATCGGAATCTATAACTAGTGTCACAGAAGTGGTTCGAAAAATAGACAGTAGGAAGAGTCAGTCTTCTTGTACTTAAGTCGGCATTGTGCCCTTTCTATTTAATTCCGATGCACTTTCTGTGTTTCATCGTCAAGAAGAAGGTCCAAGGGATACAGTAACTCTGAAGTGATGCATTGGAATCTATAACTAGTATCACAGGAATGGTTCAAAACAGAGACAAATTAAGAGTCAGTCTACTTGTACTTAAGCCGGCAATGTGCCTTTTGTATTTAGTTCCGATGCAATTTCTTTGATTCATCGTCAATAAGAATGTCAGAGGGTTACAGTAAACCTGAAGTAAAGCATCGGAATCTATAACTAATGTCCTAGGAATGGTTCAAAGCAGTCAGTAAGAAGAGTCAGTCTTCTTGTACTTAAGTCGGAATTGTGCCTTTTGTATTTAATTCCGATGCAATTTCTGTGTTTCATCGTCAATAAGAAGGTCCAAGGGATACAGTAAATCTGAGGTGAAGCATCGGAATCTATAACTAGTGTCACAGGAATGGTTGAAAACAGTCAGTAAGGAGAGTCAGTCTTCTTGTACTTAAGTCGGCGTTGTGCCTTTTGTATTTAATTCCGATGCATTTTCTGTGTTTCATCGTCAATAAAAAGGTCAGAGGGATACAGTAAACCTGAAGTGTAGCATCGGAATCTATAACTAGTGTCACAGGAATGGTTCAAAACATAGACAGTAGGAGGTGTCAGTCTTCTTGTACTTAAGTCGGCATTGTGCCTTTTGTATTTAATTCCGATGCAATTTCTGTGTTTCATCGTCAATAAGAAGGTCCAAGGGATACAGTAACCCTGAAGTGTTGCATTGGAATCTATAACTAGTATCACTGGAACGGTTCAAAACATAGACAGTAAGAAAAGTCAGTCTTCTTGTACTTAAGTCGGCATTGTGCCTTTTGTATTTAATTCCGATGCAATTTCTGTGTTTCATCGTCAATAAGAAGGTCAGAGGGATACAGTAAACCTGAAGTGAAGCATCGCAATCATTAACTAGTGTCACAGGAATGGTTCGAAACATAGACAGTAGGAAGAGTCAGTCTTCTTGTACTTAAGTCAGCATTGTGCCTTTTCTATTTAATTCCGATGCACTTTCTGTGTTTCATCGTCAATAAGAAGGTCCAAGGGATACAGTAAACCTGAAATGAAGCATCGGAATCTATAATTAGCGTCACAGGAATGTTTCAAAACATAGACAGTAGGAAGAGTCAGTCTTCATGTACTTAAGTCGGTGTTGTGCCTTTTGAATTTATTTCCGAAGCAATTTCTGTTTTTCATCATCAATAAGAAGGTCAGACGGATACAGTAAACGTGAAGTGAAGCATCGTAATCTATACCTAATGTCACAGGAATGGTTCAAAACATAGTCAGTAAGAAGAGTCAGTCTTCCTGTACTTAAGTCGGCATTGTGCCTTTTGTATTTAATTCCGATGCAATTTCTGTATTTCATCGTCAATAAGAAGGTCCAAGGGATACAGTAGGCCTGAAGTGAAGCATCGGAATCTATAACTAGTGTCACAGAATTGGGTCAAAATATAGACAGAAAGAAGAGTCAGACTTCTTGTACATAAGTCGGCATTATGCCCTTTTCAATTTAATTCCGATGCAATTACTGCGTTTCTTCGTCAATAAGAAGGTCAGAGGGATACAGTAAACCGGAAGTGAAGCATCGGAATCTCTAACTAGTGTCACAGGAATGGTTCAAACCATAGTCAGTAAGAAGAGTCAGGCATCTTGTACTTAACTTAACATTGTGCCTTTTGTATTTAATTCCGATGCAATATCTGTGATTCATCGTCTATAAGAATGTCCAAGGGATACAGTAAACCTGAAGTGAAGCATCGGAATCTGTAACTAGCGTCAGAGGAATGGTTGAAAACATAGTCAGTAAGAAGAGTCAGTCTTCTTGTACTTAAGTCGGCATTGTGCATTTTCTATTTCATTCCGATGCAATTTCTGCGTTTCATCGTCAATAAGAACGGCCAAGGGATGCAGTAAACCTGAAATGAAGCATCGGAATTTATAGCTAGTGTCACGGGAATGGTTCAAAACATAGACTGTAGGAAGAGTCAGTCTTATTGTACGTAAGTCGGTATTGTTCCTACTGTATTTAACTCCGATGCACTATTTGTGTTTCATCGTCAATAAGAAGATCCAAGGGATACAGTAAACCTGAAATTAAGCATCGGAATCTATAACTAGTTTCACAGGAATGGTTCAAAACATAGACAGTAGGAAGATTCAGTCTACATGTACTTAAGTCGGCATCGTGCCTTTTGTATATACACTCCTGGAAATTGAAATAAGAACACCGTGAATTCATTGTCCCAGGAAGGGGCAACTTTATTGGCACATTCCTGGGGTCAGATACATCACATGATCGCACTGACAGAACCACAGGCACATAGACACAGCCAACAGAGCATGCACAATGTCGGCACTAGTACAGTGTATATCCACCTTTCGCAGCAATGCAGGCTGCTATTCTCCCATGGAGACGATCGTAGAGATGCTGGATGTAGTCGTGTGGAACGGCTCGCCATGCCATTTCCACCTGGCGCCTCAGTTGGACCAGCGTTCGTGCTGAACGTGCAGACCGCGTGAGACGACGCTTCATCCAGTCCCAAACATGCTCAATGGGGGACAGATCCGGAGATCTTACTGGCCAGGGTAGTTGACTTACACCTTCTAGAGCACGTTGGGTGGCACGGGATACATGCGAACGTGCATTGTCCTGTTGGAACAGCAAGTTCCCTTGCCGGTCTAGGACTGGTAGGACGATGGGTTCGATGACGGTTTGGATGTACCGTGCACTATTCAGTGTCCCCTCGACGATCACCAGTGGTGTACGGCCAGTGTAGGAGATCGCTCCCCACACCATGATGCCGGGTGTTGGCCCTGTGTGCCTCGGTCGTATGCAGTCCTGATTGTGGCGCTCACCTGCACGGCGCCAAACACGCATACGACCATCACTGACACCAAGGCAGAAGCGACTCTCATCGCTGAAGACGACACGTCTCCATTCGTCCCTCCATTCACGCCTGTCGTGACACCACTGGAGGCGGACTGCACGATGTTGGGGCGTGAGCGGAAGACGGCCTAACGGTGTGCGGGACCGCAGCCCAGCTTCATGGAGACGGTTGCGAATGGTCCTCGCCGATACCCCAGGAGCAACAGTGTCCCTAATTTGCTGGGAAGTGGCGGTGCGGTCCCCTACGGCACTGCGTAGGATCCTACGGTCTTGGCGTGCATCCGTGCGTCGCTGCGGTCCGGTCCCAGGTCGACGGGTACGTGCACCTTCCGCCGACCACTGGCGACAACATCGATGTACTGTGGAGACCTCACGCCCCACGTGTTGAGCAATTCGGCGGTACGTCCACTCGGCCTCCCGCATGCCCACTATACGTCCTCGCTCAAAGTCCGTCAACTGCACATACGGTTCACGTCCACGCTGTCGCGGCATGCTACCAGTGTTAAAGACTGCGTTGGAGCTCCGTATGCCACGGCAAACTGGCTGACACTGACGGCGGCGGTGCACAAATGCTGCGCAGCTAGCGCCATTCGACGGCCAACACCGCGGTTCCTGGTGTGTCCGCTGTGCCGTGCGTGTGATCATTGCTTGTACAGCCCTCTCGCAGTGTCCGGAGCAAGTATGGTGGGTCTCACACACCGGTGTCAATGTGTTCTTTTTTCCATTTCCAGGAGCGTATTTCCGATTCAATTTCTGTGTTTCATCATCAATAAGAAGGTCAGAGGGATACAGTAAACCTGAAGTGAAGCATCGGAATCTATAACTAGTGCCACAGGAATGGTTCAAAGCATAGTTAGTAAGAGAAGTCAGTCTTCTTGTACTTAAGTCGGCATTGTGCCGTTTGTATTTAATTCCGATGCAATTTCTGTGTTTCATCGTCAATAAGAAGGTCCAAGGGATACAGTAACCCTGAAGTGATGCATCGGAATCTATAACTAGTATCACTGGAACGGTTCAAAACATAGACAGTAAGAAAAGTCAGTCTTCTTGTACTTAAGTCGGCATTGTGCCTTTTGTATTTAATTCCGATGCAATTTCTGTGTTTCATCGTCAATAAGAAGGTCAGAGGGAGACAGTAAACCTGAAGTGAAGCATCGCAATCATTAACTAGTGTCACAGGAATGGTTCGAAACATAGACAGTAGGAAGAGTCAGTCTTCTTGTACTTAAGTCAGCATTGTGCCTTTTCTATTTAATTCCGATGCACTTTCTGTGTTTCATCGTCAATAAGAAGGTCCAAGGGATACAGTAAACTTGAAATGAAGCATCGGAACCTATAACTAGTGTCACAGGAATGTTTCAAAACATAGACAGTAGGAAGAGTCAGTCTTCATGTACTTAAGTCGGTGTTGTGCCTTTTGTATTTATTTCCGATGCAATTTCTGTTTTTCATCATCAATAAGAAGGTCAAACGGATACAGTAAACGTGAAGTGAAGCATCGGAATCTATACCTAATGTCACAGCAATGGTTCAAAACATAGTCAGTAAGAAGAGTCAGTCTTCCTGTACTTAAGTCGGCATTGTGCCTTTTGTATTTAATTCCGATGCAATTGCTGTATTTCATGGTCAATAAGAAGGTCCAAGGGATACAGTAGGCCTGAAGTGAAGCATCGGAATCTATAACTAGTGTCACAGGAATGGTTCAAAACATAGACAAAATAAGAGTCAGTCTTCTTGTACTTAAGTCGGAATTGTGCCTTTTGTATTTAATTCCGATGCAATTTCTGTGTTTCATCGTCAATAAGAAGGTCCAAGGGATACAGTAAATCTGAAGTGAAGCATCGGAATCTATAACTAGTGTCACAGGAATGGTTCAAAACAGTCAGTAAGAAGAGTCAGTCTCCTTGTACTTAAGTCGGCGTTGTGCCTTTTGTATTTAATTCCGATGCAATTTCTGTGTTTCATCGTCAATAAAAAGGTCAGAAGGATACAGTAAACCCGAAGTGTAGCATCGGAATCTATAACTAGTGTCACAGGAATGGTTCAAAACATAGACAGTAGGAGGAGTCAGTCTTCTTGTACTTAAGTCGGCATTGTGCCTTTTGTATTTAATTCCGATGCAATTTCTGTGTTTCATCGTCAATAAGACGGTCTATGGGATACAGTAACCCTGACGTGATGCATCGGAATCTATAACTAGTGTCACAGGAATGGTTCAAAGCAGAGCCAGTAAGAAAAGTCAGTCTTCTTGTACCTAAGTCGGCATTGTGCCTTTTGTATTTAATTCCGATGCAATTTCTGTGTTTCATCGTCAATAAGAAGGTCAGAGGGATACAGTAAACCTGAAGTGAAGCATCGCAATCATTAACTAGTGTCACAGGAATGGTTCGAAACGTAGACAGTAGGAAGAGTCAGTCTTCTTGTACCTAAGTCAGCATTGTGCCTTTTCTATTTAATTCCGATGCACTTTCTGTGTTTCATCGTCAATAAGAAGGTCCAAGGGATACAGTAAACCTGAAATGAAGCATTGGAATCTATAACTAGTGTCACAGGAATGTTTCAAAACATAGACAGTAGGAAGAGTCAGTCTTCATGTACTTAAGTCGGCATTGTGCCTTTTGTATTTAATTCCGATGCAATTTCTGTATTTCATCGTCAATAAGAAGGTCCAAGGGATACAGTAGGCCTGAAGTGAAGCATCGGAATCTATAACTAGTGTCACAGAATTGGGTCAAAATATAGACAGTAAGAAGAGTCAGACTTCTTGTACATAAGTCGGCATTATGCCCTTTTCAATTTAATTCCGATGCAAATACTGTGTTTCTTCGTCAATAAGAAGGTCAGAGGGATACAGTAAACCTGAAGTGAAGCATCGGAATCTCTAACTAGTGTCACAGGAATGGTTCAAAACATAGTCGGTAAGAAGAGTCATGCATCTTGTACTTAAGTTAACATTGTGCCTTTTGTACTTAATTCCGATGCAATATCTGTGATTCATCGTCTATAAGAATGTCCAAGGGATACAGTAAACCTGAAGTGAAGCATCGGAATGTGTAACTAGCGTCACAGGAAGGTTTCAAAGCATAGGCAGTAAGAAGAGTCAGTCTATTGTACTTAAGTCGGCATTGTGCCTTTTCTATTTAATTCCGATGCAATTTCTGTGTTTCATCGTCAATAAAAAGGTCCAAGGGATACAATAATCCTGAAGTGAAGCATCGGAATCAATAACTAGTGTTACAGGAATGGATCAAATCATAGACAGTAAGAAGAGTCAGTCTTCTTGTACTTAAGACGCCATTGTGCCTTTTCTATTTAATTCCGATGTAATTTCTGTGTTTCATCGTCAATAAGAAGGTCAGAGGGATACAGTAAACCTGAAGTGAAGCATCGGAATCTATAACTGGTGTCACAGGAATGGTTCAAATCATAGTCAGTAAGAAGAGTCAGTCTTCTTGTACTTAATTCGGCATTGTGCCTTTTCTGTTTAATTCCGATGCAATATCTGTGTTTCATCGTCAATTACAAGGTCCAAGGGATACAGTAAACCAGTAGTGAAGCATCGAAATCTATAGCTAGTGTCACAGGAATGGTTCAAATCATAGACAGTAAGAAGAGTCAGTCTTCTTGTACTTAAGTCGGCATTGTGCCCTTTTCAATTTAATTCCGATGGAATTACTGTGTTTCATCGTCAATACGAAGGTCAGAGGGATACAGTAAACCTGAAGTGAAACATCGGAATGTATAACTAGTGCTACAGGAGTGGTTCAAAAAATAGACATTAGGAAGAGTCAGTCTTCTTGTACTTAAGACGGTATTGTGCGTTTTGTAATTAATTCCGATGCAATATCTGTGTTTCATCGTCAATAACACGGTCAGAGGGATACACTAAACCTGAAGTGAAGCATCGGAATCTATAACTAGTGTCACAGGAATCTTCCAAACATAGACAGTAGGAAAAGTCAGTCTACATGTACTTAAGTCGGCATTGTGCCTTTTTGTATTTAATTCCGAGGCGATTTCTGTGTTTCTTCGTCAATAAGAAGGTCAGAGGGATACACTAAACCTGAAGTGAAGCATCGGAATCAATAACTAGTGTCACACGAATGGTTCAAAACATAGTCAGTAAGAAGAGTCAGTGTTCTTGTACTTAAGTCGGAATTGTGCCTTTTGTATTTAATTCCAATGCAAATCCTGTGTTTCATCGTCAGTAAGAAGGTCCAAGGGATACAGTAAACCTGAAGTGATGCATCGGTATCTATAACTAGTGTCACAGGAATGGTTCAAATCATAGTCAGTAAGAAGAGTCAGTCTTCTTATAATTAAGTCGGCATTGTGCCCTTTTCAATTTAATTCCGATGCAATTACGGTGTTTCATCGTCAATACGAAGGTCAGAGGCATACAGTAAACCTGAAGTGAAGCATCGGAATCTCTAACTAGCGTCACAGGAATGGTTCAAAGCATAGACAGTTAGAAGAGTCAGTCTACTTGTACTTAAGTCGGCATTGTGCCTTTTCTATTTAATTCCGATGCAATTTTTGTGTTTCACCGTCAATAAGAAGGTCACAGGGATACAGTAAACCTGAAGTGAAGCATCGGAATTTATAACTAGTGTCACAGGAAATGTTTCAAATCATAGTCAGTAAGAAGAGTCAGTCTTCTTGTAATTAAGTCGGAATTGTGCCCTTTTCAATTTAATTCCGATGCAATTACGGTGTTTCATCGGCAATACGAAGGTCAGAGGGATACACTAAACCTGAAGTGAAGCATCGGAATCTATAACTAGTGTCACAGGAATCTTCCAAACACAGACAGTAGGAAAAGTCAGTCTACATATACTTAGGTCGGCATTGTGTGTTTTTGTATTTAATTTCGATGCGATTTCTGTGTTTCTTCGTCAATAAGAAGGTCAGAGGGATACATTAAACCTGAAGTGAAGCATCGGAATCTATAACTAGTGTCAAACGAATGGTTCAAAACATAGTCAGTAAGAAGAGTCAGTGTTCTTGTACTTAAGTCGGAATTTTGCCTTTTGTATTTAATTCCGATGCAAATTCTGTGTTTCATCGTCAGTAAGAAGGTCCAAGGGATACAGTAAACCTGAAGTGATGCATCGGAATCTATAACTAGTGTCACAGGAATGGTTCAAACCATAGTCAGTAAGAAGAGTCAGTCTTCTTGTAATTAAGTCGGCATTGTGCCCTTTTCAATTTAATTCCGATGCAAATTACGGTGTTTCATCGTCAATACGAAGGTCAGAGGGATACAGTAAACCTGAGGTGAAGCATCGGAATCTCTAACTAGCGTCACAGGAATGGTTCAAAGCATAGACAGTTAGAAGAGTCAGTCTACTTGTACTTAAGTCGGCATTGTGCCTTTTCTATTTAATTCCGATGCAATTTTTGTGTTTCATCGTCAATGAAAAGGTCCAAGGGATACACTAATCCTGAAGTGAAGCATCGGAATCAATAACTAGTGTCACAGGAATGGTTCAAATATAGACAGCAAGAAGAGTCAGTCTTCTTGTACTTAAGACGGCATTGTGCCTTTTCTATTTAATTGCGATGCAATTTCTGTGTTTCATCGTCAATAAGAAGGTCACAGGGATACAGTAAACCTGAAGTGAAGCATCGGAATTTATAACTAGTGTCACAGGAATGGTTCAAATCATAGTCAGTAAGAAGAGTCAGTCTTCTTGTAATTAAGTCGGCATTGTGCCCTTTTCAATTTAATTCTGATGCAATTACGGTGTTTCATCGTCAATACGAAGGTCAGAGGCATACAGTAAACCTGAAGTGAAGCATCGGAATCTCTAACTAGTGTCACAGGAATGGTTCAAAACATAGTCAGTAAGAAGAGTCAGTCCTCTTGTACTTATGTCGGCATTGTGCCTTTTCTATTTAATTCCGATGCAATATCTGTGTTTCATCGCCAATAAGACGGTCAGAGGGATACAGTAAACGTGAAGTGAAGCATCGTAATCTGTAACTTGCATCACCGGAATGGTTCAAAACATAGACAGTAAGAAGAGTCAGTCTTGTTGTACTTAAGTCGGCATTGTGCGTTTTCCATTTAATTCCGATGCAATTTCTGTGTTTCATCGTCAATAAAAAGGTCCAAGGGATACAGTAAACCTGAAGTGAAGCATCGGAATCTATATCTAGTGTCACAGGAATGGTTCAAAATATAGACAGTAAGGAGAGTCGGTCTTCTTGTACTTAAGTCGGCATTGTGCCTTTTGTATGCAATTCCGATGCAATTTCTGTGTTTCATCGTCGAGAAGAAGGTCAGCAGGATACAGTAAACCTGAAGTGAAGCATCGGAATCTATAACCGGTGTCACAGGAATGGTTCAAAACTTAGAGAGCAAGAAATGTCAGTCTTCTTGTACTTAAGTCGCCATTATGCCTTTTTCAATTTAATTCCGATGCAATTACTGTGTTTCATCGTCAATAAGAAGGTCAGATGAATACAGCAAACCTGAACTGAAGCATCGGTATCTCAAACTAGTGCCACAGGAATGTTTCAATACATAGTCAGTAAGAAGAGTCAGTCTTCTTGTACTTAAGTCGGCATTGTGCCTTTTCAATTTAATTCCGATGTAATGTCTGTGTATCATCGTCAATAACAAGGTCAGAGGGATACAGTAAACCTGAAGTGAAGCATCGGAATCTATAACTAGTGTCACAGGAATGGTTCAAAACACAGTCAGTAAGAAGAGTCAGTCTTCTTGTACTTAAGTCGGCATTATGCCTTTTCTATTTAATTCCGATGCAATATCTGTGTTTCATCGTCAATAAGAAGGTCCAAGGGATACAGTAAACCTAGGGTGAAGCATCGGAATCTATAACTAGTGTCACAGGTATGGTTCAAAACATAGACTGTAGGAAGAGTAAGTCTTTTTGTACTTAAGTCGGGATTGTGAATTTTCTATTTAATTCCGATGCAATTTCTGTGTTTCATCGTCAATAAGAAGGACAGAGGGATACAGTAAACCTGAAGTGAAGCATCGGACTGTAACTAGCGTCACAGGAATGGTTCAAAACATAGACTGTAGGAAGAGTAAGTCTTTTTGTACTTAAGTCGGCATTGTGCCCTTTCAATTTAATTCCGATGTAATGTCTGCGTTTCATCGTCAATAAGAACGGCCAAGTGATACAGTAAACCTGAAATGAAGCATCGGAATCTATAACTAGTGTCACAGGAATGGTTTAAAACATAGACAGTAGGAAGAGTCAGTCTTCTTGTACTTAAGTCGTCATTGTGCCTTTTCTATCTAATTCCGATGCAAGTTCTGTGTTTGATCGTCAATAAGAAGGTCTGAGAGATACAGTAAACCTGAAATGAAGCATCGGAATCTCTAACTAGCGTCACAGGAATGGTTCAAAGCATAGGCAGTAAGAAGAGTCAGTCTATTGTACTTAAGGCCGCATTGTGCCTTTTCTATTTAATTCCGATGCAATTTCTGTGTTTCATCGTCAATAAAAAGGTCCAAGGGATACAGTAATCCTGAAGTGAAGCATCGGAATCAATAACTAGTGTTACAGGAATGGATCAAATCATAGACAGTAAGAAGAGTCAGTCTTCTTGTACATAAGACGGCATTCTGCCTTTTCTATTTAATTCCGATGTAATTTCTGTGTTTCATCGTCAATAAGAAGGTCAGAGGGATACAGTAAACCTAAAGTGAAGCATCGGAATCTATAACTAGTGTCACAGGAATGGTTCAAATCATAGTCAGTAAGAAGAGTCAGTCTTCTTGTACTTAATTCGGCATTGTGATTTTTCTGTTTAATTCCGATGCAATATCTGTGTTTCATCGTCAATTACAAGGTCCAAGGGATACAGTAAACCTGAAGTGAAGCATCGAAATCTATAGCTAGTGTCACAGGAATGGTTCAAATCATAGACAGTAAGAAGAGTCAGTCTTCTTGTACTTATGTCGGCATTGTGCCCTTTTCAATTTAATTCCGATGCAATTACTGTGTTTCATCGTCAATACGAAGGTCAGAGGGATACAGTAAACCTGAAGTGAAACATCGGAATGTATAACTAGTGCTACAGGAGTGGTTCAAAAAATAGACATTAGGAAGAGTCAGTCTACTTGTACTTAAGACGGTATTGTGCGTTTTGTAATTAATTCCGATGCAATATCCTTGTTTCATCGTCAATAACCGGGTCAGAGGGATACACTAAACCTGAAGTGAAGCATCGGAATCTATAACTAGTGTCACAGGAATCTTCCAAACATAGACAGTAGGAAAAGTCAGTCTACATGTACTTAAGACGGCATTGTGCCTTTTTGTATTTAATTCCGATGCGATTTCTGTGTTTCTTCGTCAATAAGAAGGTCAGAGGGATTCACTAAACCTGAAGTGAAGCATCGGAATCTATAACTAGTGTCAAACGAATGGTTCAAAACATAGTCAGTAAGAAGAGTCAGTGTTCTTGTACTTAAGTCGGAATTTTGCCTTTTGTATTTAAATCCGATGCAAATTCTGTGTTTCATCGTCAGTAAGAAGGTCCAAGGGATACAGTAAACCTGAAGTGATGCATCGGAATCTATAACTAGTGTCACAGGAATGGTTCAAACCATAGTCAGTAAGAAGAGTCAGTCTTCTTGTAATTAAGTCGGCATTGTGCCCTTTTCATATTAATTCCGATGCAATTACGGTGTTTCATCGTCAATACGAAGGTCAGAGGGATACAGTAAACCTGAAGTGAAGCATCGGAATCTCTAACTAGCGTCACAGGAATGGTTCATAATATAGTCAGTAAGAAGAGTCAGTCTTCTTGTACTTACGTCGGCATTGTGCCTTTTGTATTTAATTCCGATGCAATATCTGTGTTTCATCGTCATTAAGAAGGTCCAAGGGATACAGTAAACCTGAAGTGAAGCATTGGAATCTGTAACTAGCGTCACAGGAATGGTTCAAAACATAGTCAGTAAGAAGAGTCAGTCCTCTTGTACTTATGTCGGCATTGTGCCTTTTGTATTTAATTCCGATGCAATTTCTGTGTTTCCTCGTCAATAAAAAGATCCATGGGATACAGTAAACTTGAAGTGTTCCATCGGAATCTACAACTAGTGTCACAGGAATGGTTCAAAACTTAGTCAGAAAGAAGAGTCAGTCATCTTGTATTTAAGTCGGCATTGTGCCTTTTCTATTTAATTCCGATGCAATATCTGTGTTTCATCGCCAATAAGAAGGTCAGAGGGATACAGTAAACCTGAAGTGAAGCTTCGGAATCTGTAACTTGCATCACCGGAATGGTTCAAAACATAGACAGTAACAAGAGTCAGTCTTCTTGTACTTAAGTCGGCATTGTGCGTTTTCCATTTCATTCCGATGCAATTTCTGTGTTTCATCGGCAATAAAAAGGTCCAAGGGATACAGTAAACCTGAAGTGAAGCATCGGAATCTATATCTAGTGTCACAGGAATGGTTCAAAATATAGACAGTAAGGAGAGTCGGTCTTCTTGTACTTAAGTCGGCATTGTGCCATTTGTATTTATTTCCGATGCAATTTCTGTGTTTCAACGTCAATAAGAAGGTCAGAGGGATTCAGTAAACCTCAAGAGAAGCATCGGAATCTATAACTAGTGTCACAGGAATGGTTCAAGACAGTCAGTAAGAAGAGTCAGTCCTTTTGTACTTAAGTCGGCATTGTGCCTTTTGTGTTTAATTCCAATGCTATTTCTGTGTTTCATCGTCAATAAGAAGGTCAGAGGTATACAGTAAACCTGAAGTGAAGCATCGGAACCTATAACTAGTGTCACAGGAATGGTTCAAAACATAGACAAAGAGAAGGGTCAGTCTTCTTGTACTGAAGTCGGCATTGTGCCTTTTGTATGCAATTCCAATGCAATTTCTGTGTTTAATCGTCAAGAAGAAGGTCAGAAGGATACAGTAAACCTGAAGTGAAGCATCGGCATCTATAACCGGTGTCACAGGAATGGTTCAAAACATAGAGAACAAGAAATGTCAGTCTTCTTGTACTTAAGTCGGCATTATGCCTTTTTCAATTTAATTCCGATGCAATTACTGTGTTTTATCGTCAATAAGAAGGTCAGAGGGATACAGCAAACCTGAAGTGAAGCATCGGTATCTCAAACTAGTGCCACAGGAATGTTTCAATACATAGTCAGTAAGAAGAGTCAGTCTTCTTGTACTTAAGTCGGCATTGTGCCTTTTCAATTTAATTCCGATGTAATGTCTGTGTATCATCGTCAATAAGAAGGTCAGAGGGATACAGTAAACCTGAAGTGAAGCATCGGAATCTATAACTAGTGTCACAGGAATGGTTCAAAACATAGTCAGTAAGAAGAGTCAGTCTTCTTGTACTTAAGTCTTCATTGTGCCTTTTCTATTTAATTCCGATGCAATATCTGTGTTTCATCGTCAATAAGAAGGTCCAAGGGATACAGTAAACCTGAGGTGAAGCATCGGAATCTATAACTAGTGTCACAGGAATGGTTCAAAACATAGACTGTAGGAAGAGTAAGTCTTTTTGTACTTAAGTCGGCATTGTGCCTCTTCTATTTAATTCCGATGCAATTTCTGTGTTTCATCGTCAATAAGAAGGACAGAGGGATACAGTAAACCTGAAGTGAAGCATCGGACTGTAACTAGTGTCACAGGAATGGTTCAAAACATAGACAGTAAGAAGAGTCAGTCTTCTTGTACTTAAGTCGGAATTGACCCTTTTCAATTTAATTCCGATGCAATTTCTGTGTTTCATTGTCTATAAGAAGGTCCAAGAGATACAGTAAACATGAAGTGAAGCATCGGAATCTATAACTAGTGTCACAGAAATGGTTCAAAACATAGACAGTAAGAAGAGGCAGTCTTCTTGTACTTAAGTCGGCATTGTGCCTTTTCTATTTAATACCGATGTAATGTCTGTGTATCATCGTCAATAAGAAGGTCAGAGGGATACAGTAAACCTGAAGTGAAGCATCGGAATCTCTAACTAGTGTCACAGGAATGGTTCAAAACATAGTCAGTAAGAAGAGTCAGTCTTCTTGTACTTAAGTCGGCATTGTGCCTTTTCTATTTAATTCCGATGCAATATCTGAGTTTCATCGTCAATATGAAGGTCAGAGGGATACAGTAAACCTGAAGTGTAGCATCGGAATCTATAACCAGTGACACAGGAATAGTTCCAAACATAGTTAGTAAGAAGTGTCAGCCATCTAGTACTTAAGTTGGCATTGTGCCTTTTCTATTTAATTGAGATGCAATTTCTGTGTTTCATCGTCAATAAGAAGGTCCAAGGGATACAGTAAACCTGAAGTGCATCATCGGAATCTGTAACTAGTGTCACAGGAATGGTTCAAAACATAGACAGTAGGGAGATTCAGTCTACCTGTACTTAAGTCGGCATCGTGCCTTTTGTATTTATTTCCGATGCAATTTCTGTGTTTCATCGTCAATAAGAAGTTCAGAGGGATACAGTAAACCTGAAGTGAAGCATCGGAATGTATAACTAGTGTCTTAGGAATGGTTCAAAACATAGACATTAGGAAGAGTCATTCTTCTTGTACTTAAGTCGGTATTGTGCCAATTGTATTTAAGTCCGATGCTCTATCTGTGATTCATCGTCAATAAGAAGATCCAAGGGATACAGTAAACCTGAAATGAAGCATCGGAATCTATAACTAGTGTCACAGGAAGCTTCCAAACATAGACAGTAGGAAGAGTCAGTCTACATGTACTTAAGTCGGCATTGTGCCTTTTGTGTTTAATTCCGATGCGATTTCTGTGTTTCATCGTCAATAAGAAGGTCCAAGGGATACAGTAAACCTGAAGTGATGCATCGGAATCTATTACTAGTGACACACGAATGGTTCAAAACATAGTCAGTAAGAAGAGTCTGTCTTCTTGCACTTAAGTCGGCTTTGTGCGTTTTGTAATTAATTCCGATGCAATATCTGTGTTTCATCGTCAATAAGAAGGTCCAAGGGATACAGTTAACGTGAAGTGAAGCATCGGAATCTATATCTAGTGTCACAGGAATTGTTCAAAACATAGACAGTAAGGAGAGTCAGTCTTCTTGTACTTAAGTCGGTATTGTGCCATTTGTATTTAATTCCGATGCAATTTCTGTGTTTCATCGTCAATAAGAAGGTCAGAGGTATACAGTAAACTTGAAGTGAAGCATCGGAATCTGTAACTAGTGTCACAGGAATGGTTCAAAACAGTCGGTAAGAAGAGTCAGTCTTCTTGTACTTAAGTCGGCGTTGTGCCTTTTGTATTTAATTACGATGCAATTTCTGTGTTTCATCGTCAATAAGAGAGTCAGAGGGATACAGTAAACCTGTAGTGAAGCATTGGAATCTATAACTAGTGTCACAGGAATGGTTCAAATCATAGTCAGTAAGAAGAGTCAGTCTTCTTGTACTTAAGTCGGCATTGTGCCTTTTCTATTTAATTCCGATGCAATATCTGTGTTTCATCGTCAATAAGAAGGTCAGAGGGATACAGTAAACCTGAAGTGAAGCATCGGAATCTATTACTAGTGTCACCAGAATGGTTCCAACCATAGTCAGTAAGAAGAGTCAGTGTTCTTGTACTTAAGTCCCCATTGTGCCTTTTCTATTTAATTCCGATGCAATTTCTGTGTTTCATCGTCAATAAGAAGTTCCAAGGGATACAGAAAACCTGAAGTGAATCATCGGAATCAATAACTAGTGTCACAGGAATGGTTCAAAAACATAGTCAGTACGAAGAGTCAGTCTTCTTGTACTTAAGTCGGCATTCTGCATCTTGCATTTAATTCCGATGCAATTTCTGTGTTTCTTCGTCAATAAGAAGGTCCAAGGGATACAGTAAACCTGAAGTGAAGCATGGGAATCTATAACTAGTGTCACAGGAATGGTTCAAAACATAGGCAAAATGAAGAGTCAGTCTTCTTGTACTTAAGTCGGCATTGTGCCTTTTGTATTTAATTCCGATGCCATTTCTGTGATTCATCGTCAATAAGAAGGTCCAAGGCATACAGTAAACCTGAAGTGAAGCATTGTAATCTATAACTAGTGTCACAGAAATGGTTCAAATCATAGACAGTAAGAAGAGTCAGTCTTCTTGAACTTAAGTCGGCATTGTGCCTTTTCTATTTAATTCCGATGCAATTTCTGTGTTTCATCGTCAATAAGAAGGTCAGAGGGATACAGTAAACCTGTTGTGAAGCATCGGAATCTCTAACTAGTGTCATAGGAATGGTTCCAAGCATAGTCAGTAAGAAGAGTCAGTCTTCTTGTACTTAAGTCGGCATTGTGCCTTTTCAATTTAACTCCGATGCAATTTCTGTGTTTCATCGTCAATAAGAAGGTCCAAGGGATACAGTTAACCTGATGTGAAGCATCGGAATCTATAACTAGTGTCACAGGAATGGTTCCAAACATATTCAGTAAGAAGAGTCAGTCTTCTTGTACTTAAGTCGGCATTGTGCCTTTTCAATTTAACTCCGATGCAATTTCTGTTGTTCATCGTCAATAAGAAGGTCCAAGGGATACAGTAAACCTGAAGTGAATCTTCGGAATCAATAACTAGTGTCACAGGAATGGTTCAAAACATAGTCAGTACGAAGAGTCAGTCTTCTTGTACTTAAGTCAGCATTGTGACTTTTGTATTTAATTCCGATGCAATTTCTGTGTTTCATCGTCAGTAAGAATGTCCAAGGGATACAGTAAACCTGAAGTGAAGCATCGGAATCTCTAACTAGTGTCACAGGAATGGTTCAAAACATAGTCAGTAAGAAGAGTCAGTCTTCTTGTACTTAAGTCGGCATTGTGCCTTTTGTATTTAATTCCGATGCAATTTCTGTGTTTCATCGTCAATAAGAAGGTCCAAGGGCTACAGTAAACCTGAAGTGAAGCATCGGAATCTATAACTAGTGTCACAGGAATGGTTCAAAACATAGAAAGTAAGAAGAGTCAGTCTTCTTGTACTTAAATCGTCATTGTGCCTTTTGTATTTAATTCCGATCCAATTTCTGTGTTTCATCGTCAATAAGAAGTTCAGAGGGCTACCGTAAACCGGAAGTGAAGCATCGGAATCTATAACTAGTGTCACAGGAATGGTTCAAGACATAGACAGTAGGAACAGTCAGTCTTCTTGTACTTAAGTCAGCATTGTGCCTTTTCTAATTAATTCCGATGCACTTTCTGTGTTTCATCGTCAATAAGAAGGTCCAAGGCATACAGTGAACCTGAAATGAAGCATCGGAATCTATAACTAGTGTCACAGGAATGTTTCAAAACATAGACAGTAGGAATAGTCAGTCTACATGTACTTAAGTCGGCATTGTGCCTTTTGTATTCAATTCCGATGCAATTCCTGTGTTTCATCGTCAATAAGAAGGTCAGAGGGATACAGTAAACCTGAAGTGAAGCATCGGAATCTATAACTAGTATCACAGGAATGGTTCAAATCATAGTCAGTAAGAAGAGTCAGTCTTCTTGTACTTAAGTCGGCATTGTGCCTTTTCTATTTAATTCCGATGCAATATCTGTGTTTCATCGTCAATACGAAGGTCAGAGGGATACAGTAAACCTGAAGTGAAGCATCGGAATCTATAACTAGTATCACAGGAATGGTTCAAATCATAGTCAGTAAGAAGAGTCAGTCTTCTTGTACTTAAGTCGGCATTGTGCCTTTTCTATTTAATTCCGATGCAATATCTGTGTTTCATCGTCAATAAGAAGGTCAGAGGGATACAGTAAACCTGAAGTGAAGCATCGGAATCTATTACTAGTGTCACCGGAATGGTTCCAACCATAGTCAGTAAGAAGAGTCAGTGTTCTTGTACTTAAGTCCCCATTGTGCCTTTTCTATTTAATTCCGATGCAATTTCTGTGTTTCATCGTCAATAAGAAGGTCCAAGGGATACAGAAAACCTGAAGTGAAGCATCGGAATCTATAACTAGTGTCACAGGAATGGTTCAAAACATGGTCAGTAAGAAGAGTCAGTCTTCTTGTACTTAAGTCGGCATTGTGCTTTTTGTATTTAATTCCGATCCAATTTCTGTGTTTCATCGTCAATAAGAAGGTCCAAGGGATAAAGTAAACCAGAAGTGAAGCTTCGGAATCTATGACTAGTGTCACAGGAATAGTTCAAAACAGTCAGTAAGAAGAGTCAGTCTTCTTGTAATTAAGTCGGCATTGTGCCTTTTGTATTTAATTCCGATGTAATTTCTGTGTTTCATCGTCAACAGGAGGGTCCAAGGGATACAGTAAATCTGAAATGAAGCGTCGTAATCTATAACTAGTGTCACAGGATTGGTTCAAACATAGACAGTAAGAAGAATCAGTCTTCCAGTACTTAAGTCGGCAATGTGCCTTTTGAATTTAATTCCGATCCAATTTCTGTGTTTCATCGTCAGTAAGAAGGTCCAAGGAATACAGTAAACCTCAAGTGAAGCATTGGAATCTATAACTAGTGCCACAGGAATGGTTCAAATCATAGACAGTAAGAAGAGTCAGTCTTCTTGTACTTAAGTCGGCATTGCACCCTTTTCAATTTAAATCCGATGCAATTACTGTGTTTCATCGTCAATAAGAAGGTCAGAGGAATACAGTAAACCTGAAGTGAAGCATCGGAATCTCTAACTAGTGTCACAGGAATGTTTCCAAACATAGTCACTAAGAAGGGTCAGTCTTCTTGTACTTAAGTCGGCATTGTGCCTTTTCAATTTAACTCCGATGCATTTTCTGTGTTTCATCGTCAATAAGAAGGTCCAAGGGATACAGTTAACCTGAAGTGAAGCATCGGAATCTATAACTAGTGTCACAGGAATGGTTCAAAACATAGACAAAAAGAAGGGTCAGTCTTCTTGTACTGTGGTCGGCATTGTGCCTTTTGTATGTAATTCCGATGCAATTTCTGCGTTTCATCGTCAATAAGAAGGTCCAAGGGATACAGAAAACCTGAAGTGAAGCTTCGGAATGTATAACTAGTGTCACAGGAATGGTTCAAAGCAGTCAGTAAGAAGAAACAGTCTTCTTGTAATTAAGTTGGCATTGTAGCTTTTGTATTTAATTCCGATGCAATTTCTGTGTTTCATCGTCAACTAGAAGGTCCAAGCCATACAGTGAACCTGAAATGAAGCATCGGAATCTACAACTAGTGTCACAGTAATGTTTCAAAGCATAGACAGTAAGAAGAGTCAGTTTTCTTGTACTTAAGTCAGCATTGTGCCTTTTCTATTTAATTCCGATGCAATTTCTGTGTTTCATCGTCAATAAAAAGGTCAGAGGGATACAGTAAACCTGTAGTGAAGCATTGGAATCTATAACTAGTGTCACAGGAATGGTTCAAAACATAGAAAGTAAGAAGAGTCAGTCTTCTTGTACTTAAATCGTCATTGTGCCTTTTGTATTTAATTCCGATCCAATTTCTGTGTTTCATCGTCAATAAGAAGTTCAGAGGGCTACCGTAAACCGGAAGTGAAGCATCGGAATCTATAACTAGTGTCACAGGAATGGTTCAAGACATAGACAGTAGGAACAGTCAGTCTTCTTGTACTTAAGTCAGCATTGTGCCTTTTCTAATTAATTCCGATGCACTTTCTGTGTTTCATCGTCAATAAGAAGGTCCAAGCCATACAGTGAACCTGAAATGAAGCATCGGAATCTATAACTAGTGTCACAGGAATGTTTCAAAACATAGACAGTAGGAATAGTCAGTCTACATGTACTTAAGTCGGCATTGTGCCTTTTGTATTCAATTCCGATGCAATTCCTGTGTTTCATCGTCAATAAGAAGGTCAGAGGGATACAGTAAACCTGAAGTGAAGCATCGGAATCTATAACTAGTATCACAGGAATGGTTCAAATCATAGTCAGTAAGAAGAGTCAGTCTTCTTGTACTTAAGTCGGCATTGTGCCTTTTCTATTTAATTCCGATGCAATATCTGTGTTTCATCGTCAATAAGAAGGTCAGAGGGATACAGTAAACCTGAAGTGAAGCATCGGAATCTATAACTAGTATCACAGGAATGGTTCAAATCATAGTCAGTAAGAAGAGTCAGTCTTCTTGTACTTAAGTCGGCATTGTGCCTTTTCTATTTAATTCCGATGCAATACCTGTGTTTCATCGTCAATAAGTAGGTCAGAGGGATACAGTAAACCTGAAGTGAAGCATCGGAATCTATTACTAGTGTCACCGGAATGGTTCCAACCATAGTCAGTAAGAAGAGTCAGTGTTCTTGTACTTAAGTCCCCATTGCGCCTTTTCTATTTAATTCCGATGCAATTTCTGTGTTTCATCGTCAATAAGAAGGTCCAAGGGATACAGAAAACCTGAAGTGAATCATCGGATTCAATAACTAGTGTCACAGGAATGGTTCAAAACATAGTCAGTACGAAGAGTCAGTCTTCTTGTACTTAAGTCGGCATTGTGCCTTTTGTATTTAATTCCGATGCAATTTCTGTGTTTCATCTTCAATAAGAAGGTCCAAGGGATACAGTAAACCTGAAATGAAGCTTCGGAATCTATAACTAGTGTCACAGGGATATTTCCAAACCGTCAGTAAGGAGAGTCAGTCTTCTTGTACTAAGGCGGCATTGTACCTTTTGTATTTAATTCCGATCCAATTTCTGTGTTTCATCGTCAATAAGTAGGTCCAAGGGATACAGTAAACCTGAAGTGAAGCATCGGAATCTATTACTAGTGTCAAAGGAAGGATTCAAAACATAGACAGTAAGAAGAGTCAGTCTTCTTGTACTTAAGTCGGCATTGTGCCTTTTGTATTTAATTCCGATCCAATTACTGTGTTTCATCGTCAGTAAGAAGGTCCAAGGGATACAGTAAACCTGAAGTGAAGCATCGGAATCTATAACTACTGTCACAGGAATGGTTCAAATCATAGATTGTAAGAAGAGTCAGTCATCTCTTACTTATGTCGGCATTGTGCCCTTTTCAATTTAAATCAGATGCAATTACTGTGTTTCATCGTCAATAGGAAGGTCAGAGGGGTACTGTAAACCTGAAGTGAAGCATCGGAATCTCTAACTAGTGTCACAGGAATGGTTGAAAACATAGTCAGTAAGAAGAGTCAGTCTTCTTGTACTTACGTCGGCATTGTGCCTTTTGTATTTAATTCCGATGCAATATCTGTGTTTCATCATCAATAAGAAGGTCCAAGGGATACAATAAACCTGAGGTGAAGCATCGGAATCTGTAACTAGCGTCGCAGGAATGGTTCATAACATAGTCAGTAAGAAGAGTCAGTCTTCTTGTACTTAAGTCGGCATTGTGCCTTTTGTATTTATTTCCGATGCAATTTCTGTGTTTCATCGTCAATAAGAAGTTCAGAGGCATACAGTAAACCTGAAGGGAAGGATCGGAATCTGTAACTAGTGTCACAGGAATGGTTCAAAACATAGACAGTAGGATGAGTCAGTCTTCTTATACTTAAGTCGGTATTGTGCCAATTGTATTTAACTCCGATGCACTATCTGTGTATCATCGTCAATAAGAAGATCCAAAGTATACAGTAAACCTGAAATGAAGCATCGGAATCTATAACTAGTGTCACAGGAATGGTTCAAAACATAGACAGTAGGAAAATTCAGACTTCTTGTACTTCAGTCGGCATTATGCCCTTTTCAATTTAATTCCGATGTAATTACTGTGTTTCATCGTCAATAAGAAGGTCAGAGGGATACAGTAAACGTGAAGTGAAGCATCGGAATCTATAACTAGTGTCACAGGAGTGTTTCAAAACAGTCAGTAAGAAGAGTCTGTCTTCTTGTATTTAAGTCGGCATTGTGCGTTTTGTATTTAATTCCGATGCAATTTCTGTGTTTCATCGTCAATAAGAAGGTCAGAGGGATACAGTTAACCTGATGGGAAGCATCGGAATCTCTAACTAGTGTCACAGGAATGGTTCAAAACATAGTCAGTATAAAGAGTCAGTCTTCCTGTACTTAAGTCGGCATTGTGCCTTTTGTATTTAATTCCGATGCAATTTCTGTGTTTCATCGTCAATAAGAAGGTCCAAGGGATACGGTAAACCTAAAGTGAAGAATCGGAATCTCTAACTAGTGTCACAGGAATGGTTCAAAACATAGTCAGTATGAAGAGTCAGTCTTCCTGTACTTAAGTCGGCATTGTGCCTTTTGTATTTAATTCCGATGCAATTTCTGTGTTTCATCGTCAATAACAAGGTCCAAGGGATACAGTAAACCTGAAGTGAAGCATCGGTATCTATAACTAGTGTCACAGGAATGGTTCAAAGCGTAGTCAGTAAGAAGAGTCAGTCTTCTTGTACTTAAGTCGGCATTATGCCTTTTGTATTTAATTCCGATGTAATTTCTGTGTTTCATCGTCCATAAGAAGGTCAGAGGGATACAGTAATCCTGAAGGGAAGCATCGGAATCTCTAACTAGTGTCACAGGAATGGTTCAAAACATAGTCATTATGAAGAGTCAGTCTTCTTGTACTTAAGTCGGCATTGTTCCTTTTGTATTTAATTCCGATGCAATTTCTGTGCTTCATCGTCAATAAGAAGGACAGAGGGATACAGTAAACCTGAAGTGAAGCATCGGTATCTATAACTAGTGTCACAGGAATGGTTCAAAGCGTAGTCAGTAAGAAGAGTCAGTCTTCTTGTACTTAAGTCGGCATTATGCCTTTTGTATTTAATTCCGATGCAATTTCTGTGTTTCATCGTCAATAAGAAGGTCCAAGGGATACAGTAAACCTGAAGTGAAGCATCGGAATCTATAACTAGTGTCACAGGAGTGTTTCAAAACAGTCAGTAAGAAGAGTCTGTCTTCTTGTATTTAAGTCGGCATTGTGCGTTTTGTATTTAATTCCGATGCAATTTCTATGTTTCATCGTCAATGAGAAGGTCCAAGGGATACTGTAAACCTAAAGTGAAGAATCGGAATCTGTAACAAGCGTCACAGGAATGATTCAAAACATAGACACTAAGAAGAGTCAGTCTGCTTGTACTTAAGACGGCATTGTGCCTTTTCTATTTAATTCCGATGCAATTTCTGTGTTTCATCGTCAATATGAAGGTCAGATCGATACAGCGAACCTGAGGCGAAGCATCAGAATCTATAACTGGTGTCACAGGAATGGTTCAAAACATAGACTGTAGGAAGAGTCAGTCTTCCTGTACTTAAGTCGGCATTGTGCCTTTTCTATTTAATTCCGATGCAATTTCTGTGTTTCATAGTCAATAAGAACGTCCAAGGGATACAGTAAACCTGATGTGAAGCATCGGAATCTGTAACTAGCGTCACAGGTGTGGTTCAAATCATAGTCAGTAAGAAGAGCCCGTCTTCTTGTACTTAAGTCGGCATTGTGCCTTTTCTTTTTAATTCCGATGCACTTTCTGTGTTTCATAGTCAAAAAGAACGTCCTAGGGATACAGTAAACCTGAAGTGAAGCATCGGAATCTATAACTAGTGTCACAGGAATGGTTCAAAACATAGACAGTAGGAAGAGTCAGTCTTCTTGTACATAAGTCGGCATTGTGCCTTTTCTATTTAATTCCGATGCAATTTCTGTGTTTCATCGTCAAGAAGAAGGTCCTAGGGATACAGTAACTCTGAAGTGAAGCATTGGAATCTATAAGTAGTGTCACAGGAATGGTTCAAAACATAGTCAGTAAGAAGAGTCAGTCTTCTTGTACTTAAGTCGGCATTGTGCCTTTTGTATTTAATTCCGATGCCATATCTGTGTTTCATCGTCAATAAGAAGGTCCAAGGGATACGGTAATCCTGAACTGAAGCATCGGAATCTATAACTAGTGTCACAGGAATGGTTCAAAATATAGACAGTAAGAAGAGTCAGACTTCTTGTACTTCAGTCTGCATTATGCCCTTTGCAATTTAATTCCGATGCAATTATTGTGTTTCATCGTCAATAAGAAGGACAGAGGGATACAGTAAACCTGAAGTGAAGCATCGGAATCTCTAACTAGTGTCACAGGAACGGTTCAAAGCATAGTCAGTCAGAAGAGTCAGTCATCTTGTTCTTAGGTCGGCAATGTGCCTTTTCTTTTTAAGTCCGATGCAATTTCTGTGTTTCATAGTCAATACGAATTTCAAGGGAAACAGTAAATCTGAAGTGAAGCATCGGAATCTATAACTAGTGTCACAGGAATGGTTCAAAAAATAGACAGTAAGAAGAGTCAGTCTTCTAGTACTTAAGTCGGCATTGTGCCTTTTCTATTTAATTCCAATGCCATTTCTGTGTTTCATCGTCAAAAAGAAGGTCAGAGGGATACAGTAAACCTGAAGTGAAGCATCGGAATCTATAACTAGTGTCACAGGAATGGTTCAAAACATAGACAATAGGAAGAGTCAGTCTTATTGTACTTAAGTCGGTATTGTTCCTACTGTATTTAACTCCGATGCACTATTTGTGTTTCATCGTCAATAAGAAGATCCAAGGGATACAGTAAACCTGAAATGAAGCACCGGAATCTATAACTAGTGTCACAGGGATGGTTCAAAACATAGAGAGTAAGAGATTCAGTCTACATGTACTTAAGTCGGCATCGTGCCTTTTGTATATATTTCCGATGCAATTTCTGTGTCTCATCGTCAATAAGAAGGTCAGAGGGATACAGTAAACCTGAAGTGAAGCATCGGAATCTATAACTAGTGTCACAGGAATGGTTCAAAGCATAGTCAGTAAGAAGAGTCAGTCTTCTTGTACTTAAGTCGGCATTATGACTTTTGTATTTAATTCCGTTGCAATTTCTGTGTTTAATCGTCAATAAGAAGGTCAGAGGAATACAGTAAACCTGAAGGGAAGCATCGGAATCTTTTACTAGTGGCAGAGGAATGGTTCAAAACATAGTCAGTATGAAGAGTCAGTCTTCCTGTACTTAAGTCGGCATTGTGCCTTTTGTATTTAATTCCGAAGCAATTTCTGTGTTTCATCGTCAATAAGAAGGTCCAAGGGATACAGTAAACCTAAAGTGAAGAATCGGAATCTGTAAGAAGCGTCACAGGAATGATTCAAAACATAGACACTAAGAAGAGTCAGTCTGCTTGTACTTAAGACGGCATTGTGTCTTTTCTATTCAATTCCGATGCAATTTCTGTGTTTCATCGTCAATAAGAAAGTCAGATCGATACAGCGAACCTGAGGCGAAGCATCGGAATCTATAACTGGTGTCACAGGAATGGTTCAAAACATAGTCAGTATGAACAGTCAGTCTTCCTGTACTTAAGTCGGCATTGTGCCTTTTCTATTTTATTCCGATGCAATATCTGAGTTTCATCGTCAATATGAAGGTCAGAGGGATACAGTAAACCTGAAGTGTAGCATCGGAATCTATAACCAGTGACACAGGAGTAGTTCCAAACATAGTCAGTAAGAAGTGTCAGCCATCTTGTACTTAAGTTGGCATTGTGCCTTTTCTATTTAATTGAGATGCAATTTCTGTGTTTCATCGTCAATAAGAAGGTCCAAGGGATACAGTAAACCTGAAGTGCATCATCGGAATCTGTAACTAGTGTCACAGGAATGGTTCAAAACATAGACAGTAGGAAGATTCAGTCTACCTGTACTTAAGTCGGCATCGTGCCTTTTGTATTTATTTCCGATGCAATTTCTGTGTTTCATCGTCAATAAGAAGTTCAGAGGGATACAGTAAACCTGAAGTGAAGCATCGGAATGTATAACTAGTGTCTTAGGAATGGTTCAAAACATAGACATTAGGAAGAGTCAGTCAACTTGTACTTAAGTCGGTATTGTGCCTATTGTATTTAACTCCGATGCTCTATCTGTGATTCGTCGTCAATAAGAAGATCCAAGGGATACAGTAAACCTGAAATGAAGCATCGGAATCTATAACTAGTGTCACAGGAAGCTTCCAAACATAGACAGTAGGAAGAGTCAGTCTACGTGTACTTAAGTCGGCATTGTGCCTTTTGTATTTAATTCCGATGCGATTTCTGTGTTTCATCGCCAATAAGAAGGTCCAAGGGATACAGTAAACCTGAAGTGATGCATCGGAATCTATTACTAGTGTCACTGGAATGGTTCAAAACATAGACAGTAGGAAGAGTCAGTCTTCTTGTACTTAAGTCCACTTTGTGCCTTTTTCATTTTATTCCGATGCAATTTCTGTGTTTCATCGTCAATAAGAAGGTCCAAGGGATACAGTAAACCTGAAGTGAAGCATCGGAATCTATATCTAGTGTCACAGGAACGGTTCAAAATATAGACAGTAAGGAGAATCAGTCTGCTTGTACTTAAGTCGGCATTGTGCCATTTGTATTTAATTCCGATGCAATTTCTGTGTTTCAACGTCAATAAGAAGGTCAGTGGGATTCAGTAAACCTGAAGAGAAGCATCGGAATCTATAACTAGTGTCACAGGAATGGTTCAAGACAGTCAGTAAGAAGAGTCAGTCTTCTTGTACTTAAGTCGGCAATGTGACTTTTGTATTTAATTCCGATGCAATTTCTGTGTTTCATCGTCAATAAGAAGGTCAGAGGGATACAGTAAACCTGAAGTGAAGCATCGGAATCTATAACTGGTGTCACAGGAATGGTTTAAAACATAGAGAGCAAGAAGAGTCAGTCTTCTTGTACTTAAGTCGGCATTATGCCCTATTCAATTTAATTCCGATGCAATTACTGTGTTTCATCGTCAATAAGAAGGTCAGAGGGATACAGTAAACCTGAAGTGAAGCATCGGTATCTCAAACTAGTGCCACATTAATGTTTCAATACATAGTCAGTAAGAAGAGTCAGTCTTCTTGTACTTAAGTCGGCATTGTGGCTTTTGTATTTAATTCCGATGCAATATCTGTGTTTCATCGTCAATAAGAAGGTCCAAGGGATACAGTACACCTGAAGTGAAGCATCGAAATCTGTAACTAGCGTCACAGGAATGGTTCAAAACATAGTCAGTAAGAAGAGTAAGTCTTATAGTACTACAGTCGGCATTGTGCCTTTTCTATTTAATTCCGATCCAATTTCTGTGTTTCATAGTCAATAAGAACGTCCAAGGGATACAGTAAACATGAGGTGAAGCATCGGAATCTATAACTAGTGTCACAGGAATGGTTTAAAACATAGACAGTAGGAAGAGTAAGTCTTTTTGTACTTATGTCGGCATTGTGCCTTTTCCATTTAATTCCGATGCAATTTCTGTGTTTCATCGTCAATAAGAAGGTCTGATGGATACAGTGAACCTGAAGTGAAGCATCGGAATCTGTAACTAGCGTCACAGGAATGGTTCAAAACATAGACAGTAAGAAGAGTCAGTCTTCGTGTACTTAAGTCGGAATTGTGCCTTTTCAATTTGATTCCGTTGCAATTTCTGTGTTTCATCGTCAATAAGAAGGTCCAAGGGATACAGTAAACCTAAAGTGAAGCATCGGAATCTATAACTAGTGTCACAGGAATGGTTCAAAACATAGTCAGTAAGAAGAGTCAGTCTTCTTGTACTTAAGACGGCATTGTGCCTTTTCTATTTAATTCCGATGCAATATCTGTGTTTCATCGTCAATAAGAACGTCCAAGGGATACAGTAAACCTGAAGTGAATCATCGGAATCTATAACTAGTGTCACAGGAATGGTTCAAAACATAGTCAGTACGAAGAGTCAGTTTTCATGTACTTAAGTCGGCATTGTGCATTTTGTATTTAATTCCGATGCAATTTCTAAGTTTCATCGTCAATAAGAAGGTCAGAGGGATACAGTAAACCTTAAGTGAAGAATCGGAATCTATAACTAGTGTCACAGGAATGGTTCAAAGCATAGACAGTAAGAAGCGTCAGTCTTCTTGTACTTAAGTCGGAATTGTGCCTTTTGTATTTAATTCCGATGCAATTTCTGTGTTTCATCGTAAATAAGAAGGTCCAAGGGATACAGTAAACCTGAAGTGAAGCATCAGAATCAATAACTAGTGTCACTGGAATGGTTCAAAACATAGACAGTAGGAAGAGTCAGTCTTCTTGTACCTAAGTCGGTATTGTGCCTATTGTATTTAACTCCTATGCACTATCTGTGTTTCATCGTCAAGAAGTAGATCCTAGGGATACAGTAATCCTGAAATGAAGCATCGGAATCTATAACTAGTTTCACAGGAATGGTTCAAAACATAGACAGTAGGAAGATTCAGTCTACATGTACTTAAGTCGGCATCGTGCCTTTTGTATTTATTTCCGATGCAATTTCTGTGTTTCATCGTCAATAAGATGGTCAGAGGGATACAGTAAACCTGAAGTGAAGCATCGGAATCTCTAACTAGTGTCACACGAATGGTTCAAAACGTAGTCAGTAAGATGAGTCAGTCCTCTTGTACTTAAGTCGGCATTGTGCCTTTTGTATTTAATTCCGATGCAATTTCTGTGCTTCATCGTCAATAAGAAGGACAGAGGGATACAGTGAACCTGAGGTGAAGCATCGGAAACTATAACTAGTGTCACAGGAATGGTTCAAAAGATAGACAGTAGGAAGACTCAGTCTTCTTGTACTTAAGTCGGCATTGTGCCTTGTCTATTTAATTCCAATGCTATTTCTGTATTTCGTCGCCAATAAGAAGGTCCAAAGGATACAGTAAACCTGAAGTGAAGCATCGGAATCTATAACTAATGTTACAGGAATCGTTGAAAGCATAGACAGTAGGAAGAGTCAGTCTTCTTGAACTTAAGTCGGCATGGTGCCTTTTATTTAATTTTGATGCAATTTCTGTGTTTCATCGTCATAAAGAAGGTCGGAGTGCTACAGTAAACCTGAAGTGAGGCATCGGAATCTATAACTAGTGTCACAGGAATGGTACAAACATAGACAGTAGGAAGATTCAGTTCTCTTGTACTTAAGTCGGCATTGTGCCTTTTGTATTTAATTCCGATGCAATATCTGTGTTTCATCGTCAATAAGAAGGTCCAAGGGATACAGTAAACCTGAAGTGAAGCATCGGAATCTGTAACTAGCGTCACAGGAGTGGTTCAAAACATAGACATTAAGAAGAGTCAGGCTTCTTGTACTTAAGTCGGCATTGTGCCTTTTCCATTTAATTCCGATGCAATATCTGTGTTTCATCGCCAATAAGAAGGACAGAGGGATACAGTAAACCTGAAGTGAAGCATCGGAATTTGTAACTTGCATCACAGGAATGGTTCAAAACATAGACAGTAAGAAGAGTCAGTCTTCTTGTACTTAAGTCGGCATTGTGCCTTTCCCATTAAATTCCGATGCAATTTCTGTGTTTCATCGTCAATAAGAAGGTCCAAGGTATACAGTAAACCTGAAGTGAAGCATCGGAATGTATATCTAGTGTCACAGGAATGGTTCAAAATATAGACAGTAAGGAGAGTCAGTCTTCTTGTACTTAAGTCGGCATTGTGCCATTTGTATTTATTTCCGATGCAATTTCTGTGTTTCAACGTCAATAAGAAGGTCAGAGGGATAAAGTAAACCTGAAGTGAAGCATCGGTATCTCAAACTAGTGCCATAAGAATGTTTCAATACATAGTCAGTAAGAAGAGTCAGTCTTCTTGTACTTAAGTCGGCATTGTGGCTTTTGTATTTAATTCCGATGCAATATCTGTGTTTCATCGTCAATAAGAAGGTCCAAGGGATACAGTAAACCTGAAGTGAAGCATTGGAATCTGTAACTATCGTCACAGGAATGGTTCAAAACATAGTCAGTAAGAAGAGTTAGTCTTTTTGTACTTAAGTCGGCATTGTGCCTTTTCTATTTAATTCCGATGCAATTTCTGTGTTTCATCGTCAATAAGAAGGTCAGAGGGATACAGTAAACCTGAAGTGAAGCATCGGAAATTGTAACTAGCGTCACAGGAATGGTTCAAAACATAGACAGTAAGAAGTGTCAGTCTTCTTGTACTTAAGTCGGAATTGTGCCTTTTCAATTTAATTCCGATGCAATTTCTGTGTTTCATCGTCAATAAGGTCAGAGGGATACAGTAAACCTGAAGTGGAGCATCGGAATCTATAACTGGTGTCACAGGAATGGTTTAAAACATAGAGAGCAAGAAGAGTCAGTCTTCTTGTACTTAAGTCGGCATTATGCCCAATTCAATTTAATTCCGATGCAATTACTGTGTTTCATCGTCAATAAGAAGGTCAGAGGGATACAGTAAACCTGAAGTGAAGCATCGGTATCTCAAACTAGTGCCACAGGAATGTTTCAATACATAGTCAGTAAGAAGAGTCAGTCTTCTTGTACTTAAGTCGGCATTGTGGCTTTTGTATTTAATTCCGATGCAATATCTGTGTTTCATCGTCAATAAGAAGGTCCAAGGGATACAGTACACCTGAAGTGAAGCATCGAAATCTGTAACTAGCGTCACAGGAATGGTTCAAAACATAGTCAGTAAGAAGAGTAAGTCTTATAGTACTAAAGTCGGCATTGTGCCTTTTCTATTTAATTCCGATGCAATTTCTGTGTTTCATAGTCAATAAGAACGTCCAAGGGATACAGTAAACATGAGGTGAAGCATCGGAATCTATAACTAGTGTCACAGGAATGGTTCAAAACATAGACAGTAGGAAGGGTAAGTCTTTTTGTACTTATGTCGGCATTGTGCCTTTTCCATTTAATTCCGATGCAATTTCTGTGTTTCATCGTCAATAAGAAGGTCTGATGGATACAGTGAACCTGAAGTGAAGCATCGGAATCTGTAACTAGCGTCACAGGAATGGTTCAGAACATAGACAGTAAGAAGAGTCAGTCTTCGTGTACTTAAGTCGGAATTGTGCCTTTTCAATTTGATTCCGATGGAATTTCTGTGTTTCATCGTCAATAAGAAGGTCCAAGGGATACAGTAAACCTGAAGTGAAGCATCGGAATCTATAACTAGTGTCATAGGAATGGTTCAAAACATAGTCAGTAAGAAGAGTCAGTCTTCTTGTACATAAGACGGCATTGTGCCTTTTCTATTTAATTCCGATGCAATATCTGTGTTTCATCGTCAATAAGAACGTCCAAGTTATACAGTAAACCTGAAGTAAATCATCGGAATCTATAACTAGTGTCACAGGAATGGTTCAAAACATAGTCAGTACGAAGAGTCAGTTTTCATGTACTTAAGTCGGCATTGTGCATTTTGTATTTAATTCCGATGCAATTTCTAAGTTTCATCGTCAATAAGAAGGTCAGAGGGATACAGTAAACCTTAAGTGAAGAATCGGAATCTATAACTAGTGTCACAGGAATGGTTCAAAGCATAGACAGTAATAAGCGTCAGTCTTCTTGTACTTAAGTCGGAATTGTGCCTTTTGTATTTAATTCCGATGCAATTTCTGTGTTTCATCGTAAATAAGAAGGTCCAAGGGATACAGTAAACCTGAAGTGAAGCATCAGAATCAATAACTAGTGTCACAGGAATGGTTCAAAACATAGACAGTAGGAAGAGTAAGTCTTCTTGTACCTAAGTCGGTATTGTGCCTATTGTATTTAACTCCTATGCACTATCTGTGTTTCATCGTCAAGAAGTAGATCCTAGGGATACAGTAATCCTGAAATGAAGCATCGGAATCTATAACTAGTGTCACAGGAATGGTTCAAAACATAGACAGTAGGAAGATTCAGTCTACATGTACTTAAGTCGGCATCGTGCCTTTTGTATTTATTTCCGATGCAATTTCTGTGTTTCATCGTCAATAAGATGGTCAGAGGGATACAGTGAACCTGAGGTGAAGCATCGGAAACTATAACTAGTGTCACAGGAATGGTTCAAAGGATAGACAGTAGGAAGAGTCAGTCTTCTTGTACTTAAGTCGGCATTGTGCCTTTTCCATTAAATTCCGATGCAATTTCTGTGTTTCATCGTCAATAAGAAGGTCCAAGGTATACAGTAAACCTGAAGTGAAGCATCGGAATCTATATCTAGTGTCACAGGAATGGTTCAAAATATAGACAGTAAGGAGAGTCAGTCTTCTTGTACTTAAGTCGGCATTGTGCCATTTGTATTTATTTCCGATGCAATTTCTGTGTTTCAACGTCAATAAGAAAGTCAGAGGGATACAGTAAACCTGAAGTGAAGCATCGGTATCTCAAACTAGTGCCACAAGAATGTTTCAATACATAGTCAGTAAGAAGAGTCAATCTTCTTGTACTTAAGTCGGCATTGTGGCTTTTGTATTTAATTCCGATGCAATATCTGTGTTTCATCGTCAATAAGAAGGTCCAAGGGATACAGTAAACCTGAAGTGAAGCATTGGAATCTGTAACTATCGTCACAGGAATGGTTCAAAACATAGTCAGTAAGAAGAGTCAGTCTTTTTGTACTTAAGTCGACATTGTGCCTATTCTATTTAATTCCGATGCAATTTCTGTGTTTCATCGTCAATAAGAAGGTCAGAGGGATACAGTAAACCTGAAGTGAAGCATCGGAAACTGTAACTAGCGTCACAGGAATGGTTCAAAACATAGACAGTAAGAAGTGTCAGTCTTCTTGTACTTAAGTCGGAATTGTGCCTTTTCAATTTAATTCCGATGCAATTTCTGTGTTTCATCGTCAATAGGAAGGTCCAAGGGATACAGTAAACGTGAAGTGAAGCATCGGAATCTATAACTAGTGTCACAGAAATATTTCATAACATAGACAGTAAGAAGAGGCAGTCTTCTTGTACTTAAGTCGGCATTGTCCTTTTTCAATTTAATTCCGATGTAATGTCTGTGTATCATCGTCAATAAGAAGGTCAGAGGGATACAGTAAACCTGAAGTGAAGCTTCGGAATCTATAACTAGTGTCACAGGAATGGTTCAAAACATAGTCAGTAATAAGAGTCAGTCTTCTTGTACGTAAGTCGGCATTGTGCCTTTTCTATTTAATTCCGATGCAATATCTGTGTTTCATCGTCAATACGAAGGTCCAAGGGTTACAGTAAACCTGAAGTGCATCATCGGAATCTCCAACTAGTGTCACAGGAATGGTTCAAAACATAGACAGTAGGAAGATTCAGTCTACATGTACTTAAGTCGGCATCGTGCCTTTTGTACTTATTTCCGAAGCAGTTTCTGTGTTTCATCGTCAATTAGAAGATCAGAGGGATGCAGTAAACCTGAAGTGAAGCATCGGAATGAGTAACTAGTGTCTTAGGAATCGTTCAAAACATAGACATTAGGAAGAGTCAGTCTTCTTGTACTTAAGTCGGTATTGTGCCTATTGTATTTAACTCCGATGCACTATCTGTGTTTCATCGTCAATAAGAAGGTCCAAGGGATACAGTTAACCTGAAGTGATGCATCGGATCCTATTACTAGTGTCACACGAATGGTTCAAAACATAGAGAACAAGAAGAGTCAGTCTTCTTGTACTTAAGTCGGCATTATGCCCTTTTCAATTTCATTCCGATGCAATAACTGTGTTTCATCGTCAATAAGAAGGTCAGAGGGATACAGTAAACCTGAAGTGAAGCATCGGAATCTGTAACTTGCATCACAGGAATGGTTCAAAACATAGACAGTAAGAAGAGTCAGTCTTCTTGTACTTAAGTCGGCATTGTGCCATTTGTATTTATTTCCGATGCAATTTCTGTGTTTCAACGTCAATAAGAAGGTCAGAGGGATTCAGTAAACCTGAAGAGAAGCATCGGAATCTATAACTAGTGTCACAGAAATGGTTCAAGACAGTCAGTAAGAAGAGTCAGTCTTCTTGTACTTAAGTCGGCATTGTGCCTATTGTATTTAATTCCGATGCTATTTCTGTGTTTCATCGTCAATAAGAAGGTCAGAGGGATACAGTACACCTAAAGTGAAGCATCGGAATCTATAACTAGTGTCACAGGAATGGTTCAAAACATAGACAAAAAGAAGGGTCAGTCTTCTTGTACTGAAGTCGGCATTGTGCATTTTGAATGTAATTCCGATGCAATTTCTGTGTTTCATCGTCAATAAGAAGGTCAGAAGGATACAGTAAACCTGAAGTGAAGCATCGGAATCTATAACTGGTGTCACAGGAATGGTTCAAAACATAGAGAGCAAGAAGAGTCAGTCTTCTTGTACTTAAGTCGGCATTATGCCCTTTTCAATTTAATTCCGATGCAATTACTGTGTTTCATCGTCTATAAGAAGGTCAGAGGGATACAGTAAACCTGAAGTGAAGCACCGGAATCTATAACTAGTGTCACAGGAATGGTTCAAAACGTAGTCAGTAAGAAGGGTCTCTCTTCTTGTACTGAAGTCGGCATTGTGCCTTTTGAATGTAATTCCGATGCAATTTCTGTGTTTCATCGTCAATAAGAAGGTCAGAGGGATACAGTAAACCTGAAGTGAAGCATATAACTAGTGTCACAGGAATGGTTCAAAACATAGACAGTAAGAAGAGTCAGTCTTCATGTACTTATTTCGGCATTGTGCCTTATGTATTTAATTCCGATGCAGTTTCTGTGTTTCATCGTCAATAAGGAGGTACATGGGATACAGTAAACCTGAAGTGAAGCAACGGAATCTATAACTAGTGTCACAGGAATGGTTCAAAACATAGTCAGTATCAAGAGTCAGTCTTCTTGTACCTAAGTCGGCATTGTGCCTTTCCTATTTAATTCCGATGCAATTTCTGTGTTTCATCGTCAATAGGAAGGTCCAAGGGATACAGTAAACCTAAAGTGAAGCATCGGAATCTATAACTACTGTCACAGGAATGGTTCAAAACATAGACAGTTAGAAGAGTCAGTCTTCTTGTACTTAAGTCGGCATTGTGCATTTTGTATTTAATACCGATGCAATTTCTGTGTTTCATCGTCAATAAGAAGGTCAGAGGGATACAGTAAACCTGAAGTGAAGCATCGGAATCTATAACTAGTGTCACAGGAATGGTTCAAAACATAGACAGTAAGAAGAGTCAGTCTTCATGTACTTGAGTCGGCACTGTGCCTTTTGTATTAAATTCCGACACAATTTCTGTGTTTCATCGTCAATAAGAGGGTCCAAGGAATACAGTAAACCTGAAGTGAAGCATCGGAATCTATAACTAGTGTCACAGGAATGGTTCATAACATAGACAGTTAGAAGACTCAATCTTCTTGTACTTAAGTCGGCATTGTGCCTTTTCTATTCAATTCCGATGCAATTTCCTGTTTTTCATCGTCAATTTGAAGGTCAGAGGGATACAGTGAACCTGAAGTGAAGCATCGGAATCTATAACTAGTGTCACAGGAATGGTTCAAAACGTAGTCAGTAAGAAGAGTCAGTCTTTTTGTACTTAAGTCGGCATTGTGCCTTTTGTATTTAATTCCGATGCAATTTCTGTCTTTCATCGTCAATAAGCAGGTCAGATGGATACAGTAACCCTGAAGTGAAGCATCAGAATCTATAACTAGTGTCACAGAAATGGTTCAAAACATAGGCAGTAAGAAGGGTCAGTCGTCTTGTACTTAAGTCGGCATTGTGCATTTTGTATTTAATTCCGATGCAATTTCTGTGTTTCATCGTCAACAAGGAGATCAGAGGGATACAGTAAACCTGATGTGAAGCATCGGAATCTATTACTAGTGTCACAGGAATGGTTCAAAACATAGACAGTAAGAAGAGACAGCCTTTTTTTACTTAAGTTGGCATTGTGCCTATTCTATATAATTCCGATGCAATATCTGTGTTTCATCGTCATTAAGAAGGTCAGAGGGATACAGTAAACCTGAAGTGAATCATCGGAATCTGTAACTAGTGTCACAGGAATGTTTCAAAACATAGTCAGTAAGAAGAGTCAGTCGTCTTGTCTTTAAGTCGGCATTGTGCCTTTTGTATTTAATTCCGATGCAATTTTTGTGTTTCATCGTCAATAAGAAGGTCCAAGGGATACAGTAAACCTGGAGTGTACATCGGAATCTATAACTAGTGTCACAGGAATGGTTCAAAACATAGACAGTAAGAAGATACAGTCTTCTTGTACTTAAGTCGGCATTGTGCCTTTTGTATTTAATTCCGATGCAATTTCTGTGTTTCATCGTCAATAAGAAGGTCCACGGGATACAGTAAACCTGAAGTGAAGCATCGGAATCTATAACTAGTGTGACACGAATGGTTCAATACATAGTCAGTGAGAAGAGTGAGTCTTCTTATACTTAAGTTGGCATTGTGCGTTTTCTATTTAATTCCGATGCAATTTCTGTGTTCATTGTCAATAAGAAGGTCCAAGAGAGACAGTAAACCTGGAGTGAAGCATCGGAATCTATAACTAGTGTCACAGGAATGGTTCAAAACATAGACAGTAAGAAGAGTCAGTCTTCTTGTACTTAATTCGGCAGTGTTCCTTTTCTATTTATTTCCGATAAAATTTGTGTGTTTCATCGTCAATAAGAAGGTCAGAGGGATACAGTAAACATGAAGTGAAGCATCGGAATCTGTAACTAGTGTCACAGGAATGGTTCAAAACGAGTGTCAGTAAGAAGAGTCAGTCTTCTTGTCCATAAGTGCGCGTTGTGATTTTTGTATTTAATTCCGATGCAATTTCTGTCTATCATCCTCAATAAGAAGATCCAAGGGATACAGTAAACCTGAAGTGATGCATCGGAACCTATAACTAGTGTCACAGGAATGGTTCAAAACATAGACAGTAAGAAGAGTCAGTCTTCATGTACTTATGTCGGCATTGTGCCTTATGTATTTAGTTCCGATGCAATTTCTGTATTTCATCGTCAATAAGAAGGTACATGGGATACAGTAAACCTGAAGTGAAGCAACGGAATCTATAACTAGTGTCACAGGAATGGTTCAAAACATAGTCAGTAACAAGAGTCAGTCTTCTTGTACCTAAGTCGGCATTGTGCCTTTACTATTTAATTCCGATGCAATTTCTGTGTTTCATTGTCAATAAGAAGGTCAGAGGGTTACAGTAACCCTGAAGTGAAGCATCGGAATCTGTAACTAGTGTCACAGAAATGGTTCAAAACATAGACAGTAAGAAGAGTAAGTCTTCATGTACATAAGTCGGCATTGTGCATTTTGTATTTAATTCCGATGCAATTTCTGTGTTTCATCGCCAATAAGAAGGTCAGAGGGATACAGTAAACCTGAAGTGAAGCATCGGAATCTATAACTAGTGTCACAGGAATGGTTCAAAGCATAGACAGTAAGAAGAGTCAGTCTTCTTGTACTTGAGTCGGCATTGTGGCTTTTGTATTTAATTCCGATGCAATTCCTGTGCTTCATCGTCAATAAGAAGGTCCAAGGGATACAGTAAACCTGAAGTCAAGCATCGGAATCTATAACTAGTGTCAATGGAATGGTTCAAACATAGACAGTAGGAAGAGTCAGTCTTCTTGTACTTAAGTCTGCATTGTGCCCTTTGTATTTAATTCCAAGGCAATTTCTGTGTTTCTTCGTTAATAAGAAGGTACAAGGGATACAGTAAACCTGAAGTGAAGCATCGGAATCCATAACTAGTGTCACAGGAATGGATCAAAGCATAGACAGTAAGAAGAGTCAGTCTTCTTGTACTTAAGTCGGCATTGTGCCTTTTGTATTTAATTCCGATGCAATTTCTGTGCTTCATCGTCAATAAGAAGGTAAGTGGGATTCAGTACACCTGAAGTGAAGCATCGGAATCTATAACTAGTGTCACAGAAATGGTTCAAAACATAGACAGTAAGAAGAGTCAGTCTTCTTGTACTTAAGTTGTCATTGAGCATTTTGTATTTAATTCCGATGCAATTTCTGTGTTTCTTCGTCAATAAGAAGGTCAGAGGGATACAGTAACCTGAAGTGAAGCATCGGAATCTATAACTAGTGTCACAGAAATGGTTCAAAACATAGGCAGTAGAAGAGTCAGTCTTGTTGTACTTAAGTCGGCATTGTGCATTTTGTATTTAATTCCGATGCAATTTCTGTGTTTCAGCGTCAATAAGGAGGTCAGAGGGATACAGTAAACCTGAAGTGAACCATCGGAATCTATAACTAGTGTCACAGGAATGTTTCAAATCATAGTCAGTAAGAAGAGTCAGTCGTCTTGTCCTTAAGTCGGCATTGTGCCTTTTGTATTTAATTCCCATGCAATTTATGTGTTTCATCGTCACTAAGGAGGTCCAAGGGATACAGTAAACCTAAAGTGTACATCGGAATCTATTACTAGTGTCACAGGAATGGTTCAAAACATAGACAGTAAGAAGATACAGTCTTCTTGTACTTAAGTCGGCAGTGTGCCTTTTCTATTTAATTCCGACAAAATTTGTGTGTTTCATCGTCAATAAGAAGGTCAGAGGGATACAGTAAACATGAAGTGAAGCATCGGAAACTATAACTAGTGTCACAGGAATGGTTCAAAACAAGTGTCAGTAAGAAGAGTCAGTCTTCATGTACTTATGTCGGCATTGTGACCTATGTATTTAATTCCGATGCAATTTCTGTGTTTCATCGTCAATAAGAAGGTACATGGGATACAGTAAACCTGAAGTGGAGCAACGGAATCTATAACTAGTATCACTGGAATGGTTCAAAACATAGTCAGTAACAAGAGTAAGTCTTCTTGTACCTAAGTAGTCATTGTGCCTTTTCTATTTAATTCCGATGCAATTGCTGTGTTTTATCGTCAATAAGAAGTTCCAAGGGAAACAGTAATTCTGTAGTGAAGCATCGGAATCTATAACTAGTGTCAATGGAATGGTTCAAACATAGACAGTAGGAAGAGTTAGTCTTCTTGTACTTATGTCGGCATTGTGCCTTTTGTATTTAATTCCGAGGCAATTCCCGTGTTTCATCATCAATAAGTATGTCCAAGGGATACAGTAAACCTGAAGTGAAGCATCGGAATCTATAACTAGTGTCCCAGGAATGGTTCAAAACGTAGACAGTAAGAAGAGTCAGTCTTCTTGTACTTAACTTGGCGTTGTGCCTTTTGAATTCAATTCCGATGCACTTTCTGTGTTTCATTGTCAATATGTAGGTCAGAGGGTTACAGTAACCATGAAGTGAAGCATCGGATTCTACAACTAGTGTCACAGGAATGGATCAAAGCATAGGCAGTAAGAAGAGTCAGTCGTCTTGTACTTAAGTCGGCATTGTGCGTTTTGTATTTAATTCCGATGCAGTTTCAGTGTTTCATCGTCAATAAGAAGGTAAGAGGGATTCAGTAAACCTGAAGTGAAGCATCGGAATCTATAACTAGTGTCACATAAATGGTTCAAAACATAGACAGTAAGAAGAGTCAGTCTTCTTGTA
Source organism: Schistocerca americana (assembly GCF_021461395.2). Taxonomy (NCBI): domain Eukaryota; kingdom Metazoa; phylum Arthropoda; class Insecta; order Orthoptera; family Acrididae; genus Schistocerca; species Schistocerca americana. The sequence goes on along the minus strand of NC_060130.1, from coordinate 16,851,963 downwards.
CTTAAGTCGGCATTGTGCATTTTGTATTTAATTTCGAAGCAATTTCTGTGTTTCATCGTCAAAGAGAAGGTCAGAGGGATACAGTAACCTGAAGTGAAGCATCGGAATCTATAACTAGTGTCACAGAAATGGTTCAAAACATAGGCAGTAGAAGGGTCAGTCTTGTTGTACTTAAGTCGGCATTGTGCATTTTGTATTTAATTCCGATGCAATTTCTGTGTTTCAGCGTCAATAAGGAGGTCTGAGGGATACAGTAAACCTGAAGTGAAGCATCGGAATCTATAACTAGTGTCACAGGAATGGTTCAAACATAGACAGTAAGAAGAGTCAGTCTTCTTGTACTTAAGTCGGCATTGTGCCTTTTGTATTTAATTCCGATGCAATTTCTGTGTTTCATCGTCAATAAGAAGGTCCAAGGGATACAGTAGACCTTAAGTGAAGCATCGGAATCTATAACTAGTGTCACAGGAATGGTTCAAAACATAGTCAGTAAGAAGAGTCAGTCTTCTTGTACTTGAGTCGGCATTGTGGCTTTTGTATTTAATCCCGATGCAATTTCTGTGCTTCTTCGTCAATAACAAGGTCCAAGGGATACAGTAAACCTGAAGTCAAGCATCGGAATCTATAACTAGTGTCACCGGAAAGGTTCAAAACATAGGCAGTAAGAAGAGTCAGTCTTCTTGTCCTTAAGTCGACATTGTGCCGTTTGTATTAATTTCCGATGCAATTTCTGTGTTTCATCGTCAATAAGATGGTCCAAGGGATACAGTAAACCTGAAGTGAAGCATCGGAATCTATAACTAGTGTCACAGGAATGGTTCAAAACATAGTCAGTAAGAAGAGTCAGCCTTTTTGAACTTACGTCGGCATTGTGCCTTTTGTATTTATTTCAGATGTAATTTCTGTGTTTCATCGTCAATGAGAAAGTCCAAATGATACAGTAAACCTGAAGTGAAGCTTCGGAATCTATAACTAGTGTCACAGGAATGGTTCAAAATATAGACAGTAAGAAGAGTCAGTCTTTTTGTACATAAGTCGGCATTGTGCCTTTTGTATTTAATTCCGGTGCAATTTCTGTGTTCCATCGTCAATAAGAAGGTCAGAGGGATACAGTAAACCTGAAGTGAATCATCGGAATCTATAACTAGTGTCACAGGAATGTTTCAAACATAGTCAGTAAGAAGAGTCAGTCTTCTTGTCCTTAAGTCGGCATTGTGACTTTTGTATTTAATTCCGATGCAATTTTTGTGTTCCATCGACAATAAGAAGGTCCAAGGGATACAGTAAACCTGGAGTGTACATCGGAATCTATAACTAGTGTCACAGGAATGGTTCAAATCATAGACAGTAAGAAGATACAGTCTTCTTGTACTTAAGTCAGCATTTTGCCTTTTGTATTTAATGCCGATGCAATTTCTGTGTTTCATCGTCAACAAGAAGGTCCAAGGGATACAGTAAACCTGGAGTGTGGCATCGGAATCTGTAACTAGTGTCACAGGAACGGTTCAAAACATAGACAGTAAGAAGGGTCAGTCTTCGTGTACCTAAGTCGGCATTGTGCCTTTTGTATTTAATTCCGATGCAATTTCTGTGTTTCATCGTCAATAAGAAGGTCCAAGGGATACAGTATACCTGAAGTGAAGCATCGGAATCTATAACTAGTGTCACAGGAATGGTTCAAAACATAGTCAGTATGAAGGGTCAGTCGTCATGTACTTATGTCGGCATTGTGCCTTTTGTATTTAATTCCGATGCAATTTCTGTGTTTCTTCGTCAATAAGAAGGTCCAAGGGAGACAGTAAACCTGTAGTGAAGTATCGGAATCTATAACTAGTGTCATAGGAATGGTTGAAAACATAGACAGTAAGAAAAGCACTCTTCTTGTACTTAAGTCGGCATTGTGCCTTTTCTATATAATTCCGATGCAAATTCTGTGTTTCAACGTTAATAAGAAGGTCAGAGGGATACAGTAAACCTGAAGTGAAGCATTGGAATCTATAATTAGTGTCACAGGAATGGTTCAAAACATAGTCAGTAACAAGAGTCAGTCTTTTTGTACTTAAGTCGGCATTGTGCCATTTGTATTTCTTTCAGATGTAATTTCTGTGTTTCATCGTCAATAAGAAGGTCCAAATGATACAGTAGATCTGAAGTGAAGCATCGGAATCTATAACTAGTGTCACAGGAATGGTTCAAAACATAGACAGTAAGAAGAGTCAGGCTTTTTGTACTTATGTCGGCATTGTGCCTTTTGTATTTATTTCTCGTGCAATTTCTGTGTTTCATCGTCAACAAGAAGGCCAGAGGGATACAGTAAACCTAAAGTGAATCATCGAAATCTATAACTAGTGTCACAGGAATGTTTTAAAGCAGTCAGTAAGGAGAGTCAGTCTTCTTGTCCTTAAGTCGGCATTGTGCCTTTTGTATTTAATTCCGATGCAATCTTTGTGTTTCATCGTCAATAAGAAGGTCCAAGGGATACAGTAAACCTGGAGTGTACAATGGAATCTATAACTAGTGTCACAGGAATGGTTCAAAACATAGACAGTAAGAAGATACAGTCTTCTTGTACTTAAGTTGGCATTGTGCCTTTTGTATTCAATTCCGATGCATTTTCTGTGTTTCATCGTCAGTAAGAAGGTCAGAGGGTTACAGTAACCCTGAAGTGAAGCATCGGAATCTGTAACTAGTGTCATAGAAATGGTTCAAAACATAGACAGTGAGAAGAGTCAGTCTTCTTCTACTTAAGTCATCATTGTGCATTTTGTATTTAATTCCGATGCAATGTCTGTTTTTCATCGTCAATAAGAAGGTCAGAGGGATGCAGTAAACCTGAAGTGAAGCATCGGAATCTATAACTAGTGTCACAGGAATGGTTCAAAGCATAGACAGTAAGAAGAGTCAGTCTTCTTGTACTTGAGTCGGCATTGTGGCTTTTGTATTTATTTCCGATGCAATTTCTGTGTTTCATCGTCAATAAGAAGATCCAAGGGATACAGTAAACCTGAAGTGAAGCATCGGAATCTATAACTAGTGTCACAGGAATGGTTCAAAACATAGGCAGTAAGAAGAGTCAGTCTTCTTGTCCGTAAGTCGACATTGTGCCTTTTGTATTTAATTCCGATGCAATATCTGTGTTTCATCGTCAATAAGAATGTCCAAGGGATACAGTAAACCTGGAGTGAAGTATCGGAATCTATAACTAGTGTCACAGGAATGGTTCGAAAATATAGACAGTAAGAAGATATAGTCTTCTTGTACTTAAGTCTGCATTGTGCCTTTTGTATTTAATTCCGAGGCAATTGATGTGTTTCATCGTCAGTAAGAAGGTGCAAGGGATATAGTGAACCTAGAGTGAAGCATCGGAATCGATAACTAGTGTCACAGGAATGGATCAAAGCGTAGACAGTAAGAAGAGTCCGTCTTCTTGTACTTAAGTCGGCATTGTGCCTTTTGTATTTAATTCCGATGCAATTTCTGTGTTTCATCGTCAATAAGAAGGTCAGAGGGATACAGTAAACCTGAAGTGAAGCATGGGAATCTACAACTAGTGTCACAGGAATTGTTCAAAACATAGTCAGTAAGAAGAGTCAGTCATTTTGTACTTAAGTCGGCATTGTGTATTTTGTATTTATTTCAGATGTAATTTCTGTGTTTCATCGTCAATAAGAAGGTCCAAATGATACAATAAACCTGAAGTGAAGCATCGGAATCTATAACTAGTGTCACAGGAATGGTTCAAAACATAGTCAGTAAGAAGAGTCGGTCTTCATGCACTTAAGTCGGCATTGGCCGTTAGTATTTAATTCCGGTGCAATTTCTGTGTTTCATCGTCAATAAGAAGGTCCAAGGGATACAGTAAACTTGAAGTGAAGCATCGGAATCTATAACTACTGTCACAGGAATGGTTCAAAACATAGTCAGCAAGAAGAGTCAGTCTTCTTGTGCTTATGTCGGCATTGTGCCTTATCTATTTCATTCCGATGCAATTTCTGTGTTTCATCGTCAATAAGAAGGTCCAAGGGATACAGTAAACCTGGAGTGAAGTATCGGAATCTATAACTAGTGTCACAGGAATGGTTCGAAAATATAGACAGTAAGAAGATATAGTCTTCTTGCACTTAAGTCGGCATTGTGCCTTTTGTATTTAATTCCGATGCAATTTCTGTGTTTCATCGTCAACAAGAAGGGCCAAGGGATACAGTATATCTGAAGTGAAGCATCGGAATCTATAACTAGTGTCACAGGAATGGTTCAAAACATAGTCAGTAAGAAGAGTCGGTCTTCATGTACTTAAGTAGGCATTGGCCGTTTGTATTTAAATCCGGTGCAATTTCTGTGTTTCATCGTCAATAAGAAGGTCAGAGGGATACACTAAACCTGAAGTGAAGCATCGAAATCTATAACTAGTGTCACAGGAATGGTTCAAAACATAGTCAGTAAGAAGATACAGTCTCCTTGTACTTATGTCAGCATTGTGCCTTTTGTATTTAATTCCGATGCAATTTATTTGTTACATCGTCAATAAGAAGGTCCAAGGGATACAGTAAACCTGAAGTCAAACATCGGAATCTATAAGTAGTGTCACAGGAATGGTTCAAAACATAGGCAGTAAGAAGAGTCAGTCTTTTGTCCTCAAGTCGACATTATGCCTTTTGTATTTAATTCCGATGCAATTTCTGTGTTAATCGTCAATAAGAATGTCCAAGGGATACAGTAAACCTGAAGTGAATCATCGGAATCTATAACTAGTGTCACAGGATTGTTTCAAACATAGTCAGTAAGAAGAGTCAGTCTTCTTGTCCTTAAGTCGGCATTGTGACTTTTGTTTTTAATTCCGATGCAATTTTTGTGTTTCATCGTCAATAAGAAGGTCCAAGGGATACAGTAAACCTGGAGTGTACATCGGAATCTATAACTAGTGTCACAGGAATGGTTCAAATCATAGACAGTAAGAAGATACAGTCTTCTTGTACTTAAGTCAGCATTATGCCTTTTGTATTTAATGCCGATGCAATTTCTGTGTTTCATCGTCAACAAGAAGGTCCAAGGGATACAGTAAACCTGGAGTGTAGCATCGGAATCTGTAACTAGTGTCACAGGAATGGTTCAAACATAGACAGTAAGAAGAGTCAGTCTTCGTGTACCTAAGTCGGCATTGTGCCTTTTGTATTTTATTCCGAAGCAATTTCTGTGTTTCATCGTCAATAAGAAGGTCCAAGGGATACAGTATACCTGAAGTGAAGCATCGGAATCTATAACTAGTGTCACAGGAATGGTTCAAAACATAGTCAGTAAGAAGGGTCAGTCTTCATGTACTTATGTCGGCATTGTGGCTTTTGTATTTAATTCCGATGCAATTTCTGTGTTTCATCGTCAATAAGAAGGTCCAAGGGAGACAGTAAACCTGTAGTGAAGTATCGGAATCTATAACTAGTGTCACAGGAATGGTTCAAAACATAGACAGTAAGAAGATACAGTCTTCTTGTACTTAAGTCGGCATTTTGCCTTTGTATTTAATTCCGATGCAAATTCTGTGTTTCATCGTCAATAAGAGGGCCCAAGGGATTCAGTAAACCTGAAGTGAAGCATCATAATCTATAACTAGTGTCACAGGAAAGGTTCTAAACATAGACAGTAAGAAGAGTCAGCCTTCTTGTACTTAAGTCGGCATTGTGCCTTTTGTATTTAATTCTGAAGCAATTTCTGTGTTTCATCGTCAATAAGAAGGTCCAAGGGATACAGTAAACCTGAAGTGAAGCATGGGAATCTACATTTAGTGTCACAGGAATGGTTCAAAACATTGTCAGTAAGAAGAGTCAGTCATTTTGTACTTAAGTCGGCATTGTGTATTTTGTATTTATTTCAGATGTAATTACTGTGTTTCATCGTCAATAAGAACGTCCAAATGATACAGTAAACCTGAAGTGAAGCATCGGAATCTATAACTAGTGTCACAGGAATGGTTCAAAACATAGTCAGTAAGAAGAGTCGGTCTTCATGTACTTAAGTCGGCATTGGCCGTTTGTATTTAATTCCGGTGCAATTTCTGTGTTTCATCGTCAATAAGAAGGTCCAAGGGATACAGTAAACTTGAAGTGAAGCATCGGAATCTATAACTAGTGTCACAGGAATGGTTCAAAACATAGTCAGCAAGAAGAGTCAGTCTTCTTGTGTTTAAGTCGGCATTATGCCTTATCTATTTCGTTCCGATGCAATTTCTGTGTTTCATCGTCAATAAGAAGGTCCAAGGGATACAGTAAACCTGGAGTGAAGTATCGGAATCAGTAACTAGTGTCACAGGAATGCTTCGAAAATATAGACAGTAAGAAGATATAGTCTTCTTGCACTTAAGTCGGCATTGTGCCTTTTGTATTTAATTCCGATGCAATTTCTGTGTTTCATCGTCAACAAGAAGGACCAAGGGATACAGTATATCTGAAGTGAAGCATCGGAATCTATAACTAGTGTCACAGGAATGGTTCAAAACATAGGCAGTAAGAAGAGTCAGTCTACTTGTCCTCAGGTCGACATTATGCCTTTTGTATTTAATTCCGATGCAATTTCTGTGTTCATCGTCAGTAAGAATGTCCAAGGGATACAGTAAACCTGAAGTGAAGCATCGGAATCTATAACTAGTGTCACAGGAATGGTTCAATACATAGCCAGTAAGAAGAGTCAGTCTTCATGTACTTAAGTCGGCATTGTGCCTATTGTATTTAATTCCGATGCAATTTCATTGTTTCATCGTCAATAAGAAGGTCCAAGGGATACAGTAAACCTGAAGTGAAGCATCGGAATCTATAACTAGTGTCACAGGAATGGTTCAAAACATAGTCAGTAAGAAGATTCAGCCTTTTTGTACTTACGTCGGCATTGTGCCTTTTGTATTTATTTCAGATGTAATTTCTGTGTTTCATCGTCAATAAGAAGGTCCAAATGATACAGTAAACCTGAAGTGAAGCTTCGGAATCTATAACTAGTGTCACAGGAATGGTTCAAAATATAGACAGTAAGAAGAGTCAGTCTTTTTGTACTTAAGTCGGCATTGTGCCTTTTGTATTTAATTCCGGTGCAATTTCTGTGTTTCATCGTCAATAAGAAGGTCAGAGGGATACAGTAAACCTGAAGTGAATCATCGGAATCTATAAGTAGTGTCACAGGATTGTTTCAAACATAGTCAGTAAGAAGAGTCAGTCTTCTTGTCCTTAAGTCGGCCTTGTGACTTTTGTATTTAATTCCGATGCAATTTTTGTGTTTCATCGTCAATAAGAAGGTCCAAGGGATACAGTAAACCTGGAGTGTACATCGGAATCTATAACTAGTGTCACAGGAATGGTTCAAATCATAGACAGTAAGAAGATACAGTCTTCTTGTACTTAAGTCAGCATTATGCTTTTGTATTTAATGCCGATGCAATTTCTGTGTTTCATCGTCAACAGGAAGGTCCAAGGGATACAGTAAACCTGGAGTGTAGCATCGGAATCTGTAACTAGTGTCACAGGAATGGTTCAAACATAGACAGTAAGAAGAGTCAGTCTTCGTATACCTAAGTCGGCATTGTGCCTTTTGTATTTAATTCCGATGCAATTTCTGTGTTTCATCGTCAATAAGAAGGTCCAAGGGATACAGTATACCTGAAGTGAAGCATCGGAATCTATAACTAGTGTCACAGGAATGGTTCAAAACATAGTCAGTAAGAAGGGTCAATCTTCATGTACTTATGTCGGCATTGTGGCTTTTGTATTTAATTCCGATGCAATTTCTGTGTTTTATCGTCAATAAGAAGGTCCAAGGGAGACAGTAAACCTGTAGTGAAGTATCGGAATCTATAACTAGTGTCACAGGAATGGTTCAAAACATAGACAGTAAGAAGAGTCAGTCTTCTTGTACTTAAGTCGGCATTGTGCCTTTTCTATATAATTCCGATGCAAATTCTGTGTTTCAACGTTAATAAGAAGGTCAGAAGGATACAGTAAACCTGAAGTGAAACATTGGAATCTATAATTAGTGTCACAGGAATGGTTCAAAACATAGTCAGTAACAAGAGTCAGTCTTTTTGTACTTAAGTCGGCATTGTGCCATTTGTATTTATTTCAGATGTAATTTCTGTGTTTCATCGTCAATAAGAAGGTCCAAATGATACAGTAGACCTGAAGTGAAGCATCGGAATCTATAACTAGTGTCACAGGAATGGTTCAAAACATAGACAGTAAGAAGAGTCAGGCTTTTTGTACTTATGTCGGCATTGTGCCTTTTGTATTTATTTCTGGTGCAATTTCTGTGTTTCATCGTCAACAAGAAGGCCAGAGGGATACAGTAAACCTAAAGTGAATCATCGAAATCTATTACTAGTGTCACAGGAATGTTTTAAAGCAGTCAGTAAGAAGAGTCAGTCTTCTTGTCCTTAAGTCGGCATTGTGCCTTTTGTATTTAATTCCGATGCAATCTTTGTGTTTCATCGTCAATAAGAAGGTCCAAGGGATACAGTAAACCTGGAGTGTACAACGGAATCTATAACTAGTGTCACAGGAATGGTTCAAAACATAGACAGTAAGAAGATACAGTCTTCTCGTACTTAAGTCGGCATTTTGCCTTTGTATTTAATTCCGATGCAATTTCTGTGTTTCATCGTCAATAAGAAGGTCCAAGGGATACAGTAAACCTGAAGTGAAGCATCGGAATCTATAACTAGTGTCACAGGAATGGTTCAAAATATAGGCAGTAAGAAGAGTCAGTCTTCTTGTCCGTAAGTCGACATTGTGCCTTTTGTATTTAATTCCGATGCAATTTCTGTGTTTCATCGTCAATAAGAATGTCCAAGGGATACAGTAAACCTGGAGTGAAGTATCGGAATCTATAACTAGTGTCACAGGAATGGTTCGAAAATATAGACAGTAAGAAGATATAGTCTTCTTGTACTTAAGTCTGCATTGTGCCTTTTGTATTTAATTCCGAGGCAATTGATGTGTTTCATCGTCAGTAAGAAGGTGCAAGGGATATAGTGAACCTAGAGTGAAGCATCGGAATCGATAACTAGTGTCACAGGAATGGATCAAAGCGTAGACAGTAAGAAGAGTCCGTCTTCTTGTACTTAAGTCGGCATTGTGCCTTTTGTATTTAATTCCGATGCAATTTCTGTGTTTCATCGTCAATAAGAAGGTCAGAGGGATACAGTAAACCTGAAGTGAAGCATGGGAATCTACAACTAGTGTCACAGGAATTGTTCAAAACATAGTCAGTAAGAAGAGTCAGTCATTTTGTACTTAAGTCGGCATTGTGTATTTTGTATTTATTTCAGATGTAATTTCTGTGTTTCATCGTCAATAAGAAGGTCCAAATGATACAATAAACCTGAAGTGAAGCATCGGAATCTATAACTAGTGTCACAGGAATGGTTCAAAACATAGTCAGTAAGAAGAGTCGGTCTTCATGCACTTAAGTCGGCATTGGCCGTTAGTATTTAATTCCGGTGCAATTTCTGTGTTTCATCGTCAATAAGAAGGTCCAAGGGATACAGTAAACTTGAAGTGAAGCATCGGAATCTATAACTACTGTCACAGGAATGGTTCAAAACATAGTCAGCAAGAAGAGTCAGTCTTCTTGTGCTTATGTCGGCATTGTGCCTTATCTATTTCATTCCGATGCAATTTCTGTGTTTCATCGTCAATAAGAAGGTCCAAGGGATACAGTAAACCTGGAGTGAAGTATCGGAATCTATAACTAGTGTCACAGGAATGGTTCGAAAATATAGACAGTAAGAAGATATAGTCTTCTTGCACTTAAGTCGGCATTGTGCCTTTTGTATTTAATTCCGATGCAATTTCTGTGTTTCATCGTCAACAAGAAGGGCCAAGGGATACAGTATATCTGAAGTGAAGCATCGGAATCTATAACTAGTGTCACAGGAATGGTTCAAAACATAGTCAGTAAGAAGAGTCGGTCTTCATGTACTTAAGTAGGCATTGGCCGTTTGTATTTAAATCCGGTGCAATTTCTGTGTTTCATCGTCAATAAGAAGGTCAGAGGGATACACTAAACCTGAAGTGAAGCATCGAAATCTATAACTAGTGTCACAGGAATGGTTCAAAACATAGTCAGTAAGAAGATACAGTCTCCTTGTACTTATGTCAGCATTGTGCCTTTTGTATTTAATTCCGATGCAATTTATTTGTTACATCGTCAATAAGAAGGTCCAAGGGATACAGTAAACCTGAAGTCAAACATCGGAATCTATAACTAGTGTCACAGGAATGGTTCAAAACATAGGCAGTAAGAAGAGTCAGTCTTCTTGTCCTCAAGTCGACATTATGCCTTTTGTATTTAATTCCGATGCAATTTCTGTGTTAATCGTCAATAAGAATGTCCAAGGGATACAGTAAACCTGAAGTGAATCATCGGAATCTATAACTAGTGTCACAGGATTGTTTCAAACATAGTCAGTAAGAAGAGTCAGTCTTCTTGTCCTTAAGTCGGCATTGTGACTTTTGTTTTTAATTCCGATGCAATTTTTGTGTTTCATCGTCAATAAGAAGGTCCAAGGGATACAGTAAACCTGGAGTGTACATCGGAATCTATAACTAGTGTCACAGGAATGGTTCAAATCATAGACAGTAAGAAGATACAGTCTTCTTGTACTTAAGTCAGCATTATGCCTTTTGTATTTAATGCCGATGCAATTTCTGTGTTTCATCGTCAACAAGAAGGTCCAAGGGATACAGTAAACCTGGAGTGTAGCATCGGAATCTGTAACTAGTGTCACAGGAATGGTTCAAACATAGACAGTAAGAAGAGTCAGTCTTCGTGTACCTAAGTCGGCATTGTGCCTTTTGTATTTTATTCCGAAGCAATTTCTGTGTTTCATCGTCAATAAGAAGGTCCAAGGGATACAGTATACCTGAAGTGAAGCATCGGAATCTATAACTAGTGTCACAGGAATGGTTCAAAACATAGTCAGTAAGAAGGGTCAGTCTTCATGTACTTATGTCGGCATTGTGGCTTTTGTATTTAATTCCGATGCAATTTCTGTGTTTCATCGTCAATAAGAAGGTCCAAGGGAGACAGTAAACCTGTAGTGAAGTATCGGAATCTATAACTAGTGTCACAGGAATGGTTCAAAACATAGACAGTAAGAAGATACAGTCTTCTTGTACTTAAGTCGGCATTTTGCCTTTGTATTTAATTCCGATGCAAATTCTGTGTTTCATCGTCAATAAGAGGGTCCAAGGGATTCAGTAAACCTGAAGTGAAGCATCATAATCTATAACTAGTGTCACAGGAAAGGTTCTAAACATAGACAGTAAGAAGAGTCAGCCTTCTTGTACTTAAGTCGGCATTGTGTCTTTTGTATTTAATTCTGAAGCAATTTCTGTGTTTCATCGTCAATAAGAAGGTCCAAGGGATACAGTAAACCTGAAGTGAAGCATGGGAATCTACATTTAGTGTCACAGGAATGGTTCAAAACATTGTCAGTAAGAAGAGTCAGTCATTTTGTACTTAAGTCGGCATTGTGTATTTTGTATTTATTTCAGATGTAATTACTGTGTTTCATCGTCAATAAGAACGTCCAAATGATACAGTAAACCTGAAGTGAAGCATCGGAATCTATAACTAGTGTCACAGGAATGGTTCAAAACATAGTCAGTAAGAAGAGTCGGTCTTCATGTACTTAAGTCGGCATTGGCCGTTTGTATTTAATTCCGGTGCAATTTCTGTGTTTCATCGTCAATAAGAAGGTCCAAGGGATACAGTAAACTTGAAGTGAAGCATCGGAATCTATAACTAGTGTCACAGGAATGGTTCAAAACATAGTCAGCAAGAAGAGTCAGTCTTCTTGTGTTTAAGTCGGCATTATGCCTTATCTATTTCGTTCCGATGCAATTTCTGTGTTTCATCGTCAATAAGAAGGTCCAAGGGATACAGTAAACCTGGAGTGAAGTATCGGAATCTATAACTAGTGTCACAGGAATGCTTCGAAAATATAGACAGTAAGAAGATATAGTCTTCTTGCACTTAAGTCGGCATTGTGCCTTTTGTATTTAATTCCGATGCAATTTCTGTGTTTCATCGTCAACAAGAAGGACCAAGGGATACAGTATATCTGAAGTGAAGCATCGGAATCTATAACTAGTGTCACAGGAATGGTTCAAAACATAGGCAGTAAGAAGAGTCAGTCTACTTGTCCTCAGGTCGACATTATGCCTTTTGTATTTAATTCCGATGCAATTTCTGTGTTCATCGTCAGTAAGAATGTCCAAGGGATACAGTAAACCTGAAGTGAAGCATCGGAATCTATAACTAGTGTCACAGGAATGGTTCAATACATAGCCAGTAAGAAGAGTCAGTCTTCATGTACTTAAGTCGGCATCGTGCCTATTGTATTTAATTCCGATGCAATTTCATTGTTTCATCGTCAATAAGAAGGTCCAAGGGATACAGTAAACCTGAAGTGAAGCATCGGAATCTATAACTAGTGTCACAGGAATGGTTCAAAACATAGTCAGTAAGAAGATTCAGCCTTTTTGTACTTACGTCGGCATTGTGCCTTTTGTATTTATTTCAGATGTAATTTCTGTGTTTCATCGTCAATAAGAAGGTCCAAATGATACAGTAAACCTGAAGTGAAGCTTCGGAATCTATAACTAGTGTCACAGGAATGGTTCAAAATATAGACAGTAAGAAGAGTCAGTCTTTTTGTACTTAAGTCGGCATTGTGCCTTTTGTATTTAATTCCGGTGCAATTTCTGTGTTTCATCGTCAATAAGAAGGTCAGAGGGATACAGTAAACCTGAAGTGAATCATCGGAATCTATAAGTAGTGTCACAGGATTGTTTCAAACATAGTCAGTAAGAAGAGTCAGTCTTCTTGTCCTTAAGTCGGCCTTGTGACTTTTGTATTTAATTCCGATGCAATTTTTGTGTTTCATCGTCAATAAGAAGGTCCAAGGGATACAGTAAACCTGGAGTGTACATCGGAATCTATAACTAGTGTCACAGGAATGGTTCAAATCATAGACAGTAAGAAGATACAGTCTTCTTGTACTTAAGTCAGCATTATGCTTTTGTATTTAATGCCGATGCAATTTCTGTGTTTCATCGTCAACAGGAAGGTCCAAGGGATACAGTAAACCTGGAGTGTAGCATCGGAATCTGTAACTAGTGTCACAGGAATGGTTCAAACATAGACAGTAAGAAGAGTCAGTCTTCGTATACCTAAGTCGGTATTGTGCCTTTTGTATTTAATTCCGATGCAAATTCTGTGTTTCAACGTTAATAAGAAGGTCAGAAGGATACAGTAAACCTGAAGTGAAACATTGGAATCTATAATTAGTGTCACAGGAATGGTTCAAAACATAGTCAGTAACAAGAGTCAGTCTTTTTGTACTTAAGTCGGCATTGTGCCATTTGTATTTATTTCAGATGTAATTTCTGTGTTTCATCGTCAATAAGAAGGTCCAAATGATACAGTAGACCTGAAGTGAAGCATCGGAATCTATAACTAGTGTCACAGGAATGGTTCAAAACATAGACAGTAAGAAGAGTCAGGCTTTTTGTACTTATGTCGGCATTGTGCCTTTTGTATTTATTTCTGGTGCAATTTCTGTGTTTCATCGTCAACAAGAAGGCCAGAGGGATACAGTAAACCTAAAGTGAATCATCGAAATCTATTACTAGTGTCACAGGAATGTTTTAAAGCAGTCAGTAAGAAGAGTCAGTCTTCTTGTCCTTAAGTCGGCATTGTGCCTTTTGTATTTAATTCCGATGCAATCTTTGTGTTTCATCGTCAATAAGAAGGTCCAAGGGATACAGTAAACCTGGAGTGTACAACGGAATCTATAACTAGTGTCACAGGAATGGTTCAAAACATAGACAGTAAGAAGATACAGTCTTCTCGTACTTAAGTCGGCATTTTGCCTTTGTATTTAATTCCGATGCAATTTCTGTGTTTCATCGTCAATAAGAAGGTCCACGGGATTCAGTAAACCTGAAGTGAAGCATCATAATCTATAACTAGTGTCACAGGAAAGGTTCTAAACATAGACAGTAAGAAGAGTCAGCCTTCTTGTACTTAAGTCGGCATTGTGCATTTTGTATTTTATTCTGAAGCAATTTCTGTGTTTCATCGTCAATAAGAAGGTCCAAGGGATACAGTAAACCTGAAGTGAAGCAGCGGAATCTATAACTAGTGTCACAGGAATGGTTCAAAACAGAGACAGTAAGAAAAGTCAGTCTCCTTGTACTTAAGTTGGCATTGTGCCTTTTGTATTCAATTCCGATGCATTGTTTGTGTTTCATCGTCAATAAGAAGGTCAGAGGGTTACAGTAACCCTGAAGTGAAGCATCGGAATCTGTAACTAGTGTCACAGAAATGGTTCAAAACATAGACAGTGAGAAGAGTCAGTCTTCTTGTACTTAAGTCATCATTGTGCATTTTTTATTTAATTCCGATGCAATTTCTGTTTTTCATCGTCAATAAGAAGGTCAGAGGGATACAGTAAATCTGAAGTGAAGCATCGGAATCTATAACTAGTGTCACAGGAATGGTTCAAAGCATAGACAGTAAGAAGAGTCAGTCTTCTTGTACTTGAGTCGGCATTGTGGCTATTGTATTTAATTCCGATGCAATTTCTGTGTTTCATCGTCAATAAGAAGATCGAAGGGATACAGTAAACCTGAAGTGAAGCATCGGAATCTATAACTAGTGTCACAGGAATGGTTCAAAACATAGGCAGTAAGAAGAATCAGTCTTCTTGTCCGTAAGTCGACATTGTGCCTTTTGTATTTAATTCCGATGCAATTTCTGTGTTTCATCGTCAATAAGAAGGTCCAAGGGATACAGTAAACCTGAAGTGAGGCATCGGAATCTATAACTAGTGTCACAGGAATGGTTCAAAACATAGTCAGTAAGAAGAGTCAGTCTTCTTGTACTTAAGTCGGCATTGTGCCTTATCTATTTAATTCCGATGCAATTTCTGTGTTTCATCGTCAACAAGAAGGTCCAAGGGATACAGTAAACCTGAAGTGAAGCATCGGAATCTGTAACTAGCGTCACAGGAGTGGTTCAAACATAGTCAGTAAGAAGAGTCAGTCCTTTTGTACTTAAGTCGGCATTGTGTAATTTGTATTTATTTCAGATGTAATTTCTGTGTTTCATCGTCAATAAGAAGGTCAGAGGGATACAGTAAACCTGAAGTGAAGCATCGGAATCTATAACTAGTGTCACAGGAATGGTTCAAAACATAGACAGTAAGAAGAGTCAGTCTTCTTGTACGTGAGTCGTCATTGTGCCTTTTGTATTTAATTCCGATGCAATTTCATTGTTTCATCGTCAATAAGAAGGTCCAAGGGATACAGTAAACCTAAAATGAAGCATCGAAATCAATAGCTAGTGTCAATGGAATGGTTCAAACATAGACAGTAGGAAAAGTCAGTCTTCTTGTACTTAAGTCGGCATTGTGCCTTTTGTATTAAATTCCGATGCAATTTCTGTGTGTCATCGTCAATAAGAGGGTCCAAGGAATACAGTAAACCTGAAGTGGAGCATCGGAATCTATAACTAGGGTCACAGGAATGGTTCATAGCATAGACAGTAAGAAGAGTCAGTCTTCTTGTACTTAAGTCGGCATTGTGCCTTCTCTATTCAGTTCCGATGCAATTTCTGTGTTTCATCGTCAATAAGAAGGTCAGAGGGATACATTAAACCTGAAGTGAAGCATGGGAAGCTACAACTAGTGTCACAGGATTGGATCAAAGCATAGTCAGTAAGAAGAGTCAGTCTTTTTGCACTTAGGTCGGCATTGTGTATTTTGTATCTATTTCAGATGTAATTTCTGTGTTTCATCGTCAATATGAAGGTCCAAATGATACAGTAAACCTGAAGTGAAGCATCGGAATCTATAACTAGTGTCACAGGAATGGTTCAAAACATAGTCAGTAAGAAGAGTCAGTCTTCATGTACTTATGTCGGCATTGTGCCTTTTATATTTAATTCCGATGCAATTTCTGTGTTTCATCGTCAATAAGAAGGTCCAAGGGATACAGTAAACTTGAAGTGAGGCATCGGAATCTATAACAAGTGTCACAGGAATGGTTCAAAGCATAGTCAGTAAGAAGAGTCAGTCTTCTTGTACTTAAGACGGCATTGTGCCTTATCTATTTAATTCCGATGCAATTTCTGTGTTTCATCGTCAACAAGAAGGTCCAAGGGATACAGTAAATCTGAAGTGAAGCATCGGAATTTGTAACTAGTGTCACAGGAATGGTTCAAAACATAGTCAGTAAGAAGAGTCGGTCTTCATGTACTTAAGTCGGCATTGGCCGCTTGTATTTAATTCCGGTGCAATTTCTGTGTTTCATCGTCAATAAGAAGGTCAGAGGGATACACTAAACCTGAAGTGAAGCATCGAAATCTATAACTAGTGTCACAGGAATGGTTCAAAACATAGTCAGTTAGAAGAGTCAGTCTTCTTGTCCTTAAGTCGGCATTGTGCCTTTTGTATTTAATTCCGGTTCAATTTCTGTGTTTCATCGTCAATAAGAAGGTCCAAGGGATACTCTAAACCTGCAGTGAAGCATCTGAATCTATAACTAGTGTCACAGGAATGGTTCAAAACATAGACAGTAATAAGATACAGTCATCTTGTACTTAAGTCAGCATTGTGCCTTTTGTATTTAACTCCGATGCAATTTCTGTGTTTCATCGTCAATAAGAAGGTCCAAGGGATACAGTAAACCTGAAGTGAAGCATCGGAATCTATAACTAGTATCACAGGAATGGTTCAAAACATAGACAGTAAGAAGAGTCAGTCTTCTTGTACTTAAGTCGGCATTGTGCGTTTTGTATTTACTTCCGATGCAATTTCTGGGTTTCATCGTAAATAAGAAGGTCAGAGGGATACAGTAACCCTGAAGTGAAGCATCGGAAGCTATAACTAGTGTCACAGAAATGGTTCAAAACATAGTCAGTAAGAAGAGTCAGTCTTCTTGTACTTAAGTCGGCATTGTGCCTTTTGTATTTAATTTCGATGCAATTTCTGTGTTTCATCGTCAATAAGAAGGTCAGAGGAATGCAGTAAACCTGAAGTGAAGCATTGGTATCTATAACTGGTGGCACAGGAATGGTTCAAAGCATAGACAGGAAGAAGAGTCAGTCTTCTTGTACTTGAGTCGGAATTGTGCCTTTTGTATTAAATTCCGATGCAATTTCTGTGTTTCATCGTCAATAAGGGGGTCCTAGGGATACAGTAAACCTGAAGTCAAGCAACGGAATCTATAACTAGTGTCACAGGAATGGTTCAAAACATAAACAGTAAGAAGAGTCAGTCGTCTTGTAATTATGACCTCATTGTGCCTTTTCTATTTAATTCCGATGCAATTTCTGTGTTTCATCGTCAATACGAAGGTCAGAGCGATACAGTAAACCTGAAGTGAAGCATGGTAATCTATAACTAGTGTCACAGGAATGTTTCAAATCATAGTCGGTAGGAAGAGTCAGTCTATTTGTACTTAAGTCGGCATTGTGCCTTTTGTATTTAATTCCGGTGCAATTTCTGTGTTTCATCGTCAATAGGAAGGTCAGAGGGATACAGTAAACCTGATGTGAATGATCGGAATCTATAACTAGTGTCACAGGATTGGATCAAAGCATAGTCAGTAAGAAGAGTCAGTCTTTTTGTACTTAGGTCGGCATTGTGTATTTTGTATTTATTTCAGATGTAATTTCTGTGTTTCATCGTCAATATGAAGGTCCAAATGATACAGTAAACCTGAAGTGAAGCATCGGAATCTATAACTAGTGTCACAGGAATGGTTCAAAACATAGTCAGTAAGAAGAGTCAGTCTTCATGTACTTATGTCGGCATTGTGCCTTTTATATTTAATTCCGATGCAATTTCTGTGTTTCATCGTCAATAAGAAGGTCCAAGGGATACAGTAAACTTGAAGTGAGGCATCGGAATCTATAACTAGTGTCACAGGAATGGTTCAAAGCATAGTCAGTAAGAAGAGTCAGTCTTCTTGTTCTTAAGACGGCATTGTGCCTTATCTATTTAATTCCGATGCAATTTCTGTGTTTCATCGTCAACAAGAAGGTCCAAGGGATACAGTAAATCTGAAGTGAAGGATCGGAATCTGTAACTAGTGTCACAGGAATGGTTCAAAACATAGTCAGTAAGAAGAGTCGGTCTTCATGTACTTAAGTCGGCATTGGCCGCTTGTATTTAATTCCGGTGCAATTTCTGTGTTTCATCGTCAATAAGAAGGTCAGAGGGATACACTAAACCTGAAGTGAAGCATCGAAATCTATAACTAGTGTCACAGGAATGGTTCAAAACATAGTCAGTTAGAAGAGTCAGTCTTCTGGTCCTTAAGTCGGCATTGTGCCTTTTGTATTTAATTCCGGTTCAATTTCTGTGTTTCATCGTCAATAAGAAGGTCCAAGGGATACTCTAAACCTGCAGTGAAGCATCGGAATCTATAACTAGTGTCACAGGAATGGTTCAAAACATAGACAGTAATAAGATACAGTCATCTTGTACTTAAGTCAGCATTGTGCCTTTTGTATTTAACTCCGATGCAATTTCTGTGTTTCATCGTCAATAAGAAGGTCCAAGGGATACAGTAAACCTGAAGTGAAGCATCGGAATCTATAACTAGTATCACAGGAATGGTTCAAAACATAGACAGTAAGAAGAGTCAGTCTTCTTGTACTTAAGTCGGCATTGTGCGTTTTGTATTTACTTCCGATGCAATTTCTGGGTTTCATCGTAAATAAGAAGGTCAGAGGGATACAGTAACCCTGAAGTGAAGCATCGGAAGCTATAACTAGTGTCACAGAAATGGTTCAAAACATAGTCAGTAAGAAGAGTCAGTCTTCTTGTACTTAAGTCGGCATTGTGCCTTTTGTATTTAATTTCGATGCAATTTCTGTGTTTCATCGTCAATAAGAAGGTCAGAGGAATGCAGTAAACCTGAAGTGAAGCATTGGTATCTATAACTGGTGGCACAGGAATGGTTCAAAGCATAGACAGGAAGAAGAGTCAGTCTTCTTGTACTTGAGTCGGAATTGTGCCTTTTGTATTAAATTCCGATGCAATTTCTGTGTTTCATCGTCAGTAAGGAGGTCCTAGGGATACAGTAAACCTGAAGTCAAGCAACGGAATCTATAACTAGTGTCACAGGAATGGTTCAAAACATAAACAGTAAGAAGAGTCAGTCGTCTTGTAATTATGACCTCATTGTGCCTTTTCTATTTAATTCCGATGCAATTTCTGTGTTTCATCGTCAATACGAAGGTCAGAGCGATACAGTAAACCTGAAGTGAAGCATGGTAATCTATAACTAGTGTCACAGGAATGTTTCAAATCATAGTCGGTAAGAAGAGTCAGTCTATTTGTACTTAAGTCGGCATTGTGCCTTTTGTATTTAATTCCGGTGCAATTTCTGTGTTTCATCGTCAATAGGAAGGTCAGAGGGATACAGTAAACCTGATGTGAATCATCGGAATCTATAACTAGTGTCACAGGATTGGATCAAAGCATAGTCAGTAAGAAGAGTCAGTCTTTTTGTACTTAGGTCGGCATTGTGTATTTTGTATTTATTTCAGATGTAATTTCTGTGTTTCATCGTCAATATGAAGGTCCAAATGATACAGTAAACCTGAAGTGAAGCATCGGAATCTATAACTAGTGTCACAGGAATGGTTCAAAACATAGTCAGTAAGAAGAGTCAGTCTTCATGTACTTATGTCGGCATTGTGCCTTTTATATTTAATTCCGATGCAATTTCTGTGTTTCATCGTCAATAAGAAGGTCCAAGGGATACAGTAAACTTGAAGTGAGGCATCGGAATCTATAACTAGTGTCACAGGAATGGTTCAAAGCATAGTCAGTAAGAAGAGTCAGTCTTCTTGTTCTTAAGACGGCATTGTGCCTTATCTATTTAATTCCGATGCAATTTCTGTGTTTCATCGTCAACAAGAAGGTCCAAGGGATACAGTAAATCTGAAGTGAAGGATCGGAATCTGTAACTAGCGTCACAGGAATGGTTCAAAACATAGTCGGTAAGAAGAGTCGGTCTTCATGTACTTAAGTCGGCATTGGCCGCTTGTATTTAATTCCGGTGCAATTTCTGTGTTTCATCGTCAATAAGAAGGTCAGAGGGATACACTAAACCTGAAGTGAAGCATCGAAATCTATAACTAGTGTCACAGGAATGGTTCAAAACATAGTCAGTTAGAAGAGTCAGTCTTCTGGTCCTTAAGTCGGCATTGTGCCTTTTGTATTTAATTCCGGTTCAATTTCTGTGTTTCATCGTCAATAAGAAGGTCCAAGGGATACTCTAAACCTGCAGTGAAGCATCGGAATCTATAACTAGTGTCACAGGAATGGTTCAAAACATAGACAGTAATAAGATACAGTCATCTTGTACTTAAGTCAGCATTGTGCCTTTTGTATTTAACTCCGATGCAATTTCTGTGTATCATCGTCAATAAGAAGGTCCAAGGGATACAGTAAACCTGAAGTGAAGCAACGGAATCTATAACTAGTATCACAGGAATGGTTCAAAACATAGACAGTAAGAAGAGTCAGTCTTCTTGTACTTAAGTCGGCATTGTGCGTTTTGTATTTACTTCCGATGCAATTTCTGGGTTTCATCGTAAATAAGAAGGTCAGAGGGATACAGTAACCCTGAAGTGAAGCATCGGAAGCTATAACTAGTGTCACAGAAATGGTTCAAAACATAGTCAGTAAGAAGAGTCAGTCTTCTTGTACTTAAGTCGGCATTGTGCCTTTTGTATTTAATTTCGATGCAATTTCTGTGTTTCATCGTCAATAAGAAGGTCAGAGGAATGCAGTAAACCTGAAGTGAAGCATTGGTATCTATAACTGGTGGCACAGGAATGGTTCAAAGCATAGACAGGAAGAAGAGTCAGTCTTCTTGTACTTGAGTCGGAATTGTGCCTTTTGTATTAAATTCCGATGCAATTTCTGTGTTTCATCGTCAATAAGGAGGTCCTAGGGATACAGTAAACCTGAAGTCAAGCAACGGAATCTATAACTAGTGTCACAGGAATGGTTCAAAACATAAACAGTAAGAAGAGTCAGTCGTCTTGTAATTATGACCTCATTGTGCCTTTTCTATTTAATTCCGATGCAATTTCTGTGTTTCATCGTCAATACGAAGGTCAGAGCGATACAGTAAACCTGAAGTGAAGCATGGTAATCTATAACTAGTGTCACAGGAATGTTTCAAATCATAGTCGGTAAGAAGAGTCAGTCTATTTGTACTTAAGTCGGCATTGTGCCTTTTGTATTTAATTCCGGTGCAATTTCTGTGTTTCATCGTCAATAGGAAGGTCAGAGGGATACAGTAAACCTGATGTGAATCATCGGAATCTATAACTAGTGTCACAGGATTGGATCAAAGCATAGTCAGTAAGAAGAGTCAGTCTTTTTGTACTTAGGTCGGCATTGTGTATTTTGTATTTATTTCAGATGTAATTTCTGTGTTTCATCGTCAATATGAAGGTCCAAATGATACAGTAAACCTGAAGTGAAGCATCGGAATCTATAACTAGTGTCACAGGAATGGTTCAAAACATAGTCAGTAAGAAGAGTCAGTCTTCATGTACTTATGTCGGCATTGTGCCTTTTATATTTAATTCCGATGCAATTTCTGTGTTTCATCGTCAATAAGAAGGTCCAAGGGATACAGTAAACTTGAAGTGAGGCATCGGAATCTATAACTAGTGTCACAGGAATGGTTCAAAGCATAGTCAGTAAGAAGAGTCAGTCTTCTTGTTCTTAAGACGGCATTGTGCCTTATCTATTTAATTCCGATGCAATTTCTGTGTTTCATCGTCAACAAGAAGGTCCAAGGGATACAGTAAATCTGAAGTGAAGGATCGGAATCTGTAACTAGTGTCACAGGAATGGTTCAAAACATAGTCAGTAAGAAGAGTCGGTCTTCATGTACTTAAGTCGGCATTGGCCGCTTGTATTTAATTCCGGTGCAATTTCTGTGTTTCATCGTCAATAAGAAGGTCAGAGGGATACACTAAACCTGAAGTGAAGCATCGAAATCTATAACTAGTGTCACAGGAATGGTTCAAAACATAGTCAGTTAGAAGAGTCAGTCTTCTGGTCCTTAAGTCGGCATTGTGCCTTTTGTATTTAATTCCGGTTCAATTTCTGTGTTTCATCGTCAATAAGAAGGTCAGAGGGATACATTAAACCTGAAGTGAAGCATGGGAAGCTACAACTAGTGTCACAGGATTGGATCAAAGCATAGTCAGTAAGAAGAGTCAGGCTTTTTGCACTTAGGTCGGCATTGTGTATTTTGTATCTATTTCAGATGTAATTTCTGTGTTTCATCGTCAATATGAAGGTCCAAATGATACAGTAAACCTGAAGTGAAGCATCGGAATCTATAACTAGTGTCACAGGAATGGTTCAAAACATAGTCAGTAAGAAGAGTCAGTCTTCATGTACTTATGTCGGCATTGTGCCTTTTATATTTAATTCCGATGCAATTTCTGTGTTTCATCGTCAATAAGAAGGTCCAAGGGATACAGTAAACTTGAAGTGAGGCATCGGAATCTATAACAAGTGTCACAGGAATGGTTCAAAGCATAGTCAGTAAGAAGAGTCAGTCTTCTTGTACTTAAGACGGCATTGTGCCTTATCTATTTAATTCCGATGCAATTTCTGTGTTTCATCGTCAACAAGAAGGTCCAAGGGATACAGTAAATCTGAAGTGAAGCATCGGAATTTGTAACTAGTGTCACAGGAATGGTTCAAAACATAGTCAGTAAGAAGAGTCGGTCTTCATGTACTTAAGTCGGCATTGGCCGCTTGTATTTAATTCCGGTGCAATTTCTGTGTTTCATCGTCAATAAGAAGGTCAGAGGGATACACTAAACCTGAAGTGAAGCATCGAAATCTATAACTAGTGTCACAGGAATGGTTCAAAACATAGTCAGTTAGAAGAGTCAGTCTTCTTGTCCTTAAGTCGGCATTGTGCCTTTTGTATTTAATTCCGGTTCAATTTCTGTGTTTCATCGTCAATAAGAAGGTCCAAGGGATACTCTAAACCCGCAGTGAAGCATCGGAATCTATAACTAGTGTCACAGGAATGGTTCAAAACATAGACAGTAATAAGATACAGTCATCTTGTACTTAAGTCAGCATTGTGCCTTTTGTATTTAACTCCGATGCAATTTCTGTGTTTCATCGTCAATAAGAAGGTCCAAGGGATACAGTAAACCTGAAGTGAAGCATCGGAATCTATAACTAGTATCACAGGAATGGTTCAAAACATAGACAGTAAGAAGAGTCAGTCTTCTTGTACTTAAGTCGGCATTGTGCGTTTTGTATTTACTTCCGATGCAATTTCTGGGTTTCATCGTAAATAAGAAGGTCAGAGGGATACAGTAACCCTGAAGTGAAGCATCGGAAGCTATAACTAGTGTCACAGAAATGGTTCAAAACATAGTCAGTAAGAAGAGTCAGTCTTATTGTACTTAAGTCGGCATTGTGCCTTTTGTATTTAATTTCGATGCAATTTCTGTGTTCCATCGTCAATAAGAAGGTCAGAGGAATGCAGTAAACCTGAAGTGAAGCATTGGTATCTATAACTGGTGGCACAGGAATGGTTCAAAGCATAGACAGGAAGAAGAGTCAGTCTTCTTGTACTTGAGTCGGAATTGTGCCTTTTGTATTAAATTCCGATGCAATTTCTGTGTTTCATCGTCAATAAGGAGGTCCTAGGGATACAGTAAACCTGAAGTCAAGCAACGGAATCGATAACTAGTGTCACAGGAATGGTTCAAAACATAAACAGTAAGAAGAGTCAGTCGTCTTGTAATTATGACCTCATTGTGCCTCTTCTATTTAATTCCGATGCAATTTCTGTGTATCATCGTCAATACGAAGGTCAGAGCGATACAGTAAACCTGAAGTGAAGCATGGTAATCTATAACTAGTGTCACAGGAATGTTTCAAATCATAGTCGGTAAGAAGAGTCAGTCTATTTGTACTTAAGTCGGCATTGTGCCTTTTGTATTTAATTCCGGTGCAATTTCTGTGTTTCATCGTCAATAGGAAGGTCAGAGGGATACAGTAAACCTGATGTGAATCATCGGAATCTATAACTAGTGTCACAGGATTGGATCAAAGCATAGTCAGTAAGAAGAGTCATTCTTTTTGTACTTAGGTCGGCATTGTGTATTTTGTATTTATTTCAGATGTAATTTCTGTGTTTCATCGTCAATATGAAGGTCCAAATGATACAGTAAACCTGAAGTGAAGCATCGGAATCTATAACTAGTGTCACAGGAATGGTTCAAAACATAGTCAGTAAGAAGAGTCAGTCTTCATGTACTTATGTCGGCATTGTGCCTTTTATATTTAATTCCGATGCAATTTCTGTGTTTCATCGTCAATAAGAAGGTCCAAGGGATACAGTAAACTTGAAGTGAGGCATCGGAATCTATAACTAGTGTCACAGGAATGGTTCAAAGCATAGTCAGTAAGAAGAGTCAGTCTTCTTGTTCTTAAGACGGCATTGTGCCTTATCTATTTAATTCCGATGCAATTTCTGTGTTTCATCGTCAACAAGAAGGTCCAAGGGATACAGTAAATCTGAAGTGAAGGATCGGAATCTGTAACTAGTGTCACAGGAATGGTTCAAAACATAGTCAGTAAGAAGAGTCGGTCTTCATGTACTTAAGTCGGCATTGGCCGCTTGTATTTAATTCCGGTGCAATTTCTGTGTTTCATCGTCAATAAGAAGGTCAGAGGGATACACTAAACCTGAAGTGAGGCATCGAAATCTATAACTAGTGTCACAGGAATGGTTCAAAACATAGTCAGTTTGAAGAGTCAGTCTTCTGGTCCTTAAGTCGGCATTGTGCCTTTTGTATTTAATTCCGGTTCAATTTCTGTGTTTCATCGTCAATAAGAAGGTCCAAGGGATACTCTAAACCTGCAGTGAAGCATCGGAATCTATAACTAGTGTCACAGGAATGGTTCAAAACATAGACAGTAATAAGATACAGTCATCTTGTACTTAAGTCAGCATTGTGCCTTTTGTATTTAACTCCGATGCAATTTCTGTGTTTCATCGTCAATAAGAAGGTCCAAGGGATACAGTAAACCTGAAGTGAAGCATCGGAATCTATAACTAGTATCACAGGAATGGTTCAAAACATAGACAGTAAGAAGAGTCGGTCTTCTTGTACTTAAGTCGGCATTGTGCGTTTTGTATTTACTTCCGATGCAATTTCTGGGTTTCATCGTAAATAAGAAGGTCAGAGGGATACAGTAACCCTGAAGTGAAGCATCGGAAGCTATAACTAGTGTCACAGAAATGGTTCAAAACATAGTCAGTAAGAAGAGTCAGTCTTCTTGTACTTAAGTCGGCATTGTGCCTTTTGTATTTAATTTCGATGCAATTTCTGTGTTTCATCGTCAATAAGAAGGTCAGAGGAATGCAGTAAACCTGAAGTGAAGCATTGGTAACTATAACTGGTGGCACAGGAATGGTTCAAAGCATAGACAGGAAGAAGAGTCAGTCTTCTTGTACTTGAGTCGGAATTGTGCCTTTTGTATTAAATTCCGATGCAATTTCTGTGTTTCATCGTCAATAAGGAGGTCCTAGGGATACAGTAAACCTGAAGTCAAGCAACGGAATCTATAACTAGTGTCACAGGAATGGTTCAAAACATAAACAGTAAGAAGAGTCAGTCGTCTTGTAATTATGACCTCATTGTGCCTTTTCTATTTAATTCCGATGCAATTTCTGTGTTTCATCGTCAATACGAAGGTCAGAGCGATACAGTAAACCTGAAGTGAAGCATGGTAATCTATAACTAGTGTCACAGGAATGTTTCAAATCATAGTCGGTAAGAAGAGTCAGTCTATTTGTACTTAAGTCGGCATTGTGCCTTTTGTATTTAATTCCGGTGCAATTTCTGTGTTTCATCGTCAATAGGAAGGTCAGAGGGATACAGTAAACCTGATGTGAATCATCGGAATCTATAACTAGTGTCACAGGATTGGAGCAAAGCATAGTCAGTAAGAAGAGTCAGTCTTTTTGTACTTAGGTCGGCATTGTGTATTTTGTATTTATTTCAGATGTAATTTCTGTGTTTCATCGTCAATATGAAGGTCCAAATGATACAGTAAACCTGAAGTGAAGCATCGGAATCTATAACTAGTGTCACAGGAATGGTTCAAAACATAGTCAGTAAGAAGAGTCAGTCTTCATGTACTTATGTCGGCATTGTGCCTTTTATATTTAATTCCGATGCAATTTCTGTGTTTCATCGTCAATAAGAAGGTCCAAGGGATACAGTAAACTTGAAGTGAGGCATCGGAATCTATAACTAGTGTCACAGGAATGGTTCAAAGCATAGTCAGTAAGAAGAGTCAGTCTTCTTGTTCTTAAGACGGCATTGTGCCTTATCTATTTAATTCCGATGCAATTTCTGTGTTTCATCGTCAACAAGAAGGTCCAAGGGATACAGTAAATCTGAAGTGAAGGATCGGAATCTGTAACTAGTGTCACAGGAATGGTTCAAAACATAGTCAGTAAGAAGAGTCGGTCTTCATGTACTTAAGTCGGCATTGGCCGCTTGTATTTAATTCCGGTGCAATTTCTGTGTTTCATCGTCAATAAGAAGGTCAGAGGGATACACTAAACCTGAAGTGAAGCATCGAAATCTATAACTAGTGTCACAGGAATGGTTCAAAACATAGTCAGTTAGAAGAGTCAGTCTTCTGGTCCTTAAGTCGGCATTGTGCCTTTTGTATTTAATTCCGGTTCAATTTCTGTGTTTCATCGTCAATAAGAAGGTCCAAGGGATACTCTAAACCTGCAGTGAAGCATCGGAATCTATAACTAGTGTCACAGGAATGGTTAAAACATAGTCAGTAATAAGAGTCAGTCTTCATGTACTTATGTCGACTTTGTGCCTTTTGTATTTTATTCCGATGCAATCTCTGTGTTTCATCGTCAATAAGAAGGTCCAAGGGACACAGTAAACCTGAAGTGAAGCATTGGAATCTATAGCTAGTGTCACAGGAATGGTTCAAAACATAGTCAGTAAGAAGAGTCAGTCATTTTGTACTTAAGTCGGCATTGTGACTTTTGTATTTATTTCAGATGTAATTTCTGTGTTTCATCGTCAAATAGAAGGTCCAAATGATACAGTAAACCTGAAGTGAAGCATCGGAATCTATAACTAGTGTCACAGGAATGTTTCAAAACATAGACAGTAAGAAGAGTCAGTCTTTTTGTACTTAAGTCGTCATTGTGAATTTTGTATTTAATTACGGTGAAATTTCTGCGTTTCATCGTCAATAAGAAGGTCAGAGGGATACAGGAAACCTGAAGTGAATCATCGGAATCTATAACTAGTGTCACAGGAATGTTTCAAAACATAGTCAGTAAGAAGAGTCAGTCTTCTTGTCCTTATGTCGGCATTGTGACCTTTGTATTTAATTCCGATGCAATTTTTGTGTTTCATCGTCAATAAGAAGGTCCAAGGGATACAGTAAACATGGAGTGTACATCGGAATCTAACACTAGTGTCACAGGAATGTTTCAAATCATAGACAGTATGAACATACAGTCTTGTTGTACTTAAGTCGGCATTATGCCTTTTGTATTTAATGCCGATGTAATTTCTGTGTTTCATCGTGAATAAGAAGGTCCAAGGGATACAGTAAACCTGGAGTGTAGCATAGGAATCTGTAACTAGTGTCACAGGAATGGTTCAAATCATAGACAGTAAGAAGAGTCAGTCTTCGTGTACCTAAGTCGGCATTGTGCCTTTTGTATTTAATTCCGATGCAATTTCTGTGTTTCATCGTCAATAAGAAGGTCCAAGGGATATGGTAGACCTGAAGTGAAGCATCGGAATCTATAACTAGTGTCACAGGAATGGTTCAAATTATAGTCATTAAGAAGAGTCAGTCTTCATGTACTTATGTCGGCATTGTGCCTTTTGTATTTAATTCCGATGCAATTTCTGTGTTTCATCGTCAATAAGAAGGTCCAAGGGAGACAGTAAACCTGTAGTGAAGCATCGGAATCTATAACTAGTGTCACAGGAATGGTTCAAAACATAGACAGTAAGAAGAGTCAGTCTTCTTGTACTTATGCCGGCATTGGGGTTTTTTATTTAATTCCGATGCAATTTCAATGTTTCATTTCAATAAGAAGGTCCAAGGGATACAGTATACCTGGAGTGAAGCATCGGAATCGATAACTAGTTTTTAATGGAATGGTTCAAAACATAGACAGTAAGAAGAGTCAGTCTTCTTGTACTTAAGTCGGCATTGTGCCTTTTGTATTTAATTGCGGTGCAATTTCTGTGTTTCATCGTCAATAAGAAGGTCAGAGGGATACAGTAAACCTGAAGTGAAGCATCGGAATCTATAACTAGTGTCACAGGAATGTTTCAAAACATAATCGGTAAGAAGAGTCAGTCTATTTGTACTTAAGTCGGCATTGTGGCTTTTGTATTTATTTCAGATGTAATTTCTGTGTATCATCGTCAATAAGAGGGTCCAAATGATACAGTAAACCTGAAGTGAAGCATCGGAATCTAAAACTAGTGTCACAGGAATGGTTCAAAACAAGGACAGTAAGAAGAGTCAGTCATCTTGTACTTAAGTTGGCATTGTGCCTTTTGTATTTAATTCCGGTGCAATTTCTGTGTTTCATCGTCAATAGGAAAGTCAGAGGGATACAGTAAACCTGATGTGAATCATCGGAATCTATAACTAGTATCACATGAATGTTTCAAAGCATAGTCAGTAAGAAGAGTCAGTCTCCTTGTCCTTAAGTCGGCATTGTGCCTTTTGTATTTAATTCCGATGCAATTTTTGTGTTTCATCGTCAATAAGAAGGTCCAAGGGATACAGTAAACCTGGAGTGTACATCGGAATATATAACTAGTGTCACAGGAATGGTTAAAACCATAGACAGTGAGAAGATACAGTCTTCTTGTACTTACGTCGGCATTGTGCCTTTTGTATTTAATGCCGATGCAATTTCTGTGTTTCATCGTCCATAAGAAGGTCCAAGGGATACAGTAAACCTGGAGTGTAGCATCGGAATCTATAACTAGTGGCACAGGAATGGTTCAAATCATAGACGGTAAGAAGAGTCAGTCTTCGTGTACCTTATTCGGCATTGTGCCATTTGTATTTAATTCCGATGCAATTTCTGTGTTTCATCGTCAATAAGAAGGTCCAAGGGATACTGTAGACCTGAAGTGAAGCATCGGAATCTATAACTAGTGTCACAGGAATAATTAAAACATAGTCAGTAATAAGAGTCAGTCATCATGTACTTATGTCGGCTTTGTGCCTTTTGTATTTAATTCCGATGCAATCTCTGTGTTTCATCGTCAATAAGAAGGTCCAAGGGACACAGTGAACCTGAAGTGAAGCATTGGAATCTATAGCTAGTGTCACAGGTGTGGTTCAAAACATAGTCACTAAGAAGAGTCAGTCATTTTGTACTTAAGTCGGCATTGTGCCTTTTGTATTTATTTCAGATGTAATTTCTGTGTTTCATCGTCAATAAGAAGGTACGAGGGATACAGTAAACCTGGAGTGTACATCGGAATCTATAACTAGTGTCACAGGAATGGTTCAAAACATAGACAGTAAGAAGATACAGTCTTCTTGTACTTACGTCGGCATTGTGGCTTTTGTATTTAATGCCGATGCAATTTCTGTGTTTCTTCGTCCATAAGAAGGTCCAAGGGATACAGTAAACCTGGAGTGTAGCATCGGAATCTATAACTAGTGGCACAGGAACGGTTCAAATCATAGACAGTAAGAAGAGTCAGTTTTCGTGTACCTTATTCGGCATTGTGCCCTTTGTATTTATTTCAGATGTAATTTCTGTGTTTCATCGTCAATAAGTAGGTCCAAATGTTACAGTAAACCTGAAGTGAAGCATCGGAGTCTATAACTAGTGTCACAGGAATGTTTCAAAACATAGACAGTAAGAAGAGTCAGTCTTTTTATACTTAAGTCGGCATTGTGCCTTTTGTATTTAATTCCGGTGCAATTGCTGCGTTTCATCGTCAATAAGAAGGTCAGAGGGATACAGTAAACCTGAAGTGAATCATCGGAATCTATAACTAGTGTCACAGGAATATTTCAAACATAGTTAGTAAGAAGAGTCAGTCTTCTTGTCCTTATGTCGGAATTGTGACTTTTGTATTTAATTCCGATGCAATTTTTGTGTTTCATCGTCAATAAGAAGGTCCAAGGGATACAGTAAACCTGGAGTGTACATCGGAATCTATAACTAGTGTCACAGGAATGGTTCAAATCATAGACAATAAGAAGATACAGTCTTCTTGTACTTAAGTCGGCATTATGCCTTTTGTATTTAATGCCGATGCAATTTCTGTGTTTCATCGTCAATAAGAAGGTCCAAGGGATACAGTGAACGTGGAGTGTAGCATCGTAATCTGTAACTAGGGTCACAGGAATGTTTCAAATCATAGACAGCAAGAAGAGTCAGTCTTCGTGTACCTAATTCGGCGTTGTGCCTTTTGTATTTAATTCCGATGCAATTTCTGTGTTTCATCGTCAATAAGAAGGTCCAAGGGATACAGTAGACCTGAAGTGAAGCATCGGAATCTATAACTAGTGTCACAGGAATGGTTCAAAACATAGTCATTAAGAATAGTCAGTCTTCATGTACTTATGTCGGCATTGTGCCTTTTGTATTTAATTCCGATGCAATTTCTGTGTTTCATCGTCAATAAGAAGGTCCAAGGGAGACAGTAAACCTGTAGTGAAGCATCGGAATCTATAACTTGTGTCACAGGAATGGTTCAAAACATAGACAGTAAGAAGAGTCAGTCTTCTTGTACTTATGTCGGCATTGTGCTTTTTCTAT